>NC_137467.1:59338803-61738803 GCF_964235325.1 Thermobia domestica
TATATGTGGGAGCAAGTGAAAGACCTGAATTTACCTTCAATATCAGCAACTTTGGGTGAACTCCAGGCAGGCTTGTAGCCAGCCCAAAAGTGTAAAGGGGCCCGGTAGAGGTTAGGTGGAGCCAAATCCAACCATATTGTAGTTAATTTGCAAGTCTACTGTGAAAATTTTAGGGGACCAGTAAAAATTTAGGAGAGCCTGCGGGGGATGTAGATACAGGCCTGCTCCAAGCTCACACTACAGCTGCACTTACGACCATTAGTAGAGACCCACTAGAGCGCGTGTGAGGCGAACTAAACTAGCACATGTATTGTGTGACGAAAAGAAGCCATATCAAACGTTTGTACACTGAGAAAAATCCGTTCTCCGGACAGCGGTATATTGTACAAATATACGGAATCCTCTTGCTTACTACAGAAATCAGTACGGAGCATACGTTATTCGTATGCTACATAGGCGCTGCTCTTAGATGTTACATCATGCCGTTGCAGGATGTCTGATATCTAACAGTCTTCCTTATATGTATATTACCTTCGTCAGCTATATGTTATATACGTCCATTTGTATGTGAGATCCTGACCGCCTATATTGTTTCATACGGAAAGTACGTATAGATGGAACACTTATACAGAAAGTATTATAAAACATACGTTTTCAGTTATACGTTTGCTGTACTTTGAGTCCAAAAACTACAGAATTTATAAGTGTAACATACGATTTTACGTATGCCACATACATTTTTCCTCAGTGTAACAGGATGTCTGAAACTTAGAGAGTTTATGTATAAGTTCCTGTATAATTTGTTATTGTATGTGTTATATATTTTTTAAATATAATCGTTTAAACCCGATTAATCATTTATAATCTCGCTTTATATGGTTTATGGGTTCTTTGGAAATACAATATTACTAGAACCAGCATGGAACGAATTCTGGAAGATCTGCACCTTTGGGCCTATAAAATCCAAATGGCACAAGAACTGAAGCCAAATGATGTGTGTCAGCGGTTCGGTGAATCAAAGTGGGTCGGAGTTGGTCGCGAGTAATGATGGGTCAGAGTGAGTCAAATAGTATTGACCTATGACTCACTCACCCCTTCTAATTTGATCCACTGTCCCTCTACGTTTCTTATACCTACTCAGTTCTTATAATCTTAGTTGTAATTCTACAGGGCTACAATATAAAATGAAATAGGGCTAGAATTCTGTAAAGGCAATATTTAAGTTTAGGTTAATCTATCTTTAATCAGTGAAAAGTTATGACATGTGTTGGCCTTGCTTCTGTGCAGGCCAATAGCCAGCCCAAAATGGTAGGGGGCGGTAGAAGTTATGGGAGCCGGCCCCTTGGACCCCCGTGGATACGAGCCTACCTGTATGCACCCTGCCAAGCGTCTCTCGCAGTCCGCAAAACAAATTGCAATGTTGTAGATGTTAACAGCTCGCAATGTCGCAGATTGTCAAGATCTCGGATTTTCATTGCATACATATATTGCCTTCAAACGTTTTCTCATGATTTTATGACTTTCATGCATTCATTACATTTTATTGACTAAATTTAATGTAAGCCAAACTTTCACGATTGCGTTTCTTTTGAAATTCTAATCCTGTTTCATGTATGGTATGCTCGCCTTAGCATTTAAAATTCTCCAATTTAATTCAACTGACTCTTCCATCCAGATCAAATTCTTTTCCCCTCATATGTTTCTACCATGATCACTTGTGGAGAGATCAGCACCTTTTCTTTTTATATAGAATGGTAAAGGATTTTTGACTCAACAATGGAAAGAATTAGTTGAGTCGAGAGGGTGTTAGAAATTGTGGAAGAAAAAGAACACTTTTAGAAATTATTAAGAAGAGAAAGAGAAACTAGTTGGGACATTGCCTAAGAAGAAATTATATCATGAAGGACGTGCTAGAGGGAATGGCGGTAGGAAAGAGAGGGAGGGGCGAAGCAGGCTACAAATAATGGAAGTTATAAAAGCAGAAAGCTCATACATGACGACGAAGAGGTTAGCGGAGGACCGTGGAGCATGGAAGCTTCTCAGCTGCGGCAAGTGACCTCTGAATAAGGGCAGAATACCTAAATTTTTAATCTCTTTCCAGCCTTAGAAAAAAAGTGGATGTAAACAAACCCACCTGACTACCAGTAAATCGATGACCAGTGATTGGTTGTTGGTCCTACTGCACTAATATCCTACCGCAATATAATCCCTACTAAAATAATAATTTCAAATGAAAATATCCGAATTTATCCTGTATTTTGTGATAATAAACGCAATATTACAATATCTAACAACAGATGTAGCTTTATTTCAACCTCATCTGTCCTTGGACAATAGTATTTACTGCGCATGCGTATGCGTTCGCGCGCTGACCCCACTCATTTGAAATTGTAGAATGCAGAGTGTTCCGTGGCGAAAGTGTTACAATAATTCACCTTCCTCTCGTGTTATAAAACACAAAAGAGAACAACAGGAACAGAGGAAATCTCGTTTATATAACGATTTAAGAAAATATGTATTTCCAACAGAACAGTAGTCAGTGTCAGTGCGTTAATTATATACAAACCAACAGAGCCTTACACTTTGGAAATTATGTTGGAAATACGTATGAATCTTGCTGTTCACGTCTCTCGCTGCCGAAGTACGTGTGAACCGCGGAGTAATACATCTCGCTTTGTTTACATCTACTTTGTTCTAAGGCTGAAAAGATTTTATGATGATGATGAGTAGTACGTAAACGTAAGTTATATGTTACTGGTGCCGTTGCATCTATTTAATGCCCGAGGTTCTTTTGCTAAATCTTATAATGATAGTGTGATGGAATATAGGGCATTGGATTTCTTATTACTTTCTAACCCATACCTGATTTTATAATTTGCGCATAATGAACAAATGTTTTAGTGGACGTCCCAGCTGGTGAATGACTCAAAATGACTGGTAACATTGACTAGGAAGAGAAATATTGTCAGTTAGTCCTCATCATAAGAATATATTAAGGTCACTAATAAAAAGGTAATCTAAATACTATCAGTAAGACAATTATATAAAGCATGCAAAGCACATTACATTAGAATTGTAGACACTGTACTTAAATATAAATAACTAGATCTGAAAAAATGCAAACTCTGAAAACATAATAAAAGGTCAATATTGAAATATGAAAAACTAAATATTTAAGTTATTGCTATAGACAGAGTGAATGATTGGGAAGCCGATTGGAAAATGATTGGGATAATGTACGACATATTATACCTAAATGGAAATTATCGTGCGATATATTTTATAATTTGGGAGAAACCGAATGAATTTTAGAAAATTTATCGTGAAACTCTGATAGAAATAGACTGGATGCTAGGAGAATAAATCTAATATTTTATTGCTTACTGATTTTAACTTCCTGCAGAGAGAATAATTGATAAACCTCAATGAAAATTTACGATATACATAGAACATTATTAACCGAAAATTTTCGTGGAACTTTTTTTTTTTGGCAGTTGATGGGGGAGGGAAGATTTCAAACTTTTATTTTTACAGGCAAAATTTTTCAAGTGTCTCACTTCGATTGGCTTGAAACTTCTGAAGTGAATAAAGGAATCAAAAGTAGGGCAAAAGTGTTGTTTTAATCGGCCAAACTGGGGGATGAAGGGCTAAACGTCCCTAAAGTGCTAACATAGGGTAATGTGACACATTTTAGCAAGGCCATAACTAGCAAGGCACAATGGGAATTTGCTTTGAACTCCTGGAATGAATAAGAGAATCAAAAGTAGGACATACGTGTATTTTATATCGGCCAACGTGATGCATGAAGGGATAAACATTCTCCTAACCTGCGAACATACGCAACACTACATGTGTGAAGAAGACCATAACTAGTTACGCCGTTAGAGATGCGCATTGGCTAATGTTGGAAAACATGTATAAGTTTGATTACTTTATGTGAACCAATATTGTGTGCCCGCTTAAATGCTCAGAACCACGTTGTTGAGGCCGTAAATGAAGCGAGGTTATGCTTCTGACATACCTGGAGAGCCCACCGCTGCAGATCTACATCGTGTAGTGGTAAATGTGCACCGTTCAGTGAACGTCATCAATGATATATAGGACACAAGGCATACGATTAACATATTTGACCATTGTTCACTGATAACTTGTCGGCACACTTACACTTGAAAATATTGCTCTGCTAGCCGTTTTACTCTGGTGTGATTGTCTTTTTATTAACACGAGATAACATTTTACTTGTAACACGCTTATCAAAGATAAAGTAATTAAATTCAGTATCCAATTACGTTATGAATTTTTCGTAATTATAATTTAATTTGTGGTATCGTGTGATGTAACCATGCTCTAAATACTCAAGATACTGCTTTCTGAAACAGGTACAAACGACAATTCAAACTGTAGTAACAAATTCCAGTCTTATCTCTCATCGATCTATTGTTTTCTTAAATCTCTCTATAGCGACAGGAATTCATAGCACTTCTTACATTGCATGTAGATGATGACATAATATTTGTAATTGATCTGCCATTTGCCTGACGTATCGACTATTATTACAATGTTTTCCACTTATGGTTTATTCCTCTATGAATTTTAAAAGCATCTACCAAATCAAAAGAGTGGGGTACTCGTTCGCAGTTTAGTGGGTGTTTATCCCTTTCATCCCCACGTTGACCTATATAAAAAACACATATGTTCTACTTTTGATTCCTTTATTTACTCCATGAGCTCCTTCGTGGCTAAGCGGTTAGCGTACCCGGGTTCGATTTCCGGCGGAAGCTCATGTGGTTCGGATTCCATGTTAATCAGTAGGTCCACGTCCCATAGCCTCGCTGCTGAAAGGGACGCTAAACTAAAATCAACTCAACTCAACTTTATTCACTCCAGGAGTTTCAAGCAAATTTCTATTGTGCGTTACTAGTTATAGCCTTGCTAAAATATGTTATATTGCGCTATGTTCGCACTTTATGGGGATGTTTACCCGCTTCATCCCCCACGTTGGCCGATATAAAAGCACGTTTTTCATTCTTTTGATTCCTTTATTCACTCTAGGTGTTTCAAGCAAATTCAAATTGTGCGTTCCTAGTCATGGCCTCGTGAAAATGTGTCATATTGCTCTATGTTCATAATTAAGGAAGGGGTGTTTACCCCTTCATCGCTCACGTTCGCCGATATACAAAAAACATGTATGTTCTACTTTTGATTCCTTTATTCACTCCAGGAGTTTCAAGCAAATTGGAGTGTGGCATTTCAAAAACCTTGCTTGTTAGTAGATTTTAACCCCATGTTGTGGGGACATTCACAGTTTTATAAAGAAAATATATGTTAATCGAATAATTTATACGTGATTTATATTTAAAAATTGGGGTAAACTTCATTTTTTCAAGGGTACACTTATCTTATTGTGATTTTCATCAGAAGATTTGCTTCTTTCCTAGAGAACGTTCTACCTGACCAACTACTTGATCATACTTGGTTTTCCCACGCGAAAGGTTACGCAACTTTACCCCCTCATTTGCCATAGTTGGTATCAGCGGCAACCCCTAGGCGGCAAGACTTACTCGATCTCATTTCAACGATACACATTTTAATCAGTTGTCAACTAGTTTACAGTTTTTAATCAGTTGTCAAAAATTGTCTTGTATGTAAATGTGTAACTCTGTAACACAGGGTGGATTTTACCCCCTCTTACACAATGAATTACAACTCCAAACAATGGGACTATTTTTGCATATTGAAAGAATTCATACAGTAAATTTCGTTATATCAGGTAAGTTTTATGAGAGTTATCGTGCAACAGACAGGCGGACAGAAACACAAATGTTAATCGAATCGAATGGTAGAAGCCTAGCTAAGATCGTATCAATTGTGTGAATGAAAAGGGGAAAATCAGGTATGAAAATTTAACATTTGGCAAGTTCATGTTAATTTTGTAATTTAAAACAACGTTAAATTGCTCTCTCTTATTCCAAAAATTTTCTATTTTCATAAACCCTCATTTTCTTTATCTTTGGTCATTTCTAATTAAAGAAAGGAGGTACACACTGTGGATAAATGTCTCCAATGTATGCATAAAAATATTTACATGTCATTATATTGAACGTTGTCAAATTGTTTACAAGTGTTGACTACCTGGGACATTCTTATTTTTTTTTACCCCATTCCTTTTAAGAGTTAACGATTTTTCTGTTTTCTCTGAATTTCTTCTTCCACTCTAGTATATGTTCCTTGCTTTTTGAAAATGAATTTCTATTATTTAGATAAATAATTCACTTTCAAGTCTTCTGTGAAAATGTCTGTACAGGAATTTTACAGTAGCCCCATTTTTGAAAAGTAGAGACAGAATAACAGTACTACGATTTTATTATTTGCACAGGTTTGAAAGTCATCATCGAACAAGTTGAAGATTACTTTTTTCTTTCTTTCTTCATCACTATTATCAGTGTTTTTAACAAGGATCTTATAAAATAGAGGATCTGCTCTTACAACAAAATCTTGAAGCCATACGTCACACTTTCGCCACCCCTACTCTGCCCACTCCGCCAAATAAGATCGCAATGTTTTGAGCCAACAATCATTGCGGAGAGAAAAGTAACCAATCAGACGATGGCAGATACGAGAGTAGCCAATTAGATGTGCCGATGCTCGGTTGTTTTTTGGCTTCATCGATTTAATAGGATGGTTATACGTATGGGCAGATCCTCTATTTATAACATCCTTGGTTTTTAAGTATTCGCCTCCGACTTAAATGTAGTCTTAATAGGCTCAGAACGCTAAGTTTGTTAGGCGATCTCCGATAGTTTTTTCGACTTAAGTTATTATCTTCTTCAGTAGAAGTAATACATTTACTTTCATGTTCGAAGTTGTTCTATACCCTTTTATTTATTATTTTTATTATTTATTTTTTTTAAATTATTGGACAAGTGTTTTTAAATATATATTCTTTCTTATATTTAACTATGTTATTGTTTTTCTTTTCTTTTTTCTTTTTTAAATAAATTTATACCATTAAGAAGAATGAATTGTATCATACTTCGGATTGCTTTCCAATTGTAAGTTGCTATAATATATTTGTAATTATATGGACCCATTCCGATATAATAATTTAAATTTTGTAGAAATGAAGATCCTTTGGTTTGTAAATAAGTACATTCGAATAATAAATGATCAAGAGTTAGTATACCCTTATCACACCAACAGTGGTAAGTCTCCTTTTTTCTTATTTGGAATAATTTAACTGTAGTAAGTGCTGTACCTAAAAGAATTCTATAATATGTAATGATTTCTTTTCTTGACCATTGTTTTATAAATTCCCTGGGTTTATGAGAATGGTTTTCAAGGGTTTCCCACTAAGTATGTCCATGTAATGATTTATTATTTTGTTGGCATTGCGTTACTGTTGTTGAAAAATGTGTATCTATAATATAATAATAACTTCTATAAGGGATTTTTATATAATATGGATTTCCATCTTTACTTGCGGACTTTGCTGCATTGTCAATAAGATCCCCATATTTTAAACCAATGTGAGAAGGCATAAAGTAAAACTGTACAATATAATTCTTATTTTGAAGTGTTTGATAAAGATGTTTTATGTTTTAAATTGTCCAAGTAACCTTTGCATCCCAGTGAGTCTTTTGCAGTGTTTGAAGAACACTGCGTGAATCAGTGCATATACATGAAAAAAATATGCTATGTTTTAAAATATATAATAATGCCTGACAAATGGCAGAAGCTTCTGCTTCAAAAATTGATAAGGATGATGGTAATTTATATTTAAGAATAAGATTATTAGATGAGATAAATATTGCAGCGTCCACTGACGAATCTGGATATTTAGACGCATCTGTATATATTAAAACGGTAACAGAGCGTAATTTTTAAAGTTCTTCTTCCCAAATACTTTTATATACTTTACTACGTAATTCTAAATTTTCGATTTTTATAAAATTCGGAATCGTGACATTAATATTTACTAAATTAATTGTATATTGCCAGGTAAGCAAGGAAGAAGAGGGATCTTATGAATAAAAGGTTGTATGTATTTAAGACCATTATATGCTGTATGAATTCATGATCTATTATTAAGATATGGTATCGTTTTGTTCCTATTAAATAACTTTTCTATTTATTGTTGCTTATTAATTATTAATGAAGAGGTGCGACCAAATCTTGATAAAATAAACCATTCTGCCGCTCTTTGTAATGATATCGTTAATGGTATTGAATTGCTTTCTTCTAAAAGTGCTTGTTTTGGGCAAAACCTTGGTTGTGAAAAGATGATTTTATGTAAATCATAAAGTATGCTTTCTATTCGATTTTAAAATTGTTTAAAATTGTTAGAATAAAATATTCCTCCATAAGTAAACTAGCCACTACCGTATGTTTTAAAATATTTGATAAACTGAAAGGATTAATACCATATTTTTTGGTTACTAAGCATTGAAATAATCTTGAAAATTTATTTGCTTCCTGTGTAAGATACCTTAGATGTTGATTCTGATTCCAATTTATTTTTTGTCTAATAATAATCCTAGATATTTAATATGAGGTTCATTCGATAATTTGTGATTTTGTACATTAATTGTTATTGTAGGTACCAATATCCGTCTGATAAAAATTATGCATTTAGATTTTTTCCAATTTATTTCAAAACCATTTAGCTTTGTCCAAGAAATTAATGACTAAAGGAAGTTTTCTATTCTCTCTTTCCCAAGCTCCAGGTTTGAAGTCGTCGTCGTGATAAGTATGTCATCGGCAAATGACACAAGTTGTATTGTTTCATTATTTAACTTAATTAGATCATTAATATATATATATTAAAAAGTATAGGACTTAATTTACTACCTTGTAGTAACCCTATAGATGTCGTACCTGCCTTATTATAAGTATTACCAACTTTAATATATATTTTCTATCAATTAAAGTATTATGTATTATCCTTATGATTTTACTCGAGATATTTAACTCGTATAACTTATATCTATTTATAAGTATATCTAAGATTACAGAATCATAAGCGTTCTGTAAATCAATAGTAACTGCTAGGAGATAGTTTCTTGAATAAAATGCATGATGAATATCGAGAATTACTGGGGCCAATGCATAATAGGTGGAAGTATGTTTACGGAATCCAGTTATATTATTATGCAGAATTTGATTATATGCTAGAAACCAATTCAAACGATTGAGTATGTGACCCTCAAAAATCTTATATGCACAAGAGAGTAATGAAATCGGACGATAATATCTACTGTACTAATTGACTGTTTTGTTTTTGGTATCGGGATGATTAGTACCTTTTTCCATTCTAAGGGTATGACGCTGGTGTTCCAAATATTATTATAATATTTTAATAATAATTCGAGCCTTTTTCTGCTAAATTTTTAAAGTGGGAATATGTGAGACCATCTAACCCAGGAGAAGTATTTTTTTTATATTTTTAAGTACAAGTTCTAATTCGCTCATTGTAAAGTTTTTATCTAAAATAGAATTTTGATTATATAATAATTGTTTCTGTAATGAGAGTCGTGAGAACTCTGTCTTCTGATACTTTGTATTATTTTTTATTTAGCTTTTTGTGCACAATAATGTAGGAATTTGTCCCTGGTTTTATTATTAATGAAAATATGATAAGCTTTTTGTACCATGTTTATACTTTGTTGACAGGTTTCATTCCACCATATGGGTTTTAGTTCGATTTTTTCTTTTTGTTTATATGAATGTAAAGGTGTGGTTGCTGTAGTTTTCGTAATGATAGAAACAGTGGATATGATGAATTTGAATATTTGTGAAGGATGATGACTTAAATATTCAGATGAGGAATTGGAAATTTTTTCATTCAGAATATGGTGATAATTAGGTCAATTTATTTTTGTATGAATTTTCTGTATCTTCAGTTCAATATGTTTTCTGTATCAATATCTTCAGTTGGAAAAAGTGAGTTGTAAATATAATGGGTATATGATCGCTATCATATGGTGTGAAGAATATCCACCATTCTGTGTCAATATAATAATTAAGTTTTGATAATGTTAAATCTAGAACACTATTGTCTGTTGAAGAAATTCTGGTAGGGGCTCCTTTATTTAAGTAGAGGTATTGAGATTCTACTAATTTTGATTATAATTTCCCCGCATTATCAGTGCGGTTTGAACCCCATATAGTAAGAAGAATGTTCGGATTGCCCCCTATATAATCTATATTTAAATTGTTGTTTAATAGGTAATCCCAAAAAATATCATCTACATGAGTCTTAGGTGGAATATATATATTTAGAAATTTTATATTATTTACTATAACACCTAGCATTTGAATATTAGGAAAATTAGTAGTATTTGGTAAGGAGAATGTGGTATATGAATAATTATTTTTATACAAACAGCAATGCCTCCATAATTGTTTGATCTGTATTGGTTAATAAGCGTATAATGTTTAATTTGAAAATGAAATTTGGGATTGCACCAAATTTCCTGAAGTAAAAGAATATCAGGATGAAAAATTTGAATTAAGTGATTAATGTGATGGTTTTTGCCCCTTGCACTTTGGCAGTTCCACTGAATTATTGTAAATCTGCTAACTTTATTATATTCCATGTTGTCAAATGAAGAGATGTATATAATGATGTTAATAAATTTTCTAGATGTGTATCAAATTTATTTGCTAGAGGGCCACCAAAAAGTTCAATAAACATTTTCTAATTACTTCTTTATATTTCTTATTAATATTGGTATTACTTACGTTAACAAAGCTTTTTGCTTTTGATGGAACCCTAAAAGAGGTTGAAGGAATAGCCTTACTAGCTTTTTCAAACATTTTTTGACTTTCCTTAATATTATTAGTTTTTGGAAATGAAACATGATTTGATTTTGTCATATACCTGTTGTGTTTCCTTTTAATTATACGATTTTCTTCATTTGCATTAAATGTTCTTAGCTCATTTTGGTTCAAATTCTCTACTTGTGAACAACTATTTTTAATTTGTTGAATTCTAGAATCCTTACCATTGTAAAGCTGATTCCTAAAAGGGAAGGAATATAGTTTTAATGAGTTTGTAATATTTCGTCTTTTCTTTTCTCAGGGTGACTCTATAATACTTGTATTATTACTTGAACTTTGAGTAGATAATGTATCATATAACCTACTAGCATAAGTTAAAGTTGTGTCAGGTTTCATAAGCTTAGGATAATCTCTTGTTTCCAGATTATTAGAAAAGTCTCCCTGGAAATTTATCTGCATTGTATTGGACTTATCATGAATTTTATTAACTAATTTATTGGCTTCATTAAAAGAAATTTTGTTAATTGCCATTAATTCTACAATCTTCCTCTGTCGTAACTTTTCAGGACAGTCATTATTGTCTGCCTTATGTTGTTGGCCACAATTAATACACTTACTAGGATTTGTACATGTTTCATACTGATGATTAGTGCCACAATTTTTGCATAAAATTTTATTTATTTGGCAACTTCTTTTTAAGTGTCTGTATTTATAACAGCCGTTTAGGCATTGCATTTTGATGGTATATATGTATCGACTTCTTCGTATAAAATACAATTTAATATCTACTGGTAACTGTTTTAGTGGGTTGACGATCACCATTCAAATCTTTTCTGTATATTCGTCTAGCAGAAGTTACTGAAATATCACATTGAATATCAGTTAATAACTGATCCATTGTAATGTCAGTATCAATATCTCTTACTACCCCCGTAGTACACATCAGATTATTCGGTATAAAAGCTTCCCATTTATGTTGTATTAAAATATTATGATCTAAGAAATTGTTTGCTTCTTCACCAGAGCGAAATGTAACTTTAAGTAAGTTTCTACCTATGCCCTCTATGGTTTCTATTCCTAAAATCTCTGCTAAAAAATAGCCTACGGCTAATGGACATTATATGTTTTTTTCCCAATTCTTCCGTTTGGTATTGTGTGAATACACGGTATGGAGCTAAATTCGAAGTCTTATATTTATTCCTTTCCAGTTGTGTGAAGTTTTTTATTTTCCAAAGGCGTTTTATTTTTATTTATGTGAATAGATTTGTCTGAGGACATATTCTCCTTATGAGATAGTACCGGTAAATTTGTACTTGTACTTGTATTAACTATAACTAAATTCCTAACTTCTAACATGTTAGCATCATTAAGATCCGCCATATTAGTTGACGTTTGAGAATCCGATGTGTTTATTGAGGATAAATCATTTTCCTCATCCATCTTCCCACAACTACAACTAAACTTATCTCACTATATGCAAACTTATACAATAGCGATATCATGCAAAGAGCATGGAAAATATGCCTTAAATCTGAGAGACAATTATATTATAGTAAATGTGAAAACAACACAATCAACTCAAATGGAGATTCACCTAACGAACTCAACACCTAAACCTATTTGTTTTATCTTAACACTAAAAATCATGCACTTAAAGTGTTTTTATTGTCGGGTTATTATATTAGTTCACCGCATGTAAAACAATGTACCACTTACTAGGTGCATTTTAAACAATGCATTACTTACTAGGTGCATTCACTGCATTTTGAACAAATGCTTCGTCTTCATTTTTCTAACAACAAGTGCTGTTCTATGTGACCTGTACCAGACGCCATGTTCAACTCCCCAAGATTACTTTTCGGATATCTTCTGTATCACAGGCAAGAATATACAGACCGCAAACTCCGCGAAAAAGTGGAAGCATGACAAACACTAGCGCCTCCAACATACGACGACAGAACTAACCAGTGGATCTGACATCAGCAACGTGGACATTTCGAAAATAACAATTTCTTATGGCACATGGTGGGTGAAATTGATGCGTGCATTGCCACTGTGCGCTTTTTCATTTGTTTTATGTTTGACTGCTAGTTTGTAGTAATTATTTTACAATAATGTTAGATAACGAATTACGAAGATGTCAACAAAACATTCCTCACAACACTATTGTCTTGCCAAAATGTCTTGAGCCGTGGCAAAAATGCGAACTAATGCTCACACCCTCACACACCCACGCGTTGAGCCAATAAGGGTTCAGCTGTTGCTAAGCGAGAGAAAGCGAGTGAAATTCCTTCAGCCGACAGTAGCGCTTGCAACGGAAGACTTGGGATCAAGTCAATAAGTTTCCAAAACAATTTTAACAGTTATTTAGCACGGTAATTGCTAATCGGATCTGTTTGCATTGCACCTAACGCTGAGATGCGAAGCATACTTTAAGAATGCACTAATTACAATGACAAACCATGACGTTACGTTGGAAAACCAATGGCAGCGCTATCATATTTACGACGAAACATAATTTTCTTCCAACCGTTGATTGGTTCTTTCGCCACCATGCATACGATACAAATTAATTTCAATAGCGCACATAGGAAGTTGCTCGTCTGTTTATTCTGTCTGTGTTGTGTATCAAGATTAAAACAACTATTCTACAAAACAATGTATTTTTTTAATTGAGGATTCCATAATTAATCCTTAACACACCAAGCCTAAATCGTCAACGTTGTTTACCAAGATGGGCTCTTCTAGCGACTCCATGTATTATTTTACTATCTCAACTTACTGTTTTGCACTTTTTTTATCGAACGTATCATTGATCTTATTATTTAGCAGATATCCCAAAAAGATGCAGGGCACATTTAAAAATCGAGAATAAATTGGCTCTTATAGTTGCAACAGTATTACCTAATATCACCCTCTGGAGTTCCTAGAGGACCCCGCTTGGTGTGTTAAGGGTTAATAAAGAAACACCATTTGCTTATATAGGAATTAACCGTTTGACTAGTTTCAATTACCAGCGATAGCAATAACCTCCTTACCATATTTAATTCCTTTGAATCGAAACCACACAACAAGAATAAAACATTACTACAAATTCTCTGAGTTGACACTTGATCTTTGCAGTAGTTTTGGCCAATGGTATTCATAAAGTCTCCACTTGGCAAAAATTCATTTATACCCATCAGTTTAAGTAAAAACTGAAAGTAAATAAATAAATATATAAAACTTTATTCATTTGAGTAAATTCAATTTGTCCATCTAGTAGATTAAAATAGTTCAGTTTTCATACTTTAAGAATGAGTTGCAATGAATAATCAGGAATATGTCTGGGTCAATCAAATGAAAACTTGGCTTAACTCTAGTAGAGTTACTAAGATCTAACTTAAACCACTTGCCACGTCAAAACAAAAACAAAAAAACAAAACGAATCTGTATGCCGGAAGTTATTGCCATTGTTACGGAGTTTCAAATTATTAGAATTCTGGAAAGCCTCAGCGTAACAGCAGAGATGAAGTGAATCAATGAAAACTTGACCCATGACCCACTACCCATTGAAACCCATGACACTGACCCACGACCCACTCTGACCCACTACCTACCAAAACCGATCATCATCTACTCTAACCCATGATCCACGCCCTCCTCTCAACTGAATGAAAAGAGTTTACACTTGTAATAAAACAAGGCTGTGAAATTATCATTAATCGGAGTTTGAAGTTCTACGATCAATTGCTCAAACGCCACTCTGTTACAATACCAGTGGATCTGACCTTCACGATATAAAACGGTAAAGTGTTTGTTATTTGTTACTTACGATGAATTTCAATTTTATTATCACATTATTATTACAGATAATTTCAGCGGAAAATTGGATGAAATTTGAAAGTCTCAAATCAAAGTAAAGTAGACTAATCTAAAGGAGAAAAAAACAGTAAAATTTGACTGTCTCGAAACCCAAGTAGTAAGTCCTATTACTATCAATATCCAAAAGTTCCTGAAGTTCATTTTTCACTTAGATATACTCATCTCAGGTAAGTAAATACAAACAAATGAAAAAGGAAGAAAAATTGAGGCCTTGAACTTAAAAAATAAAAAGAAATGAAATCTAAGTTTAACGTTTCACGATTATGACCCTTAGGCTAAGGGAGACGACGATTGAAACAATGAATGATAATGAAAAAATTGGTGGAATGAGTAATTGGGAGAAAACGGGAGTACCCTAAGTAAACCCACGAGCACAATGTTGTGCACCACAAACTTATTTAGCCGGGGATCGAACCAGGAAACTCACACACCAGAGGTAAGCGCTCTACCAACGAGCCACTATGCCCCCTGGAATATAAAACGTAGACAAATTCACAATGTTCAGAAGATGCTGTCTAAAATGCACTGAGGAGAGTGGGTCATGGTGGGTCAGAGTGGGGCACAGTGGGTGGTGGGTCGCAGTGGGTCACGTCCTCTTGACCTACAACCCACTCACAAATCTCGATCCATTCCATCTCTGCATAACAATACTCATTATCTAAAAAAAAAAATCTAATGCTTCGTAACAAAAATTAAACTCAGCAAATGATAGAAACATAATTTCATTGGATGGCTGTCAACTGACGTCACCTACATGTGAGAACAAAAATTATATCAAAATTCAACAATTCTCTTTGCGAGGAGGTATCGGTAAGTTGTAGGATACTATCTTACTTCAACTTCACTCAGCCTTGAGCTCATGGACTTGAATAGACTCCACTTTCGGGCTCGAACTTTGAATTAAGATAGGTTAATTAAGAAATCGTGCATCAGGAGTAGGGTCAATAATCCGTAACAAATACGTCCCTCGTACCCTATGGGTAACTAAAAAAGTTTCTCTAGTAGCAATAAACACTCAATATTTTTATTTACAACATTTTGACTGCTTAAGACAACTATACACGTAGCAAAAATAATATCAAATTGACATAACTATTTTCTGTTTGAAAGTAAGGACCTGTAACAGTGCTCTTTAATCCCGCCACAATTCTTTCACGTATTTTACAAAATACTACGGAATTCAAAGAATAATGTTAAATTCGTCAGCAAAATTATGAAGTATTTACAAATACTACTTAGTGAACTACGTAGTTGTGTTGTTCATTTTGTGAAGGATGAAATATCTGGAACCACTTATTTATCGTGTCTAATACTTTTTAACACAGCCGACGGCTCACCAGACGTAGAAGAATTCAGGCAGTTTAAGTAAAATTCTCACAACTTTTTAACAAATCTCAATAAACAGGAGACTAGTTCCTGTTTATTTAATTTCGACATGTACCAGCATGTTCCTTCTCTCTTGCACAGGAATCCTCACCTGTCAGCATTTCGTTGGATTTCTGGGTTAGTAAAATTATCGATAATATTTGTTAGGCTAGTTTTAGACGGAAGCATTTCTCGTAGCAGATGTGCTGCCAAAAATTTAATACAATATTCTATGGCATCAAAAGTATATGGTGCTTTTAAACGGTAGCATTTTGATAAGCATCTGTTGTGACGTAGCAAACAAATCGCTGGAGAAGAGCGCAATTATGGCTCCGAAATTAAGCGTGAGGTAGCTAAAGCTATAGTAATTGTAACAACACTTCTCGCAGTCATATTACAAAACGAAAATCACAAAGAAGTATGTGGGCAAAGAGCATCCCTACTCCAACTCATTTTTCTTTACTACAATTCAATTTCCCACACGAAACAAAGAGCATGGATATTTGGCACAAAATCTTTCGCTTCTTTTTAACACACCACGGCGCTGCAATCGGACCAGAAATGCTGGGGAAAATGCTACGAAATAGAGCAGGTTCTATCGACAAGAAATGCCATAGGATATGCCATGGCATGGGAAATGCTATAGCAATTGCCACTTTACACGGTAGAATATCGATGATACGATTTTTGCTACGAGAAATGGTACGATAAATGCTTCCGTCTAAAACTAGCCTTACAGTTCAGATGTTAGAGATCAGGACTTACAGCTAGGAACTGAGGAGAGAAGATCGAGGGATAACGTGTGCTGCCGTCAGAAGAAGTGTCACCAGGTTCGGCGGAGGCACACAGAGAAAATTTGCTGGGTTAAATTTGCCAAAATACGGTTTCTAGTAACTAAGTTGCTTTGTCAATATATATAGCACACCGTCCTCGCGGTTAGTTACTCTTCGTTCATTTAACCCAGTAACTGACTTATTCAACTGAGGAGATTATTTAACCATTAACATAAATAAGAAAAAAAAACTGAATGAAATTGAGGCTATTCGAACCACCAACCCACGAATAAGTACGATAACAACTTCCCCATGGAGATTTGCCGCCGATGTCCGCCTCCGCAGTGAAAGGGCCACCAGCGACTGTCCGACTTGTACGCTACGGCCTCTGAGGCCCACAACACTTTCTTTATTTATAACTAGAAAAAATAAAACACTAAAACTAAGCAATTACGTTTTATGATGAATGAGGTCAAGCTTGACAATATCAAATTTTTCAGATCTTTTATGCAATTAGAAATGTTACAAAATGTAACAAAAATAATTTGTGGGCCTCCAAGCCCCCCTTGGTGTTCTTAAGGTTGAAATATGTTCAAACTTGAAGAAATGCATTTCTGTGTCGTTTTGGGCTATGTGTGTAATCTTTGTGGCTGTCGGCAGGCGGGCCACTTCTTTACTACTATTTCTGCCGCCATTTTCCCGAGTTTGAAAATGCGCTCATATCAACAATTCCTTGCTCATTGACTTACTTTTTACTTTCATACAAAGTCCATTCGACTCCCTCTACATTTCAATACATTTGTTTCAATAGAAATCCGTTTATTGGGGAGATATTGCAAATTACTTGCTGTACTGATTCCTAGCAGTACACTGTCAAACCACCTCTCAGTCCACTCCTTTCTTACCGCCAAAGGGCCACTTCCGACTCAACGCCTTTCTCTGACTATAAATTCATATATGCTATTAATAAAATTCCCTCTATACAGCAGATGATTTTTTCTTGATAGTTTCACATTTTACATCATTTTCAGATATTATACAGCCATTTCTATTTTTTGTCGTAGGGAATGGCCCGCTTCTAACCCCCAACGTTTTATCTCTAACAGCGGCATTTGGTCATGCGTTGCGCCTTTTCTGCCTCTTCTTCAGAAAATCTACGTGGACATTCGATAGGCTACAATTCATATTTTAAAGCAACACTCAAAATTCAACTTCACTTTCTTTTCTTTTTGTCAACAAATTTTCATTTTCGAGTCTTCCTTTTGCCGGTGCCTGGCACGGCTACTTTCGTAGCCTCATATTTCAGGTTCATGATCATTAGTCTTAAGAAAAGTAAATCAAAATATAAAATTGGAAAGCAATAGAAGGTATAAAAATTTAGTTAACTTACCTCGAGCCCTTTAGCATAATCAGCGGCCGCAGCAAATGGAGTTTTCACATGGCTTAGATAGGCAACTGGTGCGAGCCCAAAGAAAGCTCTTATTTTGTGGTTATACTCTGGTAGAGACGCCATAAACGCAAAAAATATAGTAGTTCCCATCGAGTGTCCAACATAAAATATCTGCTTTTGATTTGTATGCTCCAATATATAATCTACTACAGATGGAAGATCGTGTACAGCCACCTCATGAAAACTAAAAGATTAAAGAAGGAAGTAGTAACATTTATTTCGTTTTAAGATATAGTAATATCTTGAAACGAAATAAATATTATTAGTATATTTGAAATTTAGTAGATTATGATTCATTATTTCTGGATACTAATGTTTAGTACGGACATATATCTATATTAAGTCAGAATTTATTGAGATGGTGCTATTAAAATTACGATTTTATATCTCATGGAAAACTACTGCCTGTAACACAACCAATTGATCGGTCGAGATCACTTGTCACAAACTCCGTACATATCCAGAAAACCGGATGAAATGCCCCGTCAGGGAAGAGATAGTGTGTTATTGCAGAGGAGCTTGTGAGAGTGCACCATGGAGAACACAAAATTTTGAGTGATTTTCTTTTACGAGTTCATATCGGGACATTTTGGAAGTCTATTTGCGTAAAAGATTACCAATGCATTTGAACCAAGAATTATAAATGAATGAACATACCATGCGCCGTTGGCAATTGCTAATCACGTATACATACGGAGTGCTCGATCTTCTCTGAAATGTGGATCGCGTAAATGTACGGAGACTATTTGAAAATTTATTTCAACGGTCATTTGCGGAGTTAGCAGGCCTGAGTAATGTTTGGACATCAGTCTCTCATTCAGTCACTATATGATGGACAAATGCTCATAATCGTTTTGTTTGCGTCGTTCTCTGAATGTGATGTGTTACTTGTTTGAAAGCCACGGTGGCAGAAAAAGCTCTGTCAGATGATGTTATACTCCTGAGTTTAAAAGAAGGAATAAGCGAAAATGATGGCGATATTTTTTATGAAGAGTTGTTGCCTGATTATGAAGAAGATCCAGATTATGTGGAAATAGAAATATTGGATGTTGCAGGTGAGTAATTTTGATAAAATGATGATCATAATAGTATTTGTGTTTAGTGCTATATGAGTAACTGCTTCTGATCTTCTATCAAGATTTGCAATTGCTAGACTGATTCCAGGAAAAAACATATTTTCTTTTTTTCTTAAAAAAAAAAGAAAATGCGCCGCTTTCGGGAAGGAAGGAGCGTCAGAAATTGTACAAACCTTCTTCGGAGAAAGGCAAGGAGGAAACAAGGAAAAAGTTAAAAGGAAGGACACATCCTATCAGTACGGTCATTGCAGTCACCTTTTGTATCGAACTATGAGCTGGGAGTCAACTCGGATCTCCCACGCCATAGGCGTACACACTATCCACATATCCACAAAGCTAGAAATAAACTGACAGACGGACATAGCCGTTCTATAAGCATCCCGAAAGTTATGTATAGCACAGTTTGGAAGTCTAACAACAATTTTTATGGCGTTAAAATCTGTCTATCGTTGCCAATCTAACGTAGTTGTTAGTTATTCTAACCTACTGGAATAAATGGCAGAATATACCTACAGAGTAGCCCAAAAAGTAGGTGCACAGTCCCGTACTGATAGGTCATGACATTTTATATCATTTAATTATTATTATCCATACAGGTATTGACTTAGTTTCTTTTTTATCTGTTCTTAATTTATTTTCACATACTTTAAGCTCGGAACAAACCGAAGCAAATAAATTCATTACCTTAATCAATTAAAATGCCATACTTGATAGATGCAGGTCTGTATACCTACTTTTGGACCACTCTGTATATGTATTTATGTACTATGTGAATCGTGGATCGTTCCGTCGCGGGAAATATTATTTCATGGAAAAGAGTATCTTCTGCTTCACATGCGAAACTTCTTAGAAAAATAGAGTGGATAGTGATTCAAATCAAAAGTTTTAAATAATATTCTCAGAAATAACGATACGAGTTTCAACGTGAGGGCATTTTCAAGTGGTGGTTACGATCACTAACAACCAACTCCAGAAAAGTGTATGTCGTAAATGCAATGCTAGGATAGCCACAAAACGGAATTTTATTGTATTGTATACTCGCAAGGCTCGTCACCAGTCATGCTGGTGTCTAGTTGCGTCTTTGAATTCCTTCTACGTGATTCAACTTATATAGGCTATATGTTCGCAATTTCCCAAAACAATAGAAATATTTATTTATTTATAAGAAAAGAACTGAATAAAATTATTTGTTTAAAAGATTGCATATAAACCTGAGAATAAAAACAAAAACGACAGCAAAAAGTATGCGTTACGTAACGAAGACGCAAACCCTCCTCCTCCCCTTGTCACACTTTTGTAACGCAAGGCCGAACCCTCTTCCCCGTTGGCGCGGCACGTAATATGTAGACGATCCCTTACACAATGCGTAATACAATTAGTACTTCAACTCACCTGAACGACCAAAAATCACTGTCGTCAATGGAAAGTGTTGTATGATTTTTAGAGTAAGTATTTCCTCGTACATTGCCCAACCACACGTCGTATCCATCATCAGCAAGCAGATATGCTGTGAACAATATGAGAAAAAAAGTTTAAAATTAGTTTAAACAAAGGAAGTACAGTGAATCATGTACCATCTTTGAGACCATCGGTTTCATTGAAAAGTGATCAAACTTAGACAGACGGCCAACTTCCATACAGTAAATGTATTTCGAAAGAAAATTTGCGATATCATTCCAGTAATACACGATCTGGAATAATAAGAAGACAAGTGAAAGTAGACATATCTTATTATCTACTTTGAAGCGGCACTCTTACACTACTTTCCGACATATTCACCATACAAGTTTAGACATTTATCATAGCGATGAACGAGTTTACAAGGTCCATTGTCATAAAAGTTGCCACCTGTGACTTCAACTATTCCTGCACGCCAGCCCGAAGATCTTTGCCATCAAAGCTCTGTGTTGCTAGCTAGATCTTCATGTGCGGAAAAAAGGTTCGAAGAGCTGCCAATGACAAGCCCGTAAGAGTTGGTAGTCTACTTGGCCGAGTGAGGGTTGACGTTGTCATGAAATAGCAGAATTTATGCACTCAGTTTTTCTTGGTGTTTGTGTTGAATTGCTCTTCGCAACTCCTACTTTCAGAATATATTTCAGAGGAAATTTTTGCATCACGTTCCGAAAAGTCCAGTAGCAATACATCTTTTTCGTTCCAAACGACAGTGACCATAAGTATTAGGAAAATGACTTTCTAACTTTTTACAAAATTTTAATTTTCCTGATATTGTATTTAATGAACTTTTGCCGATACATTAGTTCTCCGGTGCTATTTTCGTTCGGGGTTGCAAAAACGTCCCGCACCTAATCTATTGTTATATGCAAGGCAAGTTTTAAAAAAACGATATAAGAATTTTTGATTCGCAAAACATGATAATGAAAAGAAGTCTGGCATCTAGGAAAGGTTTAATAGACATTGGTATAATATAAATTGTGGTAACGTAATCTATTTATCGTATGTTTACAATCAAAATGTACAGATCTTTGTCTGCACATCAACCCATCCGGCACGCAGAAATTCAAAGATTCTTATGTAAATAACACATTGTGTTTTGTTGTAAGTTATAAGTAAGCAACATATATACAAGTTATTTTCCAAATTATAATTTATACTATGCACATTAAACACTTTTGCAAATCAGTTTTATTGGTGTTACGAGCTTAGTAGGTTGATTTCCCGCTGATAAAACTTTAGTATTCTTTGCTTTTTTATGTATTTGCAACAATGCTTCCCTCAATTGTCTTTCTAATTGCGATTTCTTCCATTTTTAGATTAAAAAATGTCATTCAAAACCAAAAGATCAAAATCAGCTGGAAAAAAGAACACAGAATTTAGCAACATGTAGAAACCACCGTCCCAGCATACCAGAAATGAAAACGAACGTGAGTGAAATGTGTAAAATGCCTACAAACAGAGACATGGTAGATATTTGGGGTTGTACGATGAACTGAAAGGGCAGTCGGATAGAATAAAGATAATCTCTTAAGAACTGTGTAGACTTTGGGAAAAGCTGAATTTTCTTTTGGTTACTATGCAGCAAATTTCCGCAAAAGTTGCCAAGTTCGTAAAATATAGAAAAAGGAGGAATGAGGTATTTGAAAAATCTCTCACTAGTGTTTTCGATATTACAAAAGAAAAAGGAAACTGGCTTTGCAGTGAAGACAAAGAATTGTATAGAAAACAACTTGAATCTGGTGGCCGAGTCGGATACACTACCGCGAAAGTTGCCTCTATATCAACGAACCATCCTTCAAAAAGGCAAAGTAGCTCAATTGGTGGGTGTACAAGCCAAGTGCAACATGTGAGTATCAGTGACACTCAAGAACGTAAGGTCAGCAGTGACTCTGAATTTTCAGAAGAGCGTAATGAAACATAAGTATGAAACGTAAGTATCATACTGCTTCCCCCTATGAAACGAAAGTATCAAACAACAAAATCTGCAGCCAAACTCGTGTCAAAACTGTATCTGTCTACAAGATAAGCAGCGAAAATTCTTCAGGACTTGGCCGAGGAAGAAATAAATGTACCCACGCCTTCACAATCGGGGATTTTGCGTCGAGTGATCAAGGAAGCTGAAACAATGAAGAACCGATTTAAAGAAATTTTCGATGAACAGGAATTCTGCTTGCATTTTGATGGGACCAGAATAGGAAGAAAAGATTATCAAGTGCAGAATTGTGAAAGAAGTCTTCGCTTTGGAGTTTTGGTTTGTGAAAGGAGATCCGCCGAGAACATCTATATCTTACTGCAAGCCTTATTGGATGAGTATAATGCATGGATGAATATTAAAATGATCATTTCTGACACCACAGCATTGAATATAGGGCACAAAAGTGGTGGTGTTGTTAGACTCCAGAGACATTTTAAACAAATGGGCCTCAGTTAGGATGTCACCATCATATTCTTGACCTGGTTCTGAGACACTGGATGGATTCAGTATTCCCAATAAAATCACGGTCATCCAGCTTCAACTATTAATTCATTGAAGATGTTTTGGCTGGGTATGAGGATTTATAAGAAAACTATTCTGGCACAGGAAAGGTACCGCCACATGAAAACCCAGAATGGAGAAATAATTTTCGCTTTCTATTTGGACTTCGTGAAGGATATAATTTCTACCGGAAGGAGAATAAGTGCCCTCAGTTGAACTGGCAGAAGCTACCTTCCTCAACAATGATAGATGGAAGTCACGTGCAGTTTATGCATGGTTGCCATTTTTCTCCTTCCAAAATGGAGAGATCAGCTACAACGTACTTGCGACTTCATTGCAACTAGATGGACAAAGGTATGGTTTTCAATTCAGCACTATACAAAGGACATATACAATGAATTGCATGCTGCTATCTCCGACCTAATGTGTCCTAAAGTGTTTTTCTGCTCACTTGGTAAAAGAACGTTCTATGCTGGATGTGCCTCGCTCAAATATGATGGCCGAGCGAGCTGTGAAAGTGATGCAAGAGCATCACAACACATGCAAAAGTGACAAATATCTCAACAGCAAATTCATTAACAGTATTTCACAAATTTAAAACCATTCTACTAATGTACTGTATAGAATATTCAGTGCCAAATGCAGAGTGTGTAAGTAGGCGAATTTTCTTCTAATGCTAAAACAGCATCAATGTAGGCGCGTGACGGTTTTTTTTTTTTTTTTTTTTTACAATTAAACAAAATCAAAGACATTTTCGAGGTTTGCAGCCAAATGTTCATTATTTGCCACCCCAGGCTTTTCAATTTGAAAAAAAGTCATATACCTAATAAGTATCCTTGTTTGTAGACATGGTTAGCAAGCATTTTGTTGGTTTTTCTTTTCCTTTTTTGATGAACTGGTGTGTTCCCATTCCATGGACTGTTTTTCTTTTCTATTTCACAATTAAGGTGCTTAACCCAAGTCTCGTCCCTAATAACAATACTATCAAATAAAGGAATCGCTGTTTTTGTTACAGGCCTCAAGTAATTTCAAGGTGGCTGCAGTCCGCCGAATTTTGCGTTCCTCTATCGAAAGTTTCGAAATCCATCTTCCGCAAAACTTATGGTAGCCTAACTTTTGAGTCACAAATTCATGGAATAAGCTCCGTAAAATTTGCGTAAACACAAACGAGAGCTCTGTTATCGTAAAACAGCGATTTTCACGAATCTTGACGTTGATTTTTGCAACTAGTTCATTTGTCACTGTGCTCGGTCGCCCACTTCCGTATTCATCGTAAACGTTTATGCGGGCATCTTTAAACATAACACATCAATGCCTCACTCTACGTTCACTCATCAGTCTTTAAGTGGATGAATGTCAAGAGGTTTTTCATAATTTCTCAAGGATTCCATCACATTGCTCTTCCAGATGTTTTCCATCGTTTTATTTCTCTCTTTTGTCTGATAAAATCAATGACTGCTTGTTTTTCTTCTTTCAGGAAAACAAATTCGTATCCACATGTAAAGTAACATTTTCCTTCTTTTTTCTTTTCTTTACAGGATATGCCTGCGAAAATGGAAAGATTACACGTTCAGTTCTCTCGTTCTTCAAGATTCCTCTCATCTCATCTTTATAAACCTACATATTGTATGAGAAAGCAAATACCTTTCCTTAAAATACAGCTAGTTGAAAAATAACAATATCTTCTATTATTTCTTAAAACCGGGGCCGCGGTGGCTCAGTGGTAGAGTGTTCACCTCTGGTGCTTGGGGTCTCGGGTTCGATCCCAGCCCCCGCCAAGTGAACTTTGTGGTGGACAAACACCGTGTGCGTGGGTTTTCTCGGGGTTCTCCCGTTTCCTCCCACTTTCTTCATTCCACCATTTCATTCATTTCTCATAATCACCGTCTCCTTTAACCTAACCGGCATAACCGTGGGACGTAAAACTCAAGATTTCATTTATTTCTTAAAACCCATTTCCTGAACACTGTTTTTTTCTTTCGTTTCAAATAATTTTAGTTCGGGAACTTTTGTTTGAGAGTTATGAGTTTTAGTTATTAGTTTGAAATCTTGGGTTAAAAATTTTGAGTTTGAAAATTTTGGTTTCAGAATTTTGAGGTCGAAAATTTTCATTCTAAAATTTTGTTTCAGAATTTTTAGTTTTCCAAAATTTGAATTTGAAAATTTTTAGTTCGAAAAATTTGATTTGAAAATTTTTAGTTCGAAAGTTTCGAGTTTGAAAATTTTAGTTTGAATGTGTTTAGTTTTCCAAAATTTAGTTTGAAAATTTTTAGTTTTAAAAATTCTTGCACTCAGCGGAACCATTTTGAAAAGAATCGAAACAGTTTAAGTAAAAAAATCTGGGAACACTGTTTTCATCAACTAAGCGCTTACTGGATTAAACTCACAAGTAAACCTTACGTTTGGGTGAATCGAGTTGCTGACTGAGACACATATGAGAAAGTAGTACTAAATGTAGTCAGTATTTCAGTGAAGTTGTAGGTGCGAAGCTCCAGGGGTTTAGGAGATAGAGCTACCAGAACATCACATGGAAGTACAGAATAGTCTTCATACAGTTGGAGGTAAAAGCTTTGTAAGACCTCTTGTAACGACAAAAGGTGAATAACAAATATATGGGTACATATTAGGAGTAGGAGGAAGTTATATAGTACGGGTATACCTGAGGGTGGCCATCTTGAAATCCGCCATTTTGAATTAAGGTTAAGTTTTTAAAATAGGAATATGGTCACGTGATACATGATTTAAGGCGCAAATTTAATCAGAAGAACAGTGGTGACGTTAATTTTGATTTACGCGCAATTGGTAAAAAGTTACAGGGAAATTAAATATTGTTGCAGCATATGTATTAGTCCTTTATCCCATCTTGTAAATTTTGTGTTAATGATAATAATTAAATAAAAAGCAGGTGGATAAATATTAGGTCTATGGTAAGAGTTGCCTTAATGGCGGCCATGTTCAAATCAGCCATTTTGAATCAGACAAAAGTTTTAAACAAAACGCATAACAGTGACACCTTATTAATAGCAAATTTTACCATAACTCCAACGGCATAACCATTTTTGCTTTATCATTAACCAGCACAAAATTAAATGGATCGCTCCTTACGACTACTGCTTTGACGGAATTGTTAACGACAAATCTGTCAAGTGTAACTAGATTGTCTTTGTCAGGTGTGCTCACTGTGAGCAGAGCATTTGTGCAAGTCATGCACTCTTTTCTGAACTACATATTGATTGTACTAATTGAGGACTTTTCTGGAAGAAAGACCCAAGTTCAATTATGACAATTCCACTTTGGTCATTTTTCCTTAAATTAGCAACTTGTTTATGCGATAACAAATGCTGGCTACTGATAAAGAAAAATGGTTATACCGTTGGATTTATGGTAAAATTTGCTATTAATGTGTCAATGTTATGCGTTTTGTTTAAAACTTTTGTCTGATTCAAAATGGCGGATTTGAACATGACCGCCATTAAGGCAACTCTTACCATAGACCTAATATTTATCCACCTGCTTTTTTATTTGATTATTATCATTAACACAAAATTTACAAGGTGGGGTAAAGGACTAATACATATGCTGCAACAATATTTAATTTCCCTGTAACTTTTTACCAATTGCGCGTAAATCAAAATTAACGTCACCATTGTTCTTCTGATTAAATTTGCGCCTTAAATCATGTATCACATGACCCTATTCCTATTTTAAAAACTTAACCTTAATTCAAAATGGCGGATTTTAAGATGGCCGCCGTCAAGTATACCCTTACTAAATTACTTCTCCCTAATCCTAATATGTAACCATATATTTGTTATTCACTTTTTGTCGTTACAAGAGGTCTTACAGAGCTTTTACCTCCAACTGTATGAAGACTATTCTGTACTTCCATGTGATGTTCTGGTAGCTCTATCTCCTAAACCCCTGGAGCTTCGCACCTACAACTTCACTGAAATACTGACCACATTTAGTACTACTTTCTCATATGTGTCTCAGTCAGCAACTCGATTCACCCAAACGTAAGGTTTACTTGTCAGCAACAATACACTGAGTGCTTAAAAAATCGCTCAAACCAATAACAATGTTTCGTACTCGTTGTTGTTTCGCTGGATGTGTATGATTTAGTCATTCTTACAATGAATCAATCAAATTTAATGAAAGAGTAAATGTGACATGATTTTTAAAAATTTTAATCCACGAACGGAAACGTTATGAACTGAAGTACTAACAGGGTCCTGGACTCCCCTCTTTTACACGTTTTCGAGAATACATGTATCCTGCTATGGTGAAACATTACACAGTGTATTTTCCTGGTTTAACAATTAGACACCGGGGTTCGAGTTCTATAAGACTCATCAATCAAAACTGAACCTTGACCTTTTAATCCCCAAAAGTTAGGCATCCCTCTTAAGTTTTCTATTTTTTAGTAATTTTATATGCATCCAAGGGAACGAAATTAGTCCTGGACCATGACCTGGTTCTGCAAAATAATAATAATCATCTTGGCCTGGCCCCCAAAAATTTCAGAGGGTTCTTTCATGTACCCTTGCTCTATGAAAGACAAGTAAGACATATCCCCTCCAAGGACGACAACCATGTACTTCTGTACTCAATCACATAAAAATATAAGGTAATAAAACCCTCATCAAAGAGGATAAAAACCGCGGAAATTTATACCTATAAAGGGGAACAAAAAATAAGATGGCCTCACACATACTTCCAAGGGAACATTCATGTACTTCTGTCCAAGTCCTAATACTCAATCATAAAACTACACAAAGTAACAAAGAAGATAAAAAGCTCCAAATGTTATGCCCGTGGAATGGAACCCAATAGATTCCCATAGCCCCTAATTCAAAAATCCTGGTTTAATAACGTCATAACTAATTTTGAATTGCCCTCAAATGTGTTTTCTAAGATCATGCAACCTCTTAACGTCATACTACGTTACCGACCCCCATATAATGATTCTTTACGAAATGAAACATTAGCAGAGGTCAAAAACTTTCAGAATTTTATACCGTAAAAGCAATATTTAAAAAGGGTTATACATACACCTCTCCAAGATCCTGCACTCAATCATACGTAGGTGAATCAAATATGAACGAAAATTGTTTGGCTAAGCGTCCAAACGGGTAGCTGGTGTGATTGGGCAGGTGCGGTCGGAAGGTGGGGCTGAGAGAATCAGGAACCAGTACAACCGGCTTGTCGCATGCTTCGTTTAGTAGTCATCATGATGAGTGAAAAGAGTGTGCCAGTGTCTGTTGCGCAATACATAATTATCAAGTTTCTCACCCAGGAAAACATCAAACCGGCTGAAATTTACCGCAGATTGCAGGCTCAGTTAGGGAATGATGCTCTTTCGTGGGCAAGAGTGAAGGTGTGGTGCAACGATTTCAAGCAAGGCCGTGAACGTGTTACAAATGAAGCTCATCTTCATTGTCCTCGCACCAGTGTGACTAATGACAACGTGGCACGTGTTCGTGAGCTTATCGAACGGGATCAACGAGTCACTGTGCGTCAAATTGCGGTAGAGCTTAGTGTGACTATGGAAGTGTCCAATCAATCATCACAAAGCAGTTGATCTTCCGCAAAATCACAGCTCAGTGGGTTCCCAAGCTGCTGAATATTAATTTTTAAAAAAGCTGAACAAGTTCGCATTGTTCAAGTGCTCCACACTCGTTTTGACGTGGAAGGGAAAGCGTTTTTGCTTCGCATCGTTACCTGTGACAAGACAAGGGTGCATCATTACACCCCAACGTCCAAGCGTGTCAGCATGGAGTGGCGGAAGAAAGGTGAAGGAAACAACGTGAAAGCCATAGTTCGCTTGTCTGTGGGGAAGGTGTTGACCATGGTGTTCTGGGACTGGAGGGGGTTCTACTAGTGAATTTCTTACATGAACGTCCGACCATCAACGCAACCTACTACTGCGGCCTCCTGGTCAAGGTAAGCAGCAATATCGACGCAAAAGACGAGGCTGTCCCATCCGCCAGGTGTTGGTCCTCCACAACAACACCAGACTGCACACAGTAGGTGTTACTCTCAGCAGGAACTGGTGGCAATTCACTGGGAAACGCTTCCACGTCCACCGTACAGCCCAGACTTATCGCCATGCGATTTTAACCTGTTTGGACCCTCAAAGAGGCACTTGGGGGCGAGCGATTTGCGACGAACGATCAAGTGGAAACCTTCGTGCATAACTGGTTGGTTACCCTCCAGACCCGTAGCCAGCCCAAAAATGCAGGAGGGCGATCCAGCCATATGATAGTTCATCACCATATTATAGTTCATTTGCAAGCCTTCCGTGAAAACTTTAGGGGCCGGTTCCCCTAGATCCCCTGGATACGGGCCTGCTACCCTCCCAGCTTCATTCTACGAGAACGGCATCAAAAACCTACCGAAAAGTTGAGGAAAATGTATCCGTAAAGACGGAGACTATGTAGAGAAACAGGTTGTTACAATGTTTCCTACAATGTATATTTTGTTTTATCCCAAGGCTCGATTATATTTGTTCCCCCTCGTATAACAATATAAGGGAGAAAAGAGTTCATCAAAGAGAATAACAATCTCCAAATTTTATACAAGTAAAAGGGAACGAGATAAACTGTCATAGCCCCTAATTCAAAAATCCCGGTTTAATGATGTCAAAAATAGGGCGAGCGGTTAATTTTGAATTAGGGTGTGCCCTAAGATCATGTGACATCATGACCTAGGGGATGGGACTAATTTTGTATTTCCCACAGGGGAATACCACGTGACCTCTATCAGCCAAGCAAAATCGACAAAATTTTGCTGACTCAACTATCTATAGTAGCTGGACTACTTACAGAATAGTAACATAAGTTTTATGGAAAATTGCAGATTCCATAAGGATCGAGCCAAGTTAGGTGGAGAGAAGACCAAGTTAACATTTTACTATACAAGGGTAAATTCGTAAATAATACATACTAATATTTTATTTACTTACATGCTCATTTTTATGGTACCTCTTTACAAGCGTTTATCTGCTTCTCAATGAGAGAGTCCAAGTAGTCCATACAAGACACCAGTTTTGTTCAGGTGCCGAATGGCTTGGGTAGCGACGGCAGAAAGCTATTCTAGAGCTTAGGTTGTTTCAACTTTGGGAATAGATCGAAGCCTGGTGGACTCATATCCGGACTCTAGGGAGTTTGAGCAACATTTCCAATCTACGACCTTCCCGCAGTGCTGGCAAGCGTGAAGAATAAATGACCCTACTTCGAGCAACTGAAGTAGAGTTCTTGCTTTTTCTCCGCAATTCTTACAAGAAGTTACGATAATACACTGCTGTGGCATTTCTTTCACCGGGGCTTTGTTTTCATAACGATTCTTTGCAGATAATAAGCAAAACCCATAATTTGCTTGAGCCTTGATTGAGTTTATCGACATTTTGTTGATCGTGAGGAAGATAAAGCGTTGGACTGGGATTTCAAGCTCAACGATAAACTGTACTCTAATCCATTGTTAATTAGTCGTAAAGTTCACGTAAAGCAGTGTGGATTTCTACCGGGTTTTTACATGTAGATTTTCAATCTTAATGTATGACCTTTGATCACCAACAGACACTATAACCGAAATATCTGAAGCTTTCATTTCGAAGTTGTTACAGTCAAAATGTATACATTACATATCTCACAGGCATGTCCTGTTCTCTCAAGAACTGAAGTTCAAATGATACAAGGTTTACTGTGATTGCATTATCCATTGTACACGTTTTGCAAACCTCTGAATTATTTATGAAATGACCCTCTCATTATAAGTTATGAATTTTTATGTATGGAAGATGTATGAGTTATCATTATTTTGTTATTGTTGGCACTTGGCAGACCACAAAATAAACAGAATCTTTAATGTACTTCAGTTTTCACCTCACTTCCTGGGTTTGGTTCAGGGATTATCCATTTTAGTACTGCCAATCAACGGCAATACTTTTATCCATCTCTTGATTATTTAAACTATACCTTCTGTAGCATTCCTTAGGATACATTATTTTCTGAAACAGTTCCTGCCATTATTTTCCTCCAAGTAACTATCTCATGTTAGATACATAGGCTGATAGTCTTCTATGTAGACAAATTTGAGGTTTTCACCCTCTTATAGCAATTCCACATTACAGCACTAGTTGGTCAACTCGCGACAATTTCCCAACAGCTCACGTTACATTGAAAAAATCTCCTTCGTAGGTACACAATGAATATTTTCTTTCACTCTTATTGGGCCAGAGATTGCTGTGCACACCTTACGAGAAGAAATAAACTTTCAGAAGTCTAAAGAAAGAGCAGTCCATTGGGCCGGTATTGGAACCCTTCACTGGGATGTCGGTGAAAGGAATATAGAGCGAATCCTGACAATAGCTACCATCCGTCTGAAGGAAGCGAAGCTGTGTGATTGGATCCCTTGTCCTGATGCAGCTCTACCAGTTGGTATAGACTCCAAATAGTGATGTAAATATACTTCGAAATGTGTCCGTGATAGTATGTAACATTGAGTTTTACTTTGCTGGTTACGCGACGCAGTTCAATTGTAACAAAATTAAGCCACAACTATGAAATCACGTGATAACTCTCGGTAGACTGAAGAACGAAAATGTTTCGTTCTCCTCCATCGACAGTTTTGTACATAATTACTCGAACCTTTCCACAATCAGTCAAATACTTACAGCTTTCTACAATTGATTTTCCGTTGGAACATGGCTGGGTTTTAATGCATACTGCCTTATGGGCCACCTTTAGACCAAACTTTTTGCGAAAGTCATCATGGACTGTTGGTTGAGACACATGGAACCGGGTGATCATAGGATGTGAGTTAGTAAATTCTCCGCTGTGTCAATGCCTTAATGTCGCGCAACAGATATGCCGTTAGTTCACTGGAATCTGTTTCATGATACTTAATTGTTCATACAATCCATGAGCAGTCTCGCTGCTAATCGTCGCACTATGGCATTCACAGTACTGCGTGGAACAGCAATCCATGTTGATGATACTGTTTAATTATAGTGAAGTGACTAAAGTGAGCAGCGGTACAATGTAGCCTTCCCAGAATGGATTCGTTTTCAGTGCTATTAGAGCTTTTCTATTTCAAGTATGCCCTCGGAAAATATGTAAAATATGCTTCGGCCACAGTTCCGCCTACTCTTTTACGGAGAAAACCCTCCCTTTGCTTTCGGAAAAGAAGTAAATGACCTCGACTGTTGCCAATTTGTCATTTAGTCGTTTGTTCTTGACGAGTAAAGATCGTAGGCTACTTAGAATAGCTGACAAGACAGTGCACAGTAAAGTTGGTGAAATAACTCATTGTGGCAACGCTTCCGCATCCAACTATTGAAAGATCTCGGCTATAGTAACTAATTATCTCTCTTCTTTCGAGGGAGGTACGGGAAAACACACATCGGCAGCAGCGCCAGCAAGGGCACACTTGAAACAGAAAGCAGTTAGCCTTTGCACTGCTTTACTAAAATATACCCCAGATACTAGTGCTTTGCTGGTGCAACATTCACATTTCTGCGTTTCATCTACGCCGAATTGTCCCCTTTTCATTTCGTCTGAACGGAGTCTATTATCCTTGTATTGATCATTTCACCCTAACTATTTCCAACACTTTCTCATCAGGCTTCTATAACCATCTAAGTTTCTCCACTCTTTTCTATACTCACATCTCACATTTTTAAAACGTCTTATAGGTGTCACTACACGGAGTTATTCCCAGAGATATTCAAGAAGAAATTATGTAATTGCTTCATCAAAATTTTCTTTCCTTTGTCAATTATACCAAATAAAGGTTCAAAACATGTGTATGCTACCTAAATATGATGCTTCTTTAAACCTTATTTAGGCAGTGTCTCTGTGCTAGTATAAGTTATAACCAAATAGTAGTTTATATTTACCTACCAAGTGCGTTCTCAGGTCCAAGAAGAACCCAATCAGCAGAACTACAAAGAAGCCCATGCTGTAGAAAGGCGACTGGCTTCCCTGAACTCTCTCCTGATTTTATGCCGTACGGAATCCTATGAATTGTCACTATGTACCCATCATCTGTTTGCACATGATGCGACTCTGCAGGGTAACCATACTTTTCGATAAGCCCTATCTGAAGAAAAGATATTATGTTAGCGTGTGGTTTCGCATGTAATATTACAATATTATTATTATTACAAGTACCTAGTTAGTAGTTACGTCAGCGTTAGGAGTATATCCGTCGCTGTTGGTGGAAGACTAAAACAATAGACACAATCTGCTAGTTAACAGCATAATTTTGCTTTTTGGATCAAAACATGCAATATGTTTCAGGCAGGCCCGTATTCAGTGGGCTCTAGGGGACCGCCCCCCTCTAAAATTTTTGTTGGCCCCCTAAAATTATCACGGTAGGCAGCAAATGAACTACAATATGATGATGAACTTTAATATGGTTGGATCGGGTCCTCCCTAGCTTCAGCCGGGACCCCCTACATTTTTGGGCTGGCTACCGGCCTGGTTTCAGGCAATAATTTTCTTGTAAGCCTTATAGCTGAAGAACTACATACAGTGTAGCCAAACCCAAATTATCAATTAACTCAGTATAACGTGCTTAGTCTGTTAAAAAAACAAAAAGTACGAATACTCGATTTAGGGTCTGTTCAAAAATTTTATGGCCCTTGATCCAAAAGAAGTTCAATACATTTCAATCAAAACATTTCTTATACGCCTTATATCTGGAGAACTACATATAGTGTAGCCAAACCCAAACTATCACTTAACTCACTATAATGTGCTTATTCCGTTTTAAAAAAAAGTATGAAAACTCGATTTAGAGGCCGTTCAAAAATGTTATGGCGCTTGCCCCTTCCCCTAGAGGAAATTGTACTTCAGAAGATCAAAAATCCAATAGAATTTTTATATTAGTTACAGCAAAATTTGAAACTATTTTTGAAACGTCGCTTATAATTGCCCCCCTCACCTTGGAAACCACAACATGGATGTCCTTGAACGCAGATATTGTAAAATATTTTACAAGACATTATTGAATATGTACTTTTTATAATAATAAATATGTACCTTTTATAATAGTTGAGGTCATAATGAAAGGAAAATTGTTATATTTGAATAAACAGAGGAAGGACGTAAATATTGTAAAATCTTCTTTAATACGTTTATTATTATTATTATTATTATTATTATTATTATTATTATTATTATTATTATTATTATTATTATTTTACTCGAGATTTCTTCATAGTTTGTTATTAAAATACTTGCCAACATATCCTCATTTTATTGTCCTAACAAACCAATATATGTTGATAGTAAAGTAGTTTAGATTGATCGAGCTTCTGGGCCTTCAGAATTTCATGTCACGCTTCCCCCCCCCCATACCCGTTATGAAATCCTGACTAAACGAAGAAATATATGTTCCAGTAAAATAGTTTAGAATGATCAAGTCGCTGGTGTGGAAGCCCCCTCCTTCACGAAATCCTGGCTAAGTGTTTGATGTCGACTGCATATTTGTGGCATTAACAAACGAAAGCTCTTTCTTCAAATATCTCAAAATACATTTTATGGACTAGTAGTGTTTTTCCACTCACCGATTCAATTACATTTTCTCTATTTCTGCCCTTTTACGTAAGTAAATACCGTAAAAAGAATAACAAAGTGTGTACAAATTCAGAAAGAAACTGGATTGAGAGAAATAATTTTAAACAAAGTATAATAAAAACATGAAATGTTTACTCACCTAAACTGCGTCCTTCCACGTTTCAGCTTTACACCACAACTGAAGAAATCAACTGTTTATATCTGTCACATTAGCGGCTCGAGAAGCTCGCCGCTTTCATAGACAAAAGCCGAAAGCAAGTAGGCCATTGTTGAATAATACGGTATTTACTTACGGAAAGGGGCAGAAATAGAAGAAATTAATTGAATAGGTAAGTGGAAAAAGACTATTAGTCCACAAAAGGCATTTTGAGATATTTGAAGAAAGAACTTCCGTTTATTAATGCCACAAATGTACAGTCGACATTATAACATTCTGCTAACGTGCGAGGTCTTGCAAAGTGTACTGCTCTTCATTACAACTTGTAGTTCTACATCTTTAGTGTTATTTTTGCCTTTACCTCAAAATGGCTTATTTTGGACTCACACACACTGTTTTCCCATTCGCCGATTCGATTCAATTTTAACATTGAGTTATTTTTGAAAAGTTATTATTATTATTATTATTATTATTATTATTATTATTATTATTATTATTATTATTATTATTATTATTATTATTATTATTATTTGGATATGCACAACCAGAATTCTAAACACACATAAATTCACATGAATAAACACATAATACTTGTTAATGGGCTGGAAAAAGTACACATTACCGGGCCTATCTTGCGTAGAAGATAACCCCTAAAATGTCATTCCCTCTTTCTCGAAAACTATCAGGGTACAAACAAAACTTTTTTTTTTCGGTACAAGTGATATAAACGATTTGATTTCGAATGGTGTATTTCAAATTTTGTGCTGTGATACGGGGGGGGGGGCTATCTTGGAAAATGGTTCAAACGAAAATATTTTCGGTACAAACGATACAAACGTAGTACAAACAAATGACCTAGTCATTGTTTCAATTTTCTAAATCTGTGGCTATCTTGCCATACGTGATAAACAGTCCTCCCTTTCCGCACGTTACCAACTTAAATATAAACAAATGCACATAGTTTTAGTCGAATGTCAACTTGAAGATTGGACCTGCTGGTTATTGAGAACTTTCTTTTTAGTTCTCTTTTGTGCCATTAAATTTTATAAAACAGAGATTTACTTGCAGTGAATAATTTCGTGTTTAAATACCTGACCGCAAAAGCTGGCAACGCAGCATTGGGCACCATGTTCGCGCAACGAGCTATCAGAAAGGACTAGTATCAAGTTGCCTATTGTTGAGTTGAGTTGATTTTGAGTTTAACGTCCTGTTCAGCAGCAAGGCTATGTGAGAGGTGGACCTACTGATTAACGTGGAATCCGAACCACATGAGCTCTAGCCGGGAATCGAACCCGCGTGGGAGACCCGGATTCGATTCCCGGCGGGAGCTCATGTGGTTCGGATTCCACGTTAATCAGTAGGTCCATGTCTCATGTAACCTCGCTGCTGAACGGGACGTTACACTCAAAATCAACTCAACTCAACTCTTGTATCAACGGCAAGAATGATTTTGTTATTAGGAAGCATTCGCACTCCGAGTTATACCATGCTATTAGTTTATCCTAACTTCGTTGCTTGTGTCAGAGCTGTCTGGACGTCCATAGCCCATACTCCATGTTCTTAAAGGCAGACGACAGTATACCGATGAAGGATTGCTGTATGTTCCAGGCAAGTGCTGAGTACAGTTTTACCTGTCCTAAGTTAATGTTTTTTTTTCTTTCCCTCTCTTTTCACCCTCTTATGTCACAATCTGTTTCCAATTGAAAAGTATTTAATTTCATTTGTTAAGTAGCACGAGTTACGAACCCTTTACTTATGCTCTAAAGATTATAGTTGATTAAATCCTGGGGTGAGCTTGTTACTTCTAGACCCCAAATTCTTAATTTTACTTTGGATGCGTCGATCTGCAAGAATTGACGAGACCATACTGCACAATAGTAACAATTACAAGAGACAACAGGAAAACTGCTTTTTGATATGGATTCAGCTTCCGATGAACAGGTTGCATCTCTGACATTATTTCTCAGTTGCATCCGGTAGCTATGGATCTACTACATAGGTTTGAATTTGCCAAGTTTGGGAGTCTGTTGCAGTTTTACAATGTGAAGCAAAACTCACTTGTTTTATTCAATAGGTTGAAGCTTTATGCTGAATTAGAATTAATTAATCATAAATGAGGGAATTTATCCTCTTCACAAAATTTATTTACAGCTCATATAAGGGAAATAGTGTATTTTTCAAGAAAATTTGTTCCCTTATCTCGTAGAGACTATTTTCAATTATTTCTTTCATTCCAACTGTGCGTTTCACTAATTTTTAAACAATAACTTATAAAAGAACATTTTCTCTAGATGAAAGTACGTCATACTTTACATATTACTTACAGTGTCCAGGTTAGCATCTTCAATTTCAGCATCTTCAGCGGGAACTTCATTCAGGAAATGTTCATGAATTTCATGATTGTAAGACACTTGGAGCAAAATGGGTAGCAGTAGCATTAGTTGCTCACCCAGGAGCATCAGGAACCTGAGAAAGAAAAAAAAATATTCGAACTTCTAGGTGTAATTGCTACCAGAAGACGTTTTTCCAAAGTAGTGGTGCCCATTGGGGTAGTTCAGTAGATATTCAATTCCCCTAAGTTTTATGGTGTTATTTTATTGATATCTTTCATAACGTAATAGGCCTACTATGTGAGTGTATTCAACATATACGCAATATGGTATCCAGGGTAGGCCACTTACTTTTGAAATGCCCCTAGAAATTGATACATGGCATTGAAAATATGATCTTTAACGGGTTTTATTTATTTCAAAAACTGCTTAATCAAGTATCACATCGAATTACGTAGATGATAATCAATAGGCATAAAGATCATAATGCTGTTCAGGGGCGCACTGACGGGGGTCTACCGGACTCAGATCCCCCTCCCAAATTTCGTAACTAGATTAATATCTGTAGACTTTCTTAAGAGGCCTCATTCCGGCGAAATTAAAATCCCGCTAATTTTACAGAATTATGTGATATCTTCAAATAGATAAAAGATAATTGAAATAAGGAACAAGAGCGCCCTAAACAATATTATTTTGCTTGAGGTTATCACAAGTTATCTAGTGGCTTTCCGTTTTCAGCCGTTTAGAAACGCGAAAATAAATGCCGATTTTCAAAATGGCTCAAAATTGAAAGTAGATAAGTGAGTTGTGATAACGGTATCTCATGTAAAATGATATTGTCTTGGGCGCTCTTGTTCCACATTTCGATTATCTTTTATCTTTTTGAAGATATCACATAATTACTGTAAAATTAGCGGTATTTTAATTTCGCCGGGATGAGGCCTCTTAACACAACTATACTTGTTTAACAGAGAAATGATTGATACGAGTACAGGCTAATCTTAGCACCGTTACACCTTATCTATGCTCTTTCTTTTCTTAAAAAATAATCTAGTTCTACCATTTTTTCTAAAAATATGGGTGGCAGTAATTAATAATTACTTATCGTCTTTTTGGGTGCATCATAAGAGAGGTTCAATAGAGGAGCGTCATTTCAGACTTCGCTTGAGGGGGCAAGAGCACCACCGACAAGAGACTTTCACGTTTGTACTAGTATATTAGTAGACAATCTATTAAAAGTATTCTTCAAACTCTTGGGGAGCGGGCAATTGCTTCCTCCTGCCCCCCTAAATGACGCCCCTGGTTCGATATTACATGAACGTATTGGACACCCTCCCCTCCCCAAAATGCTTTGAACTCCTAGCAGCAAACATTTCTAGGTGGGCCTCTGATGCAGTTTACTGCAATTTGATAGATCTAAATCATATTAAGGAAGAAAACACACATAGAAACAAGAAAAATTGGCAGATAAAATAACTAAAAGAAAAGATAAGTGCAAAAGAAACGTGTATTATAATGTTATTAATAGAAGATACTGTAATAATAAGTGTATGTGTCATAATTAGGACTATGCGTATCGCCTAGACGAACAACAACAGCTACAATCTGCTATTACCTGACCAGGATAGCAGTGCGGTTTTGGGAGGATGGCGCTGCTGTTGTGTTTACATCAGTTTCTTGGCAAGCGCGGTGGGACAAGGGAGCGGAGAGTTTCACTCTGCAGTGTATCCAATGGTTTTTAAAAGTTGCAGTTTAGATGTAATGCATAGCCTAATCTCTTTACGCTTAGTAAAGAACGCCGTAAGTTATGTAGTCGTAGTAAACCATTCCTGCAGTAATACAGATGTATTGTGAATAGTGATATATGAATGGAAATTACTAGAGACAGTAAATAATGACTACACTAGAAAATAATGAGTACATATTCTACATATCCTCTCGTCAAAAACTTCAGAACGAGTCGAATCGACCAATTTTAATTAGTTTTTTCTTTGCCACAGAGAGCGTCTGATCCTTTGTACAATACTGAGGTTAGTTTGTTCGCAAGTTAATATGGAGTTTTTATTTATTTATTTATTTTGCTTGTTACTTAAAATGTTCTGCAAATAACTTCAATAAGTTTTGAAACTGTTTGTCTTAACTTGAGCCGGGGGTTGATCCAGGCTGAATGTTTGGGGGGGAACGGTCGTTCGAAGTCAAATCAAGGTAAGAGTGTATTGCAAAAATAATAAAAAATAAATAAAAGAAGGAGAAGTAGCTATTGTTTGCAATTTCTAGAACAGAAATGGCCACCCGCGATTTCGAAGGTGGATTTTTTTTTTTTTTTAACAAGAACGCCAAGGTAAGTAATTTCTTTCTATTTATTGCTTCATTTGGCTTCTGCAACGTAAAACAAAAAAGTAAATCCTACCTATTTTAGGTTTTACTTTACATCTATAATACAAAAGTGAACATTCTTAGGTTTTATTTTTGAAATAAAAAATATCCTCTTCTGGGGGAGGGGCAATCGCTCCACTGCATCCGCCCCTGACTTGAGCATATGCATGAAGTGGTTTATTACGAACAGGACAAAAAGAACTGTGATAGATTGATTACAAGTAATCCGGTTAGAAACACTGCTGCTTGCATTTTAGTTCCAAAACCGGCCGCCCGCACTCGTTCGCTGGTCAGGTAATACTGAGCGTTATTAATTAAATATTTGTTTATGCGATATCAACAAAATCACACAAGTCATATATGAAGAAAATGTGAAAAATAAGGAAGGACGGAAGAAAGTAAACTATTCTTTGTGGATATTTTCATGAAAAGTGATTTGCGTAACATTATACGGTTATTAATAAAACATTATACGGTCATTATTTATTTTTTAATTATAAACATTTATATTTGAATTATAAACAATAGTCCGAAAATAAAACACTCCCCAAAGAACTACCTCTTGTGAACTTTTTCAGGACAAATGAGTTATGTTGTATTATAAAGTTATTAATGAAACATTTATTTTTGAAATATGGACAAAATCGTCAGAGTCGTTTTCGAGAAAATCGTCCAGGAAGAACGAATCCCCGAGAGCAAACCACCCCTTCTGGATTTTCCTAGAAAAATTATTTATATCATCGTATAAAATTCTTAATTAGACACTGACCACCCACTTGGCGTAACGGCCCGATTAGTGGACCTGTGTCGCTCCACGCCATCTGCTAGCGACTGGTGAAACTACGCCCAGATTATCGAGGAACATGTGGTCAGCGCGCCGCGTCTCCCTGTCGCTAACTGGCGTGTTGGGAGCTTTCTAGACCTAGTGGCCGTCACGTTTTTGTTCACATCACTTCCCAGTTTGCCTCACGACGCTGGGTAGACGCCGAAACTTGGGCCGGGAATCGAACTCGGGACTACGCGGGCATAAATCCAACGTTGTAGCCACTAGAATACGGTATCCCTTTAATGAGACACTAATTCACAAAATATGAACAATATCGTTGGAGCCCTTTTCCGAGAAAATGGCAAATTTTATTAAATTCTTCAATAAACTACCCCAGACTACCCCAGAAAATTTTAAAACGACCCCAGACTACCCCAGAAAATTTTAAAACGACCCCAGACATGAGAAATCATGAACAAATATAGGCCTACCTGGGTACCATGCACATTCTTACCAATTCTTCTGCTGTTGAAATTGGAACTACAGATGTTTCAGAGGATGTGCCATTAAATGTATATTTTCATCAACTGTATGTAACCTTATCTCCGGCTAACCTTCAGAGCGAGTTCAAGCAAAAAACAAGAGCAGTAACATGATTGAACACAGTTTGATAGGCTTAATTTTTTCGAGATCAAACGAGGTAACAGATCATTAATACAGAAAGACCTATATAGTAGTTGTATATTGTATTTAACTATTATAGTCGTTTGTGGATGATAAAAACTCAATAATTCGACACTCAAATTGGCAATTAAAAATCACACAATACGAATATGAAGAATTAAAGCTGGTTACTAAGACGTTATCTCAGAAGTGTCTATATCCACGTTTATTCTGTTTATAGCACGTTAAAAACTTGTATTATTCAATTATTACGATAGTAAAGATAAGCTGATTAAAAGACGAGCAACTTCTACCGAAATATACTGGGAAAGTAAACACTAAATAACTATAGTGTAAGCAAATAGAGTCAATCCATCTGAAGTGCCTCAAAAATGGTGAAAATGGTTGCTCGACCATCCACGAAAATTATAGAAATTTGAGTGCGATGAACATTGTGTATGAGAAGGTCAATAACATCATTCACGTTGTTGTATGTACAGGTGTTCCTGAATGGCGGCCATCTTTGTTGTCGGTGGGGTGCCCATTTTTTTTATTTGCAAGCATTTACGAAAATTACGCTTGTTCAGGATGTACGAATCAGACGAATACCAAACAAAAACGAATGTTTACATGACAAACTGAGGTACATGGAGAATATATACTCTTGCTTCTAAATAAATATGCAGGGTTGCAAACTAATACATGAAATTACCAGAAAAAGTGCAGAAAATTACACTTTTAAAGGGGTTGTATTTTAGAATGACATAAAGTGGGGAGTTCATAAGTTTTGTGGTGAATAGTATTGCATGTAAAGAGTCTGCAGAAATATCCACACTTATGGTACTACTAGCACCGTAGATTTATGGGGGTACGAAAGTTGAAGTTTGTGATTTTTGTGCCATTTTTGGGGCGTAATATCTCAGGAGGGCAAAGTGCTAAAAAAAAAAATTGCTGCTTAGATCACAAAATAATTCTGAATATGAATAAACCATGGCAAAAAAAAAATCATGACTGATAATACATGGAGAAAAAATGAGGACATGGTAAAAACGCGAAGCAAGCACGTGCGTGACGATGGTCATGGCCCCCCAAAAATTAAATGTTTTGATAAGTTTCATGCGAGATCTCAAAAACTACGCATGGTGCAGCAATTAGGCCCGCTTTTGTTTGTGTTCAGTCATGCAAAAACTTGCGAGTGGCGTTTGTTTTATCTTTCTAGCTTCATGATCATTGCCATGTCTATATGGTAAGGGGGTTAGCGCCCCCTGGCACCCACGACACCCATCGTCGAACTGGACCGTGGTATTAAGGCACTTAATGTATTTGCAAAGTATCATTGAAATCGAATCCCAGATACAGAAGTTAATGTTTTCACAAAGTTGCGTTATGTGGGATAATAGATGTAACTCAACCTTGTGAACACATAGGGCCTTATGCAGAGTCATTTTTGACATATGATTAGCGTCCTACTAAAGGCTTGACTATTGCAGGAAATGTAAGTCGAACTCTTTAGTAAGGCACTAATCACGCGTCAGAACGACTCTGCATAAGGCCCATAACTTCCGTAACTGGGATGGGATTTCAATGATACTTTGCTGATACATTAAGTGCCTTAATACCACGGTCCGGTTCGACGATGGGTGTCGTGGGTGCAAGGGGGAGCTAACCCCTTACCATAAAGACGTGGCAATGATCATGGAGCTAGAAAGATAAAACAAACGCCACTCGCAAGTTTTTGCATGACTGAACACAAACAAAAGCGGGCCTAATTGCTGCACCATGCGTAGTTTTTGAGATCTAGCATGAAACATATCAAAACATTTAAATTTTGGGGAGCTCCGACCATCGTTACGCACGTGCTTGCTTCGCGTTTTTACCATGTCCTCATTTTTTCTCCATGTATTGTCAGTCATGATTTTTTTGCAATAGTTTATTCATATACAGAATTATTTTGAGATCTAAGCAGCAATTTTTAGGACTTTGCCCTCCTGAGGTATTAGACCCCAAAAATGGCATCAAAATTACAAACTGCAACTTTCGTACCTCCATAAATCTACGGAGCCAGTAGTATCATAGCTGTGGATATTTCTGCAAACTCTTTACATGCAATACTATTCAGCACAAAACTTATGACCCCCAACACACACTTTATGTCATTCTAAAACAACCCCTTTAAAAGTGTAATTTTCGGTACTTTTTCTGGTAATTTCATGTATTGATTGGCAACCCTGCATATTTATTTAAAAGCAAGAGTATATATTCTCCGTGTACTTCAGTCTTTCCTGTAAAAAATCGTTTTTGTTTGGTATTCGTCTGATTCGTACATCCTGAGGAACTGTAGTATTCATAAATGCTTGCAAATGCAAAAATTGGCACTCCAGCGGCGACAAAGATGGCCGCAATTCAGAAACACTCGTAGCTTACATACGACAACGTGAAGTCGTCGTATGACCTTCTCATACACAGGGTTTGTCACACTCAAATTTCTATAATTTTTGTGAATGGTCGAGCAACCTGCTCTGGGCCACTTCGTATGGATTGACCCAATAACTATTCACATATAGATTACATAACCTTAGCTCGTTCGAATTTTGAAATAAATAACCAGGATACATTACCAGTCTACAGCTTTAAGAGCCAAGATAAACTGTCCATTACTATCCCACTTTATCGTTTGGTGTAATTCACAAGTAGTATGTTTACTGATTGAACGGGTCACGAGGTTCATTACACGTAACCCGTGAGATCCAGGGACAGACTCTGTGACTCGGACAGACATGTGACCCAGTCTTACTCGGAGTTAGACTCAGATTAACCTGGACAGACCAATGACCGCTGACCTGGAGAGACTGGGTTTGATCTGGGGACCCCGAAATATCATCACACATATGATGAGAATATGTGAAGCTGCTAATATAGTTACATCCATAACTAACACCACTCCATCTTCTCTTTCTCTCTGTACCCTCACTAAATCTATAATTTTCGTACTCGTTTGTTGATTGCGTCTATGTGTGTTAAAGTGTTGCACTGCAAGATAACTACAAGATACTAAAGTATAAATTTTATCCAGGACAATAACAAAAATATAAAGCGGTATGTAAAATCTTTCAAGTACCCTGGTATGTGTATCGTGACTGAACATGTGTGAGATTTTTCTTTTCTATCCTTCCTTCTTCTTCTTCTTTCATTTTTTTAAAATATTTATTCTTATCATAGTAATAGTAGTAAGAAAAAAATTAAAATGAAACTGATTATCTTAGTATCTTAACTTCCAGCTCTCACTACAATTTGTTTCAATATTTTTTTCTAGTACAGAAGTTATTGTGATAGAAATTGTCACACAAATTATGAAACGTTAACAAATACAATTTCTCAAAATAGTCATCTAAAATGTATTGTATTATTAAGCCAGAGAAAGAAATTACTTTACCTTAAAGTTAAAAGTTAATAAATCCAAATTTGGAACTTGAAAGAACAACTCTGTTTAAGAAGTCAGCTCTTGTTTCTTCAACTTGACAATTAACATGTATTGCATTGTGCTTAACATTTATTACATTTAAGTTCTGAAAACGGTAAAGTTTTCTACTACGTTTCTTATTCAAATCTTTAAAATTTTGAATCCATTTCTTTTGCCCTGTTTTTAAGAAAACAGATACATATGTTAAGCTTTTTAACAGACTTATTTCTGTTCTGTTTATAGTTCTTGTATCATAATGCTTCTAAAGAATGCCATATGTAGCAAATAAACAATTAAAGTTCAATACTTTTAAATTTTGAACAATTATAAAGTAATGTTTTTATATTTTTTTTAGCTTCGAGAAAACTTTAACAATCAGTAAATTCATCACAGGAAAATAAACAAACATTAAGTAATATTTTTTAAAGAGATTGAAATTACTTTTAAAGGGAAAATGGATTAAGAAAATATTAGAAATTTAAAAATTCATAATCAGTGGAAATTATATTACCTGTGTCTCAATGATTACGTGTCTTAATGAGAAAATTTCCAAGAAAAAACAGAGATTAATTTCATTGTTCTCATTATATTTTTAATTTTTTTTACTTGCTTAAAAATCACTATAAAATGAAACGTAATCTTATTGAAAAAAGAAGTAACATGCTTTTATTCAAAAATGGAGTAAATAATTTATATTTTTTCGTGTTTTGTAATACAGTTTGTCATATGTGATTAGAGATATGGCTTGAGACGAGTATGGGTTTAACTGAATTAATCTTACGTGTATTATCTCTTACATAAAAGAATGTATGTTTTACGCGGGATAGTATCTCTTGCTCGTTGAAGCGATGGAAGATACGAGAAAATCAGTTCGCTTAACAATGTAATTGACCTTAAAAACTTTTAAGGCTGTAGATCCTGGTAAAACAATAAAATATATATTACGTTTGCAAATGCAATTTACACAATAAATAACACGAATAGTGTGACAAGTAGGGAAAGCAGAGAAACTCTTATATGGTAAGACAACAGAAACAAAAATCACAAGCTGAATGTTTAAAATGTATAGCAAGGAAACAAACACGTGAGTATGTGGCGTAGTAGGTAACTTTCTACTTACCACTCAGCTGATCCATGTTCGAATCTTCGTCAAGTGCACTTTTTTTCCTTTTCGTCGAAGGAACAGCCATTACTTGTAGTATTTACTTTTTTTTTTTACTTTTCGTCAAAGAAACAACCATTACTTGTAGTATTTTTTTCTTTTCGTCAAAGGAACAGCCATTACTTGTAGTATTTACATTTTTACTTTTCGTCAAAGAAACAACCATTACTTGTAGTATTTTTTCTTTTCGTCAAAGGAACAGCCATTACTTGTAGTATTTACTTTTTTACTTTTCGTCAAAGAAACAACCATTACTTGTAGTATTTTTTTCCTTTCGTCAAAGGAAACAGCCATTATTTGTAGTATTTACTTTTTTACTTTTCGTCAAAAAAACAACCATTACTTGTAGTATTTTTTTCTTTTCGTCAAAGGAAACAGCCTTTATTTGTAGTATTAGAGTTTTATATATAATTTCATTCTATTAGACTTCTCTTATTCTTTTCTAAAGTGATAATATACGACTGCAAGTATGATTCTACCTAGGTAGATCAAAAGTAAGAATGTTCTAGATTTCTCTCCATTAATAAAATATAAAAATAAGCTTGCATACGAAACTAAATATACAAGTAATTGAAATAAAAGTAGCAAGTATCTGCCAGCTGACAACCAGAGTTAGTGTCTCTATCTGTCTGCTTTTACCATAACTCTCGTAAAACTCAATTCATTTTAATTAAACTTGGTGTATGCCTTCCTCCAATCTTTGAAAATAACTCTATTGTTTGATGTTGCAAAAATCTACCAAAATAATGGAGCAACAGGGAATAAAATCCTCTCCGTGCTGCAAGTCTTCATATACAGAAAATCGTTTTCTGGTAGAAACTATGTAAACATGATTTGAATTCGACAAAACATAGCACATATTTTCTTTAGGGTATCCCATTCATCCCAATGGTTGTAATTGAAACCAGTGAAGAATAAGTTGGTGAAAGATGTTACTACAACTTCGAACCGTGTGCGTGGGTTTTCTCGGGGTTCTCCCGTTTCCTCCCACTTTCTTCATTCCACCATTTCATTCATTACTCATCATCACCGTCTCCTTTAGCCTAACCGGCATAACCGTGGGACGTAAAACTTAAAGATTTCATTTCATTTTTACAACTTCGAAATTTAATTATTGATGTAATATGATACTAAGTAAATAATTTTCTTTGATAACTTAACAACAATGATTCGATTTTGTTGCAATAAGGCATATACTTTCTTTTAGGGTTTCCAATCACCCTATTCATCATAGGTCTAAAGTTTGTCAAGAATTTAACACATTTGAGTTAGGTACACGCGATGTCGGGTTCAATTCCCGAGGACAACACGATAAGTTAATTTTACAATTATTCATTTTCATTAATCATTCGTCTCATCTGGCCTAAAAGGCATAACCATGGGACATTAAACTAAAAAGTTTCATTTTATTTCATGTTAGGCCAAGCCTAGAAGTTTTAAATGCTCTTGAGTGCTTCAAACTTTTAATGCAATACTTGTGCATCGTCTAACTTAAAAACATTGCTGGCGCCCAATGGAATATGGAAATCAGAGATTGACTGACTCCTCTCCCTCTCCGATTTATATGTGTCCCGCTTTTGAAAGTTAAAATTCTGTTAACTTTAAAAGAGCCTGTTATAAGAAGAAAGCAGACTTTGGTAAATGAATTTCGGGACTATCCTTCGGAGATAGTAGTGCACATTTAAAGTGTTAATATTACAAACTGGGAGAGTGCAGTAGCCAAGAATAGCGGAGAAAAAGTGTCTTAAATTTCCGACTCGTCGCATATGTGATACGACACCTAAAGTTACCAAATGACGGCGTGGCAGAGTGAAGAGCATCCACGACCCACGTGCAAAGGGTCCTGAGTTCGATTCCCGTTCGGCTATTTTTTTGCTTGAACCAATAAAGTAGCCATTTGCAACTACAAGTAAAATATTAAAAATGAAAATGAAATGAAATCTTTGAGTTTTACGTCCCACGCCGGTTAGGCTAAAGGAGACGGTGATGATGAGTAATGAATGAAATGGTGGAATGAAGAAAGTGGGAGGAAACAGGAGAACCCCGAGAAAACCCACGCACACGGTGTTTGTCCACCACAAAGTTCACTTGGCGGGGGCTGGGATCGAACCCGCGACCCGAAGCACAAGTAAAATATTAATTCATCATATGTTTATAATGCATAAAACAATAGAAATGTTCAAACCAGTTGTAAAACCTTATAATGTTCCGTGTTAACTAGCAACAGAATGTAATCTACTCTGTAAATATACCGTATTTTACGGACTATAAGACGCGCCTTAATTTTTAAGCATTTTAAAAAAATATTCCAGTTTGTCTATTCTCGTTTCCAGTTTTTTGCACCGTTTACGTTATATTCTAGTCTGTGGTCAATAAAATACGATGTTGATATCACGGGTTATATTATTGTTACCACAGTCGTTGTGTAAGAAATGTTCTTGACGCTTCATGTCTATATCTCTGAACAGTGAGCGATTTTCTTACAAGACGACTGTGGTAACAATAATATAACTTGTGATATCAACATATTTATGGAGTAAGTTACATTCTGTTGCTAGTTAACATGAAAGATTGTAAGGTTTTACAACTGATTTGAACATTTCTATTGTTTATGCATTATAAACATATGGTGAATTAATATTTTACATGTAGTTACAAATTACTACTTTATTGGTTAAAGCAAAACATTTACCCGAGTGGTAATCGTTCCCGGATCCTTTGCACGTGAGCCGTAGATGCTCCTGACTCTGCCACTCCGTCACATGGTAACTTTACGCGTCGTATCATATATGCGCCGAGTCGGAAACTTAAAAACGCTTTTACTCCGCTATTTTTGGCTGTTGCGTTCTCCCAGTTTGTAATATTAACACTTTAAATGCACACTACTACCTTGCGAAAGATGGTTCCGAGAATCATTAACCACAGTTTGCTTTCTCCTTGTTTACATCTTTGCTGACACCAATTAAATCACAGATGAATTACCCCACTGAATGAATGAATGTGAGAGCGCGTATTAAATATCAGAATACGATTTCATGTTGATTTATTTATGGAATCATGTTTCATTATTGTAGATGGTATTATTTTTATTCTCCTAAAGAAATACAAAATATAATTATGTTTTCCTTACTTTAAAAAGAAATATGAATAGTGTGGATTTTTTAAGGTGTAGTGCTCCTACTTGGTGAGTCACACGCAGCAGAAGAACAAAGCAATATTACCTCAGGCGCTTTCAAATGCCTTCTTATCTCTGTCTTAACTGTGAACTGAGCATACTTTTTTTTGAAAAAAAAAAATACAATGTTATCAATGAAATACTGGTCTCTGTGAAAGCACAAAGAGAAGAGGAAAGAAACAATATTAGAATATTTTATTTTATAATTAGATGTTTCAGTATGTTATAAAAATATATCATATTCACTATTTAATGAGAATATGATTAATAAACTAGTGTTCTTACCGAGTGGAAAGACAGTCCGATTCTATTTCGGACTACTTATGTGAGAATGTAAAGAATGGAATCAAGACTGTCAAGAGGTTGATTCCTGCTGGGAATTCATTTAGTTTAGGATCCCAAGTTTAGTTGTAGAACCATGTCTCATATCGTCTCGTGCTGAAAGGGATGTTAACATCCCAATGAACCAACTGATCAGTCTTCGAACTCATAAGTTTCAGGAAAGGTGATTGGTTTGTGAACTGTAAAAGATCTCTATTACTCTACAAGCCATGCATGGAGCAATTTCCATGTCCCCCAAAATAGATTAAAGTCACAAAGGGTATAAAAGTTAATCGCTCGCTGAACTATTGTGACCCATAATTAAACTTGATTTTTGCTTCCCAAAATTGTGCTTTGAGGTTTCTGATATGGGTTCAAAACACCCGTAAATATATTATAAAAATAAAAAAATAGAATACAAAATTTCTTTTAAAAACATAGGCTGGAGCAATCTTTAAAGGTCAGACAAGAACTAGTTGAAAGGGGAACGGACAGAATGGCAGGAGGACAAAATGGCAGGGGACATAATGGCAGGAAATAATGGCAGGAGGACAAAATGGCAGAGGACGAAATGGCAGGCGGACGAAATGGCAGGGGACAAAATGGCAGGCGGACGAAATGGCAGAGGACGAAATGGCAGGAGGACAGAATGGCAGGAAGTTGATTTGAATTGTCGGGTTTTAAACTATTTTGTTTCTTGCTTGATAAATGAAGATTTCAACATAAATTTTTGATTTATTCATTATGCTCCAAAATTCGAACTGCGAATATTTCAATTCTAATTGACAGTCATATACAAACACCTTACTATTGCAAGCTTTCTATTCATACCACAGAGTCTTAATGAAAGAAATTAGTTTTAGTCGTTTTCTTTTTTATATATATTATTTAAGATCTTTTCGGATATTACTAGAAGGAAGCAGCTTTTATCTTTATTTCTCACTGTGATCTGTATATGCTCAAGTGAAGACAGTTTCAAAAGTTATTGAAGTTATTTGCAAAACATTTTAAGTAACAAGCAAAAAAAAAAAAAAAAAAAAGGAAAATACATAATCCTCCATATTAACTTGCGAATAAACTAACCTCGGTATTGTACAAAGGATCAGATACTTTCTGGGGCAAAGAAAACGAATTAAAATTGCTCGATTCGACTCGTTCCGAAGCTTTTGACGAGAGAATATGTAGGATGTGTACTCATTATTTTCTGGTGACTGTCTCTAGTATTTTTAAGTCTATAAAATATGCATAGGGGCAAATTCAAGGGAAGCTCGGGGCAAAAATCATCGGAGGAAACAAATTGTAGAGTACTCACAAGAAACACTAGAACTTTCGGTAGACATAGGATCTCCCGTTTTCAAAATATAGGATATGATTAATTGGGGAGCAGGAAAATTCGGTGTAGGAAATTTCGGTGTAGGAAAATTCGGTGTGGGGAATGTTAGGTGTAAAGAAAGATTCGTTGTAGTAGGCCGTAGGATTTATTAAAAACTCAACTTTGAGGATAAATGAACGTATTTGTTTGAAGTTCAAATTTTGTGTAGAAGTACTTTTACTGTCTACTATAATTTTTACTGTTTACTGTCTACTTTATATTGCTTTATATTGAATTGTGTTCCTGAAATTATTTGAATTCTAGATTTCGACGGATTTTAACATTTTATGGCCCTTACATGACGAGAAATTTTTTTTTCGAAGTCCGTTCGTGTGATTTAGCGAAGCGACCATCGCTACCAATCGGCATTTAATTTAAAACTTAAGTTCTTATGCTGTTTTGGAGGATGCCTCCTAGAATTTTCTACTTCTAAAAAAATGTAGGTTACTGGATGGGTAAAGTTGAAAATTGTAGATTTTTTAAAAATGTTCTGACGATTTTATGTCTACTTTATAAATAAATATTTAAATCTAAATTCTTCAAAAATGTCATTGTTTGTTTATGTTACTGAAAGGTGTAAAAATAAATGCCTCAACTAAAGTATCTACGGCTGATTGGAGGAGAAGTCAATAAGGAGTCAATAGGGTTGCAGTACTTGTTTACCTTAACTTAAGGCAAACAAACTAAAGTGTCTGATTGGAGGAGAAGTCAACTATTTGTACAACTTTTATCTGATAAAACCATCCTGCTCTATATTGCCCTTTCCACTAAGACTTTTTTGATCAATATACTGTATTTTTGCATCTTACATATGTATATACAGAGTGATTCTTTCAAAACTCACGGATTTTATTTGGCTCAATAATTTCTAACTGAAGTCCGATTTTCATGCGGTTTACTGCAAATCATCAAGGAAGGATGGGAGATTTATGGGACTATATTTACTGGTTTAAATTCATCCGGGGTAATATAGAGCAGGCCGCAAGAAAAACAGCAAATATTCGCCATTGTAAGTTACAGTTCGAATGAGATATTGGATATTTGAAGCGAAATTGAAGAATACAAATTAAGTGTTAGTGGTAACACACATAAATCACATGTTGAATAGAGATTTTTTGGGTGACTTAGAGTCGGTAACTGACATCTTCCACAAGATCCGCCAGCGAGGTCCGATCCTTCCTTGTCTTCCTCAGAAGCGATCCTGTTTCCTGCAATTTATTCACTAACAACAATAACAGGTACAAACTGATATTGTCTGCGATAAAATTGACGAGACAACTCGTAGTTTAGAAAACTGGTTTGCCCAAAACAAACTAAAATTAAACACAGACAAATCTACAGCTCTAAATTTCCATCACATTCAAAATAAGCAGTGTGTAGAAATTGATATAATGCTAAATAACCATAAAATCATGTACTCAAACTCAACCAAATTTTTGGGACTCTGGCTAAATCATAACCTCTCCTGGGAAACTCACATACTTTCACTGGCCCAAAAACTCAATAAAATGCTCTGTGCATTAAAATCAATTAAACATGTTTTACAATTTGACACGATTCGAAACTTATATTTTGGGCTCTTTCAGTCTTTACTTACATATGGCATAATCTTCTGGGGAAATTCTCGAAAAAGTAATATGTTGTTTGTAATTCAAAAAAGGCTTTTAAGAACTATAGCAGGGGCCAAAATAAACGACCCATGTAGGCCAATATTTAAGGAATTTAAAATTTTGCCGTTACCCTCTCTTTACATGTTTCGACTGCTGCTCTTCGTCAAAAACAACATTGACTTATTTAACACACCATCAACACATAAATATGATACCAGGCGCAAGGATAAAATCCCCAGCAAACAGCAGTTCACTAAGTTATATGAAAGGAATCCAATGTTTATGGGTTCTATATTGTACAATAAACTACCTCAGAATATTCGAAGAACAGAACAAAAAGGAGAGTTTAAGAGGTTAATGAAAACTTATCTGTTGCAGCACTGTTTTTATTCTGTAAACGAATTTTTAGATATGTAAGTGAATTTGTCTATTGATAGTTTTGGGTAGCATAGTAGTTTAATTCAATTGTCTATAAATAGTTTGGAAATATATTGTTATGTAATGCTTTTATATCGTAGATGTAGCATAGTAGTTTATTTCAATAGGTATGTATTTGTCATTACTACGTGTTTTATATATTTGTACCCGTGACGAGTCTTATTCATACGCACGTAATCGTGCAATATGTATGACTAAAAAGACGAAATAAATGAATGAATTATGTTTCTGTCTGGGGCAGAACGTGAGGCAAAGTGGTGCTTTTAGTTGTTCCTATAACTATTCTCTGAACTTATAGTTGTAATTGTTTTATTTCTGACAATAAGTATCAGATTCATTGTGTGATGAAAAGTAATTCATGGTAATACCCCGCAAAAGACATGGAACAGATATTGGACTCAAGGAATAATAATAATAATAATAATAATAATAATAATAATAATAATAATAATAATAATAATAATAATAATAATAATAATAATAATAATAATAATAATAATAATAAAATTGTTTTTCTTGAAATAGGTAATAACATTTTATTCGTTACATTTTATGGTTTTCGTTTTCACAATATGAAGTGTCATAAATTATCGTAAGTGGTAATATTCAATATGTATTACACCGAATCTATCTTACACCTAAATTTCCCCACACCGTATTTTCTGTACACCGAATTTTCCTACACCGAGTTTTCTTACACCGAATTTTCCTAGACCCGATTAATTGCATATATGTCATATGATTAATTGTATATATATCATATGCAATTTGATAAGGTAATAGTATGAACACAAGAAAGAGCATTTATCAACGTTAAAGATACACAAGTCATTACACAATTTACTTCATTAATAAATATGATTTAAGTGTCATTATATCAATCTTTCGTGGACTCGTCGTAACCTGGAAGAATTCTGATAAATTCTACATGAAACTAAGACGGAAATCAGGACACATCTTGTACATAAATTTACAAAAAGATACGAGACTTTTACAAACATTTACGAAACGAGACGACAAAACCTGAATTCTCATTGGGGATGAAAGGGGAGCGATAAAGTGGTGTGCCTGATAATTTAAGGTCTCTCATAACTCCAGTGAAATTCAGCAAAAAATCTCTGAATTACGAAAAAAAAACATACAAAATACATTTTCAGGATAACTCTTACAGCCATTACGTTATTATAAAATTAATGCTACTTCTGAAACTGATTTGATTGAATATGTATTTGGATAACGAAAATACTTTGATAAGTTTTTCAAAGTATCAAGTTTGAGAAGAGCGAAGTTTGTCTTTCACTGTTGTTATCTCGTTGCTCATAGATACCAGTGATGAAATAATTGGTCGAAAATCACGCGGCCGCTTCTTACATCAATTCATGAAGAAAATTAGTTCCAATATTAGGTACCTAAGTTCAGTATTAAAAAAAAAAAATAAAATAAATAAACTAGCCTCTTGCAACCATGCGTAGCACATTTTAATACTTACACTTGAAATAAAAATATGACTGGATAAAGACGATTGCCTTTGTCTTTGAATTTCATATGTGAATAACAATATAGGTCTTTTCAGATAGAGGAGGGGAAGAGCAGGTTTTATTAAACAAGATCGTACACCTGATATGTTTTAACTATAGGCAACTTGTACTTGCAGGCTTAACTCAGTCTTCTGAAGTCAAACGACAAATACCATTAAGATGTTCAAGAGAATAACGTATCAGCATTATTACATACTACAGACACAAAGATATCACTAGGCTCCCAAATTTCAAAATTATATTGTGTGTGAAAGCAGTTAGTAGATTTAATTCTTTGTCACATGGTAGCTAGACCCTGAGAGAAATTCGGAGGGAGTCCACGGGAAAATTCTTTCGTCATAAATAAAAGTTGTACTACTTAGAATTATTATAAAACCAAGATATCAATTGGAAGATGGTTAAAAAGAAATAAATTTAAGAAAAAGTTAAGACATGGATAACTGATATTCAGTGGCGGCGATTGGACGTTAAAAGTGGGGGGGCAAGATATGATCTGAATATGTGTATATCAATGTTAATGTTCATGGTTGTTTCTAACACTTTGTTTGACGAAAGGTTGTATAACTAATAGGATACTATATTTTTCAGTTAAAATACCGTATATCGTGTTTCATATTTAATTAAGTAAATTGACAAGAGTAATTTACTTAATTGCCCATGATTCCTTCCTCATGAACATCTTAAAATTCTGTCTGGAAAATTGTGTGATCAGATTATTTAATAACATATTTGTAAAACAAATAAATAGAAAGGATGTTATTAATCATACTAATGAATAATGAGACTTGTTTTGTAGAAGTTATATTGAAACTGGGGATTAATGAACAACTTACATTTTTAATTCCATACTTGCCATTAAATGTATGTTATTACTCTTAGAAAATGAAAGACAGTAAATACTACAAGCATATGCTACGACGCAATTGTAATATTAATTCCTTTGAATTGCAATTAAAACGCAATTCCTGTAGCTGTCTTGACTCCACGGGAAGACAAATAACCAATACACTCTTACACAACGAGAAATATTATATGGTGCCATTTTTTTTATGAACCAGTAATATATGCAAAAACTTTACATTTCCAAATGCTACTATATACATTAACCATTTTAAATTATGGCTTTTTAAAGGTAAATTATTGAATTTCAGTCAATCAGCTACAGTATCATCCCTATCTATCCTAGGATAATGGCTAGTACCTCATTCTCTTCAGAATAGAACAACCTTTCAAACGGTACTATTTACGTTTTCTTATCATGTCGCTAAGGCGGGAAATTTTGAGAGAAATCTGGATTTTTTCTGATTTTTTCATACTTTGATTCCCTCTGGATCCCCTTTGTTAACGCACAGATCTCAAAATCAACTGAAAATACGAAGGGGTGTACTAAATGCGTATAAAAAATTCAAGCTTCTATCTTGAAAACTAAGTGCGGGAAAATGTTTACCAATGAGCTAAGAACATTCCCACAATGTCCCAGATGACCCATATGTAATATAAAATTTTCCTGAGACATCCCTATTTATACTGTGATCATTGTTCGTACATCATTCCCTTCAGAATAGAACATACTTTCAAATGGTACCACTCACATGTCTCCCTTATGTACCTGAGGTGGGAAAATCATGAAAAATGGATTATTTGTTTAAAAAATATTCCTTCTTTGTACTTTTTTGCCCCTCTGTACCCCCCGTTTTAACGCAGAGATCTGAAACAAATCTGAAAAATACTACGGGGTGTATTAAATGTATGTGCAAAATTTAAATCTTCTAGGTGCAAAAGTAAGCCCGCCAAAAATAATATTTCTACAATAATCCAGATTCTCGTATAAAAAAGGTTCTCAGGTAAAAATTCACTGAGACATCCCTATTTATACTAGGATCATGGTTCGTACATCATTCTTTTTAGAAGAGAACAGCCTTCCAAACGGTACTATTCACATGTCTCTATCAAGTATCTGAGGAGGAAAAATCGCGAAAAAAAAGGGATTTGTTAAAAATATATCCTTTTTTTTAACTTTTTGCCCTTCTGGACCCCACTGTTTTATTGCAGAAATCTGAAAATAATCTGGAAAATATGAAGGGGTGCACTGAATGTGTGTGCAAAATTTCAATCTTCTAAGTGCAAAAGTAAACCGTGCAAAATGTAATAAAAAAAGTCATAAAAATATTTTTAGTTATGACGTCATCACACTAAGTCTCGACGCAGAAAGGCGTGAAAGCATATGTAACATGTTCTACAATGCTTGCAGGCTTTAGAAAAAAACTAAAAAGCTTTTTTGGTTCTTTTTTAAATCGAATAATGAAAATTCTAGCCTATCACCGAAAAATAGATGATATAATTTAAAAGAGTTAAGTGGTCACTTCAAAAAAGTGGGGGGGGCAACTGCCCCCTCTTGCCCCCCTAATCGCCGCCCATGCTGATATTTACCCTCGTTTACGCTCTTGGTTCAATTTAGTTGTATTTATATGCTTTGGACATTTGAGGTAGAAATGAATAAATCGAAAACCGTTACCTACTAACAAATACAATAAGTAAAATCTAAAAATACGAGCCCTAGGAGTTATAATTTTTGCCAAATTAACTTCCTGCCATTCTGTCCTTCTGCCATTTCGTCCGCTGCCATTTCGTCCTCCTGCCATTTTGTCCGCTGCCATTTCGTCCTCCTGCCATTTCGTCCGCTGCCATTTTGTCCTCCTGCCTTTATTTCCTGCCATTATGTCCCCTGCCATTTTGTCCTCCTGCCATTCTGTCCTAAATTCAGTTGAAACGCTCATTCTTCGAACAAGAAGAATAAGTTTATGGAAATATTATTTGCGAAATATTCAAACCTCTTCACCAATAGAATAGTATTTCAATCGAAGTGAAATTATAAAGATCTAAGTGAATCCAACTGCTAAATATCTTCAAGATTTATTTTAAGCAACTAAAACGCTTACTCACTTTGGCCAGTTTATGAACACAAAATGGGAAATTAAGATATTGTAGCAGTTGCCTTGCTTTCTTTGCTAGAGTTGAAATTTCCGAAAACGATGAACCACGTGGTCACACATTTTTAATGAGGAGTTTATATGCCAACTTTCGTCTTCCTGTGATGAGAGATTCGTCAGAAACTCTCTTTTCTGGAGTATATTTTTAATTCTCCTTTCCTCGCTTAGAACATGTATGAAAGTAACATGAGAAAAGCCCGGTCCGAGTTAACTAAGAAATGGTCATCTGAAGCATCCCGGCGAACTTGAACACTATTTAGAGAATGGTAAACTACGCTTGAATGAAAAAAATCAGGTGAAAATACACTCGAGAAGAAGTTATGGGGATTGAAGTAAAGTTTAGTAATGAAACTCAATAAGAAACAAATTTTAAGTAGCTGCAATCAGTCAGCGCCAATTGAGAGTGCAACTAAACACTTCAGACACAGGTAAGAAATAGTCGAACGGTTGGCGTAAACCAGGCACGTAGCCAAGGGGGGGGGGTCCGGGGGGTCCGGACCCCCCCCTTCGAGACCAGAAATGAAAAAAATAAGGAAGGATAAAACAAAATGAAATGACAAAAAGAAGGATCAGCGTTAAAAATTAAAAAGAAAACTACAGGAAGCTTTCTTATGAGGAGATTTGTATTACTTGCAATATGGTGGCGAGGTAAGCGAGGTATTCTGGAAGAGTCAGGGAATTTGAAATTTCAAGAAAAGTTATGGAATTCTCAGAATTCCTGCTACTAGTCAGGGAGATTTCAAGCTTTCGAAAGCATAAGTGCCGTTGTGTAACAGTGTGGACATTTTTAATCATAACTTTTCGTCTTCGTATGCTTGCAGTATCAAACATGTTATTTCAAGGACAATTTTCTGTTGCTCCTTTAACCTGTCATTTGGAACCGACAGTAGTTGACGGAATAATAAAAACAAAAAATTATGTTGAAAGAAAGTTCTGTTAGCATTTGATTCAACAGAGAAAGGAACGCATATATTGTAAAACTAGTTGAATATACACATGCTTCGCACAGGGGCTGTATTTCGAAGTCAACGTCTGTGGGAGTATCACCATTGATCTCAGCGACCGCGAAAACTATGGGTTTGATACTAATATCGGTCATTTTGGGCTATTTTTTTACATGTCTCGGTATCCCCCCCCCCCGCTGACTTCCGGCCCGCATACTTGCAAGTCATCGCTAATGGAAGTGTCACCATTGATTTCAGCGACCGCGAAAACTATGGATTTGACACTAATATCGGTTATTTTGGATTACTTTTATATGTCTTGGTATCTCCCCCCCCCCCACTCCGGTGACTCCCGGCCCGGAGCCGAATAGAGTGAATTTGGAAGTTAATGCGACTGGAGTTTCACCATTGATTTCAGCGACCGCGAAAATATGAATTCGACACTAATAGCTCAAGTGGTAGAGCGTTGGCTTCACATTCGGGAGGTCGTGGCTTCGAATCCCGCTGCCTACCATCCTGACTGAGGTTTTCCAGAGTTTCCCTCAGTCCTACCAGGCAAATGCCGGGATGGCACCTACTAAACAGGCCCTGGCCGATACCTTCCCAAATCCTTTCCATTGTTAATGTTGTTGGATATTCAATGTAAAATGGCCTCTGAGCTGAATCTGGTGATTGTTAAAAATAAGTAAATATCGGTCATTTTCCCGGTAAACGACCCCCTGAGACCCCCGTGGTTCGAATTTCGACAGAAACGTTTAACTCTGGTCTGGGGCCTGGACCAAGGTATTCGTGACTAAAATTTGGTAACTCTCGGTCAATTTGTCTGGTTCCCAAGCCTGTTCCGGTAAACGCCCCCCTGAAACCCCACTTTTTCGAAATTTGAAAAAAAAAACGCTTGGGCCTGGGCCAAGGTACCCCTGACCAAAATTTGATAACTCTCGGTCCACTCGTCTGGTCCCCAGGCCGCACACAGACAGACAGACACACAAACAAACTCTTTATTTTATTTATATTAGAAGATAGTTTAAGTGACAGTATTCAATATGTACTTTTTATAATAATTGAGGTCATAACGAAAGGAAAATTGTTATATTTGAATAAACAAGAGGACGTAAATATTGCAAAATCTTTTTCAATACTTTTTTTTTTATTATTTTGCTCGAAATTTCTTCATAGTTTGTTATTAAAATACTTGCCAACATATCCTCATTTTATTGTCCTAACAAAACAATATATGTTGATAGTAAAGTAGTTTAGATTGATCGAGCTCCTGGACCTTCAGAATTTCATGTCACTCTTCCTCCCCCCCCCCCCCCCCGTTACGAAATCCTGGCTAAACGAATCAATATATGTTCCAGTAAAATAGTTTAGAGTGATCGAGCCCCTGGTGTGATGACCACAGTATTTCATGTCACGGACCCCCCCCTTCACGAAATCCTGGCTACGTGCCTGCGTAAACAATCTGTTGATCATGTCTTCAAACCCTATAGAAAGTTACGTTTTTTTGCTTGTTTGTTTGCGCGCATCACATTCTATTTTTCAATGACTTCCTATGTTAATTTTCAAACCGCTATTACTTCTTTCCTCGTGTTCACTTCCACCTGGAATTAGATATTTAGGCATAGTTGACCATCCTCTGAATTGTATCCAAGTTTTGTCAACTTTCCAGTGGATATCAGTTAACCATTTTCTTCCAAGTACTAAATGTATTCAAATATTCATTTCAAACGTTTCATTCCATTTTCCGTGATGATCAGACGATCACGATGTAACTTTTATATATTGACCGCGTATTTGGAATTTGCTCCCTTTTCATCTCTAAAGTGGATTTTTAAGGATAACGGAAGATGGGCTCACATATTTTAAAATAAGGTGTTTATGTGCATTTCTTCCTCTTATGATATATGTGTTAATGGGACTAAAACCCTACTGGATCAAATACTAAATACAGTATATTAAAAAGAAAGTGCTTCATCCGTTTTCCTGTGATTACAAGACATAATATCGATGTCATCATTCTTAAATATTGAGCAAAAATGATACAAATTACCCCTCTTCTCCAGTTAGTACCGAAAACACGGTCGGACTAGTGCATACTCGTTTTAAACAAGGATTTTATATATAAAGTTTAATTTCACAAACGTGAGATATTCTATTTTTGACATTAAGTTTTTAACTTCATCTCCTCTGTTAGGATAAGCTTTTTGATTAAAAAAAAAAAAAAAAAATAGCGGGACAGTCCGAGTTAGGTGTTAACTATGTTGTTAAAATTCATTTCAAACGGTTCAACCATTTTTATGTTATGATAGACGTCTTTTTCATTTATATACTATGTAGATATGGATTAATAGTATTATTACTGTCTTATTTATTTATTTAACTTATTTATTGGTGCGTAAATTATTTCTTCATATAAAAAATGAGGTGTTATGTTTAATGTTTAACAATACCTAGCATTTTCCATGTTATCAAAAGTCAAGGAACGAATTTTATGTGTAAAATTTTTATTATACTGAATTTAATGTGTCACGCTGGTAGCAAATTAAGCATGAATACTAAAACATTGTTCAGTTTCAGTTATCAAGAGATTTTCTTTCCTGTCTTAATAATATTTTGTCAATAGCTTACAAAACACTGGCACCTGATTTTTGCAGGTATAGTATTTAATATTTTTTCCCATATACTTTTCTTAACGTTTTAGTCCCTTAGGCTAAAGGATACAGGTGATTAATGTAAATAAATTCTAGTTAAAGTAAATTTAATGGATCTTTAAGGGAAATTGAACCGGAAACTACAAGAACCAAAAACGAACACGCTAGATCACTACATCAGCAGAAAGCATTTGAGTTTTATTAACAGTGTCATACAAATTCTCCGTGTGCATGATTACGTTTCGTCGTCTCAAGATCTGTTCCGGTCATACCGGGACACCAGTGTGATTGCTTCTAGCTTACAAAATTCTTAACCAGTTTCATCACTGCTTCCCAATACCAGTATAAAAATAGGGTTTGTTCCAACCTTAAGAGCCTGCCTTACTAAAAATAATACAAAATTTACCATTTTCTTTTGCTTGATTATTCATCAGTGAAAGGAAATACTGAAATGCAAGTTACCACAATCATAGATAATGCTATTATACAACAGAGAATATGAAACTGAAGAATGTTCAGTGTTGCAATCCATAGAAATTACAGTGTTGCCAGAAAAACAATTTCCCTAAAATCTAAGTTAAGACAGCGAGTAGAGGAATGAACTGAACTGCATTTGATTATGTATCATGTTGTTTTGGTTTCTTGTGAACTACTTTTTAATTAACGTTATTATTTAGTTTTAATAACTGTATGTTAAAACTATTTTGTTCATCACAAACTAAATACAGCTATTATTTAAAATCTAGTTCACAGGAAACCAAAACAATATGATACGTAAGCAAATGCAGTTAAGTTTGTTCCTCTACTCGCTGCCTTAACTTAGATTTTAGGGAAATTGATTTTCTGGAAACACTGTAATTTCTATAGATGGCAACACTGAACATTCTTCAGGTCCATAATTTCTGTTGTAGAATAGTATTATCTATGATTGTGCTGACTTGCATTTCATTATCTCTTGCCACTGACGAATAAACAAGCAAATGAAAAATGGTAAATTTTGTATTATTTTTAGTAAGGCAGGCTCTTAACGAGTAAGAACTAAATGTAGTCAGATATTTTTTTTTTTTTTAATAAAAACGGAGTTTGATTCTCGGCGGGAGCTTATATGTTTCGGATTCTACGTTACCCTGTAAGTCCATGTCTCATATCGCCTCGCTCCTGAATGGGATGCTAAAATCAAATCAACTACTACAACTAATAACAGGCATTCTAGAAAGAGCTCTGCAGAGCATTTTCTTCATAATACACTTTTTTTTCGTACCAAACAGAACAAACACATATGTATAATAAGAAGCGTTCTGTAAAACTTTCCTAAGTATTCAAACAGCTTAAAAAAAGAAAAAAATTGATGCAGGAACTTCTACCAAAAATAGGTTCTAGCAAGCAAAGTAGGATATTTTTTGCATTCTTCAATTTGATCAGTTGCTACATTTGCTAACGAAATGTTAACGTTATATGTTTTTCCTGAAATATATACAAAGGAAAAAAAAATATCTTCTGACCAAAAATCCGGCATTAGATACGTTGATTTATATTTTAAAAAATCGGGAAACAGGTGCTGGTTCAGTGAACCGCTCCCTGGATTTATCGCTAGTTTAGTCAGTTTGTAAAGACAATATTATAACCATGGGACTCAAACCCGTGTTGCGTTCTTCAAGATTTGAAGTTCTATCTAAAATCTATCAAGAATCTAGATCCTATCCAGAATCAAATTCGAGGTGTATATATTCAAGGAGAAGTGTTCCTATCTATTCAGGAAACTTGTATTTCAGCCCTATAAGGGAAAATATTTTTGATAACTTCAATTACCCTGTACTTTTTAGTTATTTTTATTATAAGCCATTGCTTAATTCTATTACAGAATTGTTCATAAGGTTTGTTATATTGGTGGCTTAGTGTCATAGGAACGTATCTACAAAAAGTTAGTTTTTCAGAATCGCAACAAGAAATTGTTCTTTTCTTTTGGATTTCATTTTAGTTTTTGATAGTAAAAAAAAGGCGCTTTATTGGTCAACCATTTTTTGCAAAGAAGTTTGACTTATCTATTATTTCATAGAAAGGAACATTCGAGCTCTGATAATGTCAAAAATGTTCTATCTCAAAAAACGATTTTTGTAGATACGTTCATTTGACACTAAGCCGTCGATATTATCTTCGACATTTTGAAGTATAAATGTTTTTTTATTATTATTATTTCTTTATATAACGAAATGTAATGCCATAGTGACATTTTGAACTATGATCTCTGTTTTGTTAAGAACTAAAGATTAGTATTTTATATCTAAACAAAAAATAGTTATATTCAGTTCCAGAAATAAAGATGAGGGAAGCCAATGTGTTGACCACACACAAAACAACTGAAATCCACCTCCTTGACCATAGTTAATTATGGACTACAGTTGAAGAGAATTCAATTTATTTTTGAGCTGTAAACTTATTCATAGTTTTTATTAATAGTAAAATCTAGAACACTTTTACGTTCGTGTAATTCTACTTCACCTTGTTCGCTTGACAATAAATAAATACTTGCAGAATATTGAATCATGACTTAAACTGTATCCATATTTTTCTTTTTACTGGAGATCTACCTGATCAATGAAAAAATAAAAATTAAATCGAAGTAGGACGGAGATTTGAACGCGGGTTGTGGAAATAGGAATTCCGCACGAATAACACAAGTCATCTACTCTGTAAATGCAAGTCATCTACTCTGCAATAACCGCAAGCTTCACGCTGTGAAACAACGTTGTTTTTCTTCTTTTTATTAAGTTTTACGATATTTCTATAGTGTCTTGTGTGAACTGCAAAGAGAGAGAGATCATGCATTTATCGATTTGGTTACCGATTGAGTTTTTAATACCTTTAAAACATTTACTTAAATCGCGAGGTGGTAGAAAGGTACATGTACCCATTTCATTCTCATAGTAAGGGGAAAAGATACTATCCCGCGAAAAACATGCATTCATTTATTTGACAGATAATACAAGTAGCGACCGAAAGTTGGCAGTTGTTCTCCTATATTTTAAGTGTATTTTTTAATGGAGACATCATGTGCCAAGTGTAGCCCAACAGTTATTTCACTGAGCTCCTTCGTGGCTAAGCAGTTAGCATACGCGCCTTTGGCGTGCGAGACCCGTGTTCGATTCCCGGTGGGAGCTCTTGTGGTTCGGATTCCACGTTAATCAGTAGGTCCACGTCTGATGTAGCCTCGCTGCTGAAAGGGACGTTAAACTCAAAATCAAATCAACTCAGTTATTTCACTATTGATTTCAAGCATTAGAACTAATTTTTCAATTCCAAACCAGTATTTTATATCATTTATCTACGTTTTAGAAATATTATTTAGCTATTTCTTGATATGTTGGCTTGTACAAATCGATTTGAAGCCATACATCCTAGAAAAGATAATCTGGTCAGAGAAGACTTACTTCAAATTGTCATGTCACGTGAAGAGGCATAACTGGCTGTATTGGACTGATAAAAATCCTCATGTTACTATCATTTCTCAATTGAAGCAACCTGGCATCAAACCGTGGAGTGCATTATCCAGCGAAGGTGTTGTCTGATCAGTTTTCTTTGATGGAATTGTGGATGAAGTGAATTACCTAGGAACGATTCATGACGTAGTGCTAAAATTTATACCAGTTTGAGACCTTAACCAAACTTTCCCACAACGTTGGTTCGAAAGAAGTGGCAACATCGAATGACCACCACGTTCACCTGACTTATCACAAAGGTATTTCTTTTATTGAGGGTATAGTAAATAACAAAGTTTACAAGAAAAATTCCCACATAGTGATAAATTAAAAGAGTGTATCTCAGAAGTATTTAGTGAAATTATGCAGATAAGATTCTGTATCGTACTGTGTGTCAGTGTGCTATCGAAAGATTCTAAACATGTTGTATTGTTGAAGCGGAGGTCAATTTGAAGATTTTCGAGATTAAACTGTGTTAGAAAGGGTAAGTAAAGAGTTAAATGAATACAGGTAGGTAAACAGTATGGAACAAATATGATTGATAAAATACCCATAAATGTACTATTTGTCAAACAAGTAAATGTACACCTGTTTGTTAATCTGGCATTCCTACACCGACTAGTGTGGACAATATGACAATTTAATTAGACAAAATTATAGTTTTGTGCAGAGAGACATTGAAAGTCTTGAATACAGTATATAAGAAGGGAGAAGTTGTAAATACAAATGTGTGTATATTAGGGTGGTCCAAATTTATATGGGGAAAAATAAATTTAGGAATTTTTTTAGACTCACCCCCTAAAATGGTTCCATATGGAACCAAATTAAGCAGGAGAAAAATTAGATCCATTGAATAATTTTAAATGGTGCCCCAAACGACCTAAAATTTTGAATGCGTTTACAATACATAGTGTAAAGGGAAAAGCTGGAATAAACTCTCGTAATTTAGAAACGGCTCAAGGGAATGAAAAGATGTCTTGGATAATGGAACTAGAGGAAGAGACCAACCTAATCTTGTATACGTTATCATGGCGGCCGTCTTGAAGTCCGCCATCTTGAATTCAGGTCAACATTTTTAAATAGGAAGAGGGTCATGTGACATATCGTTTTGAGGTAGCATTTCACCAGATGCACAAATCTGGTATTATTTTCAAGTTACCTATATTCATGTAACAGTTATTACGTATGAAAAGCAAAATGCTTCATGTAATGTTACTTTATTGCAGTTATGGAACACAGATATGTAAGAATTTTGGAAGTCTTACATAAACTGAAACAAACTGCTTGTTTCGCTTTGAACTACAAATAAGTTTTTTCCATCAAGATGATTCATAGACCATTATGAGGAAAAAGAAAAATTATAACTTGGAAGAAATTGAAATATCCCTTATTTAGGTAATATCTTTTTGGTAAGTTATGAATCTTATTTGCTACATAGTTCACTTTGTCGCATATAGGAAAAAAATGTCTGTGGGCCTTTATTATCTGCAAAAGAAACTGTTTGTGCTCCTCATTTTTCGTAAGGACGTTGTTGTAATCTTCTATTAGTTACACTCCCCTTTCTGCACACCGTTTGTTATGTGGATGAATTAAGCTATTGTCTTTCCTTGAAGATAGTCATTGTTATTTGGCCATGAAGTCGGATCACACTCAGAAACTCTTTGGGTATTTTAAATCTCTCGAGGAAAATTTGTTTGTTGTAACAAAATCACTGATTTCTCTTTTCACAAGAATTTTTATGGTATCATCTCTTGCGTCAAGCCTCTTTGCTGCTTCACGGTTTCCCCTTATAGTTTTAATTCTTTCAACCATTTTTTGCTTTTCCATTATGGTAACTCCATCATCAAAAAACCCCAATGCTACGTGTTCCTCCGTCAAATACCAGAGTCGGCGTGAAAATTTAGAAAGAGCCACTTCAGATAATTCAGCACCTTTTTGTCTTTAACTGTACAAATCTCAAAAATTGTAGATCTTGTAATGGTGAATGGGATGTTTGATCAAACTGTGAACATATAGTCGAATCAGAAAGTGCAAACGCTCCGAAGACCCGTTTCTATTTGCTTCGTTAAATGAAATTGTTTGCGAAAGAGAAATATTTTAAATAGTAGCTTGCGTTTCCCATCCACCTTACATGGTGAATTGCTCCAGGCAAACGAAAGAAAACTCCTCAAGGAGGTATGCCACCCAAGAATATGATGGTCAGTTCTAAAAATTCCCTGTAATATTCTCTGCAGTGTCCTGCTTCTATAAGTTTGATAGCAAAATTCAACACTTCATTTCTTACATCGGAAATATTGTTTGTTACATCATCATCATCATCAATTCCTGGAATAAAGTTAGTGCAACCTATTCTAGACCATTCGTTCTGAAAACACTTCAATAATAGAACGTCTGGTCCAGATGCAAACGAAACACAACAGTTATCAAATACACATTTTAAAACTAATTCATAAATGTGGTGTCTACAAGGAAGGTATAGAAGGTACAGATGTCGTCCTTTCTCTAATTGCTTCGTGCAAAGTTTCGTTTCTCTGTCTCTTTTAGTATCTCCGTTATCACGGTTGCAATTTCTAACTTATATTATAATGTAGAAACGCCATTTCATGACTCTGTCGTCATGGGTTAACGTTGTCGTAGAGAGTTGCTATTTCACTAATGCGTGTTTACAGTCACAGAATACATTTGAGGGTAGCGTATCGCAACACGAAATTACCCAAAATAAGTGACACCCTAATATATATATATATATATACAGTGAAACCTGTCTTTAGCGGAATCGAGTGGGACTTGAAAAAATTTCCGTTAAAGTCAGGTTTCCGCTTAGTGGAGGTAGACCTTTCCTTTCTTTCTTGTTTTTTTTAATACATGTTTATAAAGGGGCATACTGAAGAAATATATTGCTGTACGTATATTGTTCGATTATAGTACTTTTTTCTTCTACGAATAAATACACACACACACACACACACAAAATGAATACAAAATATGCTATGCACACGTTTTCTTTATTTTTCTAATAGCCAAGCAGGGTTTTCTGTGTACAATGCTCCTTGGCTGCTTGACTTTCCGCATACACTTTAGCCTGAGAAATTATAGTAAGTGAATCAGAATCATTTTTTTCGTAAGGCAAATTTTTGCAGTTCCTTTAAACTTCTGAGAGAATCTTGATATGTATTTATTCTACACTCTTCTTGGAACTCGGTATCGTATTCCTCTTCTTCCTCTATCTCGTTTTCTTCTTTCCGACATTCCGTATGATTCTTGATTAAGTTGCGGGGATTAAGGACAATTTGTGCGGGTGAATATGAGTAGTGGTTGGGGAAGGTCAACACTATCCAGAAATATTTAACAAAGGAACGAACATTTTATCGCAGACAGTGTAATGTATATGTCTCACAGAATGTCTAAACATCTTCTAAACGCTGTAGTCCGGAACTCAGAATTTTCCGTTAAATGTTTATTTTTCTTTCCGTTGTCCGCGTAACACAGTTTCCGCTTAATGAAGGGAGTTTTACACGTTTTGTTCTCCAAAATTCATGGGACCGTGAAATATTTCCGTTGAAGACAGTTTTCCGTTTAATAAAGGGTCCGTTGAAGACAGGTTTTACTGTATATATATATATATATATATATATATATATATATATATATATATATATATATATATATATATATATATATGGGCCACCATTTTATGTCAAAACCACCAAAATTGTTTTAGTTACTTAAATAGCTAAACTGTGAAACTTCTTTACTAGAGAAATATTTTTTTAAGTTTTTGTAACAAAATGAAGCTAAATATACCAATAAATTAGCAGCATCAGCATTATGGGTACTCTAGTGTTCTTGGCAGGTCACTTGCCGCAACTGAGAAGCTCCCGGTCATCCACTAACTTATAAGTCTTCACGTGTGATCTTCCTGTTTTGATATCAACCCACTAATTGTAGTCTCATTCGAAATATCTTTGTGTTTCCTGCTACCATACCCTCTACCACTTTCTCTTCCTCTTCTTAAGAATATATAAAGTTGTTCTTTTCTCCTCCACTATTTCTAACGCCCTCTCATTCATTTTCCACTCGACCCAGCTAATTCTGTTCATTCTTCTCCACACCCACATTTCGAATGCTTCCAGTCGTTTTTAATCACTTTTGAGTATGTCCATATTTCTGTCCCATGAAGTACAACACATCATACAAGGCATTTTATGAGTCTTTTTTGTCAATTCTTTATTCAAGTTCCCAGAAAATAGTATTTTCATTATCCTAAATGCTTCTTTCGCCATTCATATCCTTGCTTTTATTTCACGTTCGCACTTAATATCATCACTAATAATACTATCCAGATATCGCAAACTAGTCATCAGCTCTATTTTCTTCCGTACGGTTTCTATATTTGACACTGACTTCTTCGTTCCAATCACTACATCTTTTGTTTTTCTCTAACATTTATTTTCATCCCATCTTCTTCACAGCTCTTCCTCGAGTTTTCTAACATCTTATTGATTTTCTTTTCAGATTTCGCAACAAGCGCCACATCATCTGCAAACTGTATACAATTAATCATTCTATCTTCTACCGAAATTATTCATTATGTAGGTTCTCTTTCAATATCTCTTCTAAATTGAAATTAAATATTGTTGACGAGACTAATCTTGCGAATTCTCTTTCCAATTGCACTCCCTTCTGTTGTTTCCTCCTCTATTTTAACACTTACTTGTTGGTTTATATATAAGTTTCTTATGAGTCTTAGAGCTTTCTATTCCAACCCAACCTTCTCTAAAACATCCAACAACAATTCCAAATTCACGCGCTCAAAAGCTTTTTTCTAGATCAATAAATACCACATACACCTTCTATAAACCTTTTATTGATCACCCTTAATAATCGATGTGTCTTTACCTCTCTTAAATCCGAATTGCTCCTCCTCAACTTTTTTATTTATTCTTCTATACAACCTTCTGTTCAGAGCTCGAAGCAAAATTTTTGCAGCATGAGATATGAGATTAATAGTTCTACTTGGGTATAATCCTTACATCCCATTGGGTTCGATTTCTTAGCCACTGATATTATTATCGTCTTCCGAAAGTCTTTCCGCCAATCTCCTGTTTCACATATTTCATTGCAGAGTCGGAACAATTCTTTCTTGCCCTTATCTCCCATATTTCCAGTGAATTCGATTGGTATATTATTTATCCCCGTTGCCTTTCCATTGCTATCTCGAATATCTTTTTCAACTCATCCCGAAGAATACTAAATCCTTTATCATCCTCGCATACTTCATTTTCTGCTTCAACATCTAGGCCATTGTCTACTTCAACATTGCATTAATAAGTATTTAAAATCCCTTCCTACTCTAATATAAGGCATTGTTGATTAACTTCCTGTACATCTTCCTGCTCTCTTTTGTATTAACCTGTTTCTACGGCTTCCTTTCCCTCATTTTCTGCAACATCTGTTGTGTAACCCGTGATGTCTTAGCCTTTTTTGTGTTCGCAGTAACCTACTACTTCTTATGCAACCTGTTGTATGCAAAGATAATATACTCCCAACGTTTGTTACTGTCCGCACCTATCCTTTCCCCGTTTGAGTATTTTTCTTCGAATTTCTCAACATAAAGATTTCTTACTTCCTCGTTTTTCAACTCTTCAGTATTCAATATCTTGTTGCCTACTTTTCTTCTGCCTACATTTTTCAGCTGAATAACCACTTCAGTCAGCACAAAGTTATGATCAGAGAAAATGCCAGCCTCGGGAAGGGATTTGCGGTCTTCAAGCTATTCCGATACCTGTCCTGAATCTAACATAGTGTATCTGTTACCTTCGGCCGTGTATTGAGGATTTCCATGTCTATCTTCTCCTCTTATACTGATTTAACAACATGTTACAAATTGCTAGTGAATTCTGTCTACAGAAATTCACCAGACCCCTCTACTTTTATTTCTTTCGCCTAAACCATATTTGCTTACGACACTACCTTCCTATTTTTCTCCTACTCCTACAAATCTCCCATTACAATCACAAATGCACCCCTCTTCTCCCTGTCCATAATTTTCCTCTATTTGTTCAGTTGTATGCAAAGTCGTTGGTGCGTATGTCTGCATCACCACTAGATCATTCGTTTTTCCTTTAGGGCTTAACATCATATCATCATATTCACGGAGAAATTAAATGTCGACTAAAAGCAGGGAATTCGTGTTACTATTCGCTTCAAAATCTCTTGTCGTCGCGAATTCTGTCGAGAAATTTGAAGCTTGAAATATAGAAAACGATAATCATGCCTGTTGTTTTGTATGGCTACGAAATATGGTCACTTACTCTGAGGGATGAACATAGACTGAAAGTATGTGAGAAGATCCGGAGACGAATATTCGCATCCAAGAGGAACGGGAATGGGGAATGGCGGAAACTTCATAATGAGAAACTACATAATTTATATGGTTTACCCAACATTGTTAGGGACATCAAGTCTAGGATGCTTAAGTGGGTGGTTCATGCAGCTAGAATGGAAGAAAGTAGAAACGCTTTCAAAGTCTTGACTGGAAGATCTAGGCGCGGATGGGAGGACAATATTAAGATGGATCTCGCAGAGATTGGAATACAAAGTAGAAACTGGATGCAGGAGAGCTTTTGTGAACGCGGCATTGAACCTCCGGGTTCCGTAGGCCATAGAGTTAGTTAGTTAGTTAGTAACTTGGTACGTATGTTCCATGTCCCTATCCTAAGTGTTTTGCTCTTGCATGTCCTTCTTTGCCTCTTTAGTTACGGAGGGGAAAGGGGGTCATGGAGAGACTTTGATCCCTCGCCAACAACTTTCTCAAAAGAAAAAATTAAAAAGTATCCATTGTATTATAGAGAATTATACATGGAAATGCTCAAAAGCCAAGTTTTTGAGTTAACAGTTTCCTGCAGGAAAACTTCCGAACTCCCGCTTGACTGAGATGTATTCCAAACCACAGGATGATCCGCTCTCCATAGCAGACATCTCCTAAATTCGCCCATATTCAAAACACTGCATTTATATGCATTAAAACAAGAAGACATACACATACATAAGAAAGAAACAATTCAATAGGACACATCAAAATATAAACTAGATGAACTTTTTTGAAAACACCTCATTTTAAAAACAAAAGGCAGGGAAAAGATAACAAAAGTAAAATCTTTTTATGTACTAATCGTCAATTATTGTGTAGAAATTGTATAAATGGATTTATTCAAGGTATTTAGCATCCACTCTCCAGTGACGGTATGTCCCGATCACCGAAAAACCAGCGGCGGTACGCCTTCATCACTGAAGAACCAGAGGTGGTATGGCATACCACCGCATACCCTCTCACTTCGACCACTGTTTTAGCCTCCTTAGGTATACGGCACATCGAGGATTGAGCAATATAACATTAAACAACAATAAACAATCCATATTCACAAGCGAGAATAATTTTGTACAGTTATTTCAAATAACTTGGAGTTTGATGCCGTTATTTTGTATTTCTAATATAGGTCAAAAGCAGTGGCGTATTTAGGATTTTGAATCGGGGGGAGGGTATGCACAACACGTGAACAAGCACTTATATTTTTTTTTTCTTTTTGGGTATTCACAAATTTTAATGAAATTGTGCATATAGCAAATTTATTTCGGTGGGGCTTGAGCCCGATAGCTCCCTAAATACGCCACTGGTCAAATGTATTTATATAAATTTAGTTTACACCAACACATAGACATTTGAGTCGTTTTCGGTTTTCACTCAAATTATTCTAAAATATTAAGATGTTTGATTACAATCATTATTATTTTAATTATTTCACTCTCTTTTTTGGCCAATATTGCTAAACATATTATCATCATCATCATAGCTATTCTGCCATTATTGGCTGGTCACTCGCTGCTACTGAGAAGCTTTGTTGTACGGTGGTTCTCAGCTAGTCTCTTCGTCTTGACGTAGCAATTTTCTGTTTTAATACCTTCCTTCAACTACGATCTACTTCGTCCAGGCCTGTAGCCAGCCCAAAACTGTAGGGGGACCCGGCTGAAGTTAGGGGGGCCCGATCCAACCATATTATAGTCTACTTGCAAGCCTACCGTGAAAATTTTAGGGGGCCGGCAAAATTTTACGAGGGCCCGGCCCCCCCTAGACCCACCTGGTTACGGGCCTGCTTCGTCGCTCCCTCTCTTTTCTTCCATCATACGCTTTAGCACGTCCCACAAATACAGTTCCTCCACAGCCAATGTCCCAACCAGTTCCTCTTCCTCCTCTTAATTACATCTAAAATTCATCTTTTCTCCCCTACTACTAGTATTTCTAACATCTCTCATTCGTTTTTTGTTCAACCTAGCTAATTATTTACTTTTTTCTCCATGCCCACGTTTAGAAAGCCTCGATTTTTTTCATTACTTTTGGGCAATGTCATATTTCTGCTCTATTGGAATCAGTAGAACAAAATCTCGATATTTAATTGGAAGTTTGTTCAATGCAAATATAAGCTAACTGTGGTTGAAAAGAAAAAAATCTGACGTCTTTAGAATATAAAAATAATTTTGCAATCTGTGCCGTCCTGATTTCCCTTTATGCGTCTCAGTGGTAGCCTGCCCATTTTGGGAACCAGTGGAATATTGGATCTGTTAAAAAATATAAAAAGATTATGATTTACCACAAAACGTTACGGGCTTATAAGCAGTGAAGCATGGGCACTCATTGAGAAAAAATAAAGATAATCGCCTATGTTGTACACTATCATCATACTTTCACGAAGGTAAACTATACTACATTTAGAAAAATACATTGTATTTCCATTACTATTGCCGCATTGTAGAATTTATTATCCCTTATATCCAGAGTAAAATTTACCTATGAAAAGCATAAGATTTCTTAAAAGCAAGACTTGCAAGACTCGTGCAAGCAAGACCAAGGATTCCAGTGCAAGACCAAGACCAAGACCAAGACTACCCCGGTCTTGGTCTTGGTCTTGCATTTGCTCCAGAAAGCAATTTCACATGTATCAGTGATCCTTGTGCTTCGTTCAATAAAGCTATATTCACATGTGTGTCACCAGTTTACTAGTTTGTGAAGTTCTAAAGCTTAGTACTAATGAGTTCACGTTGCAGGAGAAATTTACTTTGGATGTATAATAATTTATGTAAGTGATGGTTGCTGCTGTAATCTTGGCAATAAATGCAGATATCGGAGTGGACCTATCATGCAACTACAATTGTATCTTTTTTAAAGTATGAGCTGGCAACAGTACTTGCAATCGAGTTGAAAAGAGATGCTGTATGTTGACCAGGTTCACAAGAGATCTTGTCAACATGTTTTTGAAATAAACAAAGCATTAGTGTAAACTGTAGGCCTAATTCTAAGAAAGATAATTTAAGCTTGTTTTACTGTTGATTGATAAATGACTACATAAATTGAAAAGATAGGCCTAAAAGAGTCACAATTTTCAACGAATTTGAAAAGTTCGTTACTGAATTCTCTATGTCTGTGTGTCTGTCTGTCTGTCCGTCTGTCTATTATTTGCGAACTTTTCAATTTTGAACCCTGTATTCGATAGAGGATAAAAACTATCTGAGAAAGTGACTAAACTTTTCGCGTCACTCTTACCGTTCTCGAGATATTGGCCAAACAATGGCCGATTTCCAGAGATTTAAGGAGCCATATCTCGGGAAACGTAAGTTATAGAGAGATGATATTGGTGTTGGTCAATACCTAAGAGGATGACGAACATTTTTGTATCAAATAGTAACCGGTGGCCACTGATCAACTTGCTACTTGCCAACCGGCCACCGTTCCCCAGATATGGGCTAAAAGAGTTTGAATTTCGGGAGATTTAAGACGCCATGTCTCGGGAACTGTAATTCATAGAGAGATTATTAAAAGAAAAATTCTGACCAAAGCACATATTAACTAATTAATAATAGCGTTACAGTTTCGACAAATTAACTTTGCCTTCATCAGACACATTATGAAATACAATTTGTAAGATTACAGCTTATATACTTCTTAAAATGAGAGGAGATCATTCCATGAACCAATCATATTCGTCCTTTCCTTTTTAACAATTTTTAATTAATACATATGCAACTTAGAGCGAAGAGGGAAAGGGAAAAGCAAAGAGAGTTGTGAAGATAGGAAACGTAATATTAAAGGAAGAAGAAGAAAAGTGCCTTGATTTAGGATACAAGTTCAAAGTGAAGGAAGAAAAGACGGATACAAGAGAATTAGTTTTTTCAGTGGAACAAGCAGTTATGGACATAAAAGAAGAGGAAGAAAGGAACAAGATAAGAAGAAAAGCTGCTGCAATAGTGAGGCAGAATATGAACAAGCAAATAGGGAATCTTACAAAAGAAGAGATAGAAGGATTGAAGAGCTTAAGGAGAAGGAAAGATAAAGGAGGAGCAGTAGTAGTAATGGAAGAAAAATACAGGTGGTGATCAGAAAAATGAAAACACCTGAACGAAATTGCAACTTACCAGATTAATATGGTGTCGGGCCACCTTTCGCCTTCAGAACAGCCTTGATGCGACGTGGGATGGAGGCATAGAGGTCATGAATTGTAGCAAGTGGAATTTTACACCATTCCTCGTGCAGGGCATCGGCCAGTTCTGTGAGAGAGGATGGAGGTGAAATCGTCGCCGGAGTCGTGTTTCCAAGACGGACCACAGATGTTCAATTATGTTGAGATCTGGGGATTGGGCGAGCCAGGGGAGGTGTTGAACTTCATCCCGATGTTCCTCGAACCACGATGCAACAACGCCAGCTGTGTGAGTGGGTGCATTATCATCCTGGAAGATGGCGTCATTGTCTGGGAACAACATCCGGACCATAGGATGCAAGTGGTCTCCTAAAATTGCGACATAATCGTTGGCAGTGATTCGTCCGCTAAGTGTTACCACAGGACCCAATGAAAACCATGATATGGCGGCCCACAGCATCACCGGGCCGCCGCCATGTTTCACAGTTGGGCGGAGACACTGTAGATCATAAGCATCTTTGGACGTTCTCCACACATAAACACGGCCCGTGGTTGGGAATAGGGTGAAGGATGACTCATCCGACCACATCACACGTTTCCAGTTCTCAACGGTCCAAGTTGCATGGTCGCGGCACCATTTGCGGCGTGCGAAAGCGTTATGGTCCCTGATGAGCGGTTTGGCCCGTGCAACACGACCCCGTAAGTTCATGTCATGTAATTCGCGGCGGACTGTGATTGTCGAAACAGGGTGGGGGAGGTGCTGATTGACTTCCTCCGTCACTTGCCCCGCAGTGCCACGACGGTTCTGCGTGACAATGCGCTTTAATACCCGGCGTGACCTGTCACTCATGATTTTCTTCTGCCCACTGTTTCGCTTCCCCGATGTGGTTTTCCCGTGTGTTGTGTAGGCCGTCATCATCTTCGACACTGTCCCACGCGACACACCTAACACAGTAGCCACTGCCGTCATACTCACTCCACATAACCGCGCACCAACAATTTGCCCTCTTTGAAAATCTGAGAGGTCTCCCATTTTACACTACCTTCGTCTGCTGCACCCACTGGACACTGCTGTTCCACTGCGCCTGACGTAGTATGGAGACCGACCTAACACACCACCGTCAGCGGTCCGGCGCTGCGGGCGCCACGACACCACTGCCAACCCATACATCTGACGTGTTGCCAACTACAGGTGTTTCCATTTTTCTGATCACCATCTGTAGTACAAAGAGAAATTCGAAGAATTATGCGACGAGTCATACGAGGTGATAGGGAGAGAAAGATGAAAGAAGAAGTAAAAGAGGAGATAATAAGGAATGCGAAGAAGGCAGGCTTTAGAAAGTTATTAGACGAAAAGGAAGAATTCCGAATATGAAAGGATTCCCCAAGATACACAAAAAAGAAGTAAAGTTGAGACCAGTAATGGATTGCAGAAAGAATATCTTTCAACCATTAGATGAGAAAATAAAGATAATAACAGAGGAAATAAGGGGAGAACAAGTAAGTAATAGAGTTAAGAATACAGAAGAAGTCAGGATGATGATAGGGAAAGTAGGAAGAAGAAACGAGAGAACACTGATGTTTAGCGTAGATGTCAAAGCAATGATTCTCAGCTTAAGAAGGGATTATATTTTGAAGGTATTAGAAGAAGAAATTGAGAATAGAACAATAAGGAAATGGAAGAAAGAGAAAGTGATAAAAGCATTAAAACTGATATGGGAGAACAGTGTGTGTACAATAGGAGAAAAATTAGTGAAAATAAAGTAAGGACTAAGTATAGGATCGAAACTAAGCCTAGTGTTATCAGAAATTGTGATGAATAAATGTGAACAAACAGTTAAAGAGGAGGAGGGGAAAGACTGATTATGTTTTGCAGGTATGTGGATGATTGCTTAGGTATTTGGAAAGGAACGAAGAGACAGTTCGAGCAATTTGTGGGAAGGATAGAAGATAAAGAAAAAGGAATAAGCCTAGAGGTAGAATTAGAGGAAGAGGGGAAAATAAACTTTTTAGATATTACAATAAAGAAAGTAGGAGGGAGATTCGAAACTACATGGTATAGGAAACAATGTTCAGTAGGTGTTTATTGCCATGGAAGAAGTGATGTAGATGAAGGAACTAAAAGGAACTTCATTTGAAATATGGAGAGAAGGATAAAAATGATAGACAGTGATGACGAGGAGAAAAAAGAAGATATAGAGCAGTTTCACAGATTATTAATGCAGAATGGATATAGTGAGGATAGATTGAAGAAGAATAGCAAGAAAGAAGAGGGCAGAAGGCAGAAGGAAGTGAGAGAAGATACAGAAGAAGAAAAGAAAAGATGGTTCGGGATAGAGAGCATAGGAGAAAAAACGGAAGTCTTAAAAAAACTTATTGAGAAAAGGAGGAGTAAAAACGTACAGAAGATGAAGTAGAAGAATGTTAGATGCGTTGAGGACGAGAAAAAGGAAGGTAATAGAGATTCAAATAAGTGATGTAAAGGTTGTATATAGAATTAAATGCAAGGAATGTGATATTAGTTATATAGGAGAAACAGTAGGGATGCGCACGAGACAAGATTTGAGGCTGTCTCGTCTCGAAAATGTGCTATAAAAGTGATGTCTCGATTCGAAAAACTTATACTTTTCTACTGGAAGAGCTTGTGTCTCGACTCGAATTTTCTCAGGAAAATTCTGTCTCGACTCGACTCGTGCGCATCCCTAAGAAACAGGAAAGAGGTTAGAAGAAAAGATTAAACAGCACAGGGATGACGTTAGTTTGAAGAGAGGTAGAAACGCTATATATAAACATGTAAGGGAGACAGGACATGAAATAGACTGGGAAGGCATAGAGGGGCTAGAAAAGGAGAAAAGAATCATTATAAGAAAATGGAAGGAGGCAGAATGGATAAGAAAGGAAGGAAGCGAGAAACTTATGAATTGGAATAGCGGACTAAATATACATGATGTATGGAGGAAGATTTTGGATAAAACAGAGAAGAAAGAAGAGGTAAAAGCAGGTGTATTGAACAGCGGATAGACAATTAAAAGTTTATGCTTTTCAAAAGTGAAAGTTATTCATTAAGAATGCACAGGTGCGTCAATTAAAAGTTTAGCTCTTAAGTGAAAGTTGATCATTAAAAGTTGCATATGTATTAATTAAAAATTATTAAAAAGGAAAGGACGAATATGATTGGTTCATGGAATGACCTCCCCTCATTTTAAGAAGTATATAAGCTGTAATCTTAGAAGCTGTATTTCATAATGTGTCTGATGAAGGCAAAGTTAATTTGCCGAAATTGTAACGCTATTATTAATTAGTTAATATATGCTTTGGTCAGAATTTGTCTTTTAATTTATACAAGAAGTTCCAAAGCTAGAATGAGTGGTATTCAGAGAGAGATTATATTTTGCTAATTTTTGCGAGAAACAGAACAAGATGCGGATAAAAAGATTTACTTTTACATGTAGCAACAATCACAGTTATCCTTCTCACTCCATCTCTCCATTCTTTTCAAGTTCTTTGTGGCAATGCTCTTGGAGCATTCTCAACTGGTCAGTTTCTGAAGCACCCATGTTAGATGACTTCTTTTCCGTGGCAAAGTCCCGATTTCATGAAATCGTAACAAATTAAGTATATCATTGAAAAGGATATTCTTAATTTTATTGCGGAATTTATTTATTTATTTAGAACTAGGCAGGATAGTACGGAGAGCGAGCGGATAGTCGCGAGCCGGACAGTCGTAGGGCTATTGTACTATTTCCTTTCAGCAGTCAACTATTCGACATTTCCTTTTCGAATTATGACTTTTCATTTATCGTTCCGACCACTTTCTGGAGGGCTATAATTTCAAAATGACGCGTTTGAACATCCATGTTGATCTGTATTCTTTTGCTTTCGTCTGAAGATTCATTTCCCTAAGTTATTCGATGTTGTTTCTAACACTCTGCATATTGAATTATTGTATAGTAAATTCATAAAATGTTTGAAACAGACATATTTTGGGCTCAAAACAAGACAGGAAATACATATTTTAAGTCGTTTTGCACGCAATAAAACAATCTTCCAAATTCCCCTGGTACAGTGGCAAGCGCGCACGCCTTTGGTACATACGGTCCAGGAATAATTTTCGTTGGGAGGGCATTTAAATTCGAAAGCAAAATGATGGCTCAGATTCTACTTTAAACGTAACTTGCACGCTTGACACACTTGATTCACATTTGACGTAACTTTCGTGCCTAAATTATGTCAAACTTTAAATTTAATTTGTCTCGTTGACTTCAATTGGTTAAGGACAGAAGACAAAGGAGACCTTTTGTGAATGCGGCATTGAACATCCGGATTCGATAATCCATAGAATTAGTTAGATAGATTTATCCCGAAATAATGCTTCTAACGAGGGAACCTATCCAAGTGCAACTCTGACTTCGAGTCGAGACTATGGTCGTTGGATACCTTGTCCAAAAAGAACATAACACGAAAAGTGATACATCCTCGATCGCAACCGTTGCAGAGATATAAGCGTGAAAAGTTAGAAATTGAGCTCCATACTATACATTACAAAGTCAGTTTCCGGGTCAGATATTTCGGAAACGGTCAGGTAAGGAAACTCAGCGAATACATATCAAATTAGTGTTGGGAGCTCACCACCTTTTGAATGAAAAAATGTTGTCCCCGGGGCACTCGTAGGGTCCCAGGCGGGGTCCAACTCAAAATTGGCAAATGGAACCGGGGGTCAAGTAGCATATTGTATGAAAGCTATTGTTAAATAAAAGAAGATAGAACAAACGTGTTTTTCTGTTTTGTTATTGCCACAACTTAACGGATTTAGAAGAGTGGCCATATATTTTCTGATGTAGGTTGTATTGACATTTTGACCAGTTGCCCGTTTGCACAGGGTCATCATAGAGAGTTGAGATTTGTTCTATCTTGACCCCCGGGGGAAACATTTTTTTATTCAAAAGGTGGTAGGCTCCCAACACTAATTTGATATGTATTCGCTGAGTTTCCTTACCTGACCGTTTCCGAAAAATCTGACCCGGAAGCTGACTTTGTAATGTATAGTATGGAGCTCAATTTCTAACTTTTCACGCTTATATCTCTGCAACGGTTGCGATCGAGGATGTATCACTTTTCGTGTTATGTTCTTTTTGGACAAGGTATCCAACGACCATAGTCTCGACTCGAAGTCAGAGTTGCACTTGGATAGGTTCCCTCGTAAGACACGTTTTTTCTCAGTATTTTAAAGACGTAAGTGCTATATTTTGAAAGAATATTTAAAAGAATAAATATAAACTTTCTATAAGATAATTAGATAATTTTGCTTGAATTTTGACATTTCCAAACAATTAAAATAAAACATTGTTATGTTACTAAAGCCTATTTACACTTACCTACCTTACAGACAGATAAAACGCTTGCACTTCTTTTGCATATAAAAACCTACTTTTGCATGCCAATCTATTTGTAGTTTCTATTTTTGAATTCAGGGTGTCAATATGGATTACTGTTGCCGAGTTTTAATTATTAAACCATTCAAGAAAAGTAATAATTTCTGTACACGAAATAATGCTCAACAAAATTATTGCTTAACACAACAAAACAGCAATGTTTTGATAGAAATGAAATCCGTTTAAACATCACACAGCTTATATTAAACTGTTGTAATTTATATTCTGTGCTCATACTATGCGAACTTAATTTGTTTTAGCTGATTACATTTTTCCCCCTCACATATCACGTACACTGAAAGCAGTGTTATTGCAATGTACAATAAACGGCAATTAAACTACCACTATATATAACGACAATCATAAAAGCCCGTAATGTTCGTTCTGTTTCATTTTAATGACAAGAATAAGTAACAGTATCTACAAGTACATCACATAAAGGAGTTTGGTTTGTATTAATTAAAAATTTTCACGATATTAAAAACTGAAAGTGGTAGTATATTTCAACCACTTCCGGTTTTACAAGAGAGTTTAGAATAAAGATGGAATATATTCTTGGAATGTCTAATTTATTTAAAAAAAAAAAAAAAAACGTTTCTCGCTATCTTTTACCGTATGCTTTATAGCGATCAACGTTAAAATCGAAAAATGAAATGAAATGAAATCTGTGAGTTTTACGTCCCACGGTTATGCCGGTTAGGCTAAAGGAGACGGTGATGATGAGAGATGAGTGAAATGGTGGAATGAAGAAAGTGGGAGGAAACGGGAGAACCCCGAGAAAACCCACGAGCACGGTGTTTGTCAACGTTAAAATCGAATATATATATATATATATATATATATATATATATATATATATATATATATATATATATATATATATATATATATATATTTCTGCCGGTTGATTCGAGGGCTAAGAGACAAAATGGTATTTATTCTTAGAACGCTAAATTGGCTTTTGATAAAACTTTCTCACGAGTATTCGAAGTGGGAAAAAAAAGCACAGGCGGTATGTTTTATTACGATTTTGACTCGACATACCGGCTATCTAAATGTTGAAATACAGTGAGGGTATGTTGCCTAAAAGATTGCATTTCTATTTACATAACGACTGAAAACCACTGGAGAGAGAGCTTCTCCTTAGATACGGGGGAGGAGACATGGACAGATTTTCATCCATCGCCAACAATTTTCTGAAGAAAAAATATCCTGTTATGATTTATTATAGAGAATTATACACAATGTTCAAAAACCGAGTTTTCATATTAACAATTTCCTGCGGGAAAACTCCCGGACTCCGCACTCGAATGAGAGATGTTCAAACCCCGTAAGATCCGCCCCCACAGCAGACAACCTATAAATCCGCCTATGCTCAAAATACGACATTTATTATGAATTAAGGCAAGAAGAGACACACACATACATACGAAAGAAACAATTCAATATGGCACATCGAAATATAAACTAGATTAACTTCTTTGAAGACACCTAATTTTAGAAAGAAAAGGTAGAAAAGAGATAAAAATGTCGATGTTGTCAACTTAGAAATTATTTCTGCATCTTCAGTTACTATGTATAAAAATGAATTTATTAAAGATATTTAGCATCTACTCTTCCGTCACGAGGGACCGCGGTGGCTCAGTGGTAGAGCGTTCACCTCTGGTGCGCAGGGTCCCGGGTTCGATCCCAGCTTTCGCCAAGTGAACTTTGTGGTGGACAAACACCGTGTGCGTGGGTTTTCTCGGGATTCTACTCCCGCTTTCTTCATTCCACCACTTTGTTCATTTTTCATAATCACAGTCTCATTTAGACTAGCCGGCATAAGCGTAGGACGTAAAGCTTAAGATTTCATCTCATTTTATTTCTTCCGTGACGGTATGTCTTGATCACGAAAAAACCAGAGGCAGTATGCCCTCATCATGGGAAAAACAGAGACGGTATGGCATACCATCGCATACTGTCTCACCTCGACCACTGCTTCTGACTATCTCTGATCACTTTTCCAGTGGTAAAGCATTCAACTCCGGTACTTGGGGTCCCTGGTTCGATCCCAGCTCGTGCCGTGTGGACTTTGTGGTGGACAAACACCGTGCTTGTGGGTTTTATTTACAGTAGTAGTATTTACAGTATTTTAAGACTAATATAAAATTAGTGAACATACTGAAATAAAAAGCGAAGGATAAAAATCAATAATAAAAGTAATAGGCCTAGTACAAACAATCATTTTATGTATGTTCTATGCCTAAAATTATGTAATGTGTTGAGAAATTAAATTCACTACTCACCAGTCATAAATGAAGCTGCTTCCGCCTCACTTTGGTTGCTGCAAACTCGTGTATAATTTCTTCAAAGTTGATGTGTCCATCAGTCAGGACGTCTGCTTTGATGTAGAGAATAGATAACTCGTTCAATCCTTTATTACACATGGTTGAACGGAGATATCTTCAGTCTTTTTAGAGCCGAAAACGAACTTTTAGCTGAACAGTTTGTTACAGCAGTATATAAAAATATTCTTAATGCGAAACACAGACTGCAACTTTTCTTTCTGCATAAACGCTAACAGTTCTGCTCGTGAGTCACAGATTCCTCTGGTTTTCAGAAGTCCCGCAAAATGTACACATTCATTTGGAAAGGTTGATTCTAGATCAGTTTCATATGCAGCCTGAAGGTTGGCTGCGCGTTCAGAAATTACACAAGAACAACTTTGCAGAAACTTACTAAAAACCATGAAGTTGTCAGACATTATTTTATAGCTTTCCTTTCTTCTAATTAATTCAACGTACAATTTATCAAGCATAGGAAGAGAAACATCTCAAGTTTAAATTTTTCTCTTCCTGTTAGAACAACCTCATTGTTTCTTACTTTATCGGTTTGAATGTTACGTTTTCTAAACCTTTTATAATTACACTCGTAATCCATATCAGTTTTCACCATAGATTTTTGCTCATAAGAGTCGAACATGTCACGAAGAGAAGTTATAAAGTTCACAAGTGATTCAAATAAATCATGTGCTATTGTTAAATCTATGTTGACACTTTGTAATTTTACGGTGACACTCTGGAACCTTGAAGTGACGTGAGTGGGAAAAATTGTAGTCGCTATACTTTTTAACTAAAATTGAAATCTTTTATAATTTTGATAATTCAGGCAAGATGTGTAAACTTAAAATAAATCAATCTTAATATTCTAGCTTCATATGCTTGTTTTAGGGTTTACTAATTCATATCGGACTTCTGAAGAGAAATATCAGATCAATTTTAATGAAATGTCTATAGCGAAAACTCCCAGTCATGACCCCTCTTCATTTTTTTTTTTTTTTTTTTAGAAATAAGTGTTTTTTGACATAAACGTGGCTTCTGGCAACACTGTTGTAGTAAAATTACTGCAACAGGTGTGTTTTAGGTTAATTAATTATAAGCAATGAGAATTTGCACACAATTGATAAAATGAATTTTTATTCAAAAATTTGCGATTTCGCAAATTTACCGCAAATTTTTGAATAAAAATTCATTTTATCAATTGTGTGCAAATTCTCATTGCTTATAATTAATTAAAATAAAACAAACCTGTTGCAGTAATTTTACTACAACAGTGTTGCCAGGAGCCGCGTTTATGTCAAAAAACACTTAAATTTTACGGACTTGCATTACATAGCCTTTTTATATGGCAACACTGCATCAACCTTGTCACATTTTTTCACGGATAAATGTTGATGCATACTATACACATACACAGGAATTCACCCGCAGGAAATCAGTTTTCTGCAACTGAGTATTGATTTTCTTCATTTTGCACATTTTTTATTTTACACTTACGGTAATTTCTTTCGTTACTACACAAAAACTTTACAAGTTCCAGCATTGGCCATGATCTCGAAACTATCTACATAGAACATGCTTACATTTGTTTCAAGCCTCAGGTCGTTATCATTCTTAGATCAAAAGGTATACACAATCAAACTTTGGGTTGCGCAGCTTTACGGATAGGGATGCGCACGAGATAAAATTTGAGACTGTTTCGTCTCGAAAATGTGCTGTTAAAGTGATGTCTCGACTCGAAAAATGTATATTTTTCTATTGGAAAAGCCGTGTCTCGACTCGAATTTTCTCAGGAAAATTGTCTCGACTCGTCTCGTGCGCATCCCTATTTACGGACACACTGTAGCACAGTTTTGGTCTATAGTGATGAACGTTAAAACCGAAAGTGCTTGATTTCTGCTATTTCGGTCATTCCATGTCAAGGGGACCAATTTTGAGAAAAGTTCCCACTCCATCATCTCCAATTTGTTTCAAATTTGCACAAATGTTAACTGTCATCAACAATGAAGAATGGTCAGATTTGAGTTGAAGATCTGTATTGGTTATGATAGTAGGGCGTTTTCAAAATGGCGCCTGTCTCAGCAACAACGAGTAGCAAACGTCTTCTCCCATTTTGAACTGGAAGCTCTGACAACCTTCAAAATGTGTAGGTCAGTTGGTCACAAATTTCCTTGGGGATTCCCTAGGAGGTTCAGAATTTGTACAATAAATTAACAAAGTTGGCTAAAAAGTGTGTTCACGTTTAATGTGCGCCATACTTAGACCCCCATAAAGTTGTATGAAGTCAAGTCAGTAGAATGATATTTGAAAAAGAGAAACCATAACATATGTACTTTGGACTAGATAAAACATTTAACCTTTAGCGCATATGGTTTAAGGGGTAAGTTCCCTTAGAAATGGGATAAATTTAAGTATGCAAAAAATAGACCTTTTTGTTATCCAAAAATGGCCATGTTGCCAACCTTGCACCAACTTGTAATCATAACCAATGCAAAGAGCATATGTTGATATAATTAGGAATGAATTTTGGTGTTGGTTCCTTGCTGGGTTTTTGGTTTACAGCCGATTTTACCAGTATGCTTTTAAAATATGTTTTATTTATTACCTTGCATTGGTCTATGGTGACAAAGCCACTACCAATTTCCCGAAAGAACTTATATATGTTAATATAGATGTTACAGAACTTTCTGGTCATTTCCTTAACCATTCGTTTAGAAACTTATTCATTTGCTGTTTTTTCTATAGACCAAGTACATGGGGTCATAGTTAGAATTTGAAGTTTACTTTGTTTGTCAGATGTTACAGCCTTGGTTTTCAATTCTTCAAGCAGTTTCTGGTAATTTCCACAATCAATACACTTCTGTTGACTTCTGCTAGATCTTCTCCCACGTTAACGCCAGTAACGGACGCAATTTCTTGACAAATGGCCTTTTGTGTTTCGCTTGTTTTACTCTTGACAAGGTTTTTACCCTTTCAGGTTTTAGGAGAGAAATATCATGTCCTACAAGATTTGTGCAAGACAGTCCTACAAAGAAGTTTCCTTCTTTGGGATGCAGAAGGAGTGGATTCAGATGTGTCTGTATTACTAGCTGACCATAGCTGATTTCTCTATTCAAAGTTTGCTTTTCCTACAACCTGCACACAGCTTCTGTCCTGATTTAATATCTTTCCCACTTATTCGTTCTAACATAACAGCTGTTTTTGTATCAATGACTTTCAGTGATTTTTTGGGCAGTGTTGATTTATGGTAATCGAACGGGTTGCAACAGTGGAGTTGCAGGTCTTCGTATTTAACCAGTAGCAGTTGTTCATGGTGAAGGCATAGATGCATCACCTGGTAGTACTTCATACCCTCTTCGAATAAGTAATAATTATCTCTATTCTTCTGTAAGGTCTGCACACATTTTAAATCTACAACTTTTAGAAAACCTTTTGCTGTGACATGCAGAGCTTTCATTTTTGCCTATACTACAATCTTTAAGACCAGTATCGCTTGATGTGGCCATATTAACTGGAAGAGAAAATGTCTTAATGTAACTTGACAACAAAGAGCAAGTGTTTAATAAAATTGCTGCTTGCATAGATATACTATAGAAATTAAGTCAGTGGTGATTATGTGAACCTACCTAGAATATAACTTACAACCATCCAAAAACCAAACAAGGCACCAACACCAAAATCAATTCCTAATTATATCAACATATGCTCTTTGCATTGGTTATGATTACAAGTTGGTGCAAGGTTGGCAACATGGCCATTTTTGGATAACAAAAAGGTCTATTTTTTTGCATACTTAATTTTTTTCTCATTTCTAAGGCCACATATCCCTTAAACCATATGCACTAAAGGTTAAATGTTTTATCTAGTCTAAAGTACATATGTTATGGTTAGGCTATGGTTTCTCTTTCAAATATCATTCTACTGACTTGACTTCATACAACTTTGTGGGGTCTAAATATGGCGCACATTAAACGTGAATACACTTTTTAGCCAACTTTGTTAATTTATTGTACAAATTCTAAACCTCCAAGGGAATTGGTGACCAACTGAGCTTCACCTACTCTAAAAGTATTCCTGGGAAACAAATTTTGAAGGTTGTCAGAGCTTCCAGTTAAAAATGGCAAGCACTTCAAAATGGGAGAAGACGTTTGCTATTCGTTGTTGCTGAGACAGGAGCCATTTTGAAAACGCCCTACTACCATAACCAATACAGATCTTCAACTCAAATCTTACCATTCTTCATTGTTGATGACAGGTAACATTTGTGCAAAATTTTCAAAAAAAAAATCGGAGGTGATGAAGTGGGGACCATTGGTCCACTTGACATGGAATGACCCGTTTCCCGTTCGAATATCATATCCATTAACGAATTCGGTTGCTAGGTTTAGTTTGAAAGTTCTCCAACATATTTCACATCTGTGCATATAAGAGGTCACATTTCTACCACCTTCCCCATTTTGATCTTGTTCGGATGAGTTTATTGTGTTAGCTTTGTTTTCGAAACTGTAACCAAATTAGACCGCCCATAACGTAGAAACCCAAAGCTTGCATGTAATATTTCACATCCTCATATAGTAGGTTGAGGTATATCATCATGTCAGCCTTGATCCCGATTGGATGAATTCGATATATAGAGTCATTGATATTATTTTAGGAAGGTTTTAAATGATGGATGAAAAACAATTCAGTGTTAACTATTATGCAATTTAACTATTATTCGTACGAACAGGAATTTCCACTATATTGATTTCCCAGTTTTCAGCGAGTTAGCAAAACTTTTGAGAGATTTGAGTCTACTATATCGTGTACGGTGGCCCAGTGGGAGCCGTCAGTATGGCGAAGTCGAGCAGTCTGAGGCATTAGGGTGACAATTATGATGTGAGGCCCATTAGAAAGGTTCAAATTCTTCAAAATGTCCTCGAATTGAACATCTCGCGATCATGCTTCGAGACTAAAGGAAATAGTCCCATATAGGGATGCGCACGAGTCAAGACATGTCTCGAATCTCGACTCGACTTGACTCGAATTCAAGTCGAGATTCGAGTCGAGACATACTTTGTAAAATTTGAGACGAGTCGAGACAAACGTATTTTTCGACTCGAAAATTCAAGTCGAGACTCGAGTCGAGTCGAGATAGCTGGTAAAAATATCGACTCGACTCGAATGTCTCGAAAATCTTTCTATAATTTTTAATATTATTTTGAAGAAAGTACTCACTCAGAAACACTCAGCACGAGAATTTCGGAAACTGCAGGACTTGTCAGGTGTTCGAGGAGTACTGTGGTGATTGTCTTCAACAAGTGGCGAAACCAAGGGGTAAAGACGTCCAAATGTCGAGGGGTTGGGCGCCCCCCACCTCATTACAGATGTCTGACGTCGTAGGCTGGGCAGACTGGTAAAACAGAACAGGCAGCGAACTGCGTCGGAACTAAGATCATAGTTTAATGCTGGGCAAAGTACAAGTGTGTCTGAACTAGTGTTGTCAAATTTCCGGAAATTTTTAACCTGTTTTTTTTAAAAAAACTTGTTTTTATTTTCCGGAAAAATTGAAAAAAATAAAAATGTTTGTATTACGTTTTTACTAGTAACGATATCTCTTTTTTTCAAACACGTGAAAAATATGTTCAAAAATTTCAATATTGCTAATATTAAAAAATAGCACTCGAAAATAAAACTATTCCAACTATATATTAAAATACTAGATTTACGCGTATATGTTTCTCCCCACTGAAAAGTTTATATGTTTGTCGCCAATCCTTTCAACACTGAGATCTCGAACCTACAAGTGCTAGAAACGTGCCGTTTTCATTTTCGATTCCAAATTTTGTGTAAATTGTCCAGTTCTAATTGAATATTTTTTTTAAAAAAAACATGGCCATTAGTTCTTTATTACATTTTTAGGGGTACATTAGAAGTACTGTGGGGGCGCGGTGGCTCAGTGGTAGAACGTTCACCTCCGGTGCTTGGGCTCCCTGGTTCGATCCCAGATCACGCCGTGTGGACATTGTGGTGGACAAACACTGTGCTCGTGGGTTTTCTCAGGGTTCTTCCGTTTCCTTCCACTTTCTTCATTCACCATTTCATTCATTTTTCATCATCACCGTATCCTTTAGCCTAACTCGCATAACGTGGGACGTAAAACTAAAGATTTCATTTCACTAGAAGTACTGAAATTTTTGAAAAAGTAAAGCATCATACCCTACGAGTTATATATTCCAACATCACATAGTTGTATATAGGGGCTGTATATCTGTCAGGCGTTTGTTTCATGGCCAAATGATAATAAAAACGAAGGGTAACCATTTCAACAGTCTAAGATTAATCTTCATTGTTTGGAGAGTTTTTTCTCTTTTGCCCAATAAACACCGTTTATCACTGACATAATTAATTGTGTGTGTAATTTATTTACTTATTAAATAATGTATGCAAATGCATGCATACACGATATGGGCATTCAGTAATGGATACTTGAAAATTTGAATTCAATTATCTATACAAGCCGGCTATGAGTCTTTTGTTTTGGCCACGGGTGCAGTCCAAACTCCTCTTTCCCATACCAATTTTATAATTAGGATTGAGACTCTTACCGGATGTGTAGCCTCCCGAAGGACCACACAGATGTTATCGAAACTATTGTGCTATTGTTTCTTTGTATGCTTTGGCAAAAACTTCTGTAGATATCGAAGCCCGCCAGTGAAGCCATATCTAACATCTTGGTGCTAGATCTAGCATAATTCACTCCCATTTAGCATCTAGCATCTTGACTTTAGCATCTTGGCAAAATCTCATTCTTCCCTCTGGAGAACAGAAAAAGAACGAAAATTTAGATGGTTCACTGACCGTTGGGAATTATCACTTTAGTTGAAGCGATGTTTGGAGTAATAAAACCAGATAGTTTTTCCGTTGTATTGTTGAATTCACAGAAATGTTCAAAAATAAGCAAAACGTGACTCTGCACAAGATGTTTACTTACCCATAGTTTTATTATTGTCAACTGAACCCTGAGTGTGAGGTTATCTGGGTTGTTTCTGTCCCTTCTCACTTTACAACTTGAGAGGGGAGGGGGTATGATCCTCAGGGAACCACTAGTAATACACCGCTAAAAGAAATGCTTCAGTGCTGCGTCCGAAGCGGCATGTTTTGTATATATTTCTTAAAATGTTATCCATTCATAAAGTATAAATTCCCCCTTGCTCCCCTGATTCTCTTTCCAATACAGAGAACCGACTCTTTAAATGAAGAAAGAACCCTAACCCTCCCGAAAATGCTAAAATGAATGATGCGTACAAATAACAATCTGTGGATGAATCAAATAATGCAGATACATGTGAAGATGATGACGAAGATAACAGTGCTTAATGCAGCGCAGTCCACCACATGTAAATAGATTTTTGAAGTGTTCATATTTGTGTATGTGGACGTGTGTATGTGCTTGTTTCTGAGTATTTATATGCGCGTGTGTCTTGTAATTGTTATATTAATATCTACTTATTAAGTGAAAGTATAAAATTGATTTGATGACTGCCAAATTGACGTCACCTTGATAAGTCATTATTTTTTAATATTTAGTAATATTAGATTATAGTTTAGCGTCGTTTTCAGGAGCAAAGCTCTACAAGACGTGAACCTACAGTTTAACGTCGGGTTTGAAACACATGAGCTCCTACCATGAATCAAACCTCGTTCGAGAAATTCACATACGCTAACCACATAGCAACGGAGAGCTCAACATTTAGTGATATGTATATTAAGTTGTGAAATTATATTCGTTTAATTTTCACTAATATAATCTTCACAATGTAAAGCCTTCGCTAGGCACGTTATCTTGTTTAAAAACAAAAATCCTACCTCGTATGTTACCGTCTCGGGGTTAGACTGTGGGATGAGAGAAATCCGAAAGAGATGTTTTTATTATATTTTGTACAGTAGATCTGCTCCTTCATAATCTTCGTGTTTGATAAGAATGAACCTCACTGGCTCACGAAAATGTATACTTAATAAAACAAACCATACACATTAAATGCCAGACTAATATAGCAAACATTGAAGATGCCCTCCCCCCCCCCCCCTAGAAAATTTTCTTCGGCTGCCCATGTCTGGAGGTGCACAATTTCGCAACTCAGTGGATACGATGTGAATGTATTCAAAGTCACTGATTTACCCATCAAATTTAAATTTTATAAAAATATTCTCAGTGAATACTAACCTGAGGATAACTATTTTTTTTAATTCCATCGCTAAAGGTTTTTTTTTGTTCACCAGGTGTCGGTAATCGTCCAGCACGAAAACTGAAGTTTCTACAAGTGTTTCCCCAGCAAACTTTTGAGAAAGGGGTCCTCCAGGAGCGTTATTTAGGGGGTAATTCCTGCGTTTGTTATATACATATATAGATATAGATAGATATAAATATAGATATACTGTATATAAGTAGGAGCTGGTCTTTAAAATTAGTTCGGAAAGATAATATGAAAATCTGGCATAATTTGCAAGAACCTATCTAGTCTAATATAAATAAAATGAATAGTTTGTTTGTATGTTTGTCTGTGTGCGGCCTGGGGACCAGACGAGTGGACCGAGAGTTACCAAATTTTGGTCAGGGGTACCTTGGCCCAGGCTCCAGATCAAGATGGATCTTCTTTTAAAAAAAATCGAACCAGGGGGTCTCAGGGGTCGCCTTCGAGAAGGTGGTCTCTACGCACGCAGGCCTATGGTGTGTGTCCAATTAACTGCACGACACCGTGTTGATCGAAGAGCGTAAGCAGAGGAACATCGTGGGTGGGGACGCAATGAATGGGGCAATGTTTTGTTTTCTGACAGGTCTCGATTCAGTTTGGAGCCTGATAATCGACGTGTTTTCATCTGGAGAGAGTGTGGAACACGACACAATCCCATGTTTGTGCAAGAAAGATCCCAGTATCATGGTGGTGGACTAATGGTGTGGGCAGGAATCAGCATTGGTGGGCGTACTGATCTCCACATCATCCGAAATGGCTCTTTGACGGCTCTCAGGTATAGGGATGAGATCCTGAAAACTATTGCTCTTCCTTATGCTGGAGCCATTGGCGATTCGTTTCTTTTCATGGATGGCAATGCTCGTCCTCACAGAGCTCGGTTAGTGGATGACATGCTGGATGCTGAGGGTATCGCTCGGATGAAGTGGCCAGCATTCTCTCCGGATCTCATTCCAATTGAGCATGTCTGGGATATGCTTGGCAGACGAATTGCCGCTAGGCCAGTAAATCCAACAACCATTCCAGAGCTGGAAGTCGCTCTTCTGGATGAGTGACACATCCCCCAAGAACTCATCGATAATCTGATTGAATCCATGCCACGCAGGTGTGAGGATCTGTTGGCTATTCGAAGTGATCATATGGCATATTAAGGAACAATCAGTGTTGTTGCCTTGACTGTTTGTGAGCAGTTCGAGAGGTGCACATATAACCGTCTTGTGTCATGAGCCATGTGATCAAGGTTTTCCGTGACCCAACACCAGTATATGCCCCATTTTTCTAGTGTATCTTAAAGCATTCCTTCTTGTATGATATAGCCTATATGAGTCAAACACAAGCTTATTCATACACTATCTTAAGGTCTTGTGTGATATTTCAGCTGAACCCCTATATATATATATATATATATATATATATATATATATATATATATATATATATATATATACGGATCCAGGATATGATCAAGGGAGGGGCTAAACCATAGTTTGCAGTTTTTTCCAGTGTAAAGCAGGATTGAAGCCCATTTTATGCAGTGTATATTTGAGTGTGATAGGGGGGCCTATAGCCCCCTTGGATCCGCCTCTGTATATATATATATATATATATATATATATATATATATATATATATATATAGGTGGATAGATAGATATAGATATATACATGATCGAAAATGGCCTCGAATCCATACTTGCTGAGATGAACAGAAGATACCGTTTAAATCCACAAATTCAGCCCCATTAGTACTCTAAGGGGGATGGTGACATGTAAAGATAATTGAAAATTATCAATTTTAATGTCAAATTCATAGTTTTGGGACTCCACAAGTTCATTGGTGACAGTCTTGATTCCCTTTGTGTCCAAAATGAAACTTATTCTCCCCGTGCGAAGAACGGGTATTCTGCTAGTCTGTAATAATAACTACCAGTAACGTAAGTTTCACTTAATATATTTCTCGCTACTCAAATTTACTCACTTGTGCGGTATATGCGTGTAAAGTAGAATTAAAACCTGTTGTTTTAAGTATTTTTCCGTTAGCGAAATACATTGTATATACAGTAGGACGTCGATAATCCTAACGTCAAAAATCCGAACGCGGTTCCTAGAAGCTTTTTACATGTTGTCTTAACGCTTGCGATAAACAAACAATAGCGTGTCCGTCGACGTAATGTGAAGTCAGTGTTTTTACAAAAGTTCCTTTATATGTAATTGTTCGTCATGTATTTTTATTTTTATTTTTTCTTAAACCTATAAGTTTTAAGTTTAACTTACAAGAACAGTGTTATTTAGAGTACAAGCAGGTTCTTCAGAAACATTAAATGTAAGTAGCCTTATGGGGCGTTTACACTTGGTCGATTTAGTCGCACGACTAAATCGACTCGCTGCATTTGCCACTAAATCGAAGCAACTAGGCCGAATCAGATCGATGGATGTGTTCAATTATTTCAACCACAGAAAATAGAACGTCTTTCAATTCAGTTGCCAGTCGATTAGTCGCCTTCGATCAACAAGCGATTAAGTTGAAGTCCCGTTTACACGGTTGATTAAGTTGAAATTCAACCGAATCGAACGCAAATCGACTAAGTGTAAATTCCCCATTACGTACTGTATTGTAATCACTGTATGTACTGAATAACCACGGAATCGATAGAACATACCGTACAGTATATGTAAACCTAAATGGCATTTTCTTGGTCATTTTCGAAAATACGAACAAGGCCCCTACCTGTGGTCCCACTTAGTTCGGATTTTCGACTTCCCACTGTATATGTTGCAGACATGTTACAGCAAGTAAGATTACTAGCAACAGGCCAATAAATAGTGTTTAAACTATATTTTCCTGTTTTTGCCAATATTTCCGAATGATTTTTTCTAATGGTTTCAAAATTTCCGGAATTTTACATAGAACAATGAAGATATCTCTATGAAATATATGTTTGATTTAACATATTAACTAAAATGATTCTGTGATTAACTAAAATGATGATTCTGATAATACCCAAATTTTCCGTTTTTTCCCCAGCTCGGGAAAACCGTAAAAAACTGTTTTTTACCCAAAATTTCTGTTTCTTTCTCAGGCCTTCACAACACTAGTCTGAACACACAGTGCACCGAACACTCCTAACGATGGCGAATGTTAACATCACGACATCGGCAACTACAACTGAAATGAACACGTGACCATCGCCACTGGACCTTGGCACAATGGCAGAGCGTTGCATTGTCTGATGAATCCAGATATCATCTTCATAATGACGATGGGAGGGTGCGAATCCGTCGTGTTCCAAGGGAACAGCTCCTTGACATCTGTACTGCGGGATGGAGACAAACTGGCTGCGGCTTAATTATTATCTGCGGAACATTCAGCATCCATGTGTCTAGTGGAGCTCGAGCAAGGCACCATGACGGCCGAGGCGTCGCACGCTGCTTGCAGACTACGTACACCCCTTCATGACGGCCATGTTTCCCATCGGTAGAGGCATTTTTCGACAAGATAATGCACCATGTCACAAGGCCAGGAGTGTGATGGAGTGGTTCGAGGAACACAGCAGCTAGTTCCAAGTGATGTGCTGCCCCCCAAACTCTCCGGATCTGAACCCAATCGATCACATCTGTGATGCGATTGAACGTGACGTGAGGGCGCATCACCCCTTCCCCGGAATTTACTGGAATTAGATGACCTGTGTGTGCATATGTGGTGCCAACTCTCTCCAGCGACACACCGAGGAAAATTGCGACGCGTTGCCGTTGTTATCCGTGCCAAAAGGTGGACATACTAACAGTTAGGTAGCTGGTCATGATGGTCTGGCTGATGTGTGCGTATATTTTAACTCATATATTTTGTCTCGACTCGAATTCGATTCGAGTCGAGACAGAGACTGTCGTGTCGAGACACGAGTCGAGACAACAACATATTTTCGAGTCGAGACAACATTTTCTCGAGACGAGTGGAGACAGACTTAAATCTCGACTCGACTCGACTCGTGCGCAACCCTAGTCCCATATTTAAGGGGTTTGTTGACAATTCCAAGATTTAAGGGATGGTCTTATGTACCCATCCATAACTTAAGAGTGGATAATCAATGTACCCATGTCTTATGAAAGGGAATGCACCCCTATACTCACCCATAAATTCATATAAGGTAACAGAGCCTCATGAAAGAGGGTAAAATAGGCCTATAATCTCCAAAATTTGCTTTTCTGGCATCATTTACTCATGAAAGGGAAGGAAATGAACCCAAAACTTACAAAACATACACATCCTGGTCCTATGCTATCATATCAAATTTTTAAATTTGACAATTTTCAAAATTTAAAGATGGTGGTCCTTTGTACTCCTCCCGAAATTTAGGGGTGGAACAAGGTACCCCTGCCAAAATTTAGAGATGGTAGTTCTTGGTACCTCCCCAGACCCCTAGATCATTGACCCTGGGCCATCCAAATATTTTTGGTGACTCAGCTAGCAGTACGCGGTCCAGTACTACTATAACTTTTTATAACATATAACAAATATATCAATTGAGAGAATTCTTACAATATTAATTTACATAGATTTACTCTACCGTTTTATTTTTACTTCATAACTGAAAAACGTTTGGTACTTACTGCATATTCTAGTAAATTTTCAATGTATGTCAACTGTCACAGTGTATATTTTATCATGTTTGATAGGATTATACGAATGAATAAACGTACTATAACTGTGCCTTTTAAAAGAATTTCTACTGATTTCATAACGAGAAATATTGGGAATATCCTGTATGGCCCAAATGCAATTTTTTCATTTTCAATTTATAACATTTTTCATTAGTCAGTTATAAGAAGCAATTACATTTTTACCCTTTTCTGAAATGGTCTGTCTAAATAACAGGACATTCCTCTCGTATCAAAAAATTAATGGAACATGTTGAAAAAAAATAAAAGAACCCGGAGGGAGCTCATGTGGTTCGGATTCCACGTTAATCAGTAGGTCCACGTCTCATATAACCTCGCTGCTGAAAAGGGACGTTAAACTCAAAATCAACTCAACTCAAAATAAAAGAAATGGATCAGTGTAATCGGTGCCCTTATTTCTTAGCAAACTTCATCAATATTTTAATACTGTATAACTAAAGAAACTGAAAATGTGACCATTTTGTTGTTTGTCTCCTGCAATTCGCCTCACCTCTGTGTACCGCAGTAGTTGAGACTGAACTTTTCCACCCGAAAGCAAGAATGTTAACGGTACTTTACGTAATAATGATGTTCTAACATGGTTCTTTAATGGATGTTGTCAGAGGTGGCGTGTATGTCATTATGGGTTGATGACCTGCTTACGTGTGTTGGAAAGTTGTTATATTTCTGTTTTTAGTTGTGCTGACATGGAAAGGTCATGTGTTCTTTTTCGAGTTTGTATGCGTGTCTGTAGAGACTTTATACAGGCTATTTTTTAAAAATAATAATGGAAATTTGAATTGGTATGATTTGAATTAAATCTGTTGATACGTCATTTTGTATCACTTACTTCCGTAGTAGTGATTAAATTAATATTGAATATATTACACGAACAATATGTGAGAGAATAAAAAAGATATTCTCCTAATATATTTAACGGTTCGGTTTTTATTAATTTAACCTCTCGTAATAACTTTACTCGAGCAATATGTGATAGAATAAAAAATATATTATACAAATGGATTTGACTAATAGAAACTTACATTGAGAAATATATATAACTTGGAAAAATGAAATATTTGAGTCCCACCTGTTAGGCTAAAGGAGATGGTGATTATTTTATTTGTTAAAAATAAGATGATCGAACAATATGTGGAGAGAGAATAAAAGATGTGTAAAAGTTTATGTGATACGCACTGGGATCGAACCCGGGACCCTTATCATTGGAGCTGAATACTGTATGATGGGAGGGAAATATTTATTCATGCGGGACTTTTTACTCATTTGTAATATGTAAAATATTACTCGTTGGTAATAATCTGAAAGATGTCGTGTATAAAATATGTATACTTTGGTATGATATGTAATACCGGTACATATACAGAGCGTAGTTTTCGTACGTCTGTTGCTGATGAACTTAAGACATGAACTGAACTTTTCGCGCGCTTTTGGAAACCCGGTTGGGTAGGAGTGATGATGTGTGCTTGCAGGGCGTTGCTAAAACTTGAATTTAAATACAAAGGAAGATTGTTGACACGTTTGGTAAACATTACAGAATACCGCCAGACTGATAGAAATAACTTTGGCGCCACGGTAGGTGAACAAAAGGAAGATTGCGGACGTGGGAGATAAGCATCACAAATTGGGGACAAACTAATAAAAATAACTTTAATGTTGGGAATGCCGAACACGTGATTACCTTGCGGTTATGAAAATACTTTAAATACAGGTTATAAGAGACAAAATATATAAAGATACATCATGCAGTCGTATGAGAAGAAGGATCTTTGCAATAGCAATATTGAAGCAATATCTGATGCTGAAACAGAAATATACGAATCATCGTCAGATGAAGAATTTGATTTTGATGCAATAGATTCACCAGCGCTAACAGTTTCACCAACACCGCCATCATCTCCAATTGTATTATCAAGAAGATCACGATTTTGGGCTTTAGATTGTTGTTGTAATAGTGAAAAAGTGGATCGCGAATGTATAAAGAAGGCTATTGAAAAATGGAATTTTAATGAAACACTAATATGTGAGGGTTGTACGACAGGATCTAATCATGATTTTGATCATGATTGTATGACGACGCGTCCAGAATTATTGGAAACCCGCGCTTGGAGTATTATAGCAAGTCCTAGTGTTGAAGATGATGTGTTTTATTTGTACGCAAACACACATATTATCGGACTATTAACAAGAGAAAAATTTTATGACGCCTATGTGGAATTATTAAGTGATACAGACTATTTACCGGAATTACTAGAGATCTTTATAAGAAAAGACAAACGGAAAGCGAATATTTCACATTGAAAAATGTATTCGAATAGTGCTAGTGTTTCATGTGTGTTATGTAATGGTGAAAACATTAATGTGAACTGTGTATTAAAAACTATAAAAGTATACTTACACAACAATAATCCAATGGAATGCGTGGAATGCAAGTTACATCTTCCTCATGAATGTAGACATTTTCATAATACTGGATCATTTGCAGTGAAGTATTTATCTCTTGACAAAACTCTTAGTGAACTCTTTGAAGTGTTTGAACAAGAACATAGTGAAATCTCATTTCGATGCTTTATGCATAAAACTTGTGATCTTTTACAAAATACAGAATTTGTTGGACAGATAATTCCGTTTTTTATTTTTCATACAAATGAAATTTCACCATGTGTAAATCAGTATATTATCGATATTCAAGGTTTTAAAATGTCTGATAACGAATTTATTATTCGTGAGTTTTGTTTAACTGCATGCGATGATACAGTAAATTTCCATTGCTTGGTAAAATCACCAGTTGAATATAATTTATTATCACTAGGATGTCAAAAACAAATTGACTGGTTAACATTAAATTTGCATGGATTGAAATGGAATAGCAAAACTGGATATACTGTATCATGCATACGAAACCTTGTATATCAATTATGCGCAAAGAATTCAACCTTTTATTGTAAAGGTTTAGAGAAATCTCTTTGGATTAAAAGAATATTTGCATTAGATAATGTCATTGATTTAGAAACAAAACATTGTCCTTCATTAAATGAATTATGTGGAAATACATTTAATGAATATTGTTCTTTTCACACAAGTATTGTAAAGAAATCAGGATGTGCATATCGTAATGCACAACAGCTGAATTATTGGTGGAAATATGAAAGATCAACAGCATTAACTAATGCATTATCAAGATTGTAATGAGGAATTGTAAATAAAATGCATGGGTGTAAGTTTTAAAAAAAATTTATTGTAAATTAAAAATGTAAATTTAAAAAAAAATAAATAAAAAAATTTTTAAAAAAAATTTTGTGTTTTCTTTTTAAAAATTTGTTTACATGTTTATAAACAATAGCATCATTCTTTTTCAAAATTTTCTTGTTAAACAATTTTAAACACTTTTCAAATGATTGAGTGCGAATAATATGATGCAGAAAATATAAGACAAAATAACCACATAACACAGAATTATCATGTTGATATTGTTGAATATTTGTAAAGTACATTTTAGTATTTTTCGACAAAAAGTTTTTTATTTCCTTGGGAATGTCCATAGCAAGACTATCAAAGTAGTACCCATGTTTTTTCTTATTGATGTACACTGCAACCCAGTGGGAACCAGCAGAATCAGATGTATCAAGATTAATCACAAGTGCTGCAGGAGGTTTTACCGTTACAGGAAGTTTGTCAATAGGGTAAATTCCAGTAACACTTGCACCAGTCACTTTATCAGTTAGTAACACTTTTAATAATTCATCACTATACATGATGAAGATTATTTTTAATTGTAGTAGGTATGTAATTATCACTGTTATTCACATGTAACACATAATCATACACTTTTACATATTCACTATACAGTAATGCTTCATGAACAGTACATCTATATTGTCCGAAACGATGCTTATTATGTGCACACCGATGAACGTGAAAACTTAATGCAGTATACTTTGGACAGTTTATTTCTTCCAAATTTGTAACTTCTCTTTGAAGAATTTCTTGAAGAAAACACTTTCTATTTATTCCGTATGTGTATATGGTTGTAGTATTTGAACAATATGTTTGAAGTATTTCCTTAAGATGTGAATATTCTACATCCCCTTCGTGCCAGGTAATGCCATACACATTCTCACCTAGATATTTGTTTGTGCTTATGATTGGCTCAGATAAGTTATTTAAAGGAAATGGTGGTTTAAAAACCCAATTTTGAAAAAAGGGAACGTCAGGATTTACAATGGCTAGCTCTTTTATAATAAACTCATCTTCGTTATCATGATACGCCGAGAAGTGAACAACAATCCGCATTGTACTCAACTAAATAAATTAGAAGGTTTTATCAGTATAAATATTTCTGTCTTTGTCTATTTGTGCTAAAGAATCGAATTGTGCGTACACAATGCATGTAACAGGTTCAGTTAAAGTTTCTGAAAATGATACTTTTAAATTTACAGGGGAATCGCGTACTACATCCCACGTGTTATCATCTAAAGTTCCTGTTGGAGATAGAATAAATGCATACAGAGCATATCCGTTTGGATACTCATCAAGAGTAACAGTATGTGAATAATTTTGATAATATATACCAGTACCTGAAATCAAAGTATAGTAACTTAGAAGGTATAAATTATTATTAAAATCAGGTGTGAGGGGGTTGGGAGGAAATGATTTTGAACCGACTTGTAATTGCAGTTTGTTAACGTTAAAGTTTCGAAATTCAAAGGGATTAAGATGTGATTTCCCATTGAAGGCTGTGTTGGAGATGAAACCAATAATCAGGCCTTTAGGAACATTACCCAGGAAAAGATTATCAAGGCTGTAAGACTTTACTTGTGCAGGTATAGTATAAGATCTTGTTTCCACTCTCGTCAGAGGTAACTTGGCTGTTTCCGAACCCATTCGCGTATTTAATTGCATAGCTAAATCTGCAGCTACATCAATACGACGTACATGAAGAATAATTTCCTCAAGTGCAACTTTATAACTTGTATTTTCAGCAGACATTAAGCAAAAATTATCTTTACTACGATGTAGTTTTACACGCAAACTTACTTTGTTAGGAAGCATACGATCTAAACTTACAACATCAGTATGAAGACGTCCATACATTTCAAAAGATTTACTATTTTTCACCATATTAGCACGTTTTTGGAAACCAGCATTTGTATTATCTAATTTATTAAAATTTTTTGCAGTATCTTTATGCCACATGGCACATGCTAAATGTGTTTGAGAAGCATCATGAGAATAATTTAATAATGTTTCAATGTATTCACGATAAGGATAAGATCCTGATGAAGAACTAATTAATTTATCATTTAACGAAATATCAATTTGACTAAATAAAGAATGTAAGAAATTATTTACGGGTGCGACAACATCATCGTCAGCTAAAGTTGTACCATCAGCTTTAGTAATTTTACAACGTACATAAAGATATAGATATGCAGGATGAATAAATTCACCTGTTTCTCCCGGAATAACAAATTCAATAGGTCCTTCTGAGGTTAATGTAGAAATAGGACGATATTCAGCATTTGTAGTTGCTTCAATAGCTGTTTGTGTCATTGGTATAGAAAAGAAATCAAATTCATTGGTACAACATTCAAAACTATTTGAATTTAGGAACGCCATTATGAAAAGATGTCCTGTATATGTTTACGTTTTGTTGGTGGTCCAAACTTTACAATTGCAGGAGCTTTCCTCTTGCGTGACCGTCTCTTGCCGTTACCAGTTAGCAACTGCCCAACTTTATTAATTGCTTTTGTCTTTAAACTATTACCAGCTTCTTTTACACGTGCACGAACCGATTCTTTAAATGGTCGATTTTCTAATACATCACCCGCAACTTGCATACCGGTTTGTAATGCTTGACGTCCTACAGTTTTTGCACCTTGTTTAAGAAATGGTAAAGCAAAACGAAATAATCCTTTAAAGAAACTACCTATACCATGTCCCCTTTGATATACAGGTCCTGAAAAATATGGTATTCCGCGCCCACGATGATAAGTAACACGTCTTGCTCTCATTTTTATTATTATTATTATTTAGAAGATGCCGGAGAGAGTTTAAAATGTAGTGTTACGGTCAGTGTCCCAGAGCGAAATGGCAAATTTCGCCCTGCATGATCTTTTAATAGTATTTCAATTGTATTAAAACAAAATTTTGCAAGTGGCATATAATGAATATCTTCAAATGTAATTGTTTGAACTTTTCCATATTTAATATCAGAGATTGTTGCTATACGTAATAATGGTGCTTTTGTATCACCTAAAAATTGATATTGTATAATATCTGTATAAATAAAAATTTGATGTGGATATCCGATATCTATGTATGGTTGTTTGAATCCATGAGATTCTTTTACAAGATCTGATTTTTCAGAAAAACCTAATTGTAAAGCTAATGTAGGCGACAATGTAACTGATTCTACATGTTCATCACATTCAGCATGTACAACATTTGAAAAACTAAATCTTATAAAACTCGATATTGCGTTTAATTCTTCTAGTAAATGATGAATGGATGGATAATATCCAACAAGAATTTTACTTTTCATAGGTTCTGCATTTTTAAATTTGTACCATATAACGTTTTCACCCGCGGTAACATTATAACATGTTAATGGAATATGTACTTCACTTAATCCTACATACCAATCGGATTCTGATAAACGAATATTATTTTTTAACTGATTAATAAAATGTGTTGGACTATTTGTAGGATATACATCAGCACTAGCATTTGAAACTAATGTAATGTAAAAACTATCATCAATACTTTCAGAAATCATTTTCGTTTAAAGTGAAGTGTTAGGTTTGAAGTTCCAAAACGAAATGGTAATTTTAACCCGTGTTCATCTTTTAAGTTTACTTCTATTGTATCAAAATATTTCTTTTCAACTTTAACATAATGTGGTGTGTGAAATACAAAAGATTTTACATGACCGTGTTGTACATTATATACACTAAGTTTTCGAACTAATGGACCTATATTTTGTTGTTGTTTTACAATATCAATGCAAACATTAATTGTATTGGGAATATTATAATCTAAATCACATGGAAATTTTCCACGTGCTAATATTAAATCAACATTTTTAACTTTTGTGTATATAACATTTTTAACATCAAGCGTATTTTCATTAATAAATCCAAAAATCTGTTGTAAACCTGGTGTAACACCAATCATACATTGATCTTCTAATTTTAAAGAATGTTTAATAACAACTTGATTTTTATTTTGTAAATAGTGTAACATACGAACAATTTCAGGAATTAATTGTAGAATTGATTCAATTGATGAATAATATCCAGGTGTTATTGGAACATGGCAGCGTTCAACTTTATCATCGATAACACTAGTAATTATAATTTCTTCATTTTCACCAACATTGTAAAAACTCCACGGAATATTAATTTGTGTTAATGCAACACCCCATTCCCCATCACTTAAATCAATAGGTTGTGCCAATTTAACTCGAAATGATGATGTGGTATTATTATTAAAAAGATTGCTACTTGCATTTGAAGGAAGAGTAACGTAAAAGTCGTGTGTAAAGTTCGAATTCATTTTGCAGACTGAATAGAATCTGATCTAATCCACGAATTCATACTTGATGGATATCCTAACCATTTTACATACATCCACCCTTTTTTACGTTTTAATACTTTTTCAATGAGATATGTTTTCTTTGAATTTATAATTACTTTTTGTAATTCTTGTGCATAAAATATTCCTTTAATTTCTTCACCGTTCCAATCTTTTAATTTGTAAGTGACAGGATCTGACTTAATACATTTGTCAACAATAAATATTTCTTGTGACCATTTAGGTAAATATCCTTTTTCTAATACATGTTTATACTTACTAACACGTACATAATCACCCGGATTAAATTTACATGTTATATTCTTTTTATTATTTTTATTTCCGTATAATGTTTCCCACACTTGATTCACATTGGAATCATTTACTTGTGCAGGTGCCATTTTAATACTTGAATGGTATGAATGATTATAATTTTTTACAATTTGATCTAATACATTAATATAACGATAAGTATTCTTTGCAGTAAAATAACGATACAATCTTTCTTTTAATGTACGTATAAAACGTTCTGCTAACGCGCATTTAATTTCGGAATGAACACTATAATGATTAATTTCATATTTTTTAAACAATTGTTTTACATGACGATTATAAAATTCACCGCCTAAATCTGTTTGTACGTTAAACACGGGTAACTTGAAATTTTTAAAAATTTTTGTTATTGCTTTTACCATTTCAGGACCTTTCTTTGTTTCTAACGGAACACAATATGCATAACGTGAAAAAATATCAATACAACATAATATATATTTATAATTATTATTATACTTTGCAATATTTTGCATATCTGCTAAATCCATTTGTAATGTTTCATTTGGTGCACTAACATAATACTTTTTACGTTCAAAAACTTTACGAGCTGGTGCATGTAATGTATAAGCATCTTGAGAAGCTAACCAATTTTTAATTTTCTTTTTAGATAACTTTGTTTTGCGTTGTAATGTTTGTATACTTGATAAAGAATTAGGATTTGAATAATCATAATATATTTTTGATAATTTTGTCATTTTTTACATACTATATTCTTTCCACTGTTTAAATAAATTAGCAATTACTGTAGGACTAGTAGATTTTCTTACTTTACGAATACGTTGTCTACTACTACTACTATTCACTTTTGATGCTGGTGTGCTAATAGGTGTACCAATAAATTCTTTAGGAACATTAAGATCTTCTAATAAATTTTTAAATTCATGAATACCTAAAGGATTTCTTGAATATTTTCCTGTACGAACAACATCATTTACTAAATCTATAATATTTGAACCTGGTATTGTTTTTCCTTGAATACGTACAATGCCAGACTTATCCCACTGAATTTTATCAGAACTTGTCAACTGTTTTAATAGTAGATCTGTTTTCCTACGAAGTGTTTTCGGTACTGATTGTAAAATGTCTGATACAAATGGTAAAATAGAAGTATTGCTACCTTGTTTGGAACTTGATGATAATTTTTCTTCTTCTTCTTCTTCTTGAATAATAGGTAAAGTAATAGGCTTATGTGAAGAAGAAGATGTATACTGTAAATAACGATGCAAAGCTTGTTGATATAATTTCCACTTTTGTTGTACACTAAGATCACGACGTTTTAAGATATTATTCATTTCTTCATCTAAACGTGACTGATGTGAATCTATGGATTTAAGATTTGATTGAATTTCATGTACAGCATTTTCAGGAACTAAAATCATTTTACGTAACTCTGACATATTTAACGACTGAAAATACTACTTCCTACTGCTGCAAGAAGTGGTCCCAAGATTAACGGTAAAAGCGCACCACCTTTTTGTAGTAACAACTTCTTCTTTTTATTCAATGCAGTACGCTGCTGAGATAGAGCACGTAAGATCTTTTTATGTCTACGTAAACGTTGCTTCTGACGAGAATTTAAAGGAATGTTTCCTTTTATTGTGTTTTTAGCTACTTGAGATATTGTTCTTATTAAATCCCCTGAAGCATTTTGTAAAATTTGTTTTCGTTTTGCATTTTTGCATTTGCACAGAGCACGGAGCGTGCTGTAGTGTTGTTTCACCTTCAACATCTTGATGCAAACTAAACAAAAATTTCTGTATGCATGTCTTTTACGTTAGCGTACACATGCATGATTTCATTCGGAAAAATATTTGTACGTATTCGCAATGCATCGTTTGTTTTTTGTGTCAAGTCAAATAATAAATAAGTGTGAGGCTACCGTGTTACTTCTTCGAACACACTCACGACTTCTTTACTATACCGAGGCATAATTTGCCTTGCTAAATATTGTATTTGTAATTTATCACGTGGATTTTTAAATACTATAATATAATGTGCATTTAAACTAATATCACGTGCATGTTTTCCTTTTGGAAATAAATTTTGAATAATAAATATTACAGTTAACTTTTTATGATGTGCATACTTTGTAAATAAATTAGCAACATCGCCATTAGTTTCTGACATTAAATCATCAAGTATTAATAATGAATTTTCTTTAATTTCAAAATTATTCATGTCAGGTATTCCCTCTACAAAACGTATTTTTGCATTTGCATCTAATTTTGGTATTACTGCACCATAACACCAAACAATATCATTAAATTTTATACTAAACATTTGATCACATTCATTAAGTAAACGATTTACAAAACAAGTTTTACCAGCCCTTGAAGGACCAGCAATTAAAATAGTAGAGGGATGTTGAAACTTTAACATCTTGTAATCAAATGAATGCATACAATAGAGACTCTGCTTTATATACACACTCACACTCATACATTCACATATTTTTCGAACATGTGAATTTTAATATTTTCACAATCGTTGATTGTTCGGAGTATACATACTAATGAAACGGATAAAAAATCACTGGGATATAAGATTAAAGCTTGAATTTCGAAATGAAAATTTAAATAAAATGAGCTTCTACAAGAAGCATACCAACTAAAATTGCACAGCAAACGAATTATTTACAAGTTTACAGCGTAGCTGCTCTGGCATACGAACCATTAAAAAAAATCACTGGGATATGAAATTAAAGCTTGAAATGAAAAAAAAATAAATTATGAATAAATTAAAATAAATTATGAATAAATTAAAAATAAATATTTTTTACAAGCGATTTTAAGAACGAGTATACGAGCCGGTTTAAAAAAGAGACATTCATACAACTCACATTCATTCATTCGTGGGTCTATAAGGTACACTTGCACGTTTTTGTACTGGTTCATCGTCAGTTACGTCAGGTTCGTCAATACGTTTTCGTTTTTTGTTGACCTCACGGTGTGTCTTTGTCTCTCTACAGCTAAAGATACGGAACCCCGGTCTACGAACGATACTGTTTGGGTTTTCTATTACTGTAGACTCTAATTGTCCAGACACTAATTTATAGAAACTCTCAAAGTTAATTTTTTGAGAGGTTCTATCGTTTAGTGTTATCCCCCTAATTTTGAATATATCGCGAACATCCCCTTGGGCATTTGTTAGCCGCATTGCGTAGTTTTTACAGCCAAGACCTATAAAGGTTGTAAACTCCCAACCTTCAGGAATTTCATTTGTAAGATCACCCAAATAGTTTCCGAGCGGTAACAAGGGTTCCTCATCTTTTTTCTGTAGATACATGATACTGTCAGTGTCACAGTAGATTGCTCTGTCAGGTCCTACAGTCGTCAGTAATTCGTAAAGTCTAAGTCTAGCCCACGAAGTAATAAATGCGGCTAGTATCACATTAGAAAACGCTAACGGAACGTTTTCGTTTTCAATGTCTCTGTATGTGACAATGAGATGGTCATCATCAATTGGTACCACACTTTGAATTTCATACCTTGCCGTAGTTAAATACCTAAGAAATGTGACCTCATCACTAACAATTATACTCTGTGACATATCTGTGCGTTGCTCCCACTTTCCATACAATGAATTGAGGTATAGTTTCGCACATTGCCTCAATCCAGGGTTCGTCCTAATATTATCATAATTTAATCGTATGCCTTCATGGGCATAATATTCTTCGATATATTTATGTTTGTCTTCTTCAGTGGTACAGTAAGCAGGAAAACCAGAGGCTTCCTGCTTCATCTGAAGGAAGGAATTCACATAGGTCCCGAACAGTCCACCTGAATTCCCCTCTTCAGGATCTAAGAGTTCAAATTCCCATATCTCATGTATATCGATTATTTTGTAACCTTTTTTAAGAGCAAGGTGTAACTCTGGAGTACAAAATGTTCCTGTGAGAGCACACTCAGCATCACTATGAGTACATTCATTAGTGTTTTCTTCTTCCATACATGTGCGGCAAAGGCCGAAAAGTAATCGACCTCCAGCAACGTATGGTAAGATCGGAAAATAGAGGTCCTTTGCAGGGACAATTGTGCATTTGACTACACCGTGAATACTTTCCACATCTGGAAAGTCCGGTCCCGTGTGAATCTTAGGTGATTTAACCGGCATAGGTTTACGTGCCATTACCCATGGGTAAAGGCTAGTTACATCGGCATAAGATATACGCTCATCACTCGTACAATTGACGTAAGAACGAAAGACCTCCGTGCGACCACCGTTGTAACAGTTCTTAGGAATAAGAAAATCAGGTAGATTAGTACAACGTTCTTGAACAAACTTTTGCACTTCCTTGTCCGTCTTTATCTTATTATCCCAAGAACATTCCCATATTTCATATAGGTTTACACCTATACTTTTCAGGTACTTACGGCGGCGCATGGTTTGCTCATATCGTTTTTCCATCGTATTGTACGAATCTTGTGCATCGTGCAAAACCGCGTCACGGTTAAAGGGAAAACAATGGCGGCAGGCATGGAAAAAACATCCGTAATACTCGAAGGCAGCGTTGAGTCCTTCGTGCCATCCATCGACCTTGTACCTACCAATATACTTTTCCCCACCTCTCCTAGCATGCTGGATTTCTATCCCTAATTCGTCTTCCATATACATAAGCCATTGCATAGCTTTTGTACTATACTTGGTCTTATGATGAAATCCCAACGCGGGAATGATAGGAATAGTATTTTCCGGTAAGTGCAAGGTACGATATGTACGCATTGCAAGACTTGCAATGGTTGATGATGTTATGAAACATTGCAAACCCTCCGTTTTCTCTTCAATAATATCGCTAAATTTGATGACCGCTTCTGTTAGAATTCTAACATCATTTTTACAATAAGCCAACATATCCTTCTGCAGGTTAAACTCCTCGCCACTTTCCGCACGTTCTTGGTGCCAGGCCTCCAGTTGTTTTCTTTCTTCTGTGCTTCGTCCCTCAGGGTCATAGTACTTAAGCGGAGGGTAGGGACCGACATAATTTTGATTCTCTTCAGTATTAAACAAATATGGGAAATCTCCCTTCTTTAAATTTTGACTAAGGCCTAACGTTTTCGGTAATTTGGATAATTTAGCACCAATATAGAGGAAAAAGTCGCGAAAAAAGATACGGTTACCTATGTTATTATTAAAAATCTTTTGACCCTGAATAAGAACACTAGGTACAATATGCTGGTCTTCTATTAGAGTTCTAAGACAGAAGAGACCATCGCATCTGGATGCATTATGAGCGATCGCCAGGATCTTCTGAAAGACAGGACGTTCTACTAACACATGGTTAATAAAATCCGTCATTGTCTTAAAAGAAAACGAACGATTTCCAATATTGTCACCGCACGTTTTACAAGGCTCATCGATACCTTTCCTTATACAGACGTGACATACATGATGACAACACACCAGTACAACTTCATGTTCCCTTTCACCGTGCTCATTCGGCGCCTTCAACATCGTCTCTACATCATAGGTGATGTACATAAACCTTTTCGTATGAACAGGTTGCTGTTTCTGAACAAAACATGTATGATTTGTATCAACATACGCGCGGCATGTTGAACAAAAATGTTCACCACACATGTGTTCAGATTTTCGCCCCCTCTTATCAAAGATGATACCACAATCGATGCAGAGCTTTACATTATCACATACAGATTTAGCCGCTTTATTATGTGTCAGATGGCTGTCAAAACAAATACCCTCAGCAAACTCTCTATTGCATGCATTACATTTAATTCTGTTTGCAGTATAGTCCCGTTCGTGAGTATGTTCGCAAAAAGTACAACGAGTTTTACACTTATGTACCCAATATCTTTCATCATAAGCTTCCAAACAATAACAATACTTCCGTGCCTTGAGAAAACTTCTAATATTACGAATGGGTTCGAAATGACCAATAGTGTTACCTCTTTGATATAGGATAAAAATCTTATTTTCTGCATGTTCTCCCGGGTAACGTACTATATATTCCCGATTATTCTTTTCAACCTCCTCATAAACAACGATTTGATATTCCCCTTTCAAATATGCTTGAAAGAGGTCCAAATCAGAGATGTCACAACCTTGCTTACTTTGAACGTTAACTCCTGCCATTTCGCAGAGAACTTCTGCTTTAAGAATCCAACTATCATAGTCTCTTGTTTTTAAATTATACAAAACTTTACTACTTGCGGTATGCTTTGTTATTCCATATATTATGGCCATGGGGAGGCAGTACATATTCTTATTTTCAATGCGAATTAATCGCTTTTCCAAGTAATCTTGGTATTTGCAGTATTTTCGGACAGCACTCATTGCATTAGGTCTTCCTTGTCCGTGCAAATTCTCTGCTATATGGAATCGAAACAATACTTCTTCCCCTAAAAGGAACACTTCATTCGAATTTAGTACTCGTTCGATTGAAGTGAGGACTGTTCTAGCAGTGAAATTGTCCTTTCTTCTAAACGGCACATACACTGGTTTGTTATTAGTACTATTACTACTTTCAACGTATAAACCAATGTAGTCCATGGGGCGTGCATTGGAGATCACATGTTCCAACGCAAAATCGATTAAACTTTCGATATAGGCCTCTGGGTTATTAATATTCCTTTCATCACCCACAGGTCTGACGACAATTTCATGACCCGTAAGATGAAACTTACGAAACCTTTGTCTGCTTTGTCTTACAACTTCGAAATTACTATTTCTTTGATTATCCCCGCCATTATTATTATCACTACTACTACCACTTGTACTACCACTATTATGACTACCAGTAGTACTACTTGTACTATTCTTATTTATGTTGCCATGTCCAACCATTGGTGGGACACTAGCAGATGACGGTCCAGGCTGAGGAGAAAAAATCAATTGGTTCCCATAGTCATGATTATCCTGTACACAATATTGAGCTGGGTTGTATACAGGATTTTCTCCCTGGACCTGTTGCGTGGGTATAACCACAGCATTGTCCTCATTTTCAACCAATCTCCTCATTTCTTCTTCAATTGGTAATTCAACGAAATTTAGATTGCCAATCCCATCTGCTTTATCATTTAGGAAAGCTAAATCTTCATTTGATAACAAATATAAATTATTAGAACTCAAGTTATGAGTTTCTTGAGGGGTCATGACTATGGCATTATTATTATTTTCAGATGGGATTAAGCATGGTTCCAAAACAAATCGCGAGCCAAAATCAAAAAACTCAGATAACTCTGTATCATTTATCCTATCTACCTGACCTTCCCCACAAGCTAATAAATACATAACTTTATCTAGAGCCAATTCATATGATTCTTTACTACGGAAAAAACCGTACACAAACAAATCCAGTACGTCAGCACTGCTTACACAGTGCTGGAGAAGTAGTATATCATTACCTTCAAAGACACGAAGGGTCCGCAATATGGCTTCGCATCTCACCGTTCCCCTATGGCCAAGTCTGCTTAATTCCATAATGGCTTTCCACGTACTAAAAACCCTAGGGTACTCGTTGAGACCGCGCAAGACCTCTTGCAGGTAGATTTCATCAATAAGGTTTATTTCTTCAGTCGGGCAGAAGAAATCCATCTAAATAATAAAACAAAAAAAACTATTTTGAGTAATCAACACCACTTTAATAAAAAAGATCAAATAAATACTTCTTTTAAGCAACGCTCAGATAATATCATATAAAAGAAAAATTAATCACCTTTAGTTAATTAGTAATATGTAAATAGAAATCAATCAAGTTACTTTATGAAAAATCAGTAAATATATTCACTTATATTGAATTATAAACTATTCTATTAAAAATACACACACACACACACACACACACAGACACACACACACAGAGAGAGAGAGAGAGAGAGAGAGAGTCTCTCTTTGTTCATTAATGTTGGTTAAATACAAGTCAAGTACAATTAAAAACTATATAATTTCTTTCTTTTTTTTAAAAAAAATCATAATAATAACCATAAGAAATACATACCTTTCAAGGCTTAGTTCTCCGTTCACAATCCACAAAAAAGAAAAAGAAGAAATCTCAGCTGGGATAGTCGGTACTTTTAATATATATAATTACTAGCACCACAACGCTTAGCACAGCTTCAATGTCTGTAATAAAACAAGTCTCAATAAATATAGTGGTAATCCTGTATACTTTATTTAATACTATTAAAATAGGTTTAATAATCAGGAAAGCTTTCTCTGTGATCTTTAACGCACGCCGACGTAAGAAAAAATGATAATCGTACACATCAAATACATGTTATATCATGTTCTATCAAGTGTCCTCCCCCCTCCCACCAGTAACAGTGACATCTGTCGGAGAACTTTTAAATTAACTTTAGTTTAGTTTACCTCCGTGCATCGTGTTGACGTATTTATTATTAGTCCTGAATATATATTTATATTTTAAAGGTACAGTATGATATATATTTCTTTTTTTTAGCCATTAAATACTACTGATAGCATTAAATAAGTACCAAAAACCCTTCTCGCAGTTGTGTTCTGTTAATAAAACATAATTTGTGAGGGCATAGTTGATTCTTCTTCTATCAGTAAACCACCAAACGTTCATTATATTACAAATCCCTAAGGAGGACCCACCAACACATATGACCCTTCAGTTGAACATAATTATCATCATGTTATTACCTATTCAGAAAAACCCGCAATTGTAGGAATTAACTAATGGGGAACATGCCCTCAACCGGTAAAAACAGCCCCACATAATTCTCTTTTTGCTATAATATAATACTGCTAAAATCTCGGGTCACCTGTAACTAAGGAGGGGAAGGGCTCCCGTTACTTGTAAAAATATACTACAATAGTCGTACGTAATTTTCCTTTTGCTATAATATAATACTGTTAAAATCTAAGTAAGCCTGGGGGCCGTGGTGGCTCGGTGGTAGAGCGTTCACCTCTGGTGCTAGGGGTTTCGGGTTCAATACCAGCTCGCACCAAATATTTCAACATTTTCATGACAAACATTGTTTGGATTTATTTTTTATAAATTGTGGTGGACAACATCGTGTCCATGGGTTTTTTCTCGGGGGTTCTCCCGCTTTCTTTATTCCACCATTTCATTCATCTCACATCTTCACCGTCTCCTTTAGCCTAACCGGCATAACCGTGGGACGTAAAACTCAAAAATTTCATTTCATTTTTTTTCTAAGTAAGCCTGTGACTAATGGGAAAGGGACCCGCCAGTTATAGCTACGTTATACCCGCCAGTTTTTTGCTTCCTTGTAATACAATACTGTTTAAATCTAGGGTCACCTATAACCTCTAGGGCCGCCCGTCAGTTATAGGGACGTGCTACAATAGGCGTACGTAATTCTCTTTTGCTATAATACTGTTAAAATCTAGGCAATCTATTTGACAGGCAAAAGCCCCTTCATTGAGGAATATGCTACAAATAGGACTACATCATTTCATTTTACTTCGAGGATACACAACAAGTTTTTTTTTTCAAATCAAAAGACAGTGTTCAATAACCAATGTATTTAGGGGTTCCGTAAAATTTTCTTTCTTAACATTAAAGCTAATGTATGCGTTATGTGGCTAGCACCCACGCAAATAACTAACATTCAGTAATATTTACTATTAAAACGCGATAATGTTGAGGAAAAGCGCTCCCCCAAGACTAAAACATTTCTTTCTGCAAATACTAATCTTAGTTCAAACATTTGCCTTCCTAAAAAGATTATCAGTTGTGTTCCCAAAGCGTAGTAGTATGCCATCTATTGGCAAATGAGCTTACTTAAACCGTTCAAGTCCCATCTGTACAACGTATATATATATTAGGTATAACTGATTTTAAAGTAATCGATATAACAGTTAAAAAATCGTAACAAATGAATCAAACATATTGTAATTAAGCATCCTATAATTAAGAAAATAAAACTCTACAAGTAAATGGTCCGTCTTTAGGCCTTTTATTTGTAGGTTCACATTTTTAATATGTTCGCAATTTTCGAAATTATTTGTAGGTTCACATTTTTTAATATGTTCGCAATTTTTAAATTATTTGTAGATTCACAGGGTACCTGTTCTTAGGAGTATGTTTTAGCATACAATCCAATAATTAACACGGAACTTCTAATGAAGTGATTGAACAAAAAAAAGCAAATGAACCAATAAAATAAAATAACACGAACGAATAAAATAATCGCAGCGTAGCTGCTATTAGCTTGTGTACCAAGCAATCGGTAAAAGATAAGAAAGGAGAATATAAAAATAAGAAGCGAAAGAATGAAATAATAATAATAATAATAATAATAATAATAATAATAATAATAATAATAATAATAATAATAATGTCCCTCTTGCATGATTACAAAAATGGTCGTAGGTTTATTCCCCCGATAATGTTTCTCAGAAGCAAATCGTGTAGTTTTTCAATAATTATTCAAAAAAACTTTCATTATAATTAAGTGAATAATACATGGCATTTAAAAAGTTCTCACCTTAAAAATCAGAGTTCGCTCTGTTAAAATCACTGACGAAAAAAAGTTCAACACACAAAAGATCAACACACACACACACTATGGAACTGTGTAAAACAATAATAACAAACTTTATTTCAACTCTCTCTCTATATATATATATATGGATTTCATTATGTCCCTCCCCAAGCATCATGTTTTCACCGGGTTTTCAACCCGATTTCATTAATTATAAATAAATAAAGTCATCATGTCCGCTACAGCAAGAAATCTAAAAATTTCTTATTTTCAAGTTCGTCAACCGCTGGAGAAATCTCATTCAGACATGGTATCAACATTTAAGTCTTCTACCAATGTACGGATCTCATCTAATTAAGGAAAATGTCTACATGTTAAACTTTCATCAGATATTAGATATTAGATATTCTGCCAAAAATCAGATATTGCCACAAAAATACATCTTCTAAAGGGGGAAGAAACATCGAATTTCTATCTGTCTTCTTCATCACTGCCGATAAGTATCGCCGTGACAATCATCGTTAATGGAAAAATATTTCAGTATGTCATCAGTCAAAGTTCCAACAAGCAAGGGGAAAGCGTCTAAGGTTATTCCAGTACAATCGGAAATAAAATTAGAAAGTGCATTGACACTCTATACATGCGTGTCACAAGTCATAGTTCTATCGGGAGCAAGGAGAAAGCGTGTAAGGCATCGACCCGGAAATAATGGCAATTACAAAAATAAAACTCTGTTCATTCTAAGCTAGTCTTCTGTAAGAGACGGAACAACAATCATTCGCTCCGTATTTCAAACTTGGCTGTAAACACGGAGTTAACTATAAGGAATAAAAAAACGATGAATATTAAATAAATAAATAAACCATTCAAATCACACACACACATCGTATTTTCCATATGTTTTTTTTTCTCGCCAATTTACATGTAAGGATTGCAATAATTCTCAGTACAATACAGCGTTCACCTCTGGTGCTAAGGGTCCCATATTCAATCCCCGTACAATGCAACGTTCACCTCTGTTGCTAAGGGTACCAGGCTCATTTTCAGTACAATACAACGTTCACCTCTGGTGCTAAGGGTCCCATATTCAATCCCCGTACAATGCAACGTTCATCTCTGGTACTAAGGGTCCCGGGTTCGATCCCAGTGCGTATCACATAAACTTTTACACATCTTTTATTCTCTCTCCACATATTGTTCGATCATCTTATTTTTAACAAATAAAATAATCACCATCTCCTTTAGCCTAACAGGTGGGACTCAAATATTTCATTTTTCCAAGTTATATATATTTCTCAATGTAAGTTTCTATTAGTCAAATCCATTTGTATAATATATTTTTTATTCTATCACATATTGCTCGAGTAAAGTTATTACGAGAGGTTAAATTAATAAAAACCGAACCGTTAAATATATTAGGAGAATATCTTTTTTATTCTCTCACATATTGTTCGTGTAATATATTCAATATTAATTTAATCACTACTACGGAAGTAAGTGATACATAATGACGTATCAACAGATTTAATTCAAATCATACCAATTCAAATTTCCATTATTATTTTTAAAAAATAGCCTGTATAAAGTCTCTACAGACACGCATACAAACTCGAAAAAGAACACATGACCTTTCCATGTCAGCACAACTAAAAACAGAAATATAACAACTTTCCAACACACGTAAGCAGGTCATCAACCCATAATGACATACACGCCACCTCTGACAACACCCATTAAAGAACCATGTTAGAACATCATTATTACGTAAAGTACCGTTAACATTCTTGCTTTCGGGTGGAAAAGTTCAGTCTCAACTACTTACCGCAAGAAAATATTAAGTTTCATGTTGCAATTACAATATGTGCCCGTAAGCATTTCAAAATGGCGGGCAATAAGAAGACGGCGAAAAGAAAATGGGAACACTGGCGGAAGGGTGGGCCTAGCTTGTTTTTTAGTCATATACAGCAAGCATTTGGTGAAAGAGATCTTTGGTAATCTAATGAAATTTAGTTCCTTGTTACCATCCCACTGTTCACCTTTTTTCATATTAGTTAAAAATTATACGAGTTGTGTAACTTTAAACTATCCTAAAACATATCAATAATTTGGTATAAAATCTACCTATTTCACATGGTCTATATAATACCATGAGTCCACAAAGAAGACAGAAAGGCAAGGGCACCCATGTTGTGATTTCCAAGGGGGGCAAATATAAGCGAGGTTTCAAATATAGTTTCAAATTTTGCTATAACTAATTTAAAAATTCTATTGGTCTTTCGATATTCCCAAGTATGATTTTCTCTTAGGGGGCGAGCGCCCCACCTTACCCCCCTGATGGGCACCCTTACAACAAAGTTAAAGTATATAACTGAAACGTAATAAATGTTAGATGCAAAAATGACAATAAAAGATTATAGTGGTAGTAGTAATAGAAGAAGCAGTAATATTAATAGTGAGAAAACAGTAATAATAAAAATAGTCGTAACATCAAGATAATGAAGTACATACTTGGAGAGAGCGATCCATTGAAGTTTTGCTGTATTTTCTATGAGTACATTGCTCTGTCCTGATCATGCTACCCTGTCTGGGTTCCGATAATATATGCATTCTCGTGGATCTACAAGCTAAACTACGCATTTACATTTGCAACAAAACTGTTCTTTACAGCTTTTCCCATTTTTTCTCCATTACAATGAATGACTGTGACTTGCTTTTATTTATATTTCTTTACCTCTATTCTGCAACACGATAACGAATGCAATAATTATGTAAGAAATAACGAACAATTTTTTTTTTAAAAAAACTTTCTTTTTACAATTCTTTAAAATTTCTTCCTCCATTATAGTAAGTGGTTGCGAATGACTTTTATTTATATTTCTTTACCTATGAATGTTTTATTACATTCTGCAAAAGTAACACAATGTTTTGCGACTTGTACATTATCCATATTTAAATTATATAACATTTAACATATGACATATTTTAAAAATTAATACATTTTGATGTGTCTTTCTCATTGTCAACTGAAACTAGGGATGTTTTGGAACAACATGCATATTACTGGAAAGAAAAACCAATTGATTTACGTGTTTTGTGACAAAAACATCCTATGATCTCAACGTTCATTACTTCCAGGGCCGGATTAAGGGAGGAGCTTAGAGGGCTATAGCCCCGGGTATCCAGGTGGACAGGGGTCTCCACTCTGATCAAAATCTCAACTTGCTATCTATAAAAAATCATGACGATACAATTATAATCATAAAATAAAATATGACAAAAATATGAAACATATTAACTTTCCTACTGTACTTTAACATAAATGTATTAGGCGAATTTAGCAGGGGCCACATATTGTTTCTAGCTTCGGGCCTCCAGATGGGTTAATCCAGCCCTGATTGCTTCCCATGGTAAACGCTCCCTCTCTGATGGAACGCTTACTGTTTGTATATTTCCTCGCAGTGTTGAATTCAGACTTTTGTACTAGGGGGGCAATACAAATTTGAGGAGGGGGCTTTGTTCTAGATTGCAATAGAGCAGCAGGAATCTGTCGCAACAAAACTGGCGACTTGTTATTGTCTTGTTGGTTGCAATAACCAACAAATTTTCATTTTTCCCTAAGTAACCTTATAAAGTGCTTGTGTGCGTCTGTATCGAATTTCCAGGTTCTTATTTAACTTCGACTTTATACGAGAACGCGGTTCGTTAATTACATCAATTAGGTTGCAAAAGAAGAAACTAAGAAAATAATACAGTAGAGCGTCGATTATCCGAAGTAATTGGGGGACATGGGTGTTCGGAAAACTGGTTTGTTCGGATAATCGAACTGTACTGTACTGTACTGCACTGTACTGGACTGTACTTCTACAGCTAGTGCTAAACCGACAGAAGTGTGCTGATTGTTGAAACACAGCGACTGGCGGCTTGGCCGGTCAGCAGCGCCTTATGAAGGCCCAATTAGAAGCAATGCTCCGCCAGCGGTGGCTCAGTGCGGCGACTACTGTGGGAAACTTGGTTTGGGAGTGAGGGGGATTATGGACGGTAGGGTGGGAGAGTAACAGGTGCGAGCGAGTACACAGTTCGGTTAAGCGGTCGTTTGGTTGACCGACTTTCGGATAATCGACGCTCTACTGTAATAATAATAATAATAATAATAATAATAATAATAATAATAATAATAATAATAATAATAATAATAAAAATAAAAATAATAATAATAATAATAATAATAATAATAATAATAATAATAATGTATACACGTGGTTAAGTGCTCGGAAAAGTAGTGTTGCCACGAGACGAGACGAGACGAGACTTTAGGCTGTCTCGTCTCGTGCAAAGTATGTCTCGTCTCGTGTCTCGTCTCGAAAAATGTGCTCGTCCCGTCTCGTGTCTCGTCTCGAGAGGTTCTGTCCCGTCTCGTCTCGTTTGTCTCGTTTTGTCTCGTCTTGTCTCGTAAAAATATAGCAGCATACCATGGTAACGAAAGTAAAATGTAGCAGGCTGCACCATGCTAATCAAGATACAACTAACAAGGGAAGAGAGGGAGATTATATATCGAAGTGGAAGATGGTTTATATACCAATCGAAAGCACTAATGACGCCTATTACAAAACTGTAATAAAAAAATTCCGAATGCATATACTGTGCGAGTTATATGAATATACAGGGTGTCCAGAAAATCCATTTCCACCCCTTGAAATCGCAAACGATGAGACAGATGCTAAAACTGGAAAACACGTTTTTGATCATTTTAAAAGTACAATGTATCAAAGCAAACATTGTTGTCCCAGGGCCACCCGCAGAGTCCCAGGCGGGATCCAACTCAAAAATTACAAAAGGTAAGGGGGTCAAGTAGTATATCGTTCGAAACTTCTTAGGAAATGGAAGAAGACGAACAAGTCCCAACTCTCTAAAATTACCCTGTGCAAAATGGCGGCCGGTCAAACTGTCAGCAAAAACGTCATTGTAGAGTCTATGGCCAACCTCCAAAGAAAGAAAAAAAACTGAGACGGTAAGACAGATGTCAAAAAAGAAAAAGATGTGTGTCATCTTTTCAAAAGTACAATGATTGAAAGTAAAAATGTTTGTCCCAGTGTCCTCCACAAGGTTCCAAACGGGGTCCTACTCAAAATTTTCAAATGGCAAATATGATCAAATAAAGCTGTTGAGAAATAAAAGAACACGGAACAACTCTTGATCCTCTAAAATTACCCTGTGTAAAATGGCGGCCGGTCAAAATGTACATCTTCATTTCGATTTTCTGAGCACGTTCACTTTCCATTTTGCAATCGGCACTTGTTTTCATTCTGAGACATTTGTACGTATTTACTCTTCCTGGTGCAAGGAATTCTTTCGTTTGAATCATTTTATAATTGATAAACCAGATAACGAGCATAAGTACCACTGTTGTGCAGTCATAAACATAAATAAGTAGAGGTAAGAGTCTTTACTTCTGATGGCTCCAACCTCTACTTATTTATGTTCGTGGAAGTACATTATATGTTAACTAGTCAGTTCTATACTCAAAGATGTCAAATGTCGTTTCTTTTCTTTATGTCTTAATTTGCTTTTATTTTATTATTATTTTTTCTTTATTTAGATATTATTGGGCTCAAAGAGCAGAATCTCACAGTAGGGGCATTTCCTTTCTTTCCGTTGAGTACAAGAATTAAAGTGAAAATAAACTAAAACCCGGTTACAGAAAGAACAACTAAAATGCAAGATGTTTGCACAGTATTATCGCAGAGCGTCCATACTTGTTCTTTCTGCTTTCATTTAATAACAGCTTTAAACGATGTGCTACTTGACCTCCCTTGCTATTTGAACAATTTGAACATGACCCCGCCTGGGACATTGTGAGGGACCCTGAGACAAATATTTTTACTTCCAATCATTGTACTTTTGAAATGATGACACACATGTTTTCCTGTTTTGACATCTGCCTCACCGTTTCAGGATTTTTTGGGGGGTGACCATCGACTTTACAATGACGTTTTTGCTGACAGTTTGACCGGCCGCCATTTTGCACAAGGTAATTTTAGAGTATTGAGACTTGTTCCGTCTTCTTTCATTTCCCAAGAAGTTTCGAACGATATGCTACTTGACCCCCTTACCTTTTGTAATTTTTGAGTTGGACCCCGCCCAGTACACTGCGGGTGGCCTTGTGACAAGAATTTTTGCTTTGATATGTTGTACTTTTAAAATGATCAAACACATGTTTTCGAGTTTTGGCATCTGTCTTATCGTTTGCGATTTCAAGGTTGTGGTAACGGATTATCTGGACACTATTTATCCATATAACTCGCCTTCACCTCTGGTGTATGTGGTAGTCGGTTCGATCTCGGTTAGTGGCATGTGAGCTTTGTGGTGAACAAACATTGAATGTGTATGGGGACCGCGGTGGCTCAGTGATAGACCGTTCACCTCTGGTGCTTGGGGTCTCGGGTTCGATCCCAGCCCCGCCAAGTGAACTTTGTGGTGGACAAACACCGTGTGCGTGGGTTTCCTCGGGGTTCTCCCGTTTCCTCCCACTTTCTTCATTCCACCATTTCATTCATTACTCATCATCACTGTCTCCTTTAGCCATCCGGCATAACCATGGGACGTAAAACTCAAAGATTTCATTTCATTTCATTTTTCGAATGTGTGTGTTTTCTCGAAGTTGTCTAGTATCCTACCACTTTCTTCATTCCGCTAATTTTCCCATCATCATCCGTTCGGCCACAGTTGCCTAAAGGTCTTAAAAATAAATTCAAATAAGCTCACAAGGCAAGGACAAATAGTTTACAAGATAATATATCTCTGCTGTTAGTTCTCTGAGGCTTCTCGATCCTGGCTTCTTCTTTTTTTTTTTTTTTTCATTCTAAAACATTGAAATTTGTTTCACCAGTTTCAATACACGAATATACAGTAAATTGCTCATAGGTACGTCGAAGATGAAGACACTAATGTTAAATAATGTTTACACGACAAGCAAAGTTCGATGTAAAGATGTCATCATCCCCGACACTATCGTATACTATCAGCCCACTTGCTTTATAGTGTCTGTATATATATATATATATATATATATATATATACAGAGAGAGAGAGAGAGAGAGAGAGAGGGAGATGGAAAGATATATAGATAAATAGAGAGATAGATATGTGTGTACACTTTGATTTCATATATTCCAGCCTTTAGGTTTCACAGTGTTAACCCATAACAATCCAAAAACTACTTTCCATTTTAGCATATATAGATTTGTTGCAATTATTTTTTTTTTTTTTTAAAAAAAAGCTCGGAACCAAATAATTTTATTGAGTAATGGAAAGTATTTGATTGAAATTTTATATGTTACTGCACACTAAGCTCTACTTAAAGTGCCATAGTAATGGGAGCTGAACGACACATCGGACGAAAGAATGCTTGCGGCCAGTCTTCATCTCCATGGTTTAAATCTGTTCCCAGGGGGTGTGTGCTACTATGTGGTGCTTGCCCCGTTTTGTAACAAACTCATGACAGTACATCCAGATTAGCTAATGGCTAAAAAATAAAGTTGATTTTTGGGTGGCCATTTTGGATTAAAGTTCCTTATATTGTCGGGATCTATTCGCAATCATACAACGCACATCTTCATACCAAGCCGAGCGGTCTGCGGCGATAGACCATCGGCTTGAAGGCCCCCGCATTAATCTTGTTCACACGCAAATACTTTGTCACTTCATTATCTTTTCCCATCTCTGTACTTTTTTTTAAAAATGTTGCAAAACATAATTTTCTCTTTTGCTGCTCAGGAGCATGTTTCTCGGAATTTTTAACAGTAACCATATTTATTTCTTTTTGTATTTAACCACGAATTACTGACAAATCACACATATCAAAATACAAGTCTTTGGATCGAGGGTCTATTAAGCAACTTCACAATAGAGGTCTGCACGATCCGGAATTTTTAACCCGAGCCCGGCCCAGCCCGTGAATTTATGTGAGGCCCGACCCGAGTCCGAAATATGTTTTAACATTTAGGCCCGAGCGCGGCCCGACCTCGTGTGATAATCAAATAAGCCCGAATTACAGAAAGAATAATTAATACAAAATTGTATTTTTATTTACAGCAATTAGAGGTTTAATTTTGCTGTTGTGCTTTCAAAGTTCTTCAGAAAGAACGGTGCAATATATATCGTTGTACAGTATATTTACAAAGTTAGGCCCGAAAAGGCCCGAGAAATATGGTTGTATATTTAAAAATTTACAGTCCGAGCCAGGCCTGGTCCCAAAGTAATATATATTTTGTGGACCTAAGTCCGGCCCGAAGCTGTGCAGACCTCTGCTTCACAATCAAATTCTTTTTCTTAGTCTCCTCATACCTTTTTTTAAAGGAACTATCATTTTCTTTGTAATTTCCTCTCCAACTTCCACTAGAGCTTGTTGTAGGTGTAGCTGTAGCTCATCATTTTCCTCATAAGCTTCAGTGAATACTGAAAAATATTCATTTATTTTAGTTTCACGATTGACTCTACACTCTGTATCCATATCTTGAGTCATTTCTTCTACAGAAAACTGTGTTTTTGAATCATCAATTTCTTTCATATCTTCCTTCAACTCTTAATATAGAAGCCAAATCCCTAAAGCTATGACATATTTTTCTGCCGACATAGCTTCACTCATGTTCTCTAGTGGATTTAGTACTAAAAGCAGCATTTCAACCAAGCATTAGTACTTGTGATTAAGAATTAGATGGACATGTTTGGTTTGATTCAGGACATGATTAATCGCATCTTTTTGTTCCCTGTAAGCTTCCAACTGAGGGCTGCAGCACCACCATCTTATTAAAGTGGTTGAGAAAATAGTGGGCCTTATGCAGAGTCGTTTTGATGCGTGATTAGTATCATACTAAAGAGTTCGACTAACATATGTTTCCTGCAGTAGTCTGGTATTTAGTATGCGGCTAATCATACGTCAAAATGACTCTGCATAAGGCGGAGTATGTCTTCCCTTCGGTTCCCATCGAAGACTAGTGCTAAAAGATAGAGCACTTCTTATTTTGTTCAGCCGGTCAAAAATGAATTTCAAAGGAAATGATTTCATAGCTTTGAATGCTCCGTTATTTAAGATTAAGGTGTGTCCAAAGCAGCGCCAATGGTATTGCTTTCACAATATTTGAGCCATTATCTGTAGTTGCACAACAAACCTTTTCAACGTTGATATCCCACGACTCTAAACTAAATACTATGGCTTCTTTTAGGTTATTTGCAGTATGATTGACATTAAGGTTACAACATTCAAGACAGTAACTCTTAAGGTTCCAGTTCTGATCAATGAAATAGGCTGTTATAGATATGTAAGGATGTTAAGATGGAGAAGTCCGGCAATCCGCCGTAAGCGAAATAGCTTCGGATTTTGGAAGCTCTTCTCTGATAATTTCCTTTACAGAATTATAAAGCCGTGGAATTTTGCTTTCAGCAGAACATTTCCTGCCAGGAACTTCATAATTGGGTGTAAAATAGACAGCATTCACCTTATACAGAGTCCTTTTGACGTATGATTAGCGTCATACTAAAGGCTTGACTACTGCAGGTAACATTATGTTAGTCGATTTCTTTAGTATGGCACTAATCACGCGTCAGAACGACTATGCATAATACCCATGGACTAAGAGAGACGATGATTAAAGCAAGTGAAGGATGATGGAAAATTTTGTGAAATGAAAAAGTGGCAGGAAACAAGTACCCTGAAAAAAACCGACATGATGTTGTCCACCACATCACGATGTATTTGCTGCTTTCAAACAATACGAGACTCTCGAACAGTTCGAGTATATCAAACTCATCAAATGTCCCGAATACTTCGAGTGCCTCAAACATGTCGAGAATCTCGGAAGTTCTGTAATTCGATAAAATTAAAATTCTTTATCGACGAAACGGTTTTGAAATGTTATTGAATTGTTATCGATTACTCGATTATCGGAACAGCCCTTGTTGCAAGAACTTATACTCTACCCGAAAACATGATCCGAATTTCAGCCAGTGGCGCTACATAGTGCTCGAGGTATATGTATGCATGAGCTCAACTCTCGCTTCTTTGTTACACGAATTATTTGTACCCTCTATAATGTGATTTTTGCTGTACTACTAGTCAGTATTGCACTTATTATTGCATTTGGAAAGTTCGTATTTACTATAATGTAATGTTTAGAAGATTTTTCCCCTGCATATTTATACTATTTATATTATATAAAAGAGTAAAAATGACTCATTCATTAACATACAGGTCATTAACTATAGCTAGAAACATAAAATTTGGACAGTGAAGTCGTTTTGCCACTAGAAAGATTTTTAAATATATAGGACCAGGCACGGATTCAAGCCCGAGGCCTACAGGGGCTATAGCCCCCTTGACGCTCAGGCATACACTGGATAAAATGGGCTTCAATCCTACTTTCTTTACACTGGATAAAGTGGTGAAATATGGCTTAGTCCCTCCCTTGGTCATATCCTGTATCCGTGGCTGTATAAGAATATATCCTAAGAAAAGTTACAGGAAACAAATATTTTTTCTGAGAATAAAGTACATCACGTTAGAGAGATGGCATATGAGCTTCCCATTAAAAATAACACAGATCTGCAAAAATAAAACAATGCTGAGCTGTTTCGGTTTAGTTAACTGATTCGTATGTGTTGGGATGCGCTGAATCCAGGAATGACAACCGTTCTGTCCTGGAACGTCTGGGTTTCGAACAAACTGATGGTCATTGTTAAACAGAAATATGAACACAAATATGCGATTTACAGAAACACCATTAATAGCGTAACGCAAATTAATGTAAAGAAACACGCACACACGTGAAGAAAAAAAAAGTAATATCATCCTCAATCAGATTGCTTGTAATATCGTCTTTTTTTAAAGATCAAACTTCGTTTGGAACTTGTCCTTTTGTAGGTGGCTGTCGGAAGATCCCTAAACAACATCCAGCAGTAGTCTGATCATCGTAACACTCCAGTTCCCCTGATACCTTCGTATCATTTCTTTGATATCTTTCTGGAAACGCTGCCCCTGTTCTTCATTCACTGTTCCCACATTGTCAGGAAAGTAGTCAAGTTGGGAGTTGAGAATATCGACTTTTAAGCTCATGGAGCAACTATGCTTTTGGAACGTGTGCAACATTTTTTCCATTTCCTTGTACTGTGGGTTCTTTCGGTTTTCCAAAACGTTTTGATGACCACAGTAAAGGCAACCCAAGCCTCTTTTTGAGTTGGAGTCGAGCTGATTGAAGTATTTGTCGGATATGAGTTTTCTAATTTCAGGGCCAACAAAAACCCACGTACTCATAGTATTTGAGCAACAAACAGTGTAACCAGAATTACTTACTAACGTTTTACAAATCTAAGATGTAATCTTACTAAATTCGTTTTATGAACAGAGTTATTGTTTTTGGTTTTTCTTTGTAATTTCGTACCCTCATTCATGATACATTATGATATGTGTCAGTGATCCCCATTCGGACCAATATACATGTATTTTCATGTTACGGGGAGCACAAATACATTTAATCTCCCATGTTCATTTTTATTTTTGTGTGATGCATTTGCAATTTAGCAATTTCCAGCTACCTGTTTGACCACGTTACATTTCGATTGTGCAAAAACTTGACGTTACAGTAAGAAACGAGGGTCATTTTCGACTTCGGTGTACCTAGAAGCGCAAAAATCAGCTTAACGTATGCAAACAGCTTTTTGGTTGCAGACGTGTGTAATTGAACACGTTTTTAAGTATTTTTTAAAACTTCTGCTCCTTATTGGGAAATAGGGAGCAATTTCTATATTAGTCTATAAATTTCGGCTCTTTATTGGGGAACTACCAAATGTAAGTTAAAGGTGTAGATTTCGGGATTTAACCTCTTAATTAAAAAGAAAAGACATGTTTCGACGTTCTCGACATTTCGACTTCTAATGGGGAAGGGATCAATTTTTATAATATTCGAATTTCGAATTCTTTATAGAGAAAAACTCAACGAGAATATTCTTTTAAGTTGGAAGTATGGAGTCTGGTATGTAAACTCTTAATCAAAATTACTCGCATTAAAATTTTCATCGCATTATTCAGAAAATGTCCAATGTTAGGATTCGGTTAAGCTGGATGTCTGAAATTCGATATATAGGGCCTTATACATAGTCGTTCTGGCACGTGATTAGTGCCAAACTAAAGAGTTTGATTAACATATGTTTCCTGCAGTAGTCAGGCTTTTAATATGACGCTAATTATATGTCAAAACGACTCTGCATGAGGCGGATAAACTCGTATTTTTTTAAAAAAATAGTGAACATTTGTTACAGTAATTTTGAAGGTACTGCTTCTAAAGGGAACAAGAGGACCTTTTATCAATATTGAAATTTTTACTTTTATATTCATTAAACCTTATTCACTCCCGTGCGAAAAATGAGCACTTTATTTGTTCTATTATAAAGATTCTCCAATTGCTGTAGTAAACGTGTTTAATCAAACACTTAACAGACGAACTCCATTTTGGAAGCCAGAAAGTCGTTGAGGGGTCCGGGTTCCTTTCGCTTCCATCCGTGTTTACAATCCTGAAGATAATAGGCATTCAGAATCGATATTCGTTAAATAAGCTTGATACATTTTATCTAATAATTCAATAATATTTCAAATATTCGTTAATGTAAATGACTACTTCTATTACGAATAAGTCGTGAAGAAAGCTTTTAATAGCTGGAAAATAGAGGTTTCATTCCGTATCAGCCCTCTTCACTGCTTTTTGCCTTCCCGTGAGCGTAGTCCCGAGTTTGTTTCCGGTAGAAGAGGACAAATTTTGACTTCAGATTCACTCTCTTTTATTAATCATTTGTCTCCTTCGGCCTAAAGGACATTATCGTGGAACGATAAACTTAAAAAAAAAAAAAAAAATCCGTATCAGCTTTCACAAAAATAGTGGAACGTAACGCAACATAAATCATGCAAGAAAACAATTATAACTCCTATGCCGATCATTGCAAATTAAACGCAGATTCTGGGTAACATTCACGCAAGACGTTGCGAAGTGGGGCCAAATATTTAGCGTATCGACCCACATTCCGTAAAAGTTTTCGCAAAAGTTTGCGGACCACCACGTCTCGCAAAAGCTTTAAAGCGAGTAAGCGATATACCGATTCTGCTAAAATGCGCAATTTGCAGTGACGTAACTAGAGGATTGGAAAACCGGGAATTGTTTCCCGGAGTGCCGGATTTGGAGGGCGCAAAATTGCGCAACTATTTGGAGAAGCGTTTTGGTTTGGTTGATCAGGGAGCGCTAAGGCGAGTTCTTGCCCATGGAGACAGCTAGCATACTGGCGTCGCTGACAATTTGCACATCGTTGACGCAGCACAAAAAGCGTGCAAATATTAATTATGCTTCTTATCGCAAAGTACAACGCGAATGCCTTGCAAACTGTTATTAATTGGGCCACATTTGCTTGCACCGAAATTTCGATTCCAGCACGTCGATTCCGTAGGTTCTGGTATCATTGCATCAAGCGTACTAAAGTTGAAGGGGGAAATTCGTACACTGTTTTAAATTCGTGTTTATCAGTTCACTTCAATGCGAAATATTTGTATTAAATAAAAAGAAGATAATTTTGAACCAAATGGAATGCGAAGGTAGAAGTTCTACTGAAAAAGGAGAAAATGAGGTAAGAAAGCGAATTTCAAAGAAGCTATCTCAATTTCCACTACAGTCAACTCTTCAATTTGCTAGTGTTAATCCTGAACTTCCATATCTGCCTTTGCTTTCATCTTACTAATTTACATCCTAATAAACAAGTACCGTATTAGATAGTAAAACATTTTAAACATTCGTCTCCTCTAACGTAATTTAAGTAGCAATGGCAGCCACGCCAACGATAATCGTTCAGGATTTCGGTAGTAGGTAAGACGTTACTGGTTTTATTTCTAAAAATCATCAATCTGGCATTCAGCGACCAATAATACTAGATATGCTTGTCCGAGAAGGTAGTGACACAGTTCATTGGAGTGAGAACAGAGCTGTTCGCTCATCGAAATCCTTTTCGTAGGTGTTTACATTTTAGAAGTTCAGAATAGGTACGTATTGGTTAGGCTAGTTAAGACTAAATTTGAGGTTAATTCGTTGACTTACGGTCAAAATGTGTGTTCGACGTAGTGAAACCAAATGTATGTGCAGATAGACATTAAGTCACTCATCCATTTCTATAAGGTATTAAGAACTATTCATTTTCGAGGTCAGGCACCATCAGGATCCTGAAGAACTTGTTTGCACACTGTAACAAATATTGGCAAAACTGCACTTTGAGCAGCACATTCATAGGAACCGATTCGCAATAAATAGCAATACAAGGAATTGCACTTTAAAAAAAAAAATGGGTCCAAACTTTTCTAATCCCATCCTACCCCACCTTATGTGACAAGTCTTTACTTTGACTCGGAGGGACTGAAACCGATTCATCTGACTCGGTTTCCAGAGCAGTTTAGGAATCGTTTCTCATGAACGATTCAGTTGATCAAAGCAGTCTAGGAATCTGTTCCTCGGAACAAACAACTGTCACTTCCCCCAAACTTACTCCTAGACTACTCCGGAGAATAGAAAAATCTTTGAGAACTGCTTCCCAAACTACTCTGTAAACCGGTTCAGATAGATCAATTCCCTAACAACCGTATTTCACAAGTTCTCCAAAATGTGGATCAAAAACCAGCCCCACACAAAACTAATATACTTTAAATGAAGTGAAAACCAGTTTCTACACTAACCTAATCTAAACTATGATAATGTTCAACTATGATATTTAATTTTCAGCTAAAACTTCAAAATGGAAAAATATAAAATGTGGACAGCTTGTATTCGGAAGCACATGGGGGCTACCGCTCCCAATCCTCCCTAAAATATAGCTAGATAAAATAAACCCTATAAAAATACATCTCGTAAATTTAAAAAATGCAAAACAAATCAAGAATAAAAATAATATCAAGTAAAAAATAAAAACAGTCACCGCTAATGATACAGAGGTCCAGTATGGCATAAAAATTGAAAACCTCTGTTTATGCAAAACGCTGTACCCTTTCCAGCAATCAGTAATTACAATAGATCTCGGATGCACATGTGATAAAATATGTGCCTATTACACTACCTGATTCTTTAACTAGAGTTTCTAAGCAGACCTCCCGACAAAACGTTAGCCAAGAGGAGACAGTTTTAGTACTTAAGATTTTCGCCATACCAGAACACTCATGAATAATAAACTCATAATTACACACACGAAAAAATAAGATCACTTGCCCAATACTCAAGTTCACGTTACTGAAAAATGTTCCCTTCCGTACAGACGTAGACTTATTAAAGCGAGCACAGTTCCTGTTAATACAAACAAGAAAAACCAATAAACTCCCACTTTTGTCATACGTTGGAAATAGCTTCAGCCTTCGACCACAACCATCACAAGTTTTCTCTAAGTCAATTAAACCACATAATGCTGCAAAGCGAGAGGAATTAATATCCGAATTTAATACAAACTTATTTAAAAAAAGTCAAGTTTAAATTCTTTGTATCAAATTCATTAAACGGTTTTTCAATCGCATTTGCTAACTCGATTAGCCTTGAAACGAAAATTGAATCACGCGCTTGCACACACACACACTAACTACAAATAGACAGAACGTGTGACATTACAGTAGCAAACTACCATACGCAGACACCTAGTGGAAAAACTATGGAACACCACCAATCTATCTTTCAGCCAAGGGTGTCGCACCAAAGACACAAACAGTTCCAACAAGTGACTGAACCGATAAGAACCGATTAAAGTTACTGTCCGAGTCAAAGTAAAGACTTGCCCCTCATGTGAACAATGCCATATTCTGCAACAAAATCACTTGTTCTGTTCAAAGTGCACTCTTACCCAAATACTGTATTATATGAAGTCTATAGGGGTGTTATGGCTTCAGCCAGTTGTAGTGAGACCCAAAGCTGAGTATCGCGGCTTCACGAAGAATGTTTCTTGAGATCTACTTTTGGGTGTCACCAGTCAACTTGTAGGTAATATCTGTGTATAGTTAGTGTCCTCATGTCATGGGTTCTGTTATAATTTATGACACACACGGTTCCTTTCGACCATTTACGGTTCTTTATGTGTTATAATTGTTCCTGTTCCATTTACATATATCTCTCATTTAATTCATTGATTAGTTCTTTTATTTCTAATTCGCATACATTATGTGTTAATTGGTCCTTGTTACTACATTCTAGGAAGTAATGGCAAAATAGAAATTCTAATAACTCCAATAACCTGTCCATCAATTCCCATTATCTTCAATAAATTTTGAAGACGAATTCGAATTGAGAGAATGCAGTGTACAAAAATGCATGAAGTTGAACACTCACACCCTTCATATTATGAAGGTGTGAAAATATAAAAATATCACAGCGCGGGTGAACTTTACAAAGCCCGCTCTAATTATAATACAATGGCGTAGGTAGCACCCTTACGCATTGGAACTATTATCGACCGAAGAAACGCACCGCCATATTTAAAACAAACAAACAAAAAAAAAAAACATTCACAATAACAGTATTCCAGAAAAATATTAATCTAAAAATGGAGCACAATTAAGAGGAAAAACACAACAAAAGAAATTATAACCGACATATGCTATGCGATGCCTACAAACAGATGCTGGAACGTGCATTATAAAGTTTATCCATGGGCCAAAGTTTACAAAACACGCTCCAGCTTTAACCTGATGTTCTAGATAACATCCTTTTCAATGGGGCATGTATTCTAAAGTTCATCCCCGAGGCTAAAGTTTAGAAAGCACTCACCAACTATAACACAACTAACAAATAAAAAATACATTTAAAGGGGGGGGGGGTCAAGCCCCCAAATAATTTACGATAAAATTTCTATTACATATTCACGTAAGGCCCGAAACTCTTAATACAGTGAAAAATTGAATACTACTTTCTACAGTATAAAAATGCATAAGGGTATGTCCATGGTAACTCATGTGACGTGATGACGTGTTTTGAAGAATACTAACCACAAATAAACTTATAAGTTCCGCTCTTTTCAAAAAAAAAAAAAAAGTAACTCTTTCATATTTATGCAGATAATTATCAAATAAAGAAAGACCTGCACGTTATTATGTGTAAATCAAAATCTAATTTCTAACATCTTTTAAAAGTAAGGACACGAACTTCTTTGTAAGCATAACATCTTAAAACTGTACATATCTTTGATGTAAATTCTCTTATTAAATCTGTAATACATTCTGTTCCCTTTCATTTGAATGTCAGGAAAGGTAAAACCTGTATAATTTGGCTTGATGTTACATGAGTTACATCATTTTCGTGTACCGTTCCGTAACAAGTTTATTGTTCTTAATGCATTTCAAACATTTAACCTTCACATTCAAGAACTTATCAATGTCACTCTAGCATATAGCAGCATAGCGAAACTTTTCTCGAGTTTTTCTGTTTTTCGTTAGTAAACTCAACTAACACAAAACACACTTTTGATTTCTGTAACATCTTGTAAAGGATCATGAATGGGCTCAGGGTCGTCAGTGTTAATCTCATCACTGGACTCGTACACAATATAGTGTATTAAAGGCCTGCGTTAAGGGTTGAATTTTGGTAATATTCTGAGTCATTGTATAAATTTGCATTACGTTTGTACGTGCATGGATTTTTTAAATGCCTGTTATCGATTTTGGTTCTTCAAATGTATTTAAGATGCATTTCGCTGTTCAGTGTGTTAATTTCGTCAGTCAACAGGTGAATAACATGAACATTGCTGACTTCCGTGGCCACTTTGTAGAACCAAATGCGCTGTTAACGATAACTTTATTCGTCAATACGGTGTTTACCGCACTTGTCTCTTTACTAATTCTCCAATGCCATCAATAGGTTTCTCCATGGCTTGTAGCAAAATAATTCCAAATAATTTTCATCTTACGTTTCTCTTCAAATACAGGTAGACTAGCAGCAATAAACTTATTTTTAAATTGTGAAGAAAGACCATCTGACCACACCCTGACTTTTCGTATGTCAGTTGGAATACTTTCAAAAATTATTGATATGTATGCGACAATGATATTTTTTGTATGAACCAAATTATCTGAAACTGTTACGTATGGAATCTGATTGCTTTTGTAGCAAATGCTACATATAAATAGCGAGACTTGGATTGTTTCCAATGCTTTGTATTTCCTGTTGTTCAGTGCAGGTGTAATCCTCGGAAAAGACTACCTGGACAAGAGGAATGTTAGGATCAAAATTAATTCTTGATGTCAGAGTGCGGTCACTTTGGTAACTAACTTTTGGCTTGTTCTCTTTTCGTGTAAGAGTGTTCACAAAAGGTATCAGTTATGAAATTTATGTACCGTTCTAGTTCGTAAATCTTCCCGTTTCTTCTATTCTCTGAATCCTCTCTCTTAATCAGGTGGGGGAAAATCATGATTTTTTTTTTTAAAAAAATAATTTTTGTTGATTTTTTTTTATTTAAATCGATTTTTTTTTATTTAAATCAAATCTTTCTCCTCGTATAATGCAAGTCGCAAACTAAAGAAAAAGCATTAGGAATTAGTATTAAATGCTAATTATATCATTTAAGTGAAAGTATTGGGGTTGAATTTTGAATTATCCCTAATCGTTAACCTATATCAATCCCAAACAATGTTTCTTAACCCTTTTAAATTATGGCTCTTTTTAAACGTAAATGTTCCGTATGGCTCTTTCAGTCAAGCAGCTACAGCATCATCCCTATTTATCCTAGGATCATGGTGCATACATCACTCTCTTTAGAATAGAACAGCTTTTGAAACGGTAACATTCACATTTCCCTATCATGTCCCTGAAGCGAGAAATTTTGAGAGTAATCGGCTTTTTTTTTTCTTTTTTTTTTTTACTTTTTTTAAAAAATTTTGATCCCCTCTGGACTCACCTGTGTTAAAGCACAGATCTCAAGATCAACTGGGAAATACTAAGGGGTGTACTAAATGTGTGTACAAAATTTCAGGTTTCTATCTTGAGTAGTAAGGGTGAGGAAATTATTTAGCAATGAGCCAAGATCATTCCCACAATGCCCCAGATGACCCGGATGTAATATAAAACTTTCCTCAGACATCCCTATTTATCCTAGGATCATGATTTGTACATTATTCTCTTCAGAATAAAACAAATTTTCAAACGGTACCCTTCAAATGCCTCCATCATGTATTTGGGGCGGGTAAATCACGAAAAAAGGAATTTTCTGTTAAAAAGTTTTTTTTTTTTTTTTTTTTTTTTTTAAATTTTACGTCTGTGGACCCCTCCCCCTGTTTTAAGGCAGAGATCTGAAACAAATCTGAAAAATACTGAGGGGTGCACTGAGTAAATGTGCAAAATTTCAATCTTGTAGGTGCAAAAATATGCCCGCGAAAAATAATATTCCCCAAATATCCCAGATTCCCGTATAAAACAGGATCTCAGATAACAGTTTCCTGAGACATCCCTATTTATCCTAGGAGCATAGTACGTACATCATTTTCTTCAGAATAAAACAGCCTTTGAAATGGTACCATTCATATGTCTCCATCTGAGGCGGGAAAATCACGAAAAAAGCTGTTTTGGTTAAATATATATATATATATATTAAACATTTTTGCCCCGCTGTTTCCTCATAGAGATCTGAAAACATCTGAAATTATTAAGGGGTGCACTGAACGAGTGTCCAAAATTTCAGTCTTCTGAATGCAAAATGTAACCCGCTAAATAATATAATAATATTCATAACAAAAAAAATTTCATCTTTTTAAATTTATGACGTCATCACACATTATGCCTCAACGCAGAAAGGCGTGAAAGCATATGTAACGTGTTCTAGAATGCCTCCAGTGTTGAAGAAAACGAAGTAAAAAGACTTATTGGTACTTTTTAAATCGAATAATGAAGATTTTACCCTATTACCTAAAAATAGGTGATATAATTTAAAAGGTTAAGCATTAAGGAAAAGGTACAGCAACGCTTATCAAAATGACACTTTTTTCACAAAAGTTACTTATATTTGGCAGGGGCCTATTTTTAAATACTCATAACTTTAGGCGAAATTTATGTATTTCATACCGCAATCTAGTTCTAAAACAAACAAAAATTTTTTTTTGGAGAGGGGATAGGACCCCTCTAAATACGCCCTATTATCTAGAAACAAACAAACAGACACGCACAAAAAAGAATTTTCTTCTTAAATGTCGACAGTGATTTCCCCGTTGAAATAGTTAACGATCTTAAAACCCAAACCCAATGTTAGGAAAAGAAGAAAGCAGGATTGCTCCATTACCTGTTCAAAACGGGATTTTCCCTAATCATCCTCTGCATGACATTTGTTTTCATACTATACTGTACATTTGAGTCTCACTGTATTATGATTATTAATTTCCGTAATCGAAATAACAAAACAGAAACGTGATTTTACTTATTTTCACTTTAAATTAATTTATTTCGGAATTCGATTTAAATCAACGATTTTTATTTTAAAAATCAAGTGATTTAAATCAGTCGTCTTCAGATCATCATTTTATGCCCAAAATAGAGCATGAGTCTCGCGGATTGACGAAGATAAATGCAGAGCTTTTAATTTTTTTTATTCTATTTATTTATTTATTTTACTTCATTGATATATTTAACTGTTACAACATCTTTCAGCCTAGGTGCTTGTCGACTTCTTCACTTAAAACAATCTTCTGCTTTTGTTCTTCGTGTTGTGTTTTCAATCTTTCAGATGTATGTTAACTTATTAACAGTATTAATTTTTAATGACTCATATATCTCGTGATTTCGAGATTAAGTAACCAATATTACACCACATGTAATATTCTGAAACATGTCGGTTGAATGCAACAACTGGGTAACACACGTTACAGTGTAAAATGGTAACTCACGTTACAATATTTGATATGTCGGTGATTTGAGAATAAATAGGGTTGTAAGTAAAAATACATCTTTCGTATGTATATTTCTGGATTATTACATGGAAGCTAAATTTAAAAATTGAAATCATAATTTATAATGAGAATTACTTAAAAAAAAATCATGTTTTTGATAACTCACGTTACTCTAAGTATGCTGACATATGGTTGCAAAATATGAAAATAATGAAAAACTTAAACAAAATGTATACTGTCACTTACGTATTTCATTGGTTCTTTACATCCAACTACTAAATCATTTCCTGGCTTAATTATTAAAAATCCTAAATCTAAAGAAAGCTTGCATCAGGGTGGTTTTCACCAGCTGTTTAAAAAAAAAAAAAAAAAAAAAAAAACTGGTTTAAACCAAAAAAGAAATGTGTTCGTTAAATTGTAAGTGTTCGTAAAATCTTGATGAATACACATTTGTGAGTTATCACGTTTCACTCCCGTATATTATTCGTATTATATTCAGACATAAATTCCCCATTTCTTACTCAAAGATATTTAACTTCAAAAGGAACTTCTGTTTTTTTTTTCTTTCTTTTCTTTTTAATTTTATTGTATGAATGTTTCTTTTGTGATTTTTTTATAGTTTATAATTGATATGCAATTGCAATCAAAGAAAAATTCTAAATATTGTTTCGTTTTAATAATGTTTACTATTGATAAAATACATCGAAATTCCGTACTTTTTGGGGGGAGGGTCATACAAACCCCACGAGAGGCATTTATTGAAATCAGAAGTATCTTTGATATCTATTTATGTATAAATGGGTCAGAGCCAAAGTGGACTCAAATAATTCGTATTTTTATCCGCTTTTCTTACTGATATGCAAATTAAGTCGTATTTCTTTAACTTGGACTAATAAAAATCTTAGTGAACTAACTTGGACTAAATTAGTTCTCCTGAAATCTGCAGTATTTTGAAATTGTCCATATGTAATTCTGTATAATGGCTTCGATTGTGCAACTGTTATCTTTGTGTCCTTCTGAAATGACTCTTGACAATTATATTAACAAGTACGTAAAGATCAGTATAACGTTTTTTTATATATATATATCAGGAATCCTTCGTGAGTGAGTCGGCAGACGTATCGCTTTTGTGGTCACTTAGTCCCGGTTTCGAGTTCAAATGGAGGGCATGTCTCTCGGATGTAAGCCGAGAAGCGGTTTGGATTCCCTTTAAGATTATGTGACCCTTCCAGCATAACCCGATTGTTGCATAATAAGACCAATACAAAACAAACTTATTTCTGACCATATGTAATATAAATATATAGAGCAAATTATTTAAACCATAAAAAGCTGGTTTAAATCATAAAAAGCTGGTTTAAACCAAAAAAACTGGTTTAAACCCAAAAAAACTTTTTTTTTTTTTTTAAATAAAAACCATGGTTTTTGCCAACCCTGGCTTGCGTAGTATAATCAACATTAATATTTAGTAGATGAAAGTTAACTTGTGGAAAGGTAACAAACTTGTAGTTTCTTTTTTAAAAAATCAGTGATGCCAGCAACACACTACAGTTATATTATTATCAAAATAACAACTTGACTACAAATTTCAATGATATTTTTTTATATACATTTTTGTCTCTCTTTCCGTGGACATACCCATAATCAAATAAATCAGCAATCAAAATACCATTCACAGCATGTATCAAAATGCAAGCATGTAGCAAGCAAACAATAATGACGAAAGTCGCATACAACAATTTTTTTTTTACCCCATTCAACCGCCGATTACACCGAAGACAACTTTGAACTTGCCCCACATTTAAGACAATCAATTTCAAATTACACATTGAAGTCATAATACGAACTTATCACAATACTCGTACTTTATACACACACAGTGCGCTCCAGCATACGTCACAGACAAGAATACATGCCTGCGCTATACAGAATCAGACAATACACAACCACATGCAGAAACTAATAACAACGCCATCTGTCGATAGCTAACACTATCACCAAAATTAAAACAAAAGAAAGAAATATGAACAAGAGGTAGGGGAGACCGGGGTTATAAGAGACAGAATAAAATTTTAGCACTTGCATTAATTTCTTGAGAAACTAGAAAAAAATATATGTGATTGTACTAAAAAAATGCTTATGTATTAACACATTTTTCCAGTCACATTTTCATGCCAAAAAAACTATGAAAAATGTTGAAGTCAGTGTCTCTTATTACCCCTAAGGGGAAATAAAAAATAGGGCTCTTACTGCTCATACACATAGAATAGAAAATGAGTAAGGATTTCAAAGAACATCTTCAGACAATTCTGAACAATTTACTTTTTTCAGATCTGAAATATGTACTTATTTTCTCGAAATATCAAGGTTCAAAAAATGAAATTCAATACTTCGTTCTGAAAATTTACTTGCTTGAGTATTAAGAGTAATTTTAAATATCATTGAAACAAAGCATATCTGAGTTTCATTTAATCTAGATACACATGGATAAAACACACTACCAAACAAAAAAGAATACAAGAAATTTTGTGGAGAATGTCGAAAAGCGCCTAAATTCTCAATGAAGGAAAACAAATATTTAAAAGCATTTGAAAAATAGTTTTAGCTAACTTAAATGGACTGAAACAGATGTTAAATTGTAATCATACAGAAAAAGAACATTGAAAATATTTTAAACCTATTGTTGACCAAATTTTATGTAAAACATATGTAAAACTACATTTTCGAAAGACATGTAAAATGAATATTAAACCTTTTACAATGTACAGTTGAACGAGTACATGAAAAATGTACAAAAGAGTTTGGAAATGTAATGTATGTTAGCGTATGTAAACTTCAGGTTAACATTTAAAAACCTCATAAATGTAATTAAAACTTTAGTGTAACATAATTATAGTAGGTAGATCTTATTAATTATCTTAGGCAGAGTCATTTAAACAAACATAGGAAAAATGTATATGCCAGAAAGCATTGTTGGCATTAGGCATGAGTTTAACAAATGTTAAGAATAGTCCTACAAACACATAAGCCTACCAAAAGAACAAAAGTCATATTTAGTACTTCTGTTTTGGTTCCAAAAGTTCCTTTTTCACTTTGCTATAAACACAACGAATTGTTTGGAGCTGTCCTCTGGAAATCTGGAATGGCCCATTTCCCTCCAGTTTGATAGGTCCATAAAACACAAATCTGGATATCACCTTAACCTTCCACAATCCTTTGAAAGCAGCAACCCTCCCAACAAACCAGTCAAGATCGTAGAACACAGCGTAGTACATTTCTAATAGACTACTTTGAAAGTACATACGTTTCAGGCAGTTTTAAGAGAAGTGGCAACGTTGCTATCTTCAAATTGAAGTAACTGTTGCCAACAACCTGAGAATGAACATTACGACGAATCCTTTCATTGCGTTGCGCGGTAAACTTTACAATACACGCTCCAGTTTCTTCTTCTGCATTCAAAAGTAAGACACGGCCAAAACATACTCTAAATATCAATCAAAATCATTTTTTAAAAACTAAGTAATGGTAACGTCAATATCTTTACTTTCCTAGCCCAATTGTACTTACTTACGAACTAATATGAGTTTTATATTGTCACGCTATGAAAAAATATCTTCACTTTGGCTTACCACAGAAGTTCGTGACTTTTAAAGTATAATTTTATTGTGACAAGTTAGTTAGAAATGTGGGGGTGACTACTATGTAACTTTGTGACTAAAATTATGAAGAGTGATGTGAAATTTTGATAAATGCTGTAACATTGCATTTCAGGTCAATTGAGGGCATGTCTCTTATTATGCCACTTCAAATTTAGGTTTATTTAGCATGTGATGAGTATAACCTTATATATGAAGTAAATAGGAAAATTCCTACTTTGACAATCCAGTCTGTGCATAGATAGTGACAGTGTCAACTAATTTCATCATCAGCCAATGAAAGTTTGTCAGAAGAAATTAATCCATCCAAAGCAGAATCTTGCTTTAAAATGTATTACGCTGTGTACTACGATCTTGACTGGTATGTTGGGAGGGTTATTGCTTTCAAAGAACTGTGCAAGGTTAAGGTTTTGAGAACAATAACTAAGTAGTTTCAATTGTCCAATGGTAACATTCAAACAGTGCCATCCAAATTTGTGTTTTATGGACCTATCAAGTACAGTTCCAAAAAATTCGTTGTGTTTATAGCAAAGTGAAAAAGGGACTTTTGAAACCAAAACAGAAATATTAAATATGGCTCTTTTCTTTTAGTAGGCCTAGGTGTTTGTAGAACTATTCTTAACATTTGTTAAACTCATGTCTGTATCCCAACAGTGCTTTCTGGCCTATACATTTTTCCTATACTTGTGTAAGCGGCCCAGCCTAAGATAGTTAATAGGGCCTCAAGTTCATGAACCTGCTATAATTATGTTACACTAAAGTTTGAATTAAGCAGTATTCTCACGTCTCCTAAGCTCATTGCTGAAAGCGACGTTAAAACTTAAATCAAACAGAAACAATCCCTAGAAGAGTGTCCACTGACAATTCGACATCATATAACTTTGGTTCTTCACTATTCTTCTCCCTTTCTTTCTTTCTTTTTCTGAAAAATGCAAAAGAATAGCTGAAATTTAAGAATATTTTGAAATACACTAATAATTTTTTCTAGTCTTTTTTTACACCCTAATAATCCATTAATTTGCTGACGTCATATAAATTCTGTATGATGTAATGAAACATAAAAATAACTATATAAGTACTAGACAGCCTGCTTTCGAAAATTGTCATATTGTTATAAAGTTGTTTACAAAAAAATAAATAAATAAATAAATAAAATAAAATAAAATGGACGGGGATTATAGCGAAGAACCTTAAAAACATGTGATGATGACGCGAAACATGGATATAAGGTGTTGTGGGAGTGTTGTATACTAGCTGAAACACTCGTTCTTTGAACGGAAAGAATAGAATTTTAGGAAATTAAAAAAAAAAAAAAAAAAAGTTAGAATCTCTTCCCTCTGCTTCCTTAGGGTGCATATTTGAAAGGAAATAAAATAATAAAACCCATGTCGAGTCAAGTGCTAATTATGCTCAAAAATTCATCCCGAACGTTGCAAAATATTTAAATCTTTCTGTCCCCAGGATATCCAAATAATAATGATGAAAACTTAGGTCAGCTCAAATGCTATGTTCAAGAATTCATTTTAAACAGTTCAATCGTGTACTCACTTCCGCCAATTTATGAGCACAAAGTAGAACATTAAAATAATATAGGAATTACCAAAAAACTGGGAGATGTATTAACTTACTTTTAATAAGAAGCTTATATACTCCAAATTTCATCTGCCTAACTTGAGCTTATGAGATGCCCATTTTCCGCATAAGTTTTAAATACCCGACTCGCCCCGTACGATACGCATTTGAATGAAAGTGAATGATAAAATAACCTGTTCGAAGTAGGTACTATGTTCAGAAATTCATTTCAAACAGTTCAGCCATTTTCCTATGATAATGAGGCAGACAACATCGATTTGATTTCCCTTTAGGAGCGAAATTTTGAAAAACGCTGGGACACGTGTCTTCTTATTTGTGATGAGTAGCTTATATGCCACGTTTCGAGATATTCTTTTTTGCTTATAAAATTTGACTCTCCATTCTCCTACCCCCTTTAATGAAAACGGCATGATGGAAACTCAGTTCGAGGTATTGATAACTATATTCTAAAAATTCATTTCAAATGATTCAGTCTCTTTTTTTTTTCTCGTAATTCTATCGCACATAAGATCACTTTCGTTTTTATATATTAGACAGCTCTCTTTGATTCCAATAAATTTGTTAATTTTATTTTTTTTATTTATTTTCAGGAGTTAGCGGTATCAGTTTTGGATTTAAGTACTTCATTTCTACCATCTACTCCTCTGAGAAAGAAGAAATACAAAGTAATTCATAAAGGTTAGTATACATAATTTAAGTAATAGTGCACAGTTATTCGTTTCGGGAACAAAGAAATGTAAAAGTCATCCTATTTCGGATGCAAGTCAGCAAATTCATTGGGTCTCACGTCAACGAAGCTCGTATTAAGGGAGACGATTGTAAAATGTATTTCGGGGAACAGGGATAGACTGAAACTTTCGCCTGGCGATTTGATATGAAAAATAATTTAGGGATGATTATTGAAAGGTTCAGGTAAATCCGAGTGAAATCGACAAACCGTAATTTCCATTTTTCAATCCTGTTCGCTGGTACACACATATATATATATACTCATACACAGTGTGTCTACTAAATTTCAAGACTGGCAACATTGTAAAGTAACTGCTATAGCCACCAAGCTGTTATTGTGTGTAGTTTTTAGTACCTAGTGTTGTGTGTTGGATTCACGAATTTATGTTCCGAATTTTTTCAGTGAACTGTTCTCTTTGTTCGTGAAGTAAAGCAGAGAGTAGCCATCGAGTTTTGTGTAAAACTTGACCGAACAGTGACTAAGACCAGGAACATAATTCAAACAGTTTACAACAATGATGCTCTTTCTCGAGCGAACATTTTTGTGTCATCGTCATTTTCATGAAGGTTGGGAGGCGGTTACGAATGACCTTAGACCTAGCCGTCCGGTAACCATTCGAACTGACGAAAATGTTGAAAAAGTGCGGGAAAAGCTGGCTGAAAATAGTTGTCAGTCCCTCAGGATGATTACGGAGGACTTGAACATTGGTGAAGATACTGTTTGAAAGATCATGGAACAAGATGGTTCATTCGGGTGATTGGCCCTTGTTGCACGACAATGCACAGAGCCATTGCAGTACAGACATTTTTGGCAAAAAGCAGGTGACATGCTTCAACCATTCACCCTACTCACTTGACCTGGCCCCCAGCAGACTATTTCGTGTTTCCAAAGGTAAAAATGACGTTGAAAGGGAGACATTTTGACTCAATTTCGGACATTCAAAGGGCTGCGACGTAGGAACTCTACTTGATGCAAACGGAGGTCGATGCATTTGACCTACTGTGCTCTCTCTGAGATAGATTTTCTTCGGGTTAACATAGTTCTGTATAATGTATTGCCTGACGCTTTAACTCCCAGAAGATTTGGGGTTCAAATGTATTCTAGATCTCTCTAACTATATTTCCAAATTTCAATGCTCTTAGTGTACTAAGCGCCGTCAGAAATTATAAAAGAAAAATCTCTTCTAATTCTTTACCAGTGGGTAACGTGCCCATAATAGCGGCTACGTTCCCTCGTTGAATGGCAATGCTTATGCGTTGAATTAGAAAAGATTTAGCTCGAGTGTCTCCTGATTTCATGGATATACGCTTGCCAATTTCGTTAATAAATTTTGCGCCCTCTTGATCCCAGGATTCACTAGATTCAGTTGCTATTGCAATAAACCAATACTTATCTAGGAGATTAACGTATTTATTTCTTTTTTCTTTTGCTCTTCGTGCAGCGATAAGTCCTGCTTTGGTCGATGAAAATTGCAGATTGGAGGGTGCATAAGTGTCTGAGCAAGTGAAATCCCAAATCAACGACTTTCCTTGCTTCCAGGGCACTAAAGTCATACCATCCGGCCTTTTTCCGTCTGAACGGCTGCACCTAATTGGTTCTCTCACTGCTGGCACCCCTGCGGATGTTAAGGCTCTCAAAATGATGTCATTCACATTCGAATGGCGTGAATGTCTGCCGGCACTGCTTTTGCATGACAAACCGTGTAAACCTCTTTTATCTACGAGAGCGTTGCATCTTGGGCAGTGGTGTTGTTCGCATATATTTGCTCCTAGTCGAAGGGCGACGGACACACGGAAGCTTTCGTTGTCTGGGTGTAGGCCGAGAGATGGTGAAGGTAGAGCTTGAAGCCATGCTCCGTTTTCAGGGGACATGACAGCAAGTAATATGGCCTTATCTTCGATGTTGTTAGAAGTTTGCAATAATGAATCCAAACGGTAATTCACGATAGGCTCGTCCCAGACCGACTGATTATTTCGACTTTCGGGAGCCGGGGGGTCTGACCCAACTAAATTTGACCATCTGGCTATGCAGTCCTGCACATCCGGGTTAGTGACTTCATCTTCTCTCTGAAGGAGGGTTCCAATCAGTTGTCTTGAACTATAGAAAGAGGCCAGAAAAGACGGGATTGCCAGATCCGTGGCGCGACGTATTCCAAGACCTCCATTTCTGACTGGTAGTGATGCTTGTAGCCATGCTTCATCACTGAGGGTACAATTAAGAATATTCTCCAATCCTGTTTTAAGAGCATAGTCGAATTTCTCAAGTAGAGTATCGTCCCTCCAGGAGGGGGAACAACGTAGAAAATACAACAATCTTGGGATCGAGAAAGATGCTCTGAGGAGATAAAATGCTGAATGTGCAGAAAGTTTGGAAAGGCGTGAAAGTAGATGATTTAAAGGTGAAATCTTTTCCAGTAATATCTTGCTCCTTGTGTCTGGTGTAAGAGCCGCTCCTAGCAGTTCGGCGTTAGATGATGTTAATAATTTAATTTCAGGCGCCGTCTCGTTGAATCTGTCATATAGATTTTGAGTTTCAGCATTTGTTAATCCTAGAAAGCCAATTTCGCATTTCGAGTAATTGAGAGACAATCCGACCGATGTTGCTTGTGTGCGAATATGATCTAAAGTATGTAATACTGACTCAGTGTTTCCGGCTATAGTGCCATCATCTAAATACCAAATGTTGAGCTCAGTATTAATATCTCTAATTATAGGATGAAGAGTTAATGCAAATAGAGTAGGACCTAGTGGATCTCCCTGTTGAACTCCACGTTGTGAAAGGATAATAATATCTCCTATAAAAAGGTAGCTAGGTTGTGAGTAGCTCTGGTGTATATATGGAAAGAAAGAAGGGAAGTGGCTTTTAACTGAAGACAGCATTGAATCTCGGTTAATTTCGTTGAAAGCATTTTTGAAATATATTTTCTTTAATTATATTATTGATTTTATTAGTATGTAAAAAAATTAATAAATTGAAATTTTCGAATTGAATAAAATAAATAAACAAGATATACATTTAAAAAAATATATACTTTAAAATGACAATATATTCTTCCTTCCTTCTTCTCCTCCTTTTTATATACCTCCATTTTAGGTACATTACCTCCTGGAAAATTATTAGAAGAAGTTTTCCTTTTATAACTAACTATTCAGAATAAAAAAAAAAAAAAAGGTCAAATATGATCCAATTTATAGATACAGTAGAATAAAAACAATTCACACTTTCGAAAAAAATATATTCTTAATTAACAATATGCACTTAATAATTTATTTCATCATAACTGTCGTCGTCATTGAAAGATACATTTCCATTTTCACGCTTACTATCCCAATTTGATTCTAATGTATATCTTTCTTTTACCATAATTTCTAGGTGATAAGATTATACTCTCGCAACGTGGAGTACAACAAGGCGATCCTTTAGGTCCCGTTTTGTTCACCATGACAATTCAGTCCATAGTGTCTAGGATTAACACTGAATTAAATATCTGGTACTTAGATGATGGCACTATAGCAGGAGATCCTGATACAGTTATAAGTGAACTACACAATGTTCGAACTATGGCAGCAGACATCGGACTACACTTAAACTTTATGAAGTGTGAAGTAGGATTTTTAGGAATTTCGCAAGATCAAATGGAAGTGTTATATTCACAATTTAAAAATTCAACACCGGGAATACAACTTATCACAACCTTGTCAGCCTTTCTACTTGGTGCAGCCCTTTCACCTGAGGCCACACGTAATGTGTTAGTTGAGAAAACTAAAAAGTTAGATTTTTCTTGTCACGTCTGGCCCTAGTATCAGCACATGCAGCTTTTTATCTCCTTCGTGCGTCGTTCTCCATACCAAGAATAATCTATTTTTACGCTGTCCTACTTCTTGGCGTGAAGTCGATTTATTAGAGAAGTTTGATACCATTCTGAAATATGGACTGGAATCGTTATTCAACTGTAACCTAAATAACAACACATGGATACAGGCCTCCCTTCTAGTTGATTCTGGAGGTCTTGGTATTCATCGGGCTGTCGATTTGGCGTATCCTTCATTTTTAGCTTCGTTATATGGCTCCCGGCATACCATTGAGATACTCCTCAACCAACTGAATGAGCCTCACATAGAATCTGATGTCCAAGACGGCATATCTGACTGGTCTAACCTAGTTGATTTAAGTCGTCCTGAAATAACGGGCAGAAGTTCGCAATCAATTTGGGACAAGCCAATCATCAAATTATATCAATCAGTGTTATTACAAGAAGCAGACAGTCAAGAGGATAAGGCTAGACTTCTCGCCTCCTCATCACCAATTTCAGGTGCTTGCCTATAGGCATTACCTTCACATACCCTAAGACTGCACCTTCCAAACGAAAGTTTTCGTATTGCAGTTGCACTTCGCCTAGGAGTAGACATCTGTGAATCACACAACTGCTATAAATGTGGTGCATCAGTCGAGCAGAATGTTCTACACGGTCTATCTTGTATAAGTAACTCCGGAAGACATGTGAGGCATTCGAACGTGAATGACATTATCTGGAGAGCACTCACATCGGCGTAAGTTCCATCTGTTCGTGAACTTGTGGAGTGTAACATATCTGATGATAAAAGGCCAGATGGCATGACGCTGGTACCATGGAAGAGGGGAAGGATTCTTCTCTGGGATTTCACCTGTTCTGACACTTTCGCGTCATCTAATCTCACTCTTTCTTCATCTCGAGAAGGAGCTATTGCAGCCTGCAGAGAATGCGAGAAAAGAAGAAAATATAAAGATCTGCTCGATAGATACATGTTCATGCCCCTAGCCATTGAATCGAGCGGCATTTGGGGCCTCGAAGGGCTCAATTTCATCAAAGAAGTAGGTCAACGTATTGCACACCTTACTGGTGACAAGCAGGCTACTACTTTTCTGATACAACGTATCAGCATAGCAGTTCAGCGAGGAAATGTGGCTTCCATTTTAGCTACAGTACCTCCTGGAAAATTATTAGAAGAGTTTTTCCTTTTATAACTGTTTAGAATTTGCTGTTTATTGTTATTATGCATCTTCAGTGTATCTTTACGTTATAATCTTTTATCCAAAGAACCAATCTTTTATGTTGAAAATTGTTAGTAACTGTATTTATTGCTTATTACAGTTAAGTACATATTTCTTGTTCTTTTAGCATTTCTTGTTATTTTGCCAAAATTTCGTCTTACCTTGATAGTATTTGTTTTTCTGTTAATCCTGTTAAGAGCTTATGATAATTATGAATTAGTTTAAGTTGATCGTATGTTTAATATGAATATGTATATTTCATTTATATATTTGTCATGTCTGTGTGTCCGTCCGAGAGACAAATAGTGTCAAGAACTACTTGATGGATCGCCATCAACTTCGGCTAGGACATAGAGGATCAAAAGTTAGAAATTGAGTTTGTTGATGGAGGCGATAGTCAAACCGGAAGTCTTAGAAATTAACCATTTCCGGTTACACCTTGACCACTATGGAGCAAAAACGGTAATAAACACCGAGAAGCTACAAGTTTTTGTAAAGTCAGTACGTATTTTTGACAATAAATATTAAAAAATAATAATAATAATAATAATAATAATAATAATAATAATAATAATAATAATAATAAAACAGTTTTATTTGCATTGAATACATTGTTGGGGTTACATTTCAACATTTGCACCCGTATTTTCCACACACTTCTAGAATCTTTTAGGAACAGAATCCACGACTCTTCTTAGCATCTCAACTAGAATATTTGCAAACACTACACGGATATTTTATTCAAGAGAGTTAATATCCTTTGGTTTTAACTTGTACACTTGTTCCTTAGCCCATCCCCAAAGGAAGAAATCGCATGGGGTTAGATCGGGGCTGCGTGCAGGCATTCTCTCGGTCCCTGGCGGCCAGTCTATCTGCCAGCGAAATTGTCATCAAGCCATGGTTTCACTGGAATTGCGTAGGGGCGGAGCTCCATCTTGCATGAACAGCAATTCCGTTCTATTTTATCATTTTGAATCATACATACGTTGGAAGCATCTCCAAGCATCATTCACCATTCATTGTGTTGCGTATTACGTATAGACCAATGAATCTGATAGATAGCATTCCACACCAGGCTGTTTGTTACCTTTACTTTTGATTACATTTTTTCCACCGTTACATTTGGGTCGATTTTTTTATGACAGATTTTATTTTCGTAGTGTTAAGTGTTGCATTGTTACCTCGCTCATGCCTCCACCATCTCTGCAGTTGCACCACCGACCTCAAAACTTCATACCTAGCAGCAATCTTAACTCTGTCTTCTACGCTGTATACACCGGCCATTTTACAGTTTTCACTATATCAACTTCTGAAATTATAAATGGTAAACCTCATATTAGTAAACAGCATTACACGTCAGCTCTAGCTGATGCTAGATATACGTATTGATCACCCTGTATTTAATCGATCAATTAAGTGTCCCAAGGAGTAGTGTTGTAAAAAACCTTTTTTTTTCTGTGAAGTTTTTTTTTTCATTAAAAAACCGTTCTTTTTCATGTTTTTTTTTTTCAAATGTCTGTTTTTTTTTTCTGGCAACTATTATTTATTGATTTATGTTGCAGATTATTGAAATAATCAACAGAACTTGAGTCGAAGCTCTCGTAACTTACAAATCGTTTGTTTCTTTGTACCTATATACTAGCAAAATTCTGTGATTATTCCTTTTGGGCCCAGGTCATTTTTGGCGTGTTCCAACATTTTCAGTTAGTGACTTATTGCTCAAAAACCGTTCATTCGATTGATATGGTTAAGGCCTTGTTTTTTAGAAAATGGATGTGGCTATTTTTTGGTGTTAGTTGCATTGCAGTCTTGCCAACGGGTGGGAAATTATTGAGGGAAATGGAGGGGTGAAAATTTACAAAAAATTCTATAACTGAATTTCAAAATTTTTTGTATCTAACACCACTGCTGCCATATGGGTTCAAGTCACCTAAAAAAATTCTTTGGTGTGTTGACAAGGTACAGTGAAATCCTGAAGTCGCTGGCTTCCATTCAAAGAGGGAAACAAAAAATTCTCTTTCATCATACACATGAATTTTGACACTTTTTACGCCACAGAAGCAAAAATCAATAGATATACCGGGGCTACAGCTTCTCTAATTATCCTATTGAAACTTTTTATGCTGCGTTCTGTAGACCAAAGAGGAAGCTTTCAGGTAGTGATACGTTTGTTTCAATGTAGCCAGCAAGAGGGAAATAATAGAGGAAAAAAGGGAAATTTTCCGAAATTTTCACCTAAAATGGGGAATTAATTGTTTTGGCTGGAAACACTGCCATCAGACAGACGAAAACTATCTGAAAAGAAACCTTGGTACCTCAAGAATATATCCTACAAGTATCATGGCGATATCTAACAAAGTAAATATGAAATTAAAAAAAAAAATCTCATTCTACCTCAGGAATCCACCATTATCTTGCCATTTACAGAACATGGTTTATTGTAAACCTCAACTGTAGTTTCTCTAATTACTCGAGTGAAACTTTTTATGGTGCGCTATGTAGGTCAAGGACGAGGCTTTTAGACACTGGTACGTTTGTTCCAGTGTAGCCAACAAGAGGGAAATAATAGACCAAAAGGGAATTTTTCAAAATTTCAACCTAAAATCTGGAATTAAAATTTTTTGTAGCTGACAACTCTGCTACCAGACAGACGCAAACTACCTTAAATTAAACATTGGTCCACCACTAATATATCCTACAAGTATCATGCCGATATTTAAGAAACAAAGCTTCTAATTATCAAAAATATATTACGGTAAACAGAAAAGTAGGGAAAAACTAGAAAAATCAAGGGTTAGAACCTAAATACGAATTTTCCGTGCGCCCGCTAATTACCCCATTGTAACGATCTGTACCCGCGTTTGTTCAGTAAGAACAAATGTTCGACTGGCGTAAGTTGACTTGCACTCGGACGTATAGATATGGATTTATAAACCATAATTTCGAATTTTTGATCCAAATTTAGGGAAATTTTAATTTACCCAATTGACAACACTGCGCGCAAGCCCGTCTAATTGATGTGAACAATTAGGTATCTCTCCGAGGTATCTACCTGGCAAGTCTTAGGAAGGTCTCTCTACAATGAAGAAAGCTACAGGGAATAAAGAATTAACGGAAATTCGAAAATTCTCGAATTTTTTACTGGGATGAAATTTGAGAAAGAAATTCGACCCCGAGAAGAAAAAGAAATTGTGATAAACCATGGTCCAACCATATTTGGCAAAAATAATATCTCAGTATCTTAATTAGTGTCCACACAGGAGCGGATTAAAAAAAGTGACACACCCGTGTATGCCACTGGCCATCTGGGTCCGAAAGAGTTTGGAGTGTACATTTGATTACATTTTTTTGACTACTAACTCGTGTTGTTGTAGTAATTACAGTCTCGACTAATAATAATATCGTTGTTGTAAACAATAACTTTATAAGGAAAATTTTCTCTCCTTTTTACATCTTAGTTCCAATATTGTTGTTGAGAAATGCAGGGTGTTTCAAAATGAATATCGGGGTTTTAAGTCTTCGTAGTACTTATTACATGTTACCTACAATTATAAATAATACATAAAGTAAAAGAGCCCCTCAAACAGTCTTTGCTACAAGTGTTCGATGTGAGCTTCATGTCACACTGCACACATCTAGTCGATAGGCGAGAAAGGCTCATAAACTTTCCGCCATATGGCACAAAACACATTCAATTTAGGGGAGTGTCGTTTCAACTGTACCATCTCCTGAGGATTTGCTGACCGCCAGATGCAAACATGATGAGTATTCACATTAGCTCTTAGGTGAAATGTCGATTTATCACTAAAGACGACACGATCTGGAAAATCTTCATTGTTATGCAGCAATATTTCACTTGCGAAATTGGCACGTAAACCGTAGTCTGTAGGCTTTAGACCTTGTAGCAACTGCAAACGATAAGGACGTAGTTGCAAGCGTCTCCTTAATATTCTTCACACAGCGGTTGCACTGTAACTACAGATTCAGTCTTTATTAAAACACAAAAAGGTTTCTGCTCTCTAGTCTCCATCTTTGCTACTAGCTTTTTCTAACGGCAGACAGAGGAAACAATGTATGTGCATGCGTGCGTACACAAAACTGCTTGAGTTGCTCTTTTATTTATAATTGTAAGTTAATTGTAATAGATACTACAAAGTTTCGAAAACCTAATATTCATTTTGAAACAACCTGCATTACTTCAAATTGAGTCATCCTATATTCATCCTTGTATATACATATCATCAGGTCCAGCCCTAGGCAGTTTGTCACCCCGTGCAATGGCATAATTTACCGCCTCCCCTTTCTCCAGAAAGATCAAATCTTAAAAGTCACTTTTTAAGTATGCTACTCCAGCGTGTCTGTTTTTTCTTTAAATATTAATCTGTAATGTTAGTGAGAGAAAGGAAACACACCTGTAGAGGAAAGATGGTAAACCTTTTTACGGAATTCAATATCGAGCTTCAATCTCAATGTATCAGTTTGCAATTCTAGTGCAACTAGCTCTTTTATCTTTATTTCATAATTTTTCTTCTACACCTGTTAACATTAAAAAAAAAAAAAAAAAAAAAAAAAAAAAAAAAACTTGTTTCTATCTTCAATGATAAGGAAATTGTTTGTGACAAAAACAAGATTAGTTGTTATATCAAAACTGCGATAACTATCTAAATGGAACAGATATTCGCTACTATTCGAGAATTGAATTCTTGCATTTGATAACCATCAAGCAATTTGTGCTCGAATTTATTTGACCATTTGTTTTAGCATTGCCCATGTGACCTCAAACTAATGCGACCTAAACATAATTTATGAATGTAGTATTCAAATAATAGGTCAGCTTAGTAAATGTAACTACCATCATCATGAAGTCTGTTTCCAACAAGAAATATTTAATTTAATAATATACTTATGACAAATTTTGCCGGACCCTCCAAACTTGCCGCTCTATGCAAATACACATGTTTCACATATGGTAGAGCCGGCTCTGCATATCATATATATCTAGTCGACAAGTTACTTATATATTATATTTAGAAAAATACTAATAGGCAAATTAGTATTAGCTTTTACCTTTAGACAAGTTATTTGAATTTTATACTGTTCGTGACATTATTTTTATACTTAAAGACCTGCTTTCACGAAAAAGCAAAACTTCATTTCTACTTTTATTTCTAAGTCGATATTGATGAAAACTGCTGAAACCCGAATTGTTAGTAGGTATGCTATTCATATAAAATGTAAAATATTTGTAGCGTATGAATATCGAGCGTTTAATTTATGTTGCATTTTACAGTAATTACACCTACATAGAAATATTTCATACTTAAATAGACGTAAGATGCATTACAAATGACTATTTGAAAAAAAACGAGAGGCAATGTTTTTTTTTTTTTTAAAAAAAACGTACATTTCTGAAAAAATACGAACGGTTTTTTTCTGTTTACAACACTACCAAGGAGAGATTTCATCTCCATCCTGAGCATCTACTAAAACTAGAAATTGTGTAAATCCACTACAACTTGTGGTTTCAATATTGATTTTTTAGAACAAAAAGGATAAGAGATAGCGAAAAGACGTTTTTAGGAATTGATTTAGCGTTATAAGTATAGGTACCTTTCTTTCAGCTCTTTGTTCAAACCGAAAGTGGCAAAAATCAACCACTTCCGCTTTTATCGTTGATCACTAGAGCAACCCACATTATGCTTTATTATTAATTTCAATCATTGTTTTACATTAATCGTGTATAATGTATAATATTTACTGTACATTAAATATTCTAAATATCTTAATCTATTTATTAATATTTTGTGCAACCAGTTTCTTTCATATTTAATGAACTTTCTACCTAATGCACTGTAAAGAGATGCTTTACTCGAATCATTTTTTTTTTTTTTCAATCACTTGTGTGCGCCTTAGAGGTGCATATATACAGAAAGGGAAAGTAAAAGATGCCACCAAAAAGTACAGAAAGTGTTCAAGTTCAAGAGGTACACAACAATATAGTATGGTGTTCTTGTGTACTATTCATTGTTGGTGGAAGTTTTTTCTTCTTCTTCTCCTTTTTCCTTTTCTTCACGTCAAAAGATTAGACCGAAGAGTTTACAGAAATAAAAATAAGCTTTTCATTGTTGGATTGTTATGTTCTCAATGATTTTGCATTGTAAATATTGGTTTTAAAAAAATATTAATACAGTATGTTAAACTTGTAGTTAAAGAGATATTTTTAAAGAATTGTGCTATATCTTTTAAATTATGCTTTATTTTCTAAAATTATGCTTTATTATGCTTTTAAAATTAGTTTCTTCTGAACCCTTAGACAACCACAACCATGTTCAAGGTACCAACCATATGTGTAAATAGCTATTATGCTTTTCATGCTTTTGGGTTGCTCTATTGATCACCATAGAGTAAAGACTAGTATGCTGGCTAGTGTAAAGACGATAAGAGGCAGCAAGAAGCAGTTTCCTGCAGTGAATTAAGTGTCCGAAGTTTATATTCCTTCTCTACTCTAATCTCCCTACTAAAACTGGGAGTGGCATAAGTGTGCTACCTCTGTCGGTTTGAATATTGGGAAAATATCACACCATACAAACGGAACTCCTTCAGGTGGTGTACACGTGACACTACCGCTTATTTTTTCCTTTCCCGATCAGATAAGCGTTTCATTGTGTATGTCTGTGTGTAAATAGTTGCATCTTGTATTGTTTTATTTGTGTTTTCAGCTGGATCTTCTTAGTTTAGTCGTATCATTTTCCCAGGACCTTTCATTTCATGCAGACACAGTACTTATTATTATTTTTCCTGTATACACGCTGCTACTTATCGCTTTTTTTTACCTCCTAAAGCATTGATATTATTTATTTATTTTCAGATCATTCGAAACTTTCATTGAAATATTATGATATGAAATCTCCGTTCGCCAGACAATTTTCGTCCAGAAAGAGCCGATCTCCACTCAGTGGTGCCGGTGTCTTAAGTAGTGCCGGTAAGAATGAGTACGCAGATCCTGAAAATAAGGAAAACAACGTTGCAATTGAAGTTGCTGCTATGAAGAAATCAAGACGAAAAAAATATTCTATAAGAGGAAACAAAGAAAACGTGCCTATTTGTAGTGGCGGAGCGAAGACTGTAATATCAGAGACTGAATCATCAGATTGTGATAACTTGAAAAATGCTTCATATTCCGATGAAGCAACTTCACATAAAAATATATTGAAAACATTAAGTGTGAATTGTTCAAATCGTGTGTGTAAACCAGGCTTAAATACATTGTCGCCGAATAGTGTAGGCAGTTATGGAATTCCAGTTTTGGGACTTCGAGATCGCTTATTACGCAAAAGTATATCGCGTAAATCCGTAATGCGTGCTATTAACATGAGCAAGTTAAGTTCAGATTCGAGTAGTGGTAGCCAAGGTAAGAAATGGAAACGGAGGTCTAATAGTAGTGTAATTGTACTGTCTGACAGTGATGACCCTGAGAACGTAGTGACAACACAAAAACGCCTATCTAGGACTAAGTCATTGGTTAGTGCTTCAAGTACTTCGTCGCTGAATAATTCTTTGCCGAAAAGTGATAGTGACGGAAAGTATTTGAATAATTTAAGTAACAATGCACATTCAGCAACAGTTTTGATAGAAAGTTCCGGTTGTGAAAATAGTGACAATGACAAAACTAAAGAAGCTTCGTCCAATATCCAGACCCAAGAAACTTTGTCGACTACAAATGCCAGTTTGAGACGCTTAACGTGTGATTTGGGTCCGAATTTTTCATTTGAAGATCCTAACGATCATTCGGAACTTTCCGAAAGTAAAATTTCTGATATAAAACAGTGGATTCAAAATATATCACCAAACACCAGTCTGAAAGATAATAGTAGTATCACTGTAAATGGTGAAAATAATAAATCACCTCCAGTGGAGTGTCATGATAAAGGTAATACCAGTAAAGATGAAGTGGCTTGTGAATCCCCTATAAATCGTTTGGTTGAGCTAGATAAAGTTTTGGATGAAATTTACGGAACTCAGTGGAGAGAGAAGAGAAATTGTGTTTGGAGTGTACCAAAGAAAGGAAATGTTAAGAAAGATCGTGGCAAAACGGAGAAAGGAAACAGGCAACACAATCTAAGCGATAGTCCTCAATTAAGGTTAGTAATGTTTATTCATATATTTCCTTACTTCAACTTGTGAAGGTATTTCAGATTTTTTTTTTTTTTTTTTTTCATTACTATCCCTTGCCATTGCACCTTGATAACCTATTGAGAGTAGATTATAGGAAGATAAGTAAGATATTTACTTCATTGGTTGGGTCTGTAAGAGTTTTCCAGTAGTTTTGACCATTTATTTTTTATGGCCTTGTTCACTAGAATCAAGCCTGTATTTAGGTATGTGCTGTCCCGCGCAAGCGCGAGAAAATATATTAATGTGTTTAATTCGCTCTAATTATAGTAGTTACTAATTAGCTACCTTATCCGATTATTTTTTAATCCCTTCCCTTCCCCCCGAGGGGTGAGGATGAACGTCATGAAAACTAATCACATTAATCTGAAAGTACTTTTAAAATCTCGCCCCTTCTCTGAGGAGTGAAGTATGACCTTCAAGTTGAATTGAATTAAAACTGTCACTATTCATCTCATTGACCCCAAAAGCTATGAATTCAACTCTAATATTGGTCATTTTCAGGGGGGGGGGGAATTTTGTGCTGGGGGAGGCAAAATATTTAGAGCACAAGGGCGCACAATGTATAAGAACGGACCTGACTAGAATAAGATACTCAGATAAAGATTGAATCATTTTATAAACACATTTTCGCTTTTGGTACAAGGGTTTTAAAATTGAAATAAGATCTTGTGGTAAACTAGCTTTTTCTTCTTTTCTTTTTTTAACGCCGGTCTCTTCATAAGAGAACTAAAAATGTAGCAATTTTTCCGTATCTTGAGTACATTTGTTTTTTCTTGGCACGCTTCCCGTCTAAAGGATGGATTTTTCTGCAACGCGTTGTTGTCATGCCACGATTAAGTTGAGAGTTTGTACAATACGTTAAATTCTCAAGTCCGATTTGTAGTATGAAATAGGAACAAAATTTTCTGGGATGCCATCATTTTATTGTCACGTTCTCTTGGCACGAATCATAGAATCGTAATTTATTGAACCAACAACCGAGTCCAAATGTTAGATATAAGACTAAATTAAATCAATAAACAAATGCGGAAAATCTATTCTATTCCCGATTTTTTGTAATTGAAATCTCGTGCAAGATTTTTATTTTAGGGCATACAATTTGAAACTCACATATAACAATTTGAAAAAATGCCGGTACTGGAAATTTGTTCGAAAAGACAGTAAGTTACAGTGGCAGAATTTTTCACTTACTTTTTAGGGAGACAGAGGTCGAATTCCAAGGTCATCGCCGGAAGAGCTTGTTTCCCTTTCGCCGTCGTCTGGCTATCTTCTGAATCAGATGACAAGTTAATCACCAAACGATCAGTGAGTTTATCCAGTAGTTTGTCCTTTTCCCAATAAAATTCTTCTTCGCGTTTCACATGTTCTACCGCCTTGCTCCAGTCTTCAGGGGTCACTGAACTTACAGCCTCGGACGGAAGCGTTTCAACAGCAGAAATTTTAAATGAAGTATTCCGTTTTTAGCCCATATCAGCTCAATTGGATTAAAATTACATTGGTAAAGTGGTAATCTAATAACGGTGTGTCCTTTAGATTTTGCAATAGTATCAGATTTGTATTCTCGTCTTCGCTCCCGGTTTTCAATAATCAGCTGTTTCTCTGAGCATTGTATTATCGAAATTAATATTGTTTTCTTGTAACCACATATGCATCTCAGATTTCTTACTGTTCGAAGTCGGTGCTTTTGTTTATTTGCCGTGAATGAATAGACGCATTATCCATTACAATGACCGCAGATAGCCAAGACCACACCACTCACAAATCACTGTAGCATTGTAACACATTTGTTCGCACGTGGCAACTAAGCATTTCAACTATCCGCCAAATAGCAATGACTTAATTTGATGGGCTGGTTGACAACTAACGTCATCTACACGACAAACCCAATAAGATGTCTATTGGATGTTCACGTGATTGCTAGCAGAAAATAACTTTAAAGGCCAACCAAGTGCACTAGCGGGAAGTGTACCAAAATAAAACAGATGTATTCTAACAATGTGAAAGTCTGTTTTAACCACTGCTTCCTAGTTTCTTAATGTGACCTATACATTTAACTTTAAACTTTCATTATTGTTAAATTGCAGTATAAGAAATTATTGGGTAGTAACGATTGCAGTAACTCAAATTCTTTGACATTGAAGAGCTCCCTTATAGCTATATGGTTAGCGTACACATATTTGGCGCAGGAAACCTGGGTTCTAGTCCAGGCATGAGCTCATGTGGTTGGGATCCCATGTTAAGTTGTAGATCCACTTCTCATGTAGCTTTGGTGCTGGAAGGGATGCTAAACCCAAATCCAACCATCTTTGAAGTTACTATTAAATACCAGGGTGTCTATCGGTCACAAAGTCACGAAATCAGAAAACGGTCATGAAAGTCAAGAAATTTAGCTTTTGGGTCATTTTATTATTATTATTATTATTATTATTATTATTATTATTATTATTATTATTATTATTATTATTATTATTATTATTATTATTATTATTATTATCTGTACAAATGTAAGTAGAGACTGGGAAATTTTGTTCTATAAAACGTCAAAATTCACCGTCCAAAATGTCTGTAGTCGGCTTTAGACGATACCAAATCACAAGCAAACCACGTTTCTATCGCGTGCATGAAAATTCAACTTACTTCGTACCGAAATTCGCTCAAAGCATCATTGAGCAGTGGCGATGCAAATCTCACCGCATCGCCTAAACCACCTACGCTTCTAACCAGTTTATTCAACTGTGAGAAGACACCAAGCTTTTATCACTCAGGGAACAGCCTTTGAAAGTTGAGATAAAATAAAGATAAGAGCCAAAGTATATAGGTACTATTACTACTTTTTGAATCTTACGAAATTTTATGGTTTGGTAAAGAAAAAGTCACGGAATTTCATTTTGGAATTTCAGTAGACACCTTGAACATGTAGTAAGTGGCCACTGAACAACTGAAAACACTCTTACCTCTTAATATTTCCCTTTTGTTTGTTGCTACATCAAACTGAAGATAGATAATGATTTTGGGAATCAGCAAATCTGCCAGGTGAACATATACGGAAGAATTGTTAATTCGCCATTTCTTTTATGGAGAAATAACTGAAAAAAAGCTGCATTAACAACTAGTTTATAATGAGGTCTCTTTCACAGAGCTCATAGCGAGTCACTTTTTTTTTTTTTTTAACTAAGTTACTTTTTTTCAAGTTGGTCACTAAAAGTTACTTTTGTCAAATTTGTCACTAAAAGTTACTTTTTGGGGAGGTAAAGTGATCTTTTCGTGTGATTTATGTTTTGCATTGGTAGTTTTCTAAAAAAAAATATAAAAATATGTGAAAAAGGCAGAAACTTGTTACTCGTTACTCTTCTGAAAGCTTCAGTACTTGCTGCCATATGTGAAACAGTCAGTTTTATTCTCACTTCACCTTTTATTCTTTCTAAAGCACAGTGGATGGTTGGTGGATGCTTAAGCTCTCAAGGTGGAGTTGAGAACCTTTTTGTGTCTATTCTTTCTTCTGTCATAATAGTTAACGCTTCGCTCAACGTTGTGTGTGTGTGTGGTTCATCGTGTTCGCCTTGTTATGCTTCTTGTATGTTCTTCAAGAGTAGGTGATGAATATTGCATGGTTTTGAGAACTCTCAGTGCTGAGTTAAATATAATGTCTGAAATGAAGAAATTCGGAAATAGGCCAGAACTGGTTCCATTTACTCAGAAGCTTCTTACATCTGCTATGTCTCCTTACCGTAGCTACAAAGCATTAAGAAAGGAGGAAGCTCAAAAAGAAGAAGTAAAGAAGAAAAGATGAAACAAAACAACAAACAGAGAGAGAGGTGGTGGAGAAACTGACAAAGGAAAAAAGGGACATGATGAGATTTTGGTTCCTTTTTCGTGTGTTTTTGGTCACTTTTCAACTATTTACAAGAGACCAGACCACTATGAACCCTGCTTTTAATTTTAGAACGCTTGCACCATCAGTTCAAAATGTGTTTATAAAGTGATTCGATCTCTATGTAAATGACAACGTGGTTTACAAGGGTACAGAATAAGGGGCCGAAATTGTACAGGAAAACTCTTACAGACGCAATCAATGAAGTAAACGTTTCATTTATCTTTTCAACAATTTGATTTAAAAATCCGTGAATTTCTGTTTTTGAGTATTATTTGAAATAGACTGTACTCTTCAACCATTTTTTTTTTTGTTTTGTTTTGTTTTTCGAAATTTCCTTCTTTTTTTTCCCTTTTGTATATATATATATTTTTATTCCCATTCAGCATTTAAGTGATTGAATTGAAGCGCTTAGAGGATAAAATTATGTTACTTTTCTTTCGAAACGTTCATGCAATTCTGGCGGTTCATGCACGTCTTATATGTTAGTCATGCAATATAACATCATTTAGTGAGTTCACGTCCCAGTGAAGAGATTTGGAAGCAATAAAGGGTGTATGTTAACAGCCGTTTTTTAAAACCAGGTTTCTTTGGTTTAAATGATTTTTCTCTATGTATTTTTATTACATATGGACAGAAATAAGTTTCTTTGACCTTGGTGTTATTATGCAGCAACGGGGTTAAACTAGAAGGGATCACGTAAGCTTAAGGCAGAATCCAAATCGTTTCTCGGCTTACATCCTAGAGAACTTGTCCTCCATTTGGGTTCGAAACCGGGACTAGTTGGTCACAAATCAGGGTGGTTTGATTTAAAATCAGTTTGTTTTAATCAAGATTTAAATCACTTGATTTTTTAAATAAAAATCGCTGATTTAAATCAAATTCCGAAATAAATTAATTTAAAGTAAAAGTGAGTAAAATCCCGTTTTTGTTCTGTTATTTCGATTATTGAAGATAATAATCATAATACAATGAGACTCAAATGTGTGTACAGCACAGTATGAAAACCGAGTGTTATGTAGAGGATGATTAGGGAAAATCCCGTTTTGAACGAGTAAGGGAGGAATCATGCTTTTCTTCTCTTCATAACATAGGGATTTTATATCGTTAACTATTCCACCGGGGAAATCACCATCGACATTTAAGACGAAAATTCTTTGGTGTGCGTTTCGTTCGTTCGTTATCAGATAATAGGGGCGTGGCGAAATTTATGAATTTTATTTGTATTTCGTGCCGCAAGTTAGTTCCGATTTTTTAAAAAATATACACCGACCAAATATCAGTAACTTTTGTGGGGAAAAAAAGTGTCATGTTGATAAACATTGCTGTACTTTTTCCTTAATGCATAAGAAACATTATTTGGGATTGAAATAGGTTAAAAATTGAGGATTAATTCAAAATTCAACTCCAGTACTTTCACTTAAATGGCATAATTAACATTTAATACAAATTTCTAATGTTTTTTCCTCAGTTCGCGACTTGTTTTATACGAGGAGAAAGATTTGATTTAAATAAAAAATCAACAAAAATGATTTTTTTTTAAATCATGATTTTTTTTCCACCGTGCGACAAATGCGATGACTCTGCCCACTCACTCACGAAGGACTTCTGATAAAAATACGTTGTACTACTGATCTTTATATACTTGTCAATATAATTGTCAAGAGTCATTTGAGATGGACAAAAAGATAAATAATTGCGCAAGTGCAACTATTACACAGAATTATATATAAATCAGGAACAGAATTAAATATAAATCGCGAAACTCCGTCTTAGCCACCGGGAAAATCCCGTTATTGCTTTGCATGTAAAATTATAAGGTCAACGTATCATAATCAGTACGCTAAAACTGAGATATTGAATTACAAATTTAGTATGTAAATATCATTCAATAAAATTAAAACTGAAAGTGCAATCCAAGCTAATGTTGGAAGCTACGTAGGCAGTCGATAAATTTTGCCAGTTTCTATCAATATGTTTAAGCAACCTCGGCTTCTTTATAAAACAACAGGCATTCAAGCCAGCAGAAATATACAGTTTTGGTTAGTTTTGTATGTTTAGGCTTAACATCCTTATGTAATAGTGAGGTTATCAAGCAAACTTTCGCTTAAAGTGGCATCCGAACCGCTACTTGGTTAACACTTGAAAGAAGAGTTGTGGTTCGACCGAGAATTGAACGTAGGACACCTTGATTAAAAGGTGAAAAGGAGATAAAACTAATGCAGATGGTTTGATATGTGGAAACGTCACCATGAAATTTACACGATTTAAAGTTTTTTTAACCAGTTGCTTTTTTTTTTTTTTTTATATATATATATATATAAATAAGATAAACAGGTGGTTTAAACCAGCCAACCCTGACATAGTTGTGAAAGTCAATTTTCCGAAATATACAATTTGTTACATCCATTTTTATCCTCTAACCGCTTCAATTTACATTAATTTTTGTCCTTAGAGACAAGTTCTGTTTGATTATTATTATTATTGTCTAATTATTTATTGACAATAAAATTTACTTTTATTTTTGAAACATAAGATAATTGTGTGGAAATTTTCTGCAACACTAAACTGGTTGCCACGAACCTCGAAACTGAAGAATAGACAGCGAAATTGCTTTTGGTTAGGGATAATCTGATCTCTATTGAAAACTAATTTCAGTAGGACTTCAGAAATCTGGAAAAGATGCTACTGCAGTTGGTGTAAGTAAAGAAAATAATTTGAGAATAAAATGAAATGAAATCTTTCAGTTTTACATCTCATGGTTATGCCAGCTAGACTAAAGGAGACGGTGATAATGAGAAATAAATGCAATGGTGGAATGTATAAAGTGGGAGGAAACGGGAGAACCCCGAGAAAACCCACGGACACGGTGTTTGTCCACCACAAAGTCCACTTGGCGCAAGCCGGAATAGAACCAGGGAGCCCACGCACCAGAGGTGAACGCTCTACCACTGTTTGATAATAAGTTACAGCAAGTTCACATAACGTCTGTTAATGTAGGTATAGGATAGATATTGAACACTTGAGAGATAAAAAGACTATCTTATATCTGTGTAGAAAAATCTTTTCCAAACGGTTCCATATGGATTATTACGAACACATCGAAAAATACTACCCTTCAAGAAAGTGAAACACACCTTATAAGTTTTTTTATAAATGACACTGAAGGGTTCCGCTCATTTCTTATTTAATCGTCGTGAAGCATTACATTTCGTTTTAAATCTTTTTATCTTTATTTCTTTTGTCTCTTTCTGCTTAGTTATACTGCTCCTTGTTATGTTATGTCATGTTGACCAGCTCTTTGTAGACCATGACACTTCCTAGATATGTCGTTCATGAATTAAATGAAGTGACAACTGTAATACATTCCTCTGATGTCAAAGAAACTATATAAGTAAATTATCCTTAACATTGAGAAGACTGGTTGTTGTAAATAATTTAATAATTCAACACAACTCTAGGAATACTTCTCACAATAAAAGTTTAAGCTCGCAGAATACAAGGTAAAATAAATTCATATTGATTAAAGAACATAAATATATACCAAATGGATTTCTTTACGGTAATAAAGTTACATTCTTTAATATCTCGAATTGGTTTTATGTCAGTAGAGATAAAGATCAGCTTACACAAAATGGATTAACCTCCATCTTCAATAATTTCATGTTCTTCAGCATTAATTATTTGGTCAAAATTATAACAAAATAACAAGGAAACAAATACTAGCAAAATTGAAAGTATATTTTATTTATTCAAAGACAATACAAAGTGAATACAATACAACAATAAAGGTTAATGAGTTCTCTGTTTTTTGAATGATAAATGATCTACGAGGGTCCTTCAAGTTATAACCGAAATTTCTTTTCTCTGTTACATAGAGAAGACAACATGCGACGCACACACTTGTTCCATCGGCCCGTATCCTGCGGCATAAAGTTCTTTGGGGCAATCTTTCAGCAATTTCAGCACACACACATTGACTTCATTGTCAGTGTGTAATTTTTGTCCTCCCTGAGGGGGCCAAAAACACCGAAGTCACAAGGCAACAATCGATGCTATACGGAGGATAGTCTACGATCTCCCAACAAAGTTTGGTGATAGCTGTAACCGTTGTCGTGGCCATATGAGGACGCACGTTGTCATACAGGATGATGACGCCATCCTTGTGTCTGACCGTTTTCTTCTTAAAGCCTATTTGACTTTGGTCCGGAGGAGATTGCTGTAGTATCCCACATTGATTGAGTCCCCACGTGCCAGGAAATCAGTATATATCACCTTGTCTTTGTACCAGAATACCGTCACCATCACTTTGCCAGTGGACGCTTGTGCCTTGAATTTTTTCGGTGGCAGCGAGTCTGGATGCCTCCACTCCATGCTGAAGCATTTTGACTCCAGAGTATAATGCACCCAGCTCTCATTGCAGGTGATTATCTTTGCAAGGAAGCTCTCGCTTTCTCTTTGAAATCGCTGCGAATTCTGATACGAGATCTTTATCCTATACTGCTTCTGGTCGAACATTGGCATTTTTGAGATCCATCCGGCTGTGATTTTCCAGAAGTGCAGGTGTTCTTGGGTGATCGTTTCCACACTTCCCACGCTGATGTTTGTTTTCGCATTCAGATCTCTCGTACTGATGCGTCGATTACTCAGAAGAGATGCTCCGTCCGATGAATGTTGGTTTCGTTGACTGCAGTAGCTCGACGTGGAGTATGGTCACGTTGAGAATGGATTCTTTTCCTGCCTTGAATTTTGAACATGGCTTGTATATTTGCGACTCAGGGAGAGTTTCTTTGCCATATTTCATCTTCTGAAGATTTCAGCTGGTTTAACGCCTTCCTTCAGGAGGAAATTGAATCATGCAGCGCTGCTCCACTGGAATCGCCAGCTCCATACTGCCAGGCTTGTTGCTATCGTCCACCGCCGGTTTCTGAGACACTATCTCCTCAACTGTCCATTATTGCAGGAAAGTGTTACAACTACCCTATCACAGGATGAAACAAGGGCGCCAAGCTGCGCACAGCAACACTTGGAGAAAAGAAACTTCCGGTTATAAATTGAACTCCCCTCCTAGTGTACTGTCTCATCGAACCGTCAATAATAAATATGTATCATAACCATTGTTTATTTATTTATTTCCGAATCCTGAGAGGGCAAAGAAGCAATATAAGGTTTATCAAAGCGTCTACAAATCAACATTGTGCTACTCCAAATACCGAAACAAAGCTATTTGAAGCCTATTTCATAAGGGGAAAAAAATCAATGCTGAACACCGATAAAAGAAATCTTGATAGCAATTGGAGTGGTATTATTACTAATTATATCAACAAAATCAAACCAAAAAATTGTGGCCTAGCTATATACATTGTGCACACAACGATATAAATTACACGTAATTGTCTGTTGAGTGATTATGACCAGATTCTGATTCAGACAAATCCATCGGAAAGAAAAGCTAAGATACCAATGAAAAAGATTATTAGTAAGTTAGTGCACTAACATTAGGGTTACATACATACCGTATATTGTTATATAGTAAAATAATAAGAGTAATTTATAACTATTGGAAAAAGGTAGGTGAACATAAGAATCGATAAAATTTACGTTATATGCATGAATTATTACTGTTATATAAAGAAAGCATGTTGTGTAAAATGACTTCAGCCGTTGTATGTCCTCAGGAGAGTATTGCACTCGAAATATTGGAAGAAAGATTGACTATGTGTTTCATATGCTCAACAAGCAAGTATGGATTGTTTTAATTCGAGGGTTTTGAAAAAAAAAAATGTATTTCATCTAGGAAGCTCCTGCTCGTACTCTATTAACGTTAAGATTCATGGTCCATTCTTTCCTTCAAAATTAATCAGGCTTTCGAATGATACCACACACATGCATCGCAGATGCAAAAGTCGGGAAAAATTTTCTCAATAAAATGTTGCTATTACCTACAGAAAAGTATCTTTAAAAAATGCCCTGGGCTATCTTTTGGTCTATTTTATTGAATTACAATTAATAGGCATGTAGATAAAATGAGGAAGTGAAAAAGACCAGATGAATTACAGTAGTTGGCCATGAATCAGACGTTGATTCCAGGGTTTTAAAAATACCAACATGATTTAATTTTTGTGGTGAAGCTTTTATTCACCATAAACTCTCGTAAGTCGTGAAGTAGGAAGCTTGAGAAGTGGAAGTCAAGATTTTTTCCTTCCCATATCTTTCAGCACTATAAAAGAAACAAAAGAAAAATGTGAACTCCAATGTCAGGTGTCCATAGAAAACGTGATTAGTGATTACAGTGTATCCAAAAATTTAACTTTTGCCTGTTTAAGGAAATTCTTGCTTTCCTTAAAGGAAGTTAAGAGATATCCTGCTTGACATCCTGGCTGTTTAAAGAAGTTAAGAGGTATACTATAAACAGCTTTGTGTTCTGAACAATTTATACGTTAATAATTAGTCTAAACTAGTAATCCAAAGTTTATACTTACATATAATTTTTGATTTGAGTAGCTTTACCTACATTCAACAAATATCATAGAAAAATCAGTTCTGTTTGCACCAGTGTAAGAAAAACATCGTAAAGTTCGTGATGTTGCGATAGTACATTTTAATATTTCCACAAGTCTCTCACTCACTGTTTGAGATAAATTGAGCAACAGCATTTATACTCGTAATTTTAACGGTACTTTCCTTGCTTTCATACTTGCAAACTCTTTCACTAGAACTGTCGAGTCTATTTTTTATTTCATTTATTTATTTCAACAGATACTCAGATACAGCATAACGAGCGCCATTTGCACAGGGAAACATAACAACCATGTATTAACAATAGAAATAATAATAATAATAAAGACAAAGCAAACATGAAGTTTCTTAATTCATTTTTAGTTATTTTGAATTTGTGTAACTATTCTGTCAAAAGCTGAGTAGCTTAAAAACTGTCCACATCAGGTGTTATCTGATTATATATCAAGGATCAAATTTAGGTCCGGTACTTTTTCTGATAATGATTAATGATCTACTAGAAGCTTTTATACATACATCATGTCTGATATTTGCAGACGACACCAAATTATATAATGAAATTCAAACAGAGAGGGATTGTAATACATTACAGTCGGATATAAATAGACTAAATGAGTGGTGTATGAAAAACAAATTCCAACTGAATATTTCTAAATGGTATGTAGTGACTTATACACTAAGCAAAAAACAAATATTGTTTGTGAATACATTATAGGAAATCAGAGGTTAAAAAGAAAGGAAATTATAAGAGGTCTAGGGGTTCGGTTTGACATGAATTTAAAATTCAAACATCATGTAAATATAATAACTAGTGCTCGGAAGTTGAAGACGTAAAAATTGCCTAAAAAGGACCTATAAAAAGACCTAAAAAAAGAACCAATTTAATTAGAATTACATATTTAATGAATATAATGCTCAAGAAATACGAGCTTCTGGTAGGTTGATGGTCTGTCCTTCCACAAACTGAAGTCCAAACTAAAATAAGAAAACTTCCCCACCCTTGCTGGAGGACATTGTTCCACCTCTATATCTGACTTGTGATTGTTGCAGATCTGGTCTTATCAGTCCAGTCGTTGAAAAATATCCTATTTTTTGAATTTTCTTTACTAAAGAAAAAATGTTTAAGAGGTGGTGGTGATTCGAGTTAATGGCCAGTAAATTTATGGTCGAAAGATGAAGTTAAAAAAAAAAAAAAACGTTAAGACCTACGAAAACCTTAAAAAAAGACCAATAAACAAAAAAACACCGAAAAAGGACAAATAAAATCCTCCATTTTTTGGCCTTCAATGACCTAAAATATATTATGTTAAGCCTCGTCTTCGGGCACTCGTAAAAAAGAGGATTTTTTTTCTCAACTTCCGGGCCCTAATAATAACTAATGAAGCTTTTAAAATGCTCAGTTTTATAAAGAGGTCAAGTCATGATTTAAAAAAATACTAAAACAATATTATCGTTATATAATGCATTTGTACGATCAAAATTAGAATATACATCTATAGTTTGGGATCCTTTTTATCAGTGTCAGATACAACAAATAGAGAAAGTTGAAAATAAATTATTGAAATATACTGCCTATAAAATGTTTAATATATAAAGACAATATATTTCTTATAAAATACTTCTAAACAAATTTAAATTGTTGTCACTAGAAAATAGGAGGTTTATGCGAATAGTGTTATATCTTAAAAAAACTGATTGATAATAGGGAAGATATTTTTATTAGGCAGATTACCTTTGATAATAGGGAAGATATTTTTATTAGGCAGATTACCTTTTTATTTTCCTCGACAAAATCTAAGAGGAATACATACTTTTTACATGCCTCATAATAGAATAAAAATTCTCTACTGTATCAATTATGTGATGCGGATAATTGAATTGGGACTGTGGGGTTAGATATATTTCAGTATAAATTTAAGACTTACAAGCGAAAGTGTTTTTAGATGTTAATTGATAAATTGTAGATTTGTTTTTTTGTATGTTATAACCTGGAGAAGGAATAAAAGGGTATACTTATTGCAATTTCATGTTTAAATACTAACTACTGTTTGTTTGGTGTTGCACATCCTTTGATGATTGTATATAAAATTTTGTACTTTGTAATTGCCTTTGGGTGTTAAGTACAATAAAATATATTATTATATAAATTTGTGTTCTGTGAAAAAGGATCTAAAGGACCTTTGAATAATCGACAGTCTAGGGTGGAAGAGGTGGGTATTTGATGCTACACGGGTAGGAATGTGACGGGATAAGTTTTGAAGTAGGGCTTCAGTTCTTAATTTTCCATTGACTACTTTATGTAGAAACTTTAGTTCAGTGACATTTCTGCGAGCATCCTGACTTTGTATATTCAGATAATGCAAGAGATCTTCTTTAGTTACAGAATGAACAGTGGGAACACAGAAACATACTATGACACCAGATAAGATATTCTCCCGCTCCATATAAGTGACCAGTAATCGATCTTGGGTGATCGCACTTTTATTAACTTCCTTTTCCTCTTCCTAAATATGTAGGGCGCTGGCGGCCGTATGTTTTGACTAATGTTGATAAACCGCACGTAAAAACATCCTGCCATTCCGCACCTAAATGTTTCCGCCCTAGGCAGCCGCCTAAGTTCTCTATATGGACGAGCCAGCTCTGGTTGTAGGTTATATGAGCTAGTGTCAGATGACATGGTGTCCGTCAGTTTTACTATGAGTTCGTTCGTTTCTTACTTGTTTCTAAATCATTTCACAATTTTCTCATAATCAGTTATTAATATATTTTTCTTCTTTTTCTTCAGTCTATAGGTTTGACTAAAGATTACTAACTGATAGTGAAACGTCTGATATTTCACAGGTCAAATTCTCCCGAACGAGATCCGCCGGAACTGCAGCAGCGGACAGCTCGACCTTTAGCTCTTTCTTCGGATAGTGATAGTGACGATAATTTTGAAAAATGTAAGTATTCACAAACAAAATTACAAGTTACTTTAGTCACTATAAACGTAAAGGGAAGGCGGCACTAAGGAACTAAACCAGCTCCCCATGATATTAATGTTTCACTTTAATGATGCAGTACTAATAAATATCGACTGGCTTATAAATCGTTTAACACTAGCAGTCGTTAGGCTGAAGTAATGGATACTTACCAAAGGCACTATATATACGAGGTTATGTTAATGCACGACTTGTGATTTTTTTTTTTTTTTTTTTAAATATTTTTATGCATTGTTGTATGAAATTTATGTGCAAGTTGATACATCTTTTCATTGTAAGGTTCATATGGAAAACCCCTTAAATCACATAAGAATTGGGGAACATTATACTTGTAGAATTGTCCCCTCGTATACTAGATCTCAACATGATGGATTTTTTCAGTATGAGAAATTGTGAAAGACCTAATTTATTCGATGAAAATTTCAACTATAATTTAAAACAAATGTAATGATGTAATTCGGAAACCTATCATCCAAGAGTATTTGCGATACGATTTGAGATAGTTTTCGAAAGATGTAATTCGTGCAATAGAAATGAAGGGAGATGTTTTAAGCACAGTTTGTAATTTCATAAAGAAAATGTATTTGCTATCTATCTATCTATACAAGAATTTTGAAGCTGAAGTAAATATATATTTGCTTCTTTATGTATTTTGCTCTATTTTTTAATTAATTTTCAGTTTTTCACCTGTATTGTACTTTTCGCCATACTTTATTATTTCTTCGCTCTTCTCACTTCTACCGACCTTCCAGAGTTTTCTCATGACTCTGTGGTTAGTGTACGCATCGATTACTTGGGAGGCAAATATGGTTCTAATCCCACATTACGTTGTAGATCCACGTCTCATGTAGCCTCACTGCTAAAAGGGACGCAAAACTTTAATCCTACGGATCTTCCCATCTCAGTTAATATTCCTCCACTAAACTCCATTATTTACAACCTAGTAATACCATTACATGACCATATAACTGCTTTCCAGTATGGCACCAGTCTAGATTAAGGGGCTGGTTGAGTTCCGGTTTAGCCTGGACAGTCCTTGTTTACACCATCTGATCCCCAAAAAATTGTTCAAAATTGCAAATGTCATTGCTTTTTTTTTTTTTTTTCGAAACAAATTAACATCATTCGTACATTATTTAAATAATACTGCTTTTATTAATTATCAGTTATCGATATTCAACTGATAGGAATAATCTACCCTTTTATTAGTGATCGATACTCAGATAGGAATAATCTACTCTTTTTTTTTTTAGTCATCGATACTCAAGTGATAGGAATAATCTACTCTTTTATTAGTCATCGATACTCAACTGATAGAAATAATCTACTCTTTTACTAGTAATCAGTACTCAACTGATAGGAATAATTTACTCATTTCAAAAAATAAACCAGTTTTAGAAGGATTATGTTGTAGTTTTCACCACGCCAAGTTTTCATTCTCCCAGACCTAGAAGTAACAGGTGCACCATTTAATGCAACATGGAGTGACATAGGGTCACTGGAGAAACTTAAACTTTAGAAAGGATGACAGTCCGATCCACATGCACTAAAACAAGGCTTCTTCATACACTCAAAATACATAGTTTGCTTTTTCTAAGAAATGACAGCTATCATCCGAATTCAAACTACTTTATGCTAAGATAATATCAGTGAAGTCGGTCGATACCTGTCTTATACATTAGGACTTTCGACTCCTCAAAAATACGCTTTCCTCTAGCGGCGTTGGGACTTTCTTTGATCTATAAAAGCCATGTCAAGATCCGTTGAAAAACATCTTCCTTCCGTTCTCCAGAAGAGTCTACTGGAGTCCAGAATAATGGTGAATACATGGAGTCCAACAGAACGCAGCGTCATTACCTTTTTCCTGAACATTTTGTAGTGTTAAGCTTGACCCTTGTACAGGACCCAGCTTTGGTTATATTTTCTTTTTTTTCTTTCTTTTCTTTTTTTTAATCATTTACGTTATTATTGTTTTCTAGTTTTGCAGAATATGAAGACAAAGTTTGAATCCACAAGAAAGATATCCAAAACTCCTTCTTCTGGTGATGATGAAGATAACTTCATTCATGACACATCTGTAGAAGATAGTCCAACATTTTATCTAGCAATTCAACGAAAATTAGTTGAAGATATCAATTCCAGAAGGAGAAAGTCAAGGTATTTATTTCATATATATATATGTTAATGTTCATATACGTGTCTCCAATAACCATTCAACAAAATTCAGAATTGTCAAGCATGAACGATACATCAAATAAAGTAATGCGACTCAATGGAGTAAAGGGAAATTTCATTTGAATAGCTACATGGGCTGTCATTAAAAAAAAAAAAAAAAAAAAAAAAAAAAAAAAAAAAAAAAAAAATCAAAGAAGTAATAAATTTTATTATATTATGTCTGTTTATTTATCCTGTAAGAGTTGTCAATTCACTCTAAAGACTTACAAATGTAATAATAAATTTGTATATCGTCACTGATAGAAACAAAATAATTTCTGCAAATTTTCACAGTATAAATAATTATTGTAACCTTTTCTCTGTATACGGACAGGTAGAGCTTGGTAGAGTAAAATTACAGGTTCGGAATCTTTTCCCACTACCGGTTTATTATAAAAACCCAGTATTATTTGTAATACAATGATGTGAATTCTCTAATATAAGGTAGGTATAGTGTCCCTTCGACCAGACGGTCTTGGGAAGGATCCCTCAATAGCGAACTACGTAAGAAGGTGTAGAACACTCGCTGTTCCACTGTAAGCAGACAGGGGTTAGGTTCCCAACAAAGCTCCACGGTAAGCCAAGCCGGGTTGTAATTAAGATTTTCTTACTGCTCCACTGCAAGCAGAAAAAAAAAAAAAAATGAAGTCCAAAGTAAAGGCACAACTGCAAGCCAGAAAGTAAAAGAACCATTAGCTACACTGCAAACTAAGGCTTTGGGTTAAGCTAGGTACTTCGTAGGCTCCACTGCAAGCCTAGAAAAAGAATTTAACCAATCATAGACTGGTAACTGTCCGTGAAATCCTTTCCGTTATATGGGCGCTCCGGGCGATGGTGGCGCTGCTGTTCTCTCATCGTCATGTAACCCGCGGTGTTGCTATATTCTCTGTCGTTTACTACTTGTAGTTTCCAATACGTAAAGTGCATGTGGTTGTTGCTTATAAACAAAGCCACGTGTAAAATGTTTGTAAACACAAACTCATGATATATTACTATATACAAGTATAATAAGATATCTTTTATTATTGAGTTAATAATAATGCACAGTGAGTCCTACATAAAAGTAGCCCGGCTTGGTAATTTCCTGTCCCGTCAGTAAGAAAATGTAAACACTGGCTTAACTTCATGTTACAAGAGATGCTGGAAGTGGTCTCCGTTAACGTCGAGATGCTTTTGCATACGTACGTCACAGCATATTGGCTGACACTGTCTGAAGCTCTTTATGTTTGATGCTCCGGATGTTTTGTGGCATTTCAGCCAGGATATGGGAGTTATTTGCGTACCCCTTCTGCTTTAAGCATCCCCACAGATAAAAATTACAAGAGTACAAATTCGGGGAACGAGTAGACTACAATCCCTTGTGTACTGTGTGCTCTTCTGTTAACATTTCATGCACCTATGCCAAGGATTCGTTCAAAGTGCAGCATATGACTCCCTCTTGTTGGAAGTAGGAGTGTAGTCTTGTGTCAGTTCGTAAAATTGTTGCAGAAACCCACGATGAACTTCACCATCCGCTGTTGATTCGAAGAAAACTCAACCCACTATACATGTCCTTGAAACTACACAGAAAACATCAGTTTTTTGGTCATTGAGATGTGTGTTCGTGCATGATATCTATGTTCCTAGCAGATCAGTGCCACATTTATCGCAGTCTTACCCAGGTATAAACTGCATCAAACCGGTTAAAGCAGGCACTAATAGGGAACTTAGACGAAGGTCTTTCCAGTGTTGTTATACTATGGTAACATTTTGGAGAAAGTTAACTGCTTTTATAAAGTTTGGTTACTTCATACGCACTTGTATATTTAAACAATATCCATTCATTCGAAAGTTAGTAGTTTTTTTTTTTCTTTTCTTTCTTCGGACAGTTATGTATAAAGTGCTGTAAAACTTCGGTCTGCTATAAGAAATGATAATACTATAAATAAGTTTACGTGTAAGGATTTTTTACAAAGAATATTCGTATTTCTAGTTATATTTTAGTCCCTTTTTTTTTTTTTTTTTAATTATAAGTGTCTGCCTATTTTCTGTGTTTTTTGGTGCCTAACCATCTGCTCTCTAGTAGTAGTAATAATAAGAAATTTAAGATACATATTCAGTTTGTTTATTTTTTCTTTTATTTCATAACTGAAATTCTGACTCCAGTGGAAGTGGTGGACGTGGATCGAGGAAATATGACATCACGCCAACACTACCTGCAGCGAATTTTCTTGACTGTGATTGGAACAAAGAGAATGAAGATACTCCTAAGAAAGATTCAGACTGCAAACAAAGAAATCAAGTATTTAGTCCTACGTCGTATATAACCCCTAAAACTAGAACAAATCCAGTTTTTTCAACAAAAGGCTCTAGCAACGTGCCTAAGAGTAAGTAATGCTACTTCCGTGACTTCCAAATTACAAAAGCTTATCTTGTACAATAATTCAGTTTCTCTCTTTAGAATTTAATTATACTCGGTATTTCAGCCCTCTCTGAAGCCAAGAACATGAGTTACGTTGTTTGTAGGCTGGAAAATCACTGAAATGCCATATTGTGGTTATTTACTGCTTTGCCTGTAAAAGAATTCCATTCTTTAATTAGTTGAGGAAAATATCTACACAATAAAAGTGACAGAAAACAAAGTGCAATTGAAAAGATTAGTGAAAAGTTCTCATAATACTTAGAGAATTCAGCGTGAACTGACATTGAATTTTATTCATAAATAACAATCCACGAAAAGCAGTCTTAATTTCTAAGACAGTGATCGGATATAATAAATCTCATGGTGTAGAATTGACATTAACGAGTGTTTTCCAGGCATGTGGCAATTTTTCTTTTACAGGAAAGGAGACAAATAACCACAAGATGAAAAATTAATGATTTTCTGGTTTACGAAGAACATGGCTCGTGTCCATGGCCACAGAACCCTCCGAAATATTGAATATAATTAAATTCTAAATAGAAGATTGTACAAGGTAAGTTTTCGTTGTTTTAATAACATGTGCTCTGTAGCATCTACTAGTAATTATTCCTCGATTTCATACTTTCAGGTGTTTTTAACACGTTCACTGCCACGTGTATACTTAAGTATACACACGGCGTAGATAAGTACAGGCCACGTGTATACTTAAGTATACACACACTAGGTTTCCTTCTTGGTCATGTGTGTTCTTAACTATTGACTATTCTACTTTGCCCTTAGGAGAGATATCACATGTGACCTGAGAGTCTTTCATTTTGCTGTCAGTTTATGGAATTTGTTTTCTGGGGAAGAGGGATGAAGTTTTGAATCCAGTACATAATTTTCTTTTATATTGAAACCTGCTTGTTGGTACAATATCTATATGTATCATTTAAAAACAAAAAACAGCAAGCAAAACTAACTTATAGATATATGGGTATGATGTTTTCTTTTTACATTTTGTTTGAACAATGTATATAATGTAATGTATTTTTGCACTACAGTACATAAAACATTATTTCCTAAATTGTAATACATGGAGAAAACGCACATAAATCTGATAAATGTCAAACAATTAAAGCTTTCCTGAATTGTAATTAGAAAGAAATATGAATTAGTAATTTCCTTCTCATATCTAATATCTGATATGATCACTAATCACTAATATCTAATATGATTTCCTTCTAATATCTAATTCCTGTTATTAGAAGGAAATATGACTAGTCTAATGAATCTCATTGAAGCAGTCTCTACACATATATGGACTCTTAGGGCGGATGTCACAATAGGTCACAACTTGAGGTGCACGCTTCAGTTTGCCATTTATTAGCTGACCACTTCTTCCATACTTTTTAAACACAAAACACATCGCCCCTTTTTGGATTTTTTCCAGAACTTTCTGTCATCCAAAGAGTGAGAGTTCTCCTTTCTTGAAATTGGGGTTGTTTCTTGAGGTTGGGGTTGGTTGCTTGGGGTTGCCAACGCCAGGATAACTTCTTCTCTAAAATCTTTTATACTAAGAGATTTCTCTGGAATAATAGACGAAGGTGTCAAAATGAGCAAGTGGAAAGACATGAGGGAAGTATTGATGCCTTCAACAAAGCACTGCACAACTGTCTGCATCCAAACAAACAGGAGAGGTGAAGGTAAAGCAAAAGCTCAATACATTGTCGATTACAATATTGGGAAGCCTTCAATGGATATATATATATAATCAAATGGCCTTGCATGATACGCTTTCTGGCGCTGTAGCAAGTGACAGAAAAATCATTGTTGAATTACTGTGGGAAACAAGATTAGTAATATTCCTTTCAACAATATATTATAAAAGCAATAAAAAGATAGTATAAAGAGCAACTTACCCATGAAAACTATATTATACATTGTACCATGCTAAAGTTTTTGAGAACAAGATCCTGAGACGAATATTCGGACCCAAGAGAAACGGGAATGGGGAATGGCGGAAACTTCATAACGAGGAACTTCATAATTTATATGGTTTACCCAACATTGTTATGGTCGTCAAGTCTAGGAGGCTTAGGTGGGCGGGTCATGTAGCTAGAATGGAAGAAAGTAGAAACGCTTTCAAAGTCTTGACTGGAAGACCAATCGGAAAACGACCATTAGGAAGACCTAGGCGCAGATGGGAGGACAATATTAAGATGGATCTCGCAGAGATGGAATACAAAGTAGAAACTGGATGCAGTTAGCTAAGGATAGAAGTCAGTGGAGAGCTTTTGTGAACGCGGCATTGAACCTCTGGGTTCCATAGGCCATAGAGCTAGTTAGTTGGTTTACCATGCTAAAGACACAATAAAAACATTGAATAAGAGTGGACGATACAATATATTATCCGTGTATACTTTAGTATACACGTGGCTTGGAAAGGACTATGAACCGTCCCAGGCCATGTGTATACTAAAGTATACACGGCTGAAAACGTCTCAAAACATCAAAAACAACACTGAAACCATTAAAAACTGAAAAATCAAGTTAAAAATGTCACAAAAGTTAAAAAGTAAGAAAAATGAACGTTTGGCCTGAACCCACCCATAATCCGAAATTACGCTTGGCAGTCAACGTGTTAAGTAGGAGATCTCCCCGCTTTTTGCTATAAATATTCATAATATTTTCTAGTTGTTTACTTTAGAATTGGCATCTCAAGATCATCGTTCTTACCATTCTTTTCTCCTGCCACACTATTCTGTATCTTGGTTGTACTCTATCAATCATGTCGGTCTCGGGTTCGATTCCCGTTGGGGGCACTCGGTCGAAAAAGTGTAAAAAGCTTTTTCAGGACAGCCATCCTAAATGAGGTTTTCCTTATTCACACTAGGCAAATGCCGGGGTGGTACCTAACTTATAGATCCCAGACCGCTTCCTTTCTTCCTTCCCCTTCCTTGAATAATGTGCTCGCCGAGGGACATCCCTCATACTTGACGGGCTAAATGGCCATAGATGCCGAAAACCCAAAAATGTAAATCTTAAATCCTCTACCAATCATGTGGCTTGCCTCGTATGCCTTAGTGTTGTAAACAAGGTTGCTAACCGTTACATTACATACTGTCATTTGTGTTGCACTTAGTACGAATTCTTTTTCACTTAAATTGAGATATTATATTTTTAAGTTCAGACATAGATATATTCACATTTATAATGGTTTGTAAACAATTAATTGTACCTAGTCCTGCCACATATTCTATCCCTCAGAGAAGCTCGCCTGCCATATAGAGCAATTAACGAAACACAGTATAGTTTAAGATATGGAGTACCTACCTACATACGTAGCATGCTTATTGACAGTTACGTGTTATGTCCATCCTTGGCCTTTACATACCTCCGTAAACTGCCCAGCCACTCATCTATTACCACACGCACCATTTTCAGTGGTATGGATCTGCTGTTTGCACCAAATCTGCCTTCAGAGCTTCAAGATTGCGATGAGGTTTAGATCGGGCCTTCCTTTCGAAAATGTTCCACGGTCGGTAATCCAAAAGATCAATTTCGGGAAAGCTTGAAAGCCAATCTCGTTGGTGATGAAGTCAGACACATAAAACGCTAGCCAGAGTTGTGTCATTTTCGCTCAATACAAAACTTAGTTGAAATGTTCACTGCTGCCCAGGAAACAGTGTGATGCTTAAGGACTTCATAGCAGTCCCCCAACATATCATAGCAGTCCCTCAACATAGTTGTCGGTATGTGACACACCCTCCACCTCGCTGAAATGCAATTGTGTGACATCCTCATACGAGCCCTTCCCTAACAAACTATCATTGAAGCTGGGTGATGCCCCCTTTTCACTTTAGAAACTTTGTCAGAGGCCTCCGGAGAGCTAGGCACATACACCCTGACATTTTGCGGTTAAATTTTTCCTCAACAGTGAAAATCTTTTCATCTCTAAAAAGGATTTGGCGATGTCGACGTGTATCTCACAAGCAGTCTCTGTGCTTATGTTGTCCTTATGTGACGCAAACGTGTTATAAGTCTAGGGGCGGTGCTTCTCGGCCGTAGACTGTAAACTAAAATTTTTTATAATAATGTGCAACATAGTACAAGGTTGGATTTCCCTTCCCTTGCCAAGCTTTTCTGCTTCATGAGCGAATTTCAGTTTTTTGCAACGACGTTAATAGCTGCTTGTATCTTTGTTGTATGTGATCGACCTGCTCTTTCTGTACCAGCAACAGGGAACGTCTTCTTGTGGAGCTACCAAATCTGCACTGGTTTCTTGTCACACTTATAAAGCACAAACACAGCAATGTAGTTAGCTTTGACCCATCACTCTACTGCAATATGTTGCAAGTCTACTAGTGTTCTTTCTATATCGTTCTGAGTCATTTGTCCTTAGGTTACATATACCAACTCGCCAGCACCACGTGAAACTACTGTAGAAGTAGGGACAGAATAAATTTATATGGCAGCACTAGGTATAGTAATATAGTTGAAAGTTTATTCCAGTCTCTTATCTGTAACTGGTTTAAAATTTCATAGCTTTGTATCATGTCCTAATAGAGAATAGTTCCTTATGTATGATCATTGTTATCATGATAACGTTGAGTAGCAACAATAGCTTTCTAATTGTACTTCAGCCTCAGAGAAAAAGCAAGTATTATTATGTTTTTAAAAAATATATAATAGCTAATATACGGTAACTTTCGTAGGAAAAAAAAAATGTTTACGAAGTTGCCGCATTTTAATTATGAGTTCTTGCACATTCATATAAAACTTCCAATGTGTGCGAATCACAAATAGCTGGCCATAAAAGGATGAAACCAAATTGAGAGGCAACTATTAGAAAGTACTTCGATAGAACATAATGCTTGCCCTCATGGGATCTCCTGCAATGGAGCCCCTAGGGGAGCATCCGAAAATTCTAAATAATAAGTTAAAGTATCATGGAAAAGAAGTACCTTTAATAAGAGAAAGTTTTTCGTGTGAGTCACCGCTAACGAAATGGACACTGAGTTCCATCTGACTGAAATAATTTGCAATGAAATAGTGGTGCAATGCTATGAATGAAATAACGCAATTTTGTGAATGCTAAATTAAGTTTAAAAAAAAAACTGCTAATGAGATTATTACTGCACCTTTGTATATTTTCTTTTCCTTATTATTCACTTATTACATCGATCTATTTAATTATTTTGTTGCAATACTGAAGGAGCCCATTTGTTTTTTTCAGGCAAGAAGAGAGGTGCCAAGACTGAAGCAGTGAAAAGACAAGTTTCCAAAGTACAACATGTAAATGAAAATAACTTCTGTTCACCTGTTATGAGTTTCATGGCTTCCTTATCAGGTATAACACATTTTTGTTTTTGATTGTGTTAGATATACAAAGTGGACTATTTATCACGAAATGTCCTTGTAATTGATCTAATAGATAAAAGAACCTAATTTTTTTTACCGTGCAAATGTCGGCAGGGGGATATTGTTTGGCATACTCTATAGTAGAAATGCAAGGGCTCGGGGGACTTTAAAAAAAAAAAAAAAAAAAACTCTGTTTTTTCTGCTTCGCTTTTTTGCTTGGGAAATTTTGTGCTTTTTTTTTCTTTCTTCAAAATTTTGCTTTAAATTGATAAAGCAGACTTTGTTTCGCTTCTCTACAACACAAAAACTCATTTAATTAGTGGTTGATGCAGATAATAATATAAATAAAACCTCTAAAATATACCATGAATTTCGAAATGATTTTTCAGTTTTAATTCTTAACGTATTTACATTATGAATTCCAAAAGATTAACCAATGTATATAATAAGTTTTTAACCTCTTATATACAAATGTAAGTACTTTTTTTAAAAAATGATACACAAATAACTAGCAAAATTGTATGTAGTATTTTTCCTCAAAATATCACACACACTCTTTTTGAAACAAAATAAAGTAAAACGTAAGAGAAATACATTTATATGATACTCTTGAAGGATACACATCAAGAGCTTCGTTTCGGATGGTTCTATACATTCTTACAATTTTTCAGTGAAGTTTTAACTTTCATATACATTGTATGAATATTTCGAACTAATTTTTCATTCATTGATCACATACGTTACCAATAGTCGGTTACCACTTGTCAGGTGTTTCGGACCGCCAAAATCGGTAAAGTTCCGAATTTTCTATAATACATTGACAGTTCCTTAAGCTTGTTTAGAATCGGGAAAGTACCGAATTTTCTGTTCATGAATCATATGCATAATAGACTGTTCATCTGAGCGTTTGGTTTCCTACGTTGTAGAATATATAACCACCATCACGGTGTATCTTGTCCTGAAGCTTTCTAAATTTTTAACAAGAGAAATTCAACATATCATTACGAAACTCTTTATATATATATATATATATATATATATATATATATATATATATATATATATATATATATATAATTTACAAAAGAGGAAAGACTGTGGAATACATCTAAAAAGAATGAAAGAATCAATCACTGTTCCAAGTCACAAGAGAGGCGACAAAACTGATTGTAATAATTATCGAGGCATTTCTCTTCTGTCAACATCTTATAGACACTTCCCAAACATTCCATTAACAAGATTGATCCCATACGCAGATGGAATTATTGGACATTATCAGTGTGGATTTAGGCGAAATCGATCAATTATCGACCAGATACATATTTATAATTCAACAAATACTCGAAAAGAAATGGGAATAGCCTTACGGCTCGGTTAGGAGGGAAATATTATACAATATTCTTACAGAATTTGGAATACCGAAAAAGCTAGTTAGATTAATTAAAATGTGTTTAAATTAACCCCAGAGTAAAATCCGAGTAGAAAAATTCTTGTCCACAAGCTTCCACGTCGAGAATGGTCTGAAACAAGAAGATGCGCTATCGCCATTATTATACAGCTTTGTTCCGGTGTACGCTATAAGGAAAATCAAAGATAGCAACCAGGGTCTAGAGCTAAATGGTATTCATCAAGTTATAGCGTATGCTGATTATATAAATCTGATAGGAGATGATAGAAGACTAATCGACAGAAATACAAAGGTCTTATTACACGCTTGCAGCGACATTGTTTTACAAATAAATCCAGAGAAAACTACATACATTAAAGTTGACTAGGATGGTAATACGGCAGATTTTGAATGCGTCAAAATATCAAATAATACTTTCGACAAAGTGGATACTTTCAAATATCTAGGATCAATATTACCAGACCAAAATCGTATCCACGAATAAATTAAATGCCGACTGAAATCAGAAAATTCGTGTTATTATTCATTTCAAAATATCTTGTTGTCGCGAATTCTGTCGAGGAATTTAAAGCTTAAAATACATAAAACGATAATCATGTCTGTTGTTCTGTATAGTTGTGAAACATGGTCGCTTACGCTGAGGGAAGAACGCAGACTGAAAGTATTTGAGAATAAAATCCTGAAACGAATATTTGGACCCAAGAGGAACGGGAATGGGGAGGCGGAAACTTTTTAACGAGGAACAACATAATTTACACGGTTTACCAAACAGCTTAAGGGTCATCAAGTCTAGGAGGCTCAGGTGGGCAGGTCATGTAGCCAGAATGGAAGAAAGTAGAAATACTTTCCAAGTTTTAACTGGAAATCCAATCGGAAAACGTCCATTAGAAAATCTCAGGCGGAGATGGGAAGACAGTATGAAGATGGACCTCGCAGAAATAGTGATAATAGAGAAGAAACTGGATCGAATTGAGTAAGGACAGAAGTCAGTGGAGAGCTTTTGTGAACGCTGCATTGAACCTTGGGATTCTATAGGCCGTAGAGAGAGAATACATTTAGTTAAGCACAACTGCGCAGCAAACATGATTGAGTGGTTAGCTTTTGCGCTTGTATCGGGAAGTCCGGGATTCAACCCCGCATTCGACCATTTTGACAAAAGTTTATCTGTGACTGTAGAGATAGTGCGTGTACTGTGAGCTGTGTTCCCACATTCTGGAAAATCAGGGGATGTGAGGGGAATCATGCATTTTGCGTAAAATGTCATGAGAAAGTCAGGGAAAGTAAATGTGCAAGACAATTCATGAAATATAAATTATGTTGCCTCAAAACTGTCACAGCAGAGTATGAACCATTTTAAAGAAAATTCCAGAGTCTTGAGCCATTTGTTTGTTTTCCTGTACTCAGAACTGTATATCTCTCTTAAGTAATCTAATGAGTCGTTGAGTCACACAAAGCATTATGAAACTTCCCGACAGACCAGTGAAACTTCTGGCTTTGGATTTGACTGCAAATGAAAATTTACTAGAAATAAAGAAGGTGGACATTAGTTTTAAGATAGAAAAATTACTGAAATAACTGAAAGCATGAGATAAAGATAAAACTAGCTTTCAGGCTTCACGGTTGAAACTTTTTGCCGGTCACAGTCAAGAAGATTGTGGAAAGGAGTCCTCTGAAGTGCAAATTAGTACGTATTCTGTCAGCTTTGGACCCCAGGCTGCAAAAGAACACTCCAGAACTTACTCAGACTAGGATGAAATGCATCCTACAAACTGCATGAGCATAACGGAATATCTGATTTTGTACCTGAGAAGGCAAAGTGTCAATTTCTGTCTTTCTGTACTGAAATTCAGGGGTCTCTTGCAGTTGACTTCAGAGAATAAAGAGAAGATGGGCAGAATCAGGTTAGAGACTTCTTTGCAAAGGTAATGTCCAAGAGACAGGAATATTCCGATATGTTTAATTTTATCCCACGGCAGTGCCTCAATGAAGGACGGGTTGTCGGTCAATAAGACACTTATTGTAGAAAACCAAATCGAAGATTCTCTGGTAGCACAGAGGCGGGTGCACGATGCAATTATGTACTATGGAGGTGTGGAATCTGTTCCTGTTGATCGAAAAATGTTTCTCTCAGTTCGTTCAGCTCGGAGACGCTATAATGAATACCTTAAACAGAAACGAATCTAAAGTGCAGAGAAAAGTAAAATCAAAGGTGAAATAGAAAACTAAGTGCTGAAGTTAAGAAATTGGAAGAAGGAAAAAACAAATGGAATTATGTTACAAACAAGAACAAGACGCTTTCGTAGAACAAATTCAAGAACTGAAAGCAAAACAAAATTCTGTTTAAAAATGTGAAGATTGAGATGTCTCAGAGTTGGTCTTGACTCTTGTTTAAAAAAAAAAAAAAATTACAGTGTCAAGGTAAATGTTACTGTATCATACATATATTATTATATACTTACATATTAAATTTTGTGTAATAACAATTACTTATATTGAACAAAACAAATATGTAAATGGTAATTAAAAGTGTGTTGGCCTGCTATGGGGATGGTGGAGACAGTTAAAAAAGTGTGTGATAGAACTTAACCCCTTGTCTTACCATTTATATTCAAGAATTTATGTCAGGGAAAGTGAGAATTTGTGTCAGGGAATACCAGCAGTGACGGATTTTCGAAGGGGGTTAGGGTAGTTAGGGGGATTAAGTCTTTCGGATTGAAGCCTGTACCCCGAATTTACGGAATTTCTAAAACAAACTAAATATTAGTTATGCCTTTACTCATAAACTTCAAGTTCCCCTCAAATAAACATTAGGAATTTTTAGAAAAAAAAAAAAAACATTAATAAGAAAAAGCCCTCTCAAAATACTTGTTCTAAATCCACCACTGATTGTTATCGGTATAAAATGGTCTTCCAAGTTGTATCCGGAAGATTATTGCTGAATATACAAACGAAATGAAATATAAGTTATGCCTGTACTCATAAACTTCAAGCTCTTCCCAAATAAAAATTAGCAATTTTTAGAAAAAAAACAAACATTAATCAGAGAAACCCCTCCCAAAATACTTTTCTAAATCTGCCACTGATTATTTCTATAAAATGGTATTCAATGTTGTATCCGAAAGATTATTGCTAAATCATTGCACAGCTACAGTATGACAGAAATCTGAAAGTACGCTCTGACGGATATATTGAAAAACGTACGCTCTGATGGTAAAAACATTAAGTTTAATTAAGTACTAGAAGCTAGAGTAATAAACTCTAAGAAATGAAACACGGATGACAAAAAATAAGATGATGTAGAGAAGAAAAATGTTGGTGATAACTCAGAAGTTAAAATAAAGTTAAATAGCCTCTAAAATTACCCTCAAATTCAACGTACTTTATGTTACTTTAATTCATAAAACATGTGCTCCATCCATCATGATGGTGAATTCCAGAGAGAAATATGGCATTTAGGTCATGAAATCTTATTTAACTATAGACTATACTATAAGAAAGCTATTTAGATAGAAAAATTGTGAAAACGAAAAAAGCCGGCTTTTTTGCATCTGTACTCTATAGTACCTTCAGGTAGCAGTTTTGCCCAGCTAACCTTAAAGTTATATTTTTTTCTGATGGCACAACGTCATATTATTACGTATTTCAAATCCACGTGTTAAACGAATATATATATATATATAAAATTCAGTGTTACAACATAAGGATGTTACGGTATCACAAGCATGGAAAATCAACTACACTTTCGGAGCTTCTACAACAGTGATAATGGAAGTGAAACGAGGGAATGTACATCCAAAGTAATTGTGTTAAATATGATCATCATTACGAGCGCAATTCGAAGAAAGAAAAAAAAAAAAAAAAAACGTTTGCGCATGTACGAGAAATGGCCGGGAAGAGCGACGTCAGTCCTGTGACGCTGTGTGCAGTAGTTCAGTAGTAGTGAGCAATGGAAAGAGGAGGTTGTGTTGCAGTACATTCGTCTACTATAACAATTATATGGTCTAGGAATTAATTCGTGCGTTTTTTTTTTAAAGCTTTATTTCAAAAACAAAATAAATGAATACGTTAACAAAAATATTGTCCATCGCTAGCCACTACTTTCTCCCATCTTTCAGGCAATCTACGGATTCCGTGTCGAAAGAATTCTTCATCTTTTGAAGCAATCCAGTCAGAGATCCATTTTTCGATATTTTCTGAAGAAGTGAACCGCTGTCCAATTAAATCGTTATTCATGCAATCGAACAAGTAGTAGTCAGACTGAGCAATGTCTGGTGAATGCGGCGGGTGGGGTAACATTTCCCATCCATTTCCAAATAGATTTTGACCGGTTTTGCGACATGTGGTCGAGCGTTATCATGTTGAAAAATAAGTTTATTGTGTCTGTTATTCCATTCTGGTCGTTTTCGGGCCAAAGCTTGCTTCAAACGCATTAATTGTTGTCGATAACGTTGTCCATTAATAGTTTCACCAGCTTTCAGAAGTTCATAGTACACCACACCATTCATATCCCACCATATACACAGCATAACCTTTGCACAGTGAATATCTCGTTTCGGTTGTAATGGACCTGGTTCACCTGGCTTCACCCACTCCTTTTTTCGTTTAGGATTCTCGTAATGAATCCACTTCTCATCACCAGAAAGGGATTCGATGCAAAAATCCCTTTCTTTTCTGTCTTTGAAGCAGCAATTCGCAAACGGTTTTTCTTCTTTCAACGTCTCTCTCTTTCAATTCATGTGGAATCCAATGTGACATCTTTTGAATCACCCCCAAGGCTTTGATGCGCTTGGAAACTGTTTTGCTCAACTCCTAGTGCTTCTGCAAATTCGTCCTGCGTTTGACACGAATCCTGATCGAGCAATGATTTTTTTTTTTTTTTCCAGGTCGCTCTTGGTCTTACAAGCCGAAATCGCCACTTTTAAACCGTGCAAACCACTTCTGACATGTTCGCTCAGCACACGTCACCATACACTTCCACCAAAATACGATGGCTTTCGGTAGCACTTTTCTTCATGTTAAAGTAATGAAGAACTCCCCGCAAAAACACTTTATCGGACACAAAATGCGCCATTTTCAGTTGAATAAAAAATGTTGTTGTTTCCGCTTCAACCAAGTGACATATACTAAACAAGATGCGCAATGACAGTAGTTTTCAACGCATGTTTGGATCAACGAAACTATGGGACAATAAGCTAGTTACGTCATCTCTTGTAAAACCGCACGAACTACTTCTCTAGACCAAATAAAAATAAATGCTTCAATAGAAAAACCCGCCAAATGTGTAGTGCGTGTGGTAATACGATTTTTGAGTGCGGAAGAAACTTCCAGCAGCTACGATTCATCGTAAGCTGTGTGGTGTTTACGAACCAAACGTGATGAGTGGAAGTGTCGCACGTAAATGGCGTCACTTGTTTAAAGATGGACGAACTGACGTGCACTACGCGGCAAAAAGTGGGCGTCCATCTATAGTCAGCAATGAACTTGGCTGCATCTCTTCAAGCATATGAAACTAGCTTGTGTCGCAGTGCTTCTACAATGACAATGCGCATCACAGTGCTGTTAGCAGGTTGCTTCATTTGCAGGCTTTTAATTTTTTTTTTTTTTAGAAGGAATTTTATGACAAGTGTCTCAATTTGAATGGTGAATATTCTGAAAATTAATATAATGTTATACTTTTCTAATGTGTATAATAAAAGTTTCATATCAACGAGTGTATACCACTGATAACCAAACTGAGTTTTTTTTTTTTTTTTTTTTTATTTTCCTTTTATATGGCGGAGTTTGAACAAATAGTAACAAAAAGATACACAGGATTGTAATTATGACTTTCTTCAAAGGGGTTTATTTCGAAAAAGTGCTTAGATATGTATTATATCCAAGCACGCAAATGGTTTTCAATAGGCATAAAGATCATAAAGCCGTTTACTGCAATTGAACGTCTCAGACTTCGGAAGGTATGAAAAACATGGGTGGATATTGCTATACTTCTTAAAATAGTGTATTTGTGGAAACATTGCAAAACTGTTGCAATATCCCTTCATATTGGAAGTATCCTGTATTGGTAAATAAAATCACATGCTTCAGCATAAACCCCAGCTAGTAGCCGATAGATGTCACACCGATGGAACACGAAGAAAAACTCTTCAATCCCTTCACAGGCACCACCTCCAAAGCTGGCTATATAAACGAACACCTCGAGACAGAAATCATTAGTTGTTAACTGGTCATATTTTACCTATCTCTCAATGCTGCAACGAGGAGGAGAGACTTCTTTAACTTAACTTCTTAGCGGCAACTGGCAAGAGATATCCTAACCTATCTGCGAGATGCAACGGACAGGAGATACTAACCCTATCTCTGAGCTGCAACGCAAAAGAGATATCCTCACCTATCTGCGAACTGCAGTAGGCAGAAGATACTAATCCTACCTCTGAGCTGCAAGAGGTATCCTCACCTTATCTCCGAGCTGCAATGAGCAAGAGATATTAATCCCACCTTATAGCTGCAACGGGCAAGGTCATTCTTAATTAGCAAACCTTAAACCTCTGAGCTGCAAGGACAGGAAGTCCCATTATAGAGGAAGATTTACTTATTTACTACTTTACTTAATTACCTAGGAAGATTGACTTAAGTCTCATATAGCCTCGCTGCTAAACGGAACGTTAAACTCAACTTACTTTTAGAGACTTACTTATTTCCAATAGAATGTTACACTATTATTGCTTTCCTGTGCTTCTATAATATTACAGCAATAATTTTTGGTGGTTGTAATTTCAAGCTCTTGGAATTAGTAATTTTAAGCAGTGTTGCAGATTTTACCAATATTGCTTATTTCCAGAGTGATTTGAGATATCAAATTGTACTAAACGGCCTTATGATCTTTACGTATATGATTGCATGGTATCTATCTAAGCAGTTTTTCGAAATCAGAGCCTCTTGGGAAAAAAAAAAAAAAAAAACATCAAAATTCCAATTCCTTGTAACTCTGTTGCTGTTTATTCGAAATACGTCATATCATGACCATAGTATTCGACACTAAGGTACTTTCAATATGCACTACGCCACCCATCTCACTCGCGTTATTACATTGTAGAAGCCTACAAAGTTCGTTTTTTTTTTAATTTTGTGATATTGTAGTGTGCTTAGTTTGTAACACTGAATTAATAAGTGTTGTATTGTAAATTTTCGTTTAACATACATATTTAAAATGTACAGTGATAATACCATTTGAAAAAACACAACTTTGTTGGGTTGGCAATACTGTTAACCTGGTGGTACTGCAGAATGTCATACAGTGTACCCTGTCGATATTTGCCTTGTACGGAATTTCAGACTTTTTTTAAAAAAAAAATCTATTAGTTTAAAAGTTCCTGTGTAATGTCAATGAGACAATTATATCATCAAGTATTTTGTCACCTTTTAGGAATCACTTGCAGCAAACAGAGAAACGTCCATACTATACAATCCTCATTTAACCTTATAGTAATGTAGGCATAATCCCTTTAATATTTTTTCAACTGTTGTCTTTTCTTCTTCCCGTATCTTCCTTCCTTCAGAATACAATTACTTCTCAAACAATGTTCAAGTTATTTAAGACAAAAAGAAAAAAAAAAATCTTGTCTCACACTTGAATGAGGACGGATCAATAAGTAATGCACACTTTTTTATGCGCTATTATTGTGATCTGGAACTTGAAAATTGAAAAGGAGAAACTTTAAAGTTCGCACTTTAATCGACAGTTGTTCGATTACGTGCACTTCTAACGGCAGAAGCTTGAATTATTGAGCAAATATTGCGCTTGTGTTATAGTCAGGATTGTGAAAAACCCATTTAAAAGAAAAGGAAAAACCAGCCCAGTGTGTTTTATTGGGCAAAATTGGGTTTTATTAATTTTGTACGTATATTTAAAATCATATTCCTGCTTGATATACTATTTAAGCATTCATGTTCTGTTGTACACATAAAAGTGGAACTCTCTTGTTGCACAAAAGAAATCCGTGAAGCATCCGCGTTCGTGGGATACACGTTGGACCATTGCCCCTCACTTTATTTCAATTTCTAGAATGGAGAATATAGACAATGCTGCAGAATAAAAAAGAGGTGGGCAATTCTATATAACATAGAATGGGAATAAAATCCCCTATTACACTCAGAATCAAATCCCTGGCCCTGACTGAAGATTCCTGATAGTTTCCCTAAAACATGCCGGGCAAATAGTCGTGCTGGAATCCTCAAGGTCAGCAACCAGTGATAAAAAAAAAGTGCTTTCTTAATTGACCAATTTTGGAAGAACTGAAATGTTGGATTTTTTTGTTTCTTCTAGAAAAGGAATCATTTTCAGTTGCCGATTTATTTTCTTACAATAGATTTTACAGTTTAAAGACCTTTGTAACATGTCATAATCATAGTATACGCCACATGCTCCACCAGATACGGAAGAAGAATTAGCGAGTTTCCCAACTTTTTAATGCAACTCTTTGTCATTTTTGTGTGTAACTAGAGGGTGCCGTGGTGTCGAATGTGTTAATTCTTAACGTATGTGTGTTGCTTCAAATGGGACATATTTTGAAGGTCACAAAATAAATTTCGATGATTGAGTAAATATTTTGTGCTTTACAAACAAATTCCGGGTAATTTTTGGACAAAATGTGATAATAATAATAATTTTAAACTTACTTGTTCTACTACTCACGAGAGAATATCAGTTGCCAAATGTCCCACAACTTGGTGATCTGGGATCAGCATATCGACTCGCAGCTTCTTTATAATTGCTGATAGATGCTGTAACATACATGATGATTGAAGGGGGCACGATGGCTCAGCAATAGAGCTCTTAACCCTGGTGAGTAGTGTCCCTGATTCGATCTCGGGCCAAGTAAATTTGTGGTGGACAACACCGTGCTCGTGGGTTTTCTCTGGTTACTCCCTTTCCTTCTACTTTCTCCTTCCACCAATTCTTCCATCACCATTCACTTGCTTTAATCGTCGTCTCCCTTAGTCTAATAGGCATTATAGTGAGACGTTAAACTCAAAGATTTCATTTCATTTCATGATGATTGAAATATGAACAGTCTTACTTTGTATCATAAACTTGTGGTATCATAAACTTCAATCATAAACTTTGTATCAGAAACTTCAATTAAACAGTTTCAGTGTAGCTTGCACCTTTATCGATGACTGCTTAAAGCTCACACCCTGTAAAGTATAAGTTTCAAATCAGCTTTATACTAAATACAAATGAATTACACTCATCTAGAAATTCATTCCAATTCTCCCTCACAAGAAGAACTACAAATTAAAATTGTGATAAGCATATAAACTGTGTATCTCTCTGTTTCGAAGAAGTCGAATTCGGTAAAGTTTTGGGAAGTAAGGTTGTGTACTTTCCTTCCAGAAAGGTTCCACAGAAGGCAGGAACCTTCAGAGAGATTTTCAGTTTAGCAACTTCTTGGTGTCAAGATTACACTGAAAGTGTTTGGTTGAAACACAACTACTTCGCGACACAAGGTAAGACCGTCCATATTTGAGTAACATCATCATTATGACTGACTTTCTAGACCGGATTTTGATTCTTCTTAATTCTGTAGCTTCCAATTGCATCATAATGGTGGATGAAAACTAAATCGAGCCCAAAGTCAAAGTGTGTCATAGGCAGTCATGCTGATCACTCGGAGAGGTCACTTTTGGCTATATGTTTAGCGTATGCGTCTTTGGCACTGGAGACCCAGATTCGATTCTCTGTGGGACCTCATGTTTAGATCCCATATGAAGCTGTAGATCCACGTCTTATATAGCCACGGTGTTGAACGGGGCACTAATCTTTAATCAACACGCTAATCACGCAACTTCCTGTAAGCTACTGTTATCTTACATTAGCTAACAGTAATGCCTCAATAATAGAGCGTTCTGCGATAGGTTAATGTAAGTTTGCAATGGTCAACATTGAGCCCCTAGGAATTATATATGAATGTGACGGAGAATATTATTCTGTTCATTTAGAAGCTATTGTCTTCTGAAAATTCATAAAAGGTGATGAGCTTTTAACGTGTTATTCAACCTTCTGTAAATGTTTTGATTTAATAATTCACTTTTTCATTTCTCTCCAGCACGAACCCCAACTAGAAGAGCCGATCCGGAAGCTTTGTATTACAGAAAGAATTTCAAGAAGACGAAGGAGGAACTTGCTTGTAAATTATATAAAATGTTTAATGCCAATGTATTTGACAATAAGGTAAGGTTTTACTACTTCTTTAAGCAAAGAGAATGTGATAATTTCTTGCCTTCATAATATTTAATGGCTTATGTTCGTTCTCGTAAAAATGATCTTGGGTTCGGTTTCCAATAGTCGCACTGAAACTTGGGTGTTGACTTAGCATCATGAGGCAATTGAAGATCTGCTTAAAGCAAGAGACAGCGAACTATTTTATTTCTACGCACTGTGGAGTCCCACCATCAAGGTTGTGCGAACAAGAATTTAAGGATAAATTAAAGCAGAGCAGATTCAGGTAGCAAAGAAGTAAATCATCAACGAGACATGAGGTAATTGTAGTTTCAATGTCGGCTACTAACAGTAAATAGCAGAATTATTCAGTCCTCAGGTAGATTTTACTTCCGATGAAGACAATAACACATAATAAACGTGAGCTTCTTTGTAGCTAAACGGTTAGCGTACGAGCCTTTGGCGTTGGAGACCCGGGTTTGATTCCCGGCCGGAGCTCATGTGGTTCGAATTCTATGTCAATCAGTAAGTCCCATCTCATATAGCCTCGCTGCTGAAAGGGACGCTAAACTCAAAATCAACTGAACTCAACGCGCAATAAACGAATGCTAATACATATAGTATATATATAACATTTATAACCTTTTAATTTTCGTGAAGGAATTCGTAGTATATTATGTCATTTAATGACAGAGTTCACACTGACCTTGAAAGTCAGGAAAACCTGCTATACTTCACAGAAAAGTCATTTTTCTTCTTTTTCTGCCTACAGAAGATATGAAGTACACCTCAAAGAGTCGAGACAGACTCAAAAAGAAGAAGAAAAAGGCCGAAAAAAGAAAATTAGTTATCTTTAGAAATAAAGGAGTTTGAGTAGCGCCGAAAGGTGTTCAAAAGGAAAAGAACAAATTGAAAGAATCAAATGCTACAGAAAAAAAAAAATAAGTTAGATTTGTTGCTTGTGGACAATCAGAAATAGACCAAATTATAATATATGTTTACTTGTTTATTTTAAGTATCTTCAGAAAGTGAAGATATTATGGTTACCGGTAGTATATAATATTGTACGAGTGTTTTATCGTATTTCATATACGTAAATTTTGGTATTTACAATAAGAAAGTGAGCTACGCTGTATTTTAGAAATAAAAAGGGAAAGCGTTGAATGGCCGTGGAAATGGTGAGTGTCGATTAAGATATATTATTTTTCACCTAACCATAAATGGTAGTGTTTGTGATCATGTGGATCAGGAAAAATTTGCTTACTTAATTATGGAAAGTCAGGGAAATCAATACCAGAATTTCATGTGAATCTTGATTGACAGTGCTGTATATATATATATATATATATATATATATATATATATATATATATATATATATATATATATAAAATCATTAATTAACTTCCACTAATTAATTATAGGCGGATCAAAATTAGTAACAACAGTTCAAAACCATGTAGGTAGCGTAGTTGCTAACGCTTTCGCCTTCGGTGCGAACGGTACTGGCTTCGATTTCTAGTGGGGGCACGGTCGAAAAAGTGTAAAAAAAAAAAAAAAAAAAAAACTTTTTCAGGCCAGTCATCCTGAATAAGGTTTTCCTGGGTTTCCTCATTCACACCAGGCATGTGCCAGGGTGATACCTAACTTATAGGTCCTATGCCATCTCCTTCCCTTTCCCCGGATAGTGTACTCGCTGAGGGACGTCATTCCGCATACGTGACGTGCTAAATGGCCATAGATGCCGAACATCCAGAAATCTAGATCCTAAATCCCTAAATCAAAACCTCGTGGAAATTTGTGTTAAAAGGAAAACTACGTCACGACGTTATTAAGGTCACCAGAGAATGGTTAATCCTTAACGTCGTGGTGGTAGTTACAAGTGGAGGATTTGTGTGGAAACGAACAACAATATCACAAAGTTGCCGCCTTGTAACACATCTTCAGAAGTGTTCGTAAACCTAAGTGGACAAAACAAAGTAGACGCCACAGCGGAATACTCACGGCGTGGCAACAGAATAACATGTGCTATTCCAAATGTCAATTCGTTTCTTATTTTAATTCCAGTATAATTATTGACATTTGTGCCTTACTTTGGCATTCTCTTATTCGATTATAGTTCTTATAAGCAGAAGAGTTCATTTAAGTACTCGCATTATGACATGAACCATAATGTTCCTAAAAACTACGGATTTATGTTGTCTTTGTCTTTGTTCAAAATCTGTGTTTTATCGTCTCCTTAATATTTGAGCAGTTGCATTTGTGCTGCTTGTAGCATCGTAATTCTACTACATTTAAATAACCTACCCAATCCGAATATAAAAGTTAAAATGGAGCTTCAGTGGAACACGTAAATTTTAGCAGTTCGTGATCATTGTATGTTTGATTCCCAAAATCTACATCATCAATCGTAAATGAAAATTAAAATTACGTTTGTCGTATTACTAGTAATCTCGCTGGTTATTTCAAATATTAATCGCAGATTGTTCTACAATTTTTCACTTCAAAATTCAGTTTATAGAAGAATCCAGACTAGTCTTAAATTTTCTGGTGACAAGGTGTATACCCAACCTTTAGATTCATTTTTCAACAAGAGAATTATAGATGACAATATTTACGAACACCTTTCGAACAGTACGAACGACGCCTTCTTGGTTGGATCCATACAAACAAACAAAACATATAACTAATAGATAAGAGTATATGACAAATACACAACATTAGACAATGCGAACAATACGACAAACAGGAAGTGCCGCAGATTTTACTTCCTTGCACATTTCCTTATATTTCCCAACTCTTTCTAATTCTTTTATGCCCTCACATTTTTTGGAAAACTCTTCCCTTGCTTTGTCTGTTTCTGTTCGTAACTCGTTGTTTATCTTCCTGTACATATTTCTTTCCTCTTTGGTATTAACCTGTTTGTACGCCCTCATTTTCTGCAATATCTGTTCTATAAGCTATGATTTCTCAGTCGTTTTGTGTTCGCAGTAACCTAGTACTTCATCTGCAACCTGCTATTTCTCAAATTCAGTATGCTTCACCGTCTTCATAATACTTATTATTATTATTATTATTATTATTATTATTATTATTATTATTATTATTATTATTATTATTATTATTATTATTATTATTATTATTATTATTATTAAATTCCTTACTCTTGTCCTTTTTTGGGTAGGAAAGTATCATCAATATTAAAAGTGCATGGAGAAACCCCTGTCTAAAAGTTGGAATACTGTTAGTTTAAAATAGAAAAAATATAACTTTCTTCTTCATACCACACTGTCTAATTGTATGTAAAATTCATGGGGCATAATGACTTAGTGCCAACATCTGGTGTGAAGTGTTTTTATTTTGGTCATATGTGAGGCTGTAATGGCCAACATAAGTCTATTTCTTTGGGTTCTCCCATTTTCTCTTCTCCTTTTCTTTTTCATTAACTTTTCTATCGCCATTCACTTTCATTGATTACCCTCTGCGTACCCTCCAAGGATTAAGCGCACAATTTAAGGTTACTGTGCCCACCTCCTTGTCCGAGCACTTCGCCTTTTCGCCACCAGATGCTCACTTTTTCATTTAGCAATCACTGCTGGCACCTCTACTGGGAAGAAATGAAAGATCGTACCGCTCAGTTTAAATGTGTCCAGGATATCCACAATTGAAGTGGGCGGGGAGAGGAATCCAAGTTTTTTTTTCCTTCGTGCACCTGCAGTCAGTCAGAGTCTAGTTTTACAAGCCGTATTGTTCAGCCGCAGGGTAAAATCTCAACCATTGACGGGTAACAGAAATCTTTTCTTTTTGCAGGTAGGAATAGAGTTTTTGTACGAAAAACGTGAATTAGGTTGCAGAGAACGTCATTCGCATCGCGTTGACAAATTTTCTTTCGTCCGTTTATCACATGAAGCTCTTTTTTTTTTTTTTTCGATTATTACCAGAATATGAGATAAAAAACCTAAATGGTTCTTTGTATACAGAAAACAAACAATACCAATATTTTCTTACATATCAGTATTATATGATTTTTTTTTTCCTGAAGTGTATGATGCTTGAAAAATGGACAGAATGAATTTTGATTTTTCTATTTGTCCCTATCCTTCTGAGTAGAGAGAATGCTGTGGCGCAACTAAAGGGCCTGCAGGGCCCGCAACATTCAGAGGCCCAGAACAGAAAGAGGCCCATTTCAGTTTCGAAGTTAAACTTTATAATGTTAGGATGTTAAAAAATTATGTGATGTTCCAACTATATCTCATTTTTACCTGTGAATACGGTAACACCTGAGCGATTATTTAGTAAATTAAATGCCAACAAAACTTATACTGACCAGCGAAAACATTATGACCACTCGCTACTTTTTGAACGAAATCATTGTGCAGAGATAAGAGCTACAAGGCATAACACAACCGCGCGCCAAACGTGACAAGAATCTCACACGATTAGTCAGTGTGGTGCTTGTGCCTTGAATGGGGAAGGACGACGATATATCAGGGTAAATGGCTGGGAGCTTCATTTCGGAAACAGCGCGACTTGTCGAGTTTTCGCGATCTGCCGTGCTTATGTATTTCAAAGGTGGGAAAAGGACAGTGAAACCAGCATCGAACCAAACAACAAAAAGTGGGGCGACTACACCTCATTAAAAATGTCGGATGTCGTAGACTCTCGAGGTTGGTACAACAGAATAGACGAAAACTATAGCACAATAATATAATAATAATAATAATAATGTGCTTTTTTTGCATATGAGCAAGTTGTGACTCACTAGATAGAACATAGAAAGTCAAAACTGTTCTCTGCAAATTTTATGTGACTCATGGATGTGGATAGAGGGGGTCCGTTTAACATTTTTGCGGGGAGGCCCATTCGTCCTTACTTACGCTATATATAAACTCCTGGCGCAACAGTCCCTTGTGATCTGAGTCTGCAGCGGGCTTATGTTAGTGGTCAGCACAACTACACCCAACGTAGCCGGCTGTCTAGATTGAAGTCTGCTATCTTTTAGTTTCCCAACTTTTCTCTCGATGTTTGGTCAACACAGCAATGTTTGAGTGCCACACCGGGAATTAAACCCTGGACGACGCACACCGTATCACTTTCGCTAATCTTTTGGTAAAATTCAGGTTAGGGTGGTACTGAATTATTTTTGGAATATGCCATTTCTCATAAGGTAAAATTCAAAAGTATTGTGACATAATTAAAAAGCTCATTATCAACCACGTATTCTTGCCTCTAATATCACTAAAAGTTTTCGAGATATGTGTCAAAAATGGTTGAAACACTTGAAGTTAGTTTAGTAACTTGAAGAAGATAGTGGCCTTATACATACATAATTGCTCCAATTTTTATTTTTATTGTTCTTTCTTGTAAAGAAATACAAAATCATAATTTCAACAATTTTGGTACATTTTTCACAATTTGAAGGGCGAACAGCCGGTTTCTTTCCTTACGTTTTGAACTTGGGATTTATATTCTTCTTGTCACTTATCGTGAATGTCATATAATGACATGGGTCCCAAAGCTAGAATATATTATGCGACAGAGGTAATGACAATTTCATCTCTAAGATCTTTTAAATTTAACATTTATTGAACGATAGCGGTTTTATAATACGAATAAATTTTTCGCAATAAGGTGCATATAGTGGTCGTAAGAAATGACAAAAACTACCATTGACCTTTATAGTTTGACTGATGCCTGGTCTTCATGGTCTTCCCCTTAAATTTTGTAAAGGACAGTATCATTTTAATTATCTTGGCCTAATTTCCTAAAGCCTCTCATTCGTACGCTAAAAGAAAGATTTCTATTTTTTATGTATAAGAATTCAGGTAATGCAAATTTATTCAAAATTCGTTTACAATTAAAGTCGGCTAAACAGATATTCCTTCGATATTTCTGTATTTTGAAAACAAATTCACGATTTCAGTTCTTTGTCTTTACTTGTTTCCATGTTTTTATATATATATACTGTATGATCAATTCCAAGAATTGTTTTAGTTCCCCGGTAAATCCATTTATAACAAGCTCCAAATACTGCTACAATTTTAATGTGGTTTCAGGAGAATCTGCATATCTCATCCTTTTGTTACTCTCTATATATTCATCTACTATGTAAACAAACATCAGTGAAAGAAAGAGGCTGAGAGCTAACACGTTCTCCGTGAGAAACGTTGTCATTCCTTTTACTGATATATCTAGAGAGTCTAGTGTTGCCACGAGACAAGACGAGATTTCTGGCTGTGTCGTATCGTCTAGAAAAGATCTGCCCGTCTCGTCTCGTATCGAATGGTTCTGTCTCGTCTCGTGACAACACCAGAAAGGCTGAGGCCCACAAAAAGAGCTGTTATACCAAGTGGTTAAAATTACAACTTTTAACCAAGTTTTGTTTGGTAGCACAACACACAATACGACTACAATCTTCCAGCAACGACTGCTTAGATTCGACTGAACCAGTAATTACTTCGATAGGAACATTTGTCAATACCGTCAGTAACGTCGAAAGGCAAGATTTCCCCATTTATTCTGATATCCTTTTTTCAGAACCCCTGGCGCCACTTCAACAAATAAGGAGGCCTATGTAACTTTCCCATTTAAAAAATGGTTTAGCTTCGAATAACATCATAAAACAATAAAAAAGATAAATTTTGTTGTCAAATCAGCATCTTTTCAAAACTCAGTATCGAGAAAGGCTGACACGTTTCTGTCTTGGTTCGGAACGAGAAAGACCATGAAACAATGTTATTTACTGATAAAATTGCCACTTCTACTTGTACTTCTATAACAGGATTTTTATACGTAGATATCTCCACCAGCCCCCGGAATAAAATCTTCTGAAACACTGATCTCAATGAACGCTTTACATTTGTATTTGAATCTGGAGCACTATCACAAAATAATTAAACTTGAATCGATTGAAAAATGGAAGTGAAAGCTGTTTGTAAGAATCATTTTTAAAAAATTCTTTAGGTATTCCCTGTTCTTTGTAGGATTTGAAACATTGAATCATTTCGATCATTTGAAATAATAAAAGATGGTATACATTTCGAAGGCAAATAATTTATTCCGAGTTAATAAATTTTTAAGCAAATTCAGAAACTGTGTTTGTATTTTTCGAGACACGAGACGAGACATTTCACAAAACGTTTCGTATTGTATCGTGTCTCGCTTCAAAGAGTCCTGTCTCGTCTCGTTGCAACACTAAGAGAGTCTTACGCATTCTCTTTCCAAGAAAGTGAAACTTGAAAAGCACATTCAGTCAATTGTTATCATAGAATATACTATGGGCATAGCCACTGATGTGTAGAAGGTGACACAGGCGGAATTTGTTCTTATGGAGCCCTTGGCGAGTTGGAGCCGTGGGGCTCTATTATTTGGATTGGAAACATTGGTTCAAAAATATTTTACATTTAGCATACATATATACACACACATATATATACATACACACACACACACACACACACACACGTACATGTGTGTTACATATACTTTAGTGTGGACCTGCGGACAAGGTATAGTTCGCCCGCCCAAAACAGCCTCTCGGGGGTGGGTTCGAAGCGCACTCCTGAAACATAGAATTATGCTAATCGTAATTTTCTGAGATAGACTACCCCCCGAGGAATAAGTAAATAAATAAATAAAAATAGTTTCGTAATGTTTATCTTCCGTATACGAGTAATTGAAAAATTTTAGTGTCTCAACAATGAGAGCTGTATACAGGTGATTCTGCGTTCCTGGCGGAACTTCCCTAGTTCCGGCCCAAAATTTCACACTATACCCTCTTTCGGCTCTCTCCCCCACGGTAGTTTTAAGAATTTTTATCTATCATCTACTCCCTTGGAGTAACTGTTGCTCTGTATTTTCACGGGCTTGCAACCGTCAGAATGAATATTCTGGCTGCTTTCCCAGCTACCCATTCAGCATGCAATAGATACATGCAATAACAATCAAATCCCATACAAACTACTCTACCCATCAAATATTTTAACATGGAAAGTTCTTTTACGCAACGTATTTCGTTTGTTTAATATGGAATAGACCTAAATACAACTTTTTTTTTAATGTTCTTCTGGAAATTCGATAGCGAGACCGCTCACATCAAAAAAATGCTCTGACAATCTAGTAGAAATACAACATGCCATATATACACATTACTGTGATTACATTGCTATTTATTCAATGATTATTTTGCTTAGAGCTTTCTTACTCTCCAGGGTACTCTTCAAGAGTATATAATTACTCTTCACTTATGTCGCGAAAAAATACTCAGCTTGCAAATTTATTTCGAGAACTTCTCATTCCCTAATACATGTTTATTCTTTGAATTTGTACGTACAGCCAACAAACTTACATAGAATCTCAACAGAGTTCAAATGTGAGGTGTCTGCTGGGAAGCACAGGTCAGTTGTATGGGAGGGGCTTTTAGAGTGCAATTCTAGGAACGCTGTAGGGGGCCATCCCGCTCCACCTGAGAAAAAAAAAAAAAAATTGGAAGCACACAACTAGTTCACACTGGTTATGAAACAGGCGCAACAAAGTTCTGAATGAAATATGTTTATTTATTTATTTATTTTTTTTTTATTTTTTTTTTTACTATTCCATTTTCCGAACAATAACATTTACCGATGACCTGATAGCCCCTCCACCACAGCCACCATGAAAACAAATTCAATCGGAATTTGTCCAGCTCGTTTGATCACGAATAATTATCGTTTGATCCCAACGCATACTGATGTATTACACACAATTTGGCTAGGGCTTGTTAGCCCTTGATAATCGACATGTATCATTCCATAGATATTTCAATCGTAAATAGGTAAGCAAAGTTTGCTTAGTTTCTGGTAGCAAGTACGGAAAATAGTTTACTTTTTATTTAAAAATGGAGGCCTCCAACAATGAAAGTAAGAACAATATGTGAAATCAACACGTACTATTTCCTACATATTTCAATCTTAAATGGGTGTGCAAAGTTTGGTTAGTCTGTGGTCGAAAGTATGGCAGATAAAGTTGATCGTTTATTTTACAATGTAGAACTCCAAGGATTGTGTATTTAACAATGGTGGTCTTCAACAATGAAACTAACAACAATATGAGTAATCGACACATATATTTCCCTAGATATTTCAATCTTAAATGAGTGTGTAGGGTTTGGTCAGTTTCTGGTAGAAAGTATGGCACATATAGTTGATTGTTCATTTAACAAAGCTGGCCTCTAACAATGAAATTAACAACAATAAGTGAAATCGACACGTACTGTTCCATAGATGTCTCAATTGCAAATGAGTGCGCCAAATTTGGGTAGTTGTGGTAGAAAGAGTGTAAGATAAAGTTGATTGTTTAGGTAACAATTTAGAAATTCAACGATTGTTTATTTAACAATGGTGGCCTTCAACAATGAAAGAACAACAATATGTGAAATCGACACATACCATTCCATAGATATCTCAATCGTTCATGAGTGTGCCAAGTTTGGTTAGTTTGCGGTTGAAAGTATGGCAAATAAAGTTGATAGTATATTTAATAATGGAGAAATCCAACGATTGTTTTAAAATGGTGGCCTCGAACAGCGAAACTAACAACATGTGAAATCGATTGGTACCATTCAGTAGATATCTCTGTGGTAATCCGATGGGGTACCAAGTTTGATCAGTTTGTGTTAGAAAGTATGTTAGATAAAGTTGACTGTTTAAACAATGTAGGCCTTCAGTAATGAAACTAACAAGAATATGTGGAATCGACACGTACCATTCTTTAGATATCTCAATCTTAAATGGATGTATAAAATTTGGTCAGTTTGTGGTTGAAAGTACTGCAGAAAATGTTGATTCTTTACTTAAAATGGTGTCCTCTAACAATGAAACTAACAACAATATGTGAAATCGACCCATACCATTCCATAGATATCTCAATCGTACATGATTGTGCAAGTTTGGTTAGTTTGTGGTAGAAAGTGTGGCAGAAAAACTTGATTGTTTATTTAACAATGGTGGCATCTAACAATGAAAGAACAACAATATGTGAAATCGACACGTACCATTCCCTAGATACTTCAATCTTAAATGCGTGTGCAAAGTTTGGTCAGTTTCTGGTAGAAAGTGTGGCAGATAAAGTTGATTGTTTTTTTAACAATGGTGGCCTTTAAGAATGAAACTAACAACAATAAGTGAAATCGGCACGTACTGTTCCATCGACATCTCAATCGTAAATGATTATGCAAGTTTGGTCAGTTTGTGGTAGAAAGTATGGCAGATAAAGTTGATTGTTTATTTAATAATGGAGAAATCCAACGATTGTTTAACAATGGTGGCCTCGAAGAATGAAGCTAACAACAATATGAGAAATTGATTGGTACCATTCAGTATATATCTCTGTGGTAATCCGATGGGTGCGCCAAGTTTGGTCAGTTTGTGTTAGAAAGTATGGCAGATGAAGATGATCGTTTATTTAACAATGTAGAAATCCAGCGCTTGTGTATTTAACAATGATGGTCTTGAACAATGAAACTAACAACAATATGAGAAATCGACACATATCTTTCCCTAGATATTTCAATCTTAAATGAGTGTGCAAGGTTTTGTCAGTTTCTGGTAGAAAGTATGGCAGATAAAGTTGATTCTTTATTTAACAATGATGTCCTCTAACAATGAAACTAACAACAATAAGTGAAATAGACACGTACGGTTCCATAGATGTCTCAATTGTAAATGAGTATGCCAAGTTTGGTTAGTTTGTAGTATAAAGTATGGCAGATAAAGTTAATTGTTTATTTAACAATGGAAAAATCCAGCAATTGTTTGTTTAACAATGGTTTCCTCGAACAATGAAACTAACTACAATATGCGAAATCAACAGGTACCATTCGCTAGATGTCTCTGTGCTAATCGGATGGGGGTGCCAAGTTTGGTCAGTTTGTTTTAGAAAGTGTGGCACATAAAGTTGATTGTTTATTTAACAATGGTGGTCTTCAACAATGAAACTAACAACAATATGTGAAATCGACACGTACCATTCCCTAGATATTTCAATCTTAAATGGGTGTGTAAAGTTTGGTCAGTTTCTGGTAGAAAGTACGGCAGATAAAGCTGATTGTTTACTTAACAATGGTGGCCTCTAACAATGAAACTAATAACAATAAGTGAAATCGACACGTACCATTCCCTAGATTTTGTAACGTCCATTAACCAGATTATATCCGTTTGTGCTTAATTTTTGAATTGTTCACTTTATTTTTGATTGTTTTAATTTTATTAGTTGCATATGTTAACATTGGTGACGGTGGCGCCATCTACCGTTTTAGAAACAAACTATTTGAACGTAATGAATAACCTTAAACTAAATATTGCATTTCATGTTAATAATTTGTCACATTAGAGTTATTTAGCCTCAAAACTCAGGCTTTAACAATTTTAGATAGTGATTCAATGTTTTGCACTCTACTCCATCAAGCCCATATTTATTGGTTATTAGTATTTTTTTTTTTTTTTTTTTGGCTATGAGGATACTTCTCTTTTATTCAAGAAAACCCTGTTTAGTGCATAGTTGAAATTAATATTTAATTTGAATGTTTCAGTTACAGTGAAACAAGAGTCTTAGCATTCGTAGCACGGCAAGAAATGAAATAATGTGCTTGGTGATAGAGTTTTGTAAACATACAAAGTATGTTGAAAGAAAGTTCTTTGATTAATATTTTGAATGTATTGGTACATTTACTATTCAAAATTATTCATTCATTCATACTATCATTAATTCATACTATTCATTCATTCTTTCTTTATTGAAACAGCTTCCAGAGAAAATGAGTATAACTTGGAATGTTCGACTACGGAAAACTGCTGGCTACTGCTACAGTAAGAAAGTCAAAAATCTGTCGGGAGAACTGCAGAAAGTATCACGTATCGAATTATCAACTAAGGTAAGTCATTACTACATGTTGAACTTAGCATATAAACCAATCAAGTACAATGAAACCTCTCTGATTGATCACTAATTATTCTACTAAAAAGTGGCCAGCGTAGACTTTTTCTGTTTTGAGTTAAAATTTATTTTGAGTATAAAAGCAAGTGTATTATCAGTTAAAAAGTACTTATGCGTGATGTACACTAACCATCACTGATTAATGACCACCCCTCTAAAAGCGGGGTTTACTTTGTTGGCATGTGAGTTTCATGAAGATGCAGTGCACAACCCGGTAATGCACAGCGGCAAGGCTACGTAGTCAGTTCGTAGTGATGAGTAAATACTAACATTTATCAGAATTTGGCAAAGGTTGGATCGTGAGATATCGAGTGTTTGGTGCCTCAATAGCGCAAACAGCAGCACTAAAGAGGTTGTTTCTGATCTGTGGTACAACTTTGCACACCAGTGACAGCACCATCAAGCAGGAAGAGAACTGAGCTACCAGCCATGTTAGTATCTTGAGCAATTGACAGTGCGTGACAGGTGTGGTAATTGTGTATCTTCTTGTGAGGTAGACATAGGCAAAACCCCGGCTTGCCTCGAGCTGCATATCAGCTACTATCCGGGAAGTCAGATATCTTGTCACCGTTGAGAATCCAGCTTCACAGAAAAGTATCGCAAACTAACAAAAACATCAGTAAAAACAGTGCCCACTACAGTTCAATGCGATTCGGGTTTGGAAAAGCGACGCAAAGGGTGTGTCCATAAGCTTTTGCAAAAAACATTCAGATATTTCGCATCAACTGTCGAAAACTATGAAAGGTGCCTCTTCGGTGAAAAGTGTTTTACAATGGACGAGGCGTATATTTATTTTGATGATTGGCACGTGCAATTTCTTATCGACTAAAAGTTGCAAGGGACTTTCAGAGAAGTTCACTAAATGAAAGTTTTGGCACAGGGTTGAAAATGACCGATATTATTGTCGAATCCATAGTTTTTGACGTCCCTAAGTTGATTAGTGACAGTTTTGGTGCCCTCTAAAGTTCATGGTCTGCTCCCAGTTAGGGTAAGACCCGTTCTAGCACTCCTAGGGGAGGGTTAGACATAAAAATGATCTGAAGCGACCGATATTAATGTCGAATCCCTAGTTTTCAGGGTCACTTAGATAAAAAGTAACACTCCCGATGCCGTTTAAGTCCGTTTTAAGCTCCCGTTTGCATCCGAGGCGGGACTGAAGTAATGATATGTAAAAATATCGAAGTCTACCGATATTAGTGTCAAATCATTTGTTTTCAGCGTTGGTAAGTTTATTGGTTGCAGTTCTGATGTTGTTGAAGTCCAAATTTAGCCCTCTGTGGTGACAAGACCCCCTTTGCTCTTCTTGAGAGGAGTAGGAAGGGCAAACATAAAAAAATCATTTAAAAAAAATACCAATATTAATATCGAATCCATAGTTTTCGGTGTCGCTTAAGTAAAAAGTGACATGCAAGATGACATTTAAGTTCAAGTTGAGCCCCATTAGCACTTTTCAGGAGGGTGAAATTGTGACATATAAAAATAATTTTAAATGACTGATAGTGTCAGATCCATAGCTTTCGGAGTTTCTACGTTGATTGATATCATTTCAGATGATCTTAAATTTTTTAAGTTGACATTTCAGTAGGGGTAAGGCTCTAGCACGCTTAGGGAGAGTGGAGGGAGGTAATGATTAAAAAAAAAAAAAACTATATTACTGTAGAGTCCATAGTTTTCGGTGTCCCTGAGATGAATAGCAATACTTCGGGTGCCGTTTAAGTTCAACCTCATTAGTACCTCGAGAAAGGGGGGGGGGGGGGAGGCGGATTACATGAAAAAATATTCAAAAATGACTGATATTAGTATCGAATCCATAGTTTTCGGGTTTCCTAAGTTGATTGCCGACGTTTAACTCCCATTAGTTTCTGGGTGGTGGGAAGCGGTTTACATGTAATAGTAATCGAAAACAACCGATATTAGTGTCGAATCCATAGTTCTCGAAGTCACTGATATTAATAATTAGAATCCCGATATCGTTAAAGTCCAAGTTAGCCTCCATCAGCATGGGGTGAAAAGGGATCTAAAATAAAATGTCTCAAATGACTGAGAGTAATGTCGAATCCATAGTTTGGGTTTGACAGGATATTAGGTTACAATCGCAATAGACTTAATCCCAAGTTTGGTCATGAACGAGCATGTCACCTGGATGGAGATTTTAGAGGCGCAGCGAAAAAGGCGTTGCTCACACCTATGTATTTTTTTTAGATGTATGTGTCTGAATGTGTATTCCATCGTAACCCTGGAATACCAAACTTGGTAGATATGACTTTTAATCTGGGGTTGGAAGAAATGACATGTAAAAGTAATTAATTAAGAAAGAAAAAAAAAAAGACTGATACTAGTGTGCAGTCCATAATTTTTGGGGTAGCTGAAATGAATAACGTCCAATAGCGTTTAAGTCCAAATTCATCCCCATCGGCAAAGGATGGAGGGGAGAAGAAGTGAAAAATAAAATATCAAAAATGGCTGAAATTTGTGTCGAATTCGTAGTTTTCGGGGATCGGGAAAACATCTGACTCGCTTATACTTAATACCCACTTCAAGCTGGACTTTTTAATAATATCAATTTGATTAACAATGTATTTTGTGGGGTTATAGGGTCTCAATATTTATGTCAAACGTAGAGTATCTTTTTCTTCTTCTTTTTTTTATTAAACTTTAATTAAAATAAATATTCTAAGGGGAAGAGGACTCAAATATTTCCTATAAAACTATTCTCCCTGTACGAAGAATAGGCATTTCAGCTAGTATAAATGTATGCATATGTGTATGTGCGTTCCAGCATAACTTCGAAATACCTAGATCAATTTTAACCAAACTTGGTACACATACTACTTACAGTGTGGAAGACAGTACAGTTGGGGAAGAGAGTGGGAATAGCTGACACATAAAATTGATCCCAAAAAAAAAATTGACATTTTACTCAAAAATTCGTAGTTTTCGTGGTCACTGAAATGAATCGTTGTGGGCCGCGGTGGCTCAGTGGTAGAGCGTTCACCTCGTGCTTAGGGTCCCGGGTTCGATCCCGGCCCCCGCCAAGTGAACTTTGTGGTGGACAAACACCGTGTGCGTGGGTTTTCTCGGGATTCTCCCGTTTCCCCCCACTTTCATCATTCCACCATTTCATTCATTACTCATCATCACCGTCTCCTTTAGCCTAAAATGAATCGTGACACACTCGATACCGTTGTAAGTTCAATTTGAGGTCTCATTAACACCCGGGGGTGGAAGGTGAAATCGGAAACGGCCGACATTAATATCGAATTAATAATATTCAGCGTCACTAAGTGAATTGGTTGCAGTTCCGATGCTGTTTTTCAGCTTACGGTGGGGATAAGACCTCTCTTGCACTCCCAGGGGGAGTGGGAGTCAGAAAAATGATAGCAAATAACTGTTAGTATCGAATTCGTAATTTTTGTGGTTCCTGAGATGAATAATGACATCCTCGATGCTATTTACGTCGAAGTTCAGCCTCCATTAGCACCCTAGGGGGGATGGTGACATGTAAAAATAATATCAAACGACCTATATTGCGTTGAATCCATAGTTTTCGGTGTTCCGAAATTGATTGGTTACAGTTCCCAGTTGAGTTCCCAGTGGGAGTAAGACCCCTAGCATCCTTCGGAGGATGTAGTAATTAGGGATGTGCAAACATAAGCGACTTATATTAGTACCGAATCGATAATTTATGGGGTCTCTGAGACGAATAGTGGCACCCCCAGTCCACGTTTAGTTCCTATTAGCATCCCTAGGGGGCGGGAAGGAGTGAAATGTAAAAATAATCGAAAATGACCGATATTAGTGTCAAATCTGTAGTTTTCAATGTCCTGAGATGGGAAGTCGCACTCCCGATACCGTTAAAAATCCAATTTAAGCCTTCATCGGCAAGGGGATCGAGAAAGAGTGAAAAATAAAATGTCTAAAATGACTCGGGTTAATGTCGAATCCATAATTTCGGGATCGCAAAGCTGCTATGTGACAATCTTCATGACATTTAAGCCCATTTTAGGCAAGGACGGGTATATCAGCTGGGTGGAAACTTACAGTTCAATGCCGGTCTATATATATCCATATGGATGAATGTGTATGAACATATACAGGGTGGCGCACGAAATGATACTCCGAAGCATATTCCGAGCATAGTCAAGTACCGCTCACTGTTTACTGTTTCTTCGAAGACGAATGGCCCAATCAGTCCATGGCTGGAAATTACAACCCACACTGTAATTCTGGGAGCGTGGTGTTGTTTTTCATGAATCAACCGTGGATTTTCATTGGCCCAAAAACGTACATTTTGTTCGTTGACACTCCGCCCAAATGGAAATGCACCTCATCAGAAAACCAAACGTTGTGAAGGATTCGTTGCTTACCCTCTGCCCATTGCGCGAACACAAATCTCTGCTGCTTGTGATCATTTGTGAGTCGTTGCACAACGGTCATCTTGTACGGATAAAAATGGATGTCACTCTTCAGAATTCGTTAAACCGAACGTCTTGATATGCCAAGTTGCACTGCTGCCTTTCTTGTCGGGACTCTTCCCGGGACTCCTCTGCATTGCAACTCTAACAGCTTTAATATTCTGAGGCGTATAACAAAATACTTTGGTTTGAGTAATATTTACCTGTACCTTGGGCAGAAAGTACTCATACATGTGCACTATACTTAGTAGAATGTTCATTTCATATTAACAAAAGAAGAATGTTTTTAATATATGTAAGTGATTATTATGGGATAGTTGTTGCTATGGACATGTTTTATGGTTACCTAGTCAGTGAGTTTGTGTACTTAACAGTTTTAAGAAAAGGATATTATAAGTTATATCAAATAATAAATCAGTTTAGCACCGTTTATAGACGTTGTCTTTTCTTATTAAAAAGGTGAGATTAATGGTACATAATTATCAAAGCTAATATTTTCATGCCAAAGAAATACTACCACTTCGAATTTTTATCTCAGCAAACGAACCAGGTTTACGACTATCTTTTTGATAAGTCGTTTTAGGCGAACACACAGGCTTCTGTCGAGGACGCTTCGGCTCCAATATTGTTCCTTCCCTCTGAAGGTTTTCATACAGTCTGTGGATGATTTTGTTGGAGGGAGCCCATCGGGTATTAAACCTCTCTCAAAACTGTCTTTAAGCAACAATAACACTTTTTGATTCATGGAACAAAAGCACGATTGTTGAGCGCTGCTCTGTGGTCAGTCTGCTCTTGTCAGCCATCTTGAAAACTAACCCTCTAGCGGCGGCAGGGTGAGTTAGGCGTCAATTTCATCTTCAACTGTTTCTCCAAACTGTTCTGCTACTGCTGCAAAGTGTACATTGCGATTTCTTGTTTCTCTGAAACGATAAAAGAAAAACAAATGGTGGATCATTTCGTGCGCCACCCTGTAATATTGCGTAATTGTGGAACGCGTGGAGCAATTTCAGCTAATCTTGGTAGACATAATACTTACAAACTGGAAAAATTACAGTGCGATAAAGTAGTATTGGCTGCACTATAGGACACTTTTTGGCCCCTGGGTCCCTGCCTCAGGACCCATGGTCCCTGGCCCGGGGTCAATGACCTAGGGGTACATAGGACCACCCCCTCTAAATTTTGGCAGGGGTACCATGGCCCATCCCCCTAAATTTTGGCAGGGGTACATAGGACCACCCCCCTTAAATTTTGGAAATTGCCAAATCTAAAAATTTGGTATGGTAGGGTAGGACCATAGTATGTACCTCTATCAGTATTGGGGGTCTATGTCGTTCCCTTTCATGGGTAAAAAATTGCCAAAAAGTCAAATTTCGGGGGTTTTTGACCTAATTTATCCCCTTGGATGAGGTGTTATTACCCTATATGGTTATATGGGCGTATACAGGGGTCCATTCCCTTTCATAAGACATGGGTATATTAATGCACCCCTTGAAAAAATTGGGAGGGGTACCTTGGCCCACCCCTTAAATTTTGGAAATTGCCAAATCTAAAAATTTGGTATGGTAGCCTAGGACCACAGTATGTACATCTATCAGTATTGGGGGTCAATGTCGTTCCCTTTCATGGGTAAAAAATTGCCAAAAATTCACATTTCGGAGGTTTTTGACCTAATTTATCCCCTTGGATGAGGTGTTATTACCCTATATAGTTATATGGGCGTATACAGGGGTCCATTACCTTTCATAAGACATGGGTATATTAATGCACCCATTGAAAAATTTGGGAGGGGTACCTTGGCCCACCCCTTAAATTTTGGAAATTGCCCAATTTAAACATTTGGTATTATAGTATAGGACCCTAATATGTATTATGATAAATTTGGATGGTCCACCTCGTTCCCTTTTAGGGGTACCAAATTGCCAAAATATAAACGTAAGCAATACGTAGTACCACGTGTTTGGTTTTTTACCTAATCTATTCCATTGGACGAGGTCCTATTACCTTATACGTTATATGGTCACGTATGGGGATTCATTTCCTATCATAAGACATAGGTACATTTGTGCACCCGGGAGGGGTACTTTGACCCACCCCTTTAATTTTGGAAATTGTCCCTTTTATATGTTTGGTATTATAGTATAGGACCCTAATATAAATTACTATAAATTTTGGTGGTCCACCTCGTTCCCTTTCATGGGTACACAATTGCCAAATTTTAGTACAACCACGTGTTTGGTTTTGGCTCAATTTATCCCCTTGGATGAGGTCCTATTACCTTATATGGTTATATGGTCATGTATATATTGGTCCATTTCCTATTATAAGACATGGGTACATTGATGCACCCTTTAAATTTTTGGAAGGGGTACCATGGCCAACCCCTTAAATTTTGGAAATTTTCCAATTTGAGCATTCGGTATCATAGTACATGCCTCAACATGTATCATGATAAATTTGGGTGGTCCACCTCGTTCCCTTTTAGGGGTACAAAATTGCCAAAAATATAAACGTAAGCAATACGTTGTACCACGTGTTTGGTTTTTGGCCCAATTTCTCCCCTTTGATGAGGTTCTATTACCTTATATGGTTATATGGTCATGTATATGGGTTCATTTCCTATCATAAGACATGGGTACATTGACGCACCCTTTAAAAATTTGGGAGGGGTATCTTGGCTCATCCACTCGGTTTTAGAAATTTTTTAATATAAGCATTTGGTATCATAGTACAGGACTTCAATATGTACCACTATAAATTTGGATGGTCCACATCGTTCCCTTTCATGGGTAAAGAACTACCAAAAAATCAAATTTCGGAGGTTATTGACACCTATTTAGCACGTTATATGGGTATGTACAGAGGTTTATTACCTTTATATGTTTATGTTCCCTTTTAAATTTTGGAATTATCAAATAACAAAATTCGGTAAACGTTTTCTAGGACCCATTGGTGTTCCTCTTATGACCAAATATTCAAAATTTAAAGGTTATTGACCGGCTTTATTATTGAATAAGTACAGGATTTATTACTTTTTCATAAGACACAGGTGTATTTGTGTACCAATCTTAAATTTTGGGAGGAGGTACATTTCTTATTGTCATATCAATAATTGGTAATTGGATAGTATCTCATTCATTGGGTAAATCATTGTCAAATATGAGTATGATCACGTGATCAGTTATTAACCTATGATGGGATTAGGAGTCCAGAACATTGGTACATTCAAACTTTGTAGGATAATTTGAGAATGCGTCATTGGTTTTGATTATTCCCGCCAAATATAAACGTAAGCAAGACGTTGTACCACGTGATTGTCCTTGATGAGGTAGTGTACAGGGATTCATTTCCTTTGTTGTGGTACTTCTTAAGTTTGAGTACACACACACTTCTAGAAAACAGTTGGTTCTACTCAGGTAAACAATTGACGGACATTATTGACCTTATTGAACATATAATGATATGATTAACTCTAAGACTTAGGTATATCAAGAGAAGTATTCTTTAAATTTGGGAATGGTGATAAACAGAATTTTAACATAAGGTGTGAAATTTGAAACAATACATTGAACTTTAGTCACAGCTCATAGTCTAAGATCATTGGTGGTGATTGATTTGAAATCTGATAGCTAACCTTATTGAATCTTATGACTCATAGACGAAAGGCAATACATGCTACAACAGTTTGAAATTTAATCATAAGGTGATGTAATCTGACACTAGCAAAGTTATTGTTAATGCAATTTGATTGGATGATCACTATCTTTCCTGCAATCTGATTGGTTGATCACTATCTTTCGTGCAATCTGATAGGTTGATGAGTTTTAAATCTTTTTCTGCATTCAGTTTTGTTTTAACATTTAAAAAGTTTTTGAATTTTTTTTGTTTGAAACTTTGGTTTGAAATTTTTTGTTTTAAAAATTTTTTGTTTGAAAATTTTCAAAATTTTGTTTGGGATTTTTTCGTTTGAAATTTTTGTTTGAAATTTTTTTCGTTTGAAATTTTTTGTTTGAAAATTTTTGTTCGAAAATTTTGTTTAAAATTTTTTGTTTGAAATTTTTTGTTTCAAAATTTTGTTTGAAAATTTTTTCGCTTCAAAATTTTGTTTGAATTTTTTTCGTTTGAAATTTTTTGTTTGAATTTTTTTTCGTTTCAAAATTTTGTTTCAAAGATTTTTTGTTCTAAATTTTTGTTTCAAAGTTTGGTTTGACATTTTTAAAAGTTTGTGCACTCATTAGTAAAGAACCGGAACTGTTTAGAGCAAAAACCTCTGGCAACATTGTGGTGCAATAGTACACGTCAGAACATGATAATGCAACGTCATCAGTTTTTCATCATATATAAGTATCGTTCGAGTTAGTATTCATGATAACATCATCATGGCTACTTGTCTGCAGTTTCTAAACACGCGTGATGTGATGAAATCATTTACCAAGATTACTGATTTACAACAGAATGTACCTTATAGAATCTTAGCTAGCCAAATGATCCCTACAAAGTTTGGATTAAGAATCGTAGTGAAGCTTGAAAATGATAAGAATATAATTTTACCAGCAAGATATTTACCCATGGAAGCATCAAAACAAGAAGAACTGCTGCGTTTCTTAAATACTGGATCTGTATCTTTATGTTACAAAGGATTCTTGGGTCGAAGTCATCAACTTGAATTTAGTACAAAGCCAGATTCGTCAGCAATTGTGATGAAATCATGAATTCAAACGTCAGCACATTTCTTTCCAATGACGTCAGCCGTAGTTGTATGAATTTGGTTGGTCGGCATGACGTCAGCAACTGTGATGAAATCATGAATTCAAACGTCAGCACATTCCTTACCAATGACGTCAGCAATAACTATAAACCAGCAAATACAGTGTCATCCCACGAAATCATTTGAGCAAGTGCTTTTCAGGAGGAAAGATGTGTACTTCTAACGATAAAGAGTTCATCTTCGCAAGCTATTATCCAATAAATATATTTCAAACAAAACATGTGATGATTGGTATCAGTGCTAGAACATTTGAACCTGTGATTCGATTGGGCAAAGCAGAACAATTTGGTGTACAACTGACCTGTGAAGAATGGCAAATATGTTCACGAATCGACCAAATGAACGATTATTTTCATGATGAGCTAAATGTGACCATAGTCAAATCATTAGGCTCAAATCATGAAGTGGTGCTGCGTACAGTCCTCGAAGAGAAGATGGTGCTGTTACGTAAAAAGAGTACATTTCATGTCCCTCGCAATATGGTGTATCTAACACAAACGGAATGGAACAAATTCATCAGCGTATTTCAGTGTGTGAAACATGCAGTGGAAGTGTGCAACAAAACAAGTATATTCCTGAAAAAGTACTATTTTGAAAAATGTGTTATGCATATTGTACAACATGTATCTAGATATTGTGATGGTTGTCAACATCGTTCGTGGGTGCATACCTGTATTGATAAACAGTTTATTTGTGATCAAATGGACATTGAGTTTCCACCAATTGATATTGCAATAGACCTTAAAAGACTTCAACTGGAATTAAAATTATATGCTAAAGACAAACTAGTGCAAGAAGTTCAAAATACATTGTATCGACAATATCCAGAACCACTATCTGGTATGGATGTATGTGGAGTGTAATAAAATGATCCATTTCAATGAATTGTGTTTTTTCATTTCAAGTACAACCCCAGGTTCTGATGTGTACTATTGCACCACAATGTTGCCAGAGGTTTTAGTTCTAAACAGTTCCGGTTCTTTACTAATGGGTGCACAAACTTTTAAAAATGTCAAACCAAACTTTGAAACAAAAATTTAGAACAAAAATCTTTGAAACAAAATTTTGAAACGAAAAAATTTGGAAACGAAAAAAATTCAAACAAAATTTTGAAGCGAAAAAATTTTCAAACAAAATTTTGAAACAAAAAATTTCAAACAAAATTTGGAAACGAAAAATTTCAAACAAAAAAATGTTAAACAAAATTTTCGAACAAAAATTTTCAAACAAAAAATTTCAAACGAAAAAAATTTTCAAACAAAAATTTCAAACGAAAAAATCCCAAACAAAATTTTGAAAATTTTCAAACAAAAAATTTTTAAAAACGAAAAATTTCAAACCAAAGTTTCAAACAAAAAAAATTCAAAAACTTTTTAAATGTTAAAACAAAACTGAATGCAGAAAAAGATTTAAAACTCATCAACCTATCAGATTGCACGAAAGATAGTGATCAACCAATCAGATTGCAGGAAAGATAGTGATCATCCAATCAAATTGCATTAACAATAACTTTGCTAGTGTCAGATTACATCACCTTATGATTAAATTTCAAACTGTTGTAGCATGTATTGCCTTTCGTCTATGAGTCATAAGATTCAATAAGGTTAGCTATCAGATTTCAAATCAATCACCACCAATAATCTTAGACTATGAGCTGTGACTAAAGTTCAATGTATTGTTTCAAATTTCGCACCTTATGTTAAAATTCTGTTTATCACCATTCCCAAATTTAAAGAATACTTCTCTTGATATACCTAAGTCTTAGAGTTAATCATATCATTATATGTTCAATAAGGTCAATAATGTCCGTCAATTGTTTACCTGAGTAGAACCAACTGTTTTCTAGAAGTGTGTGTGTACTCAAACTTAAGAAGTACCACAACAAAGGAAATGAATCCCTGTACACTACCTCATCAAGGACAATCACGTGGTACAACGTCTTGCTTACGTTTATATTTGGCGGGAATAATCAAAACCAATGACGCATTCTCAAATTATCCTACAAAGTTTGAATGTACCAATGTTCTGGACTCCTAATCCCATCATAGGTTAATAACTGATCACGTGATCATACTCATATTTGACAATGATTTACCCAATGAATGAGATACTATCCAATTACCAATTATTGATATGACAATAAGAAATGTACCTCCTCCCAAAATTTAAGATTGGTACACAAATACACCTGTGTCTTATGAAAAAGTAATAAATCCTGTACTTATTCAATAATAAAGCCGGTCAATAAGCTTTAAATTTTGAATATTTGGTCATAAGAGGAACACCAATGGGTCCTAGAAAACGTTTACCGAATTTTGTTATTTGATAATTCCAAAATTTAAAAGGGAACATAAACATATAAAGGTAATAAACCTCTGTACATACCCATATAACGTGCTAAATAGGTGTCAATAACCTCCGAAATTTGATTTTTTGGTAGTTCTTTACCCATGAAAGGGAACGATGTGGACCATCCAAATTTATAGTGGTACATATTGAAGTCCTGTACTATGATACCAAATGCTTATATTAAAAAATTTCTAAAACCGAGTGGATGAGCCAAGATACCCCTCCCAAATTTTTAAAGGGTGCGTCAATGTACCCATGTCTTATGATAGGAAATGAACCCATATACACGACCATATAACCATATAAGGTAATAGAACCTCATCAAAGGGGAGAAATTGGGCCAAAAACCAAACACGTGGTACAACGTATTGCTTACGTTTATATTTTTGGCAATTTTGTACCCCTAAAAGGGAACGAGGTGGACCACCCAAATTTATCATGATACATGTTGAGGCATGTACTATGATACCGAATGCTCAAATTGGAAAATTTCCAAAATTTAAGGGGTTGGCCATGGTACCCCTTCCAAAAATTTAAAGGGTGCATCAATGTACCCATGTCTTATAATAGGAAATGGACCAATATATACATGACCATATAACCATATAAGGTAATAGGACCTCATCCAAGGGGATAAATTGAGCCAAAACCAAACACGTGGTTGTACTAAAATTTGGCAATTGTGTACCCATGAAAGGGAACGAGGTGGACCACCAAAATTTATAGTAATTTATATTAGGGTCCTATACTATAATACCAAACATATAAAAGGGACAATTTCCAAAATTAAAGGGGTGGGTCAAAGTACCCCTCCCGGGTGCACAAATGTACCTATGTCTTATGATAGGAAATGAATCCCCATACGTGACCATATAACGTATAAGGTAATAGGACCTCGTCCAATGGAATAGATTAGGTAAAAAACGAAACACGTGGTACAACGTATTGCTTACATTTATATTTTGGCAATTTTGTACCCCTAAAAGGGAACGAAATTACATTAATATATATTAGGGTCCTATACTATTATACCGAATGTTTAAATTGGGCAATTTCTAAAATTAAAGGGTGGTCCAAGGTACCCCTCCTGGGGGTGCATTAATATACCCATATCTTATGAAAGGTAATGAACCCCTGTATACGCCCATATAACGATATAGGATAATAACACCTCATCAAAGGTGATAAATTAGGTCAAAAGACCAAACACGTGGTTGTACTAAAATTTGGCAATTGTGTACCCATGAAAGGGAACAAGGTGGACCACCCAAATTTATAGTGATACATACTAGGGCTCTATACTATTATACCAAATGTTTAAATTAGGCAATTTCTAAAATTGAAGGGGTGGGCCAAGGTACCCCTCCCGGGGGTGCACCAATATATCCATGTCTTATGAAAGGTAATAGACTCCTGTATACGCTCATATAAACATATAAGGTAATAGGACCTCATCCAAGGGGATAAATTAGGTCAAAACCAAACACGTGGTACTACGTATTGCTTACGTTTATATTTTGGCAATTTGGTACCCCTAAAAGGGAACGAGGTGGACCATCCAAATTTATCATAATACATATTAGGGTCCTATACTATAATACCAAATGTTTAAATTGGGCAATTTCCAAAATTTAAGGGGTGGGCCAAGGTACCCCTCCCAAATTTTTCAATGGGTGCATTAATATACCCATGTCTTATGAAAGGTAATGGACCCCTGTATACGCCCATATAACTATATAGGGTAATAACACCTCATCCAAGGGGATAAATTAGGTCAAAAACCTCCGAAATGTGAATTTTTGGCAATTTTTTACCCATGAAAGGGAACGACATTGACCCCCAATACTGATAGAGGTACATACTGTGGTCCTAGGCTACCATACCAAATTTTTAGATTTGGCAATTTCCAAAATTTAAGGGGTGGGCCAAGGTACCCCTCCCAAATTTTTCAAGGGGTGCATTAATATACCCATGTCTTATGAAAGGGAATGAACCCCTGTATACGCCCATATAACCATATAGGGTAATAACACCTCATCCAAGGGGATAAATTAGGTCAAAACCCCCCGAAATTTGACTTTTTGGCAATTTTTTACCCATGAAAGGGAACGACATAGACCCCCAATACTGATAGAGGTACATACTATGATCCTACCCTACCATACCAAATTTTTAGATTTGGCAATTTCCAAAATTTAAGGGGGGTGGTCCTATGTACCCCTGCCAAAATTTAGGGGGATGGGCCATGGTACCCCTGCCAAAATTTAGAGGGGGTGGTCCTATGTACCCCTAGGTCATTGACCCCGGGCCAGGGACCATGGGTCCTGAGGCAGGGACCCAGGGGCCAAAAAGTGTCCTATAGTGCAGCCAATACTACTGATAAGATACCACAAGGGGTGCAAGTTGGAAGAGGTGACATGTAAAAATAATCCAAAACGATTGATATTAGTAATTAATGTGCAATACATAGCTTTCGGTATCGCTGAAATGAACAGTGACGCTCTCAGTACCGTTTAAATCCAAATTGAGCCCCATCTTCTGAGGGGTTGAGAAGGGTTGAAAAATTTAATGTCAAAAATGGCAGATTAGTGTGAAATTCATAGTTTTCGAGGTCGGAAAAATAGCTGACGCGTTTGAAATGTTTTGATACATGGTTAGTACCCACCTCAAACTGTTTTTAATCGTATCAATTTGGTCACAGGGCTTATTCTGTGGGGATAGGATGTTTCAAAACTTATGCCAAAAGTAGAGTATCTTTTGTATTTTTATCATTGCACTTTCATTGAAATACAGATCCTAAGGGAGATGGTAATTCAAATATTTTCCATAAACCTATTCCCGTGCGAGGAACGGGCATTTCAGCTGTATAATTATTGTTAAATTCTAGTTCTTCTGTTGATATATAGGCACCTGCTCTAATTAGTTAATGTTAGTATTTGGTAACGTTTGGAAAATGCCTTTTGTCGAACATATGTTTATGTATATGTATTTGGCTCATTCTGTTATTGAATGTATACCAACTTCGAATCATTTTTGTCTTTCCGAATGCATGATAATCTAAACGAGTCATCCATTGGGAAATACTACCTTTGCCATTGCCATATCTTCAAATCTGAAGTTTAGAACAACTCGAAATTTCTGAAGTCCTTGACTTGAAACAGCGACTTGGAGGGCCAAAATACAAAGATTATGCAGTGCGTCATGAACATGAAGAATCATCGTTGGGTGTACAGAATAGGGAGCATCACAACTGGAATAGAAAAATGAAAAAAATCTTGACATCCCTTTGTCTATCAGTGAACAGAAAATTATTGTAAATCATGGCAATACTTTATCATCTTCATATATGAATCATATTTCCACATTTTTGGCCCAAAGAAACTTACGATAATCAAAAACAAATCATTAAAACCCGAAAAAATTTACATAGTCCAGGTAATTGTTAGTTTCAAAAATAATCGTAATATCACAAAAGATGTTACTACTACCAAGACAGCCTTCTACAATTCTAAAGAAACTCAATATCTTATATATCCCTTTATTCTTAATCCTCACCGTATCATTCTTCTAAATCTATGACATCTAATCTTCCTTGAACTCACATTTATATTTCAAATCATTCTCTTAACAAATACTTCTTTATATCTTTATAATCTTAAAACATAATCCATCTTCAACCAAACTGTCATAAATCTATAACATCTCTACTCTTTATTTGCACAGATTAACTCTCATTTACTTGGTAACCGCCAGTATCACATTTGTAAACACTTTCTGCCCAACATTCTCCCCCCTTTACAAAAGAAAATCCTCAAACATACACTTTACAATTCCAAATCTAAGAATCAGAATAAGAGTCGATTACATGACATCTCCCAGACTTTCGGCTTCTCTGCTTCTCATTCAATTTTGCCATCAGAAAATCAATTTGCGCCTGCATATTCTTTTGCTGCTCTATCAACCGCACAATTAGTTCATTGTTCACTTGACCTTGATCCGGTAAAGAGGTATTTCGGTGTTTCTGATTCTCTATCAGACCTCTTCTAACTTCATCTGTTTGTCGTCCCAATTTATACCGAATAGATTCCATCAACTTCGCTGAATCCTGAGACGTAGTATCCTTATCAAGACTGCTCTTCTTCCTTGGCATTCTGTTTTTCCGTTTACCAAACCAATGAGTCCAACCCCGCTTGTCTCCCTTAGTTGAACCTGTTGATTTGTTTTCAAAGTTACCTTCCCATTGACTCCTGGCTGATATAATCTCAAACTTTTCTTCCTGGGAAATATAATTCGATGCAAGATCACCTTCTGCTGAAGCTGGATCGGTAGCTTCATTTAGATTCGACAACACCTTCTTTTCTTCCCTATACCTAGTTTTTTGCTTATCTCTCTGATCAGTGAATAATAAATCAAACATTCCATCCTCCGACGTCTTATTCGAAGATGATTGATCCTCATTCACCCCATAAGATATTGTATCTAAATGAACTATTCTTGCCAAATCTAATAACTCTTCCTGTTCTGTGTGATTATCTACCAATTCCTGTTTCTGTCCGTCTTCACTCATCATAGCCTGTTGATCATATTTCTGAGCCTTATAAGTATTATAACGACACGCTAATGCGAAATGGTTCATTCGTCCACACTTTAAACATTGCTTCCCCCATGCAGGACACTCTCCTTTTTTATGATGCAATTTACAATAACTACACCGATTTGGTGATGTTTGGGATGACAAAAAACTGGAACTGGAATGTGACTCCTTCCCTTTGTTTGGTTTGGAGAACCTATTTCTGGAAGACTGCACCACATGTATGTTACTGTTAGAATTGTGCTTGTATAATCTCAATTGATGTTCCGTGCTTTCCATGTTCAACGCAATTTCAGTCGCTTTCTGAAAAGTTAATTCTTTAGTATTTAACAGCTTTCGGCGAATTGATTCATCTGCAATTCCAAAAACAAATTGGTCTCGCAAATTATCATCAAGACAGCAGTTGAAACCGCAGTAAGATGATTGCCTTTTCAAGTCCAACACAAAATTAGTAAGTGTTTGATAAGCCTTCTGCTTCAGTGTGCGAAACTGATAACGTTCAGAAATTATATTTACTTTGGTGGCATAATACTTTTTCATCTCTTCCTTAATTTCAGAATATGATTTTTCGGAAGGAGAGATGGGCCAACATATATTACACAACTGATCATAGGCTTCTGCTCCCATTACAGTAAATAAGGTTGAAACTTTTCTTTCTTCAGGAATCTGCGACGCAATACACAAATGCTCAAATCTATCCAAATAAGTCTGTAACTTATCAGTTTCAGCATTAAAAGTTGGGAAGTTTGGAATCGCTGCCATAATGTTACTTAGATCTTTGGTTAATCCTACACTCTCAAAGCCTGTTACCGACTGTGCCAATGTTAGTTTCAAAAATAATCGTAATATCATAAAAGATGTTACTACTACCAAGACAGCCTTCTACAATTCTAAAGAAACTCAATATCTTATATATCCCTTTATTCTTAATCCTCACCGTATCATTCTTCTAAATCTATGACATCTAATCTTCCTTGAACTCACATTTATATTTCAAATCATTCTCTTAACAAATACTTCTTTATATCTTTATAATCTTAAAACATAATCCATCTTCAACCAAACTGTCATAAATCTATAACATCTCTACTCTTTATTTGCACAGATTAACTCTCATTTACTTGGTAACCGCCAGTATCACATTTGTAAACACTTTCTGCCCAACAGTAATATATATATATATATATATATATTTTTTTTTTTTTTTTTTTTACACTTTGTCTTGTATAAGTCCAAACTAGGCTATGCAAATTCTCATAGAACAACTTGTTTGTCTGTTGACCAATGGAAGCAAAGACAGTGAGAAAAAGCGTTTCTCATGGATTCAGCATTCTAAAAATAGGTTTCACCTCCGTCCTTATCCCTCTAACACTTTTGGATGTCCATAGTTGAAATAAAATGAAACTTACGTGCTGTTGGTTAATTTTGAATGTAACATGTGATGGATATATATATTAAATTAAAACTATTCCCAGGAACATAATGCCATTATTATAGCTAGAAATTTTAGATATAGCACCTTAATACAATGCCAAAATTAGCTTGTTTTGCGTGTTTTGGTTATATCCTTTTTGCACTTTTGCAAATTTCTTTTTTGGCTGCTTTGCCGCAGTTTATTTCTATCAACAATTCAACGAGAAACACTGAACGTGTGTGGCATCAGTTACTTTCAATACAGTGCAGTCTCCTTAAGTGAAAGCTATTGAATAGGAAGTAATGGGAGGTAGCAATGTCAAACTGACCAATCACAGCTATGACTAATCTGTACTGTTGAGTGCTGTTCGAATGTAAACCGTGTTAAATTTTCAGTTCAGAATATACTTCAACACTAGTGTTGTGCGTGCCGTTATCCTGTGTAGTCAGTATTCAGTATGCCGAAACAAAGTGAACGACAGATAAAATATGTAATACTGTTAGAGAATTTAGTGTAGATGGCATCCGGAGAACTTAGCCATAAACTCTGATGTTGAGGATGTTGCAAGACACAAAGTTTTAAATTACAAAGTGTGCATTCTTGTGTCTGTTTACGTTCAGTGTTCTTTTTCTACATGCAAATGTTTGCTTAATGAGCGGAAAGGCAGCCTCGCGGAAATAGAAATTGAAATGTTAAATGTTAATAGTTTGTTGGACTTCTTGGGCATGTGACTTCAATAAGATTGTGTTCTGGAGTTTGTAGGAAGTTTGCATGCTTTTATATATATGATGTAATTGATTTTGATACTGTTTGTATGAATATTGACATTTGAAATTGGCACTTTTTTTTTTTTCAAAGTTTATACTTTTCACTAAAATTTTGTTCGTAAAATTTGTAGCTCTAATCATTATAATTTTGGACATTGAAATGCTAATTACCGCCAAAGTCGACAGTATCTTCTTCTTTTTGTAGTTTTACTCCAAATTAAGTGAGATTTTCCCGGGTTCTTCCGTTTCCTCCCACATTCTCATTCCAGCAACTCTTCCATAATCATTCACCTCCATTAATCATCGGTTTCCATTAGCCTAAAGGGCATAACCGTGGAACTTAAAACTAAATAATTCGATTGTATTTCTCTCGTTGAAGATTGTAAATCCTGATACGTACTCTGTAACAGGAATCATTTGGATTTTTGTTAGAGATCTCCACCAAGTGTTTCAAATGTGAGAAGAAAAACATTTCAATAGTTGAATACAATGTGCTCACCAAAAGTATGTGTCGTTTTTTGTCATTTCAGGAAAGCGCCTGCGGCGTCGGAAACCCCCATCCTTCGTCTCGAAGCAGTTGCAGGTTCTTTTTACTAGATACGAGCAGTTGAGTCACGGTGCCTAAACGACTAAGATATGTTCCGACACTGCGCGGGAGCATGAAATTTTCGGTAGAAAAGCAACGGGTAATTGGGAAATTCTTCACTGGAGCTGGACGTTGTGCAGCCGTATTCATCGCCAATTGGAGGGTATGTGTGGTGATAATACTCTTGAAGAAAACACTGTTAGGAAGTCGGTGCGTTGAGTTCAAAGCAAGAAGAAGAAGTGTGAAAAATGAACAGAGGTTTAGACGTGCAAAAACAGCATCAACGAACGCTAACTTTGCCCATGTAGAAAATTTTACCATGGAAAGTAGGCGTGTCACAGGAGATTTGCGATACACTGTGGCTAACAACGGAAACAGTAGAACGAATAATCACAAACGAACTAAGCTTAAGGAGTGTCTTCTCGTTGAATTCCACGAATACTTGATGACGATCAAAAAGATGCAATGTTTCTATCAAGTGTTGCAAATTTGACACGTTCCAGAAGAGAAGAGCGCAATTTCTTTCTAAGGTGTTATGACAGTGGATGAATCACAGATTCTATTATTCAAAAAAAAAAAAAAAAAAGTCGATGCAGTGGAAATAGTCCACCTCCCCCCACCCAAAAAAAAAATCATCCAATGAGAAGGCTGTCCGCTATCTTGTTATTCCCAAGGAGTGATATTATTCCACCCTGTTCAAAAAGATCATAAAATGACGGGCATTTTCATACACTTTTGGATACAGAACTTTTCCAAAATTGACAGAGAAACGACCGCAAATGGCAATTTCATCCTCCACATGGACAATGCACCGCTACACCATGCTAATTTTTGTAATTTCATTCTTGGCTGACCACGGTATTGAACTTCTGCAATACTCAGTATACTCGCCAGATTTAGCCCCGAATGACTTCTGGTTGTTCCCAAACCTCAAGGATTCTCTTTGTGGACGCCATTTTGCCAGTAGATCATCCCTGGGAAGTGCTGTTTTCCAGTATCTGAAACATACCTCCAAAGATAACTATGCCACATGCTACACAAAATGAACGGAGCGATGGCAGCTGTGTATCAATAAAGAGGGAAAGTTTGTTGAGAAATACACAGATTAGTTTTCTGCATTTCCTTATTGTTGGGAACTTAAGAAAAAAAAACACGGCACATACGTTTGGTGTGCACCTCGTAAATATCCGTACAGTCGTTTGGAGTGGATTAAAAGTTGATGAAATGCATAAACTTCGTTGAGAATCATACTTCGCTTGATTGATTGATACACGTGCTTACAATAAATAAAAAGTATTAAATAACATCGGTTACTTGAATTTGTGGACAAATCTTTCTAATTGATAATTCTTTTCTTTCTTTTTACGATACTGACACATTTACGCTTTGAAACACAACAATAGTAGAAGAAATATGTCCCGCGTCACTTGTTATAAGTTATAGGGGCAGCACTGGCAGAAGTATATCGATTTCCAAGATACTTTTAAAATTATATTTTGAAAAAGCTTGTATTTCTTGCATAATAAATGTTTTTATAAATGTTCCGTTCATTTTTTTTATTCAGTAGGTTTACAGTTACTTTGTAAGGAGGCTACTACAATAGACTCCCGAGTTTCCGGCTCGCCACTATTCAGCCTCCATACTGTCCGGTCTAGTTTTCTTTTATCGTAATTAAATGAGGAATGCAAGGCGTTGCGTTAGCAACATTGCCAAAACATTGGAAGCGGGCGTCTGCTACAATCCTCCTACGTGTGGTGTGCAAAATACAAGTTGTGACAGGAAAAGAGTAGCGTTCTGCTCCTTGTTCATTGTTTCGTCAGTGTGTAACGGACATCAATACAGTACGCAAAGAAACGAGTTCATAGAACTCCGGCCTATGCGGTCTGCCCTTCCGCGGAATACTCGGGAGTCTACTGTATATCAAGTATGTTTAATTAAAGAAGTAAACTTGCTCGATTATTGATCTTGATCTCATTGTAATTTCCTTTGTTGTAATCAAATATTTTAGTCATGGCAGAAAAGTAAACATGAAGTGTATATCGATTCAAACTGTGATTGATTACGTATTATGTTTTAGGTGGTGGACAGTCCTGGACGTCTTCGGGATACCTTAATTCACGAGATGTGCCATGCAGCTACATGGATACTCAGTAATGAGGGAAGGGGACACGGAGCTAAATGGAAAGCATGGTAAGTGCTTATTTCTTTCAAACTTTGTCTTGTAGAAGATACTCTATAAGAGCTCTAGCAAAGCTCGTATGCAATCTTACTCAATGTTTCTTTGGGTCAGCTAACCATGAAACCTGCTGAACCAGTGGTCATTAACTTTTAACCTTTTGGGGATTCTATGGTACAATTTGTACCATACGGGTGTTTCATGGTACATTGCGTTTTAACTCTTCTATTTGAGCTTTTTCGTCCGTTTTTTTAAAGTCCAGGGGCATTGTAGAAGACGTTACGTATGGTTTCACACCTTCCTGCGTCCAGACATAGGAGATGATGACGTCATAATTTTAAAATATATATTTTCTCTTATGAAGCCTATGTGCATTATTTTTTGGCGGGCTTATTTTTGCACGTAGAAGATTGAAATTTTGCACAAACATTCAGACCACCGAGTAGTATTTACCAGATTTTTTTTCAGATTTCTGCGTTAAAAGAAGGGGGTATCCAGAGGGGCAAAGGTTTGAAAAAAGGGATATTTAGACCAAAAAAAAAACCTTTTTTCGGGATTTTCCCGCCTTAGATACATGATGGAGACATGTGGATGGTACCGCCTGAAAGGCAGTTCTATTCTGAAGAGAATGATTGGTGGATTATAGTCCTAGGGTAAATAAAGATGTCTCAGGAAATTTTTTACCTGAGATCATGGTGTTTTGCGATAATTTGGGGCATTGTGGGGATTCTTGATAAAATTTCTCCCACCCTTAGTATTCAAGATAGAAACTTGAAATTTGGCACACACATTCAGTCTATCAAGTACTATTTATCAGATTTTATTGAGATCTCTACGTTCACACAGGGCCGCTCCAGAGGGGCCCAAAGTGTGAAAAAAAATTTCTTTCCGAAATTTTCCCTTTGACATCAATGTTTCCTCTTCTGGTATATGATATGGGCATGCAAGTGGTACCATTTGAAAGTCAGCTTCATTCTGAAGAGAATGAGGTATGAACCATGATCCTAGAGTAAATAGTGACGATGCAGTAGCTGCTTGACTGAAAGTCTAAAAAATACCCCAAAAACCCACAATCTGGAAAGGGTTAAACGCCCATTGACGCAACTACTGCGTCGCGGCTTTAAACCTCAATAGCTCAGCCCCTAATTAAGGTAGGAAGATGATTTAGGTACCAATGTATTCCTGAAGGATGCAACTTTCTGCCTGTTTGCATTTTATGTATATGGGGGTACCACGGCGGGGAAAGGAGAGTAAAGGTATTTTTTCAAGGAGTATTTTGGGGGCATTCCCTCCTTGGAGTACACTTATAAAAATTGGTATGTGAAGCAATGACGTAAGCCACTACATGGAAATATCCTATATTTGTACTTCTTGCTTATATTGGGGACAAATTTGGCCAGTTTTTCGAGTTTCAGTTTTTTGACGTAAATTACATTAATTTTTACGACAAACATCAATAGCTCAGCCCCTGGTTATACCTTCTACGAATATGGTGGGATTTGCACGAATGTTACCTCGTTGGGATCTGTGGTCTATAAGCTTTCCAATGGCATATGAATCATGACTGTGATAATTAAGGGGGTTACCAGAACCCCCAACGTGAGAGTCTACGATTTTGTTAAAATTGCTGTTGGGCGTCTAAAGGTTAAGTTTCACAAACTGACTATGGTCAAAAAAGAAAAGAAACAATAAGAAAATTGGAGATAAAAATAAATGGAAGAAGCATAGGAATTGTTACGTAGTAGTAAGAGCGATAATCCAAAATCTTAAGTTAAGAAGGCGTTTCCGACCGATTTAATGCAATTAACAACTATTTATTTATTTATTTCCAGGGCGAAGCGAGCAAGAGATCGTTACCCAGATCTTCCACCTGTAACTACCTGCCATAACTATGACATTGCCACAAAGTACACTTATAGATGCGTCAGATGTGGATACAGGTAGGTGATTGTCCCTGACGAAGTATTATTTTGGTGATATACAAAGAGTGAAAAAATGCACGATTGGACCAAGAGTCGGACCGGAGTCTTCGAGTTGCCGTGCCGATACGTTAACTATTACGCTAACCAGTGTGCTCCCTAAATAACTATACATTCTTCCACACTTGAAGTATGGTGCGTAGGCACTCAGATCACATGCCAGTCACTCGTGCATTTTTTCATTTTGTCTATTATTAAATTCGCATTAGTACATGAACTGGTGGGATATAAAATCAGTTATTTCGTCAATTTATCATATAAGATACCTTTTTATTGGATTATTGAAATTATACATGCATACAGTTTACTACAAAGCTAATTGATGATATGGATTATACAGACTAACAAAATAATAATAATAATAATCCAGCTTGTGAGATGTAGGCTTTGTTTATAAGAACCACCCACCATGATTAATGAATGTGGCTCGTCGTGGATGGTGGGCACGTTCCATGAATAATACAAAATTGTTTGTGGTATGATAAAACGGAATTAAAAGTAATGTTGAGGTTTTGCACTAATTCCGCTGATCTTCTAGGAAGCGACCCCCCTCCCCAACGATCCTTCTGGGTCCGCTAGTACCTTCACATCAGGTTGTGTCTTTCCATGATCTGTTCGCTGCATAGTTATTGGTGACTTGTTTCTGCAAGCCATACAACATATTGTGCCTTTTTCTGCAGGAAAGCTATTTTGAAGACAATTCACACAGCGCTCCTAGCAGCAAAAATTGTGAATGTAACATAACAGTAATCAAACTGAGTTCCACGTATACCACCACCATCTTCTTCTCCTCCTCGTCCTCCTCCTCCTCCTCCTCCTCCTCCTCCTCCTCCTCCTCCTACTACTACTACTACTACTACTACTACTACTACTACTACTACTACTACTACTACTACTACTACTACTACTACTACTACTACTACTACTACTACTACTACTACTACTACTACTACTACTACTACTACTACTACTACTACTACTACTACTACTACTACTACTACTACTACTACTACTACTACTACTACTACTACTACTACTACTACTACTACTACTACTACTACTACTACTACTACTACTACTACTACTACTACTACTACTACTACTACTACTACTACTACTACTACTACTACTACTACTACTACTACTACTACTAATAATAATAATAATAATAATAATAATAATAAAATAATAATAATAATAATAATGTGATCATTATAAATGTGCTCTTCACATTCGAATTATTTTGTCGCGCTTTTTCTAGTTGTGGAGAACTTGGACCTTTCCACTGCAATGATTGTCTTTGTTTCTGTGTCATATACATAAAACCATAATCCATCGCCTGTGGTTACTCTGTTAATAAATCTGGGTTAATTTCGGTCCGAGTAAGCAGTTCTTGGGACACTTAAAGTAGGTTTTGTTTCTGCTGGTCTGACAACAATTTTGGAATGAATTTTGCGGACACTAGACGCATATTCGAATCTTCAGTTAAACTTGATTGAACCGCGTAAAAACTTAAATTCAATTTATCAAGCATCTCCCTAGTTGTAAATCTACGGTTAGAGCTCATTAAATCGCGAACTTTCGCAATGTTGTCATTGGTTTTTGAACTGGAAGGCTGGCCGGACCGGGGGTCATCTTCGACTGACTCGCAACCATCTTTGAATCTGGTGTACCAGGTAAAAGCATCTTACGAGTTCAAATATTTATTCCCGAAAGCTGTAAGGTTCATAAATCTCCGAAACTGATTTCCCGATCTTAACACAAAATTTTATACACGTTCCTTCTTTGAGTTTTTTATTGCTAATCCGCCGAGCATGGAACACAGGCTGCCATTCTCTACTGAGCAAGATATCACTATTTTTTTTTTCAGGACATTTTAAATACAAGGACAAACTTCCCGTACGACATCCGGAAACCTAGCACTTCCTATTGAGTAGTGGCGGCTCCTGCTTTAAAACTTTCCAGTTACACTATGTATTGTAGAGTTGGCAGCAACGAAGTATTGATTTATGAGATGTAGAAACAAAATCGTTAGAGTAGTTTTCGAGAAATTCGATATTTTTAATGTTTACCCTTTAGTAAACTATCCTCCTTGGTCGAAAGAAAAGAATTGAAAACTATCTCCTGAAGAATTATATATACTGATCAACAATGGAATTAGAGACAGCAGAACAGTTGCAGAAACTACTCTGCAGAGGCTCCACCTGTGCATGTGAAGCAAACGCATCGCGCATGTACTACTACCATGTGCTTCCTCTCTCGGTATTCGTGTCAGTGCAATGTGTGATGGGCAAGAGGAAGGACCTGAGTGCATTTGACCTGGTCACATCGTAGGGGCCAGACGACTGGGTGTCTCCATTTCGGAGGTGGCTGCGGCACTCGGATTTTCAAAGGCAAATGTGATAATCGTGTATTGTGAGTATCTGGTTTTCGGTAAAAACGCACCCGCACGGGCAAACTACCTCGGTCAGGGGCTTGTCGACGACAGGGGTAGGCGATAGACTGGCCACAGTGCATCAAATCGCGGAGAGGTTCAATGCAGGACAACAACGCTTTGTTAGCAGCTACGCAATCCACAACCACCTACTCACCTTTGATACAAAAGCTATCGGCAGACGCGAATACCTCTTCCAACCGCACAACACAGGAAACAACGTCTAGAATGGACAAAGGAACAGCGCTTCTGGAACGTGGAAATGTGGAAAAAGGTTGCCTGAACAGATGAGTCACGTTTCACATTGGTACATGCCGATGGACGGTTAGGTGTGCGTCGCCAACCCCACGAGGCTATCGTGCTAGCAAAGAACTGTGCATGCCGGTGGTGGTGGTATTCTCATCTGGGGCATGTTTAGATGGACTGAAATGGGTCCCCTAACACGTGTGACACGATCCCTCACAGGTGAAAGCTACCGCGATCTTCTGGATGATAATGTCCTGTCATTTGCTCGGCTGCAACATCCGGATGCTGACCTCATCTTTCAACAGGATTATGCTCCGGTCCACTACTATTGGAGGACAGAAGACTGGTTTGATGAGCACCCCTCTAATCTGGCAACACCCCCCTATTCATCACGGTCACCGAACCTCAATCCCATCGAACACATCTGGGACCTGCCATGGAATTACGCCTTCGGGCTGTGGACCCTCTTCCGACCAACCTGCGGGCTCTGTGGGAGACTTTACAGCAAATACGGATTGAGATGCCACAGCAATACTTCAGGCTCCTCGTGGAGTCCATGCCGCGGCGAGTAACCGACATTATAAGAGGGAAAGGTGGTGCTGGTACACGGTATTAGGTAAACGTCTCTCAACTGGTGATTAGGATATATATATATATATAAAGTTTAAAATTTGATTTAAAACTGTTAAAATCTCTATTTTTTTCACGATTATATCGTACTTTCTTCTAACGTCACTCGAAAGTATTATGCTGTATAGGGTTAATAAGGTTTATATGTATGTATATAGTGAATCTGATTGCATCCATATGCAATCTATGTAATTTATACAGTCAAGTTAATAATATTAGCACATAGACATGGTTCTCAAAAATTGCGAACAAATTAACAGATCTTACTGTGTATGATCATGTTGATTTGTCAAAAATCGAACTTTATATTCAGTGAATTAGGGAATAATTCAAAATATTTTAGTATTTACTGATACCTTTTACAGTGACTTCTATACGGTGCTAAATTGGTGACATGTGTGTGTGTGTTCCTCCCTTCTAGTAAAACCCTTCAGTTAGAAGAATAAATGAAATCTTCATTTATCAAAACTATTGACCTCTTTAAAAAAATCTGCTACAAATTCATAGGTACTTTCACGGTTTGAAGGTTGTTATATGTTCTCATTTTTTCTTTTTCTTCGATTTTCTTGCTGACATAAATTCAATTTTCTACTTTCTGAAGATCTATGAACGAATGCCAGTACATAAAAATCTGTTAAAAAAAAAAAAAAAAGTTAAAAATTGCATTTGCATGTAACACCAGTAATCTGACGAACAATGAAAAAGCGTCTTCCCGACGGGAGATAGTTTTTATGCGGCTATTTTCTTAACAAGTAGATGAAAAAATCCACACAGCACTGAGAACTGAGAATTTCGTTTTATTTTTTGTCTGAAGGGTTCTGCTAGAACGATGGATTAGTGGCTAGCGCACCTTTGATGTGTGGAGTCGTGGGTTCGATTCTCGGTGAAGACATTGACATTTGAACTTACTACAATGGTTCGAATTTCACCTTTAACTGAGGTCCCCTTCTCATAACCTTGGTGCTGACAAGGAACACTTCACTTGAACGAATAACAAGAAACAAATAGTAGAAGGTGGGAGCTCGCACACACACACAGTCATCAACTCAGCAGCATGCAGAAGTCATTGAAGAAGATATCAGCGAATGTCGAAATAGTTTAATTTAATCTCTAATTCACCGGATGGGAGGTAAGATTTTCTTTATTTTAGTTATTAATATGCATAATTACGTGGGCCAGTCAGAAAGTTAGTTGCACTCCTTCGTAAATATTTTCGGTCAAAGGCTATTTTGATGAAACTCTGGCAACACTGCAGACGTGTAGCTGTATCGTGTGACGTAGCAACTTTCACGAGGCAAGTAGAGTTGTTCTGATAATCAGTCGTAAACATGCCTCGACAGCTGCAAGTGGCGTCCAAATTGGAAATGCATGCAGTGATTCGGTTTTTTTTTTTTTTGGGGGGGGGGGGGCGAAAAGGTGTAACTGCACTGAAATTTATCGGCAGTTGCATAAAGTGTATGGTGAAAATGCAATGTTACGTCAAGCTATCGCGAAGTGGTGCAGCATGTTTGAGAACGGACGTGCAGATATTGACAACAAACGTGCGAACTTCTGACAAAGTTTAGGTGGGAAGTGTGGGATCACCCTCCTTATAGCCCATACCTTTCACCGTGTGACATCCATATGTTTAGTCCCATGAAAGATGAACTTTCAAAGCGACGATACCACTCGGATGATGAGGTGAAAGCTGCAGCCGAAGAATTGTTATCGGGCATTGGACAGGATCTCTTTGCAGAGGGCATAGGAAAACTTATACCACGCCTTGACAAATGTTTAAATACAGAAGGTAATTACGTTGAAAAGTAGACTGTGAATGGAACTTTTCGATATAAATAAAATTATTATAAAATTTATCTCCTGTTTTATTTTATTAAGCAGTGCAACTAACTTTTTGACTGACTCTCGTAAAATAAAATGTCTGTGAGCATAGACTATTTTGCTTCTATCAGTAAATGATTCAAACTTCAAAAATGGCTTAGATGTATAAACTAATACTTCTTTTTGGCATTATTTCGTAGCATTGGCCGACATTCTAAATCACTGGACACGGAAAGAAAAGTGTGTGGTTACTGTTATGGAAAGTTTGAACTTGTCGTGAATACAGCCAGCAAAAGTAGTACCAAGGCTCCAAATAGGTTTGCTATGTTTGTAAAAGAGAACTACGGATCCGTAAAAAAGACCAAAACGAATCTCTCACATAAAGAGGTGATGAAACTTTTAAGTGACAAGTTCATGGCAACAAAAATACAGTGACAATTTAAGAAGTATGGCATATTTTTAATTTGATAGTGCAGTGCATTTACTGATATACATTTATTAAAATGGATTGTTGTTTATGTTCTAATGGATTCTTGAATAGCATTTTATATTATTATTAGCCTTATTATTTTTAAAGTTTGAGTTATGGATTACTTTTTATATATATATAAATGTTGTATTATCATCGAATGGAAATTTAATTTAGTTTCAGTTTCGCAACCGTTTTCTTTTAGTTTAAGGACAGTTGAAAGAGTAAAAATACTAAAGTACACCGTAATATTCATGAACTTACAAATTGCCAACCGTTGGGAAGTGTTGTCATTTGTGGCATCAGAGCCATGGACTTCTGAGGATGACCATAACATTTATCCATAGTTATTCCATCGTATATAACATAGTTTGTGCAGTTATTTTTTAATTATTATTTTATTTTTTTAAATTATTTTTTATCATTAGTTTTGTTCACAAAGAAGTAACTTCTTATTCCACTAAATTCATGTAATACTCAGGAACTTTACATAGTCCGCATCTCTCGAATTCTCGTATGGCGTCAAAAATAAGCATACAGTGCGCTGTTGTCAAACCTTTAGTGAGGTATCTAATCATTCGTAAATGACCATAAATGTGAACAAAATCAATTACGAAAGATTAAATTCCTCACTGAAGGTTTGGAATCAGCGCACTGCGAGCTTATTTGCTGATGCCATACGCCAATTCAGGTGACGCGGACTATAATCCTTTTCACATACATGAAAAATAACAAAATGTTTAGGTTGTGGCTTTTTGGTAGTAGTGCTTTAGTCATAGGTAACGAAACCAAAATGTAAAGTTAGCACATCAAGGGAAAAAAATTACCGGAAGCAGTTAAGTGCTGTGATAATACCTTACCAATTTTCAGTTTCAAAACATGCTCTTCCATATACATATGTAGTACTTGTCCTATTGTGTCTGACCACAGTTAACAAACACTTTATGTGCATATCAAAGAATATTTTTTTTCTTAAGTTCCTTCTGACGATCTCAAATGCCGCAGTCGGGCATAAGTTGATTATTTAGATACTTTTGACGATAGGAAGTGTGAAGGGAAATTTTTTTGTTACTAGAAAACGTTGATATATGTTGAAATTGTAAATAACGTGTGTAATAGTGAGGACGATACATTGTCCTTAGATCTTAATTTAATATGAAAAATGTTTTTCTGTGTATCTGTGTATGTATATATAAAATGAATATGAAAGTTGGTTTGTGCAATTTATGTATTGTCTTATAAGTGTGTGAGCGATATATGTAGTAGAGCTTGCTCAAGTTAGCTAAAAATACTTTTATTTTACATGTGTTCTGTTTTGAAGTTAGTACAAACAGAAATGTGATCTGAAAAGAACTTGTCGTAATGAACTTTTTTTTTAATTCGTTTATTCCATTTTTAATTAATATAAACTTTAATGTCCAGTGTAAAGTTGTGTGTTTTCCAGTACTGAGTGTCAATCAAAGGTGGACGTTTTCTCCGAAATTCATTCAGTTTCAAGTTTCATGGCTCTTTTGGCTTTTCCACTTCACGCTATCTGGAGATCCTCAAAATTAGTGAGTAGAGCCCGATATTAATAGCAATAAATAGCCAAAAATGACTGGCAAAATATCGAAATAAAATAGCACCATAAAAGTTTTAAAAAAGTGCTTTATGAACATAAGTAAACCGGTATTAAAACATTTAAAAACTAAAATACTATTCATTTACGTTGGATAAATAATTTATATAGTATGAAATAAAATATATATGTGGTCATTTTGCAGTTAGTAGTTATCACTTAATATTGCTAGACATAAGTCTTTAGGAAGAAGCAAAGCAAGCGGATTCTGTAGGTCTTTGTAATTAAAAAGTTACGGAAGAGACACTTGAAATTTTTCGTATAGAGTATTTGTTGTAGGGGAAGAAATGAGGACACTATGGGAGAGCGATTAATAACTCATGGAAGCCTATATTGTATAATACGGAAATGACGACATCTAATGAAATAAATTCATTTCATTATTTTTCAGTGTATTTAAATGTAATAAAATGGTAAAGGCATTCACACTTTATTCATTCGCTCTTATAGTAACAGTTTAGAAAATATTTAATACGTGCGAGCTATTAAAATAAAAGTATTTTATACCATACTACCAAAGTAATTTTAATTTAAAGAAAATCATCAAAAAATGATCAAAAGCTTAAAATTTTTAAATAAAAGACTGTCAGAAAGAATACGATTTAGATGTGAAAATTATCGTTCCACACTTCCAAAAGTTCCAGTTACGATAGCAACGGAATAGCCTAGAACATAGCGTATTTCATCATTTGAAATCCCATGTATTTCTGTCACAAATACTTTCAGGAGTTTGGGCAAGATTTTAGTGATTCACATGAATAACGTGTTTCTCAAAGATTCTGTCATATAGAACTTTTTTGTGTATTTCTCGTGAAAATTTCTGAAGATTATATTTCCTAACTTCCACGAAAGGATATCTGCTTTACGGAAAATATTCGGAAAATTGTTAGTACGAAACGATAAGTTTGTGAACGTTTGCACCTTCTAATCTGCTTATTCCTGCAGATTTATGGTTTGCTATGCTCATATGGTATGTAACAAAATGTTTTCACGCGGATACAATATTTTCATGGAATTTACAAATACAAGATTATACGTTGAAAATACACCACACCGAAACTCATTCACGAACTTTTCTGTCTTTCTTCCCTAGAAAAGTCTACTTTAAACATCTTAAATCACTAAAATCCGCCAAAAGCAACTATGTAATACACCACAGACTTGCAATAACTGGTACGTAGCTGGGTCTTCCAAATTAACACCTTCATTTTTCTTTTCATTCAAGATTCCAAGAACTAGTGACGCACCAGGTTCACCCTTCTCGTACTACACTCCAACAGCAGTTGACTTAAAGGACTGTTTATCACTATTATTAGATGCTGTGATCACAGATAATGGCCAGCCAAATCTTGTTTGCTATACTGTCATTCATGTCTAGTAGGGAAGACAAAATGCTAAAAGGCAATAGATAAATTACTTCTAAACTCTGAAATTGGGCTGTCCCTGAAAATATTGCGAAAATTGCAATTTATGGCATTTTACCATTAATTTCGGGCTTTACTCATGACTAACCAAGGGGAGTGAATCTCACCTCTAGAGGTTACCTTAGAGATATTACAGTCGAGACGACTGGAGTTGAGCTCTGATATATAGTATACAAAAGTGAGATCATACGCAAAGTTTCCAGATTTACCACGTGGCACCTGTAATTCGTAAGTTTTCTTTAGCGCTAATGCGCTGGTTAAATAGTTAGGATTGTCCTGATAACGAGTTAAGAATTAAGGGTCCCGAAGAAGAGCGTGATAGCACCATTCGTGCGGTTTTTATGAAGATGTACTGGAATTTCTGACATTTAGCAACCAGCAAAAGCTATAAGCAAGTAACTAAATTGTTTCTTACATATTTGAAGAGCCATAGGTATACAATGAAAATAAAGAGACCAACGCCATTGATGATCTTTCGTGTAAAAATTACGAAATGACGCGTAGCAAGTTCTTTCCGTCTACCTTTCTTAAGAAACATTCCTCAGTTGAAAACGCATGATGCACACTCTTTTTCTGCTCTTCACTTGTGAACAGTTAAATTCTCAATTTCACATTACCTGTTAAGATTTCAACCTCAGATATTAACAATAAATGTGGATAAGATTGAGATTAACTCCATGAGGTTTTATTCTGATCTCAATAGTTGTAATAGAGATCGTAAGTTTTAAAAGTATTTCGTAAAGTATGTCACGTCTAGTGTCAGGCGTCTATAATATACAACACGATCTTATAGCATTTGAACACCAGGTTTTTATGCAGTTCTATGTATTTATTCCAATTTCCAAACTGCTTTCAGTAAGCATAGTATGTATATGAAATGTTATTTTTAAGAAAGAATGACAGTAAAACGTTTTATATTTGGAATCAAGTCTAAAAATTATTTTCATATATTCATAAGTGGATGATTTGTCGTAAATCCCAATTATATTGATTTTTTGTATTTCATTGTTAATATTTCGGGGCCGCAGTGGCTCAGAGGTAGAGCGTTTACTTCTGGTGCGTGGTGTCCCAAGTGGACTTCGTGGTATGAGGGGGGGGGGGGTCCGTTTCCTTCCACTACCTTCATTCATCATTTCATGTAAGACACAATGTTCTACCTATCAAGCAAACTGTGTGTACTCATCAAAGAAAAATAAAAGGGACATTTACTAGGAAGAGTCACGATGGCCCAATGATAGACCGTTCGTTCACCTTTGATAGGAGGGATCTGATTCGATCCCGATTCATGCGTGTTTGTGGTGGACAGTATTGTGTCCATGCGTTTTCTCAGAGTTCTTCCATTTCCTCCCACATTTTCATTCCACCGAATATTTTACAATCATTCACTTTCAATATTCAACCGTATCCCTTAGTATAAAGGACACAGCCGTGGGACGTTAAACACCATTTTTATTTACTAAGAGAACATTAAGATGAGTGTAGAGATTGACTTGTGCTACTTTAGAATCTTTAGTGTAACATCTAATTATGATATCGTTTAGGCTAAAAAATGGATAATAAATGCAATATAATGATTGTAAAATGGAGCCTTTCTTATACATCACTCTGTGAATTAAATGATATATATTATTAGAGAGTGAATGAAATTGCAGAAAAATTGGTGGAATGAGAACGTGAGAGGAAGCAAGAGAACCGCAGGGAAACCCACGGACGCAATACTGTCCATCACAAATTCACATTTCCTGAAATCGAACCAGGAACCCTCGTACCAGAGATGAACGCTCCACTGGTGCAAATCCTGGGGGGATGAGGGGAAGATGTCCTCTCCAATCTTGGAACTGGGGGAGGGACTGTAGCCCCAATAATCTGATTTGAAATGTGTTTTTTTTGGGGGGGGGGGAATGTGATGATTTGTGTCCGATTGCCACAAAGGAAAGCGAGATGATATTGATATCCTCCCAGAATAAGCCTCAAATCTGCCCGCCTCCCAATGTTGAAGACAACCCTGCTCCCTGATCCTCCACAGGATTGTTTTTCAACTTCATAAATATTTTGAGCATCGCTTAACAAAAAAAAAAAAACTTACTTCCCCCCCCCTCCATGTTGAAGACAGATTTCCGCCGCTGGAACGCTCTACTACTGAGTTACCATGTCCCCCAGAATAATTATGAACTGATTGCTGAAGAGAGTGGAAGGAAACAAGATTTCCTAGAAGATTCATGAACACTAAGATTCATCATAAATCTTCTTACAGTGCGGGATCAACTGGAAAGCTTTCGAACACTTGAGGTACCATGTCTCTCTCTCTTTTATTAAATAACCAACCAACAATATTTGAAACATAATACAGTGAAGAAAACGAACTGGTATTTACTGCATATGAAATTATTTAAATCATACAAGATCAGAACTGGTGGTGATAGATTGCTGAAATATTTCATTGTTTCTGGTAAAGGAAGTGACGATAAATAATTATTCAACGTTTCATAATCTTAAATCAAAACTAAAATTACATACCAAAAAAAAAAAAAAAAAAAAAAAAACTATGGTATTAGACCTAAGAAGGATAGAATGAAGTTTGTATGGTTACGAAAGGAAATTACCAGGTAAAGAAGATACCTAAAATGTGGATAAGAGTTTATTAGGTGTAAAACGTGAAGATGTTTTCAATAAGCATATAAACATGAGACTGCTGGAAACCTATTAAGAACACTTAGTAGGGATTTTCAGACCTGGCCCAAAGTTCGTGCAAAACACGAAGGTGTTTGTAAATGGTAGTGGTCCTAATATGGCGCCCGTGGGGCATAACGAACATGTTAGTTATAAGGGTTGTTCAAAAATATGCAGTACTTACCTTAACACTTGTAATCACTCCGAACGATCGAAGCAGCTGTTCAAGCGGATAGTCCGATGCTGAGTGTGTCTGGGGTATGGTATTCTACGTTCGTCGCAGATGACGTTGTTGGGATCTGGTCCCTGCCGAAGTTTGATTAGAGATTAGGCGCAGTCTCAATACGTCCGATACCTGCTCAAGAGGTCGATGTGCCTTGGCACTCAACAACATGGGTTCCCGCAAAATTCCAGCTATGTAAGATCGGAAGTCAGGATTGACACGTCACAAATGTGTGACACACTAGCCAGATTTCCCTGAGTGAAGATCAGAAGAAGTGGTGGGTAGTTTGAACGATTCTTCTGTCCGGTCACGAGCGTCTGCTGTGGGAAATCCTTTGCTTCCACCGATAAACCACTGGTATGTCATACCTCACGCGAGCGGCGATTCTGCGAAATGCCCACTTAACCTGTAATAGTTCCGCTGTACAGCAACACTCGAAGTCAGTCAATTGTACAATAGATGTCATTCTGGCATTGCAGACACTGTAATCCACACATACCAGATTTGCGTCATGTTCGACTATTTTCAGACTACCAACATGACTTTACATACAATACGATCAGCCGGCACTTTGCGATACTTGGTCCTCAGGTCTGCAAATTAAAATCCGTTTCCTCTACGGACGTTCTATAATGCTAATTTCGTTCAAATCGGAAGGTATATTCAGGATATTTTGAAATGCATTTCCATTAGTTTAATAGAAACGCTACTTAATGTCTGGTTCTTTAAAAAGGTATTGAGCCTTGGGAGGTCAAAATTGAGAATAAGTTTATTTGAAATTAACATTATGAAACCACCTTCTGCCATTTGTCCGGCAATACCATAATACCATCGATGTAGAATGTCTGTGATTTCTGGTCAGAAAACAAAAGTGTCACGTGGTTTTTCACAACCCTCTTTTGAAACTAACGTAACATTCAGGGAGTTCTGAAAAGACCCAGAGATCAAAACAACTGATAGTCGGACTGTGCCAGGATCGGATTAATATGGTGGATGCATTAAAATCTTCGAGCCAAATTTTCTTAATTTCTGACGAAGAGTTAAAAATGTATGCGTTGTCAGCGTGGTATACGACACCCTTTCTTTTCACCAGTTCCGGTTGTTTCTTTCGAATTGCTAGGTTAAATCGCGCTAGTCGTGTCAGGTTTTTTTGGGGGGGGGCGAATCTTGTGGGGTCATCCTTACAAATTACCTTCAGAAGGGTAGTACTATTACCGATACATGCTATTGCTCATTTCTGATGAAGTTACGAGGTGGTGTTAAACAAAAATGTCTCGGTATACCCACCAAAAGGATTCTCCTCCTGACGATGCACCCGCCATGCATCTAAAGCAGTGTCTGTATAATTTGCTAGTGTAATTTTGAGATATTACCCCACCCGCCCTATTATCCTAGTCTTGCACCAAGCGATTTTTCTGTACCTTCAGTTGAAGAACGCACTTCGGGGACGCCATTTTGACAACACATGGATGTGGAAGAATGATTTTTCTTGCAATCTGCAAACGTAACAATGATGGCCTTCGACAGGTCAAGAAACTGCGAGAGAAATGTGTAGGGAGGTGCTGTACCTACGGTCATTGCTCATTAAAAGTCGTGTGTTGCCGAAGAAGATCGGGAATTGGTCAGAAAAGATTCCATTCCGAGCTCTTCAGTTCCATACGTGCCCGTGTTCCGAGATCTTGGTTTGGTAAATAGCTGTTCATTTATTTATTTATTTATATATTTATTTATTTTTATGTTTTCGGGAGGTCAAAGTAAAAAAAATGTGGACACAAACCATAATTTTCCCCTTCTCTACAGTGCACGCAAAAGTATCAACAATTCCTTATAACTATCTCGAGTGATTCTATTGATTGGTTCTCGATTTTTATTTCGATGAAGCCACGTTGGGTTTTTCACCGACAACGGGTAAAGTAAAAATGGCGAAGTGGTGTACCTACGGCCACTGACAATGAAGCAGGACCATCCTCGAGGAACAAGGATGAACAGCAATAGGCATAAATCCGCAGAAGCCTCATATCTTGGAAGCCACCATCATGCCTGGAGGTCCATCAGCATTCTTGTTGATATCGCCAGAAGTTTTGAGGCCTTATCCCAAGACCCCTCCCCGAAAAACGAATTGGCGGGGGGGGGGGTGACAGAAAAGCAGTTCAAGAATTCTGACAAGCTCACAAAAGATTAAGAAATTAGAAAAAGTCTATCAGGGAAAAACAAGAAAAGCTTCTGAACAGAACTTCAAAAGGAGCACTAATAAAACTAGTAAATAAACAAAAGATGACTAAACGGGCCTTGACATTCACGAGTTGATATCTTAAGAAGCTGCCATAATCAAAAGTTGTTTCAACAATAGCACGTAGTACAATATTGGATGACCCATGTAAATACATTTACACTATGTGATCAGAAGTATCCGGACACCTGGCTGAAAGTGACTTACAAGTTCGTGGCGCCCTCCATCAGTACTGCTGGAATTCAAGATGGTGTTGACCCACCCTTAGTTTTGATGATAGCTTCCATTCTCGCAGGCATACTTTCAAACAGGTGCTGGAAGGTTTCTTGGGGAATGGCAGCGCATTCTTCACGGAGTGCTGAACTGAGGAGAGGTATCGATGTAGGTCGGTGAGGCCTGGCATGAAATCGGCGTTCCAAAACATCCCAAAGGTGTTCTATAGGATTCAAGTCAGGACTCTGTGCATGCCAGTCCATTACAGGGATGTTATGGTCGTGTAACCACTGCGCCACAGGCCGTGTAGTATGAACAGGTCCTCGATCGTGTTGAAAGATGCAATCGCCATCCCCGAATTGTTCTTCAGTGGGAAGCAAGAAGGTGCTTAAAACATCAATGTAGGCCAGCGCTGTGAGAGTGCCACGCAAAACAAGAAGTGGTGCAAGCCCCCTATAAAAACACGACCACACCATAACACCACCACCTCCGAATTTTACTGTTGGCACTACATACGCTGACAGATGACATTCACCGGGCATTCGCCATACCCACACTCTGCCATCGGATCGCCACATTGTGTACCGTGTTTCGTCACTCCACACAACGTTTGGCCAGTGTTCAATCGTCCAATATTTACGCTCCTTACACGAAGCGAGGCGTCGTTTGGCATTTACCTGCGTGATGTGTGGCTTATGAGCAGCCGCTCGACCATGAAATCCAAGTTTTCTCACCTCACGCCTAACTGTCATAGTACTTGGAGTGGATACTGATGCAGTTTAGAATTCCTGTGTGATGGTCTGCATAGATGTCTGCCTATTACACTTTACGACCCTCTTCAACTGTCGGCGGTCACTGTCAATCAACAGACGAGGTCGGCCTGTACGCTTTTGTGCTGTACGTGTCCCTTCACGTTTCCACTTCACTATCACATCAGACACAGTGGACCTAGGGATGTTTAGGAATGCGGAAATCTCGCGTACAGATTTCTGACACAAGTGACACCCGATCACCTGACCACGTTCGAAGTCCGTGAGTTCCGCGGAGCGCCCCATTCTGCTTTCTCACGATGTCTAATGACTACTGATGTCGCTGATAATGAGTACCTGACAGTAGATGGCAGCACAATGCACCTAATATGAAAAACGTATGTTTTTTGGGGTGTCCGGATACTCTTGATCACATAGTGTATATCCTAGTTTTTAAAAAGACAATTGAGACATGCTGCAATCTAGACATACCACTTTAATCTTGTTCAGCATCTCATCAAAATGGAAATGTCACTTGGGGTGTAGATGTGCAAACCAGTCCGTTTCTGTAACAATGTCTTTGGTTTTCTGTCAAACACAAATTTCGTTCGCTGATTTAACCATATCATTAGTAAAATCTGTAGCGGTTCTTGAGGGAAGTTCCGTTCATAAAAATTAGCGCATGTACAACAACGTGAAGTGCCGTGAACCAATGAAAATGTAGGAGGGTACAGAAAAATTTTGAGAAAACACACGGACACGATGTTGTCCACCTCAAACTCAAATAGGTTGAGATCGAATGAGGGACTCCTTGCACTAAAGGTGAGCTCTCCACCACTGTGCCCCAAAAAATAATAATATACAAATCTATATTATAAAATTGAAAGTGACTATGTTTGTGACTCCTAATCTCTTGAACCACTCGATCAAATTTTCAATATAGATTAAGTTTGGGCCTGGGAGTGCTTTTTATTATTTCACTTTGACGGTAAAACTTAGGGAAGGGGGAGTTATAGAAACATAAATAAAACCTAACTCTTGAACCAAACTACCAATATCGGTCAAATTATAAACATAGACGAGGTTTAAGCCGGTTTTTTTTTTTTTTTTTTTTATCGTTTCACTTTGACGGAGCAACTTTAGGGTAGGAGGAGTAGAGGGAGATATACAAAAACCAATAGACTATAAATAAAAATACAAAAACCAATATAAATAAAAATAAAAGTGACTAGGTTTGTGACTTAATAACTATTGAACCACCTGATCGATCTCAATCAAATTTTCAACATAGATGAGGTTATATGGGGTTATCATATCACTTTGACGGTAAAACTTAGGGAAGGGGGAGAGAAATTTAAAAATGAACGAAAATTACCGATATAAGTGTCGAATTCATAGTTTTCGGGATCGCTAAGATGAACAATGACACTTCCTATACTGTTCCGCGCAATATGGGGGAGCAGAGGGGAGATACATAAAAATAATCGAAAATAACAGACATTTGTGTCGAATCCATGGTTTTCGGGGTCGCTGTGATGAACGGTGACACTTCCGATGCCGTTTAAATATCAATTCAGCCACGCAACATAGGGAGAAGGAGGAGGAGGAGAAATATAAAAATGATCAAAAGTGACCGATATCAGAGAGCACTTTAGTAATAGTAAAAAGTGACTTCTAACGGAAAATATTTGAAGCGAAATGGGTAATTGATGCTAGTTTATTGATTAAAAAAAAAAAGAAAAGAACTGAAATTGTTTGTTTAATAGATTGCATATAAACCTGAGAATAAATATAAAAATTTTAAAAAAACGTAATATAACAAAGCCGTAAAACCCCTGCCCTCTTGCCGCGTTACATAATATATAACGTTGTATGTATTCTCTGTCAAGGAAGTTTATGCATGTTTTCTGCAGGATAGTATCTTGCTCCTTGCTGTTATGAAAATAAAATACTACACATTGTCCCATATGATTTTGCCAGTGGCTTCCTATTTGCTCATCAGTTGAAACAGTATTCCTGGGCGTCGTGGCGAAAAAATATATTTACTTTTTCGTGCATTCTACGTTAAAAAAAAAAAAAAAAGTGAAAGCAATAAAAACGAAACAAGGAAAAATACAGTGCGATGTAAAGTGCTTGGACTCTCTCGAAAAATCACTCAATGTAGCGCTTTCCTTGCAAGCAGGTCTTGATGGTGTAATCGGTAACATCGGGGGCTCAAGTTCACGGGGTCCTCAAATCGATTCCCCCTGAAGACATACTTTTTTATTTTCTTTACAACAATAGATGTTTTTTAAAACTATCTAGTCATTCGAGAAAAGGAAATTGTGTAGAAACACAACATTTCAGTTTTGTTTTACATTATCGCGAAGAAATATGATAATTCCTTGGTTCAAACCGTAGACAATAAGTTAGCGAATAATGTTTTTCGGTCTTTTTATAAACAATGTCCAGTGCGTTGTCATCGACAGAGCTCTACACTGTAGACCTTAAAGTCGCAAGTTTCTGAGGAAAACAGTATCCATTTATTATTATTATTATTATTATTATTATTATTATTATTATTATTATTATTATTATTATTATTAGAATGAAAGAAAAGGACACATAGTCGTAGCTATTGATAGGAACAGAAGAGATATACTTTATGTCAGATTCTTTTTAGGTTTACACATTAACGTAATAATATTATTACATTTATGGATTGGCAGAATTATTATTTTATGAGAACAAGAAATGGAATATAAATATGTGTTAGCTGGTAGCATTAGTGAATTTTGTTTCGCCCTTCTTCTAGATAGGTTGAGTTGATTTTGAGTTTAACGTCCCTTTCAGCAGCAAGGCTATATGAGATGGGACCTACTGATTAACGTGGAATCCTAAACACATGAGCTCCTGCCCGGAATTGAACCCGGGTCTTTTCTAGATATGAAGGTGAGGTGACACCTTGAGTAGAATCCTTCTTGTGACTAGAGTTGTAAGTTCGATCACTATTTGTAATTTGTGTTATTCCTTTAATGCTTTATCAACGTTGCATGTAGCGTTGAAGCTAATAATAACTTGTTAGCGAAATCGCGTGTAAAATTTGAAGACCGAGTTGTGTAAATTCACACACAGATCGAGGTAACGAAGCCAGAGTAATGTGCGTATGTCTGTTGAACAAAGAAATAGTTTCTGTGCTCTGGCCATCCTCCCTCGTAGAGTATTCGATAGCAAGGTGGCCTGAAGATCTTGTAGTCCATGGATGGATTCCCGCACATGCAGAACCATTTTTATTTCTTCAGCACAAGTAGAAAAGGAAACAGACGAATCGAGCTAACGAAGTTTAGAGCTAACAAGTAAGACCGAACCAAAGGTATGGGTCATTACGTGGTTTGTTTAAAGAAACAATAAAATAGAGGAAAGTTATTTTGTCTGTGTCCGGCTCGGTTGCGATGAACCACCGTCTCGGTTCGGCTCGACTCAGGTGAACCATAGGCTCTAGCCGGCACGGTTGGAATAAGCCATTGGTTTGGCTCAGGAGAGCAATCGGCTCGAGGCGGCTCCGTTGGGGTGTGCCATTGGCTCGGCTCGGTTTGGCCCAACTTTGCCGAGGACTCGAGCCAGCTCGGTAGGGTGAGGTGTGAGCTCGGCTCACTTCTCTGTTCGGCTCGGTGGTGACTGAGCCGTGAGCCGAGCCGTTGACAACACTACAGTCTAACACCTCAGGCTGCTCAGCTACACCAACTGGCTTCCACTGGGCCACTGCGGCCCCTAGCTTTGTAATAGTTTGTAGTAATATTCATTATCTTCACCCTCGCAACCATCTATCGAGTCACGGTGATTAAATTATACATATGTATTTTATTTATTTATTTACAGGATTGCTATTACAGAACATATTATGAAAGGGAGGGATAAATTTTCCTCAGTTTCACAATATTTGTATCAAATTTGTTATGAAACACAGTAACACTGCCCACAATCACTTCACACACTTTCAGCACAATCAGTCAATATTTTTTTTTTCCTATTTCAATTATCCATTTCCACATATCTGTGACAGCAATCCTGAAACAAAGGAATGAAAATAAGTATTAATGTAGCCAATATAAATTTAGAAACATCCCTACTGACTAACAAGAATAATGACTTGTATTAAATACTGTTCGGAAACGTAATACCTCTCTAAATAACTCGAAAGGTGGATAATTGTGTAAATTCAACTGAATACATCAAGAAACAAATGAAATTGAATATAAATTCCTTTGATGCTGCAGGTAAATAACTCCAGGCAAATGGTTATCGATCTGAACCCAGATATTCACATGGTCAATATCGTGCAATGCTTGGTTTATGTTGAATTATGAATCGGATCCCATTGAGTTCCCAAAATACAACTTTGTGGTGTTTTACTACACACATGATATTACAATCTGAGCAGTTTTGAACAAATTCAGAGGGATGTTTTGTACGCGAAATTCAAAATTCAAATCTTGTTCAAAATTGTTGTTAATTTGTTGTTAATTTGAATTTTTGAAGTGTTATTTTTATTTTACAGGTTTTTTCAATATAGTACAACTTGTAGAGCAATCTTTAAGCTTTCCAATGGTGTTTGTTTCACGTCTCTAGTGCACATATTAACTATTTTATGACAATTTTTAATAATCATGTAACTGAAAAAATGCAATTTTTTTGACATTTTTGAACACCCTGTATGGAGACACTTTCAGGGGTGGAGAAGTAATATTTGGGATTTTTTCATCTCCCACTGTAATAAAGCTGTACACCATTTTTTACAAAAATCTGAGATGGTCAAGTCTGATGACTTGTTGATTTGACATGGAATGTCCCAAAGATGAGTCTTCGAAATTGATATCACATTCTTTGGATAAATTGGAAGAGCTCTCTCTGTGTCGTTTTAAACGTTTGTTACTTCGTTCATGATATCTGGAGATAGCTGTGGGCAGACATTTAGTTTTAGACCTTTTCTGCCATATCCTTCACATCAATCTTCGTTAAGCTGTAATATCTTTCTATTAGCAATAAATATTCCACTAATTTTAATTAGCGGATTTTCTAACTCTGTAGGTAATACAGTTTTGCCTCCAAGTATTATTTTGGCACCTTCCTGAAGTGTAACATGGGAATTTTTATTTGCAAGCCTAAATAGAGTAGATCTGGGAACATAATATTTGGCCGCTTTTAGGTATCCCATTTTGTTTCTTCTGACCTAGAAGATGGCTGCTTGCCTATTGTTTCCTATGACAGTCTTTCTTTTTCGATAAAGGCATGTCTATATGATGCAAAATAAAAAGGAAAAATGAAAGAAAATCGTGAGAGATACAATTATGGAATACTATTCCATATTTATTACCCCGTTGGTATTCCATATTTGTATGCTCGCCACCTTGGAATGTCACATGTTATAGCAATGTACAAAACACTTCAACTCTTTTCTGCTTTGTACGAAAATGATCGTTGATATTTACCGAAATTCAGAATGCGAAATGACAATTGAACTTCATTAAGAATAAAATTTACTCCACTGAAAACTTACCTACAGAAAACTCTGGATCCAGAAAAAACTAACAACAGCTGTATCACATTGGTTCTTTCGTCTAACACTTTCTACTCAGGTGTGGAGTAATATCTATAGATCTATAATAGTCTACACCTACCACCCCTACGCAGCAGCACCATATATCCGCTATAGGTCGGTATTCCATATTTGTACCCTTTCCTATATATATGAGAAAGATATACTAGATGGATAGATATCTAGGAAACAACTATACAAAGTAGACAAAACCAAAGCTTTTACTAGATATCATAAGCGACAAATAGAGACCTACATAGCATCCTAATACAAGGTGGTGTGAAGTTATGTAGCACTGAGAATTTATTGGTAACGAATTGTCCAAGATAGATGATTGTTAAAAAGTACTGGAAACACCAGCAATGTATCGACAGTTGTTGATAATGGTATGTATGAGTTTCAAATATAAATAACACTGGCCGCTTCACTCATAACCCCACTTCTCATTCTTTACATCTGAGCATTTGAGATTAAGGAATAACAGTTCCGTGCCGTGGTGAATCAGCGAGGCGAGAATATAAGACGGCGACTCCGTACTTACTGTATGAGTGAGGTCAGCAGACCAGCGGCGGAGCGCCACCATGGTTGGCGCAAAGTGTAAGAAAATTTTCAAAAAAAAAAAAACTGCTTTTACTTGATTTTGAGCACTTTTTATTACTTTTTCCTTCCATTTTATATATGTGCACATGCATTTTCCTAACATGACTAACATTATAGGACCATTTCCTAAAGCAGGAAGAGAATGTAAGTAAATACTAGTATTAGTCCAAGTAATTTTTCCTCTCTCTTTTTTCTTTCCTCCCGAATTTTGCGCCCCCTTACTTTCTGCGCCCGAGGCCGTCGCCCCCCTACGGCACGTCACGGCACTGAGGAATAAACGTTTATATCTTGTCCTAAGCCAGAAGCAAAGATAAAACAAAATTTACCGTTTCCCCGCCCCGCCATTAATCTTCTGGTATGTACAGAGCAAAGGGAGGTTCTTTAAATAAATCAATTCGCACCCTTACTACAAAAGTGCCACAAGTCAAAAAAGTTAGTTTTGAGTAAATCGTGAAGCTTCTAGAAAAGCTATTATTTTGTCGGACATAATTCTTATTTTGTCGGATAGACGGCAGGCTCACTAATCCGAATATATACATAACTTAAAATTGACAATTTTTGAGCTGTGGCACTTTTGTAGCACGGGTGCGAATTGTTTTGGGCTGTGAAAAATTTGTTTGCAACAAAGCCTCCCTTCCAGTTGCCTGTGTGTATGTGTGTGTGTGTGTATGTATGTATATGAGTTTATGACTGGGTATAACAAACGGTTCTGCGAACTCGAAATATTTTAACAACCAGTTCTCGCGAACCGGCTAAATAGCATCACTGCCTATAGATATGAAAAGCACACTTACTATCGAATTGTATATTTTAAAAAGAGGGTCTTCTATAGGTGGCACGCACACTTCTAACAGTAACGCACATTTGCTCGTAAGGTTTTGTACACGAGAGTGAGGGTGAGCCAAAAGTCTCACTATCTCCTATGTCTGTTTCAAATATGAATCTGCCGGGTTGCATTCCCGGTGGAGACACTCGGTCGAGAAGGTGTAAGAGCTTTTCCAGGCCAGCCATCCTGAGTGGACTGAGGTTTCTCTTGGGTTTCCTTAATTCATACCAGATAAATGCCGGGATATAACTTAACATGCAGGTCTCAGCCTGCTTCCTTCCTTTCTCGAATAGTGTGCTCGCCGAGGGATGTCATCCCTGATAAGTGACAGACTTGAGACCATAAATGCCGGTAATGTCCAGTAATAATCTATATTATAAAAGAGAACGTACAAATCCTTTGTTAGCTCATCACGCTAATACGGCTGAACCAATTTCTTTTATTTTTGGGGGGTTATTAGGATTTGGACCCTAGATGGTTTTTATCATATCACTTTAATTTTTAATTACCAGTGTCTTGAGATAATTGACCATTCAAGTGTCCATACGTACAAATCCTTTGTTATTAGTTCATCATAGGTAAAAATAAACGTATTTATATGCAACCCGCATGACCGTGTCACTCGGCGGGTTAACCTAAATGACAGGCGCTATAATGTTAACATTTACTGCAATTTGAAAGGGAAAAAGTAAAAATTATCTAAGTAACAAAGTTTATTGCGTTCCGGGGTGACCGCAGCGAAGCGGGGTGAACGCTGCTAGTTATGTATAAATAAATAAATAATCAAATATGAATGTTCATGAATCGGAAGTGAATAAAATATAATGGCAGAAGATCCTTGTAATCTGACAAGACTATAGATAACAATTTATTCCATCGCAGACTGTGTGTGTGTCCACCATCATTTTCAGACCAAAATTCTATTCAATTCTAGGTACGGTGTGAAATTCTCGGCAGCATTGCTGGAATGAACGTAGCAAATGCATTTCAAATGGCTTCTTTAAGTTGGTTAGTTTTGTGATAACGAGTGCGGCTATTTGCTGTTTGACATGCTACCAGAATGCATTATGTCACGATGACAGATCGAGACTACTGGAAGGCCAGTTCAGAGTTACTGGTTATTGTGGAGAATCCTGGTTAATCGGGTGGAACGAGAAAACTCCATTTCAGTAGTGCGAAAAGTTGCCTTTTGATGTGAAAAAGACAAAAAAAAATAAAATTTTAGGGTAATCGGAACATGTTGCTGCAAGTGCGAGACGGTTCCTTAAATTTGAGTTGATTTTAACGTCTCATTCAAAAGTGAGGCTATATGAGACGTGGACGTACTGATTAACGTGGAATCTGAACCACATGAGCTCCTCCGGGAATCGAACCCGGATCTCCCACGCCACGTTCCTTGATCTATTTCATGCTCTTTCTCTTTTTTCTTTGCAGTACAAAAACATTGATTGTACTGTGTCTTTTTATTGATGAAGCAAATTTTGAGGAGGAGTTTTAATTTATGGTGAGGTTAAAAATATTAAATTATGAGTGAAATTTTTTCAAAAAAAAATTAAACGAAAAATTACTGTATACTAAGTAAGACAAGGGCGCAGATTTCTCTGTAAATTTTGGGGAGGGGAATTCAGATGCAAAAGATATATATATGAAGATTTTAAGACAAATATCACTCAAATTATGCCAAATATTATAGTGTATATTCATATATACAATAGTGGAGCCCACATGAGCTTTGGAGCCCCCCTCCGCTCCCCCCCCTTCAGGATCGGTGCCCTTGGCTAAGATAGAATAATTACTCGTTCTTCCTCTTTTCTTTCAGCGAAAGATTAGGCTATTTCTTCAATAAAAAGACGTTACAATGAAGGTTTCTACATTGCAAAGAAAAGAAGAGTAAAATAGAACAAGAAATGTCAAATTTATGAAACTTATCGTACTTGCGATACTTCAAAGCACGCTCCAACAGAGGCGGATGTAGCTCCGAGCCTGAGGACCTAGGATCCCGCAGTTTTTTGTGCGACAAAACTAATTCAAACTATTATTTAAGTAAACTCATTATATATCTATCATAGTCTGGGTTCTGGTTGGTCTCCCAGTTTTTATCTTCTAGATCCGCCACTCTGCTCCTATCACTCTAAAATTTTTATTTTTATTTTTATTTATTTATTTATTTATTTATTTTTAATTTTATTTATTTATTGTCTTTTTCACACCAAAAAGCCTTTTCCGCACTATTACAAATAAAATTTTAAAAATTAAAATTTTCTTTCATTCCCCTTACTTGGCCAATAATGGTAAATCTTATTATCAAGTGCGTTCGTAGTAGGACTGTGTGATATCCAGATTTGGATATCAAAAATCGACTTCGACAAAATATCGAAAATTGATTCGAATCGAGAAATATGGAAAAATGTTGGAACTATTAAAATATTACGGTACCGAAAATATCGATGCCAAACAAAGTTCGTCTTTTGAGAAGTTTAAATACAAAATAATAAACACAGAAAGAAAGAGAGAGAAAGGATGATGTACAGTACATAAGTAGGACCTCCAAGACTTATCATCTTGGATTTTACAACTGTCGTCAAGCAAAGAGCACGTGTTCTTACGATCTTGTAATTTTCTTGTAAACGTACAGAAAGACACTAGAAGAGTAGTAAGTAAAATACTTACATATAGTAAGTTGTCAATAATACAAAATTGCATATTTAACAAAACAAAATACCGCAAGTATGCTATTAACTTTTGTCGACGACAGCACACAGGCTTGTATTTAACATTTTTGCCGCCCCGGGCCATTATAAAAGTCCCTTTCCTCAAATCAATGAATAACCAGTGTAGAAAATTTGAGACACTGGCTGATCACGACTCTAAACCGAAAAGAGCTGTGGAGCACAGAATAATAATAGAAGTTACAACAAAGAAACAGAGATAAATTACTTGCGCTGCCGGCTGAGTGGGGGTCCAAGCTCAATATGAGGGTATTTTATATTAAAATTCCTAAAATTGCCCCTAAAATTAGGCTAAATTTGGGGGGGGGGACCCCCAGGACCCACCCCCTACGTACGTCCCTGACTATTGGTAATTCTGGAAGTTAATCAGCAAATGTAAAGGGTTTGAAATTACGATCAAAGAGTAGTGTCAGCAATGGAAAAAAGAGAAATAATGAATATTAATTCATAAATAAAATGTTAAATATCTCTTTCTAGCCGAACATGTTCTTGTTACTTGGATACTTACAAATGTTAGAATCCCGTGTTATATTCATATTCGCATGCATAATAAATTTCTGAAATTTTCTGAACAAGAGTATTAGAAAAAAAACTGGTCCGAGAGATTTTGAAAGTTACTAATAAAACTGACTCGTATGCCAAGGGTAGTAATAAAGTTTTAATCACCCCGAAAAAATCAAGCAGCGACCATGAAACTTGGTGATAGCGTTAGTCCTTCTCTAGATATTCATCCTTCAATGCGACACATTTTTCCAACAATAGATGGCTTGGCGGAGACTTTGGTTGCAGAAGTCTTCATTTTGTTTGCTCAGGAAACGCTCCACCTCGAAAATCACCACGTTGTCATTCCGGAAAAGCCTGCAACGCAATAGTAACTTCATGTGCAGAAAGAGGAAAATGTCACTGGATGCCGTGTCTGGAGAATAAAAAGGGTGAAGTAAAATTTGATGGCCTAAAGAAGCAGTATGTGAGATTGTGTCCGGTGCAGAATGAGCTCGAGCATTGTCGTGGAGAACAAAGATTTCCTTGGACAGCTTCCTTCAAAGCTTCGTCTTGATGGTAGTCCTAGAAAACACTCAGCATTACCTTGCCCGACGATGGTTGGGTCTTCGCCTTTTTCATGTTTCTACTGCTTGCGTTCTTCCTTTGTCTTGGGGTCATAATGGTACACCCAGCACCCATCCATGATGATTAGGCATTTAAAGAAGTAATCTGGCTTGGCCTGACATAGCTGAAACATTTTCGCTGCTTCTTCGGTTAGGTTGGCTTTCTGCATGGGTGTTTGAAAACTGATCCATGATTAATTTCATTTTTTCCACTATCGCTCCGATTGTAATAGGTCGGTTTGCGAGCACCGGGACCTCCACTTTTCTTGCAATTCCCGATTCTTCACAGGGAGATGGTCTGCCACTTCGTATTTCTCATTCAGACTTGTCTGACCACACTGGAAGCGTCTGTGCCACCTAACCACTATGTCATATCACGGTGCATTGTTACCATACTCTTCCACCAACTCAACATAGATTCTTGCACATTATTCCACTTTATCAATGGGTTGCACCATTTGTTGTGGTGCCTCTAATGGCGTGCGATGGTACTGTGGCGTGGGAATTTCAATGTATACCAGGATTACATACATGTACCTGCAAAGAAATAAAAGAAAAAAACGTTACGCAAATGTTTTTTCAGGTGATAATTAAAACTTTACTATGATAAAACAGGTGATAATTTTGACTACTGCTTGTATATCGTAATGTAGGTAGGAAAATAATGCGGATAGTTTCTCTAAAACATCGACGACGCCAGCTTTCTTGGGAGGGAAGGAGGAGGAGCAGAGAAATTTTTTGAGAAGCAGCTGTTTATATATATATATATATATATATATACCGAAAATATTTGTTTTACATGACTTGACTCACATTAGAATGCAACATGTCTGCGAGGACAATCCGTGGAGGAAAACCGATGCTATTCGGGAGGGTCCGCCCCCTCGCCTCCCTATAGCGCCATCACTGTTTAGCGTCCCTTTTCAGCTCCGAGGCTATATGGGACTTTGACCTACAATTTAAGGTGGAATCTGAACCACCGAATGCCTTTTCAAATTTTAATGCTGTCTCTCCAGGAATCGAACTATGATGAGGGTAAGAGTGCCCGTATCCCATGAAGTTCGCTTCGGCTTACTTGTTTGTATTAAAATGTTTATTAAAGTCTAGGGTGGCCCAAAAGTAGGTATACAGTACCGTACTGATCAGCTCATTTCATTTTATATTATTTCTTGTTATCCATCAGGTAGACTTAGTTCCTTTATTTTTTGCTCTTAATCTGTTTTTACTTATATCTTAAGCTCGGAAAAGCCGAAGCAACTAAATCCATAAACTAGAATGTTATACTTGATCAATTCAGGGGTGTGTACCTACTTTTGGGCCACCCTGTATATCTGCACATCTGAATGTCTCCCATCCCAAAATATAGATTAGTAGATCGTAAATTATATCGGCGCTACTAAGCATAACCTACGATACTATAGCTGTCAAATGTGACAGCAAGATGTGCTTTATGTTCGGCTACCTAAACAGCTTCACGTTTGATGAAAAAGAATAAAATGTGTGTTCAGGAGGTGACATTAGTAACGTAGGTATACATGGCAACTTTGAATATATACAAAATAATTAATTAATGTCGAGATCGCTCTGATGAATGTGTAAATTGGAATCTTTTATTCTATTATATAGAATCGGCTAAGCAGTAATCGTCAGTGCTCTTTCAGGCATAGTTTTTGACGAGCTTCTTCCCCTTCCTCGCAGAAGCAAGGTAAATAAAATTGAGTAAATGTCTTGTATAGGGCATTCTTTAGCACGCAACACCATATCGTAGACGTCCTTCCTTCGGTCAATAGTGTTAAAAGTCCGCATTTGCGAATTTTCAACATTCGTTCTTATACCAACATAACGACCTAGTGTAGTCTCCTCACATTTTAATCACACCCTTCCCGGACAAAATTTTCTGGAACAAATTCTACTGATTTGGGTGTAATGGCATAGTAACTCTGGTCTTGCTGTGACGGCGACACACTTTTATATTTTAACTACTTCAGAAGCAGCAGAAAATGTCGTTTATAGCAGAGACGCACCACATAGTATGATTATAACAAAGGGATATATTATTTATCAGATTTTGTAATTATCTTTGCAACAGTTTGATATTAGTAAGTTGAAAGAAAAAGATCAAAAGCATTTAGTTTAGAACCATCATATTCTGACTGGGCTTTGAAAGGAGAAAGTTCATCTGATTTTGCTTTTTCTAGCACTTCAAAATAGATCTTTATATTTTAGAAAATAGTTTCCCTATGTTATTAAAAAAAAAAAAAATCTTCCACAGTCAGGCTCGAACTGCCAGCTTTTGGTTCTAGAATTTCAACAGCATTACTATACCTACTTGACCATGGAGGCTAGAGAATTCGTTGTAATATTGTTAATAGAATCGCTCCAAGTGCAGGTTCATATTTGGAGTTCTAAATAGCCATTTTCTGTCTTTTTCAGTAATTTCAACCGAAGATATTGATTGATTTTGCAAATTGGAGCTGTGCATGGAGTGTGAATTGTATGCTTATCAAAGAAATACTTGGTTTGCTTTTCTTTAAACTTCACATCTTTGTGAGTGTTCCTAATATATGTGTATTGGGTCAAGTTATTTTCTTTCTAATGTCTATCTATCTATCTATGCATCTCCAGGAATATTCCTCGCCTAATGATTTGTCCAACTAAGGTTTCATAACAATAAAGGTTTATTGTTTATAATTTTCTTATTTTGCTTTATTTTTTCTCAAAAATAATAATTCATTACTACACTGGCTTGTTAAGGAAAGCACAAAGAAGCAATAATATATGAAGAAAATTGAGTTATTAATGAAAATGTGGAAGTTACAATACCGGTATATACTTTTTTTAAAAATCACTGTACTTTTTGTCTCGTGGATAGCAGTATTTTAAGAAGAAATCAAGAAAACATATACAACTTACAACCTATCCTACTCTTTCGGTTGGAAATCTTAGCACATGTTGGAGAATTTACTTGTATAGCTGATCATACACCTGAGCGAATTACCTAACATGTACTCTTAAAGTTATTTTAATATTTCAAAATTATATTTCAGAAAATTCTCCTAGAAATTCTTGCTTCACTTAACTCATTTACTTGAATAATCTCTTTGTTTTTTTTTTTTTCAAATATTTATTTAATTTCTGATTCTTAGCTGGATCTTTTCTTATGAAGACAAGTTGAATTTATTTTTGCAATGAAGAAAATAAATAATAATTATAGAGTTGCGTTTATTAAAATGGATACTGAAATACAGATAATATTTAAACAAATAATATGAAAACTTATAGAAAACACAATAAGTAGAAAAATACAAATAAACCAAATAATAAATACATCCATAACAAAATCGTAAATTGAAAAGACAGTTACAGCCTTCTTCTACCATGATCTATGGCTGGATCATAATTGAAAGCAATCATTTCAACTTCTATTTCGTGGAAAAGATCCAAAGCCACAAACTTAGTACCAGCTCCTTTCACTATTCTGGCCTCTTTAATGTTCACCATTGGAATTGAAGATTTGCCCGATGTGAATCCAATGTAGATATGTGGCTTAAAATAATATATATGAGATATTGAGCTTTCACGGGGTACACACTCTCTTCGATTCCATTCTTGTAACTAATACATTGAAGAAAGATTTAATAAATGGGGCAACAGCCCCCACCACCTCCGACCTCCGTGACTGCCGCAATGACCACCATCTGCACGAAGAATTTCATCTGGCTGGATTAGCCGAGGAGACGGAAAGCCAAAATATTGCTTGCGGAAATACTTCAACAATTTCATCTCCTGGCAGTGCTAAGGAGACTAAAGCCAAACATATTTAGAGTTATCTAGTTCAAAGATAACTTTAAAAAGACGTCTTCTCTCTGTTGTCATCCCTAGGGCAAAGGTGTTGAACAATACATACGTATTTCAACATAAACCTTGAAACTATATTCAAAACGAAAATAGAGCCTATAAGACACAGATAGCTTGAAATGAAGCAGAAACTCATTCCACCTGCGACATTATTGGCTGCTGAGTGCCATTAAAAGATGAGTTGAAGCTTTTCTGGAGTTTCTATTATGAAGATCAGACATAAATTAGTCTGTAGTTTGCAATGACTCTTAAGCTCCAGATCTTATTGCTTCTCGTACCTGTAAATTACTGGAGTCAGCTGTCAGACTCTGTCAGCTTGAACCATGTACTTCAATTACGACATACAGTAATAAAGACATTGCAAAACAAAAATTATCTCTGTTCTGGCTGGAGGAAAATTTAGATATCCATAATAAACCCGGTAACCTTTATAAAAATGTGCTTCCTTATTTCCCAATCAATGTGAAATTAAAGTAAAACGTTAATTAGTATTGATGCCCAGCAATGGTTGCTATTCAGCTACCAACAATAGGAAGTCTACATTTAATTTTGTAAACAAGCAATACGACTAAATTGTTCCTGTATTGTTTTCCACATTAAAGCATTACCAATAAAAAGAAGACAACTTAAATTTTATATAAAATGATTAATTGTTTTGTATACAGGTATACCTAGATACAATAGGTATTTTTTTTTTTTTTTTATCAAACTTACCAGGTACTAGAATGATAATATTCGTCTTACAATGACGTCATAAAATAATAAAGTTCTTTTTAAGACGAAAGCGTATGCAATGTTTTTAGATCTTGGCCAACTTAATACCTTCATTATTTTCTTATTCTTGTGATATCGTCGAATGAGAACCAGAGGAACGTAACTCCACAAATGCGGTTTTCGTTTTCTTCATGTTTAGACATAATTTTGAAAGTCCCACTTGGTGTGAATGGAACGGAGCACCATCTCTTCTCCTTTTCGATTATCTGTTGTAATGTAGCTCAAGAAAATAATACTTTTGTTCTCTCGCCTGTAAACCTACGAAAATGGAGTTCCATTCCTCTGGTTCTCATGCAATGATACAGAAATATATGAAGTTAGAATCTTGAGTTTCAAGTTGAAAACAATAACTTTACTCGTTAGTTTAACATTTAGAAGATTGGTCGGACGTCATCATCTTATTAGGAGCCATCATACCAACTCCCATCAAAAAGAATCTTCGAGTCAAAATCCCAGAGCAAGGGAATTGGTAGAATAGGGTTTGCCAAGATTAAAATTTTAATATTGATATATGTATCAGTGATGATGGTATGGATCATATAGGTCACCGGTCACTTATGTCACTTGAATCACGAGTCACTTTTACTTGGTTCACCCGGATTTGGGTTTCGATTCTCAGACCCGGTCTGACCCATGAGCGAACAGAACCAACGATCCAAAGCCGAAATATCAGCTCTACAGCATCACTGCAGAATTTTATAGTAGCTTCATGATGTCCACTACTGTGAGATGTCCACTACTGTGAGATGTCCACTTTGTTTCCCGGTGTGATATTTCTTAATCAATGTGCCATGTCTTGACTAGTTCAGATTTAAATTAAAGACTTTAGGGCAAAAACCCGTCAAGTCCAAAAAGCGAAAAGCGTAAAGGAGATAACTTTACAAGGGTTTCTGGTCATCCGATTTTCTTCAAACTTGGCACATATATACTAGACCGAAAATAAATCGACACGTATTTTTTTTTGTTTCTTTCGGAAAATAGGTTAAAGGGGGCAAAGGGCCCCATTTCAAAAAGGGCCCCTTGATTAAATGGGCCACATTATAGAAACGAAACTCTGCCGATGCAAAGATGACTTCAAAGTAGGAAATATGGGTTTTGTCGTTTCTGCGAGAAAAGGGTTACAGGGGGGCAATTGCCCCCTTCGAAGTGACAAATTTGCCGAGAAAAAACGAAATGAAATCTTTAAGTTTAACATCTCACGATTATGCCGGTTAGACTAAAGGAGACGGCGATAATGAGAAATGAGTGAAATTGTGGAATGAAGAGAGTGGGAGGAAACGGTAGAACCCCGAGAAAACCCACGAACACGGTGTTTGTCCACCACAAAGTCCACACGGCGCGAGCAGGGATCGAACCAGGAACCCCAAGCACCGGAGGTGAACGCTCTACCACTGAGCCACCGCTGAGATTAGAGCAGGCGTCAACAAAGTGTGATCCCGGATCATTTTTTATAAAACCGTTTGGTAGATGGACAAATCAGCGAGCACGGATCCCATTAATCCCATTATGTTTGTGGGCACACGTTTTGAAACAATATTTTTGGCCCAAGGGTCCCAGACGGAGGTGAACGCTCTACCACTGAGCCACCGACGAGATTAGTGCAGGCGTCAACAAAGTGTGATCCCGGATCATTTTTTGGAAAACCGTTTGGTAGATGGACAAATCAGCGACCACGGATCCCATTAATCCCATTATGTTTGTGGGCACACGTTTTGAAACAATATTTTTGGCCCCAGGGTCCCAGACGGGGTCCAACGCCAAAGGATCCCACACAATCCTTATAGAAATTGGATTTCGGTGGAATTTCTTGAAACCGTGATATGTTCTAGCTACTGTGATCCTGAGAAAAAGTCTCAATTGGTACACCCACCAATTATCGACCGTTTGACTACTGCAGGGCCACTTAAAAATAAAACAGTGGAAGATAATTGTACGATGGATTTCAGTAGAAATTATTGAAACCGTGATATGTTGTAGATCTAGTCATCCTGAGGAAAAAGCGTCAATAGGTACAACCACCAATCACTGATCGTTTGTCCACTACAGGCACTTTTTCGAAAATAGCCAAAGATAATATTCTGGATTTCGGTGGAATAGATTTACATCGTGATATGTTGGTAAATATTTTGATCCTGAGAAAAAAATCCTAATGAGTGGGACAAAGGCAATCCCCGGAAAACCAGAAACAGGATGATCGATCCGGGCCGAACCTCCCGAATGAACAAATGCTGTACCAATTGACCTACAGCTGTTCGGTAGCCAGAACTTAGCACTTTTTCTCAGGATCACAACATCTACAATATATTATAGTTTCATTCATTTTCACCGAAATTCAAAATATCATTATACTCGGTTGTTTTTAAAAAGAGACCCTATAGTGAGTGGCCAAACGGTCAGTGATTGGTGCTTGTGCTCGTTGCGAGTTTGCCTCAGAATCAAAATATCTACTACACATCACGGTTTAGCCTCTTTTCCACCGAAATTCACAATATCAGCTGCTTTGAAAAAAAATGACCCTGTAGTGGCCAAACTGTCGGTGATTTGTGGTTGTGTCCGTTGAGACATTTTCTCAGGATCATATAATTTTAACAACATATCACAGTTTCAAACAATTCCACCGAAACTCAATTTCCATAAGTATTGTGTGGGGTCCTTTGCAAATGACAAGAGGGATGAAGTAGCACAACATTTAAAAGTTGTTCAATAAGGAAGATGATGCACATGTGTTTGTGTTCTGCGGAGAAACACGGTAAGAGGGAGAAGGTAAAACCAGGATTCATAAATGTCCGGTAATAAACAAACGACACTTCTGAGATACTATATTTTTCGCAAAAAATTTTGAATCTTTTCTCCTATCTTAGAATAGACATTTCAATAAAAATGAGACAAAAGCTCAGCATGAGGTAAGTACTAAGCAGTGGCGTATTTACGATTTTGTTTCGGGAGGGGCTTTGCTAACTTTCGGGGGGGAGCTTTGCCTGGAAATGTGAAAATTCTGCAAGACATTTCATTTACTTTACTATACTAAGTAAGATTTCGGGGGGGGGGCTTAAGCCCGGAAGACACCCCCTAAATACGCCACTGGTACTAAGTGTTCCAAAATTAATTTCAAACAACCCAACCGTTCTCCATTATGATCAAAAAGCTTCACTTTTATTATAAACTAGCTGAAATACGCGTTCTTTGCATGGTGAAAATAGGTTTATTAAACTATCTGTGACGATAAATTTAAGTCTAATTTAACAATATTATTTTCAACCAAAATTAAGTTATAAAAACCCAGGTCGATTCAAGTGCTATGTTCAAAAATTCAAAAGATCGAAACGTTTCCTCACTTTATACGCAATTTATGTATACAAACAAGCAAGGCTGGATCCAGGGGGGGCGATCGGGGCGATCCCCCCAGAAGAGGAAACTTTCTTATTTTATATATATAAATAAAACCCATCCCAAAGTTTGGAGCCCTTAAAAGTATCAGTATGAAACCCACCGCCCCCTTCCCCAGAAGTCGGTCCTGGATCCGCCCCTGCAAACAAGTGAGTTTTGATTTACATGATGAAATTACAATAGACTACCAAACTATGACAGCTCAATACTCAAACTTCAAAAAGATGAAATGAAATCTTTAAGTTTAATGTCCTACGAGTATGCCCTTTAGGATAAGGGAGACAATGATCAAAGCAAGTGAATGATGATGGAGAAATTGGTGGAATGATAAAATGGGACGAAACTGAAGTACCCCGAGAAAACCCACGGACACGATGTTGTCCACCACAAACTTATTTTGCCGAGGGATCGACTCAAGGACCTCACACAGCAGAGTTAAGCGTTCTACCACTCTAACCGCCGTGCCCCCGACTCAAACTTCAAGTAGTACATAACTATAACTACTGGTTGCAATAGATTAATAGGATCAAAGGTAGAATCGCTTCCTTGAACGCTGAATCCACATTAAAAAGCCATTACTCGCTGTGCTTTACTGTTTTTGTTCTGTGGTAATAAAGGTTGAAAACGGAAACCGTTAATTTGAACCACTTCCGGTTTGAATAGATGGTTAAAGAAGGAGATGGAACACCTACTCTTGGGAAGCTGAATCGATTGCAAAAATCTGCATATCGATTCTTCTTACAGTATTTCCTCTACGAAAATCAGTATTGAAACCGGGTGTAGTAGTATACAGGGTGTTTCAAAACAACACGGACAACGTTTGGCAGGTGATTTCTGACACCAAGATAAGACAAAAAGTATAGACCAAGACTTCACTGAGGAACTAATATGTGCCCTATAAAAAAAATACATGTTTCAGAATCCTAAGGTAGGTACTCACGAAGCAATTTTTATAGAGCGATTTGGCTACGGTCATATCTTTTGAAGCACTCTCCAACTGCCTCTATAAAAATTGTTGCGGAAGTACCGTAGGATCCTTAAATATGGATATTTGGATAGGGCACATACTAGTTCCGAAGTGAAATCTCGACCCGACTACGGTAAGTCCCATAGTTTTGGAATTATAGACCTTTAAAGTTCATTTTTTTTTTAAAAAATGTTTTCGGCAGCCTATAACTTCGAAAAGAAGCATTTGTGCACCCAAGTTGGTCTCTGTGTTTTCTTGGTGTCAGGAATCACCTCCCAAACGTTGTCGGTGTTGTTTTGAAACACCCTGTATTTCAACTACTTTTGGCTTTGGTACAATGTTGAGACTGTGATAATATGTTCTCTTGACACCTTAAGTAGATTGCTGAAAAGGAATTGTAACTATCTATTACTATTTTCATTCTAGGCGATTAATGTTGAAACTAGAAATTGTTAACTTTAACCACTTCTGTATTCAGTAGATTGTTAAGATAGGAAGTATAACCTACTCTTTGGAAGCTGAAACGATGGCAAAAAGCTGCATTTCATTATCTTTTATCTCTCTACAGAAATCAGTATTAGTTGAAACCAGAAATAGTAGTAAATTATAACCACTTCCGGTTTTCGTAGAAGAGTGTTGCGAGTTGTGACGATATTTTCTCTCGATACCTTGAATCGATTGCAGGAAACCATTTGTCGCTATCTATTACCGTTTATGTTCTATAGTGATGGTTGTTGAAACAGGAAATGGTTAATTTTAACCACTCCCGGTTATAAAACGAATTTTTTGAGTTTTACGTCCCACGATTATGCCGGCTAGGCTAAAGGAGACGGTAATGATGAGAAATGAATGAAATGGTGGAATGAAAAAAGTGGGAGAAAACGGGAGAACCCCGAGGAAACCCACGCACACGGTGTTTGTCCACCACAAAGTTCATTTGGTGGCACTTCCGGTTTAAATGGGGCGTTAATGGAGAAGGTGGATCCTATCCTTGGAAAACTGAATCAATTGCAAAGAAACTGCATCTCGATATCTCTTACCGTTTATGCTCTATGGAAATCAGTATTTAAACCGGAAGTAGTAAATTTCAACCACTTCCAGTTTTGATAGAGTGTCGCACTTTGTGATCGTACGTTCCTTTGACAGTCTAAATTGTTTGCAGAAAACCACTTATCGCTATCTGTCATCAGTTCTATGTCGATAAACGTTAAAACCAGAAATGACTAATTTGAACCACTTCCGGTTTGAATAGAGGGTTAAAGTCTGTTTTGTGGGACCTTGAATAAGGAGCTGAGAAAAAGACTCATAAAATACTTCGTATGGAGCATGGACACTGGAAGAAAATTTTCTAAGGGGGGCTCAAATCCCTGGTTGCTATATTAAGTTTGGTATTTTTTATTTGTATTTAGAAAATCTTACGAAGTTTAATACATTTTCGTGAGCTAGAGGGGGACTAGGACCCCACCCTGCTCTCCCCTTCGGGCGCCCATGGTACGGAGTATTGTACTATATGTGTCAGGAACATGGACATTACGCAAACATGATGAAAAACGACTGAAACCTTTCAAAATGTGGGTGTGGAGAAGAATGGAGCGAAGTAGCTGGTTCGAGCGGAAAACGAATGAGAGGATATTAGAAATGGTAGGGGAGAAAAGAACAATTTTAGATATTATTAAGAAGAGGAAGAGAAACTGGTTGGGACATTAGGCTAAGAAGGAACTGTATCATGAGGGACGTTTCCGAGGGTATGGCGGCAGGAAAGAGAACGAGAGAGTGAAGAAGGAGACTATAATTAAGGGACGATATCAAAAAAGAAAATTCGATCGTGAGGACGAAGATATTAGCAGAAGATTGTGGAACATGGAAGCTTCTCAGTTACAGCAAGTGACCTGCCAATTATGGCAGAATACCTGTGATCATGATCATGTGCGTCTCTGGCGGGGGGGACGAGGGGGACGCGTCCCCCCAATATTTTGAAGTACAAAAATTCCATATTTTATTCTAATTTAATTTATTTACTAACGACCGTATTTGGAATATAATATTCAGGCTGTGAAACGATTATAACAGAGTTCGGAGTTCTCAGGGGGTCCCTTAAAGTAACAAAAGGAATCAAAGATAATATATAGCTTGGGTTAGGTAGTACCATTTAAATAGCTTTTTTATGTCCCCCCCCAAAAAATTTACATGCCAGAGACGCCAGTGATCATGATATCCAATACCGAGTTCATCTTCCTAACGACGAATTTCTAAAAAAACTGTTTTTTAAAATGCATTTTAACCTCCGCCCCTCAAATACTCCTTAGGATATACTCATTCTTGTGAAGGTGATACGATAAAAATCTCGTTCAAACAAGTACCACTGTCACCTGTACACCACGTGAAGGAGTTTGGCTTGTATGGTGTGTCATTTTCTGAATTATTATTTAAACCTGTAGTTGTAGTAGGTTTCCACCATTTCCGGTTTTAATAGAGATTAAACTGGAGATGGAATATATTTTTAGGGTGCTTAATGGATTACAGAAAACAGCTTATCGCTCTCTCACCGTTTTTACTACATAACAATCAACGTTAAAACCGGAAGTGGTTGATTTCTACCACTTTCCGTTTGAGTAAGAGAAAAGATGGTATCTATTCTGAGAAGCTAAATCGATTCCATAAAACCTCTTCTCGCTGCCTTTTAGCATTTTTGCTCTATGTAAATCAATATTGAAACGGGAAGTCGCAGTAGATTTCTACCATTTCCGGTTTTAGTAGAGACTTAAATATATTGTTGAGAAACCCAATCGATTGCAACAACCGCTTCTCTATATCACCGTTTTCCACTCTATAGTGATAGTTAAAAGTGGAAGTGGTTGATTTTCTACTACTTCCGGTTTTAATAGAGGGATTAGAATAGAGATGGAATATATTCTTAGGACGCGTGATTACAGAAACCAATTTCTCGCTGTCTTACGGGTATCACTCTATAAGAGTCAAAGTTCAAACCGAATGTGGTTAATTTGTACCACTTCCGTTTTGAATATGTTTTTAAAAGAGACGGTGGTATCAATTCTTAGAACGCTAAATTGATGCATAAAACGGCTTTTCGCTATCTCTTTGCGTTTTTCCTTTACGTAGATTAATATCGAAACCGGAATTTGTAGTTGATTTCCACAAATTCGGGTTTTAGTAGAGGGATAAGGATAGAGATGGAACGCTTAATCTATTCTTGGAACGCATAACCGATTGCAGAAAACCACATCTCTCTATCTATTACTGTTTTCGCTCTATAGAGATAAATTTTAAAATCAGAAATGGTTAATTTATACCACCTCCGGTTTAATTATCGGCTCCGAAAATGAGCTCGTTTACTAACTTCTGATCCCTACATTTTCACCAAAGTTGGTGCGAATTGGTCAAATAATTTTTGAGATTTTATGTCTCCCGAACGGAGAAAGAACACGCAGGGTAAATACATAAAGACATTTTGGCAAACCAAATTCCTTAGAAATTCATTTCAAACGGTTCAGCCGTTTTTCCGTTAGGATATAACAGACAAGTTTTGTTGTTTGGTTGATCTGTTTTAACCTGTCGCTCAGCACAAGACTATATGAGACATGGACCTGCAGTGTGACGTGCGATCCGAACTACATGAGCTCTCACCATATCAGACAATATCTTTTTTTTTTTTATATAACACATTTGAATTTCTTTTGTTTTCAGAAAACAATCTTGGAGATGAAGTTGATGCACTGTACCGGCACATCGTTATTAACGTTCAAGCAGAAACTCGTAATAAAAAGCTGGCTTAAAGAAAGAAAAAAAAATCTCTTTCAAATTTTATTTTGAACCTGTTAGACAACACAACTATGCTTCTGTAACTTGTCTTCCATTCTTGATCTTTAATGCGAGAACTTGTTTTTTCATATATAAAAAAAGATTCAGGTTCCTATCGATCACATCTGTTTTTTTTTTTTTAAAAAAAAAGTCGGTGCAATTTCCTGGTAATATATTACTTGTTTAAATTAATTACGTATTTAATATTTAAAATATAAATCTGAAACAATATGTATTAAGATTTTTTAAAAAAGAAACCCTCAAAACAAGAAAATTCCATATTTCCAGGATCTTGGCAATTTTCTCTTCAAAATAGTGAACTAATTTCAATATTCATTCTAAATATTTTATAATTTATGGTACTTTAACTACTATATTCATCTAAATACATTCATAATATATTACTAACTGTCTTACGAATTACATTTGAAATAATTTATATTAACGTAACTACATAACATCGAAAGCAGACGTACTCTGCTTTCTGCTTCGGCTGCCTCCGCTGAACAAGTGCCTTACGCGCAACGTATTGCACGTGCATTTGTTTTGGCGCTCGGAAAACTCCCACAATGCAATAGCAAGAAACAGATGCGCATGCTCCCCGCGTATGTTAACAACTGAAGATGGCGACGTCTGGGTTAAGAGTGTGAATATGCTGAAGAGAAATCGGGACACTTGTGTAGTTTTACTTTAGTGGAGTCCATGTAGGATGTCCGAACAAAAACGATGTTATTTAACTTCATTGGGAACGAACAAAAAGGAGAAGAAACCGAAGCAAAATTCCAGAACAGTGCGATTCAGTTTTCCACTTGGTGAATCCAATGAAGAAACATGCCCCGAGTTCAGCTATACTGAACTGCTCAATTCAGCTGAGGTAAGTTAACAGAAAATGTTCGTGTTGCATCGTTTCATGCATGCAGTATTAAAGTGCATAGTTTTAGAAATTGGATTATAAGTGAAATATGAGAGTTTGAGTGGTTGTCATCTAGGGAAAGTGACCTGCAAAATATTGTCCCCTCCTGTCCATGTAATGGTATAGGATAGATTCCTGGCCTGTTCTGTTGGCAGGACATGAAGTATCCTGGTTGTAATTATATACTAGGGAGGATTCAGGAGCCGAGTCGCCATATTTGAAGGAAACGGGTGAATTTTTATGTATAATCATCGAACCATATTGAACTAGGTGACAGCAACTGTTCTTACTCAGGTTGACTCATATTTAGCACCTTTATGCAATTGATTGTGTGTTTATTTTAAGTCTAATTGTTTTATGTGGTTTCTGCGGACCATGTCCCCCCTAATGCACCACTTCGCCTAGATCGATCCCTTTCTATTCGAATGAAATGATGGCGTCAAACCTTACAAGGGGGTAAACCACAATGTTGATGTTTCTGCAGGTCGTTCATATAACATTTATAACTTTAATAATATTGTGATTTAATGATGAATTTCGCCTAGAAACAGTGAGAACATTATTTTTTCTATTGCATATTGGAGTGTTATTAATGTAAATGAGAACGGTACACGCGAACTAAAAGTGTATGTTGCCGCCTCTGATAGTGGGAGGTCCAGATTTTTGCTTTCAGTGTATATGCTGAAAATACGATTCGTGGTCATTTATTGCTATTAATCTTGTGTAAGAGTTGTCAGTTTGTGTTATTTATGATATTATTTGTAAATTTGTACTTTAGTCTGGAAATTAATTGATCGGATTCGAAAAATAATAGTTCTGCAGAACTTCGATGTGGAACTTCAGTATCGAATGTTTCAAGCTCGTATTCATTCGCTATTATTAATAATTACGTGTTATCTGTGAATGTATTCCGTAGATTTGTTAAGAAAGCAATCGAAGTAAAAGTAATGCACATTTTTTTTTGGTTTTTGTTTTTGTTGTGAATAAATTAAATATATTGTTTATTTTTTTTATTTCGTGGAAAGATGATTAAAAGTGTGATCGCATTTGTTGATTTTAGTTGGGAATGTTTACCTACGAATGTTAGAAGCTGCGGAGAGGGGAGCCAGTGGAATTGATTTCTTCCCGCGAGATTGACTTGGTCACGTAGGCTACACGAGCGAGCGAGGTCTTGTAAAAGAAAGGAACTTGACGTTAAAATGTTGTTTATCATACTGTTCATACGAATATATGTATATAGTTTTTTAAGACCTGTAATTTGAAAAGTAACCGATATTAAGTTCATTTCGGTTTTTCAATCACAGAATATCACGAAATAACGGGAATATTATTATATGCATATTTATTTTATTGAGTGTTGCGGTGTGTAATGAGTTTGATAAACCATGTTAAGTGAAGGACAGGGCGTGAAAGCAAGTTTTGTGCTGTTCGATGTTCGAGTGGCCATCCGGCCATAGTGACAAAGGGGGGGGGGGAGCGGCAAAGCGGGAATTGTGTCAATCCGCGTAGGTGGAGTGTTATGTGATTTGGTGAAGTGTACTATTTTTCATAAAAATGATGGTCAAGGGAGAGCAGACGGGTTGGTGGGAGTATGCAAAACTGGAAAGAGACGAAGGTCAGGCATGATGCGCGCTTGCGTTTCGTGTGTGTGTGTGTGGAATGTGCGCGGACTGCACGCATCCGCGCATTTTGTAGCGTGGGGTGGCGTAAAGAAAATAATAGTGGAATACAGCTTCGCGTATCTTGGGATCGGAGACACGTTGAAAACTCGAAAGGAAAAGTTAATAGATGCGCTTCGTTACAATAGCCTAAAATAGTGTGGCGGTGGTACGCAAGCGCTGTATTCAGCGGCAGTTGGCCGAATCAGAGGAGGGAAAACGTGTATCGCTAGCGTTCGGATGAGGCAAGAATAAAAGAGCAGGAGGTGTACAGCATTGTCATCGTGTAATCTTACTGCTTAAAATGTTATGCAAAAGAAATGAGGTCATTATATGAATTACGGGTTTTAGGTTTTCGAAGTGTATTGCAGTAAGGAGATTGAAACAAAGGATGATATGTATTCTTTTATTGTTGAGTTCTATTTATTGAAAGTTCGAGTCTTGAATGAATTATTGCAGAGCGATTGTTTTTTCGCGTAATTGATCGGTTTGAAGAGAAGCCGTGGCGGCACAGTTCTGACGCTTCGTACGAGCTTGTGTGTCACGACTTCGACTCCAGTTTGCGCTGAATGGTATGGAACTTCCACAGTAAAGAGATGCTTACGTATTTTTGTCCTGTTGTGGCGTAGGAGAACCAGGTTCGATTCCCAGCGGGAGCTCATGTGCTTTGGATTTCACGTTAATAGGTTCACGTCTCATGTAGCCATCTTGCCCAACGGGACGTTAAAATTCAACTAAATAGCGACTGTAGTTGAATTATTTGTATTGTTACTTTGCGTATCTCAAACATATTCGCGAACCTTTATAATCACTGTTTGTTCATATTGTGCACCACAGCGATATACCACAGGATAACTATTGTTCTCTCCGAATAAACAAAAGGTACGTGTACGAATCCCGTAATTGTCTGATAAGTTTACTTAGTTTTTCTTTATCAAAGACTTTTTTCGTATTTACCGTCTTAGGTCATATGAAAAGAAAAATAACGAATCGAGTAATACAGCTCACCAATAGTTACTGTGTTGCTGGCTAGCACGAATGCTTTAATCAGGCGAGGGGTTTTGGGTTCGGATCCTTATTTAAGTGTTGTAAAAAGACCAACTTAAAATCTCTGTAGGATTTTTTTTTTTGTTGACATTTGCTTTTATTTCCTCAGTTTGTGTCATGAAGATAGAGCGCACGTCCTTGTACCATTTCTTTGTAGTACGTCACCGGTTCCCAACGTGAGGGGCGCAAGCTACTGACGAGCTACGTTCGTAATTAAAAATGGGTCTGATACGAATGTTGTGACAAATACGCGTCAATGCATAAATTTTGCTGGAAATAAATATTAATTGGTAACATTATTATTGACATTGAACATTTGATAACTTCAATGCTTCCACGAGTAGCAAGAAGGGCTAATGTATGCGGGGTTTATGAAAGAAATCGCTAGATAAACAAGGTTAGGATGCACTGCATTAAGAGGATGGAGGAAATATTGTTTCGTTAGCTGGAGTTTAGCGTCTCGATCAGCACAAAGACTCTCTTGGAGTAGGCGTGACTAAGTGGTTGAGCGTTCACCTCTGGTGCTTGAGTCCCGGACTCGATCTCAGCCCCCACCAAGTGAACTTTGTGGTGAACAAACATTGTGTGCGTGGGTTTTCTCGGGGTTCTCCCGTTTCCTCTCACTTTCTTCATTCGACCATTTCATTCATTACTCATCATCACCGTCTTCTTTAGCCTAACCGGCAAAACCGTGGGACGTAAAACTCAAGGATTTCATTTCATTTTTCTATGGAACTTGGATCTACAACTTAACGTGAACATTCGAACCACATATGTTGCCACCGGACGCCCAATGTAAATTTTCTAGGGTGATGTTTTTTTATTTGTATTAGGAAAAAATAAGGAATTTAATATATTTTCGTGAGTCAGGGACAGGCTCTCCTTCGGGCGCCCGAGTCAAATGCGTATGTTGTCCGTACAGGTAGAAGGGAGTTCAGTAGAGGAAGAGGTTCTGAATCAAAAAACAAACGCACAAATTACGATTTCCGAAGGTTTATCGTTGCGGAAACAATCTCATTAAAAGTAGGTACTGCTACCCCTTATTTCTGTTTCGTCAAAATGTAGGAAGAGTTGCTGTGTAAAAGGCTAACTTTATATGATTAGAATCTCAAAAGGGATTATCATAGGGGGACACGGTGGGTCAGTGGTAGAGCGCTTGTCTCTAGTGCATGGGATCCCTGGTTAGATCCCCGGCCAAGTAAATTGTGGTGGACAACATCGTGGATATTCTTGGGGTACTCCTACATTATCATTCCACTAATACTCCAATCATTTACGTTCCTTACTCATCCTGGGGACGCGGTGGCTCAGTGGTAGAGCGTTCATCTCCGGTGCTTGGGTTCCCTGGTTCGATCCCAGCTCGCACCAAGTGAGCTTTGTGGTGGACATACACCGTGCTCGTGGGTTTTCTCGGGGTTCTCCCGTTACCTCCCACTTTCTTCATTCCACCATTTCGTTCACCTGTCACCATCACCGTCTCCTTTAGCCTATCTGCCATAATCGTGGGACGTAAAACTTAAAGATTTCATTTTTTCCTTACTCATCCATTCCCTTACACCAAAGGAGGCACGGTGGCTCAGCGGTAGTGTCCACCGGTGGATGGGTTCCCTGGTTCGATCCTAGCTCGCGCCGTGTGGACTTTGTGGTTTACAAACTCCGTGCTTGTGGGTTTTCTCGGGGTTCTCTCGTTTCCTCCCACTTTCTATCCACCATTTTATTCATTTCTCATGATTAAGGCCCGGATTTTTATGTTTTTACATATTTTTTCCTTTGTATGTACGCTGGTGAAAATATGAAATGTTCGCAAATTACGAAGTAAGGAGCCATATAAACCAAAATCACGTTACATATTTTTACATATTTTGAAGTCTGTTACATATTTTCCGTCCACTGTACATATTTTAAAATAAATTCAGTTTTCTGGCTCCTTTTCGCTAATTTTCTTTAAATAATACGCAAATAAAAGTAGGCTTATATATGTAATAATAACTCAAAAAGTACTTTATTCAAATATCTGTATTTTTTTCTCTCACTTTGTTCAACCGATTTGCATTGAGGGAAAGCTGGGTTAAACCAAATCGTACACTCTACAATATGAAAAAAAAAGTCGTTAGTTACCGCTTCCAATCCTGAAAAAAATCTGTTTTCTTATATATAAATAAAGAAAACAATATAAGGATTTTTGTGCTTACGCCTTTGCAAGCAGACGCCGCTCGGATGTGTGCCGACAAAACAAACTAAAACGCATACAGTTGGCTGGCTTTCTCACCTTTTGTATGTGCAACCTCTACGGAAATACAAGAAACTCAACATTGTGCAGGGAGAAATAGGTGCGAAAACTGCCCCAAAGTTCCAGTCAGTTTTGAAGAGGAATCCAGGATACCTAACATTGAGGACTGCATGCAGGAGAAGAAACGGAGGCACCTGAGGAAATCAGTCCTGGAAAATGTCATTTGCTGAAGTTCGCGCCTGTCACTTCCTGCGACGTGGAGAGGTCTTTCTCAGCCTATAAAAGGATCCTGACTGACCAACGACTCTCTAGCTCCTGAACAATTGGAAAAGTATGTAGTGGTTCATTGAGCATCAGCAAAGTAAGCGCTTTTTTTTTCATCATATACAATAATGTGGTTTTCATTTTTTCAGAGACAATTTCATTTGTTACTAGTAAAAGCTTGAAGTATCTGTGGCAAGTTAGAGATTTTTTCGAATACCATCATATAAAATACTTAGTGGTTCATGGTGCGCTCCGAAAGTAAGCGCTCGTTATTTTAAATATTTTTTCCTCTTTTGATATTCAATAATGTGATTTTCATTTCTCCACGAGACAATTTTATTTGTTCTTAGTGAAAATTTGAACGTATCAGTGACAAGTTAGTGACAAAGTTTTTCCATTGCGTAAAATTATTTAGTGGTTCATTGTTCGTCCCAAAAGTAAGTGCCTTTTGTTTAAATAAATATTTTTTTGTGTTTATATGTTCAATAATGTGGTTTTTAATTTCTTTATACATATTTTCATTTGTTTCTTCTGAAAATGTGTACGTATCTGTAGGAAGTTATTTACACTTGTTAAGCTTTTATTACATAAATATGTTACAGTATATTAATTAGCTAAGAAAATAGCACAGATACAAAATAAACACGAAAAAATATTTTTACATATTTTCATATTTTTAACATATTTCTTACATATTTCATTGATTTTTGCTACATATTTATGTACATATTTCGGTACTTTGGACTACATAAAAATCCGGGCCTTACTCATGATCACCGTCCCCTTTAGCTTAACTGGCATATTCGTGGGACGTAAAACTGAAAGATTTCATTTTTCCCCTTACACTAAGGGGGAAATTTTTTGGGGTAGGTTATACTGAAATTTTTCATTTCACTTTCTTTTCAAAAGGTTATCATGATATTAACAGTCGTACGTGTGTTGCCAGTCCATTGATGGTAGTGTCGGCTGCCATTGTTGGAGCGTGACTAAGATTATCCAATTTGATTTCAGTTGGTGGTCCGTGTAACCCCCGTGGCATTTCTCTACTAATTGTGCTGAAGAGGCCGCGGTGGCTTAGTGGTAGGGCGTTCAGCTCTGGTGCTTGGGTCCCTGTTTCGATCCCAGCTCGCGCCAAGTTAACTGTGGTGGACAAACACTGTATGTGTGGGTTTTCTCGGGTTCTTCATTTCTCCCACTTTCTTCATTCTACCATTTTCATTCATTTCTCATCATCATCCCCTTTACTCTAGCCGGCATATCCGTGGGATGTGAAACTTAAGGATTTCTCTAATCGTGCTCAAATTGCATTACCGTATTTTCGTAATACTGCTTCAGGTGCTGGTCTAAAATAGTTCATGTAAATGGTGATTTTACGATTAGTCTATCCGACATAATTGTGGGACTTAAAACTTATAAAGATTTCATTTAATTTTTTTAAACCGACCTTGAAGTTACAGAGTTGAAAACGTACTCAGTTTTGTTTACATTGTTAGTCATTTGGTTCATTTAAGCCAAGCTTTTTTTTTTTTTTTTTTTTTTTTTTTGCAAGACCAAACAGTGACGTGGGGATACACTGACTCAGTTGTAGACGTGGAGGTACTTCAGATGCGAAACGTCCGTGGTTCGATTCCCGGCCACACGAACATGTAGTAGACAATCTCGGTGTCAGCATCTTTTCGGTGTTCTCCCGTTTCCTCCCGCATACACATTCCAATAACGGTCATAATCATTCACCTTTATTAATCATCTCGCTTCTTCAGTTTAAAGAGCGTAACTGTGACGTACAGCTAAAGTTTCATTTCATTTCCAGCCAACGATATAATAAATCTGAACAAATAAATATGTTGAAAGCGATGGTATGATATACTGTTAATTCATAATAACAGATAGATACACTAAAAGCTTATTAACTCGATATTAGAAGACATTTAAATTGGAATGTGTTCCTAAACAGTAAAATGTTCATTCTTCAGCATTTTTTCTTTCTGTAGCAAAGGGACTTTGTTTCAAGACAAAGGGGGAAAAAATCCTTAGACTTACATATTTCTGATGATTTTCTGAACGAAAATTAGAATGGGGATTTTTTTCTCTTACGTGAAATCCTTTGTAAATGTTAAACAGCCTTTGCATTTCTTTCTTCTTGGCTCATTTATTATGGATGTTCAGTGTAATAATTTTAATTGTATCCCTTGTAATAAACCACCATAAACCGGGCTTTCTTAATGTATTTCGTATCGCGACGTGCCTTTTGTCACATCCTCTTGGCAGCGATCTTCTGTAAGTAATTTCCGGTATATAATAAGCTTTTTGATTATTACTCCTTATCTGTTACAGCCTAGGTCTTATCCATGTAAGCCTCATGTAGGAATAGAAATAAAAGTTTTGACAATAAGTGTTGAAATGAAAATATATCTAAAAATAAATTCAAAATAGCCTAATTGTTAAAAATATGTTTTCTCATACTAGATCCTAATCTATCTTTTTCATCTCCCTTCGCCACACCCTAGGTGTAAAAACCGGTACTACATCCTAATCTGTTTGTTTTTCACCTCCGTTCGCGATGTCCCAGGTGGAAAAACTCCTGTAAACTTTGTATTACGTGTGTGATACATCTGTGTGATGTGTATTACATCTTTGCAGATTGCAAGATTGCGAACTAATTTTGTTGTCTACAAGCGACGTCAGATATTTTTGATAACGTGAGACGGTTTTATAACAAAATTAGGATAACTTGATACTAATAAAGTCTGAAAGCAGTCGTTTACATACTTCGTGTTGTGTTGAATATGTAAAACTAGGCCTATTTAACATCTGATCAAATATTAATGCAGATGACTCGACATGAGAAAGTAAAAGAAAGAAAACTTAGAACATAATATTTATAAAAATATTAACATGATTACGTATGGGTCAGTCCATTTGAAGTGATCCAGAGGTGGTTGCTCGACCATTTTTGAAAATTATGAAACTTACACAGTTGTTTGCTTCATGTTTTCAGGCTTAAACTGTGTTTACAATATGTCTTATCTGAAGCGGTTTGCCAGTGGCGGCCATATTTGTTTCGTGGCGCGCCCCTACTTTCACGATTGTAAGGGTTAACAAAAACGTCCATTACGAAAACAATTACTTGGTCTAGAAGCATAAAACAAAAATCATTTGACTGGTAATGGATGAGAGTAAAAACTAGGCGTATAGGCATGCACTTATATTTCTCCTTTCTATAAGAAACTTACTAGTAAATGTAAACATCAATATCGATGAAATTTCACTTTTTGTAATGTTTTGTAAGTAGGAAGAAGTGGTATACACACTTTGATTTTGTTTGTGAGATGAAGAGATATGTCAACAGTTTTACCAGAAAAAATATTGATTGTGATATACTTACCCTTATGTTTTTATGGTTGTGTTAAAATCACGGTTTTGTAAAAAAAAAACCCGAAGTTTGGCTTCAAATAATTCTGATGGGGCTAGCGATAAAAATCTCAAATTAGCACAGAATGTAGTGCTGTTGTATATGTTTATGGCAAATAAAAACATTCTTGTGTATTTTACTACAACAAAAGTTATAGCCTCTCAAAAATGAAACATACTTCGTTGTAGAGATATCGTTTTGACACGCTAAAGGAGGGCTTTATAGAGGGTTACTTGTCTTCAGAGCACGTTGATAGCTTCACACGTATCAAAGTACAGTTGCAATAATTTATACTTGAACATTTTCACGGCTAGACTACATTTGACAGGCTTGGGGGCATTTATAACCGACATAGATCTCAAGAGCAAAGTGAAGGTTTTTGAATCGTTAGCGGAGAAATTGGAAAACCTGAAACCGCATAATCTTGTGTCAAAATCTCAAGCTCACTTTCTCAAGAAGAAAAAATCTCAACTTATTGCAGAAGAACGTTTGGTGTTAACAGATTTTGCAGAAAATTATTCATTCATAGTTCAGATTGAGATACAGAGTTTTCACTGGATCAATATCCAAGCCACGGTTCACCCTTTCGGGTTCTATTTTAAGGAAAATGATAAATTAGAACACAAGACATTTTGTGGCTTTCAAAAGATTTTCACAGCGTATATTAAAGAAGTGCATCCGAACATTAAAAAACTTACTTATTTTACTGATGGAGCTTCAAGTCAATATAAAAACAAAAAGAACTTTGATAATATATGCTGTCACAACCACGAGTTCGATCTGGACGCTGAATGGCATGTTTTTGGATCATCCTATGGGAAAAACGCCAGTGATGGTGTGGGTGGAACTACAAAACTAGAAGTCTCAATAGCAAGTTTGCAAAGGCCAACAAATAATCAGCTACTCAACGTAGGTGACGTTTTCATTTTGTAATGAAAAGTTACAAAACATCAAATATTTTCTGGTGAAATCAGATAAAGTACCTAAGATCTCCAAAACTCTACAAAAACGTCTTGACCGCTGTTCTAGATTTGTTGGTGCTAGGAGGTACTACAAGTATGTTCCTATCTCAGAAGGCATTGTAAGATGTTACGTCACTTCAGTCAGAGGACTACGACGATCATCCTGTGTTACGTTCTGCAATTACATCAAATTACTTTGTTAGAGTCAAACATAATGGAATGGATGTTTTGCTAACATGCAGTTATGTTTTGTGTCTTTACAACAACAATATGATTTTGTTTTCAAAATGGTTTCATTTTATTGCAATCTCAGTTGTGCTAAACGCTTTGGGTAAGGTACTTCCTCTCAAACAGTAATATATTAATATTGTTTAATCTCCGTATATATTTAAGTGCTGGGAATAGAAAAATGCACAATAATTGTTCAGATAAAGTACCTAAGATCTCCAAAACTCTACAAAAACGTATTGACCGCTGTTCTAGATTTGTTGGTGCTAGGAGGTACTACAAGTATGTTCCTATCTCAGAAGGCATTGTAAGATGTTACGTCACTTCAGTCAGAGGACTACGACGATCATCCTGTGTTACGTTCTGCAATTACATCAAATTACTTTGTTAGAGTCAAACATAATGGAATGGATGTTTTGCTAACATGCAGTTATGTTTTGTGTCTTTACAACAACAATATGATTTTGTTTTCAAAATAGTTTCATTTTATTGCAATCTCAGTTGTGCTAAACGCTTTGGGTAAGGTACTTCCTCTCAAACAGTAATATATTAATATTGTTTAATCTCCGTATATATTTAAGTGCTGGGAATAGAAAAATGCACAATAATTGTTCCAAAAAAACAATAATTGTTCCAATATTGATACAATACACAACATATAGGACAAGTATACAGAATATCAACGTACCCTGAAGACAAATAACCCCCTATAAAGCCCTTCTTTAGTGTGCCAGAACGGTATCTACAACGGAGTATGTTTCATTTTTGAGAGACTATAACTTTTGTAGTAGTAAAATACACAAGAATGTGTTTTTATTTGCTACAAACATATACAACAGCACTGCATCCTGTGCTCATTTGAGATTTTTATCGCTAGCCCCATCAGAATTATTTGAAGCCAAACTTCGTTTTTTTTCCCGACAAAACCGTGATTTTAACACAACCATAAAAACATAAGGGTAAGTATATCACAATCAATATCTTTTCCTGGTGAAACTATTGACATATCTCTTCATACCAGGAACAATATCAAAGTGTGTATACTTCTCCTTCCTACTTACAAAACATTACAAAAATCTGAAATTTCACCGATATTGATGTTCACATTTACTAGTAAGTTTCTTATAGAAAGGAGAAATATAAATAAATACCTATAGGCCTAGTTTTTACTTCAATCCATTACCAATCAAATGATTTTTGTTTTATTCTTCTAGACCAAGTACTGTTTTCGTAATGAACGTTTTTGTTAACCCTAACAACCGTGAAAGTAGGGGCGCGTCACGAAACAAATATGGCCGCCACTGGCAAACCGCTTCAGATAGACATATTGTAAACATAATTTTAAAGTCTTAAAACATGAAGCAAACAACTGTGTAAGTTTCATAATTTTCAAAAATGGTCGAGCAACCAATTAATTTTTTTCTGGATCATTTTAGATGGATTACAAGGTCTGCGGTGGCACAGTGGTAGTGTGTTCTTCTGGTGCTTGGGGTCCCTGGTTCGATCCCAGCTCGCGCCGAGTGAACTTTGTGGTGGACAAACACCGTATGCATGGGTTTCCTCGGGGTTCTCCCACTTTCTTCATTCCATCATTTCATTCATTTTTCATGATCACTGTCTCCTTTAGCCTAGCCGGCATAATCGTGGGACGTGAAACTCAAACATTTCATTTCATTTCATTTAATGACTTTGTATACAGAGTATAGCTTCTCTCTTCGCTGCATACTTTAGATATATAATAGACCTATATAGTTTATCTAGTATCGGACCGAATGGATGGGTCAAACATGACGAATTTCCGCCAATGCTTTTAGTATCGTTTGTTTTCTGAGAGTTCCAGCGCCATGAGCTTACATGTGGAACTTATTTTTAAAAAATTATGGTTATTTTTCTCATTGAGTCAGGTTTTCTAAAAAGTATTGAGCCGTTGGAGCTCAAATTTGAAAATACATTTATTGTAATTTAACTATACAGGGTGTTACAAAAGTATGTCACAATATTTTGGGAACAGATTCCTCACGTTAAAATAAGAAAAAAAGTTCATATGGAGCGGATAGTTTCGGAGTTACAGTGTGCCGAAAGCGTGAAACAAGTGAACTTTAAAAATTCATAGCTCCACTACTATTTGATCTATCGTAGTCGGGGGTCAAGACATCACTGAGGAACTGGTATGTGAACTATCCAAATATCCATGTTTAAGAATGCTCTGGTACTTGCACATCATTTTTTTTTTAGAGAGGTAGGTGGAGAGTACTTCCAAACAACCTCTCTGAAAATGGTTGTGCAGTACCAGAGGTTCTGAAGGATGAATAGTTGGATAGTTCACATACTATTGTGCTGCCAAAATGTCTTGAGCCGTGGCAAAAATGTGAACTAACACTCACACCCACGCGTTGAGCTAATAAGGGTTCAGCTGTTGCTAAGCGAGAGAAAGACGACCCGCTCGGGAGAGTAATACTCCCGGAAGTACGTTTTTCCGCGCGCTACTCTAGACAGCTGTTTTACGCGCTATCCTAGCCAGTTGTTTTAAGTTGGTCACAAAAGTTATATCATGAAGTACAAGGGGAACAAAATGGCCCTATGTCATGGAGTAAAAGGGAATAAGTACTACAACTACTTATCTGCATAAAAATAAATAAATCACTCTTTTAAGTATTATTTTCATATTATTTTAATTTAATAAGTGTTATAAAAATGTAAAAAAATTCAAAAAAAAACCTTTCCTCTGGCGGGGTTTGAACTCGCGCCAAAGGAGGATTTTATTACTAGCGTATAGCGCTAGCCCACTCGGCCACTGAGGCCGACAACAGCAAGCGTTTGTTGTCTGCTATTTGAATGCAACGTGGCAAGAAGTGGATAACGCCAACCAATCAGAAATGTGTTTCTCGTTTCTACTTCCGGGAGCATTACTCTCCCGAGCTAGTCCTAGAGGAAGTGAGTGGAATACCTTCAGCCGATAGCAGCGCTTGCAACGGAAGATTAGGGATCAAGTGAATCTGGCATATCTATAGTTCCTCAGATGATGTCTTAGACTCGACTACAGTTGGTCTTATAGTAGTGGAACTATGGGCCTTTATTTTTTTATTTTTTGTTTTCGGCACCCTATACCTACGAAACTATGCACTTCCGACCACAGGTTCATATGAACTTTTTTTTTTTTCTAATGTTAATGTGAGGAATCTATTCCCAAAATATTGTTAAAACTTTTTGCACACCCTCTGTATTGTATGTATTACTTTCTGCGATGATTTTTTTATTTTTTAATGTCAACGACATAATACCGTCGTTATAGAGCTTCTGTGGTTTCTGGCCAAAAAATTGTGACACGTGATTTTCACAGGTCTTTTCTGAAACTAACATCGTCGTCCAGGTAGTTCTGCAGGGGCCGAAACAAATAATAGTCTGACTGCCAGGTACGGGTTATACGGGGATGCTTTAAACCTCTCAACAAAGTTCTCTCAATTTCTGACCGGTCGTTAAAGGTATATTTGGTCTGGTGTCGTCAGCAAGATATACGATAGGAATAGCCACAAAGTTCCGGTTCCGCAAAGAACCGGTTCTCGAAGATCAGGTTCCAGACCCGGATCCGAAAACCCGGTTCTACATCTGGATCCGAAGAACCGGTTCCGGAACCGGATCTTCTAGAACCGGATCCATTCAGACCCGAAAACCGGTTCCACCAGGAACCGGTTCTGGCCATCCCTAGTATACGACACCTTTTCTGTTGACCAGTTCCAGTCGTTCCTTTTGAATTGCTAGCTGCACTTGTGCTGATTGTCGACAGACAGGCCCAACTATCGTTCTGCCTTGCGGCAATAGCTCGTGATGCACGGTGCCCTTTCAATCCCATCAAATGCACAGCATAACCTTACTGGGCATCACTGTGATCTCCGTAACAGACTGTGGAACTTCTACCATCGATCACGATCTTTTTGCCACATTGTTGTAGGTTATCAACTTTTCATCACTCGTGATCAACTGCTTCAGAAATGGGTTGAGTTCGTTACGTTTCAGTAGATAGAATTTCAATGGAGTACATGTTTGAGTATAATCAGGACCACCCAAACATTGAGCTTCTTTTTGTTGCTGGCTTCCTCCAAATACTTTTAACACTGGTGAAGGATGTTAAGAGGCCTCATCCCGGCGAAATTAAAATGCCGCTAATTTTACAGTAATTATGTGATATCTTCAAATAGATAAAAGATAATTGAAATGTGGAACAAGAGCGCCCTAGACAATATTTTTTTTGCGTGAGATACCGTTATCACGAGTTACCTAGTGGCTTTCCGTTTTCATCCGTTTAGAAACGCGAAAATATATGCCGATTTTCAAAAAGGCTCGAAATCGAAAGCAGATAAGTGAATCATGATAATGGTATCTCATGTAAAATGATATTGTCTAGGGCGCTCTTGTTCCACATTTCGATTATCTTTCATCTATTTGAAGATATCACATAATTACCGTAAAATTAACGGTATTTTAATTTCGCCGGGATGAGGCCTCTTAAGTCATTGGCGATATCATTACTGCTGTCATCCACTTTCGCTGCGATCAGGGGCGGATCCAGGGGAGTAATCGGGGCGATTCGCCCCCCCAGAAGAGGAGACTTTTTAAAATTTTATATATAAATAAAACCCATCCCAGAGTTTGGAGTTCTTAAAAGTAGCTCTTAAGTAGCAGTATTACAACCCCCCCCCAGAAGTCCGTCCTGGATCCGCCCCTGGCTGCGATGGTCACTCATTGCAAGGGCCATCTTGGACATAGAAATCATCAGAACGAAAACGACTGAACCATCTTTTGGCTGTTAATTTTGATAACGTGTCTTCCCTGTAAGCAACACATTTTTTCTCGGGCCTGCGTAACAATTCCGTCTTTATCGAAATGAAATTGTAAAATCAAAGCAGTTTTGCGGAAAATTTACTCATTTTCACGGTGCAATACAAATTATAAGAATCCAACTGTTTTTGCAGATATAATAGCTTCAACTGTCAGCTGTAAATGACGTTACACTAGACTCGCTGCGACTCATCCTGATATTTGGGACACTAACGCCATCTCGTGTGCAGAGGATTCAGTCTTTTGTGCACCACCAGATGTAATGAGAGAGAGAAGCAGTTTTTGTGTATTTTTGAAAGAAGGAAATTGAGAAAGTAAATGGCTTAAAGAATATAAGAAAACATATTTCCAATAAAATAAAGTGGACACCGGCATACGCCTTGTTTACCTGGCAGACGTACTATTTGGAACCCAAAATTTGATTTTTGAAATCTTGCACTTAGTTTTAGAGCAGAGGTGACAAAATTAGTAGACTCATTCATTACTTTATGTGGTAAATTTATTGGCGTTTCTGTTTCTTCAGATTTCAACAATCGCATGCAGTGACAAAATAAAGCGACAAATTGACTACGTCTACTGACTGCACTGTTCTTGCTTCTATTGTGATAACTGTGTAAAGTAATGCAGAAACCAATTTAGGTATACCTTTGTAAATATGATTGATTGCTTGTATGTTGGACGGCTAACTCTTGTTAAACCGCTTCAATTTTGATGATATTTAATAGTATATGAGTAAATCCTAATCTTTTTTTCTATCTTTTCTTTTTCCTTTTTATTTTTTTCTTTCTTTTTTTGCATATGTTCGACAAGGACGGCTGAATGAGTAAGGGAGGAGTTTACAATGTAAAAATAATCTGAAATTACCAATATTAATGTCCAGCCCATAGTTTCCGGGATCGCTGAGATTAATAATAACACCCGCAATGTCTTTTGTCCAAGTTCATTCCTCCATAGGGCTGAGTGGTGATAAGGGGTTGACATATAGAAATAATCGAAAACTATCAATATTAGTGTTCAGTCCATAGTTTTCGAGAGCACTGAAATGAATAGCAACACTCACATGACGTTTAAACTCAACTTCAGCCCCTTCAGCATAGGGGTGATAAGTGGTTGACATGTAAAAATAATAGTTATTAATTTCCCAGCAATAGTTTCTGTGGGCACTGAGATGAATAGGGAGACTTCAGGTGCGGTTTAAATACCCTTATCAACATGAGTGTGTGGGATCGGTATGGGAAGGGGTGACATAAAACGACCGATATTAATGTCTATAGTTTTCGAGGACTCTTGAGATGAAGAATAGCGACATTCTCGATGCCATTTAAGTCTTAAGTTTGTTTAGCATGTGATAAGCGGTAGGGTAACATGTAAAAATGATTGAGAGCGATCGACGTTAGTGTCCAGTTAATATCTTTCGGGGACGCTAAAATGAATAGTTAACTCCTAATGCCGTTTTTAAGTCTACGTTCAGCCCCATTGGCATTGGAGTGTGGATGAGAAGTATTTGTAATAAAAATAACCTAGAACGATCGATTAGTATCTAATCGATAGTTTTCGGGGGTGCTGAGATGAATAATGGGCTCGCAATGGAAAAGTTACAAACTTTTATCATCACACTTACCGGTAATTGAAGTGCGTATTCTAACGAAGAAGGGTGCAGTTACTTCCCTTTTTCTCCCTGGGCGTTTCAATTAGTCCTTAGTAAAGCTTTTATTCGCTTGTGCTTCTGTTCATTGCCCTCATCGGGGCCCACTATCACTAAGGCTCTGGCTAGCTTTTCACTTTCAGCACTCATGCTCAGATGTGGTAGTGCTTCTTTGTTGAAATTGAGGCTGATTGAAGCCGGGAACGGGACTTGCGATGTTGGATCTCTTAGGATCTCACAAGTAAACCTTACGTTTGGGTGAATCGAGTTGCTTACTGAGACACACATGAAAAAGTAGTACTAAATATTTTCAGTATTACAGTGAAGTTGTAGGTGCGAAGCTCCAGGGGTTTAGGAGATACAGCTACCAGAACATCACATGGAAGTACAGAATAGTCTTCATACAGTTGGAGGTAAAAGCCCTGTAAAACCTCTTGTAACGACAAAAGGTGAATAACAAATATATGGGTACATATTAGAACTAGGGGGAAGTCATATAGTAAGGGTATACCTGACGGCAGCCATCTTGAAGTCCGCCATTTTGAATTAAGGTTAAGTTTTTAAAATAGGAATAGAGTCATGTGATACATGATTTAAGGCAAATTTAATCAGAACAATGGTGACGTTAATTTTGATTTACGCGCAATTGGTAAAAAGTTAAAGGGAAATTAAATATTGTTGCAGCATATGTATTAGTCCTTTACCCCACCTTGTAAATTTTGTGTTAATGATAATAATTAAATAAAAAGCAGGTGGATAAATATTAGGTCTATGGTAAGAGTTGCCTTGATGGCGGCTATGTTCAAATCCGCCATTTTGAACCAGACAAAAGTTTTAAACAAAACGCATAACAGTGACACCTTATTAATAGCAAATTTTACCATAAATCCAACGGTATAACCATTTTTGCTTTATCATTAACCAGCACAAAATTAAATGGGGATAGAGTAATGCAATAGATGACTTCGGGCTAGAAGTTAATCAGAAATACAATGGTGGCGTTACAATGTTAGTTGTTTGATGCTGTACTTGCACGCCATTTCGTTGTTTTTCATGTATCCTGTTTTCTGTTAATAAGGTGTCAATGTTATGCGTTTTGTTTAAAACTTTTCTCTGATTCAAAATGGCGGATTTGAACATGCCCGCCATCAAGGCAACTCTTACCATAGACCTAATATTTATCCACCTGCTTTTTATTTAATTATTATCATTAACACAAAATTTACAAGGTGGGGTAAAGGACTAATACATATGCTGCAACAATATTTAATTTCCCTTTAACTTTTTGCCACTTGCGAGTAAATCAAAATTAACGTCACCATTGTTCTTCTGATTAAATTTGCGCCTTAAATCATGTATCACATGACCCTATTCCTATTTTAAAAACTTAACCTTAATTTAAAATGGCGGATATCAAGATGGCCGCCGTCAGGTATACCCTTACTATATGACTTCCCTCTAGTCTTAATATGTACCCTTATATTTGTTATTCACCTTTTGTCGTTACAAGAGGTCTTACAGGGCTTTTACCTCCAACTGTATGAAGACTATTCTGTACTTCCATGTGATGTTCTGGTAGCTGTATCTCCTAAACCCCTGGAGCTTCGCACCTACAACTTCACTGTAATACTGAAAATATTTAGTACTACTTTCTCATATGTGTCTCAGTCAGCAACTCGATTCACCCAAACGTAAGGTTTACTTGTCAGGCATTCCAGACGGGATTTTCTCGGAACACAGAACAAAAGTTGATCAAATCCGGAATATATATAGGGGAGCGCGGTGGCTCAGTGGTAGAGCGTTCACCTCCGGTGCTTGGGATCCCTGGTTCGATCCCAGCTCGCGCCGTGTGGACTTTGTGGTGGGCAAACACCGTGCTCGTGGTTTTTCTCGGGGTTCTCCCGTTTGCTCCCACTTTTTTCATTCCACCAATGCACTCATCTCACATCATCACCGTCTCCTTTAGCCTAACCGGCATAATCGTGGGACGTAAAACTTAAGGATTTCATTTCATTTTTCCGGAATGTATATATTACAAATTTAAAATTGCCAGTTTTTCGAGAAATTCGGATTTTCGAGAATTCATTTTAGTATACCCCCCTATTGATCTATGCTTAAAACAATGGCTTTGCAATGAATTATGTATTAGTTCGGTACGTTAATTAAGAGCCGAGTTACCAAATTAAAAATTTAAAAAAGCTAATAAATACAATTTTTTTGACGAAAATTGAAAATTTCAAACCGTAAAATTTCGAAAACTAATCAGCCTAGAAGGTTGAAATTTAGTATTTTTCAGTCTTGCTGTGATATCTTCGTGTGACGTAAAAATAATCAAAATGTGAAAGGATCAGTATAAAACGGTGTGTTGAGTTGATACGGAATGGCCCGGAACGGTCTCGGGAGAACCTGGACGTTTGGTCATCCTACTACTTCCTAAATCCTTGTGTGTAATATTCCCTAACGTATCCTGTTATGTAATAATCCTACATTGAAAAATTAAAGACGGAGCGAATTTTCTAATTGGAGTGAATCTTGAAGTACCAGAACACCAGTTTCTGGATGTTTTTAAGCGATGGCACTTTACGAACAAGAATATCGTACAAAGATAATGTTTACGATGTACATAACTTCACGTTGACAATAAGCAATGTTATGAAACATTAGTATACGACGCTATATATATATATAAAAAGAGTATTATTCCTCCATACTTAACTTTCTAATTCAGCTGGAATTTTTATTTTTTCTCGTTACATGAATAACTGCATATTTTAATGTCATTAATGATACATAAAATTGCAAAATATACACAGAATGGACACTTTTATATATATATATATATATATATATATATATATATATATATATATAAAAGTACATTTCACAATCGTCAGCTTATCTATATCATCAGGTTAACTTTTTCTTTTCTAATAGGTGTCTACGTTTTTATGATCGACGATGTTATGGGACGTGCAGGTATATTTGACTTTTTAGTGCATTATGGATTAATCTATATAGTAAAATGCTTGGTTTATATGTTTGTCTCCAATCCTTTCGACAATGAAATTTCGAAAACAACGAGTGCTCGATACGTTCCGTTTTCGCTGGTCGATTCCAGATTTTGTGTAGATTGCCCAGTTCTAACTGAATATTTTAAAAACGTGGCCGTTACTTCTTTTTAATTTTTTTTTAGGGGTACACTGGAAGTGTTAAAATTTAGAAAAGCATAATTTCCTGTGAGTTATACACTCCAGCACAACATGTTTATATACAGGGGTTGTATATCAGACGTTTTTTTCATGGGCAAAATGATTATGAAAATCGAAGGATAACCTTTTCTTCAGGCAAAGATGAATATTGTTTGGAGTGTTTTGCTCAGGGAAACACCGTATATCACTAGCATTTTTATAATTAATTGTAGAGAGCGCAGGTTCAGCTAGAACTTGACTAAAAACTTTAGTAAATGCTTTTACTATGATTTATTAGGTTACTTTTCAGTTTGTTAGATTTCAATCTTGCAATTTATATTTCACGCACTTCCATAGTAACTCATCATCATAGGTATTTTGCCATTATTGGCAGGTCACTTGCTGCAGCTGAAAAACTTCCATGCTGTACGTTCTTCCGCAAACCTCTTCGTCTTCACGTACGTTTTTTCTGGTTTGATATCGTCCATTAATAGTAGTTTCCTTTTTTCCCTTTCCCTCTCTTTCGTGCCACCATACCCTCTAGCACATCCCTCATGATACAGTTTCTTCTTATCCAGTGTCCCAACCAGTTTCCCTTCTTCTTGCTAGTATTGAAAATTATTCTTTTCCCCCATTTCTAACACACACACATTGGTTTTCCGCTCGACCCAACTACTTCTCTCCATTCTTCTCCACACACACATTTCGAAAGCTTCCAGTCGTTTCCCAGGTCCAGGTTTTTACATAGTGTCCAGGTTTCTGATCCATAGAGAACAATACTCTATAATAGCCCTTTTCCCAACTCTTTATTCAAGGTCGCACAAAATGCTTTTTTTTTTTTTTTTTTCGCCTGAAAGCTTCTTTCACCATTCCTATCCTTGCTTTTATTTCACCTTCACACTTCATATAATTAATAATAATACTTCCCAGGTATCGAAAACTAGACATTTATTCTGTTTTCTCCCCTCTTCCATATTTGACACCGACCGCTTCGTTCCAATCACCATGGCTTTCTCCATACTAACTAAGAGTTCTGTTATGGGAGTACATAAATAAAAATTTGGTGCAGGTACGTAAACCTAATGACAATACAACTATTTTTAAGTTTCGCGCCAGCTTGTTGGTTTTCTGTAAAATTTATAAAGTTACTACAATCATATTTTGATTGCGTATATACGTAGGCAACGTCATTTAATTCAGTATTGTTTCAGTAGATGACACAGTGGTTCGATGCTGGTTCGAGACTTCTGCGGCGTCTCGAATAGGAAAGAATATGAACTATTCACAAGAAACCATGTAGTAATTTTTAGTTAAGAAAGTTAAATCATTGAGGAACGTTTAATAAGTACTAGCAAATAAATCCAACTAGAAAACAAATTTCTGAACAAAGCAACGTTTATTTAAAATAAATAATAACTGTGTAACAGTTTCGGCAAGTGATTGAACACATTAGCTTGATCAGACTCTGTAAAACACGAGACAGTTGTATCTAAATATAACATGATCTTAGAAACTAGTATAATCGCTGATTGGCTGGTCAGAACGGACTCAGCCAGTCATAACAAACATTAACCCTCGGATGCATGTGTGGGGTCATTTTGACCCCAACATGCTTTTATTTCCTAGTATTACAAGGAAATCTCACTGAAAAATCCTGATGTTCTGTGACATCTAAGCAGGATGCTTCAACTACAAAAGAATGTAAACACATTTGTTTTGCAAGTTATTATTATTTTTTTTTACCATTTTTTATCATTACCCATCTATTACATATGTGGGGTCAATTTGACCCCAGTTTCAAAATAGTTTAGAAACGTTCAAAATAAAAAGTTTGGCCTGGATATAATGTTCAGCTATACCCAAAGTAGAGAAAATCTTTTAAAATCAGTATTCCCCGGTGGATAAGTGGTTACTCTCACCGCCTTGTAATCAAGGGGTCCCGGGTTCGATTCCCGGTGGGGACACATGTGATTCGGATCCCACGTTAAACTGTAGGTCCCGTCCTTAGGACGTCATCATCATCCCATGGAAGGCAATGAAAAACCACCATGGGCTCATCTTGCCCAGGGACCTTCGGGTCAAAGACCTGCCTTAGGGCAGAACAACAATCATCATCATTCGAATTATCGAGGGATGATGATGAATCTTTTTGTAAAACTGGATATTTTTTATAAGTTTTGATTTCGAGATCTTATTTTCTCTGGGAATAAACTTATGCTCTTGTAAAATTTCCATAAATTCGCATATTGCTGCAAGTATAGTAAAAATTTGTCGCGAATAAAAGGTTGTTTTATCTTATTTGAAAATATTTTTTTCCACTGTAACCTGACAACACTGCAATCAGTTGTTGTTGACAGACCGCGTGTATAGTCGGACGACATTTCTACAGTGCTCCGCTCTCATGTTTGTTTGTGTTGCAGAAACAATTGCACACCGTGTGTGAAAGAACGCCGCATTTTAGGTTTGAACAAGTGCATGCTTATTGCTTTTACGTGATTTTATAAAATCCTGTTTATTAGACTGAAAGTGCCATAGACAGTAATAACAAAAAGAGGATTGTCTCTAAATGAAATAAACGAACTGCTTACGGAGGAGGATGATAATGGTGTTGCCAGCAACTTGGACAGTTTTGACGAAGATGATGGAGTTTCAGAGGAGGAAAACATTCCGAGGGAAGACAGTGATTTTGAAATGGATAATGGTGGTGATGATGATGAAGAAGAAGAAGAAGATGCAAGGGATGAGCAAGCGTCTTTCGGTATGATTTCGAAGAATGGAATTGAGTGGAAAAGCAAACCACCCGGTGTTCACCAGACTGCTAGGCACAACATCGTAAGGAATGTACAAGGTCTCCCGCGGGGCTTTGTCTTGACGTCACCCAAAGATGCCTTTGATTTGTTCATTTCCCGTAACATTTTGGAGGAAATTGTGCAGTGCACGAATTTAGAAGGAAGAAGAGTGGCAGTGAAATCAGTGAAAAAGTGGACTGACCTAACATTAGAAGAGCTTCAGGCTTTTATTGGCATCCTTCTTATCGCAGGTACTGAGAGAAGTTGGGATGTTCCTATTCGCGAACTTTTTCTCAACAAATTCGCTAATCCGAAATACAAAGCAACTTTTGGCGTGAATCGTTTCGAAGATATCAGAAGACTGCTCCGGTTCGATGACAAGCGAACCCGCGCTTTGCGTCTGGAAACTGATCACATGGCTGCATTTCGATATATCTGGACACTTTTCATAGAAAATTGTCGAAAAGTTATGGTTCCCGGAGTTTTCCTCACGATTGATGAACAGTTAGTGCCTTTCCGTGGGAGATGCAAGTTTGTGCAGTATATGCCAAGTAAACCAGGTAAATACGGCATTAAGATCTTCTGGTTGTGTGATGCTGAGAACTTTTACGCAAAAGACGGTTTAGTGTACTTGGGACGACAGCCAGGGGAACCAGTTCAAACTAACCTCGCCAGCAACGTCGTGAAGACATTGTGCTACACGCTGCGGAACTCCGGCAGTAATATCACAACTGATCAGTTTTTCACAAGTTATGATTTAGCTAAGGAACTGTTGGTACAAAATGTAACTATTGTTGGTACAATAAAGAAAAACAGACGCGTGAAATTCCACCTGCGCTGGTCAATGTTAAGTCAAGACAGCCTAGCACATCACAATTCGTCTTCAATAAAGATGTTACCCTAGTAAGCTACGTACCGAAAAAGAATAAGAACGTCATTCTACTCAGCACCATGCATCATGACACAGGCGTGGATGAGGAAGATTCCAAGAAGAAGCCAGAAATCATAAAATTTTACAACCAAACAAAGAGTGGAGTTGACGCCATGGACAAATTGGTTCAAACATACACCTGTAGGAGACAGACGCGTCGCTGGCCAATGGCCCTCTTTTATAATGTAATCAACGTAGGCGCTCTCAATGCATACACATGCTACTTATCACAACATCCGGATTATCATTCAGGGATCAGTCACAAGCGCCGTGTCTTTCTAACTGAGTTGGCGAACGAACTGATTCTTCCTCACATCAGGCTGAGGTGCCACAGTTTGAACCTAAAGAAACCAGTGATTGATGCGATGAAACTCTGCGGTGTAGAGAGGGAAACAAAGGCATTGGCTCCTACATCTTCGAACAAGAGAGTAAGATGTCAGATCTGTACAAGGGAAGAGGACAGGAAGACATCACAGCGTTGCAGCAGATGTGAGAAGTATGTGTGCAAATTTCACAGTAGTGTGTTAGTAGTGTGTTCTGAATGTCAGTGATGTGTATTGATGTGACAAAGCCAAAACATGGGTACTTTCTTCATATTTAGTGTTGTTTTCCTTGCTCAAGAAATCTTTTGTTTCAAGTAAGATTATGGTGCTGAATTGCAGCTCGGATAAGTGTAAGTGAACTGTTACTCATATTAATATGAAGAAGAGTGAACTATTTTTAACTATTCGGAAAGCGAGGAAGAGGAAAACAGTTAAAATATCTGAACAATATTTGTAATTGGTTTATTCCTTATATTAATGAATAAAACGCGATAACCTGAACTATATACCTTGCCTAATGTAACCTAATCTAAACAAACTTAACATACCTCCGCATTACCTAACTTAACCAAACCTAACGTAATCTAATTAACCTAACATGCATACTATGTTATATTATTATCAACCAAATATTGCGTGGGGTCAAATTGACCCCACATATGTAAAAGTGTAGAAAAAAAGCGACATGCATCCGAGGGTTAACTAACTAACTAACTCTATGGCCTATGGACCCCGGAGGTTCAGTGCCGCGTTCACAAAAGCTCTCCACTGACTTCTATCCTTAGCTAATTGCATCCAGTTTCTACTTTGTATTCCTATCTCTGCGAGATCCATCTTAATATTGTCCTCCCATCTGCGCCTAGGTCTTCCTAATGGTCGTTTTCCTATGGGTCTACCAGTCAAGACATTGAAAGCGTTTCTACTTTCTTCCATTCTAGCTACATGACCTGCCCACCTAAGCCTCCTAGACTTGACGACCCTAACAATGTTGGGTAAGCCGTATAAACTATGTAGTTCCTCGTTATGAAGCTTCCGCCATTCCCCATTCTCGTTCCTCTTGGGTCCGAATATTCTTCTCAGGATCCTGTTCTCAAATACTTTCAGTCTATGTTCTTCCCTCAGAGTAAGTGACCATGTTTCGCAGCCATACAGAACTACAGGCATGATTATCGTTTTGTATATTTTAAGTTTCAAATTCCTCGACAGAAGTCGCGACGACAAGAGATTTTGAACCGAATAGTAACACGAATTCCCTGCTTTTAGTCGACATTTAATTTCTTCGTGAATATGATTTTCGTCTGTTAATATTGATCCTAAATATTTGAAAGTATCCACTTTATCAAAAGCATTATTTAATATTTTAACGCCTCCACAATTTGCCGTATTACGGTCCCGACGCACTTCCATGTATTTAGTTTTCTCTGCATTTACTTCTAAACCCATGTCCCTGCAAGCGTTTAATAAGATCTCTGCATTTATTTCTACTGTTCTCCTATCATCCCCTATTAAATTTACATCATCAGCATATGCCATAACCTGGTGAATGCCGTTCAACTCTAGGCCCTGGTTGCTATCTTTGATTTTCCTTATGGCGTATTCCAGCACAAAGTTAAATAATAATGGCGACAACGCATCTCCTTGTTTCAGGCCATTTTCGACGTGGAAGCTCGTGGACAAAAATTTTCCTACCCGGACTTTTTGTAACAAACATTAACAATAACTAAAAGTTAAAATAATAATTAAAAAAAAACTACTGTTGCATATATTTTCGTGACGTGTGATCTGCACAACATTTTAGAGTTATTAATTACATATAAACAAAATCCTGTGAGTCATTAAAAAAAAAAACTCACTTCGGGAATAAACTATCCGTTGTGATTTTTTTTCAAGGGAAATGAATTATGCCATTAAAAGAAAACATTTGTAATGAAATATGAACAAAATTGCCTGAGTCATTTTTGAGAAAACTACTATTAAGTGGACTTCTTTCGAGACAAATGAGATGGAAATATGAACAAAATTGTCTATCTTTTCGTTTTTGAGAAGTCAATCTTAGAAATACACTACCTATTCCAGATTTTTTCTAATAAAACGTCTAGAGTCACATTATAGGGTTGTTAATGGAACATTGATTTTTGAAATGAGAACAAAACTGTTACAGCCGTTTTTGAAAAAAATCGGAAATTTTAATATTCACCCCCACCTATCTTTAATTTTAGGGTTAGGAAGAAAATAATAATAATAATCGCCTCTTAAGAATGTTATAAAAACTTCTCAACTTTTAAATTTGGTCTCGATACGTTGAATGGTATGACCTCTAGTTGAGTGAACTCTTTACATCGAGAAGATTGGATTTATGGACAGACAGACAAACAAACATCCAAAAATCTGGTTTTCACGATGTAAAGGTCATGAAATAACGTAAATCCGCTGATATATCGATTTTTTTCAAGATCAACGTATTTTTTCCTCTCCTATCGTCATTCAAAAGTTAAAATACGGTTAAAAAAATACTATGCAATAAATCAAACAAAAAAATATGACTCTTGGGCAGTTATGCAATAATTCAATAGTATAATATACTAATAAGATAAATACTGTGTACATCTAGTTAGGTGAATGAGAGTAACGAAGTTGATGATTAATCAGTATCAATGGCATAGGTAGGACACTGATCCTCCTCAAGCCTTGGCCCCCTTTTAGTACAGTGATACCGAAAGGATTCTGAATTCATGTAGTATGTTCCATTTGTGACTTCTTATGTAGACATGTTATGGCCACTTATGTATATAGTTATTTTTTGAGGAAAAGCAAACTTTACACAGATAAAAGAAAAACTTACTTCCCATCAGCTGTATTCCAAACTACACAAGATTTAAGCAGATTAAATAAATTATGTATAGGGATGGCCAGAACCGGTTCCTGGTGGAACCGGTTTTCGGGTCGGAACGGATCCGGTTCTAGAAGATCCGGTTTCGGAATCGGTTTTTCGGATCCAGGTCTGGAACCTGTTCTTCAGATCCAGGTCTAGAACCGGTTCTTCGGACCCAGGACTGGAACCGAATCCGGAACCGGTTCTGAAAACCGGATCTCCAAGAACCGGTTCCTCGTGGAACCGGTTCCGCTCGAACCGAAACTTTGTGACCATCCCTACGCTAAACCCGAGCTGCTGGCAGGCTGTGAACAGTATGCTAGATGAAATGGTGGAAGCGACAGGCAGGCGCCCAGGCGGCGGCAGCTTGTCTCATTTGGCTAAATAAACTGGGTAACTGGCAAAACTCATTGGCTAAACAGGCAAACTGGCCAACTCATTTGGCTAAACACCCACTGGTGGACCAAATTTTTTTTCTGGGGGCACAAGCGGGTCTGGGCGGGGAAGGCACAAGCGCATGGTCCTCTTTGCATTTTTTTTGAAGGTGAACTTTGTGCCGCCTTTACGGGTCTTTGGGGGCTTTCGGATCCAGATCTGGAACCGGGTTTTCAGATCCAGATCTGGAACCGGTTCTTAAGATCCGGTTCTGGAACCGGGTTTTTGGATCCAGGTCTGGAACCAGTTCCTAAGATCCGGTTCTGGAACCGGGTTTTCGGATTCAGGTCCGGAACCGGTTCTTCGCGGAACCGATTTCGCCGGAACCGGAACTTTGTGGCCATCCCTAATTATATACAGTATTCGTAAACTTTTCCAGCTCTTTTTTTTGTTTCCATAGGCATCAAAATTTACCATCAGCGGTTGCGAATAGAGAACATTAAAAAAAGTGGTTCTTTAAATTTTATTATTATTATTTAACTGTGTTGTTAGCGTGCGCGACCATACTCTGCATAGGTTCTTTTATCGCTGGGACACTACAATTTTCTGGTATTGGCCACAGCATCATGAGGCAATTGGGAAGGTACCTGGATTAAGAGGCAGCAAACTTCCATCTAGAAAGCCATAAATAATAGCACATGGAAACCGATACGATGGCCACACATCACCAGTTGAACTTCAGTTATTTGGCTGGCCGTAGTCTTTTATGGCTGTAGCATTAGGAAGTGTAATTTAGTATCTCTTAGCAAATTGCACCAGTATTTCAATATTTAAGCAAAGAAAATTGAAAAGAATGTAAATTCTTTGTTGTCTGTCTCACCTACAATTCGCCTCATCTCTGTGTACTGAAATAAAATATTAAATTTAATGTGATAGGAGCCCATGAACTAGTCTGGCCGACTATGTGACCCACATTTCAGCCTTTGACGCCACATAATGCTTGCTGTATGTGAGTAATCGTATTTATTCGTTACAGCAATTCTTAGTGCTCTCCATGATACATTTCTGGCTACGCCACTGATCAGTAGTATTGCACTCATTATTGCGTTTGGGAAGTTCGTAATTATTATAAGTATTGACGCAGTTTAGATTTATTTCTCTTTTGTATCTAAACTATTATATAAAAAGTAAGAGTTGCTAATTCTTCAACATAAAGGCCATCCTACTGTAGCTAGAAACAAAATTTGGACAGGAAACTCTTGCCAAGAAAACAAATGATGAGGGATTTTTAAAATATGTATCCTCAGGATTCAGATCTTTTTTCCAATAACGAAATATCTCACATTAGGAAGATAAAACTTGACAAATTAACTTCCCATTCAAAATAACTGAACATGTGTTCCAGCATTTTTCCGCTCTTAAATAAAGATAAGGGGGCAATTTCAGTCTTCAAATTTCGACTGTTTACTGTGAAATTGGCAATTGTAAGGATTCACTCAAGTCAGCGGTGTGGAATTTGGTATTTAAGCTCTTAAATTAAAGTCAAGAGAATGCGTGTTTGGACAATTCTGCATTCTAATAGGGAAAAACGGACAATTTCTATAATCACATTTCTTATTCTTTACACACACACACACACACACACACACACACACACACACACACACACACACACACACACACACACACACACACACACACACACACACACACACACACACACACACACACACACACACACACACACACACACACACACACACACACACACACACACACACACACACACACACACACACACACACACACACACACACACACACACACACACACACACACACACACACACACACACACACACACACACACACACACACACACACACACATCATATCATGTGAGTATTCGTTCAAGTTGGAGGTAGGAAGTTTAGTACCGTACATAAACTTCCAATTGAAATTAATTGAAAACGGGTTTCAGCCTTTTCAAAACTTCGGCCCTTAAAGAGAACAATTTTTAGTTTTTAAAAATGCTCGATACTTCATTAAGAAAATGCTTAAGTTGTATATTCGCTTTAAATATGATCTGTGAAATTCGATATATAAACTTATAATTAAAAATGATTAAATACATGTTGCAGTATTTTCGACAAATGCACTTCTAAAAAGAAAAGAGGGACAGTTTTTATAATATTCAAATTTTCAGTTTTATATTAAACTTTATTCTTCCCTATGAAGAATGGGTATTTCTGTTCTATTATAAACATTTATCATTTTGCTTTAGTAAGCATTTTAAATAAAAAGCATAACAATCCAGGTCCATTTAGGGCCAGAAAATCTTTTGGGGTGGTCGGGCGCCCAGTTGCCTCTTCGTTGATATACTCCTGATGACCTTGAAATAATAAATGAATGAGGCTCCTAGTATCAAAAACCACCAAATCCATTTTTTTTTAAATACCGAAATTGAGTTATATATCGCTTGTTATATGTTTGATCTAAAGGAATTCCATGGAAACAGAATTTTGTTTAAAAGCTTAACATATCATACTAAAAATCTAGTTCAAATATGGGACGTTGTACGCGTGTGTATGGAGCTTCACTGCACGTTTTGCGAGATTACTCGAAACTAAGCAAAATGGATGTGGCGGAATTTGATACTAGGCGCCTTATATGAAATGTAGTCATGTAACATACAGGGTGTCTATCGGTCACGAAAGTTACGAGTCTCACGAAACAGTCACGAAATCAGAAGACGATCATAAAAGTCCAGAAAAAGTTACGAAATTTGGCTTTTGGATCACGATTTTCCTTATCTCAGCAAATGACGTCAGAGTTCACAGCAAAAAAAAAAAAAAAAAAAGTCTATGGTCGGCTTTTCGACGCTATCAAATCGCAAGCAAACCACGTTTGTATTGCATGGATGAAAATTCGGCCTAATTCACACCCAAATTCGCTCTTAAAAATGTTAGGAAATTTTGTGATTTGGTAAAGGAAAGGTCACGAAAAAGTCACGAAATTTCATTTTGGAATTTTAGTAGACACCCTGTCTTTCCATCTCCTGTTGGTTGGTGATGCATCGTAATTTCAGGAAGTGTGCCATGGACCGAAGCAGGTAGAATCCGAAGGGGCCAGGTCAGGACTAACAGCCGAATGTGCCATCAGTTCGATGCTATCAAGTTCCTGCATTTTTTCCCCCCGTTTTTCGAGCCGAGTGTTCTGTGTCATCCTGTTGCAGCAGGGCGCGCTCTTGGAGGATGTTTTTTGGCGTAGTGCAGCATACATTCGTTCCAACTATTCGACATTGATGGTACGGCCGTTAGGAACGAACTCTAAGTAAATTACCACTTGTAGTTCCACTACGTACTACACTATATAGGGCACGAGGCTATGCTCGAAACGGGCTTGTTTGACGACCGGTTCTCGAAGTTGGCCCTTGCTCAACGACTGTTTTTGCTCATTCATATATTGGAAAATCGCTCACTTTTCGTCGTATGTAACAATCTGTTTCAGCAAACGCACATCGCACAGATTTTGCAGTAGTTGTCGGCATACATCTACTTCCTTCCGGACCTGAGCTTGGGGTCAATCCATGTTCCAATTTCTTAAATTTCAAATTTGTATCTAGTTCGAAGCAGTTTCATCTAGTTCGAAGTATAGATTTAAAAAGTAACTTTCATTCTGTAAATCCAAAACTGTCACCTTTCACCATCTACCAACGACTAATGTATTTTGTTCATCTGTTTAGATAATTTAAAGAGATGACAGGGACTATCAGAAAAAATTGAAAATTTACTTGTAAGGAATTTTATACACTTATTGAGAGTGAAAAAGGACCTTTTAAAGCAATTTACTGTAGTAGAAGCATAAGTTTAAAAGAGTAAATTTCATTTTGTAAATCCAAAATTGTCACGTAAAGATTAAAATACTTTTGTTCATCTGTTTCGGTAATTTTAAAGAAGTGGCAGTTACTGGTAAATACAATAAAAAATCAATGCCATTTCAGTTTCTCATTTGTAGCACAATGTATCTATTAAGCTTATTAGTGAATGTACTAAAGATATGCAAAATACAGGTGCTAATGCACCTTTGTTTACGTTAGTACATTTCCTTCCCATGGATGGGTCGGAACAGAGATACTTCGCACTTAGACCTATAGAAAACATCATAAGGAATTTTGAAGGGGTGCCGGTGTTTTATTTTGTAGAGCTGGCAACCCTATTTGCACTCCCCAATCCAGCGCTCGGGGCACAAGCCCCGTTTGCCCCCTCCTTGTTACGTCACTGCATTTTTGTTAATGTAAACAATTTTAATTTACACAATTACTCCGTTTTTCCATAGCAAAATTGTGAATAGAACTAGAAATACGTATCATCTGTGAATTGCTTAAGTTAAATTGTGAATGGTCATTACGAGTGTTACTTCATTCATAATTTCACAATGTAATATTTCACCTTTCCTCGCTCTTCACATTCCAAAAATGGGGAACAACTGTTTTAGAGTCAAGTGTATGATTTGGTTGCATATAGGAATTAACTCCTTATTGTTTTCCTCTCCTATGAGTCCCAAATATGTGCGGCGAGAAAAACGCTGGTTTTCATCTGCATGCAGATACTGTGTGAACGTGTACTTCCATCACAGGTCATGGATGCTCACTGAATCGTTTCATTGTTTTGTTTGATTCCCAGGAAAGCATGATGTGATGCACTGATTCTTGTGACGTTGCACTTCAGCCTTTTTCAATTACCTAATTTCTATTATGTATGGAAATAAGAGTGTTATCATTGTCTTTAAGATTAAAAAAAAAATCTTCTGGTCTACATCGTTATCTTTTCCTCCGTTACATGTGGCATTCCTGTAATGATCTCTCCTACAGATTATACCATATCCATTGCCAAATATCCATGTAATAAACAGTATTTCATATAAGTCACTAGACTTCCTCTCTTATCCAGACATTCCCTCTTTTTCATTTTTATGAACGGGAAATGTCACCATTTGGAGGAGTACAAACAATTAGTACAAGATCAATATACGTAATATATGTATAAGAGTTGTATGTCTTATAAGTGTTGACATCTCCTTTCCCACAATTTGTATCTGTATGTATGTATAAGTTGTATAAATTATGCTTTCTCGTTATGTCATTAAGAGATTTGTCAAGTAATATAAAACTTTCTGTGAAATTTCATAATGTTATTATTATTATTATTATTATTATTATTATTATTATTATTATTATTATTATTTGTATAATAACTAATTTCACAGAAAGTGCTATTGTGAAGAATAAATACATTTATTCTTTCGGGTAAGTGAATCCGAGAAGAAAATATCCAACAGTATTATGTTACTTCTAGTTAGTAGACAGTTTCAAAACAGGGAAAACTGAAATATCGGAATACAGTGATTAAAAGGTATAATTTAACGCCGTACTAGAGAGCTTTATTAATATTGGCATTACAAAGTGAAATTATTAGGAAATGGAGCGAAATTATGAATGAATATATATAAAATCCATCATGCAAGGTAACGTCACGTGTGATCACACGTATGGTGTCACCTATGATCGAATTAGCAATTCGTTTTTATGTAAACTTCTTACTGCTACTCTCTCTCTCTCTCTCTCTCCCCCCCCTTTTTTTTTAACTTTCAGCTTAGTGTTCAACGTTATAATATGCATGCGTAGAGAGGCGAATATTAAATGCAAATAAATGATGAAAAAATTGTTAAAACGACAAAGCGAAAGGAAACAAAGATTCTCAGAGAGAGAGAGAGAGAGAAAAAATCAACTACTCGATGTTGTTAATCGCAAAACCATACGCCTTGTTGTCGGACCAAAGCCCTTTCGCCAAGATGTTGATTGGGCCTATGTTGTCTCTGAGCTATTTTGTCCCCCTGACCTTAAGAGATATTTTTGGCAGTAAGAGTGTATTTAATAGTTTCGCTGATAGATACAGTATGTGTTAATTTAGAATATAAGTGACAGAAGATTTTGGTAATAGGGATATCTCCTGACCTATCATGTCGTATTTTACCTATACGTTTTCCTTTTTAAGACTGCGGGTTTTCTGTCACAATGAGGTTATCCGGGTTTTGTAGCTATTCGAGAAAACCCGAAAGCTGAAATAAAAAAAGTTCCTTTTCGAGTTTTGCAAATACACCGTGTTTCAAAAAGAATCATCTCATATTGGACGGTAATAATTACGGAACATGGGACGTGCCGGCAAAGAAATGAGTGTTGTTGAATGGGCGTGGCCTAGTTTCAGAAAATTGCCGTTAGATGCTAGTCAATGCATCTTCTCAGTTTGCATTGTTTTCTATACAGCGTGCTTTTCGTCGGCGTTTTGGCATTGATCCACCTGCATCCTAAAACATTTGTCGTTGGTATCACCAATTTGAATTGACAGGATGCTTGTGCGAAGAGAATAGTCCAGCTTGGCCTCGCATTTTCGATGAAATTTTGTGAGTGTTTTGCAATTTATCCCATTTTTGTAGTATGTTTTTATCAATACATATGGACTTTTAGAATCAGGTCATTCTTTTTGAAACACCCTGTATTTGTGTCTATTGATTACAAAGAAAGTGCATTTGTCCAACGCAGCTCGGAAAGCGATCCTCTGTTAATATTGCGTAGGAAAGAGAGTGGTATAACTTGTCCAGCGTAAGAAACACTCAGGATTTTTTTTTTCTAAAAGGAGAGAGAAGACTGACACACGCATACATACACGTTAATGCACACAAAACAGTATATAAAACAGCTATTATTTACGCATATTGCATAACTACATTAACTACAATAAATACCTTAAGTACTATATTGTGAGAGTAAGCAAATCTATTGTTTTTGACATGTATTTTTGAAGAAATGAACCTCTTGCGGGATTCGAGGGAGCGATTTCTCCTACCCTGCGGGCATCCATATTTTTGTTCAACAAGCCGCCAGTCACACGTCAAATTCTCTGAATATGCTTATATGTTTTGAAACTAGTTTTGCACAAGGTATTTCGTGCATTGGCTTTTGTTATGTCTTGCTCTTTTTTGTGAGCTATAACAAAGTTTCGATTTGTTTGTCATCTTTTCTATCGATATTCGTGAGATGATTTTTGTGGGTATTATATAATATGGCTCAATATTGCATTATTCACCATAGTTGAACTAATATTGAATAAAAGCGTGTCATTCAGAACATACTCTAATGATAGAACGGTGAGTGGGAAATCCAGCTATCGAGGCCTACATAAACAAGGAAAAGAATAGTGTTTACTACGTTGATCGTTCGTTCATTTTGTTCTTTAAAAGGAAATGAATTATGTAGGTACGCAGTGATTTTTTTTTTCATTTCTTATAATATTTGAATTACAATAATAAGGTATGGAAAAAGCCTTTATGCTGCTCTACAATCGACAGATACAAAAATACGGAAAAGAATATATATATATATATATATATATATATATATATATATATATATATATATACAGAGAGAGAGAGAGAGGCTGTTATTCCTATCAACTCCACATTGACAGATTTGAGGGGAGAGCAAAATACATTTTTAAAAATTCTGAAGGACAAGATATTTTCAGTCAAGAATGATATAGATAAATGTGTTACAAGAGCACTTATTAAATGCCACTTTTTTTAATGGTGTCTGAACTTCAGTAGCTTGAGAAAATTGATATATTGTGTTGGACTTAATGGGCTGTAGCATAACAACTTAAAATTTAAATAAAGACTTAGTTAATATGAAATGACATTGATATGCAGTAGATTATTGGATTACTGAATATTGAATAGATTATTGAATAAGACTTCCCCTTGGAAAGGGGGAGAGGGTGGCACAGGAAAACGGGAAGTTTTGAACGTTAGAGTTGGCAACCCTGTAGCGCCGGCATTTGTTCGGAACCGATGCGTGAACGCCGAAAGGGAGCACATCTTTCCGGTGTCAGCTTTAAGAAATAAAGATAAAGTTTGTGATATTTTGTAATGCAAACTTAAATAGCATACTGTATACATGCATTTTCGTCAATAAAAGATGTTTTTAATTTTCCTCTGTTTATTTGTGCAAATTACGTTACTTTAGAATTTCCTTTCCATGTATAATGTAAGGAAGTTGCATATTTGTTGTGAAATTAAAATAGTTAAAACATTAGATGCTGGTTTTGAATTACTCATTTAATACGAAAATCGATTTTTTTTTCACATGCTGTTCATTGTTACATTAATTGTTATTCGTTTGTAGTATTGGCTACGAGATTAGATTTGTGCTATCTTGTCTCGAAAAGATGTAGTAAAAGAGCTTTCTCGTCTCTTGTATCTTGAATATGTTGAAAACTATATTTGTTTCTGTTGGAGTAGCTGTATCTTTTGGGCAACACTTTGGTTTGTCACATTTTACTTCTTGCGTCATATATAAATTTATGGCTTAAGTTTAGAGTTACCCCTCCAGTTTCAAACCTACAAAAAATAATTAAAACTATTCAAACATTGTTAGGTCAGGTTAGTTAGGTTAGGTCTAGTTAATTTAAGTTAGGTTATGTTACCCGGTAGGACTTTAGTTAGACTAGGACAGTGACTGGAACCGGTTCTCATAAAAGCTTCAATTATCACTCAAAATTCAGTAATCCGTGGTTCTCATAAAAATTTAATAGATTATCTTCATTATTCTTATATAATCCAGTAAAACTCAATGCAGAAATATCACATTCAACGCACCGATTCGCTATCCTATACGACTATCATGCTACTGAGTCATCGCAACCTTCCTCGTGATGCAAATAGTACCCATTTCTACGTATCTTTTCCCGAATATTAAACATAACTTTACTGCCAAACTTACGCGTCTAAACATCATATATGAACCCCAAATCATTATTTCTTACCTTATTTCTCCTGTAAATTTTCCTAATTTTTATAAAAACCGGAGGGGCTACCTTAAACTTAACCCAAATTTGTCAGTTATATTGAATATACTTAATATATATAGTACCTTAATATAAGTTTGTAAAGTAATACGTTCGGAGTGTTAATATTATTCAGAAAAAAATAGCTTTGTTATAACTCCAGGACAGTAGAAATTGGTAGTTTTTAATTTTTATTTACTTTTGAGCGATTTTAGATTGGAATTAGTATTGTTTTTAAAAATCAAGACGAAAGTTTGCTTCTGCAAATATTCGTGTAATCAGAGTTGTTACTATTATTATTATGAGTAATCGTTCTGTAATAACTCCACGTGTATGTACACTCTTGTCCAAAATTATTGTCGCATGTCTATAAATATGTTGTTGTAGGAATTTAATTTGATAACGAATTCGCACGGTATTTCTTATAATGTTAGTATATATGTATAATCGGGAAATGTATATTTGGGGTAAATTTCATAGGAAAAGAATTATAAATACGAAAATTAGTGTGAGTAAAATAAAATGTTGCTAAATAGACAAGAAAGTTTTATCTTCGTTTTATTGTTCTTATTTACTGCTCTTTTGACATAAAATTTGCCACATACATGTCTTTGCCAATTATACACATACTAACATTATAAGAAATACCGGGCGAATTCGTTATTAAATTATATTCCTACAACATCATATTTATAGACATGCGACAATAATTTTGGACATGAGTGTACATTTTTATATTCAGCAATATTTCATACGAGATATTTTTCTGTACGGAGCAGAAATCTGGATTTTAAGAAAAATAGAGAACAGTAACCAAATTGTGGACTTCGGGTAAGAATTATTAGGTAATAGGGAGAGAGAAAAAATGCTGGAGAAGATTAAACGTGTCATTTGAAGACGGAAAATATTATACTTTTTACTGAGATAAGGTTTATTAGCCAGAATCTTCGCATTTAGAATACGCATCCATTGTACTAAAGAAATAATGTATTTTTACAATCACATGGTTTTAACAAGTATTCAGTGGTATAAGAACACAAATTGAAAGAACAAAAATGTTGACAAGCAGATTTAATTGTAATTTCTCAAAACCAGATAAATGGAATATTCGCATTTCTCACCTTTGTTAATGTTCTGCTCTCCAACATGAGCATTTACTATATGTTGAAATGACAAAATGTAAGTTAAAATGAATAAGGAACTTCTCAAATAATTTTCTGGACTAATTTTATTTTTTCTTTTGTTTCGTCTTGTTTGTTCTTAATATATTTTTCAAACATACTTGACTACCCATCTCCGTTTCAAAGGCTATATATTTTCAGCTGTAAGCAAGAATTTGAAATACACCTCAATTGGTTTAGATAAGACGCAGTTCATTTAATATAATTACATCAATTAAAGAATACAGATCTTTTCAAAGATAGGTTCCTTGGCAAGTTTTTCCCTTCCATTGAACAAGAATATACGTCTATTCCAGAATGTAAGAGAAATATAACATTTTAACATATTTTTCTATATTAGTTTTTTTTCTCGTAATATTTTGTAAGTATTTTTAAAGTTTATTTTACTTTATTTTACTTACAGAAAAAGAAGAAAGGCGAGAGTCGTCCTAATGGTCTTGATCATGCAGATCCCTTCGAAGAGGATGATGATGCTAAGCTGAAAGCAATTGCAAGGCAGCTAGAAGCAAAATATGTAAGTAAACCTAATGCTATAAAAAAAATGTTTTAATTTACTGAATATTTTAGGTACTATTTACAAGTTTCAAAACAGTGTGATAATCAAAATCATAGTATCATTAATTACATTGACTACCGTAGATTGCCTAATTCATTTAATTTCTTTGCGCCTTGCATACCAGAGACGGTAATAGTTTTGTCCAATATGATATTGAAATCCTTAATCGTATTCCTTGCCAGGAAGAATTGGGAGAACGGACTGAAACGTTCTAAGTGTCATCAAATCCCTGGATAGCCTACTTAGAACTAGAGTAGGAAGTCGAAAATCCGAACTAATTGGGACCGAGGTAGTTCGAATTTTCAGATTGTTCGAATTTTCGAAAATGACCGAGAAAATGCCATTTAGGGTTAAACATACTGAACGGTATTGCTCTCTTATCGCTACAGTGGTTATACAGTACATACAGTAATTACAATACCGTATGTAAGGCTACTTACATTTAATGTTTCTGAAGAACCTGCTTGTACAGTAAATTACACTGTTCTTGTAACTCTTACTTAAAACTTAACTTGTATAGGCTTAAGGGAAAATAAAAATAAAAAATATGTATGACAAACAATTAGATATGAATGAGCTTTTGTAAAAACACTGGCTTCGCACAATGCCGACGGACAATCCTATTGTTTGTTTATCGCTAGCGCTAAGACAAAATGTAAAAAGCTTCTACGGACTGCGTTCGGATTTTTGACGTTCAGATTTTCGACGTCCTACTATACTCTCAATTGCATCCCGTTCTATTTCACTCCAAAGTATTATCTAATCTTCTGGTTTGCCTTTATTCCCACATTTTTTTTTTTTTTTTCCGAATTAAGGTATTTTTAGCAATGCCAACTATTGGGCACTATGTCGCGAATAATGCACCATTGTTAGATGTAAAAATAAATCAGTAAAACGACTCAAATTATTATATTTTCGTCTGGGAAGTGTTTTGGATGCCGTCGTTTGGTCATCCATCAAAAGGAAACATGTGCAGAAGTTAGTTCGTTCACTCTGCAGGTCCACCAGAAAGCGTTCTGCAGAACTTGGAATTGCAAGGGGCATAACACAACTATATATGAAAATGGACTTAGGTGTGCACGCATTCCGGCCAGTGGCCATCAATGAACTAACCAACAATAATTTAAACCACCAGCAGGAAGCATGCAGGATCTTGTTGGAGGTCGCCTTCACATTCCTGCTCGGAAATGCGTTCTTTTCTCAGGAACGTCTTCATGTGAGGAAAAGAAACCCTATAAGAAATTGAGACCAATCCTTCGCACGTCATGCTTTGGGTGGGAGTAATTGAACTACACATCTTTGGTACGTACTTTGAGGGTTCTATGATCTAGGTGACTTACCTGGAGATGTTGAATGACTGGATTCTTCCACAGCTACAGAATCTGGGCATCAACAACACTGTTGTTTACCAACCCGATAGAGCACACTTCTCACTTGGTGTTCATGAACGCACTTTTCCCTGGCCGGTGAATAGGACGTGGGTCCCCAAATTTGCTAGTCCCTTCCCTTGACCGCCTCGAAGTCTGGACCTTACGACATTAGACGAGTCTGTGGCATATCATCAAATCACACGTCAGGAAGAAGCGGTACGTGGACAGTGATGCACTGCGGGCAAGTGTGCTTGAAGCTTTCTAGCTTGTAACATTGCAGCTGTTAAAGCAGATGAGTAGGAGGACATGCAAATGTATCAAGTTGTGCAGGAATAATGGAGGTGCACATACGAACGTTTTGGACAAGTAACTGCAAGTATTATTAATGTAGGAATGAAATAGGAGCAGGTGTAAAAGGACTTTCTGGGCACCTAGTAGTACTGTGAAAATACAGGTAATTCACATTGAGTGCTATGAGAGGTTTGACCCAGGAAGAACTTCCACCTCCTTGAAATCATTACTGGTACTTATGACGACAATTTTTTTTTGTCCCCACTGAATATGCGGTTATTTTCCGAGTATGAGGGATATTTGGCATTCCTTGGGGAGATTTTTGTCATAAAACCTGGCATCATTGAGTATAGTTTCAAGATGCCTCAAATGGGGTGCTTTAGTAGTGTGAAATTGCGTGGTTTTAAGCAGCAAGGTCATATCAGGATTTGCTTGGGAGAAGGGAAAGACTATTATGATACCATTATTGAAATGTATTTATTGCATTTCCTCCACTTTTCCAGCCCGAAAGACTTCTTTGTTTTTAGGTCATATTTTGCCATTTAAAGCATAAAGTTATGCATATTTTCCAAGTTTTTAGGTCATAGAATCCGAGCCTTGTTAATTATACATTTAATCTGTTACGAAAATTGCATTTACCGGTTCTGTAATTGAGGATAGTTCTGATTGACTATAAAAAAGTCTACCAGACGACATGTAGAACGTTTCATTTCGTTGTCCTAATTCTCCCTACCCTTCTTGGTTGGCTCTTAATTTTCGTTTTTCGTACTGTAAATAAGATTATTTTTCTCCATTCGACTTCTGAGAAGCGATATTGTAATATACGAACCATAAGTACTAAAGTATATGACTGTTTCTCTGTGCTTTTGGCTAATTTGTGGTTGGCTGTATTGGCATTGTAATCGCTCACATCGAGTGTCGCCTCGGCGTTTCCCATTCCTGCCGTGCCTATGCTTCTTGTTCTTTCTGCGGAGCGTTAGTATGCTAGTATTTTGCGAATATATAACTATCATACCCTAGCTCCGCCACCAGATACAACACTGATTGCCATATTTATTCATATGATTAAATCTAAACACACCTTAATTCTGTTTTGTATTATTGTGCTTATTATATGCTTTCATTAGGTCATCGAGGTAAAGAGGAAAATACATTGTATGCAGTTAATGTTTATATAACGAGTTAAGCACAACACACATTTTAACGTTTCAGAACATGGTAACCCTATTCACAGAAAATAATAATCTCTTTAAGAGTTTTCCAAGAAAAAGAAGCCTGGTTATTAGGTTTTTGATTTAACTTTCTTAAATGTGGTGCACACAAAAATACAAGATCTAAGAGAGATAAGAGGGTTTCTTGTTGGTAAAAGAACCCCGTTCTGCTGATGATAACAGGCGACATCCACCGAAACCGTTCGGAGAAATTTATAACAGGATGCAATGAGATGATAAATTCAAATATTTATAATAATAATTCATTGAGCAAATAATTGTTTTGTGGTAAACGACCAAGCCCGTCTATCGTGTGCAGAACAAGAAGCTACTATGATAGTCTATAATATTAAATCGTCAGTGCACTGGCAAGTGTGTGGGCAGTTGAAGCATTACTTACATACTTTTTGATTATCACTGGCAAGTGTGTGGGCAGTTGAAGCATTACTTACATACTTTTCGATTATCACCTTCCCTTTTCCTTAGTACATACTGGCGAAGATACTTGATCATAGTGATAACAGTAAGAAATCACAATATCTTACACACCACAATATCTAATGAAAAACGAAATATACTGATGCAGTAATGGTTGAAGTAAAGGTTCATTTTGATAACCACCATCAGCTACAGTATGGATAACTGGTTTAGTAGTAGTTTTGAAAACTGTTACATGCACGAATCAGATTGTCGTTGCTAATGTTGGTCATTGCTTGGGTAATGGTAGCTTTGTTACGACGGAAAAGATTGTTCATATCAGAGTCTGAGGAGTTGTTGACTGAGGATAAAATACTAGAGAGAGGGGGCATGGTTGCAGAAAATTATTTCTGAGGAACTAGCAGATGTAACACTGATTTGGAATAGTGGAGAAAAAACTGGCAAGATTGCGCTTTATATAAAAACGTTTAAATAATTATTTTTGTTGTAATGAAAGCGATACCGGAAACTTTATAAGTGGTAACCACAACTTTATTATTATTATTATTATTATTATTTAAAGAAGGCGTTCTTCACCATGTAGTTTCGTTACCAATTAAAACATTACCTTCTGACATAAATGTAAGATTATTTGTGGTCTAATATCTGGATTAAGTTGGAAACTAAGTAACGAGTATCTGCTGATAGATAAAAAGATTTTAACTTGTGTGCAGAAAAAAAAAAAATGTCTTCGTTGGTCTCTGGTAACTTTGCCAATGTCATTAATTGTGCTGCTGAACTGTTGACATATAGCTGACTATTTTTCTTTTCCGTTGGGGTCCCTTTTGTTTACAGAAATAATTGATCCTCATTTGAGAAAATATGTAAATGTAGCCTCTTGAAAATAATACTTTAAGAGTGATTTCACTTTCTTGAAGTCTAAGTAGTAGTTTTCTACGTATTTAATATAGTTTGTGCACTAATTTTCCTGTTGAGGATGTAAATGATGAATGTAATATGTTGTAATATAAGACAAAATATGTGAACACACTTAAATTTGACAATAGATCGCGTTTTGACGTTCCATCTGTGAGTTAACGAATAATTTCAAAGCGGTCTGTGCTGCGTGGTCTTATTATCTCTGGTATTTACAGTAATAGGTATCCTATAGTGCTATTAGCAAACATATGGGTGTCCTAACTTTTTACTAGTATGGTGAAGGAAACATTAGCAAAGACGATAGCGTGAAGTTTGAAATTAAGTATTTGTAGGCTTAATGAGTTTCTGTAACATGTAATGGTTGAGGTGATTTCTGGTGTCTTATTCATGTAAGAGCTGAGAAAACTAACTTAATTGTTTAAATGTTGTGATTGTTGACGCTATCAAAAGTATTCAAAGTTTTTTTTAAAGATCACAATTGACGAACTGTAATTGATACAAAACTATGGTTTCCCAAATGTTGCTTGGTTTTAACTTACCTCAGTTCAACTTTCAGATTATTCGAGTGATGGTGTGTAAAATTGGCGGCTTTGTGTTTAATGTATGGATTTTTTTTTTAAATGTATTTCGTACAAGTTTTATTTTTGTCAGTTTTATTTTAGTGCGAAATTTAAACATATTGAATGTGTACAAATATAAATATGTGCATAATATAATGAATATAAGCAAATCACTCAATTATGTAACCGATGGAAGTATTTACTGCAAGTATATTTATTGCGTCATAGTTCAGCGGGGACAACGAATTCCTCATTACGCAAGTGATTTTTATACCATGCTTATCACAACACTAACAATTGCATTAAACTCGTGTATAACGTGTTTCAAACTCGTATCTTAATATAGGCTTGCTCGAGTGGTCAAATACATAATTATTCCAACTTTCAATGCCTGATACTAATATTCATATCTCGGTTATAACGACAGATTATCTTTTGGTGTCGTTGTAACCGAGTCAGGCTGTACATAAAAATTTCGACATACTTGAAAGATCGTAAATTCATTATTAAAACTTCTTCATATCTGTGAGGTAAAAATAAAACTTTACGTAAAATTAATGTATATAGGATTATTACGACCAAGCTTTTTCAGATAAACTAGGTAGTTTAGAAGTTGACACACATGAAAATTTGGACTTCAGTATTCCCGGAGTTATATATGTAATCGTTTAGAAGGATTTTATTTGTATCACAATTATTGAAGTAATGGTTGAGACTCCGAATATTAACTTAAATAAAAATAGTAAAGAGAAAAAGACACATTTTCGTCCTCTAAAATTATTTAATACAGTGAAACCTGTCTATCGGTTTCGGTTCCATTAGAAAGTGGCCAACTTAGACAGGTGGCCAACTTACAGAAAATAAGCGCGATTAATGTACAGGATGGCCCAAAAGTACTTATACAGTACCATACTGATCAGCTCATTGCATTTTATATAATTTCATATTATCCATCACGTAGACTTAGTTTCTTTATTATTTGTTCTTGATGCGTTTTTACTTACATCTTAAGCTCGGAAGTGCCGAAGCAAATAAATCTATAAACTATAATGTTATACTTGATCAATGCAGGGGTGTATACCTACTTTTGGGCCACCCTGTATTTTTAGAATAGAATTTTTAGTACTACTTGATTGTAAAATTGGGGCGCGCGGTGGCTCAGTGATAGAGCGTTCACCTCCGGTGCTCCGGTGCTTGGGGTTCCTGGTTCGATCCCAGCTCGCGCCGTGTGGACTTTGTGGTGGACAAACACCGTGCTCGTGGGTTTTCTCGGGGTTCTCCCGTTTCCTCCCACTTTCTTCATTCCACCATTTCATTTATTACTCATCATCACCGTCTCCTTTAGCCTAACCGGCATAATCGTGGGACGTAAAACTTAAAGATTTCATTCTTTCATTTTCATTTTTGATAGTAAAATTTTAATAAGCAGTTACACGACAGCTACTTTTAAATAATGTACGGATAGTAATCATAGCAATATACAGTACCAGAAAAATTACTACAGTATGTTTAAGGATTCCCTCGGAGCAAAAGATGTTTTGAGAAAATCTTAAAGGAATTCATATCTCAAAACCTCCGCTACCTTTCGACAAGCCGTCAGGTGCCAATAGTTGACAATTGAGATGGTTATGAGATTGAGGTGGCTAAAGCCTTGAGAATTTTCCATAATTACTAAAGCTCCCCACTGATGAAAGGAGCCGATGTAGCTAATGGTTTTACCAAAACAGACAGGGTAAACAAATACGTACAACCATTTCCTGAAACCCTGTACGTGCTTTTTCTTATCCACATTTTCCTTCACCACCTCTTTATTAGGGTAGTGTTCTGGCTGTTGACATCCAAGAACAAAATCGTGGGAATCCATGCTTCTTTGTCTCAGGCACAAATACAGAACATCTGCTTCGCATATGGAAATACGAAAGAGTTAAGAAAAATAACAGAACTGTATTTTGCGTGGCCAAGATACGCAGGTAAATTTATCATAATAGGGTAAACATTGCTTCAATGCGGCCAACTTCCAAGATAGATAGGTTGCTAACTTACAGAGTATTATGTAACGAATGTCTTATGGGAAAATGCAAGTTCAAGACGAACCAGGCCAAAATGAGCAGTTGGCCAAGTTGACCGGTTTTACTGCATTGTGGTACGTTTCGAGCTCATCAGTAGAGTTTATTTTTAACCTATTAACTAAATACAAACTTCAGTCGTTAAGTAAACTATTCTGTATTAGAGCTAATAAATGTAGCAGTATTGTTAAGGAAGAAACAATGTACGAAACAAAAAGATTGAAGTTCATCAGTTGATAAATTGAAGAACTCCATTATTGAGCTTCAGACGTACCATAAAATATATTTGTTGAAGAAAATTGGTGTGTTTTGATAAGTATTGTAATGCTTTATGATGGGATTAAAGTTTTCATGTTATTGTTTTACTTTTATAGGGTGGCGGAGGAAAGAAGAAATCCAAGCGATATGAAGATTATGTTGATCTTGGGGCCGGTTACGATGAGACTGATCCCTTCATTGACAACACTGATGCTGTAAGTAAAATCTGGATATATATATATATATATATATATATATATATATACACCCTGTTTCAAAAAGAGTATACGTATTTCGAATGCATATATTTATTAAACTTTAAGACGTACGAATATGAAATTTTACACACATATTTACGAACCTTTCAAGTTCAAATTACAGTTCAAAGTTTAAATTACAGATGTTCAGTATGTCCACCAGCGACACGAACAATATCACATCGATACTCAAATTCCTCCCATACACGGGCAAGCATGTCCTGCGTCACTGATGTTACCGCAGTACGGATCCAGTTCTTCAACTCTTCCAGGTTCTGTGGGAGTGGTGGTACATAAACGTTGTCTTTAACGAAACCCCACAGGAAGAAGTCACTGGGTTGCAAATCCGGTGACCGTGGAGGCCAGCTGAGACATGCTAAGTCGCCAGCTCCTTGACGACCAATCCAACGGTTCGGTAGAGTTTCATTCAGATATTCACGCACTTGGCGACTCCAGTGAGGGGGTGCCCCGTCTTGTTGAAAAATGAAGTTGTCTTCGTGCAGCCTCGGAAACAACCAGTTTTGTAACATAGCGAGATACTACTGACTGTTAACTGTGTTTCCATTAAAGAATGGGTCGTAAACAGATTATCGGGATATCGCACAAAACACATTGACTTTGGGCGAATCTCGTACATGTTCAATGACTGCATGTGGGTTCTGTAAGCCCCAAATTCGAACATTTTGTTTGTTTACCTGGCCACTAACACGGAAAGTCGCTTCATCACTGAACACGATGCGTTATGCAAAAGTGTTATCGTTGTCAATAGCATCCAGAATCTCGTTACAAAATGCCACACGTTTGCGTTTGTCATCAAGACGCAGAGCTTGTAACAGCTGTAACTTGTACGGCTTCATAACCAACCGACGTCTCAAAACACGCCAAATTGTTGTCGACACTTGTAACTCCTGACTGGCACGACGAGTTGATTTTGAAGGACTACGTTGGAAAGCAGTTTGAATTAATGCAAGATTTTCTTCAGGAACACGAGGGCGGCCAAGACTCTTTCCTTTACATACACATCCTGTATCTACAAACTGTCGATACCATCTGCGAATGTTCCACCCAGTCGGAGGATCAATTTGGTACCTCAACCTGAAACGTCTTTGCACTGTAATCACGAAATTGCACTTTGCAAACTCGAAAACACAAATGATTTCTGCTGCGGAGTAGCCATTTTAAACATACGACGGTTACCAAGCAAAACAGAAGACAACTGACATCTAGCGGCTATTAATATAAACTAGACTATGTATTCGTTTCTCCAATAACCGAGCCGAGGCGCAACGATCGATAGTTTGGACAAAATAATTCTTTATATTAACATCACATTCACTTGACCTACATTTGCATCATTTCAACGTCAATATATAATATTTTCCTGCCTCTTAGTACATAATTGATGTTGAGTGAAATTCTGCTGAGACTTAGTGTAGGAATTTGGCTTAGGAAAGCTAATAATTAAAATAAACAACGTTATCGAAGTTTCTAAAAGAGTGTGGAACACACATCAGTATTTTTATGGCATCAAATCGATGCCCAATGTAAGATGTGAAACAATCAAAAAAGTTTAAACTGATCAGGAAGCTAGCTGGGTAAAGATGTGCCCTCGACCTAACGCCATTCAACCTCACGCTTATGTCATCAATCCGACTTCACGATCACTGAATTTCACACTCATTTCGACATCATACTTGCTCGACCTCATACTCAACTCATTTCATCAGGTTCACTCGACCTTACATCACGTCGTCATTTTGATGTCACGCTTGCACCACTTCACCAGTTGTCATTCCTGCGCCACTTCATCAGTCTGACATCACTGCAACGACCTCACACTGACATTATATCGACGTCATATTCACTCGACCTCATATCACGTCATCAGTATGATGTCACGCTTGCCCCACTTCACCGGTCCGACATTACTACCATGACATCACACTGACATTATATTAACATCACATTCACTTGACCTTACATTTGCATCATTTCAACATCACGCTCACTTCGTGAAGTTGAAGTTGATGTAGAATTTACGGGCAACGAGCTTGGGCATTTGTGTCACTTGGTAGCGAAGTTAGCGCACCGACACAAGAAGGTCGACGGCATATTGACTACAGGACAGGACAGTTAGGCCGAGGTACAGAACTGTAAGCAGTGCAGTAAAGCCCCGTAACCTTATATTTATTCGATCACATGCCATTAAAAAGGCCTCTCCAACGTTGTGCTTTGACACACAGTCATTACACTCGATTCTCTTTTTCCTTGCATTCCTCTGCTTCGGCTTGGCTTTTCTTCCTGTGGTCAAAATTCCTCAAGGAAGTCTAAATTCTTTTCCTTGTGCAATTGCTCTGTGCAGTTCGTATTGCGGTGAAAAAGAAGTATAATCATTATAAATTCACACAGTTCGTGCTGCAACATTTATCTCTCTGTACTAGCATCAATTACCCACTTCGCTGGGTTAAATTAAGAAGAAATAGTAATGTGTTCCCTTAGTCAGTAACATTTTACTATTACTAAAGCGCTCTCTGATATCGGTCATTTTCAATCATTTTTATATTTCTCCCCCCTCCTCACCCCCACGTGGCGTGCCTGAATTTAGATGTAAACAGCATCGAAAATGTCACTGTTCTTCACCGAGACTCCGAAAGCTATGGATTTAACACCGATATTGGTAATTTCGATCATTCATATATTACCCCCCCCTCCCCCAAGTTGCAGGTCTGAATTTGGATTTAAACGGCATCAGAAGTGTTACTGTTCATCTCACGACTCCCAAAACTATGGATTTGGCACTAATACAGATCATTTTCTATGATTTAATATATCTCCCCCTACCCCTTCCCATGTTGGGAGGCACAGCATTGGAAGTGTCGCTGTTCATCTTAGCGACCCCGGAAACCAGGATTCGACTCTGATATTGGTCATTTTCGATTTTATAATCTCCTTCCCCTCCCCCAAGAACTATATATTCGACCCTAATATCGGTCATTTTCGACATTTATAAATGTTCCTCCTTCTCCCCTTCCCGTAATTTGCACCGTCAAAATGATATGACGAAGCCACCTCAGGCCTGAAACTCATCCATGACGAAATTTTCATCGAAATGGGTTGGGTGGTTGAGTGATGAAGTCAGAAATATAGTTACTTTCATATATATATATATATATATATATATATATATATATATATATATATATATATATATATATATATATATATATATGTATCCCTCCACCCCCTGCCCTAAATTGCCCAAAGTAAAATGATAAAAATCATCCCACGCCTAAACATCATCTATGTTGAAAATTTAATCAATATCGGTTGCATGATTCAAGATTCCATATATATATCTCCCCTCCCCTCCCCTTGCAGTAAGTTCTACCGTCAAAGTGATATGATAAAAAAAAAACATCCCAAGACCGAACCTCATCTATGTTGAAAATTTGATCGAGATCGGTCTGGTGGTTCAAGAGTAATAAAGTTAATGAGACTTCACATATATGTACCCCTCTTTCTCTAAGTTGCACCGTCAAAGTAAAATGATAAAAATCATTCCAGGTCCGATCATATATGTTGAAAATTTAATCGAAATCGGTTAATTGTTTCAAGAGTTATTAAGTTTTATTTATTTTATATATGTCTCTCCCCATTCTCAGGTTCTACCGTCAAAATATTAAAAACTTTCCAGTCCCGAACCTCATCTGAGTTGAAATTTTGATTGAGATCGGTCGTGTGGTTCAAGAGTTAAGTCACAAACCTAGTCACTTTTACTTTTATTTATATTGATTTTTATATATCTCCCCCTTCCTCCCCTACATTGCTCCGTCAAATTGAAATGGCAAAATCCACCCTAGTCCGCAAGCTCACCTATGTTGAAAATTTGATCGATATCAGTCAAGAGCTAAGTTTTATGTATTTTTTCTATATCCCCTTCCCCCTCCCCTAAGTTCTACCGTCAAAGTGAATAGCTAAAAATACTCCTAGGCCAGAACCGCATCTACCTCAAAAAATTGATCGAGATTGGTCGGGCGGTTCAAGAGATAAGGAGTCACATAGTCACTTTCAATTTTATAATATATATAATATAGCGTGAACCATTTGATACTCCCTTGGACAAAACATGGCGGCAAGTTTTACCATGCAAATTTCGGCTGAAGGACATCGTTTAGTATATTCTGCTATACCACAAAATTTTCCAACCCAAGATAAACTTTTAATTTCAAATCTACATATAAAGTGAAAACTTATAATACAACATATGTTGTTCAATGTTGCAAACCAAGGATACTGGTACTGCAGTACCAGACACATCGAAAAACAACGAAATTCTGGAGAGTTCTACAATAGTCATAACATAAGCAAGACGGACAGGGTAATGCACACCTAAAAGTGCCCGTATGTCAAATATTTCAGTCATCATATTGACGTATTTCGAATAATTGGAAACAAAATTACAAGAAATGGAAAATTTGACGTTATATATATATATATATATATATATATATAATATAATGAGCGAATTTCATATCAAATTGTAAGCCATATCTCAATACAGCCTCGATGCTGAAAATGGGCGCTAAACTTTAACAATTTTTTTTAAGAGGAAAAAGTAGTAATGGATGTTTGAGAATTACTATATTAAACTAAACGATATGACAAACATCTTGGCATTTGAAGGCGGCGCTCCAAGTTCCCTTTAAATGCTGCTAGTAAATGAGAGGCCAGCGGCATTGCCACATTTATTTAATACACATCAACATCTATGCCCTGCCACCAGATAGCACTGTAGTTCGTCTTCTTAGCCATAGCCACATCCCTCAGCGCTCGACAACGTCGCGTCAGAGCTTGGGTTTTATTCGTTTAGCTGAAATACCAAGATGTTTGTCACAGGTTTAATGTAATGAGACTTATTGCTCCAGAAAATGCTGTAATTGTAAATTAATTTTTAACTTAATCTGAATAACTTATTGTATTATATTGTATTGTAGTACGATGAAATTGTCCCCGAGGAGATGACAACAGCCCACGGTGGCTTTTACATCAATTCTGGCGCTTTGGAGTACAAACGTGTTGAAATTTCTGACCATTCGGATGAAGAGGACTTGAAGGAGTTCAAATCGAAGAAAAGGATAAAGGTAGGCATTATACAGTATAATTATTGTCGTATGAGCACGTTTGCATGTTTGTAAACGCATTCTGGAATTCGTTTTCATGCATCTAAGTGTATTTTTGTAAAGATTTGTTTAAATAAGTTTGTAAATCTTTTTGATTATATGGCTTTTTAAATACAGTTTATTGAGAACCGCGACTAAAAATCTACGTAATCATACGAGTGGGAAAGGGGGGAGAGCGCTAACGTCTATGGAGCAGGTTATTGTGCTTGATCTCTGATTTTATATGTGGAAGGACGAACACATGAGGATGAGTTTTGGCGAGAAAAGCACTTTTCGTCCATTTATCGTACGCTATTTCGTTACCATTTAGTGGCGGAGACAGTTTTCTTAATTGAGGAATGGCCTTTTTTTTTATTGCGAAAATTTTTATATATTATTTATGGTTTGAGAGTATCGCGGGATTATTTTATGAAGCCTTGATTAGCTAGATACCTTCCTCTATACGTTTTGTGTATTAAATACTTCATCTGCGATTTCATTTTTTTGAAGATGATTATGAGAACATAATGCTTCGCTTAAAAGAATAATAATTTTGCAGTATACTTCGAAAACGACATTGTTAGCAAGACGCCATTTCAAACCACAGAATTTCAAGACGTATATGTATTATGGGATATTTAGCTCGAACAAGGAGATAAATGACAAAACTGCGTGAGTTGGTGTTTGTAGAAACAATACAAAATACATTATTAGAATGAAATGAAGCAGTATTGACTTCTGGGGTAAATCCAAACGAATACAGCGTGGCGTGACTTAATTCCAGTACAGTGAACATGTTTTGAAAAATAAAATCTTTGCCTAATAGAAGAAATGTTCCAAGTGGTGGGCGAGTTTGTTCGGCTACCTACACATATTCGAAAGGTGCTTGTAAATCAATCAGAAAAGGTTTCCGCTTTGGACATGATAGGAAAGTACATTTACCGTGTAACTGTACATAAGCTATCAATGGCTGTAAATCTCAGCGTCAAATCCAACCATAGCGTCCTTTATGGGGAAATGGAAGGTGTTAACTCATTGAACACTCTTGCAGTTCATTGATGAGCAAAGAGTCGTACAGATGGGGATATTCCTGGCAGATACCATGCGGATGGACAACGTTCTTTGGATCAAATTGTGACTAATGATGAAACCTCGTACCATTTCGAATCAGTAAGGAGGGTAATAATTCAAGAATGGAAACACCTCGCGTTATCACGTCCAAAGACGACTAAATCATTTACTTCGACTGCAAGATCATGTTGATAATGCTTTTCACTGTCAATGGCCCCCTGCTACTTGAGTGGCTGCCGGTCAGCACCATGATTAACGCTTAACGCTTTTGTGATAACATATTGTAAGGTTCCGCATGTCTTCACACCATGCTGTAACCAGATGTCTATTACACGTGTTTACAGGAAATAAACACAACGCAGACGAAAGTAACAAAGAGGAGTCGCCCACCATCGCCAACGATCGGCAAGACGGAGATCAACGAAGGTAGCCGACATTTTAATATAAAAGACAACAGCACACCTCAAGCAGCATCAATCTCTCCAGGTTGATCAAACCACCAAAGCCCTAAGGCCCCTGGCCATTGAGAACACCTTACCCTCTTACGACGCTTGGTCAATTGAGAGAGACCTTTTCTAAAAGCCCTAAGACGCCTAGTCATCGGGTTCCTTTTCCCTCTCACGATGCCCGGTTAAAGAGAGTAACTTCATCTACAACAGCCTTAAGACTCAGGATCATTTGGTTCCTCCCACTTTCTTACCTAAAATATTAGAGGAAACTACTTATTGTAATATATTTCTGTACTCAAGAGGATCTTTTATAATAAAAAGGTGATGGGAAAGTCCAAATTCCCGTGTACCGTGTTTAGTTCTACGCTACATAAATAAATAGAGAATTTTACAATATACAAATTTCGAAGGTCACCAAAAAGAAACAGACTATGATCGAGGAAAACTTATACTCGATGGTACTTCACGCCACACACTGCGAACACAATGAACGTAAACAGCGCCGTTTTGGGTAGGCTCTTATAAATCATTCAGCGTACAACTATCACTTCTATGGTTCGTTGAGAAAAAAGAAAAAAAATCCCGAAGGGCGAGCGGTTCACCTCAGATCAATCGGTTCCTGATGCTTTGGAAGAGTGGTTTAACCAGCAGTTTTATTTGAGAAGAGTGGTGTAAAAGAACTTGTTCAACATTGGGGAACAGTTCCTTTGGCGATGAAGGTGCTTATTTGTAGATCCGAACTGTTATCAGTACACTTCGTTGTGTAACATAGTGTGTATCGTCCAACTTTTCATACAATATATCAGCGTTTCCCAACCTTTTTCTACTTGCGGCACACTGCGGGTGTAACTTGAATTCTCGCAGCACACACACAGATATTATTATTATTAGTAGGAGTAGTAAATAGAAAATACCGTCGTAATTTTTTTCTGTGATTACTGACCTACTTCTCAGAGAAAAAAAGCTCGATCACTGGTTTTCCCCCATCGCAAATCATTATACTTATTTTTCATTCTAATTCAAAAATAGAAAACAATTCCAATGAAATATAGGACTCAGGCTTTTAAAAATACACATTCTTTTTGAAGACTGTATCCAACCTTTCACTAACGAAGATAACTAAATAACAAACGAACAAACAAATCTCTTGTACTTTTAAAACAGATGGAGGTAATTTGTGTGAGTGTTTGCTTTGTCGAAAGGGTAGAATGAGATTTTAAAATTTCAAGGTACGAAATAACTTGTAACAATAAAGAAGCAATAATGGTCGTAACAATGATAATAAATACTTTTTTTGAACATTAAAAATGTACAGACAAGTAACAGTGTTTAACTTATAATTTATTAACATGGTTAATATACATCACAATTTTTAAATATTAATAAAATTCTGTTTTCGAAATACAATCTGTGTAGTAGTAATATATGTATATACAATAATATATTACAATTACAGTATTTTTCCATTGTAGAGGTTCATAATAATGTGAAATACAAATACACATTTTTCCTGTCTTGTAATTTGGTTGCTATATAATTAATAATTTTGTTTTCATTTCCTCGCGGCACACCGGTTGGGAAACGCTGCATTATCTGATAACTGACATATATTATTATATCGACAACGTACTGATAAACAAAATATATTGGATCAACCCTTTGTATTCAAATAGAATTATTTGAATACAATTAACATGTAATTTGCTCTTGTTTGAATTCCTGTCCATGTTGGAATTTCAAATTGGAGAAATGATGATACAAATAGGTATCGCAGTGTATGGTGGTTGGCGCAAAACTATATACAGACGTACATTATTTAAAATTTTATCTACGTGAATACAGTCATTTCAAGTCATGAAATGAAAGTATTAATCATAATTCGTAAGTAAATATTTCAATAATAAATCCGTGACATTAAGTGATTTCATGCTTCAGTTCATAAAATTGGGCGAGGTAGCATAGGGCGGTGGTCCTTACCTTCTATATTATTATTAATTTTCCGAATTATATATAGGGTGTCCGGTGAGGAAGTACAGATGTTATGGGGGGTGCTAGGGGAGGTCATACTAAGGTAAAATATATATATATATATATATATATATATATATATATATATATATATATATATATATATATATATATATATATATATATATATATATATATATATATATATATATATGAACATATGGTCTGTTCCCCCTAGTTTCTGAGATAGAGTGGGTACCTTTTCAGCCCCTGAAACTTGCAGAGTTTCAGTTAATTGCACATAGCACACTGTGAAGTTGGTGTACAGATCACTATTTTTTAAACAATTATTTCCTATTATTGAGTGGAAATACTGTCACAATAAAGTAAGAGAAAAAACAGGGTGAATACTGCACTCTGTGCTGAGGATGATGTTAAATACTCACGTTGTTGGCGTGAAAAGTAGTCGAGAAAAAATCATAATGTAACTGTACGCCGGTAAAATTGATGTTGCTTGGGCCTTGCGACTCTTCAATGATGTTATTTAATAATAATTTATAGTTCAATAATTAATTTAATTAAATATTAATTAATTTACAATAACAGTATGATTGATATTTCATTAATGTTACAATACAAAACAAAAAATGGTAAAGTACAAAAGTAGAGTATGTACAAAACTAGAAAGGTTGTGAAAATGTAATTGAATACAGTTTCTGCAATGCAGTAGAAAGGCAAATTCAGTAGTAGAAGATACAGTAGATACCAAACAGAAACCTGACGTCGGGATTTTTGATACAGTCTTCGGTATGTGATCAAAGAAGGTTTTCAAAAATATCACCATCTTCGATGCATTTTCCAGTACAGTTCATTACATGTCTTGTTTCCTGTTTGATGTCTTCTACGCACTCCTTGATTGTAGTGAACGCGTGGACGATTCGTTCCGTAGTAGTTCATCCCCCCTCCCCCAAAGCAAAAATCCATAGGTGTTAAGTCGGGTGAACGAGTTGGCCAATTAACTGGTCCTCCCCGACCGATCCAGCAATTTGGAAATTTTCGATCCACGTACTGATGTACAACTTGGGTAACATGAGGATGGTGCTCCGTCGTGCTGGCGTGTTAATGACAACTTAGTTTGAAAAAGGATTTCCTATAGCAATCCTGGGAAGTCATGGCGTAGGAAGTGCAAGTAGGCTTCACGGGTCAAATGCTGAGGCAGGAAAAAGAGACCATTAATTTTATCATTCATAATCCCAGCTCATACATTTACCGTAAATCGTTCTTTATAATTTCTTAATTTCTTTGCCTTATGATATTTATTACTACAACGATGTGCGTTGTGGGTAATATATTCTTAACTGGTTTTATTGTTTTTTCAAGTAAAAAAAAGTCTAATTTGCAATGTAAAGGTATGTGTTACTGTATCATGTTCAATTTTGTGTAAATAACAATTACTCAGATTAAATGGTAATTAAAGGTGTGTTGAACGGCTATGGGGATGGAAGAGGCCGTTAAAAAAAAGTGTATGATAGAACTTACCCCATATCTTCCTATTGATATTCAAGAATTTGTCAGGGAAAACAAGAATTTGTGTAAGGGAAAGTCAGGGAAATCGATCTTCACTTTTTTTTGTGAGATCTCAGTAAACAGAATGAATAGCAAAACATCAGGAAGTGCTTTCACCCATTCACAAAACGCAGTACTTGTTCACTGTCTCCTGGATGAAGATGTTGCACGCGTTGAAGATATCTCATCGCGTATATCATGAATGTGCATACAGGGTAATTGAAGCCGACGCGGAATCCTTTTAACACTTGTTATTAGACCCTGCTGCACAGTCTGAATAATATCCTCATCTTGGTTATGAGTATGTCGTGAAGCCCGCTCCGATGCTATCCGTACACTGGGAAGCTTACCAGTCTGACGTAGTTGATCATAACACGTGAGACAACACGCTTAGATGTGGGATCCTACGGTTAGCAAATCTTCGATGGTATTCCTCTACCGCAGTTGTGCAACTGTCATCACAAAACCCATAGACGTACAGCGTGTCCGTATACTCAGCATGTGTGAACATGACCGGCATTTTACTGTAAGATTTATTCTTACTCACTAATACTTTAGTAATCCTGAAATAAATGTATAAATCGCCTCCTCACTGTCACTGTCCGTAACTAATAAGTAGCTCACAATCTATTTTTAACAGTGTATGTACTGCACGTCATGTTTAAATGAAGAATGTAATGCGCATTTTACTGTAACAAACAAACAAATGAGATACCGTATCACGTCAGGGTACGTTAAGATATGTAAAGTGTTTATATGTAGTACAAATAGTCATTATTGTACAAATTCTGCCGATGTACTATGATTGGCGAGTCAATGTAGAGTGTTCTGTGGTGTACTTGACTGCATGTTTTATTTTACTGTCATCTGCATTTAACAAACGCAACTGATGAGTGTATACACCTATCAAGACTTTTTAGGGCAGCTATTTTCCGTATTTTAATATTAGCATGTATCTGCAATGATATTGCGATGAAAGTTATTGTAAATTAATTATTATTGCAATTAAATAAATCATTATTTAACATTATTGAAATAAACAGTCGCAAGACCCAAGCATCATTGCTTCTACCGGGGTACAATTATATTATGTTTTTTTTTTCTCAATTACTTTTCATGCCAACAACATGAATCTTTAACAGCACTTTCGGCTTAGAGTATAGCATTCACCCAGTTTTTTCTGTTGCCCTAAACTCAATAACAATAACAGGAAATAATTGTAAATAAGAGAATTTTATATATAAAGTTCTAAATTTTCCGTATGTTACTTCCCTTCTTTAGGCGTACTTGCAATAATCTGTATACCGTTGGAAAGCTTACTTTATTATAAGCTTACTCTACACCGTTTAAAAAGCTCACCTTTCGAGAGAAAAAAAAAAAAAAAAAAAAAAAAAAGTTGACTGTAAAGTGTGGTATACGCAGTTCACTGAAACTTAGCAGGTTTCAGGTGCTGAAAAGGTAATCTCCCCCTATCTCGGAAACCAAGGGGAACAGACTACATGTTATATATATATATATATATATATATATATATATATATATATATATATATATATATATATATATAATTTTTTTTTTTTTGCCTTGGTATGATTATCCCTAGCACCTCCCAAAATATCTGTAGTTCCTCACCGGACACACAATATATTTGCTCGCAGGGTGTGCAAGAAATACTAGAATTTCTGTTTGTGATGCAAGTACTAATTGGGTAGAGTTTCGTTAGATTAATTAAGGCATGTTTAAATGAATCACAAAGTAAATTTCTTGTCCATGAGCTTTCACGTCGAGAGTGGCCTGAAACAGGAAGATGCGTTGTCATCATCAGATTATGGCGTATGCTGATGATATAAATTTAATAGATGATAGGAAAACAATAGAAAAAAAATGCAGATATCGTATTAAACGCTTGCAGAGACGTGAGTTTAGAAATAAATGCAGAGAAGACTAAATACATGGAAGTTCGCCGAGAACGTAATACTGCATATTATGGATGTGTTAAAATATCAAATAATACTTTCGATAAAGTGGGTACTTTCAAATATCTAGGATCAATATTAACAGACGAGAATCATATTCACGAAGAAATTAAATGTCGACTAAAAGCAGGGAATTTCGTATTGCTATTCAGTTCAAAATCTTTTGTCGCGAATCCATCGATGAAGTTTAAAATATATAAAACGATAATCATGCCTGTTGTTCTGTATGGTCGCAGAACATGGTCGCTTACTATGAGGAGAGAACGTAGATTGAAAGTATTTGAGAATAAGATCCTGAGACGAATATTCGGATCCAAGAGAAACTGGAATAGGGAATGGCGGAAACTTCATAATAAGGAATTACTTAATTTATACCGTTTACCGAACATGGTTAGGGTCATCAAATCTAAGAGGCTCAGGAGGGTAGGCCATGTAGCCAGAATGGAAGAAAATAGGAACACTTTCAAAGTTTAAACTGGAAGTCCAGTCGGAAAACAACCATTAGAAAGACCTAGGCGCAGATGGGAAGGCAATATTAAGATAAATCTTGCAGAAACAGGAATAGAAAGTAGAAACTGGATCCAGTTGGCTAAGGATGGAAGTCAATGGAGAGCTTATGTGAATACGGCATTGAATCTCCAGGTTTCATAGGCCATAGAGTGAGTGTGAGAGTTAGATAGGTAGAGTTTACACTTTATTATTTATTCTCATATGCATGATTTGTTAGCCAAGTAATGTTACGTATTTGCTCTCTTTTCTTTTAATGCGTGTAGCATTTTCAGATGGCTTGGATAAAGAATGATAAAGTGAATATGTGATTACGTACGAAGAAAGAAAAAAATGCACAAACAAATGCATGTTAATGTTGTTATATGGAAGAATGCCATTCATAAAGCTACATTAATGTTGTACAAGCAAACATAGTTGCACAGTAAATATGTGAAATGTAAAGAGGAACAGGGTCGTTTGTAGTGTTAACTTGCCTATATTTATTAATCACATATTTTTCATTTTTATTTCAATTGAATTAAGCAGAAGCTAATCTTATTTTAGTAGTGGAGCAGTTGATAAAATGTGCGTCGGGAGTGGGAAAGAATGTTAATTGCTGGTACAAAAAATAATCGTTACACAAATGAACGTTTTTTTTTTTTTTTTTTAATAAGCTTTTGGCTGGAATATTTCTCATATTTAAAATTTATCGAGTTCAGCATTCGTAAAAGTGTTTTAACATTCAGTAGCTTATACAAAGTGGTCGTAATTGTCACCCATTCACTGCAAATCTTCTGTTAAGTTATTCACACTTATCGATTGCAGTCTGCCCTTCCCACTTTCTCTCTCTAGTCAATTCTTCATAGTCTACAGATGCCAGGCTATCGTATGCAAATTTTCACATTATTAACACATCTCTATCATGGTTCGAGGTTATGAACTTTCTGACTTCTCGTATAATACAGTTATTCCAATTCTTTTTTAGTTTTAGGTCCTTCAGATTATCAAAATATCCATGTGACCTCATATTCTGTGTTATATTAAACAGATAATCACAAACTATATTTGAGACTATAGTATGATACGATTATACACTGAATCTCGTTCATAATTCTTTTATGCAAACTATAGTTCAGGAATATTAAAAAAAAAAAAAAAAAGTACGTAAGTATGGTACTCCTGATGCTACGTCAAAATTATTGATTTTCTCGTGTATTTTGGAAAATCTCGTCTTCCTGCACCAGTCAAAGCCGAAAAACAAGCAGGTATCGGTGAATTCATATCACATTACCACACATGTCTTCCTTTGAGATGTACTGAGTTTCAAGGTAGTTTACACAAGCTGGCCAGCGGTTCTTCTTGTAAGGAACACGTCTTAAACATTGCACTGGGTTTTAAAATTGGAATTGCTTCAGAATTAGGAATAACACACTATATGCTAAGTTACATATTTAACTTTCACTGAAACTTTCCAGAATATAAACCAGTTATGCTTGAAAGTGTGTAATATGAATTATGGACCAAATCATATCCAAATGCAATTATTGGTCCTGAGAATGCATCTGAGCAAAAATAGCAAAGATTAGCAGTGCAGTCTAACTGGATAAAGTAAGTGTCAGTGAAAAACTGAACTTTTTGATTGAACCTGTTAATGACAAGGTTTCAGTCTTCGTCTATGTTTGTAACGTTATTATTTTAAGAGTTCAGACAGTTTTTAACATACTAAAGAAAATGTATTTCTTTTTTCTTGTTCACCTACAGTCCGTTTGATGCAAGTTGTCCCTTCTGATATTTACTTTCCTCTGTTTTTTCCTTCCTGCACGTTGTCATAACAATCAGGCAAGAAGAACTATTTCTATGGAAACAGCGCGTTTAGCTAATTATAGTGCCTCATTTCTGTTGCTCTGCAATGGTAAACATTCCACCCTTTCCGCACGTTGGCCAATTTGAACATAAACAAATGCACATTGTTTGAGGCGAATGTCAATTTGAGTAGTGAACCTGCTGGTTATTGAGAGCATTCTTTTTAGTTCTCTTTTGTGTCATTTAATTTTATAGAACTGAGATTTACTTCTAGTGAATAATTTCGTGTTTCAATACAAGACGCAAAGCTGGCAACACAGCCTTGAGCACCACGTGCACGCAGCGAGCTGTCAGAAAAGACAAGTAGTATCAATTAGGTATATCTTACCTTTCTTCCGAAATGATACAATTATTACACGTTCCAAGGCCATAATATTCACTCTTGTCATAATATGATAAGCGAGTTGTCATTATTTAATACTTACTGTGATAAAATATATAGTTTTGTGTGTCGAACAACCTTAATATTTGCGTTTCTGCTGATAGAGATGTTATTTCCTATTTTCTTTGTCATTCTGTATGAAAAATATAGACAGTTTTTTGTTCCACACGGCATTCTACATACTAAATTGCTATGGAAATCCAAATTTCGATATCTTTCGTTGTTGGCATCATTATGAAAGTTCTAGGGGGAAAAAAGTAGCAACTGCATAATCTATTGTTAAAGAACAAATTATTTTATCCGATAATGGAAACATTACTCAAGTTCATTAGGTACAAACAGATATAAAATAAAGTAGGTGTGTAAAATGTGGAAAAAGGAATACTGACATAATAGCTTCTGCTTAAAAAAAAACTTGCTTTTTTTCTTTTAATTGCAGAGAATAGTATCGGATGGTGAGGAAGATCGCGGAAAAGATAAAATAATTGTCAAAAGAAAGGTAAGTTTTTAGTTGTTTGCTATTTTTCATTTAGCTATTTGTATTTCAATTGTGCATGATTGTTTTTCGTATGAATAAAACAAACATTGCCATAATAATCAATGCTTCTCTGCACTTGTGCATTATAAAATGTAAATGCATGAACTTTAAATATACGTTTTTACATACGTACGTGTTATTAAGTCATTATATGTTCATGGAAGTCTTATAGGTGAGTTCCTTTAATAATTCGAATGTGTATTCAATATTACTTTTTGAGTAGTTTAAGTGTATAATTATCAATACTAACCATTTTTTTCTCCTAGTTGAGACTTCTTTCACTCGATTATTTTAATTACCTCTCTGTAATTCTTGTCAGTGGAGCTCGTGAGTTAAAAAGAAAAAATAATTTTTTACATATTATTTGCAAAGGATACAACGATACAGAAATTCTAATAATTCTAATAAGAACACACAAAAATATTTACATATAGTTTGCAAACACACATCATTTGCAGACATTAACACTTGCTTATCTTATTACATTATTAGCGTTTAACGAAAAAAAAAGTTCAAAGATCGGACATGTACACTCATGTCCAAAATGATTGTCGCATATCTATAACTGTCTGCTTGTAAGAATATAATTTGATAATGGTTTTCCTGGGTACATTTAATATTGATACTATGTGTATAATCGGGAAATGTATATTTGTGGTAAATTTCATAGGAAAAGAATTATAAATACGGAAATTAGAATGAGTAAAACAAAATGTTACTAAATGGACAAGAAAGTTTTATTGTTCCTATTTACTGCTCTTTGACATGAAGTTTGCCACATATATGTCTTTGCCGATTATACACATACTAACATTATAAAAAATACCGGGCAAGATCGTTATCAAATTATATTCCTACAACATATTTATAGACATGCGACAATAGTTTTGGACATTAGTGTACCAAACGATAGACTTATTAAGCTGAACAAAATGATATACATGAGTATAAAATCTCATGCGCAGTTTTCGAGAAAATGGAGAGAAACAAAATTGATACTTTACGAAAACCATCCACCTATTGAGGTGAATCTGATGCAGGAATATCCCTTACGAAAACCATCCACCTATTGAGGTGAATCTGATGCAGGAATATCCCTCATTTTAGTTCATCGTTATGAAACTAGAGTGATGTCAGCTACAAATGGTGGGATCATTTTTCAACATAGTCCCCATTACGAGCAACACACTTGCGTCAACGCGAAACAGGAATTTTCATGCTGTCGGCGAAGAATTGTGGTTGCTGCTGGTGACACCATTGCTAGCTGGGAAAACTTTGAATTTTTTTTGGTGGAGGAGAGGTCATGTACTACATCGACTGACGCCGGCGATGAATGTTCCTGGGCGCACAACCTCCCGCAATCAGAAATTCAATGACAGCTCGCTGTTTCAACCGAACATCATCACTGGATGCCATTGATTGCTCCATTACTCTGGAACGAAAAGAGATAGGAAGGTGAAACAAGTGACATTCTATAACTAACATCAGTGCATTAATGATAAACAGTTCAGAATGTTTGCAGTACTATTGGCCATGTAGTGGGCTTGGAGGCATTACTTTGTGTATCACTCTCGTACTTCCAAGATGACAGTTCATAGTATGGTCAAGGAAATAAGAGAGTAGGACTGTGTTTAACTCCTTAACTTTATTTAGTGTTTAATTAAAATGTTGTAATATAGAACATATATCAGTCGGCAGATCGCATCGAGCTGTATAAGATAACATGCTTGAGGATTAATTCTTATGCATAGTTTTTCAAGAAGAAGAAAAAAATGAAAAATGAAAAAAAGTTGCGTGGCACTAGAAAGTGTCATTTGTTACCAATAATTTTTATTTTGCTAGAAGAAATGGTTATTTATGTACTGTATATATTGCAAAGTACATTGGTAACTAGTAGATTGTTTTTCGTCTTTTCATAACATACAATTTATGGAGCACTACTTGTAGATATGACTACTTATTTTTACAATTTCTGCCTTCGTCCTCCCCTCTGGTCTAGTGGCTAGTGCGCGCAGCTTTAGTACAATGGCTCCCGAGTTCGATTTGCGGTGTGAGAACCTTGCAATTTGAATGCAGTACAAGCTTTGGATTTCACTTCAAACTGTGTGTCGACTGAAAACTGTCTGCTGAACTCCAAACCAACAACAAGAATGAATTTCTGCCTTCGAATGTTTCAGTGTTAGCAAATCATGTTATTCGCAGAAACATTTCTTGCATAATGTAACTAAGTTGGGGTCTACAGAAAATATAACAGAAAACTCGGTCGTGCTGTGGTAGAAACACTTACTTTCACTATAAACCTCTTTTATATTTCTCTCTCATGAACAGCCTATTCCGCATTTTTTTATTTTTATTCTTTTATATAAAGTATGCCGTCTTGTGTTCCGTACGAAAAATAAGAGCTTGACAGTTAAGGCTATGCCTGAAGGGGCATATACTTGTTGTACGTTATACTTAGTTTCTTTATACACACCAACAACAGAACAATTTGCCTTCTCCACCTGAAGTCAAATCCGCCACTGGAGGAGAACCGCTGTTAATTCTGGGAGGGTTATATATAAATGGTTCATGGTGATTGAAGCGTTAGCAGGGTGTCTATCTGTCACAAATGTCACGAAATTTAGCTTTTGGGTCACGATTTTTTTTAAATTTTATTTTATTTATTTATTTATTTTATTTATTTATTTTTTTTTTGTCTGTACACACACAAATATTGACTGAAAAACTTTGTTCTATAAAATGTCAAAATTCAGCACCAAAAAATTTCTATGATCGGCTTTAGACGCTAGCAAATCTCAAGCAAAGCACGTTTCTGTCACATACATAGAAATTCGGCCCGATTCGCACTCAAATTCGCTTTTGAGATGGTTACGAAATTTTATGACTTGGTAAAGAAAAGGTCACGAAATTTCATTTTGGAATTTTAGTAGACACCCTGGCTAGGAATCGTTAAAAATTACAATGTAAACAACGTGCCTGTATATTCTGAAATTATGAATTAATAGAATTTTTTTGCGATAAGTTAAACTCAACATTTAGAGGAGCTTAAGAAAAGTTGGATAAGTACTTTCAACTTCGAAAATTTCAAAAGCTGTTTTCAAATTAGTAAAGTAACACTTTAACTGTTGAAATTGTTAAAATTTATAATTTCATTTACACACAAATCTAATTCTAGATTATATGTATATATGAAACTCTAAAGCTTGAAGTAAATGTTATTGTGGTGATCGTACGCATAAAATATTAGTTTGATATTTTCATAATGGAATTGAAATGGAAGAAAATATTCTTACCTTACATTCTGACATGAAAATCACAACATACGGTTTTAGAATTGGTCTTGGTTCGTTCATCGATGGGTCTTCTATCGTTACATTTCACACTAAAATATGTTTATAGATTCTGTTCATGCTTAAAAACTCATGCTTCTATATAAAACTTTTTGAAGAGGGAAGACGTGCTGTTCAAGCTTCGTTAACCTGCTGGATCATATGGATAGTAGTTACAAGCTAAATTGTATTTACTATTAGTATGATGTCAATCAAAACAAAACCCAAGTGGGCATTTGGTGTTTGCTTGGTCATAGAAGCAGAATTGCAACGTAGAAAAGATGTATCCACAGAAAATAGATCCAATTCTAGAATACATAATAAACTGAACATACTTTTTTTCCCCCCTAAATATCAAGATCCAAACATGGAAATGGTTGTTAAAAAATACATCATCAGGAGGAGGTAAAATAACGAGAAATTTCAACTTATTACGTGATTATGAAGTCTCGTCACCAATCGTTGGTCTTTTACTTCAGTTCAGTTCAGTGTGAAATGGTGGAGGGATACGTCGACATCAGGATCGCTCTAACATTAAACAAGGTATAGTAATGTTTCACATCTGCACACGTTACACATATACGTCAAGATGTATTAGAGATATTACCAGCGTGCAGCCATTTTTTATGTGATTACTGTTTTTACCATTTTTTTTTTTCTCCACAAAATGTAAATTGAACACTTCTCTTCTTAAAAGAGGTTTTATATTGATGCATGGAATTTGACTGAAGAACGAAACCTATAACACTGTACCCATGTTTCAGTAGGCAGTGTAGCTGTAGAAGATAACATTGATAAAGCGACCAGAGAAGTCCTTATAGGTTCCTCATTGAGCGATGGAACATAGTAATAATTAATTAACTATATACCTAAATAATGTTTTTGTTTTAGTGGGTTTCTTTCCAATGTTTCAGGTCCATCGTTCGATAATTTATCTTCACGGTCACATAGGCTTAACTTTTTTTTTTTTTTTTTTAAATAATTCAGTCTTATTATTATTATACCTCAGCAGTGATAAAATATTAATATATGCTTTTTTTTCTTTTTTTAAATCGACACTTGTGCGATCGATTGATTGGATATGATGAAATTCCTGTTTAAGAAAATTTCACTGAAAAGATCCGTAAAAACATAAATTAACAGGTTTTTCGTACACTAACGTTAAATCTACATTCGTAAATGTACATAATTGTTACATAACTAAGAAAGTAATTTGCATCTATTGGTACAGGTAGATTGGGGAACACTGTAGTTTAGGGGTTAGAGCATTGGACTCATGCCTACGTGGTTCCGTATTCGATTCCCAGACCCCCGCCAAGTGAACTTTGTGGTGGACAAACACCGTTTTCTCGGGGTTCTCCCGTTTCCTCCCACTCTTCATTCCACCATTTCATTCATTACTCAACATCACCATCTCCTTTAGCCTAACCGGCATAAACGTGGGACGTAAAACTCAAAAGATTTCATTTCGATTCCCAGACTGTGCTTCCCAATTTTCGGCGTCCACCCACCGTCGTGAGGCAAACTGGAGAGTCACGTGAAAACAAGACATGACGGCCACTAGGTCTAGAAAGCTTCTGATGCGCTTGTTAGAAACAGGTCGTTGCAGCGCGCTGACCACGTGCTCGCTCCTAGAATGTACACTCATGTCCAAAATGATTGTCGCATATCTATAACTGTCTTCTTGTAAGAATATAATTTGATAATGATTTTGCAGGGTACTTTTAATATTGATACTGTGTGTATAATCGGGAAATGTATTGTATATTTGTGGTAAATTTTATAGGAAAAGGTTGCTAAATGGACAATAAAGTATTATTTTCGTTCTATTGTTCTTATTTACTGTTCTTTTGACATGAAGTTTGCCACATACGTGTCTTTGCCGATTATACACATACTAACATTATAAGAAATAACGGCCGAATTCTTTATCAAATTATATTCCTACAACAACATATTTATAGACATGCGACAGTACTTTTGGACATGAGTGTACGTATTCAGCCGGTCGCTAGCGGATGGTGCTGGAGTAGGCTTAGGCTCACCAATGGGCCGTTACACCACGTTGTTTGGTTTGGTTTGGTTTTTGGTACAGGTATATTAATTACTAATGTAGGTTAAAAAAAAAATATTGTGCAATATTAATTATTTTGCCACTGTTGAGATACAGAAATAATGTAAAAAAAAAAAAAAGACACTTAAGCCTGTGTGGCACTGAGGAAAAATGCGCGAGCGACGTATTTCAAATATTGGGAAGAAACTTACTAGAAGGAACATTATTTAGGTGAGCAATTAAGTCCTGAAATGGTTTGTTGTGATTCACATGTCAGAAGAACATTTTTCAATATTAAACATACATCTTATAGCTTTCTAAAGTAAATTGGAATATGTTTGTGCTAAAAAGAGTTGTCTTCTTACAGAGGCTGAAATTCAAAGACGTAGACAAAGACGATGTTCTTAAGAAGAGAAAGCTGCTGAAGGGAAGCGATATGATCAAAAGAAAGAAGAGAGCTATAGATGGTCTTGTGAAGAAGAAAGCGTCAATGACGGTAAAGGAATTGCTGAAGGAAAGGCGGGAAGCAGAGGTCTTAGAACCAGATAGTGTTGTCCCAGGTAAGTTACTGATAGAACGAATATGTTAAAATCTTTTTGTCTGTATTCATTTTAGGATTAACACAACTAGGAGAATAGGCAGGTTCATGATAGTACACTAATTACGTCTAGGAGCCGGGTTGATACTTTAAAACCTATCTTTTTTTTTTTTTTTTTTTTAATTATTTATTTTAAATAGCGAACTAATAGTTTCCCTTTTGCATTTTTATAATTTTGCTTATTAGCTAAAACGTAAGCTGCACTTTCATGTTTGCGAAAACGAAATGAGTATTGCAGATTATGAAAGACTGCTGTATTATAGTGAAAAACCCAGGGCATCCTATACTTTCCTTATACCGAAGTCTGTAGATGTAAAAATGGTGTGACTGACTGACCAATACCGAGGTCAAACTGCTTAAGCGAGAAACTTGAATTTAGGACAGTACATAGAATTTGTGACGTAAGGAAGAATATTGGAATTCGACATGGAAGGGAGGTTGAATCATAATAAGATGCCGATATCACGGAATTCCTTAAGATTAGGAACGAAAATTGGTATTCAGACTTTTGATTTAAAATAATTAAACTTGTGTTTTAGCGTTTTGAATATTTGACTAAAAGGGAAGAAAAAGGGGTGGAAGTTCAGTTATACTAAGATGTCCATATCTAGATATACCTTAAGGTTAGAAATATAAAATTCTATGGCAGTTCTGACAAATTGTCTTTGGTGTTGAAAGAAAGAAAAAAAAAAGTAATTTTATTGCGAGTTATGTATGAATTGAAAATCTAGTATATCAACATGCATATTTCTTCCAACAAATATCTTCCATATCTTTCAGTGGAGTCGGAAAATTCTTTAAGAAATTATAGCATAAAGGTTCCGTACTAGGAAACGCTTGCATTTAGTTGATTTGAGATTAGTAACCTTTCAGCAGCAAAACTTATACGAGAATTGAAACCATAGATTTATGCGGGCTCAGAACCACATGAGCCTTCGCCGCAAATGAAACTCGGGTCCTCCACGCCAAAGGCGCGCACGCCATCCATTTACTCACAAGGGAACTCGGAAACATTTACAGGAGGTACAGTCCGTAGCAGAAAATCTGCAACATAAGCATGTATGTTTATTGTGAAACGACGAAGTCTTTTGCTCCAAAATAAGTATGCAGAGGAGGACACCGAGGTTTCTCCTGGCGTGATTCGTGCCACTTAGAAGTTATGTTAATTCCCTGCGCTGTTAGGCATAGTTTCACAATAAACTTACATGCTCATGTTGCAGGTTTTTTTTCTGCGGACTTGTACCAGAGGACTTTAAATCCGTCCTTGTCCATGCATAAATACAGTAAATCACTCCACATGAAATGTTAATGATTTTAACTGATCCTATAGGATTTTTTAAATTTTATCTTGTTGACTTCCTTGAGATCAAGATAATTTCAAGACAGGTTGTTTGAAGATTTTGTAAATTGTTGTAAGTGTTCATCTGTCACTGACAAGTCACTTGCTACAAGTAGAGAAAAAATTAATACACTGTGGTTTTAGCAAACTTCTCTGTCTTATCTTGAGATAAAGTTCCTTCATTATTGTTCATCAGTTGTAATTCCCCGGTTATTTTCTTTCGCCATATCTTCCGTCATATCCGTAAAAATATGATTTATATTCAAGTATATATATATATACTCGTATATGTAAACATCTTTAATGTTTCTATTCACTTCCCTATTTTTGCTGTTACATTCTCGGTGCTTTTCCGTTATACTTAATTAATTTTCTACACACGTACGTCTTATTTCGATCACCTATAGTCGTTTCTCATTGCTACCGTACGAAAGTCACTGAATTCTATTAGGAAAAGAAAAAAAAAAAAAAATCACTAAATGCTTGTTTGCTTTTTTTTTTCTTTGCTTATGTTTTTCCATTATCCTTTATATTTTCACTGGTAATATTACCTAATATCTAAAACCGATTTTTTTTGAACTACCATAGATAACAGATGTTCGATTGGTTAGAATTGTCGTGGTTTTCGTAGTTTTAACATTTATTTTCACTTAGTATTCTTTCATGATTTGTTCTCGTGTTTATTTTCAGTTTACGTTGCCCAAGTAGAGCTATATCGTTTGCATAACGTATTGACATTATCTTTGTTCCTTATACCGGTATATCGTTTTGCCTCGCCAGTAGTTCGATTTCAGTTACAAACAATAGATAATCTTTATATAGTTTATAGATAACCTTTAGATTTATCCACCAATTTTAGATAATCTTTATCCTGTCTGGATGCTTTTGAGAAGTTCTTCAGATTAGACGAAGAGAGAGATTTGTATTAGTGGGTCGTGCGTGGAATAGTTATAAAGAGAAATATGCCAATAAAGAAAAGTTAATCAGAAAGCCTGAAGTATTGCAGTAGCTTCGTTTTGCCTTATTGCTTAGTGATCTCTGCAGATTACGACATTATCGTGTAAACTTAACTTTAACAATGCAACAAACGGATGCAAATATAGAAGATTCAAAGCAACCGTAGCCTTAAGTTTTTCTTTTTTGATATAAATAAGTGGTCGTACTGTTTCATTGCCATAAAACTATGAAATCCGTACCTCATCACTTATTTTGAAGTACACATTTCTATGTTTAGTGCCCTTTTTGACTGTTCTGGTTCCAAATATTATTGCATATAAATATTAGAATATATTAGAAACTGATCGCAATAGACATATTTTTTATAACGATTAAACAGTTACACGAAATACCTTAGACATCATTATTGCGATGATTAATTACGATGTATTGGCGCTGTCTTGATCATTGTAATTGTGAAAGTGGTATCTTCTAAAACTTTTTTTTTTGTACCATGAAATACTGTGAGTTAAGCATTAATTTTTTATATACTGTATCTATTCTGCTGACAGGTTTTTCATTATAAAGTTCATTATACTGTGAAACACATGACAGAAATCATCTGAGGAATATTATACAAAAGAAAGGGAACATGCTGGTTTAGTGGTAGAGCGCGTACCTCTGGAGCGTGGGGTCCTTGGATCGATCCCCGGCAAAGTTAGTTTGTGGTGGACAATATCGCGTCCGTGTGTTTTCTTGGCATACTCCTGTTTCTTTCGACATTCTCATTCCACCAACTACTCCATCGTGATTCACTTGCCTTAATCATCATCCTCCTTAAGCCTAAACGACAATCGTGGGACGTTAAACTGTAAGAAATCATTTCGTGTTTATTTTCGTTGCAGAAGTACCATATAATTGAATAAGACCTCAATACAGTAATAATACCATGTTACTTTCGTATTATTCGTATCATGCAATACATTCAACTTCAGTATAGTCATTTTGTTCAGATCTATTTGGTCTAGGAATTAATTCGTGCGGTTGGTACGCACACATTGAAACTGTAGTACAAACACAAAATACATAAATACCTTAAGAAAAATATTGTCCATCGCTAGCCACCACTTTCGCCCATCTGTCAGGCAATGTACGGATTCCGTGGCGAAAGAAGTCCTCATCCTTGGAAGCGATCCAGTCAGAGACCCATGTTTCGATATCTTCTGAAGAAGTAAACCGCTGTCCAATCAAATCGTTGTTCATGCAATCGAACAAGTAGTAGTCCGAAGGAGCAACGTCTGGTGAATACGGCGGGTGGGGTAAAACTTCCCATCCGACATTTTCTAAATAGGTTTTGACCGGTTTTGCGACATGTGGGCGAGCGTTATCATGTTGAACAATAAGTTTATCATGTCTGTTCTCCCATTCTGGTCGTGTTCTGGCCAGAGCTTGCTTCAAACGCATTAATTGTCGTCGATAACGTTCTCCATTCATAGTTTCACCCGGTTGCAGCAGCTCATAGTACACCACACCTTTCATATCCCACCATATGCACAGCATAACCTTTGCACAGTGAATATCTCGTTTTGGTTGTGATGGACCTGGTTCACCTGGTTTCACCCAGGCCTTTTTTCGTTTAGGGTTCTCGTAATGGATCCACTTCTCATCACCCGTAATAATTCGATGCAGAAACCCCTTTCTGCTCTGTCGTTGAAGCAGCAATTCGCAAATGGTTTTTCGTCTTTCAACGTCTCTGTCTTTCAATTCATGTGGAACCCAATGTGACATCTTTTGAATCATTCCCATGGCTTTCAAGCGTTTGGAGACTTGTTTGATCAACGCCTAATGCTGCTGCAAGTTGTTCCTGCGTTTGACACGAATCTTGCTCGAGCAATGCTGTCAATTCTTCGTTTTGAAATTTTTTTGGCTGTCCAGCTCGCTCTTGGTCTGCCAAGCCGAAATCACCACTTCTAAACCGTGCAAACCACTTCTGACACGTTCGCTCAGCTAGAGCATGGTCACCATACACTTCCACCAAAATACGATGACTTTCAGTCGCATTTTTCTGCATGTTAAAGTAATGCAGCAGGACACCCCGCAAAAACACTTTATCAGGCACAAATTGCGCCATGTTCACTTAACTACAAACTGGTGTTGTTGACGCTTTAATCCACTGCCCTATACTACGAACGATACGCGATGACAGGGGTTTGCAACACATGTGTGGATACACGGAACTGTGGGACGCTCCGTTCGTTGCGCCATCTCTTGTCCACCCGCACGAATTAATTCCTAGACCAAATACATAAAGTGCATTCGAATTTATTGTGACGTTCTCTGTTGTCGAAGTCGCTTCATCCGTAATTCAAGGAAGTTGGTTCTAGTGCAATGGAATTTCGATATGTGGACAAACTTGCAGCTATATAAGGGGCAGTTGGGAATTGACAGCTTTAAGTCATTGCTTGAGTGACATCATCTGGTTGCAATTATTACATAAGCATTCATGTGATGTAATGCATGACTTTCACAGTGTCAAAATTCAATTTTTCGTTTCACATATTTTTCACATTTTGAGAGAGCCTATTATTTTAATGTTTTCTGTTGCAGACATCATTTTTGTTCTTACAGACACCATTCATAAAACAAAAGTTGATGTAGTGGTAACTATTAGGTTAGTTCTGTTTAAGTGTTTCTGAACTATGTTTACTTTCACTCGAGCTATATTTAGTTTATAATCTAGTTCTGTTAAATTATACATGATATATCTATATCTGTATATTTTATAAAAATAAACAATAGTATTTACAAGATGGATGAAATGTTTGTAGTCTTTACATGCATGCACATCACCAATCCAACCCATATATACCAATTATGGCGAGTGTTTTATCGTTTATAACGTTTTTTATGTATTACAAAATTATGGAATTTTCGAGGCATTTCATTGCAACTTTATATACCAAATACATGGTGCAAATGTACTCACCCACTCTTCCTGTTGTCTGTTTAATTTCTGGTACTTTGGTTACGTTAGCCGGAAATAAGTAGTGAGAAAATGTTCGGAAAAGGGAACACAGACATTGAAAATGCCCTCTCCGCTGCTCTAGTGAGTAGCGCTAGGACCTTCGATACACTTAGTCTCGGGATCGGTTCCCGATGGGGGAAGAGTAAAATACAAATTTATTACGATAGTTCGGCCTACCTTAAGCTGTAGGTCCATGTCTTACATAGCCTCGATGCTGAAAAAAGTTGCTAAATTTCAACAAACAAATAAAACAGTATTAAAAAAGAAAGAAAAAGGATGACTTCGATAACTTCCTATGACCACAAAACAATTCAAACAGCATGTTCTGATCGAAATGATTCACCATTTCGAGCAATAACGCTATCCTGTGTCTAGTGGCGTGAAGAGACGTATTGTAGCCAGAAACTTGGCCTTTAGGGAATAATAATAATAATAAATACTGTAGTGGACTAATTAACCCAGACTTGGAACCCTAATTAATTAAGTTTGAAATATTTGAATTCAAGTGGCAGAAATTGATCCATCAAATGACAGATATGCACATGCTTCTTATATTCAAGCCGCTGTAAAACAAGAAAGAAATTTCACAATGGTCTGGAGATGTTTTGTGTAAGATTTATAAACTGTCGCTTACTAACATTGTCTCAATATCCTAACGCGTGCTAGTTTCTGTAACAACAAATAAGACTGCGAAACTTCGCGTTAGTTATCTTATGTAATCTACCCAACATAAATCATGAATCGCCCCTGACATCTGCATGCAACATGGTCATCATATTAGTGTCGTTCGCTGATAAACGTCTATCATAATCCTTATAAATTAGTTCCTTCAGAATATGTTACATTAATTTTACTTTATAACACATTTGCCAAACACATGATTTGCCATATCATTATTCATATCATCGGATTTCCTAATTGTTATAAATCCTATCGTAATTTTTTAAATGTACTGAACCCAACTTCAAATCAATAACAAAAAAGTACTTCTATTTTCTTCTAAATATTTAACAACATGGGAGTACACATGAAATTATTATTTGCAATCTGAAATTAACAACCAAATTTCCTAATATTTTCGAGGTAGGGCAATAGATGTCTTAATAAAAATTGAAGGAATCATGAGCTTCATGTGCTATACAAAGCCCAACGTCGTGGTCCAATATGACATATCTTCTTGTACGTGTTTTATTGGTCAGTTTCAACTTGAATAAAAATAGAGATCCCAAAGCATGCTTTCAAAGTGAAAAAAATATGTGCAGTCCAAACAACAGGTCTAGGATAGTTATTGAGCGCTCCTAAGTTTTGGTTGCAGTACCAGTTAATTGCGATAGGATCATTTGAACAGACTTGTTCTTAACGAAATAGTAGTAGGGCGAAATCATTCTCAAGGTTTCTACAAGAGAAGTGGATTTCAGCTGGAGTTGAAATGTTAGACAATTTAATTGTATGCCTCTGTATGCAGTGCTGTGATTAAATGGAAGGTGGATACTTTAATTAGAGCAATTTTTGAATAAATCAAGGCTTTATTAATTTGTACAGTTTTTGTGTCGACATAAATCTCTATGAATCGTTAACTTGCACCTCAGGTTTATTACTTCTTACAAAATCGAGAATTCGTGTGGCATATTGAAATTAACGAGCAGTAATGCACCGTCGAACAAGTTCCTAAATTATATAACTTCGTTTTTATCCATTTCAATATTTACATTCCTATTTTGTAATCGTGTCTCACTTGCGAATGGTCATATACTAACCTGAAGTACCACGTCTGGTCGTATGTATTTGTGTCCTTTGTTCTTCAAGTAGTACCTTTTTGATGTGATAATACCGAAAATCGTATGCTACACTAGATTGCGGGAAGAAGAAAGAGAATGAATTCAACAGAGATGCACATAGTCCCGAGTTCAGTTCCTGAGGAGTAGACAGTTGAGTGGAGTTCAGATGAGAACTTCTGTATAGGTTTTGGCTTCACCAGTTATCCTCGAGGAGAGAGGTTTCTGCATCAGTATTTGTACGGTATATTAATTGGCTGGCTTGGTTAAATGAAGCTCAGATGGATGTCTTCTGTACAGCTTAATTTACCATTTCCATTTTCGTTTTTAGTACCGAGATCATTTTTGATATTTGAGATCGGGTTGACTGACATCTTAACGCTATATTCCATGCAGATTTGAGTAACGATTTTTTTAAAAAAATGTAAAATCAAATTTTATGGAAGAATTGGGTCGTTCTCGTTGCGGATAGTCTTGCATGTTAGAAACAAATAATTAAAACTTTAGTTGGAACAATTACACCATTCTATGACACTCATGTTAATATTTCTTGTGAGGAGGAGGTTCATATTATCGTGTTTGTGATGTTCTTGATATGTTAAATACGTATCTAGACTTCATACATAGTTTTATTTTATTTTATATATGTAAATACTCGTTGCATGTATATTATGATATGGTTTGCTTAGCATCATGTGTTACGTTCTTTTTTTGTAGTATTTATTTATTTTTAATAATAAGCTCCATTTATATATACATAAAAGCTTACGCTTTTTTATTTGTTTATTTTCTTTTTTTCGCTTTAGTTGAAGAACCACCTCCAACAGAACAAGCTAAAAAATCTGCAACAGAAACCTCTATAGCTGACGCAATTGAATCTGTTGTTATTGCAGCTCGCCAGAAGGATGATTCTAGTAATGCTAGCTCTAGCTCAGTTTCTAAGTCGCAGTCAGGTAAAAATAGATCTTAACATGATAATTTAGTTTTGTAGATTAGGAGAACGAAAACACTCTTGGGGTTGTGAGAACGTGTTGAGAATTATGAACATGAAACGTCAAGAAATTGTGCTGTTGAAATTCTGTATTTGCTCTGCTGGTTGGTGTGGACGAACAAGCATTTTAAAACTGTAGTACGCAGATTGCATATAGATCTCGAGGTCTGTCCTTATGGTCCTGTTTCCGTATCGAACATTACTCCAAAAATACAAGAAAAATAAAATTTCAGGTGGATCATATATATATACACTCTCTCTCTCTTTCTCTTTCTCTTTCTCTCTTTCTCTCTCTCTTTTCTCTCTCTCTCTCTCTCTCTCTCTCTCTCTCTCTCTCTCTCTCTCTCTCTCGTTGAGGATCTCAACTCGGTGTAAATTTTGTATGAATTATACATTATACAATTTAATAAAAATAAACCTTGGTAGACAGTAAAAAGGATCACGCAATAAAAGTTCGAAATTTCATATGGTAGATGTCAACCACTGAAAAACGCATACAGCCATCTAACGGCAAGATGTGTAACTTCTACTATCTTTCTGAAAAAAAAAACCCTCAAAAAACAGCATTTAAAAAATTCGCTTTCATTCAAGAATTATCATGTGAAGTAACGGACTAACGTAAGTCACCGTTATCCGTTAACATTAACGGATTGACTACATTAACGAACTTGGCCGAGATAATTGCTGTATCTATCTATTGTAAAAAACAGAATTCATTTCCGTTCAAGAATTTATCGTGAGGAGTAACGTACATACTGATATTACAATATTTTGAGTCTCACATGCGTGATCCTAATCAAGTAAAGCTCATACAAATTCTAATAGCTTATATGGATGTAATATAAAATATTCTTGATAGCCGTCGTCTTTTTTAAACTAATGTGTAATTTCATCTATCAAGGCAATTTTTATTAACTCTGTTTTAAAAATACAGTGAAACCTCCCCTAATGGACACCTTTCAATAGCGTGGACACATTCATAATATGGACAACCTTTTTGGTCCCAGCAAAAATACATGTAGTATTATGAAACAGAATCCTCCCATTTACAGACACTTTCATGTACTGTATATGAATTGTCCAATTCAAAATTGATTATTCTAAATCTAATTGTCTGGTTTTAAAATTTTATGCCGTGATGTAATCTCTTTCTCAAATCAAAAGCCGTGGGGGGAGGGCGAATATATTTCAATTTGTACGTGAGGGATACTGGCGACGATTGTTTATGGATCGACAAGTGCGTCTGACTGAAATTTTGCGCCCTGCTTAAGGTTTTCTTGAGATTTGAATCATGGATACAGTGCAAGAAGGTACACTTTTGAGAGCTTTTATAGAGTTCCATATATTTTTTAAGCAATTCAGTGACAATCAACTAAGACATCTTTTATTTAAAACATGTCTGATATTTCTAGCAATCGGTAACTTAACTACAAAGCTCCGTACTTCAATGTATATACTAAAATATATAGTACATCAAGCTACAAGCGCTTTATTAAGTTACTAATTACCAAAGAAAAAATATGCTCCTTGCGGCGTAATTTCAATGCCATAAAGTTTGTTTCCTATACTATAAACGGATCACGATGCAAAAGAATAGCATGAACTTTGCTGTTTCAAAGATTTTTGTTGCGGGGGAATAGGTTAAATATTATGCTTTAAGTATATTGCATATCATTTTCTTGAAGATCCAATTTAGGTTAGTAATTAAATTTTTTACTATGACAGTACGGTTTAGTCATTAATTTGAAAATCATCCAAGCTTAGAATTATTTATAATTCAAATAATATAACAGACGGCAACAATTTTATAACTTGAAGTGCGTACCAATACCCTTTATTTCTTTCAATAATACACGTTACAACTATGGTGCCAACTATGTGTAACGACTAAACCATATTCAGATTCTCTTTATCCCTTTCGGGACGGGAAAATTTTTGGCATCTTTATAAATCCCCACCAAACTTCAACCGCAAACAAAAGAAATACGCACTCTCGTATGGGATTGACGCATCTGTATGACTCATGTAACCAGCAAAATTTTAGCGAGCCGTCTCCTGCCGAAGAAGTAAAATGCTGGACAAAAATATATAATTATCAGTGATGTAGTTGGTACCCGCACAACCCGTACAATCGTGCGGGTACGTCGCGAAAGGGTTATTAGGTATTTTTGTGTGTTTTTCTCTCTCTTCCTGCAGTTCATGCACTTTATCTAAAACGTTTTCAACCTAATTTCTAATTTCTTTTCTTACAATTAGGGGGAACGATGATTTAGTGATAGAGCGCTTACCTCTGGTGCATGGGATCCTTGATTCGATCCCCGGCCAAGTTTGTGGTGGACAACATTGTATCCGTGGGTTTTCTCAGGGTACTTCCGTTTCCTTCCACTTTCTCATTTCATCAATTCTTTTATCATTCACTTGCTTTAATCATCGTCTTCCGTATTCTAAAGGGCATAAACATGAGACGTTAAACTGAATTTTTTTTTCTGTTCCTGGGGATGTAAATGAAATTCTACGGTTATGTGCAGAATATCAGTAACCTACAGTGTTGAGAAACCAAGGAGAAACACATTATTTTAGGCGTGCCGTTATATGAACCGTTATCCAATCATTTAGCATTACCTTCTCATGGAGAAGACAGAAAGACAGTGGCATACAGCGCTCTTGTCGTTAGCTTCTGATGACTTCATGCCCTTAAAGGTACTCGGCTGTTGCAACGTCACGCCACTAAGCAAAAGCCGTACAGCCGTAACTGATTGGGGGAAGTTTAGGAGGCGTACGTTAAGTTGCAACGTAGCATTAACTATTACGTTTCCAGATATGCGATCGTAAGCAAGGGGTTTGGCTCAGGCCGGCAGTAACATCGGCGGATAACATTGGATTATATCTTTGTCTTTTAGAAGACTTTGATGCTTACGTTTAGTTCCTCAAACGTTAGTTATATATAAGTGTACTCAAAATAGTATTTGGGGGCTGCGGTGGTTCAGTGGTAGAGCGTTCACCTCTGGTGGTAGGGGTCCCGGGTTCGATCCCAGCCCCCGCCAAGTGAACTTTGTGGTGGACAAACACCGCGTGCGTGGATTTTCTCGGGGTTCTCCAGTTTCCTCCCACTTTCTTTATTCCACCATTTCATTCATTACTCATCATCACCGTCTCCTTTAGCCTAACCGACATAACCGTGGGACGTAAAACTCAAAGATTTCATTTGATTATTTTCAAAATAGTACTCGTAAACTGTACAACTCCTTAAAATCAACAACTATTTCGAATTAACTTAAATTTTTTTCACCTTCATAGTCCCTACAAGAGCCAAATAATTGGTATCGTCCACATATTTTGAACAAGTGTTCGGTTATCATTCCGCAATAGGACAAAGCTTATTTAGTAATGTGAAGGCTATAAGTTACATTTTTATTTACTTCAATTAGTGGCACTATTGTAAATATTAATGTAAGATTCTGATGCATACGATTCTTCAGCGTTGAAAACGAAATCACTTGTTAAGATTCAATAAGCCTTAATGTGCTGAGAAATGTGGCCCGTGGTAAGCCAGTGGTAGAGTCCTTACCTCTATTGCGTGATGTCCCTGGTAGTGAACAAACACAGTATGCGTTTTCTTAATTGTACCATTCATTCATTATCTTCATCATCATCATCTTCTACAGCTCGGTGCATAATTGTAGGAAACCAGAAATTTCACTTTGTTTCTGCTGAGGAAGGATAACTGATAAATGATTCAAAATATACAGGTGTATCAAGAATTTGGACCCATAGGCTGAATGGAAAGTTTTTGGAAAGAGTGGTTTCCAATCAAAAATGGTGTATTTTTTCTAGTTGCACTAACTGTTTGGGATCCACTCTGGTGAGAAGCCCTATGCTAAATGAAAAAACAACGTTGTTAGTTCAGCAGGCTGTTCCCGTGAGCCCTCACTATATCAACAATGTAGCATTGTTGGAAAACAGGTTCGTTGTATTCTATTCGTAGGTTCCCTCACATAACAATGTGCAATTCTTAGTGTCATTTTACGTGCCCTTACCATTCCCTTTGAACAACGTGCTGAACCGGTGCAATTGGAAAAATTCATTATTTTAGACTGGGAACCACCTATTTCCAATAACTTTTGTTTGCTCTTTCCATTTTTACGCGTATTTTATTCAAACATAGTTGGACTAAGGTACCAGACTTTTGATACACCCGGCACAGGCGATGCCAATTATTGGCTGTTAAAGGAAGAAGAAGGTGAGTAAAATTGAAGTTAATTTAGATAAATATTTCCTACGTTCTATTAGTAACTATATACCTAGAAACTGAGTTACGTGGGATTGTGGGATATAGACGGAGCATTGATATCAAAGATTCGCTCATAAATAATAGCTGAACCAACATAACGCCCCCTCCATATATATATATATAGTGTGTATGTATGTGTGTACACAAAATGTTTCAAAACTACACCGACAACGTTTGAGAGGTGATTACTGACACCAAGATAAGACAAAAAGTATAGACCAACCTGGGTGCAAAAATTCTTCCTTTCGAAGTTACAGGCTGCCGAAAACATGAAAAAATGAACTTCAATGGCCCATAACTCCAAAACTATGGGACCTACCGTAGTCGGGTTAAGACTTCTTTAGGACTAGCATGTGTCCTATCCAAAAATCATTGTTTCAGATCCCTGGGGTACTCACAAAACAATTTTTATAGAGGGAGTTGGGCTACGGGCATATAATTTAAAGTACTCACCAACTACCTCTATAAAACTTGTTGCGGAAGTATCTCAGGATTCTGAAACATGGATATTTGGATAGGGATATACTAGTTCTTAAGTGAAGTCTTAACCCCACTACGGTAGATCCCATAGTTTCGGAGCTATGGATCTTTGAAGTTCATTTTTTCATGTTTTCGGTAGCTTACAACTCCGAAAGGAAGCATTTGTGCACCCAGGTTGGTCTATACTTTTTGTCTTCTCTTGGTGTTAGGAATCACCTCCCAAACGTCGGTGTTGTTTTGAAACACCCTATATATATAATATGCATGTAGAATACTAACATTATGTTTATGTCATAATAATAATAATCTAATTTACATTTGAATAAGCACGTGTTACCCTGTGTACAGTTAATGAGTATTCTATTAAAAAAAAAAAATAGATTTCATGGAAAAGGACCCTATAACTTGATCCTCAACAAATGGAACATGCCACAAAATCTTAACTGTGTGTCCGGTTTCCTACAAATAATCGAGCACGTTACATATAAGAACCCTGTTTTAATGTTCAATAACTCCTTAGAAGACATCTATATCATCTCTTGCAAGGAGGACTTCTATGGGTCAATAGACTTACCCTAAATTTGTCAATATGTGTCACTGCAGTTATGTTTCCTGTATATCTGAGTTTTATTGTTAATATTTGTTTGTTTCTTGCATTGCATCATACGTCTAAAAGCAATCAAAAGGGAAAAAAAAAAAAAACGTTTATTTTTTGTTTGTTGGAGTAAAAGAGAATTTTTGTTTATGTGGAATGAGGGGAAAGGAAGTACGAAAAGTATTTTTTTAAATAATAATAATATAATTATGTTTAAAATATAAACAAATGAGAAAAAAAAAAATGAAGTGAAATTTAAGAAAATCTGAGTGCAGTTCACCATGTTTGAAATTTGTATTTGGGAAATATTATTCTTTGATGTAGAATCCGTTGTGATTTTGAACTGTCAATTTGTTTCTAATCTTATTACATGAAAAGATGTTTCTTTATTATGCTAAGTCCTTCTCATATTTCTAGAAAAGAGTGGTGTGTTTGTAGATCACTCATCTCAAGTGTGAAAGATCTATAGTTGGAACCCAGGCTATAGAAGCTTGTTTATCATTTTATCTCCGATTCTTTCCTCTCTTTCCTGTCATATTCTTTTTATTTCATCAATTCTCCATCACCATTCACTTGCATTTTTTGTAAGTACTTGCACACACAACCTAAATCCTTGATTCTAATCTAGAGGTTTGTTTATAAAACAAAAGTTTGTTCTGTTATAATTGCGTAAATCTTGTATAGACTCAACAAATTTCAACCACTAAGTTTTCTGTGACCATCTTCAGGGTTACACCATCTTAAGGTAAGTATGAATATTCTACATTCTTAATTCTATTTCTTTCCGTTCGTCACTTACAATTCATGCTTAAATTTGTGAGAATCCGAAGATACATTACAGTCGCCACTCCTCGAGTGTGCCGATCGTTTTTCTGTAAGGCAACGACGTAAACTCTGAAGACAGTCACAGAAAAATGTGTGGTTGAAATATATTGGGTCTGGTGAAGATTTACACAATTACAAGGTAATAAAGCTTTAATTTATTTCATTTTAGTACAATTTGTGTAAAATAAAATTATTTTATGGATATTTATAATTTTCATTTTATACTATTTTTATCAGGGTCTGAAAACTCATCTGATTCTGAAGAATCTCAGGATGGCGAAGAGAAGGAGAAATCGTCTCCGAAAGAAGAAATAAAGTTACCTGATAACACACCGGATGATTTAAAGGAGATTATAGAACTTTTGAAGAAAGCTGCACAGAACTCGGCAGAAGGGAAGTGCAAGTTTTTCTCGACTGATGTGAATAATATGCTTTTGAGGTGAGGTTCATTATTCAGTTGAAGTTATGTTTGGTAGTCACTTTGTGTTGCATGGTAGCTTCCAAAAGACTGGACGAATGGGTTCATTTCAATAGTTATTGATAACTATAGTAAATTACGTTCTCTGTATATTAGGGATAACTGTTTTTAGTAAGTCTTCTCGGTCTGTCAGCCAGGTGATGGTATTGAGATCCTACGATTCGAATGCAGACATTGCATTAATCTTCAGGGGTTGTAATGAAGACGCCGGAGATGTAGGCATGTATATATGGTGACTATTAACCCTTTAATTGGCAAGCATTGATAGCATTACCATTAAAATATTTAGTTTGTTTTTATGGTTGAACCATGTCTTCTTGATCATAATATTGCAATTGTTAAAGTATTTTTGTACTTACGGTTACAAAATACGGGATGTTTATTTCAAAGCAACATTGCCATAAAATAGGTCGTATATGTTGCTACTGAGCAGCATTGCCCTATTATGGTCAAATATCATAAGAATATTTTCAGTAATTAGCAGCAGCTTCGTTGAAATTATCTTCCTACAGAGCAAGAAACAAAAACCTTTTGCGAAACGTAGGAGATAAAGCTTCTGCAATACTAAATTTGACTGTCTTCTGCTGACGAAAATTAGAAATATCGAAACAAGTGACCGTAAATCATGTATATGAATATTGTATGAAAGCAATAATGCCAATTAAATGATCACTGAAGTTATAATTCGTGCGGGTAACGCAATAGAATGCGCTGTTGCTTGAGAGCAACAGTACCAAATAAAGGGTTAAGGGCTGAGCTATGAGTGGGGGCATGTGATTGGCTAAGGATGCTGGCTTCTGATTGGCTGTTGTTGTGGCTATGAGAAATGGCTTTGTTGAATGTCTGAAGCCTCCATTCATAGTTCCACCCCTTAAGAGTCACCATATATACATCCCCATATCTCCGGTCTCTCATTACAAACCCTGAAGATCAATGTAATGTCTGCATTTGAAACGTCGAATATCAATACCTTCACTTAGCTGATAAGGTGTGAATCAGGTTTATTGTCCCAAAACGAAAAATAAGAAAAAACTGAAGCATGATTCCCAGACCAAAACTGTATATTTCATAGACTACAGGATACATACATGAATTAAAATGTCTTCAAGCACACAGCAAATGGGCCTTCTTTTACTGCCACGCGCAGCTTCTTGTTAAAGTTGGCAAAAAGGCGTATTCCGTGTTTTGCAGCCACCTGCTTCGAAATACGGGTCCAATTTCGCTTAAATTGCGTTATGATCTCGCAGAGAAGCTTTTTAGCAACCATTTGTCTCTTCACCTTAGCCCAGAACCGCTCAGTTGGTCTACACTGTGGCACAGACGTTTGGTTGTCAACTTGTGACACACATGAGATATGATTGTTCTCCAAAAACTGTACGGTGATCTGAGCATAATGCGATGATACCTTGTCCGGCCAAAATAAAACGGGCTGGGTAATGTTCAGATTATGTATCCATGGCAACAAAATGTTTCGTAGACAATTAGATACACATATTTCACTGTTTAATGTTTTGTCGGTCACAAACGCTGGAGAAAGCCTCCAATCCTGTGTCAGTGCCTGCCACACCATCATTTTCTTTAGAAATTTGGATTTCGGTTTTATCATGGCTTCCAGAGGGGGTTGGCACCTTGGTACAATGGAGACATATTCATTAGTATTCATCTCTGAAGCGTCCCATTCGACTTTTGTTTCATCATCGATGATGAAGAAAAAATTACCTCCCGAAGGTATGGCTTCCTTATACAATTTTGCACAATTTTTCTTTGCTTTCTCCAATTCATCTTTTCATATTTTTGCCACTGTCTGTCTTTTTCGTGAGTGAATTCCGGCTGTTTTCCGATTTCTCATCGCTGATGCTTGCGAAATGTTTAGTTTTAGAGCAGCTTGTCGCGTTGACAGATTTGGTTGTTTAACGAACACTTTTTTTTTTTTTTTTTTTTTTTTCACCATCTTCTGGTTACATGCTGTGCGCTGGGGCCCTGAATTTGTGTTGTATCGAACTTCACCAGTCAAGAAATCGTTTAATAACTCTGTTGATCCTTCTCACACACACATATCTTGTTCTTTGAAGTAAGACACTGTCACCTGACGATCACAATTCTGCTCCTGGAAATACCTGGCAATCGCAATGTTTTGCTTTTCCGTCTCTCTTGATTTAGGCATAGTGCCCATGTGAACCGTACTGACGCTATCAAATATTCATAGGTCACTGCACAATTTGGGTGCAAGGCGCCTTCACTCCATGCTCCTGTCCGCAGTGATGCCAACTAAGTTTGGGACAATAACCTCACACCTTAGTCCGAGAAGATTTACTAAAATGACGTCGCCAATAAAAGTTCAGTTCTTTCTTCAGAGATAACTGCATTCAAAATCGGAGATTCATTTCGAAGTTGACTGAGGGACATAAGTGGTATTACGTATCTTTTACTGTATACTACCTTGTTTTCGTAGGTGTTTTATAAACTAAAGGATCATAACTTCAGTTCCTAAAAAAATAGATTAAATTTCATAACTTGTTTTGTACATTTGTTTTCAGTAGCTTTTACTATATGAAGGTGTTTTTTACCGCATACATTTTGAGACTGTCTTGAATTATGCGCTGGTGTGCAAAACTTAGGGACGAAAGTTATTTTCACATGCTGTATTACTCCTAAGAGTCATAGGTCGCTGAAGTTTGAACCATATATAGAAAGCAGTGCTACAGTATGATACAGGAAACAACAGGAAGAAACACGTGATTAGAACAAAAATGACAATTTTATACAGAAACAATAACTTACACTGGAGTCACTGCGACTCAAGATAGCCACCCTGACGTTACAGAAGCAGTGAAATGGTCCTTAGAAAGGTTGTTATCACTACGGACAGCTATGCATCCTTTGCAACATGTTCCCATGCTGCTCACAAAGTTGGTAATGAGTTATTATGGTATGGAGTTCCATTACTCCACTAGCGCTGCTGACGTCGGTTTTATGCTCTTCAGTGGATTTTGACTAATACACAATAACACACTGAGCAAGGCTATGTGATAATATGTAAAAAACAGTATCACGTAACAGTTTCAACACAATAACTGTGTCTTCATCAGACTTCCACTCCTTCTGGCTGCTTGGGAGTTGGTCATCACTTATATAGTCTCCGGAGATCAACTTTTAATTAGGCTCCGCCCCTTCATTAAAAAGTAACACTTGTGTGGCTTTCACTTTTTAGCTGCACACGTGTCCAATTAAAAGTCTACTTTTTTCGTTGGATACATTCTGTCCTCCAATTATCCTTATTTTCTTTATCAATTTTTCCTCTTTCTTTCTTCCTTTTCATTTCTTCTTTAAGCAGAATCTTCTCCCACTCTTTATTTATCGAGAATCCTGCATTCCAATTCATCACCTTGTCTCCTGCCCTCATAATCTCCCTAGCTTCCTTCCATTTTCTCACCAAAGTTCTGTTCTCTACTTCTATGACCTCTGCTCCTTCCAACAGGTCTGCTCCTTCCTTCCTGTGGTTTGTATCTTTGTGATGCTTGTATATCGCATTGTTGTCCCTTTTCAATCTTACATCATCCTGATGCTGTTTAATCCTTTCTTGCATTTTCTTTTTTGTTTCTCCTATGTAAATTTTGTTACACTCCGCGCATCCTACTCTATATATTACTCCCCTTTGATCTTTGGCCGCTACTGCTTTTCTCTTGGTTCTTCTTACTAATTCAATTATTCTGCTTCCTCCTTTCCTGTACGTCCTAATTCCTGCTTTCCGAAGCATTCTCTTTATCTTCTCTGTTTCTTTGCCTAGGCTTTCTATTCCAAACAATTTTTTGTTCTTGTCTTCTTCCTCTTTCTTTCCCTCTCTTGCTGTCTCTTCTGATCTTATCCTCTTCGTTGTATCCATTTCTCCTTAGCTGTGTGCAGAACTTCTTTAAATCGGTTTTCCTCCGTTCTTCATTTGTGTTTAGGTCTCCTATTCTTTCTTCCATTCTTTTTATGAAATTCTTCTTTGTTCCCTCATCCACATCACTTCGTTAAGGGGCGGAGCCTAATTAAAAGTTGATCTCCGGAGACTATATAAGTGATGACCAACTCCCAAGCAGCCAGAAGGAGTGGAAGTCTGATGAAGACACAATTATTGTGTTGAAACCGTTACGTGATACTGTTTTTAACATATTATCACATAGCCTTGCTCAGTGTGTTATTGTGTATTAGTACAAAATGGAAACAAGCCTGATAGAATAGTTATTGGATTTTGACGTGCCGCAAGACATCTCCGTGTAGCATCCCACACGTGCTCGATGGGATTCAGGTCGGAGGAACGGGCAAACCAGTCGATTTGTCGAATAACATTTTGCTCTGTGATCTCCGCCAACTGCGTTTTCGATGCGGTCGCGCATTATCATCCATAAAGATGAAGTCGGGGCCGACTGCACCTCTGAAAAGATACACGTGAGAAAGGAATACAATGTTTACAGTAACACTGACCGGTGAATGTACCACGTTCAAAAGTTAGGAGATCAGTATGTCCATGCAACATTATTCAGGGTTTCTATCGGTCACGAAAGCTACGAAATCAGAAAACGGCCATGAAAGTCAAGAAAAAGTCACGAAATTTAGCTTTTGGGTCACGATTTTTTTTTATCTGTAAAAATATAAGTAGAGACTGGAAAACTTTGTTCTATAAAACGTCAAAATTCATCGCCATAAGTGTCTATGGTAGGCGTTAGACGCCGCCAAATCCAAGCAAAGCACGCTTCTATCGCATGCATGAAACATTCAATGAAGAACACGAAAGACAAAACAAAATCAAGATGAAAGCAGAATACTTTAAAAGAGTTGAAGAAGAAGAAAAGGAGATTGTTACAACAGAGCGAAGAAAAAGTTGAAGAACTTCAGAGGATCAAAAAAGCTCAAAAAAGGGTAAAACAATATTTAACAATTTAAAAAAGAGAGATAATCCATCAGTGCAACTTTTCACAATCAGTGTGACGTTTTTAAAGAATTGCTAAGGATTTGTCAATTTATGTGTATTTAGATACGTAATTATAAGGTTATTGAATTTGTGAGTATTCGCTGTCTGTTAGTTACCGAACAAAATAGACTATACAGTGAATATACTGAAAGTGATGTGACAAGACACCAAATTTTTATCGCTCCAGGAAACAGCCTTTGAAAGTAGAGAAAGATAAATGCTAAAGGTACCGGTACGGTTATTACTTTTCGAATGTTACTAAATTTTATGGTTTGGTAAAGAAAGTCACTAAGAAGTCATGAAATTTCATTTTGAAATTTTAGTTGATACCCTGTTATTCCACCCCACACAAGAAATGGGCACGTTCAACAGTGTTTCTGGGTTCATTGTGTGTTCCCACCTCTCACCAGATGAGAGTACGTTCAAAATCAATATTCAGACTAAATTTTATCATGTCTGAGAATAGAACGTGATCTCATTCCTCGTTTGTCCAGTTTTGATGTTTTTGTTACCACTGCCGATGTACGGGTGTCAACGGAACAAACAAAATGACCATAGAGCAGAGAGACACCTACAATTCAGTCGACATGTCACTGTAAAACATAAGATTGGGCACCTTACAGTCCTGTTAATTGTATTTGCAATTGCACCCACTGTTTTATGTCGATGCTTTTTACTTGTTGCACAATGTAGCTGTCGTCCGCTGCTGTAATTGGCAGTAGTTAACCACCACCTCTGCTTCTCATAGCATTACCTCTTGATTCGGAACGCTTCACATTCACTTAAAATCATGCTGTAGGCAATACCAAACTGTGCGACAGACTCCCCAGCCAAGCGTGACCACTCGTCACAATTCGTCGTTCTTCCACTTTCGCGATGTAATGTCATCCAAACGTTTCCTGACCATGTTGTATGTAACATCATTACAAGGCATCTTAACAGCTCTTTGACTGACACACACTGTCTCGTCCCTTACATTCAATTGATTTCATGTTGGGGATCAGACCATTTGGTTCTATGGTCACACTGACGTTAAGCCATGTAACGCCTTGCTCCTCTGGCAACATACTGTCAAGTTTTCATGTATTTTTATCGACTATGCAATATTCTGTTAACTTTATCGATCTCACCCTTAAGTTGTGCACACCAGTATAGATATTCACAGCGAAGCAACGAATTCAATACCAATTCTATTTGAGATAACCCGTAAAAAGTGAGATTTTCGTAAGGGACAATAAAATATCTGAGTTATATATGGTATGTGTGTGAATCATCTTCGGAAAATCCATATATATATCATACTGTAGTATTAACTAATAAATCACGTCAACAAATATTGACATCAAATTACCTTTTATTTATTACTTAACCGTATCTCCAAATGGCCACCTGAGAAATTGCTATAACATTAAAATAACATCGGTATTATGAGATCATGATATTAAATTTGTACATCTCGTCTTTTCCTCAATGCAACTTTCATCATAATTTTCTTTTCTTTTAAATCTGGCATCAATACATTTCGATCACGTTTTCTATGTTAATCATACGAACCTCTCTTCTATATTTTCTACTCGTAATTTTAATAGGATGCGTTTTTTGATGTGAGGCTCTGTATTGGTTAATTTACTCTTTCTTCCCTAATTCCTTAAGTATGGAATTTATGAGGACAAGTTGCTCTTAAAACTTTTTTTTTCTCGTAAAATTTATTTACGGATTTGATTAAAAACAGAAAATATGAAATTTATATATATATATTATTGTACCCATTGCATAAACAATACTACTAACACAGGATGTACACGGCTCTGAACATGGAATCTGGGGCGAACCTATATATGTTCAGAAAGTACGCATCATGTGATGGAAGAATCCGCTTGCAAAATTTCCGTCGGGCCTAATCCAGCCCATCCCAAAGTAGGGGCGTCCGACAAAACAATTGAGCTACCCTGTTCACTTATAGAGCAAATTACTTGTAGCTACCTCTAGAATATTGTTCAGGTAGGTTTGTCACGATTCTTACCGAACGACACAAATAATTATTGTAAAAACATATTTAAGCCATTTCGTCTAATATATCGAGACCTATAGGGAAACCAACCATGAATCTGTGACTTACTCTCCAAGACGAATAGTGTGATATGTCGCATGCTATACCCTGACAGACACTTCTATGACCTGTCATTAGCTCCCTTCCAATATATCATCATTTATGCAAATTGTACATTCCAGAAATTTCATGCTGTACGATATACCCAAGATGATATCCGAAGATAGGCTTATGGACCTCTCTTCAAGAGGAGCTGTTGGATATGCTGCACGCTAGATCGTGATCGACGTCTTTATAGCTCGTGTTTAGCACACTCGACGATAACCATGGGGTGGAACCGACACAATTGGTTACCCTTAAGAGGGATTAAGCCCTCTCGGCACGACAAGGCTCGGTCATGAGAGGGAAAATGCCCTGTCTGGATGGTGTTTGTCAGGGCGTGGCCTTGGTGTATAGTGTGAGCGCCACGTAACTCACACGTCATGAGTCATTCAGCCCACGTCATGATAATGATGCTCCAGGGTGTGGTCCATGTTTGCTCCAGGTTAACTATTCATGCACAGGAAATGATACAGGCGGTGGGGTTGAATGTTTCCTGCATACGATGCTTGTCACGTGATTTGTGAGGTCATATTCTCACTGGTTTTGTCAAAACTAAAACAAACAAGTCTTTTACTGTCTGGAAAGTGAATTCATCCGGTAAGTCGATGTAACCGATCTTTCCAAACGCGTACGTGATCATGTTTGTGAATCTTGGTGACTGCAACTAATTGCGTACCAAGCCAATCAAGGGGGCAGCGAAGAAACGATTGGTCATGTCGACCCTCTGTCAGTCTGTGATCCCGAATATACTTGGGGATCCTTTTCGAGATTACTTAACTTGAAGGATGAAGAAAAAGTCGAAGGGCTGAAATTTTGTTGTAATCCCTTCGGTGATACTTTCAACAGACATTCATTCATAAATTTCATAGAGCTCTAGGATGGGCTGGGTTAAGCCCGACGGAACTTTTGCAAGAGAATTCTTCCGTCACATGACCCATATTTTCTGAACGTATATAGGTTGACCCCAAATTCTATGTTCAGAACAGTGTACATCCCGTGTAAATCTCGTAGCAAAATTATGAAGAAAAAAATGTCCAGGAGTTTATTTACGACATACACACCTAGATCGAGTAGAATCAAATTCAGTATATATATACAGTGTAACCTGTCTATGTTGGCCACCATCGGTTCCATCGAAAAGTGGCCAACTTAGACAGGTGGCCAAGTTACAGAAAATAAGTGTGATTTGTGTATTTTTAGAATAGGATTTCTAGTATTACTTGATCGTAAAATTTTAATAAGCTGTGGCACGGCAGCTACTTATAAATAATATATAGAGAGTAATCATAAAAATATACAGTACTAGAAAATATTACTATAGTATGCAAGAGCTCCGATTTCTCATTAACTTTGGGGGGGGGGGGGCATTCTGATGCAGAAGGTATATATATATGAAGATTTTAAGACAAATTGCACTCAAATTATACCAAATATTGTATACTCATAAATAAAATAGGGACCACATGAGCTTTGGGGAGCTCGGTTCCCCCAGGATCGGCGCTCTTGATAGTATGTTTAATATAGGCTATATGCATACCTTTCTCTTCCTGAAAACTAGTCTGGTACATTGGATTATTCAGATTGAAAACACAATAACATAAGCAAACATGAAATAGAAATGTATGTTCGCAGTTTATTGAAATTGATATTATAGCACACTGAGTTATTCAGATTGAAAACAAGAAAGCTAAGTTATAAATTGAGAAATTCATATGCAATTTATATGACTTCTTTTCAGTTGTTACTGAATGGTGGTTCATTCTAGACATATTTGCTTTATTCTTTTTGGCAGATATGCACATTCTAATATTAGTTAACTACCTCTTGTTAATGAGCTAGAAGTGTTTCCCTCGGAGCAAATGTTTTGAGAAAATCTTGAGGGAATTCATATCTCAAAACCTCCACTATCTTTTGACATGCAGTCAGGTGCCAATAAATGACAATTGAGCTTTAACCTTGAGAATTTTTCGGAACTACTGAAACTTCCCACTGATGAAAGGAGCCGATATAGCTAATGGTTTTACCAAAACAGACAGGGTAAACAAATACGTACAACCATTTCCTGAATTCCTGTACGTGCTTTTCCTTATTCACATATTCCTTCACCACCCTTTTATGAGGGTAGTGTTCTGGCCATTGACCTTCAAGAGCAAATCGTGCGAATCTATGCTTGCTTGTGTCCAGTCACAAATACAGAACATCTACCTCTCATATGAGAATTCGAAAGAGTTAAGGAAAACAACAAAACTGTATTTTTCGTGGCCAAGATACGCAGGTAAATTTATCATTATCATCATAGGGTAAACATTGCTTCAGTGTGGCCAACTTCCAAGATAGACAGGTGGCCAACTTATAGAGTAGTAAGTAACGAATGTCTTATGGGAAAATGCAGGTTCAAGATAAGCAGGTGGCCAACTTAGAGAGGTGGCCAAGTTGACAGGTTTCACTGTATATATATATATATATATATATACGCCATCCGCACTACAACTCAATGTTGCGGACGGCGTGTATCTCCGCTATCCACACTTCATATGTCATGAGTATAAATTGGCTTTAAAAGCTGTATTTGAAACCTTTAAAAAAAAACAGTGTACATTGTATTATTTGATTTATGAAATTGCTTATATGATAACTTTGTTTTTATTGTTTTGACAGTGTGGAACGTAAAACTCGTGAGCTGTCTTCTAGCAATAGGCAGATTGTGTATTGTCATTTAGCTGGCTATTTACCTTGTACCAAAGAAACTTTGATGAAAAGAGCAAAGAAACTGGTTCTTGATGAAGAGGAGGATAAAGTGAAAGGGGCAATTATAAGGTAAGTCACATGTTTAGAAGAGGATAAAGTGAATGTTTAGAGGAGAATAAAGTGAAACAGACAATTAGAAGGTAAATCATACGAGATCAAAAAATACGGTGAATAATTTTGAGAAACAAAATAATAAGCTTACATGGAATTTGATTTAATATCCTTCAAAATACTGTCCTTGGCTTGCAATGCACTTATTCCAACGTTGAATCCATAACTGAAGCATTTATGGAAGGTTTCTTTTGGAAGGGCGTTCGGCTGCTCTGTTGTGGCCCTCTCAGTGTCAGGAATGGTCAAATCGTTTTCTTTTAAGCACAGTTTTAATTTTTGGGATGAGCCAGAAGTCGCATGGTGCTATATCTGGAGAGCACAGTGAATGTGAACAGATAGATATATTTTTTCGGCCAAAAACTCACAGATCGAAAGCAAAGTGTGGGGCGTTTTTGTGTTGAAGGAAGCCATTTGCCCACTTACTCGGCGGTTAAAATAGTTTTTATGAACCCATATGAGATGTTTAGTCCTTCGGAAAGCTCTCGAAAAATCATTCTTCTGTTTGAACAAATCATTTGTGCCACTTTTTGCATGTTTTCGGCTGTTTTTGATGTCGAAGAACGTCTCGATCTTTGGTCGTTTTCAACCGACTTCTTGCCATTTTTGAATCGCTCGAACCACTTGTAAACAGTCTTTAGTGCCACTTCATGGCCATACACTGATTTTGACATTTCGTGAGCTTCTTTAGCACTTTTTTTGAAGTTTGGAACAAGAGGAGTTGATGCTAGCGCGCTACAGACACTCGGAACACGTCCTTACTCTTCTGCCTCTGGAAGCCAACTAATATGCCACTGTTTCCTCCCTCTCAAATCTTACTTACTTGCCCTTCTGTTTTCCTTCAATTTAATTTTGTAACTATTTCTTGAGTTGAAAAGAAGTAAAGTTATTGTAAAGAGGAGACGAACTCCAAGGTAGCATAGTATCCCAGATTGTCAAAACTGTATTTTATATCAACTACTTTTACTTCCTTTGTCTTACAAATTCAGAGGAGCCGTTTATGAAAAGTATGACGTCTATTACCAAAACAATTACATTTTATTAGGCTATTGAATATCAAAATTTTACATGACCTTTATCATAAAATTATTTACAATAAAAAAAACTATTTTATCATTTTAAAATCTTGATTAGCAGGAGACCTGCCATTCTGTTTTATGTGAGCTTCTATTCTGATAGAATACATTTTGCTGTTAATATAAAGGGTAAACTTACAGAAGGAATATTTTGGTCATCCTGTCCCTTTTGAATCCAGAGCTTGAAACTTATCTCCATGAGCAGCCTAGCGAATAATCAATGCAAATCTGCCTTACACTCCCTTCCAAAAAGCCCCTTTTCAATATCTCTTTGACCAATTCCTTTTGTAAGTTTACCCTTTTTATTAACAGCAATATCTATTCTATCAGAATAGAAGCTCACTTAAAAGAGAATGGCAGGTCTCCTGCTAATCAAGATTTTAAAGTGATAAAATAGTTTTTATTTATTGTAAATAATTTTATGGTAAAGGTCATGTAAAATTTTGATATTCAATGGCCTAATAAAATTTCATTGTTTTGGTAATGGACGTCATACTTTTCATAAACGGCTCCTCTGAATTTGTAAGAAAAAGGAAGTAAAAGTAGTTGATGTAAAATAGTTTTGACAATGTGGGACACTATGCTACCTTGGAATTCGTCTCCTCTTTACAATAACTTTATTTTTTTCAACTCAAGAAATAGTTACCAAATTAAATTTAAGGAAAACAGACGGGCAAGTAAGATTTGAGAGGGACGAAACACCACAATTCGTTAAAACTCGACACTGACTGTACCAAAGGTTTAGAGGATAAAGAGGAGTGCATTACTACTACTAGGAACTACATTCACCGTATTTTTTGATCACACCTTGTATGTTTAGAGGAGGGTAAAGTGAAAGAGGGAATTAGAAGGTATGCCATGTGTTAATTTGATCATGTAAGAACGGTCACTGTAATGCATATAAAAGATGTTAAAGGTGAAGTAAATACAATGAAATTAGTAAACAGTAACTCTCAACTTATGTAGATAATGCAAAACCTTGACGTAATTTAAATTTGTAAATTGCCTAAGTGTAATGTAATACAACTGCAATGTTTGTCTCATATATATATATATGAATGAGAAGTCCTGAGTGAAATAAGTGACTGATGAACGCTCAGGCTAAACCACTTAAGCTAGAAACTTGAAATTTGGACAGTGCATAAGATTTGTAACGTAAGGTGCCACTAAGGAAGAATTTTTGGAAATTCAACGAGAAGAGGGAGATAGAGGTGTCAATGTTTATATTAAAATGTGCAGTTCTTCGAATTTATAAAGGTTAGAAACATGAAATTTGGTATATCGACTTGTCATTTAAAATAATTAAATACGCGTTTTTTTTTTTTTTTTTTTTTTTTTTTTTCGTAATTGAGATGGCCTAATAAGTAAGAAAACGGATGGAGAGAGAATAAAATTAATAAGATGTCTAAACGTTGGAATCTCTTAAGGTTAGAGATTTGAAATTCTACATTTTGACATCTCATTTAACGTAATTTCAGACGTGTTTGAGCGTTTTGTAATGTTTGATCTAGAAAAGAAGAAAGAGGGGCGAACACTACAATTACTATAATAGAGTTTATAACTCGTAATCTTTTAAGGTTAGAGATATAAAATTAGGTTTTTGGACTTCTCATGCAGAATAATGTCGGGCTGAAGCTGAATTTGTGGAAATATAAAATTTTCCAACATGTGTGAGTAATTAATTGCTGTGATTGAAGATTCGGCGAATGAGGGAAGACCAATAACGTGATCGTGCCTAACACAACACCACACCATACATTTGTTTTCACGGAGTTCCTTTCCATTTCACGATAGACTTGTAGGTTCTCGGATCCCCAGATGCACAGATCTATCACTATACCTGATAGATCACTGTCTATCACTGTACCTGAAATATGGAAACAAGCTTCGTCAGAGAACATTATGTATTTTTTAAGAAATCCTTCGTTTTCCTCTATTCTCCGTGCATGTTACAAACTCCGTCCTTGAAACCATATTATTTGGTTGAATTGCTTGCATAAGCTAAACCTGAAATGGATAGAACTGTAGTGTTTCTCCATATTATGTTGCGACTGTCGAAGCAGGCATATCCAATTCCTTCGCCCCTGTTCACATGAATTTCTTACAAATTGTTGTTGTACGCATTGAACGTTTCCATTGCTTGTGCATGAACGTCCCCGAATACTTCTGATCAAAAACGCTCCCTGTTTCTGAAAACTTTTGTTTTTTTTTCTTTCTTTCTTTACTAAACAAAGAAAAAACAAGTAGGATTTTTTTATAGTAACATGTTCTGAATTTTCTCTGCGTTTGTCACCGATTTTATTTCCACAAGCCAGCATACAGCTTGAGCTTTCACCTGTGAAATCGCCATTTTCTTCCATTAGAATAAATTTTCCCTAGTAAATTTTCTATAGACTAACTTATGATCTGAAAAGAGAGAACTACACTTTTTGAGTTTGTGTCTATTACAGCTATCAGTTCATTAGATTCTGATTTATTAATAATTAAACTGTCTTAGAGACTTTGCGTACACGATAGATAATATTTTCAGAGTATATGTAATATTTTATGTTGGGTATCTTTATTATTCCATAAAAAATATCTCAAAAACTTGGAGTGATATATTTGAGGTTGTACTTTATTCAGGCAAGACCGATGACAGTCAAAATGAAAGAGAATTGTGGAGTAACAAGTTTAAACAATGGTGCTCTTAGCATAGATATATTTTATAAACACAACCAGTTGAACAGGTGTCACTTATCAGGCCATCGGGCTGTAGCTCTAAGGTGACACCTGTAAGGTGTATATGAGAACAATGTACATAAATATGTAAATTTGTTTTTCAGGTTGAAGGCTGAAGTAGACAAAATGATGCCAGCCATAATTGATAACTACACGAAAAAATGCCAAAAAGTAGCTGAAGAAAAGTAAGTACATTTATATACAGTATTATAAAATGATTTAAACTAAACGTGACCATACAGTGAGCATCGAGGCAACTTTCCGCTTATATCTTTTTCTTTTCATGGAAGAACAGAGCATCAGAAGTGTTTATTATGTATGATTAAGTTTTTAGAAATATGAACTTAACTCAAAAGGCATGCTAAAGAATAAGTAGCGTTGTTGGGATTATTGAAAAAAAAAGCTCAAAAATTATGCTAAAGAATTAGTAGCATTGTTTTAGGTTATTGGAACAAAGCCCAAAAAATTTATGCTAAAGAAGTAGTATCATTGTTGAAATTACTAGAACAAAGCCCCAAAATTATACTAAACAATTAGTAGCATTGTTGAGATTATTGGAACAAAGCCCCAAATTTATGCTAAAGAAGTAGTAGCATTGTTGAGATTATTGGAACAAAGCCCCAAATTTATGCTAAAGAAGTAGTAGCATTGTTGAAATTACTAGAACAAAGCCCCAAAATTATACTAAAGAAGTAGTAGCATTGTTGAGATTATTGGAACAAAGCCCCAAAATTATACTAAAGAAGTAGTAGCATTGTTGAGATTATTGGAACAAAGCCCCAAAAATATACTAAAGAATTAGTAGCGTTGTTAAGATTATTGGAACGGAGCCCCAAAATTATACTAAAGAATTAGTAACATTATTGAGATTATTTTAAAAAGGCTCAAAAATTATGCGCAAGAATTAGTAGCATTGTTGAGATTATTTTAACAAAGCTCAAAAACTATTATAATGAAGAATTAATAGCACTGTTGAGATCATTGGAACAGAGCTCAAAAAATATTATGCTAATGTATCCATTGGATCTGTATGCGCTGCATCGTACTATACACTCGGCACATGATTCTTCACGCGTCTTGTTACGTCCACTAAGCGGACTCTTTGACACATCCCGAAACAAATGCGCCTTTCTCCCAATCAAGTAGAGTTGCTTCTTGCCAAAGCGATCTTTAAACGCAATCATTATTTGTGTGTGTTTGGCCTGTGTGTGGTCGTTCGTGCACCTACACACACATGCCAGTAAACGTTACACAACTATGTAAGGCAACCACGCACATCAGTCCTGGCTTTTACAGCTGATATGCTCTATGTAACCTTGAACATAGGAGTACCAGGCTGTGCATGAAAGCAGGGACACCAGACGGTGCCGTCTCTTGACAATGAAAGCAGTGTTACCAAACCACAACTAAAATTACATTGATATTGTTTTCTGTGATACTTAAACTTAGAAGTACAAGACCTTTTGGACATCTTGTAGGTAAAACTTCAACAAAAACTTTTATTTTCTGCTTCATAACCTTCATTGGATAATATCACTCTGGCACACGGGAGAAAATATCTGATTCTAATAGAACTTTTCACGTAGAATTCAAATATGTTATAAGTTTTTCTCCATCACCCACCATCTTCCCGTGACACCCATGTGACTTGGGTTATTTTCAGAAATTTATTATTTACGTACAGATAATCAGATGTAATTTCCACTGTAATTACAATATAAGTACGGTTTATACCTCATTGGATTCGCAAAGAAACGCGCTTTACAATGATGTATAAACCGTGTCGTCCTTTTCTACGTGGGGGAAATTTTAGAGGGATTTTGTGGGAAATTCCCTCCAAAAATTAGTTTATAAGAATTTTTATTGTCTCATGTTACTGTTCATATAGTAATACAGAAACGGGAATTGCACCAAAACATAAGACTTATATCTACTCAATAAATCATGTTAATTTCATTTGAATCGCGTTATTCTATCTAGAGATATTAATAGTTGTTTTTGTTTCTGAACTAAACTAAACTAATCTTGTCACATATGTTCGTTACCAAAGAACTGTTAAGTGTTAACAAATGAGCATTTACCTTAACTAAAATGTTTTAGTTGCCGACTTTCTTCTGTTTTTGGTTTCTGGAACATCTCTCTTGAGCATCCAACAGTAATCTGCTAGCATTTGTGAACGCCATTGCCCCTCTCCTGTACTACTTCTCCATGGGGACATGTTGCAATCCATTTCTTTGAATGATTGCAGAAAATCACTTACTATTTTACGGTAGTTTGCGGCTTTATTGTTTCTTAAAAATAATCTCTGTTAAACATTTGAATGAACACCAAGCTCTTTTTCAACCGGAGTTAAGATATCCTCTCTCTCTCTCTCTTTTTTTTTTTTTTTTTTTTTTGTGTGTGTGTGTGTGTGTGTGTGTCAGGAATCAAACATTTTATTTGGGGACCTGCAAAAATCCCTTCTTTGATTTTAGCGTCACTAACCCGAGGAAATTTTTCCTTCACATAACAAAATCCTGCATTACTTTTGTCCATTGCCTTAACAAAATTTTTGAAAAGACCCAACTTTATATGAAGAAGAGGTAGAATTATCCAGGGTTCACCAGTGAGGGATAAACAACATTCTTCTGTCCAGGAGTTAATACACGCTTCGGCCATTCCTTCTTGATATAATGTTCCACTTTGTTCCTGCTGTCCTATTCGCACAGGAAACAACGATATTTCGTATAAGCAAGCTGCAACCCACTAACAAAGAAATGGCTTTAAATCACAGCAAATGGTCCACTTGTATATCATACTTAATTCTTTCTAACAATATTTTGATATTCTCATAGGTTTCCTTCATGTTAGTTGCATAAGCCAAAGGCACTGAAGGAGATTCCATACCATTCTGCAGAAGGACTGCCTTCAAACTAGTTTTTGAAGAGTCAATAAACAAATCTTCACTGTACTTACATGTTCACGTCCAAATGTATCCATGACAGCACAAATATTGTTGCAATAAACTAAATCATTTTCATTAGAATAGTAGTTTTGAAACTCTGGATGACGGTTTCGAAAACCACACACTTCAGTGTCATGTTAAATCAGATTCCAGTCGTAATTCTAGAAGCAAAAAGTTCTGCCATATTGTGGAGAGTTTCGAATCTCGAACGAGGTCATTTAGTTCATTCTGAGTTATCAGATGGGGCTCGAATGTAGATGTGTTTCCTACATATGTAGGATCATCTTCCTCTTCATGTTGTATTTCAGTAGTTGTCTCAAGTACGTAATCTTCATCTGCAGTAAGATGAGCTGGAGGTCGTGGTACTGGTAATTCTTCATTGTGTGGAACTGGCCTAATTGCTGATGGCAAATTAGGGTACTGCACTGTGTTCTCAGATTCACTGGTTATTCCTTTTATCTGTGTCATACAAAAGGAGCAGTCTGAAGAATTTACTGTTGGTTCTCTCAGAAGTTCATGTTCTGTTCACCATTTGCCCACCCAGTCAGACGTTTCACGCTAGTACAAGTGTAGTGAGGAGCTCAGTTCTTATCTTGGTGTCTTACGCTGCAACCAAAATATAACTGATAACACTTCATCCCAAGTGGAGTGAAACATTGACGTTGCGATTTAAATGTCAGCTCCCCACATACGTATCAAAAATTGACCTGGTAATTTACACACTTTCTCGGCATCTTGTATCATGTACGGTATCACACACATATACACACGAACTTACACTTCATAAATTACAAAGCAGCACAGAACGCAATCTAACTCAGTGCATCACCACGCAATACTGTCTTGTCTTGAAAGTGATAATGGAATTCAACGAATTAATTTTATTTCGCTATTCCTTTCAGATTTTTTAAATTCATTGTTGTGAGGTCAAAATCGTAAAAATCAACTAATTTTCCACAGAAAGTATGCGTGTATTGTGTGCGCTCCAGTCTATTGGTGCTTGTACCTGCATGTCCGTGTATGTGCCGACAACAATACATCAACATTAGGTTTCTGTCTTTGCTGCATTGGTGCTTGTACCTTGCATTTAAACCTGTAAATAGAAACAACTATTCATATGTTTAGTTAGAATAACGCGATTCACATGAAATTAACATGATTTATTGAGTAGACATAAACCTATGTTTTCGTGCAATTCCCGTTTCTGTATCAGTGTATGAATAATGACACGAGAAAAAAATCTTATAAACTACTTTTTGGAGGGAATTTCCCACAAAATCCCGCTAGAATTTCCCTCATATAAAAATGGCGACACGGTTTGTAATTACCGTGGAAGCCACATCAGATTATCTGCACGTAAGTAACAAATTTCTGAAAATAACCCTTTTTTCAAGGTCACAGGGAAAATAGTGGGTGATGGAGAGAAACGATTACATATTTGAATTCTACGTGAAAAGTTTTATTAGAATCAGGTATTCTAATTTCTGTGCCAAAATCTTGTTGACTAATACATTCAAGGACAAAGTTTAATGATTATACGGTTAAAATAGGAAAGAAAGTGTTCGGGAGAAGTAACAATTATTTCCGCTGTCGTGCCTGTTAGTGTGTTATAGGAGCCAGTCAGAACTTTGAAGAGCAACGTGGATTTGATTTTCAGTCGGTTGAACACTGTTGTAGCATGTAAAATGATTTATGTAGTATATTGTATATGTTAACTAAATGAGCACATGCATATTTCTGTTCAGCATTGTATAATTGAATATTGCACAGATTTCACGTTGAAATTAGTAGTGCTCACGAACAAGACACAAGAGTGGATTAAGTGTGAAGTGTGATTTCTTCGTGCCTGGTAGACTGTTACGTGAATTTCCACCAAACATATCACACAAATACGAGAATTGAGTCCTAGGAAATCTGGTCGTGTCTGCTGTCTTGTGTCTTCCAAATAAGGAAAAAGGACTTGAAATTCGATTGGAGAAGTTTGTGTTTAACGCGCTCATATTTTGATGTTCGTTGTCCCGAGATTCTTTGCGTAAGTGAAGACCTCATACACTACAAAACGTAGTCGGCGTGCAAAACTAAAGGAGTATAGTATATTTAATGAATAATTTTGAGTTTAAATCTTCACCATTTTTTTAATAAAGCAGAGTTTCTCAGGCTACAACTTTTATCAGTTCACCATCATGTATTTCTTTATCCTTTTTGCGTATATACAGTATATCGACTCGTTTTGCTTAAGAAGCCTAATAAAAAGGAACTAATAATTAAAAAAAGTGAGTATACACATCTAGAACCAGAAAAGATGGTATATACCATTATTACTTGATACAACTAATATATATATATATATATATATATAGGTGGATCATTTATCTTGATACGCCCGTAAATTTTTAAACAAACTAACTGAAATTTTGTAGCATGCAAATAACGTTAGGGGGGACATTGTTTGGAACCTCTGTAATATCACAAAGTTAACAATATTGTCAACCCAATATAAACTTTATTTTTTCAAATGGCACTACGTCAAATTATTACATATTTAGAATTGCATGCAAATAGAAAACATACAATACTATATTTGTTATGCAGTGTTGTAAAGTAAGGAGTCTACAGTATCACAAACATCGAAAAACAATCAAATTTCGGGGGGCTATACGACAGCAATAAAATAAGTGAGAAGAACATGGTAATACACATCTAAAACACCTTAACGTTAAATATTACGATTATCGTATTGATGTATTTCAACAAGTGAAAACAAAGTCACAAGAAATTAAGAATTTGACTTCTCTTTTCAAAGCACATTTTTTCGAAAAAGAGTTTATATAAGTTTCACATTGAATTACGTACATAGTTTCCAATAGACAAAAATCACAATACAGTTTACAGCAATTTATATATCAAACCATTATGGAGATAGGAGAAATATCGTAAAATTTGATATATTACTTGAAATTGCATATTTGTGGGAACTTTCTAAAATTATTTTTGATTACTTTCCTTCTATAACATTACAACAATATTTTTTTTGGTAGATGTAATTCCTATAAGTTCTCGGAATTACATAATTTTAAGCAGTTTTGCAAACTTTACCATTGTTTACCATATCTCCAGGACGGTTTGAGACATTAAATCACTGTAAATGGCATTGTGATCTTGACATTTATTGGAAACCATCTATGCAATTGGATGATGTACTTAACTAAACAGTTTTTCGAAATATAGGCTTTTGAAAAAAGTCAAATTTTCGGTCACGTGTAGCTTGGTTCGTATTCATTAAAAATCCGTCATACCATGATCATAGTATGAAACACTAAAGTACTTTGGATATGCATTGCCTGGTCTGTTTCATTTGCATTGTTACTTCTGTAGAGACCACCGAAATTTGGTTGTTTTGTGGTACTATAGCGTCCTTAGGTGCAACACTGAATAATAAATATAACATAATTTTTTGTTTAATGCCTAGATTTGAAATATGTAATAAACTGATGTGGTAGTCATTAAAAAATAAAAAATAAAAAAAATAAAAAAAAATAAAAAAAATAAAAATAAATAAATAAATAAATAAATAAATAAATAAATACAGATTTATGTTGGCCTGACAATATTGTTAATCTTGTGATGTCAGGGAATATGCTGAACAATATCCCGTGCAGATATTTGCACAGTACAAAATTTCAGCGTTGAACATAATATTCTCTATGAGACCGGACTTTTGGGACACCGTATCTATCTATCTATATAGATAGATAAGTATACACTGAAGAGCCAAAACAATTTACACCTACTTAATATCTGATATGTCTACCTTTGGTTCGCAAGACAGCAGCAATATGGTTTGGCATAGAAGCAATAAGACATTTGTAGATGGTTGGAGGCATGGCGTACCATATCTGCACACACAAGTCGCTTAATTTTTGTATTTTCCGCGATGAGCTCTGATCTCGCGTTCAGTGACATCCCAAAATTGTTCAATCGGGTTAAGGTCGAGTGAGTTTGAAGGCGATTACAGCAATTCACTACTGTACTCGGACCACTACAGTACAACGTTGATCTTGTGACGAGGAACGTTGTCTTACTGAAAGATTCTATTGCCAACTGGTAAGATAGCCGACTTTAAATGGTGTACATGATCAGCAGTTACCAGCCGCTAGCAAGAAGCTCTCATGATGCCCTCCACGCGCACTGTTGGTCCCATGAATAACAATACAAAGGTTCCCTAAATCAAAACGTAGCCACCATCGGACTATCTTTGTCTTATGACCAATTCCACTAATTACCTTAAATTATCCCAATGTCCGTAATTAGGTGTGTCCGATCAAAGTTGCAGATAGTTGTATTGAGGTCATGAACACGTATGCGAAGTTTGTCGTTCTATTCAAAGAACACCCTGGGATCTCATTATCCGTAATTAATTCCACTCTTTCGGCATGTGTCATTTAAAAGTTCGAAAAACCTTAAATATTTAAATTATATACAGGGTTTTCATAAAGTCTGGACGGATTTAATTTGCTTATAATTTTCATAAAAATGCTCATAATGAAATCAAATTAAGTGCAAACGGTAGCGGAAGGATTAAATTTTTAGTTGGCAACACTGTTAGATAAGCGGCAACTCTGAACACGTTGAGAGAGGGAGAGGGAGGGCAAGGCCAATTCTGGTGTGTCGAAAGTTCACCAAAGAGTTAAAAAAGCCGGCACAGACTGAGAGTGCAATCCGAAAAAGTGGCATGCTAAGTTTTTGGAGACAGGAAGCGTCCTGGACCGTCCTCGAAGTAGGAGGCCGCCAACATCGCCTACAACAGTGAGCAGGGTAAGGGAAAGCATCATCAACAGCCCACAGAAGTCTATTCCTAGACGGTCCTACGCGAGTGTGTGGACGTAAATGGCGCCCAGTTGGAGGTGTGGCGATGAATGAACTGAGCTGGTGCAGATTACAGGTAAAAAATTTAATCCTTCCGCTACCGTTTGCACTTTATTTGATTTCAATATGAGCATTTTTATGAAAATTATGAGCAAATTAAATCCGTCCAGACTTTCTGAAAACCCTGTACTTTGTAAGTAGACTAGATTCTTGCAATCACTCACATCACCATCACCACATTATCTATTCATAATCAAGTTGTCTAGAGGTTGGGATGCTCCTTTTCTATTTCTTTTGGTGTATTACGTATTTTCATTTGCATCACAGTTGCTTTTTTTCCATTATTTATTTATTTATTTATTCATAAATTGCATTTTGATTATTTTATAAGAAGAGAGTACGGTCCTTCGAAACGGAGATTTACCCGAACATGACATTCAATAAAAGAAAAGGATGATAGCCGGACTCACCAACAATTGTTAAAATTAACAGACTGTTGAACGATACTTAGCACCTCGTGAAGGGGATCATCTCGTCATCTCTTATTATTCTCATGGAATAACCCATCTGTAGCAGAGTGACAAACTAAACCAACTTTTATTAGCAATTAAACTGTCGAAAGGGCATTAGTGGCCACTCACGGATTGTCAATGAGTCGAATGCTACCACCACAGAGTTAGTCACTTATTGTGAGTAGTGTACCCAAGGAACATTCACCTAATATTTCATTGAATAATTGTACACATAGATGTTGAACTTCGAGGAAGAAAGTTTATTTTGTTTGTGTACAAACTATAGCTTGAAGAGTCATTAAAATTTTATTGAAATGTTAATTAAATAATAGTTTGTTATATTAGACGAATGTATATGAAACCGGCAGTAGTGCTAGAGAGTAGTAATTTAACGTGATACTAACTACTATGTGAAAATCATTAACAAAATGTCTCTAGACATTGAAGACATGCTATATTGAAAGAATAAATTGTATAATGTCCTGACTCTACGCGTTAGTCTAATGGTTAGATTACACGCCTTTGGTGCACGTAGCCCCGGGTTCAATTCCCGGTGAGAGAATATTGAACATATTTCTATAGTAACAGTTCGAATTAATTGTTTCACTCCGTCCGAGGACATGAATGATACAAGCAAAAGTATTTTAAAAGTTCGGAGGGATAGCTTTAAGCAGCGGTCTGGTCTCCGGTTTGGACAAATAACTTCGCTCCTGTGAATCCGGAATGGCAGAATGCGACACATATCCTGAAAAAGTCACACAAGAAAATTTGCTCACAGTGTGCAAACTTAACAATCGCTAACTCATTACACTTGAAACACACATCACTACCGATTGAAATCTGTTCATGACAGTAGTCGTGAGTGAAAATCCACATTCCCGGTGCTTTGTTCAAGTAACTACTTTATAAAAAGCGTACCGAATCAAGTTCCTGAACCCGGGAGCACTGAACTGATAGATTGCGAACAACTGCAACTTTACAGGTCCACAACTTCCGAACCATTGCTGACACTGGCGCTGTGAATCCATATGCATCTTAATTATGACTGGCGTTTTCAGGATATGTGTCGCATTCTGCCATTCCGGATTCAGAGGAGTGAAGTGTATTTGTGAGTTGATTGTCGAAGGTGTCATATTAAATCTGTTCATGACTGGTGATAATCTAATCCAAAATTCCAAAGGTTCTTCCCCATTAGGTCTCAGTATGAGAGAGGGTAAGACTTTGGGAGGAGGATATTCTTTTTCATTGAAAGTCAGGTCAAGGAGAGATTTATGTATACATTTTTTTTAATAATCTTATTTGTACTACACGATAAAGTTCCCCGGAGCAATACCTAGAGAACTATTCTAGTGAGAAAGCTACTAAAAGTGATTTTGGTGGGTAGGTATTAATTTTCGTAGGTGCAAATTTTTGTAAACCAAAGACGAATTACGAGTATCTGATCTAAAGTCCGTGTTCATACTTCCTCTGCAATGTGAACAGTGACTCAGTGTGAACTCATACTGAGAAATCGCCCTCAGTTCTGATTATTTTCATGTCTCGATGTCGATCGATTGAATAATCATAGCAGATTGGCACTTAGATATCAACCAATTTCATGGTCTCAGAGAACTTTAGTTGTCTTCGCTTGAGTGCTTTAAAAACGGGCACATCAATACACGCACTAAAAGAAGAAATGCATTAACGAAAGTTTCTTCTTGAATATTTAGTACATTATACTACGTAAATATCTGCTTTCGTAAGATCGTACTTTCTTCTTTCGTACACACTAACTTAAAAAGTATAAAATAATGTCGGAAAGTACTGGACATTGTGCAGCATGTTTTCACGGTAGTCTCTCTGAGCAGTTCGTTCCGCTCAGTTGCGTCCTGAATTTTGTTTGTAGTTGTTGGTCAAATTGGTCACAGTTTGATTTGAAGTTGAAACTAAATTCTCGTGATTTTAGTCTGGCTTTTATTATGTTTTTGTTGGGTACAGTGGCAGCTATGGAAGAAAGTCCCATCGATAGAACTTTAAAATGTTATCGTTATAAGCTAAGGGAAGCAAGCTCACCTAGTTCACAAATTCTCGTATACATTTTTTTGAAGCTTTCTTTCTTTAGCTTGTCGGGATAAAATATAAATTTTTACTGATGTGACTTTCCTTAAAAGCCGCCACTGGACGGGTGGCTTCTTGTCTGGTACATATTGTATGTGAGTTTGTCTCTGCAGCTGCTTTTGAGAGTGTGAATCTGTCTTGCTTGTTAATTCAGGTTTTTTTCAAGTCACAACATAAGTATTCATCTACTTTTGAGATGTCTTCATGTGCAATTTCTCGAAATTCAAAACCACTTTCATTAACCCCTTACCGCATGCTGCCATAGGTTGGGTTATATGTAAGGGAATATTAGAATTAGTAGTGATGGCAATTTTAGGGGGTGCAACATTGATATGGCACATAACCTTTTTTCACTTTAGCTTTTTTGTGATTTATCAAAGGCATCAAATGACTGTTTCGTCTGCTGTGTGAGATATTGATGTGTATAAATAAGAGATTTTGGTGTCATCTGGCATGTTCTTTGTGAGTTATATGGCACTTACTTATTTTTCGTCGGAATTAAGTGAAAAATCTAAAATTAAAGTTTTAATTCATTTTTCAAGTTCCCATATGAAGATTTCCAATACTGATGATTTTTTTTTCGCTAAAAGAAAAAAAAACATACAGGAAGGGGTTAAACATCAACGTAGAAGTTAGTTGTTTTCAGGGTCCGGGTACATTTTATGTAAAATGTGTACAACCTCTTTTATTGGATAAGATGTTTAAATTAAAATACTTCTGTGTTTATTAGATTTAAATGTCCATACAAACGTTCCTTTATCAACGAGAATAAGTAAGATTTAGTTGCGAGTTAATTCTAGCATATATTTTGCGGAATGTTTGGAAAGCGAGTTTAGCATTTAAAATAACTTCTGATCAACGCTAGGGTATTAAATATCTTACCGTAGTTATTGCAAAGAAGAACAAAGTTTACAAGGAAGTAAATAGAATGTTAATGGCAGGAACTCACAGTATTACTCCGTACAGAAATCTACATTGCGACTCACACCGAAGAAATTGAAAGTAGAAAACTGTAAAATTCTAATTTTGCGATTTATATTTGTTAGGGATGAAAATCGACTAATTACTCAATATTAATAAGTAATTTTTGTGGCAGTTCGTTGGTGTAAGAAAAGATGTTATCAGTTGCGGAATGGTGAAGTGTTTGTTTACTTTCATTCATGAAAATATTACCGTTTGTGGGAAGTAGATCAGTCAGAGATAGGTGAGAATACTTACACGTAGGCGACCTGCCATGAAAGTGAATAAATGTGGAACCAATTGGTGTAGAGTTATATCGGTCTGTAGATGCAGTTGGCATAAGACACTTTTCGAGAGGGAAGATACCACTTGAAAACTGGGAGTATCTTACATAAAAAAAAAGTTGGGGTGTGGTGGGAAAGGAGTGTTATAGTATTATGCGATGAGAATGCATAATCAGGGCTTAATATTTAAACATGTAGGATTGGAAGATTAGAAGAAAATAAAATTAACATTATAGTACGTTGGAATATATTTTACATCTAGTATGGAATTGGATATATGTATTTCATGATTCTTAGAAATAGCCTAATTGTGTTATCTGCCATAAATATTCCATCAGAAATGTGAATTTGCAGCTACATAATTAATGAAAAGGCATACCATAACAAATAATAAGTATTCCATCCAATGTTGATAGACATAATTAGATGTTGTATTTGATTTCAGTTAAATGAAAAATGCTGTAGTTCAAATTATTAATCGAAAGTGGGTGATAGTACCGATATTCGTGTGTTTTTTAAAAATACTGTATAGATGCGAAAGTTTGGTCACCGATTAGCAAGGATGTACTCCAGCTTACAGTTTACAATGAAAAGTTTTAAGATATATACATGTTCAGGGTGTCTATCGGTCACGAAAGTCATGAAAAAGTCACGAAATTAGTAAACGGTTATGAAAGCCACGAAATTTAGCTTTATGGTCACGATTTTGATATATCTACGAATATAAGTACAGACTGGAAAATTTTATTGTATGCAACGTCAAAATTCACCACCAAAAATGTCTGATGTCGGCTTTAGACGCTACCAAATCGCAAGCAAAGCACGCTTCTATCGCATGCATGAAAATTCGGCCTAATTCACACATTCAAATTTGCTCTTGAAACTGTCCTTCAGCTGGCATCATTGAGTAGTGGCGATGCAAATCGCATCGCATCGCCGAAACCACCTATGCATCCAACCAGTTAATTCAACTGTGACAAGACACCAAGTTTTTATCGCTCCAGGGAATAACATTTGAAAGTAGAGATAAGGTAAAGATAAGTGCTGAAGAATATAGATACTGTTATTAGTTTTTGAATGTTACGAAATGTTATGGTTTGGTAAAGGATAGGTCACGAAAGTCACGAAATTTCAGTTTGGAATTTTAGTAGACACCTTGATGTTGCAGGAAAGGAACAAATACAATGGTTGAATGCAAAACCTCGAAACTACAAAATGTCCTCAACAGCTAATCTATTGCGGGTAATTTAATTTAGACACCGTTATGGCAGATCACATACGGTACGTGACGTTTGGGCGCCGCCGTTTAGGCGCGGACGTTTGGGCCCCGCCGGTTGGACACTGGACGTTTGGGCGCGAAGCCATTTGGGCGCCAGACGTTTGGGCGCGAGTTAAATTAAAAAGTCATTATGTTAGGCGTTGAATACTAAGTTCGAATCAGGATATCAGAAGGTGTCTACTGTAGTGGAAGTCCTTGAATTATACTGGATTTTGTTTTACATACTAGAAATACTGGAATTTCAAAATTCTAAAAACTGAATTAACAATTAAATTTTGTAAATTTAAGTTTCAACCAAAGTTAACTATGCTTTTTATTTGATAACTTTTCAAGCCAAAGGTAAGTAGACCAGACTAGATATGATTGACTGCATTACGTACATAGTGAGCCTACTCCATTAAAAAACTTAAAGCAGGCCTACTACTGTAGTTATGCAATAAGTATGGATGTCAAACACACTTTTAGTGGCTAAATGATCAATATATGTACACTCAACTATTATGTTTCACTTTGAAATCGTTCTTTTTTTTCTTTCGCCACTTTCTTTAGTGCAGATTAAATGCTTACAATGGGACGAAAAAAAAGTGTGTTAAGTTTTGATTTTTATATTGGAATGTTAATAAAAAAAGTGATACCAGAAATACAGCATACTACAGTTCCTAAATTCAATGTCTTAGACACCCTGTATTAACAGCTTTCCCTCAAATCGATTAGGATTTAGGATTTTTAGATTTCTGGGCTCTCGGCATGTAAGGCCATTTAGCCCGTCACGTTTGAGGGGGCACACTATCCGGGGAAAGGAAAGGAAGAAAAGATTGGGGAAGGAAGGAAGCGGCCTGGACCTATAAATTAGGTACCACCCCGGCATTTGCCTCGTGTGAATGAGGAAAACATTCAGGGTGGCCGGCCTGAAAAAGCGTGTTACACTTTTTCGACCGAATGCCCCTACCGGGAATCGAACCCGGGACCGCTCACACAGAAGGCGAGAGCATTAGCGACTACGCTACGCGGGGCCACTTCTCTCAACTCGAGTGCGCGGAAATCTTTTATTGGTAGTTCTTTATTGGACTTAAGGAAGAGAAGAGTTTGGCAAACGTAATACGAAAGAAAGCAAATTTTAATATTCATAAGTATGTAATTATTAACTTTTTTTAAAAAATACAAAAATTAAATCAATATGTTTTAATTAACATTAAGAAAATTATTAACAGTTCGTCTGATTCCTTCATTTTCTAGCTTTCTTATATAATACAAAAATTAGATCAACATTAGGTCAGAAGTAAGCGAAAAATCAATCCATGACGAGGTTAGGCAACAAATGCCACAAACGCATTAAACTATTTAATTTAGATGAATAAATAAGATAGAAAATAGATAAATGAGGTTAGATAAAGATAGAAGTGTAGGAAATGTATATATCTTGATTCGCGCTTAGTTTTCAGTGCCTAGCTTACTTAATATTTCGTAAATTGTGATTTTTACTATGTACCTCGCGCCCAAACGTCTGGCGCCTAAACGGCTTCGCGCCCAAACGTCCGGCGCCCAAACGTCCGGCGCCCAAACGGCAGCGCCGAAACGTCCGCGCCCAAATGGCGGCGCCCAAACGTCCTGTCCCGGATCACATACATGGGAAAGACATGCGCGAGTTCTTAGTGTCGATTAGAAAGCTTGTAGGAGAGACAGCCTTTGAATAAAGTCTGTGTTGTTTCGGAAGTAAAGATTACCAGCTCAAATTTATGTTTTCGTTTTAGTGCAAATATTGTGTGTACTTTTTAATTACTCATTCCTTGCTGAACCAAACCTTATTTATGTTGAGCATCGGAATTTTTTGAAAAATAAGCAAATTTTTAAGCAGAACGCTTGGCTTCGGGACATCGTAAAGAAACAACATAATATTTCTGATTCAGTTTATTTGGAGCCAATACTGTACGAGGTATGATCAAAAATACGGCGAACGATTTTATTAGAAACAAAGTAATAAACTTACATGAAATTTGTTTTAATCTCCTTCAAAGTACTGTCCTTGGCTAGCAGTGCACTTACCCCAACGTTGAATCCATGATTGGAAGGATTTCTCTGGAAGGCTTCTTTTGGAGGAACATTCAGCTGCTCCGTCGTCGCCCTCCAAACGTTTTCCTTTAAGGACGGTTTTAATTTTAGAGAAGAGCCAGAAGTCGCGTCATGTTATATCCGGAGAGTATGATGGATGTGGACAGACAGGAATATTTTTTTCGGCCAAAAAGACTCCTGTTCGTTAGTCAAAACTTGGGGAACGAATTTCCCACCCACTCTTCTCATTTCCAAATCAGTGGTTAAAATTCTTTGAACGGACCCGTAGGAAATGTTTAGTTCTTTGGAAAGCTCTCGAATAGTTATTCACCTCTTTGAGTTTTTTTTTTCTTCTTTTCACTTTGCATGTTTTCTTCTGTTTTTGAGATTAATGGACGTTCCGAACGTTGCTCGTCTTCTGCGGATTTATTTGCGCTTCGCTCATACCGCGTGTAAACAGTCTTCAGAGTTAGAGCATTATCGCCATACACCAATTTTAACATTTCATTAGTTTCTTTGGCACTTTTTCTTGCTACTTGAAACAGAATTTAATGTTCACGCGTTGTTGATGCGCGACAGACACGGTTAACACAGCCTCACTCTAGCGGCTCTGGACGCTGACTGACAAATCAAAACATGTTCCAACTTGACGCTGCTTGTCTCAACGGATAAGGCTATTGGACAGATTACATCAAATGGTTCTAACATCAGCAGTTGCTGCTATATATATAAAACTTCATTCACTATATTTTTTGATCACACCTTGTAATAGAAGTACTTGTTTTTGAAAATTTATGTCCCAAAATAATCTAAAGCTCAACATAAGGGTTGACTAAGCAATTAATGAGAGGCAGTAATTAAAAATGCATACAGTATTGGCACAAAAACATAAATATGAGCTGGTAGTCTCCAGTTCGGAACAGAACAACACATAAATAGAGCCTGTTATTCCACATGCGCTGCTTCACCATTCGAGATGTGACGGGCAGCTAAGACAGGGTGTTGTTTGCACTGCTTTACCCAGTGAGTCCGTTCTTTTTATGTTCCTGTTGTTTTATTTTCCCATCTCGTTTTTATCCTTCATAAACAAGGGTTTAGAAAGCTAGAAGTACAAAGAACTTTTAAGAATGACAATTCCATGTAAGAAAAATGTTTTTTATATACGTTTTGAAACATCGTTGTAAATGATTTATAATGTAACTATTATCAGCTGCGTTGTGGTTCAACCACTGTTTGTTGCGTTACTTATTAAAACCAATTGTCCTAGAGGGAATAATAGTCAACTTTAAACATAGTAGTTTCTATAACTTAATGATTTTTGTGTCTGTGCTTTTTTCTTTTTTTTTCCGGGAAGGGGGGGCAGCGGTGTGTGTCGTGTAAGGCATCATATTTTTAAAAAAAACATTTGTAGTCAGTGAGAAGTTTAGAATTTCCATGATTATGTGGTGCACTGGTAGACAGTTACATACTGTCGTACAGATATAGTGTGTCGTCATTATTTTTCGGTTTTCGAGATTTTTTGCATCTCGCCCCAAAAATGGTTCCATATCATACCAAAGTTACCCATAACGAAAATTAGCTTAATTGAATAATTTATTAAATGGTGCCCCAAGCAGTCTCAAGTTTTCAATGTATTTACTATACATCATAAGGCAAAGGAACTTTGCAAGTTTCGAACGGTTAGAGGAAGCAACACCATATTATGGAGGGGGTAATGAAAGTAGAACCACATATATTACTGCATTATCATAGCGGCCATCTTGAAGTCCCCCATCTTGGATTCAGGTCCAACAGTGTCATCGTATATGTTTTAGTGTGCTTTTTACCATAAATCTGAGGTTATTTCCAATTTATCTTTAATCATTTAATAATTATTGCCTTTATAATATCTGTTCATTAACTTGCAGTTGCTTTTCTAAATTTACAAGGTACCTTTACTCATTTTGTTTATCGTAAATGCATTAAAAACTTGAGGTTGCTTGGGGCATCATTTAATATTCAGTTGAGCTGATTTTTCTCATGGATTACTTTGGCCTTATATAGGACTATTTGAGGAGGTGAAACTCAAAAACACTCGTGTAAGTCCAAAACTTATATATACACACTGACCAGCCAAAACGCTATGATTATCCGGTACTTTTTGAACTACGTCGTTGGGCTGATGTAAGAGCCAACGGATCACAGCAGAACTACTCACCGTACGGTGACAAGAATCGCACTTATCAGTCAATGTGGCGCATCTGCGCAGAATGGGGAAGGCCGGTGATAAATCATTTTGACCAGACCAGATTGTGATGGCCAGACAACTGGGAACGAGCATCTCGGAAAAAGCGCGACTTGTTGAGTGTTCGCGAAATGCCGTGGTTGGTATCTTCCGAAGGTCCGAAAAAGATGGTGAAAGCAGCACCAAACAATAAGACATGGGGCAGCCACGCCTCATTAAAGATGTCGGACGCTGCAGATTGGGGAGGTTGGTACAACAAACTGTGGCACGGTTTATAGCAAACTTTAGAAGTGGACAAAACACATCAGTGTAGTCTTTGCAACAGACTGTGGAGCTTCTCGCTTCGAACACTTTTTGTTTGTTTGTTGACATTGTTGCAATACATTGTCCGCTTTTCATCACTTGTGAACAAGCGTTTCAGAAATTACTCGAGCTCGTTACGTTTGAGTAAAGATTCACTGATAAAAAATTCGATGAAGTAAATGATTTGGTGCCCAACCGTTTTTCTTCTTTTTGTAGCCAACTGTCTCCAAATGGTGGTAACACTTCTTAATGATGTAAACGTAGGTCATTGGCGATGTAAATTTAGGTCATTGGCGATGTCGTGATTGCTTACATGATGATCTTGCTACACTTTTGCCAGAATATGATCCACTTTGCTGTGATTAATGGCCCATTGCGAGGAGCATATTGGACATCGAAATTTTCAGAACGAAAGCAACTGAACTGTCTTTTGGCTGTTGCTTTTGAAAATACATCTTGCCCATAAATAACACAAATTTCTTTATGGGTACGCAGCATTTTCGTCTGTAAGGAAATAATGATGTAAAATGAAGAGCAGTTTTAGGAAAAGATAATTCATCTTCACAGTGCAATACCTTACGTTAATACAAGCATCTTGTCTGTCTTTGGTGTCACTGATTCGATCCCCACCCAAGTACGTTTGTGGTGGACAACATCATGCCTGTGGGTTTTCTTGGGGTTCTCCCGTTTCCTCCCACATTCTCATTCTACCAGTTATATCACCATCATTCACTTGCCTTAATTATACATCTCCGTTAGCTTAAAGGGCATAACATCGGACGTTAAACAAAAAATATTTCATTTCATTTTTTGTCTTTGGTACCGGTTTTCTCAAAACTTGCTTAAGTTTATACCCTTGCTAAGCATTTTGAATTCATATCATTCGTGACAAATACAGAGTTTTACTCACTAGGCGCCAGATTTGTATTTCCATTCGCCATTGAGACCTGCCGCCCTGGATGTTTTAAGCCCATATATACATGTGAAATCTTTGAGCTTTACGTTCCACGGTTATGCCGGTTAGGCTAAAGGAGACGGTGATTATGAGAAATGAATGAAATGGTGGAATGAAGAAAATGGTAGGAAACGGGAGAACCCACGAGCACGGTGTTTGTCCACCACAAAGTGCACATGGCGCGAGCTGGGATCGAACCATGGACCCCAAGCACCGGAGGTGAACGCTCTACCGCGCCCCCTCAGTAACCCTGTGTGGTACATACTTTTTAGTAAACTGTTGGATTCATTATGAAAGCGATTCTCGGGCTTTCTTGTTGCCAAGTGTCTGTCGTTACCTTTTCCAGAGTAAGAGATTGGCAGCTGAAAAGGAACGTGAAACTACAAAAAGTCAGCAAAAGTAATTCTTAGTCTGAATAGGTTTGCAATCGAGGAACTCCATTGAATTGTATGAGAAAAAGAGGAAATAACTGGTTTTCCTTCCCTCATATTTTCAGTAAGCGCCCAATTCAGTGAAATTTACATGCTTTCATAGATCAAAGTTATATTCAATGATATCTGAGGGACTACATTTTTTTTTTTTTTTTAAATATTAAAAAGTTTGTACATTTTGAAGTGTTCATTACGTCTTAGATTGTTACAATTTATTTTCGTATCTTAGGGCTTGATATTTTGACAGAATGATGGTTGTAATATTAATTTATTTTGAGCAGTATAGTTATAACATTAAGACGAATTTTAACATTATTTCATACAACAATAATCTTTCAGAATAGTGCTAGCACATACCAGTGTCTATTTCTGAAGAAGAAATTAAAATTATTTTAAGCAGTAGTAGTATTGTTTTCTTGCTGGATCTTCGTCCGATGTTGCGAAATCGTCCGAGATACGATGTATAAACAAAACGAATTGTACTATATCTCATCTATGTTTATACATGAATCTAGTATAAATCTCTAATAGTAATCTATATATTTCTTTGTGAATATCACTGAAAAAAAAAGGCGGTGTGGGTTTTCAGATTACCTTCTTATTACATTTGAATAGTATCTTTTGTAATATTATTTTCTGATCTGATTTTGTTTATTATTTTGTTTTTTGTCTTTTAAACAGCCCACAAATATACTGGGAGGTGTATAAGTACTACTGGTAAGAAACACCACCTAGTGATTTGTTTGGTTTGTAGTGGGCTTACATAAATACTGATAGTGCTTTTTTTTTTTTATTACTATCTTTGTTTCAGCTAAAGCTTTATACTACACCTGATTTCTTAAAACACACGTATGGCATTGGGTGTGTGCACATTGAGTACTTGTTTTCTTAATAAATAATTAAAAAAAAAGAACACAAAAAGAAGCGAATTCACCTGTACGCTTGCTGTTCCGCCTTTTCCTTAACCTCCATGTCCTGTTAAACATCGGTGCCTTGTTGGACATGCTGCTTTCTGTTTTTTTTGAGAACATGTTTGGGAGAGTTATTATGTTTTAGAATGCTGCTGTCTTTTGTTATCACACTTTGTTATCCTTTCCTTGTCTCCTTCTCTAGCGACACTATATTTGTCACAAGTCTTTGTTTTTATGGCTACGTGGTGGTGTGAGGTTCTGTGGTGATGGATTGAATCTTGTGTGTTAGGGCTGAATGTAAGACGTGATGAATCTATATATATATATATGCTCCTTCTCCTTGAAGTCACCTGCTTGTGGGCACATTTGCGAAGCCGCTTATTTTATACATATTTTAAATAAAATTACTTGTTTTTTGTACTTAGTTAACATGTAGGAACTTGTTTCAGTCAATAAATTATGCATTTAGTGCTATTTGCATCATGCAATTCGCAACTTTTCAACATAAAATGATGTATTTAATAAACATTTAATGTAGGCGGATGCAATACTTTTAAAGAGTAAAGGATCTAAGACTGTGCTTAGGAAAAATATAAGTTGAACATGTTCTCCCAGCGCCGTATTTTTAATATTCCATAATGATGTATGTTTATGTATTCTGTACTTTTAAGATTTTATAAAGAATCCAAAGTTTTAGGGTACTCAATGACTTGTAACTTAGTATAACTTAGGACAAAAGAAAATAGTATACCATCTACAAACTATATACACAATATGGGGGGCGCGGTGGCTCAGTGGTAGAGCGTTCACCTCTGGCGCTTGGGGTCCCGGGTTCGTTCCCAGCCCCCGCCAAGTGAACTTTGTGGTGGACAAACATCGTGCTCGTGGGTTTTCTCGGGGTTCTCCCGTTTCCTCCCACTTTCTTCATTCCACCATTTCACTCATCTCTCATCATCACCGTCTCCTTTAGCCTAACCGGCATAACCGTGGGACGTAAAACTCAAAGATTTCATTTCATTTCTATATACACAATATGTATTTTCTTTTGTCTTGGGGTGTTAAATCACATTCAATTAACGCATTTCTGATTTACATGCGTTTGTACAATCATGTTGAAAAATGGAACGACCCCTTTATACATCCGTAGATAGAATATTTTGTCGTCTCCCACAAGAGTATCCAATCGTACTGCTTCTGTTTGCTTGATTTTGAGATAGACTCTTGGGTGGTGCTAAACAGTTTGATGTGTTAGCTTCGTACGAGAGATCTGTTCTGTTCCCGATGGGAGTCCACCGAATTCACATCTCACATTAAAGCGTTAAATAAATAAATAAATAAATAAATAAAAAAAAACTCTATAGGAGCACATCACAGGTTCATTGTGAAGGTATGTCATGCTGTGCTTTGTTATTGAAACGCGACTTAAATCTCAAACATTATTTTGTCTTAGAGTTGCAGCAGATTGTTGTATTAAATAGAGCTGGGCTTTCTTGTTTAAGACAATACTTTTTTTTTCTTTTAATTTAATCAATCTGGTATCATATTTTCTTGAACATGACAGTATAGTCACTTCTAAAAGTGTTCTGGTAATATTTTTTATTTCCGAATTAATGCTTGATTTCAGCAAAAAACTCGGATCGCCAGAGTAACTATTTAAGACAATGAGTGCTGTTTTTTATTTGATTAGTTTGTTCAAATATCGACAAGTATATAGTTGAGTTGAGTTGATTTTAGTTTAGCGTCCCTTCAGCAGCGAGGCTATATGAGACGTGGACCTACTGATTAACGTGGAATCCGAACCACATGAGCTCCCGCCGGGAATCGAACCCGGGTCTCCCACGCCAATGGCGCGTACGCTAACCGCTTAGCCACGAAGGAGCCCAAGTATATAGTTGATACAAGTTTTATCACAGTTCAGTAATTTTCCCTCGAATATTTTGCATATCTTTGTTATTAATGCTGTAATATCTAAAAGTTCATGTATAAAATTACATTACTAATACTGCGAATATAAAAGTCACAATATTGATAATGTATCGTGAAGGTGCTATGTAGTCGTTGGACCCAATATATATATATATATATATATATATATATCTTCTTGTGATGCTTGCTTCATCACCTATGCAAGTTGTATTATAACTAGCTATAGGGACTGTGTTTTAAAGCATCGCCGTGCTTGCATTTTTGTTTCCTTCTTTGAAGTTCCAACGTACTAATGAAATAAAAATAACATCACTACGTTATACAGTTATGTTCTCATGTATGCTGTTTACGTGAAGTTGTAAGTTACATACACGTCTATGCAATAGGTATAATGCATATATTACATATAGAAGAATTCAGCTCAAGCTTCGAAATATTTCACACTTTTGCCATAATCAGATAATTTTATCAAAATTTATTATTGTTGGTTAATTGATTTAACAAGTAATTCTATTTTCATAGCTAAAATTATACCTATTTATTTTTTTCCGAAGATAGAAATAAATACATTTCAGAAAAATCTGTATCCCAAAAATGATATATTCATACTGAGCTAGGTAACCTTACGTACGAACATCGGCATGGTTAGTTAAACTGTTCAAAGTCTACAATTATTTTCAGTACATCTCATCAACGTTTGATCATAAAATTTCATGTTTTACCACATAGTTCTGGCATGTTATCGAAAATATTTTCAGTCTTGGTTAATTAGGGTCTTCAAAGTTCTAGGTCTGTCAGTTTGATAGGAAACGCTCTGTCCTTCAGAATCCCCATGATATCGAATTTATAAGATATAAGGTGAAGTGGTTTTTGTGGGCCGTCAGTAATTCCATGTCTGCTTATCTATTCAGTGGAATAAACATAAAAGGAATTTGAGTGCGATTAATATATAATGGCGTAGTGCGTCCTGTGGTTACCAAATAAATTAATGTCTCAATCCTTCAAAAACAGGATTATTGTCTAGCACAATAACTACTTTGTGCAACATAATACCTGAAATTTTTAGCATTCACATAAATTCTGAAAGTCTGTTAAAACGTCCTTGTAATAAGCTAGACATGTAAAAGATTTCGTTCTTATGTTCGTATATTTTCTTAAAACTTCTCTCCGAAATACCCAGTTTCTTAGAGGCATGCTAGGTATTCATCGGTTGTCACAGATTATTGACTGATCTTGGTTTAAACAGATGGGTTCAGTGCAGCATTTACTATTTATTGAAATTGTATTCATTGGTTCTGCTTGGTGATTTAATATAAGAAAAATCTTCACAGAACTGTTCCCTTACTTCAGCATAATTGCAGCGAACCTGCTACCACTTCAAAATAAGCACTGGATGTTCAACTGTTCATTGTAGTGGACAAAATACCCATCAATGTGTACCAATTCAGCACTCTCACAAGCTTGGCTGCAACTGTCTGTGTCTCTGAGGACAGTACTCGAACGAGATGATTTATGACGTGCACTGCATTTTTAGCAAATGTGAAAGGGTTTCTGATTTTATTAAAAATATTGGCTCAGCATAATCTTCCTAATAAATATTTTTCCGCTGCTGTAATAGGGCACATATTTTATTTAGACTTCTAAACGATGCTATGCATAAGTATCGAAGATAGTAAAGAGCGTTTTATTATTTTTTTTAAATCCAGAGTTTCATGAATGGGGTTCATCTGCAGCTTTAATCTGCTATTCAAACCGGAAATGGTAGAAATGGACCATTTCCAGTTCTAACGTTGATCGCGTTCAAACAGAAACGATAATAGATAGCGAAAGGCAGTTCTCTGCAATCGTTTCAGCTTCCCAATAATAATTTCATCTCATCTCTTCTCTCTACTTAAACTAGAAGTGATAGAAATCCACTATTAACTTCTGGTTTCAATATCGATTTCCATAGAACAAAAATGATAAGAGATAATGAAGATTCAATATTTCAAGAATCACGATTTTTATGCCTCTATTCAAACCAAAAGTGATTAAAATTTGCAATTTGCGGTTTCAGCACTGATCACCATAGTGAAAAACTGCAATAGATGGTAAAAAAGAGTTTTTTTTTAAATGTGAATCCAGTACTGCATGGATAGGTTAAATCTCAGTTTTTAATCTCCTCTTGAAACTGGAAATAGTAATCCCTGTACAGTAATAACTGTAACAAACAGCGAGAGACTATTTTAGAATGGGTTGAGTTGATTTTGAATTTAACGTCCCGTTCAGCAGCAAGGCTATATGAGACATGGACCTACTGATTAGCGTGGAATCCGAACCACATGAGCTCCCGCCGGGAATCAAACCCGGGTCTCCCACGCCAAAGGCGCGTACGCTAACCGCTTAGCCACGAAGGAGCTCTGTTTTTGAAATGGATTCAGCGTCCGAAGAACAGATTCCATCTCGGACACTGTAGTTTTCGTAATGTGAAACAAAACTCCCTACTTGTATATGCGCTTGAAGAACTGTATCGTGGCATACTATCCTCAATGAAACTTTCATTTGCTTGTGCTCGCGTTCAACCTCATTGGACTTGTTCGCTCGCACTGAGGTTCTGGCTCTCTAACCACTAATAGCGCTCGTGTTCGCGCTGAGGTTGTGCCTGAGAGTCGTTTTCGCGGAATTTGAACATAGATGGTTTAAACAGTATCTACATCAAGTGAGTTTTGTACAGGGTGGAACAGGTTATTTTTTTACCACTAGTACTCAGCGACGAGTAGGGGTATTGATTTGGAGTGACTGTTGGCAGACAGCTCAGACAATTCTGTTTCAGTCGCTATGGAGCGTTGGAGCGTAGAGCATCGTATGTTCGTGGTCGAGCAGTTCTTTAGAAACAGTGATTCTGTGGTCACGGTTCAACGTCTTTTCCATCGAAAGTTTAATGTCGAACGTAGAGATACAGTCTCAGATCGAAACACTACTCCGATGGGTTGCAGCGTTCAGAAGTACTGAATCTGTGATGAAAATGAAACCAGCTGGTCTTCCTCGTTCAGTTTGAACTTCGGAAAAAAAGTGAAAAGGGCAGTTCTTGCTAGCCCGAGACGATCCACTAGGTGACAGGCTGTATCGCTGGATATGTCACGTCGTTCGCTTCATCGCATCTTACATGATAATTTCAAATTTCACCCGTACAAAATAATGATTGTCTAGCAGCTAAGTGAAACAGATTTATGTGCAGCGCAGAAAATTTTGCGGCATAATGGACACTATTTTTATGGAAGACGCAGATGTCCCAGTTTTTATGAATAATGAAGCCCATTTTCATTTAGATGGTTATATTAATGTACAAAACTTTTTTTTTTTTTGTACGGGTGAAAAAAAAAAACTGCTCTACGCTCCAATGCTCCATAACGACTGAAACTGTATTGTCTGAGCTCTGTGCCAACGGTCGCTCCAAAGCAATACTCCTATTCGTCGCCGAGTACTAGCGGTTTAAAAAGACACGCCTTTCGTCCGCTCCACCCTGTATTTGAGAAACACCATATTCGAAGATTTGCTTGAATTCTCATTTACTCCCACTTCATCACTTTACATTTTAAAAAAAAATATATTTTCAATTTTTTCTAGTCTTTTTGTGTGATGGCCACAATATATGTTAATTAATTTCATTCATAACAATTATCATATCCGATGTTTGTGTATAAATGTGTTCACATTGTTTTCGCTTGCCCTTGCCGTTGATCTAATGGTAAGCGTGCGTGCCTGTGGTGCACGGGGTCCTGTGTTCGATTCCTGGTGAAAGAGCCTCGTAATTTGAACGCATTACGGTGATTCTGATTCCCCACCTTAAACTGTGGGCCCACTTCACATATAGCCTTGTTGCAGAACGGGACGCTAAATTTCAATCCAACCAACATGGTTTTTACAGGTTTACAGAGCTTTTCTTGACATACTAAAGGCGAGTGTGATACAATAAATTGCTTATAATAAAGATATTCGAAATCAACTCCTGGTGTCGGCAATCCAGTTGTAGCTTTTCTTGAAATGTTGTACAGTCAGAAACAATATTAAGTATAGGTTGGAGGTATAAGAAATGATAGCTCCAACCTATACTGAATATTGTTTCTGACTACGTATCGCTGGGCGAATTCTACATTTTCACTGATTATGATTTCTTATCCAGTCTTAATCTGAAAGGGTATAGGATATTAGGAGTATTGGACACAATCATTAGATTATTTGTATATACAACTCTGTTATAACAAAGAATAGACATGCTATAGGACAACAACAACGTAACCAGTGCTGGGAGAACAAATATAAAATTGGCCAAATTACAGCGATTTTGAAGATTAATTAATTGGATTCTGAAACTTGAAATATCTTATTTCAAAATTCAACATTTTGTACTTGATTTGGAGGTATTGTTTTTTCCTTTAAATTAATAGTCTCAGACTTGCTTATATTGTTATTAAATACAGTTGTTTTATGTTGAAGGTAAGTAAAGTTGAATCTTACCTGATTTTTTTTTTTTTTTTTTTTTTTGTAAGTGTACTTCTATAATTGATTATTAGAAGCAAACTAATAACTGCTATTCATATACTACTTGTGATTATATTCACACCATAGTGCAAAATAATTACCGGCACAGAGCTATATAGGATGGGTCAATATTATTTAATACTTACATGGAAGAACATTCAGGGGTATGGTAATGAACACGTACCAAAATAAAGTTCATACGTCTTTTCATATGTTCTTTTATCAATAACTTTGTAAGAATTGGCCAGTTCGAATACTGTTATTTTCAGGAACACTCTAACAATGTCGAATGCCTATGTGAAAATAAATACCATATAACTCTGAATCCAAGACGATCCCTCATTTTTTTATCAAGAAAAAAAATTGCGTGCATTTTCAGAATTACTATAAAACTACATTAAGAATCAAATCAGATACAGACCTCTTTTTGTCTCTCTCACTGGAAGGATCCGCTGATTCTCCAAACGTTTAAGGATAAAGCGGCAGGCGATGAAGAGTGTCACTTAAGAAAAACTGCAGTCATTTGTCGCGAAAGCAAGACAACTTCATGTTTTTGGGCGCGCAATTGAAATCTTGTGTTAAATCTGTGTTTGAGTTAAAAAGTGATCATTTAGGTTTGCTACATAATATCAGATAGGATGCAAGATTTCGGGAACTTAGCTCATAGTTCCATAATGTGATTATTTGAAAACATGTACAGTCAGCGAAAAGTTTTTTTTTTTTTTTCCGTTTGGTAAAATTTATTTTGGGAATAACTGTAGTATGGCAGGAAAGTACGACAATGGTATGACTGGAACGTACAGAAAATTATTCTTTTCAATTTATTGAAAACTTTACTCAAATTGTCTTTCAATTCTGAAGTTATTTATGAAATTAATTTCATCAGACGGAAACAACTTTTGTCGCTGAATGTACTTACACCTTTAAAGTAATCCCGTTGGTACACTTTTGCTAACGTGGTAAAGCTTCAGAAGACACTGTTGAATACAAACATAATGCCGCCTGCGATGTCTGTTTCATCTTGTATTCTGACGTGGAATGACGCCCATTCAGATGTTTTAGCGGAGAAAATAGGTTAAAATCGAGAAATGCTAATCTTGTAAATAGAGGAGATGTTGAAGCACAGACGTTCTATGTTTGGCGAGAAACTGTACTGCGAGGAGAAACTGTTGAGTGTATCATTGTTTATTCCGCTACATCTAAGGGCGCTTAAGGAGGATTCATTGCTGCAAACGACTCAAAATATCCACACGTAGCACTCTTTTATTTTTCTACCATTACATGGTGCACAATGACCTTTAAAGTCAGCGAAAGTGAGGTAAATTAAAATGAATCAGGGAAATGCTTCAAAATAAGCTGAAGTCAAGGAAATATGCTATATTTCACAAAATAGTCGGGAATTATTATTATTATTTAGATGACACAGAAGATATGAAGAACTCAAAAAATCGAGATAGCTACAAAATATAGAAATAAAGAAGCTTGAGGAGCGTCGAAAGGTATTAAAACTTTTAAGCTTTGAAAGATAAAGATCAAATCGAACGAAAAATTCAAATGGTACAGAAGAAAGAAAGAAAAAAAAAAAGGTTGAGTTACGATACGAGATCATTTTATGAGTGTATTCAGAATGCGAGATATTAAAGATACCGTTAGTTTATAATTACTGTTTGATACTAGTGTTTTATTGTATTCCAAATACAAACATTAAGAAAGTAAGCTTATAGTGAATTTAAAAAAAATAAAAAATGGAACATTGGATGGCTACGGAGATGGCTAGGGAGCGAAATTTCCTAAACCTAACATGAATGATAGTATTCAGGGTGTCGCGAATCAGAGAAAATTTACTTGCGGAAATTCAGTAAAGTAGAGAAATCAATACTAGAACGGATTCTAATTTTGAGAATTTAAGAAAACGTCCAGCTTGACAGTCCCGTCATTGTTTTCTGGTCTGCTTTTCCTCAATCTTAATGGAGACTGGGACTTCTATGCTGAAGAAACCTCCTGGGTCGAATATCGAACTGGAGTTGCCAGATTGAACAGAAATCAGTGGCATTTGTATTAATTGAAGAGAGAAATTCAAAACTGAAAGTTTTTGAGACCACCATTACTTCCAACACTTGCAACTACTATGCATTACTAAGTATTAAACACTACCACTACAAGTAACCAAACGTATACTGTACTGTACTAAATAAAAATAACACAAATCTGTACTCCTACCTTTTTACTGTTACTTGCTTGGAGAGCTTGCAGCTGAAGAAAAATTTTATTTTCCAGAGCCGTTTCGTGAAAAAATTGACAGTCACTTTTCAAATTCACCTGAACACACATTTCTGCCATCACAACTTCTGTTTAACACAAAACTATAGTGATTATAGACGTCTACCTTTTTATTGTTACTTGCTAGGAGCGTTTGCTGTTGAAGAATTTTATTTTCCAGATCCGTTCTGTGGAAAAATTGACAGGTCATTTTCAAATTCACATGAGCACAAATTTCTGCAATCACAAGTTCTTGATCATTTAATTGTAAAGTTTTCATTATACTGAGCATTCCTTCAATATATACTTTACTGACACGTATATTCTAATTGACAACAATTATTATGTTCCGTATCATGTGTTGATATTATTGTCTTCAAAACAAAGGACTTACTATACAGTTTATTTCCATCGAAACTCAAATATAAATCAAAACAATGTTGGTGCCGCGCAATAATACAAGTGCAACAATAAAAAGAAATGAAATTGAGCCTTTCGTTACAATAAAAGTAAAATCCTTGTAAATAGCTAAGAACTAATTATATCATATATTATAAAGTATAAATGGTATAAATTTAGATAATGTAATTTTTATCCGTAGATAAAGTTCGTTTACTCGTATATTGTACTTCGAATCCCGCCCAGAGATTTAGAACTATACATCAAACTTTTGTCACCAGCGATTCTCTCTCTCTCAATCTCTTTGATTCATTCTTTTTCTTTTTTCTTATAAACATTATAACTAGCCCGATATCTATATCTCCCTCTTTTTTGTTAACAGTAAAGTGAAACAAGGTCCTCACATACATGCCTCATGTTAAGATTTTTAGTGGGAGATAGCTGACAGGTGGTCACTCATTAATTGAATATTGTAGCAGGGTCTTCAATTGTTGAATGACATTTAATGTTTTCTTCCGTCTCTGCAGTCAGTACAACCAAAGTGCTCTTTATCATTGATGGATTTGGGTTTTCTCTCAAATGTAAAATGGGTGTGCTACTAATGCTATTGATGTCATCGTTGTAGTATCATTGTATAATGTCCTTAGCATTCTGAAGTTGTCCATAATATTCGTACTTCCTCTTAGAAATGCATATTCCTTACCCACGGATAAGAATACAAGACCATGTCTGTGCTCACTGTTGCTTTGATCACTGGAAAAAACATTATGAGAAATGGAATTATTTCACTCACTGCTGCTTTTACATTCTGTTGTTCCACTAAGTACACACAGTCCCGGAATTTTTGTATTTTCCCTCGTATGTATGTATGTATGTACACATTAAATAAACTGACCAGTAGATCTTTTTATTAAATTAAGGATGGTATTAATCTGATCTAGAAAATGGTTGACGCGTGTTCGAATTCACTAGATCGTGGACCCCTTGCCTCTAAATTTTAGAAAAATAAATAAATAAATAAAACTACAAATAAAACAGTTGATACTGTGCATTCATTGCCTGATAATCAATGCATTTCTCATAGAGAAAATTGTTTAATGGTGATGTTGCCTATATATTGGACTATAATTGTTGTAGGATAAAGACAGCAAATTTCACACTCCTAAATCGCTCTTTTGATGCCACGATGTTTAATCGTGTGTTTCCTGCCTCCGAAAATATTTCCAGCTCCTTAATCTATTTTTCGAAACCTCTTTCAACTTTCACACGGTATATTTCGTATCTTACTTCCATTAATTCTTAAGAAGAAACAAGAGTCGATACAGCTAGTATGGGTTAAGTGGTTCCATGTAATTGAGCCATAAATACTTTTCATTATGTATCTCGTGTCTACAAAGCTTTTGGGAAAAAAATGCACAATATTTTAATGTAAACAACAGTTACGTTACTGTACCTATGGAAGTTTCACAATTTATTCATTATATTAATAATCGTTTTCTTATGGAGTTATCAATTTATTAATATAATAAATTACAAATATGCCCGTGAAATTTCCATCGGTCCCGTTGTATTAACATATCTGTTACTTACATTGAACTATTTTGCTTTTATATATATATAAAATATAATGTAAAAACCCTTTTATAGACTCAAGAAATACAATGAAAAGTGTTTATGACCCATGTTAAATAGAAGTTGGTAATTCATACTAGCTGTATCCATTCCTGCTTCCTCTTTCTCTGTCTTTTCCCCAGGTTACTAAGTAGAAAAGAGTTGAGTTGATTTTGAGTTTAACGTCCCGTTCAGCAGCGAGGCTATATGAGACGTGGACCTACTGATTAACGTGGAATCCGAACCACATGAGCTCCCGCCGGGAATCGAACCCGGGTCTCCCGCGCCAAAGGCGCGTACGCTAACCGTTTAGCCACGGAGGAGCTCCTAAGTAGAAAAGAGATATATGCAAAACGTTTTCTTACCATGGTGATAATACTGCATAGTTCCCCACTTGAGCTTTCTATTGTTTGTTCAGTTTTAAGATTCGCACACAAAACACTTCAGACCAAATCTGAAGTACTACTTATAGTAGAAAGTAAATAAAGTGAACATACAGTCAAGGTTTTGTTCCGGCTCCCTATCTTAATTTAGTATAAGTAACGTTGTCGATTTTCGAGGAAGTCTTATGGAGCTATTTAACCTAATTTATGATGTACTCAGCTGAAGACAGATACTTTGACAAGCCTGATACCGACTAATCTAAAACTTTGGCGTCTCTTACATGCTCTTTAATTCTAGTTGAAACATTTTATTTATTATTCCGATATAGATTTGTTTATATTAACAACTTGCCAGGTATGTGCCTGAAGAATGGAATTGTCTACACAATTATTTTTTATCCGTACTTTATAATTTCGTCGGTGACTTTAGCACTACCTTAAAACCAAACTTGTTGGCTTTCCGAAGTCTGTATGAAAGTTTAGGCACGAAGGGAGCGAAATTCAATTTGGTGTATTATCGTGATCCTGTACTCCGTCTTCGCGAGGTTTTTTGAATAATTTGTAAAGCTTTTAAATTTCACTTTTCTAGCATAACCTTGGATTATGCATTAAGTAGATCTAGTTGTGAACCGATTTCAACTGTTGTTCTATCAGCTTATCCCATAAGAAATGTCATTTTTCGGTGACCACTGCAGTGACGCCATCTGATGTGCGAATAGTGAAGTGAATGTCTCTTGCCATAGCTGAGTCGTATGGGTTACTTCTTTGGGAGCAATGTGTAGAACAACAACACCCTACTCCTTGTTTTGGAATTCCGCTTTATGTTTGAGCAGTGTCGGAGGATCACATACGACATGTCATGCTGTATGAATATCACCAGACATTCATCCGGCGCAGCGGGGCAAAACATCAATGGTATATATGGTCAGAGTACCGTCTATGTGCGGAGGTTCCAAAGGTTTCGATCTGGGGATACTAACTGTAAGAAGGGAGACTCGTACAGCTGACGATCCCCTGCGAGTTGCGGTGGAGGTGAATCCAGTTCAAACTGTTGGAAAAACTAGCGAGCGAACTTCATGTCACACATTTAACCGTTGATCGTTATCTGTAGGACCCTGGGGTATGTGTCAAAATTCGTTAAATCGGTACCCCGTACATCAACGCCTCAACAGAAGTAGTAGCGAGTTTTTTTTGTCACTCGCCACAAACGTGAGCCTTTTCTGGGCCAAACTGTAACAGGAGATACAAAGTAATTTTGTACTATAACATTACATGCAATCGTCAGTGGCTATCTGAAGAGGGAAGTGCGCAGGAACTGTGTCAAAACAGGATTTCCAACTTTGCAAAATGATGATGAGAGTTTGGTGGGATATCCGTGGGGTAATCCATTGAGAGTTCTTGCCACCCAGACAATCAATGCAGATGTCTACAGCCTGAACGCCTACGGGATACATTCTTTAAAAAACGTTTTGCTCTGGTTCATTGCAAGGATGTGCCTGTCCATGGGAATAACGCGAGCCCCGCACAATGCAAGAAGGATCTGTACTAAGATCGAGAAATGTTGCTGGGAGAAAATCTCCCACCGAGCGTTTTCACCAGGTTTTGCACTGTCAGAGTACTGTCTTTTTTACAACCTACAAAACCACCTTCCTGGGTAAAATACGTCAAGGATTACGATAAAGAATAACGTGTGACGAACCGTGACCCGGTTCTTTGCCTCGGAAACTGGTGACTTCGTTCAGCGGGATATTCAACGACTGGTTGACAGGGCAGAACATTATGAAGTCCGATGGAGACTATTGTCCTGACAGATGGTAGTGTTGCAAGTAAGTTACCGTTCTTTCCCTCATGGAGCAAAAAGCCTGCAAGAGACGTCAAAGTTCCAGATCAGGTAATATCAGGATTATCAAAGCATTTGTCGTCAGTAAGCACATCACAAATAAGACTTCCTCGCAGATCGGAAACGCCACTTAAACTACATTAAGACCAGGGAGCCGGAACTAAACCTTGATCAGGGAACGTTTGATAGAAGTTGTACACAACAAACAACTAACCATAGTGGTGTCGAGGATGTGCATAACATATTAACCGAAAACTAAGCAGTTTTCATAAGCATTGTTGTAATATAGTGACTGGCTGCTCAGATCTGCGAAGGAGAATTCAATCAATATACTATTATAAATCCGCCAGAAGAAAGAAGAAAAAAATCATTAAAGTTATACTAAAACAATTTTAGATAGCAATGACGAAAACATGTTTATGAGTTTACACCCCAAAGACCATGATAAAGCAAAACATTAAATTGTAATAAGTGTGAGCTGAACTAAATCAAAACTGACTAGCCAAATTATGACCCCGCATGCTGACACCCAATCTTTAAATAAATAACTATTAAAGTGAATTTGAAAGCAAGATAAAGACTGGACGTCAACTTAAAAAATGGGTGGAAGCAGCGAGGATCGTTGCATCATCGTAGAACCAGTCGAGTATACGAATTACCAAGCATCAGACTACCGCTGGAAGAATGGGACTGCAGGTTGTGTTCATAGTGTAAGTTAGAACAATTGTCGAGTGTATTTTAATTGTGATTATTTAAGTTACAAGAGTTCAGCAGTGTCTGTAAGAAGTTGCGCTTGGCAATTAATAGAGAAAACATTATTGTGAAGTCTCGATTTCGTAACGAACATTAAAATTATCAAGATTCAAATAAACTCGGATAGACAGTGAAAAGGATCACACGCTGGAAGTTTCAAAGTCGTCCAGTAGATGTCAACTGCTGGAGGATTTAGTGCTATCTAACGGCGCGATGTTTAATTTCTATTACCTTTGTTTCAATAGAAGAAAATAGGAGGTGGATAGTTACCGTTACCGTGAAGAAGTTAACGGATTGATTCCGTTAAGAAAACAAAGTCGGCCGAGATAATTCATTGAAAAAAAGACAACAATTCAAAAACTCTTTTCGTTCAGGAATTATCGTGTAAAGTAACGTACGTACTAACACTACAATCTTGTAAGTCGTACTTGCGTGATTCTAATAAAAGGAACATACGCTGGGCACGTGGAATTTATCTCCTTATTTAGAATAAACGTATGTTGGTATTTTTATTTGGAAGCCTGTTGAACATAATTTAGGATTACACACACACATGCACACACTTACGTACACAAAATATTAAGATACTGTTTGTCCGTCTCCACATATAATGTTTTGTGCTACTACCAAAAAATCACTTCACATTTACTTGTATATGCGGAAGAAGTAGCTGGTATATTTTGCTAAAGGAAAGAGGAGGAGTGAATTCAAGCGATATACGCTTTTAGACGTGGGCAAAAACTGTGCAGAAAAAAGGGAAAGCTGCAATGATATCAATGTAACGGCGAAAAGTTGCTTCATTTTAAAAATACATGATTACAATAAATTTTAATGTAATAGTATCTTGCAAAACTATATCAAGTCACTTCAAAGCAAAACAGTTAAAATTACAATTTTCCAAAATAAATTGATTCATAACACGAATATCAAATTAATATGAAGATTCGTATGGTTGCCAGAGTCATATTTATTGGCCGTTAGAAATTTTGGTCGTATCTTTAAGCCATATTGTTATTCCCCATACAAATGCACTTGTCTGACGAATTGAAAAGAAGCAATAACATACTTTCACAGCAAAACTTGACAAGGAGTATTGAGAGTATTCAACAGTTCCATGTAAGTATTAAGCCTTTCAAGCGCCGAATAATTTAAAATAAATTTAAAAAAAAAAAAAAAATGAATTTCCCTAGTGTAGTTTAGGATCCGTTGTTTTCATATATGAGTATTTGATCTACTCATGAACGGTAAAAATGAAAAACATAATTTAGTTATTTATACTTATTATATTATGTATATCCGAATGGTTTGAGCACTTACCTTTGGTGTGCGTTGTTTCAAGTTTGATTCACAATAGGGAGACGGAAGTTCCGTTAAGCACCGTGAGGGGTGATCTTGAATTAGGAAGTATTCGAAATCCAACCTAGATAGCCAGAAGTAGTAAATCGGGAAGCTGATACATGGAGAATATGCGCTAATACTCGGTCATAGTTCTTCGTAGACTGTATCACCAGAAGGTCCAATTCAGGTTATTATACACAGTGTTCGAAAATATCTGGGTAATGAATCGTCACACGAAAATATGGAAGTAATTATAGACCAACATGAGTACACTAATGCGTCATTTCAGAGATATAACTCGCCAAAAATTACTCGGAATTATAAAACAAAAGGGTTTTAGCTCGGGAACAAATAATGTCGGATCAAGGTCGGGTGAAAAAGAACAGCCACATGAAATGAAATCTTTTGAGTGTAACGTTCTATGATTATGCCCTTTAGGCTAAGGGAGACGATGAATAAAGCAAGTGAAGGATGATGGAAGAATTGGTGGAATGAGAAAGTGGGAGAAAACTGTAGTACTCCTAGAAAATCCACGAGCACGATGTTGTCCACCACAAACTTAGTTGGCGGAGGATCGAACCAGGGACCCCATGTAGAGAGGTAAGCGTTCTACCACTGAGCCACCGTGCCCTCCAACAAAAGCGACAGTTTAGCCCCGAAGCATAGAAGGAGATGACTTAGAAATAAAAAAAAAAAAAAAAAATGGAGCAAGAACTGAAAACTGACCCATACCCCAAATCCACTGGTACATTAATCGAATCTGTGTTCGCATTGAGAATTAGTTCTTTAACCTAACCTTCATTTGACATTTCGTTCTCGAGTTAATGATCTTTGTTTCCTTCCGACCAATTGTCGGTAGGATGCAATCCTGAAATGATAGCGCACTCATGATGGTTTGTATATGTATTTCATGTTTTCATGTGAAGATTAATTTCTTAAAAATGTTTGATGTTGTTTTCCCTCCTGTATAAGTTTACTCTTAACCACATATGTTCACCACTGGAAACTTCGGCGTCTTAAAGGCAAATATTATTGACTCTCCTATATTTGCTTTATTAATTTATTCATTCTGTTATCTTACGCTTCGCTTATTAAGGATTTGACATGCTTAAATAAATGTGTTTAATATTAATTTTTGTAATTGTAGGAGCGTTGATGAAGTGAAGTCAGCATCAAGTAGTGATACGGAAGATAAAGCTGCCAAGAAAAAGCCTATAAAACCTAAAGTTCCTCGAAGAAGATTCCGGTGGACAGATACGATACGGTATGTAATCAATAAATCGTGTATTTTATGTTTTAGAATAACAATAACATTTGGGAAGTCAGCGAAGTATTGAAATTAATTCGTTATTAGAGGAGGATAAGTATGGAAACTTATATTTTTCTTGTTGATTTTATGTACATTTAAAGGGTTTACAATGAAAACTACTGGATATTTGTTGTTCTTCCAGCTAGCATAATGCTAGCGCATGCGCCTTTGGCGCATGGGTCCCGCGTGTGATGAAAGATGGAAGAGCCTTGAAATTTGAACGTATTCCGGTGGTTCGGATTCCACGTGAAACTATAATACACATCTCATGCCTTGTTGCTGGAAAGAAATAAATCCCATCAACCAATCTGATGTCTATTGTAAATATTACATGCATAGAGTTAGCAAAAAGAGAATGTATGTAATGGAACGATTCTATGTCAGAAAGGTCTGGACAAAAGGGCGAGGGCAAAAGAGCTCGAGTTTGAAGGACTCTGCGTAAAAAAAGAAAAAAGGCCTGAGTTAGAAAGGTTTTGTATCAGAAGGGAACAAGTCAAATGGTTCGACACCAGAATATTCCGGGTCAAAACGGCTCCGCATCAAACCTGAGTGAAAGTAGTTCCTTAGTCTCAGTCCCCTTTCGTAATAGGCCATGCAGGTCCAGTAACTGTGTGTGGAATTAAAGGCCTCAGAGGCTAGAGTCGTGTTCAAACTGAGGTAGAACGAAAAGAATTTCCAGCCCTATCGGGGGTCGAACCCGGGGCGTCCAGATGCCAGGTAAAGTTTCTACGGACTACGCTACCACGGCTCTCACTTCATGAGCATATGTATAAAATTCACGTATTATTGCAAAATAATATTGACACACTGTCCATTAAACTCTGTCTGTCTATTTGATAGATATGTAGGTTTCTTAGACAATCACAAAGAAAATGAACTCTGTTGTAGACAATAAAGAAAATCATACGAGTACAATTATGATTGAATGGGTTTACGTTTATAATAAGTAGAGACCGGATGTTAAGGAAAATGTCTATTCTTCAATATTAAAAATATGTTCAAAAATAACATTTCAAAGTTTATATATGGGGTTATAGTTTCAATTTAAGAAATTTTAATTTTGCCCTTCCTACCTAAATATTTGCTTTAATACCTAATATTGCCTTTTTTGTGCACTTTCTTCAAAATAATACTTTGTGAAAATATATAATGTAATATTTCCAAGAGCATTTTTACTGTTATGTGTAGTGATAAAGTGCTGTATTAAATGTATTTACCAAATATACATGGAATACATGTGAAGCTTCTTTTTTATATAGACCTATACAGTAAAAGAAGATATTAACAAGCAAGTATGTTTCTGTTTTCTTTGAACATTATGTATGACTAATTTATTTTTTAATTATGTTGTGTATTTATCTTCCATTATTTCGAGTTACATTTTAGTGCCTATTTTACTGCATATTTTTTAAATTTTGTGCCCATTTGCCTGCCTGTTTTCCAGGTTTTTAATACCTAAACCTCCGGTCTCTAATAATAAGGATTAAGAATAAACATTCACCTAGATATTTATGCAACCCATGACTCTTAAATGTATTGTTGGGTTGCATATTAGCGGGCCGCGAAACGTGCCTTTATGAATGGATGGGATATTTATACATACCGTTAAACTCACCGTTAGCTGTGAACATGTTAACGGATTGATTCCACTAACGAACTCGGTTGAGATAATCTCTCTAGCTATCTTTTGCAACAAATAGAATTCAAAAAATCGCTTTCATTCAAGAGTTATCTTTAGAAGTAATGGAAGGATTAAAGTCACCTTTACCCGTTAAGATGTTAACGGATTGATCCCATTAACAAACTCGGCCGGAATAATCACTCTAGCTAACTATTGCACGAAAACAGAATTCAAAAATTCACTTTCGTTCGGGAGTTATCGTTTGAAGTAACATAAGGATTAAAGTCACCTTTACCCGTTAAGATGTTAACGGATTAATTGTATTAACGAATTCGGCCGAGATAATCGCTCTAGCTAGAAATTGAAAAAAAAAAAAAAACGAATTGAAAAATTCGGTTTCGTTTAAGAGTTATCGTGTGGCGTGATCCTTATAACTAAGGGCTTCAAGATACATGATACAGGCGGTCAAGCGACGGGCAGTGCAACAAATAACGTTACTGAGGAGTCGAAGTTCTGGGGCAGAATTTTTGGTTGCAATTCTGGTATTGCCTGGCCATCAAGATCGTGTGATATGTCCCCTCTGGAAGATTAATTCTTTTGTGGCTGCATGATAAGGAGAAAGTATTATTTTAAGGCTACATAAAAATAAGGAACTATTCTTGAAAGGCTTTAAGGCTACATAAAAAGGAGAGAGTATTCTTTAAAGGCTTTAAGGCTACATGAAAAGGAGGAAGTATTCTTTTAAAGTTACTTAAAAAGGAGGGAGGATTCTTTTAAGGCTTTACATGAAAAGGAGGGAGGGTTCTTTTAAGGCTATGTGAAAAAGAAGGGAATACTCTTTTGAGGCTTTACATGGAAAGGAGGGAAGATTCTTTTAAGGCTATATGAAAAGAAGGGAATATTCTTTGGAGGCTGCTTCACATGAAAAGGAGGGAGGATTCTTTTAAGACTTCACATGAAAAGGAGGGAGGATTCTTTTAAGACTTCACATGAAAAGGAGGGAGGATTCTTTTAAGGCTTCACATGAAAAGGAGGGAGGATTCTTTTAAGGCTTCACATGAAAAGGAGGGAGGATTCTTTTAAGGCTTCACATGAAAAGGAGGGAGGATTCTTTTAAGGCTTCACATGAAAAGGAGGGAGGATTCTTTTAAGGCTTCACATGAAAAGGAGGGAGGATTCTTTCAAGGCTTTACATGAAAAGGAGGGAGGGTTCTTTTAAGGCTATGTGAAAAAGAAGGGAATACTCTTTTGAGGCTTTACATGGAAAGGAGGGAAGATTCTTTTAAGGCTATATGAAAAGAAGGGAATATTCTTTGGAGGCTGCTTCACATGAAAAGGAGGGAGGATTCTTTTAAGACTTCACATGAAAAGGAGGGAGGATTCTTTTAAGACTTCACATGAAAAGGAGGGAGGATTCTTTTAAGGCTTTACATGAAAAGGAGGGAGGATTCTTTTAAGGCTTTACATGAAAAGGAGGGAGGGTTCTTTTAAGGCTATGTGAAAAAGAAGGGAATACTCTTTTGAGGCTTTACATGGAAAGGAGGGAAGATTCTTTTAAGGCTATATGAAAAGAAGGGAATATTCTTTGGAGGCTGCTTCACATGAAAAGGAGGGAGGATTCTTTTAAGACTTCACATGAAAAGGAGGGAGGATTCTTTTAAGACTTCACATGAAAAGGAGGGAGGATTCTTTTAAGGCTTCACATGAAAAGGAGGGAGGATTCTTTTAAGGCTTCACATTGAAAGGAGGGAGGATTCTTTTAAGGCTTCACATGAAAAGGAGGGAGGATTCTTTTAAGGCTTCACATGAAAAGGAGGGAGGATTCTTTTAAGGCTTCACATGAAAATGAGGGAGGATTCTTTTAAGGCTTTACATGAAAAGGAAAGAGGATTCTTTTAAGGCTATATGAAAAGAAGGGACTATTCTTTTAAGGCTTTAAGACTACATGAAAAGGAGGAAAGATTCTTTTAAGGCTTCACATGAAAAGGAGGGAGGATTCTTTTAAGGCTTCACATGAAAAGGTGGAAGAATTCTTTTAAGGCGACATGAAAAGAAGGGAGTATTTTTTTGAGGCTACATGAGAAGGAGGGAGTATTCTTCCGGAGGTACCTCAAAAGCAGAATTTACACTACCACATCGTTTAGTTTTGAATGTCATGTTGTGTTATAGTTTTTGCAAAGAGAAATATATGTATGTATGTATCTTATCTACGTTTGGCCGTAAGTGGCTCAAAAATCACTGACATTTTAGTGAACCTTTCACCGTTGTCTTAATTGAAATTTCACAATAGTAACTACTTTCCATCACATTTTGAACTAATGATATTAACCACGGATCTAAAAATAAAAAATAATAATAAAAAAAGGGAACAAGGTTAGCGAAAAACTATTACATAGAAAATATTACTATTGTTATGTATTTCTTTTGAAACGTTAGACGTAGCAGGACGGAAATGGGTAAATACAGCCGCCTTGCCAGAAAATGTGTAGATATATACGTATGTCACCAATCTTCTCGAATTATGTATCAAATGTAAGAAGAGGGATTTTTTTTTTTTTGTACCGTTCAATACATGCACATGAAACTTGGTATATGGAAGATTCTGAATGTGCGGTAAATGAACATAACATTAATTGACATGACATGAATTCAATCCTAAACAGATGAGGGAAGCGGCAAAATTAATACAGACGCACAAAGAATATTTTTTTCTTGAAGCCTTGGTTGTAAAGAAACTAAATTTGGTATGTAAATAATTTTTGAAACGGAGAATAAGAATATCTCGTTTAATTTCACGAATTTCTGAAATCTTACCGTGAATGAATGGAAAGCTAATTCATACCCAAAGTCGGAGGGAAGGGAATATATATTTTTTAAAAGTTAAAGGTGTGAAATTTGGTATGGAAGCTTTCTGTACAAAGCATACTATCTCATATACTTGCATACATGTTTAGAGATTCCGCCTGGAAAGGCGTGTTGAACGAATGGAACAGACACGGAGGGGTCGACGCTGAGGATACTTGTATAATTGCGGACGAAAAGGAGACGTCAAAGGATTGTAAAAATGATTTTCTCATTAAGCGTAAGTGGAATGAGAAGAAGTTAGGCAATTCTTCGAAATTCTAAGAGATCTCTCATCGGTATATGATTAGTGTACGCGCCTTCGACACGGGAGACCTGGGTTCGATTTCCGGTGGGAGTTCGTGTGGTTTGGATCTGATGTCAAGCTATAGATCTATGTCACCTGTAGTCTCGATGATCTTCGTTTCTGGAGAATTGTATCAGGAGATGAAAATTGGGTGTTTTTAAAAAACCCTGACACCCGTAAACAGTGAGTAAAAAAAAAAAAAAAAAAAAGACAGGAAGCTCTGGTCATTGTGAAACAGGACAGATTCGGAAGAAAGCTCATATTGTGTGTTTGGTGGAATATTGACGAGATAATTCATTTTGAGTTTGTTCCGGAGAGTCGTGCTGTTACAGGTAAACTGTATTCTGAATAATTACGCCGAGTGTATGTCATTCTGAACGAGAAATATCCGGCATTAATGAGGAGGAAAAGGTTATTGGTGCAAATTGACAATGCTCCTAGTCGTCGGTCTCGAAGTATGACAAACACCGTGGCTGAACTTGACGGATTTGAATTGATACCTCATCCTGCCTATAGTCCAGATGTTATACCCTCAGATTATGGTTTGTTTCGCTCTCTCACATATTTCTTGTGTGGTCGGTAATTCAATTCATATGTTGAGGTTCATGCTGCCCGTAGCCAGTTTTTCAATTCTAAACCTGTCACCTGGTATAGCCATCAGATTGAACTGTTGTCCGAAAGATGGGTGAAGGTCATCGAACATGAATAAAGGTTTCTGGTATTCTTGTTTCATTTTCTTTCTTGTATGGTGCAGAACTTTTGGGACAGCCTGGTATGAGGTTCGATATAAGGAGATAGGCAATAAGAATCATGATTAGATTGAATTAGCGTAGTATGGACACGCTTTTGTTTCTGGCGTTGAACTTGCGTGATCCATAAGCTATGGAGTGAGTTGTGGATTCTTCTTTCGATTTTTTTTTAAAATATGTAATTCTGGATTAATCTAGAAGAGGTTCCTTGTTACTTTTGTATGTTCTATGTAGTTGTGTATTTTCAGGGCGTTATTGTGCGAAGTCGTGCAAATGAAGATGCAGTGTTTCGAATTGGCGAAGACTCGCAAGGAATCGTTAAGGGAATATTTAACCAACTTTTTTGAAATGGAAATTGTCAGACTTTGGCCCCAAGGATGGATGAAAGTTACTATACTTTTCCGAGAATCAAATGATGCCCATGGTCTAATTGCACAGGATCAGTAAGTATAATGTTTTTGTTTTTTTTTTTTTTTTTCTTTAAAAAAAACTATAAATGAGTCAAGGGAAAGAGGGTATGGTATAATTTATAGCACAATAAATAAAATCCGTGGAGAATAAACATAGTTTTCTGGTACAGTGAAACCTCTACTAACGGACACCTCTATAAAGCGGACACCTCCCGTAACGGACATATTTTGTAATCCGCAAACAATGTAATAGGATAAAACATATTGGCAAACCTTTCTAAAGCGAACACTCTCTAGTACGGACAGGGACAGTCTTTTCTGTCCTTTATAGTTATTATTTACCTCCGTATTACGGGCACTTTCTCTATACGTATATAAGTTGAAAAGTATTGTAAAATACATTCTTAGTAATTCATACATGTGTCACCAAGAAAGCATTGTGACATTTTGTCTCCTCAGCTGTCTACAATCCAGACGAAGAGTCTCCGTTTAACAACACTCTCATGTTTTTTGCTTGCATTCCGCTCCCACCCAAACTGTTTTAGACACAAAAAGTGATTGACAGTTGCCCGCCGTTTGGAATAACACGTTATTCTACTGTCCTGCTGGAATCTCTAACCAAGCAGAAGACAAGTTCGGTAGTTTCTGCTCGCGGGTACGCATATTGTCGCAGAAAGACACCACTGGACTGCAATTAACCCACAAATAAAAGCGACATACTGAAAACGTAAGTGTAAAGTGCAGAGAACTATAACATATTATTTCCATCTTGTGCCTCGAACATAGAGTATTGAACAGCAGAGGACAACACAGGTACAGTAACATTTTGGTAATATTCGTGAATACATGATTCATCCAAAAATATTGTTACTAATTGCATATTACCTTCTTTACTAATTTACGTAAGAAAATATCAAAACCTCTCTAAGACGGAAACCTCTCTATAGCGGACAATTACTGATTCCCCACGGCTGTCCGCTTTAGAGAGGTTTCACTGTATTAGTAATGGCTAATATTACCGTACAATAATATTTAACAGTTTACCGTTGCATCAAGTTTCGGTTTAATATAGGCTACTTTCATTTGAAGAAAGGTGTATGAGGCACGGAGCACCAGAAGCAGTATTAGTAATATTATGCATAAGTATTTGTTTCTTGTGTTTCACAATACTTGTTTATCTGTTTTGTTTTAGTTATTCCACATATATCAGAAATTATGCTGAAGTTTTGCCACCTTTCACTTCTTTTAGGAAAGACAGAAAGTTTTTATTTTTGTTTGGCCAAATTAAATACTGGTTTGTTTTTATTAAAAATTTCGTGTGCTCAAATAGAAGTAGATTACTGTAACATTATTATTGTTATTAATACTAATATTTAATGTGTGCATGTTTAAGTATGCAATTTTAAAAGGGAATTATCATGCAGAACTAGTGTGCAAGACCACTACAAAGCAGACAGGTAGACGAAACAAATTTACTTACCCTCTTTTGTTGCCTAGTTGCTTTTACTTGGTACAGTTTCGAAAGATTTTTTTAGTTTCATCTTCAGCCAACTTTAAAATAACACTGGTGTCCAGAAGTCATATTTTATACTACACTACAAAGCCACTGTTTGTAACGTGCTGGTCATCTTTTTGAATTCTACAAAGAAACTCGAAATTGATATTAAACACAAATGGATAGTTACTAAAAGAATGGACACATTTCACATTTTAAAAAGTGCCCGTCTTGAGATTAAAGAATGGACAAATTTATTTCATTTTAACAAAGTATACCGGACGTAAGAATCAGGATGCCAGAATGCAAGAACCAAGACATGATATTGAAATTTGCAGATACTGTATCAATGAGTTCTTTCGAGTTTTTGTAGCATTTAACATTTAAATTACAGTTAAATTGGTAATAAGTAAAGAAACCACAACTCATGCCCTTTTCAAAGAACATACCCAACGGAAGAGAATAGCAAGTGTTCAAAACTTAAGAGATGCTATGAAAACCTTGAAGGAGCATATTTAATAAAATACCTTGAAATATATTGCAATAGATATATTTTGTAGACGCAATGAAAGAATAGAATCAGTAGCCGGTAAGAATACTTGGAAGTTGGGAAACAAATAGGAGAATTGTGAATCCACAATCCTTTGAAATAATTTTCCTTATGTTGTAATCAGTGTTTGTTAGATTCCACCTCGCGCCATGGTTAACAAACATTATCCGTTAAGCAGGAGCGCAGGATAGGAAGGGGAGGGGGGAGATGCATCATTGACATTTTTAGAGACGAAGTATTTAGTAACTGAAATATATAATAAAGTGTGTAATTTATGTAAGAATAACAGTGAAGACTGAACCACGATGGAAAATTATTGAAGATTAGAACTATGGACAAATTTTAGAAAGTGGAATTGTTTGTGGGAACACGTGTCTAAGAGTGGATGTCATGTACTTTGAGGAAAACAGTAACGCTGCAGTTTGTAAGACTACCGCTCACAGTGCTAAAGTGATCAGAATAAGAACACTTTTTCTTCTACTGTTTGTAGTAGTACTGTTACAGTAGTAGTAGTGGTATAACTTATTACTGTTTGTAGTAGTAGTAATAAGTTATACCACATGAATAGTACTTAAAAGGAATATAAATTGATCTTCCAAACTTCTTGGTTAAAGGGAGAAGATGCCCTGTTTATTTCTATTTCATCTCGGTATTTTTTTTTTTTTTAATTCTTTTAACAATGATTTTAAAATTAAAACTGAAGTTTGGCGAATTGTTAATTTTTACACATAAGAACAAATTTTCAATGTTTGTATCAGATGTTTGACGTTATAGAATTACTAGTACTCATTTTATTTATTTTTATTTATTTATTTATTTTTTTTTTTTTTTTTACAGGTTAAGGAAGCCAATTGCGAAAAAGATGATTGCTTCTGCACCAATTAGCATTTCTGCACCAGCAAGCATTGCTGCTTCTCCAACAAATATTCTTTGTACTACGTCACCGTTCACTAATACATACACCACATTGGTTGATGCTGGCCGATCGACGTCAAACGTAGTTACTGCTACAATCACTGCCACTGCAGATACTGCCACGACCTCTGTATCCATTATCAAAAGCACTCCTACGTCGATACCAACGTCAGTATTAATGCCAAGTGCTGCTTCAAATACTGCTAACCCTGCGTCTTCAGTTATTACAGTGTCTTCCAGTATCCCTTCAGCTTCATCCTATAAAACCAGTGCTAGTACTAACAAACCTTCACAGTTTCCCAATAAATTAACAACGCCTACCGTTTCTAGTTACTCCCAAGCCCAGACTCAGCCCTCTTCTGGTGGAAAACCTACTGTTTCTAGTTACTCTCAGCCCCAAACTCAACCCTCTTCTGGTGTGAAACTTACTGTTTCTAGTTACCCTCAATCTCAGACTCAACCCTCTTCTGGTGTCAAACCTACAGTTTCTAGTTACTCCCAACCCCAAACTCAACCCTCATCTGGTGGGAAACCTACTGTTTCTAGTTACTCTCAACCCTCTTCTGGTGGAAAACCTACGGTTTCAGGTTACTCCCAAGTTCAGACTCAACCCTCTTCTGGTTTGAAACCTACCGTTTCTAGTTACTCCCAAATTCAGAGTCAGCCCTCTTCTGGCGGAAAGCCTAGTATCGTTAGCAGCAGTTACTCATCATCAAAGTCCTCTTCGCTTATTACTAGTAATAGCAGTTCCTTGGTTAGCACGTCGTCGCCGTCGACACCACAGATTTATAAGACGCCAGCGCCTGTAATGAAAACGGTAACTGCTTCGTCCTCTAGTGGTGGTTCGTTTACAAGTTCAACAAAATCGGTGTTATCGGCTGTCAAATCATTTGTTACGACGACACCGAAATTAGGACAGTCAGCTGTTGTTACCACTGCAGGAATTGGACTTGCTGCTGGAAGCGTTACGATAACACCCGTTAGTAGTAAAGGAAGGTGTGTAGAAAGCGATCGTGATAGCTGTAAAAGAAATCCATTATCGGCACTCTCAAACATTTCCTTGCCAGATGGTATCAGTGTAACTCCCGCTCAAAACATCACTGCCAGTTCTCCCACAACCCCATCTCCACCAAAAACTAATACATCGCCCATCAGAAGTTTGAAACAGCGTATTCTTCAGGATGCAGCCAAATCGCAGTCTGAATTAGCAGCACCTAAGTTAAGTGCTCCTGTTACGAACTTAGAAGCGTCATCCTCGGACTGTGAAGTTATTGAAATCAGTAATAGTAGTATATATGCAGCTGACAGTGCTAAGAAAGAAGTCGTATCTGAAAGTGCAACTAACTTATCGCTGAAAAAGGACGATTCTGTTGCGTTACCAAAAGATCCCCACGAAGAAAGTAAACTAATTGCAGAGACTGTAGCGGCAACAGATGTTCTAAACCAAATAATTAACGAGTCTTTAGCTGGATATCCTAATAGTTCCACTACTAAACTAACGCCAGATGAACCTTTAGGTAGATACAGTAAAGGATCACCACCAGGAGTTATAGCCTCAGGATGCGTTCCATCATATGACCCTAAACATAGTCCTGTTTTGGACGCTCCTAAAAATTACTCAACTAGTAACTTAGAACAACAACAGAAGGTGAGAGTTCCGGAGCACAGCGGAGTGTCTCAGTCCGACAGCAAATCTTTGCCGGATCCGGAAGAGTCAGTGCAATTGGAAGTGGACCGTGTAATCAAACAAATGGTGGAAATAAGTGGGAAGAATCGACATAGCTCTGATGAATCGGTGGTAGTTTCTCACGAGTCACCATCCAAACAGTCTGGTTTTCCTTCGTCAGTATCTGTGATTGCCGTGAGTAACGGTAATTTACGACCACAAACTCAGTCAGAAGTGCGTAGTTCACAGGCGAAAAGTTCCATGGATAAACATAGTGTTGTTAGTAACAGTAGTAGTGCGTTAACTAATTACGTGTCGCAAACCAAACTCGATTCTCATCTGCTGTCGTCATCAGAAAGTGCAAGTAAGTCATATCAAACGGCTGGTTTCCAAGACGAGTTTCAAAGACATATTATGCAAAGTGATTTTAAGAAAGATAAATGTGAAGATCGTAGTGTGTATTTAGGTAAAAAATTGGTAGAGAACAGTAAAGACATGCGAAGTTATGTTTCAGTGTCCCAGACTGCCATGCATGCTCCGTCTGCTCATAGTAGCAGTAGGTACCATCACAGTACATACGCTGAAGGTATGGTATGATATAATGTCTTCTGATATGAGAACATTTTAAATAGAAAAAGTTATAGTGAATGTTAGCATGAAAATTTAGTACTAGTGTTAAAGAAGCGTGTCGATTCTGTTGCTCTATATCCATTTTATTATTCCTGAAACCACACAACGTTTATGTCATTAAAGAGGATAGGGTTAAATTGGAATGCAACATTCGAAGGTCTCCATATAAAAAGGGGCATATCATGTATAGTTAGTGGCTCATTTGTCACTGTTCATAGAACTTGTGATAGTTCACTTTCTGTTGAATATATCAAGTTAAACAGAAAATGAATAAGAGAAAGTGTTGCAGCGTAACTCAAATATGATCAATCTTACCTTGTGTCACGAAGTTGTTGAACTTCATACAAACGGTTTCAGTGTACGCAGACATCTTGATCGAAAACTTCTAAAAAGCTACTAAACTAGATACATATGGAAAGATTCCTGTCTTCCAATGGAATCTTTCTGAGCAGTAATATCAACCCAAAAGACATATTTCATGTTAAATTTATGTTCTTCATTTTTATATTTATTTATTTATTTATTTTAATCAAAAGATCCAATATATCTCATGTAAAAAAATTTTCTTGTACGCCGTATATCTGGAGAGCTACATATAGTGTAGCCAAGCCAAACCCAAACTATCACTTAACTCAGTATGATGTGTTTATTCCGTAATAATAATAATAATAATAATAATAATAATAATAATAATAATAATAATAATAATAATAATAATAATAATAATAATAATAATAAAAAACGAAAATTCCATTTAGAGACTTCAAAAATGTGCCCCTGATCCAAAAACTAATCCTTGGCCAAGATCACATTTTTTTTTTTAAAATCATTCCTAAAATTCTTATTTGAGACACTATAAATGGCAAAGAAATGAATTCGAGTTATCTGGAAATTCATTATAGTTTTATTCACAGGAAGAATATAAAAATAAAAACAGGAACCTTTTTCACATATGACTCCAGTTTCGTAGCTTTTTAGAAGTCTTCGTCAACGGTGTCAGCGCACACTGAAACTGTTTGGTTGAAGTTAAACCACGTCGTGATATTTAAGGTATTTATTATGCATCCTATAGTATCTGTGAGCAATTATTGGTGAATCGGATACTTACTTTTGTGTATTGGACCACTGTAATTACGTGATATTGTATTTGGTCACTTAATAAAATGCTTCCTTTTCAAAAACTTCCGCATGATTATAGCTAGCTTTCAATAACATACGTGTGTAATATAGAATAAACAAATCAATATATTTTTATATTCTGTGTATTAAGATAGCTGACTTGACGAATACCATCTATGACTATTAACATGATCAACACAAAGGCAAAATTAAAGATTAATGAGGATAGGATAACCTGAGTTAAAATAATTTAGGCATTAAAGTAAGAAATACTTCGAACAACAACGTAGTATGTTGTTCGTGTTTCTTGAATATATCAATCTTTTAGTGCTTAGTGCTTACCAATAACCGTGAGCGAAAATTCGTAATTTTAATTACCTACAGTAATACAGTGGTTAGATGGGCAAGATTGTGAAGTGGTTTATAACATATTACATCTCTTGAAATAGCATGCATTAAGAATTGTAATGTAGATGTCTGAAGAAAACAGAAGTGATATAAAGTATAAATTTTTCCAACTAAAAGAAAATGACCGTTTTGGATTTGACTGTATAGTATTTTTTCTGATAATATTTATCATCAATTTGTGGAAGGATTGATCAGTTTTTGTTTCAGAATTGAAAACTTTTTTTTTTTTTTTGTTTTGTTGTAATACCGTACAAAAAAAAAAGTTTTTAAATATACCTAGCCATTCAAAAGATATCAGAAGGAAAATAAAGTATATCAGAAGGGATCTACTTTTGAAATTACTATACAAAAGAACTTAATTACGACATGAACTTCTTTACATGTACCACTGTATTGCGAGCGGTGATGATATAAAAAAAAACGTAAGCAAAAGGCTAATACTCACTGCAAAAAACAAACCAATCGTCTAGGAATTGCTTTCGGAGAACATAATCTCCATCTTTAGCTTAGACACAATTCGAAAAGGATTTAAAACATGGGGAGAAATGTGAATGAGTAAAAAGGATTTGAAATATGTGATATATAAATTTTCTTGTCAGACATGTGGAGAAATGTGACCTTTTTAACCATTTTTACCCATCCACATTTCTCCCCATGTTTTAAATTCTTTTCGAATTGTGCCTAGGCTGAAAAAGAAGATTATGTTGTCCGAAAGTACTTCCTAGAAGGTTGGTGTGTTTTTTGCAGAGAGTATTAGCCTTTTGCTTAATTTTTTTCTTTTCATATATATTTGTAATATTCATTACAAGTATTCTTAGTAAAATGAGTGTTAAAAATAAAACTCAACACATACAAGTCTCAGTTCCATACAGGCTATCAGGCATATTGCACATAATTTACGTCTAGTTTCAAGTAACGAATAAAATGAGTACAGAAGACATTCAGAATAGGCACCAGAATACTTGTGAAGTGTTTGTAATAAGATATAGAGCAGTAGGAAACGACAGTATCATGTTTATTTCTATGTTAGTTGTAAGAAGTGAAAGTGAGTCGAAGGAATCTTTTGGTTCTGTAAAGGATCAGGATTGCCATAGCCATGGAAATAAGCGAATTCACTTTCATGAAAGGAAAGTCGAGGGAATTGGTGCTAATTTTGTGGCAAACCTGTTAACATTCCTTGGGCTTGACTACAAACTAGTAAGTTATTTTATAACTTTCACTATTTATATGATGTTTTATTTCTATCGTCTTTATTTTTTCTAGTTTTTTTTTTTTCTTTAAGTGTCGTTTATATAAGAATAGAGTGCATAGGCAACTGAATGGAATTTTGTATTGAAACTTTGAATCGAGAATGTTACTAAGCTGCTGTGTGATAGTTTTTATAATGTGTTGAATGTAATGAATGCCTGAAAGAAGATTAGTTTTTAGAATATTACCTGAATCGTGTTTAGATATTTTTGTGTTTAAAGTATTTTAATTTTTCATTTTTATTTTTATTTTTATTTTTTTTTAAATGTGAGATTTATTTTCGTTTTGCATTAAGGTCGCAACGCACAAAACACAGTGTTAGATACGGTAAGTAATATGGCAATTTAATATATATTGTCACTGTCAAAAGTCTGAGCACATTATTGATTTTTCAGAATTTTCCGGACAAATTACACTGTATCCATACAAACCTCTGTTTGTTAGACGTGTTTTACAAAAATAAACATCATTGTTCACATAATGAAACGAAAATACCTTCACGAAAATACGAAACGTGTTCTGTTTCCATTAAAACAAATTCATTGAGGAAGTTTGCTTTCATCGAAGTCCCAGTTCTTAGCCTCGATAACAGCTTTACAAATTCCAAGCATTGTTTGATACATGTATCCAACTTTTGCAACTCCAACAACTTTTCATAAATATTCAATAGTCGGTGCCATGTGTTCACCAACTGGCATATAAACTTAATTCCACAAGTGCTCGATGGATGGCAAATCGTGAGACTGTGGTGGCTATTCCATTTTTGTGATGATGTGAAACTGTTCATTGCTTTGCAGATAATTATTGCATAGCGTGAGAGAATGTTTGGAATTGTTACCCTGTTGTAGTACAAAGTTACGGCCCACAATTCCCATTCCTAATGGAGTTATATGCCTCACTTAAATATTGTGATATACGTTTTTGTAAATTATTCTGTTGATTTACATCACCAACTGATTGCTTATAAAACATCCCCACACAATGACATTACCTTTTTCGTGTTTTACTGTAGGTATTTCACAGTCGAGATAAAGCGCTTTTCGGAACGACCGGAAAGTTGAAATTTAGATTCGACTGTGCAAAGTACCCTCTTTGTTCATCGGACCAGTTTTTACGCTTTTGGCCAAGTGTACTTTTTGTAATATTCCTTGCTTGAAGGAGTGGTTTCGTTGTTGCAGTCATACCTGCAAGACGATAAATTTGCAGATTTCTCCCATCGTCCTATTTGATATTGTTCGGGAACGGCTCTTCCGTCGTTCTGTTGCTACTTCTGGAGTGGTTAAATACCTTGCCATTTGTTTATAGTTTTCATAAACCTATCTTTACGAGAGGTTATTGTTTCTCGACGTTGAGTTTACTTCCATGCAATATTTACATCAGTTTATGACTGTCTTTCGAAAGTTAGATGCGTTGTTTCGACTGATATCTGCAACAATTAAGCAATTTTCCGTTGATAATACTCTCTTCTCTCAATATAGCAACTCGAGCACGTGATTTGGAACTTAAGGTCACAGTTTTGCTTCCACATTTTATAGTACTTTCACGTTCTTAATTTAGTTTACGAATTCACGCGAGTGAAAGCAGCACGATCATATAGTACACATTCGCAATCAACTTTACTCATATACGGTTGAATAATACACACACACACAACTGTACGTTGTAGTAAACAGACAACTACTGATAAGGGCTCGTACAAACGCCACCAAATGTTGTTGAAACGATGCATTACCAGACAAAGCGTGACAGTAATTATCTGTTTGCTGTTTATTTGTTTTCCTCAATAAATGTGTCTCAGTGTAAACAGGATCATGCATTTTCGTATCCTTATATGAGCAACATAGTTAATTCAACAGCAATTAAATTTCGGCAACGTCAGTATAGATTGCATTGTATAAAAGATTTTCTAAGTTATCTGATAAAATAACACCACTCAATTAAATTTCGGCAACGTCAGTATAGATTACATTGTATAAAAGATTTAGTTTCTAAGTTATCTGATAAAATAACACCACTATGTCTGTCATGCTACTGTATGTTTCTCTGAGTTTTACTTCACGCGTTAGTAGGCAACACTTCGTATAGTTGTGTATGAAGAAGCTGACTGCTTAGCAGTTTCTTAATAAACATTACTTCTGGGTCTGTTGTGAAAAGTGCTAAATTACATGAGGCATACGAAATGTACCAGCAATATAATTTTGCCAAAGCAAATAATAAGTATTCTTAAACTTAACTTTTCAATAGGTTATAGTGGTACAGATTTACATGTAAATTATTAATGTAGCTGTAGCTGTAAAATAAGTACAAAAATTACATCTATTCGAAATTTACATATGTAACCTTGTGTGGAAACAGGCATTGTCAATATGGTCTTCAAAGAAAAATGGTTTCATATGTGACCTACAACAAGTTGTGTGGGAACTGTGAAACACTAAATCCCTTGAAACTTAAGATAAAATGCGTCAAGTGTCAGAGATTTTGAGAATTATACCAAAATTGAAGTGTAAACCGCCAGATTGAAACCAAGCGCAGCTCAGACCTTAGTTTCATACTGTACCACATTGTGTATATTTTGATGGTCAAAGGCGACTCATCAGGGAAGTCACTGGTATTTTTTTCTTTAAATAAAGGGAATAAAGGTTATCTAATATATTAAAATTGTTGTATACAACAAATAGTATTTAAGGAAGTTTTTTTCTTTTAGTTTCAAACGAAAAAAAAAACATGTTTTACTGATGTGACTTCCCTCACAAACCGCCTTTGTGTATGGACCAAATAATACAAGATAAAGGGAAGTACCAGAAAAAGGTAATGAAAAGTCTAGCACGAGATGGAGAAGAGTGGAAAACTTCGTGAAATCAATCGAAAGATTGCCAGTATGAGAAAACCTTAGAAACCTATTAAAATGGTTTTAGCGTAATTGACACGATTCATTACTAATGTATAGTATATATATATATATATATATATATATATATATATATATATATATATATATATATATATATATATATATATATATATATATATATATATATATAATAAAGTAAACCCATTGACTCATCACCTGATCTCCAAAATCGTCAAATTTAGGCACTTTAAAATATCCTTAAATGTTAGACTGAGCGACTGTAAGACTGGTTTTGTGAAGTGAAAGTTTACCCGTAAGAGAGAAGCATGAAATTTAGGAACTACGTACAAATATTTCGTAAATGTTCAGATTGAGCGTTACTGGTTTTGTGAAAGGTTACCGTAAGAGAGAGGGAATGGAATTTGAAAGTTTTCTCGTTCATCTCCAGATGTCCTGATTCATTGGACAAAGAAACTCCAAAATTTGTACAAATATTCTTCTTAAAACAGTAAACAGTTAGAAGGATGTTAAATTCAGCCGTAAATGGTGAGTAAAAGGATATTGTGAAATGCACGTGCAAAGAAAGGGGAAGATGCGTTAAAATATTTGTTGTTATATTTTTAACCAGTAAATGTAAAGAAATTGAATTTGGTTTATCGGACTCTGACACAGAGAATACAAGTATCTCATTGAGTGAATATATAAATAATTTAGCCAAATCTTGGCTTTCTTTGAGCTATAATGACAAGCCTTATTGCAAATGACGAATTTCTGGACTATTTTTTGATTCCTACTTTAAAGAATAATTGGTATCAGGAATAGTCTCAAGCGAAAGGAGACAGATATTCACAAAAGTGAGATAGTATTGGTCAATTTCTTTTATAATAAATAAATAAATACTTCACAAAGAATTTCAAAGTTTAAGGTCTCAGTAATATGAGACTTCCCATTCTTAATTTCACACAGATCAAAATTGTAGAATTCATTTCGACAATCATACTTCACTCACCATATAGTCCCGATTTTGTCCCCGTTTTTTTTTTTTTTTTTTACCTTAAAAGGCAAAATCACAGTGAAACATTGGCTCAGCAGGAAGATCTCATACTTTTTCACAATGTATTTCAGACCTGGAAAGAATGGTGAAAAAAAATGCATTCAAAATAGTTCTAGGTACGTTGAACAATGTGAAAAATTGGTAATCTGACAATGTGCAATGTACAACAAAACATCAGAGTCTGTCTTCAATAGAAGACGTTATTTTTGCTAATAATCGTTACTTATTCACTGCCTCTGTAATACAGTACTGGGAATTAAGAATTGTAGATGGATACAGTCTATATGAAATACGTTATTTTCTTTCGTTAGTGGCTATATAATGTAAGGGGTGCTTTATATATATAATATAATAATATAATATAATATAATATAATATAATAATATAATATAATATAATATAAAAGAAAACATTCCGAAAACACACAATAGATCTATTGAGGTAATGTAATTGTGAACAAGGCACACCCTATAAGAGTATACAAGGTAACGTTTCTATACTATACTATTGACATGTTACACTTTATACTGTTACAGTACTATAGCAGTATTTTCATCAGGCACAAGGTACTGTTATATTATTGATACGTTGTAGTTTGCACTGTTTTAGTTCTATAGTAGTTTCATCATCAGACATAAGGTACTTTTATAGTATCAACTCGTTAAGTTTACACTGTTTTAATAGTATATGAGTATCATCAGAGACAAGAAACTATAGTATCGAAACGTTACACTTCGTACTGTTCCAGTACTATAGCAGTATTTTCATCAGATATAAAATACTTCTGTGTAGTATCGACACGTTATTCTGTACTTTTTTTTAAGTGTATGTATATTGTTCACAATTATGGCAGTTGAACGTAACGTATATACAAGGTTAAATAGCACTTTAATAGAAATAGTTTATTTTAATTCAGATTTTTTAGAAAGTAGATTTTATTGCATATTAATAGTCTTAAAGATAAATATATAGCATATGTGTGTTACGCAGAGCCTCTTTTTTACGCTCGTGGCCGCGAGTGCGACGCATTGGCAAATAACACGGGAATTGGCCAGATATCAACCCAATCCAGTATCAGCAAGTAGTACTTCTAAATGTAAATATCATTTAGCGATCTTGTTTTCCTTAATTAAGGTCGTTTTTAATATTCTCTGTGTTTGGAATTGGAACACTTAAATACTTGTAATAATAATAATAATAATAATAATAATAATAATAATAATAATAATAATAATAATAATAATAGTTAATATTATTTGGAATTAAAATTTAGTGAAAGTGAAAAAAAAAATTCTTCCCGCTGTTGGCCAGATAAAGCCGCACAATTAATATCGGTTAGTGTTGCATGTCATACACAAGAGTACGACAGTCTCTCTCTTCCAGATGGCTTATGACTTAGTGCTGTTGTTCTTTCAAATGTATGTAATTACAGTATAATTATTAACTTTGAATAGAACTTCAGTGCTGGCATTTAGAGTATGTCTGGATTAACTCTCAACAGCATGGGAAAATTTTACTAATTTAATTAATTAATTTTAGTTAAGAGACATTTTATGTATTCCAGTTGTAATGGTGTCTTCTGCAGACAATTGGTTCTCTCTCGGTCAACTCCTGCAACACTTGCTGCTAATGCGCCACGCTCTCTGCCACGAGCGCAAATAGTCGTTGTGTGCAAGGACGTCCGCATGAGGGAAGGAGGTGGCGTGGCCCCTCCATGGAGATCAAATAAATCAATTTATTAAGTTTCCGAGCACAAGCATTGTGAACGAGGACAGAGCGTAATTCGTGTGAAATTTGTAACAGTTAAATGTTACTACTCGAGAGTTATCACCATTTTTTTTTTTTTTTTTTTAATTTTAGAAATTAAATTATTCAAGATTTATTTCAGATGTATTTGTCATCACATCACTGCCTGGTAGAAGTTGAATAAGTTTGTCTAATAAGATCTACTTGATGATAGTAGCACAAGGTCTTAATTATTATAGCTATCTCAATATTGTAAATGTAATGTAATGTACGTACTTGTGATGAATTTCTCGTTCAGCTGACTTTACACTTTCCCTCCAAAGTTCTGACTCCCGAGCTAACTCTAGGTACTCCCCAAGATCCCTCGTTTCCTAGATTGCATGAACTTTTTAGGTACAGCGTATTCCTTAGCTCATACCTTGTTACGAAACTCCTTACCATGCCTTTTTTTTTTTTTTTCAGGAATATTTTCGGTCTGATGCCTACTTTACCTGTTTTATTTTTTAAACAACTTAGTTTTTACAGTTTACTTCTTACGCAATTCCCAAAATATTACGAAATAAATATATTAAAATATTATTTACGAAATGATTATTGAATTTTCGGCACTTCGACAAATTTAATTCTTCAATATTTCATTTATTTCTATACATTTCCGTATCCTTTTGTGAAATACCTGTTATATGGTACTAGGTGCTGAGGAAAATACAAAAGCACATGTCTTTATGATTAAAACTATGTTGTGAATACTGGGATTGTACCATACAAATCTATACGGGCCTTTGGCGTGGGAGAGCCGGGTTCGATTTTTGGCTGCAGCTCATGTGGTTCGGATTCCACATTAAGCTATAGGTCCATGTCCCATATAGCTTCGCTGCTGAACAGGACGCTAAACTTTAATGAAATCAAATCAAAACTATACAAAGCTGTTACTTGGCTATTCCATTTTAGTCCTTTTCCTTCCCATATCTTTAGCTGAACCCTATATACCAAAGGAGCATAGATAATGTATACATATAAATAAAGTACTACAAACTTCAACCCCTCCTGCAAGAAATTGTGCGGGCGTCCATGGTTTTGTGTATACTCATCTATAGTAGGTAATTCTTAAATTACAGACTATTATTGTACATGTATATATTAAAAGCTAGTAATTCTAAAATGGTATGTTTTACATTATAGGGACCAAATATACGAAAAATTCTGTGCAAACTTCGCCACATAAGCCTTCCCACGTAAATCAGAATCTGAATAGCCCGAGTCCTGTTCATTTTCCAAGACATATATCATCTCAGAGCAGGTAAGTTTTTGTTTCAAAATTATAATTTAGGTCATTATTGTCTTACAAGTCGCAATATCTGAATCCAAACTGTTAATTCGTGTACAGGTCGTATTTATTTCCCTGACTTATAAACATAACATAGCTTACACGTTAAAGAAATTAAAACGTGTAAATACAATAATACTTCGGAATCCGAATTTATTCCGTTCCGGAATCTCATACATTGTAAAAACTATTTTAACATTAAATACATAGACAGGATTTTAAAGTAAAATAGTGTACTAACAAATAACAGTAATACAGGGTGTCTATCGGTCACGAAATCAAAAAACGGTCATGAAAGTCAAGAAAAAGTCACGAAATTTAACTTTTAGGTCACGATTTTGTTCCATAAAACGTCAAAATTCACAATCAAAAATGTCTATGGTCGCCTTTAGACGCTACCAAATCGCAAACAAAGCACGCTTCTATCGCATGCATGAAAATTCGACTCAATTCTCACCCAAATTCGTTCTTGAGAATGTTATTAAATTTTATGGTTTAGGAAAGAAAAGGTCACGAAATTTCATTTTGGAATTTTAGTAGACACCCTGTAATAATAATTGAATAAGAATGTAAATTGGTAAAATTAAGAATATAAAAACCCGTGTTTATCTTTAAAAAAAAAGAGGAGATGTTGATGTTGCATATGAAAGCTAGAGGAAGAGGGGAGATTATTATTTCGAAAGCGAGTTACCTTACATAATAGGAGTAGCGTTATAAAAGGGAATATCCTGGTTTTAATCCCTCATTGAAGAATGTATTGTGAAAAAAAAAACAAAAAAAAAAACAAATATTTACCATATGAAGATATATTGAACCCCCTTTCCATGACGAAATTCTGTGTACGCCACATTATAACAACATCAAGTAACTGTCTTTCTGGGGGAAACGTACGCACAGACACGAATTCCGCGGCAAAATTTGTTCAGATTTTTCGCTCGGATTTCAAGTTCGAGTTCTAAGGGTTCGGGTTCAGGAAGTAATACTTTGTATTGCTTAATAGAAAGTAGTGAAAACATATCCACCACTGCAAAGATGATTTACTATAAATACTCTTGCTAATTGCGTCGTCGTATAAGGAGGAAAAGAAGGGAAAAAATTTGAATCTAAAAGTAGATGTGAAGCGTCTAGCTTGGTATTATATTGAAATACAGTTACGTGATGATGATGATGTCAGATTGAAAGTAGACATGTTTACTAATAAAACTAGTCGATGCTCCGTGGTCTCATTTGAAGATCTAGCTAGACAAAATTCATTTCCGTATCTTCCAAACATAACTGTCATAATGCATTAAATCGAATTCATGGAAGCTAGAGAATTATTTTTCGCACACTTGAAGGTGTGCGGTCTTCGATCTGGGAGCACAGGGCCATGAGTTGTCGCGTGAGCATACAATTGTAGACAATACAGGGTTCCTACTGGTCACGGATATCAAGAAAAATACTCAAGTCAGGGCAACTCAGGGAAAAGGAATGAAAATCAAGGAAAGTCAGGGAAATTTTATAAAATAAATTTTTTCTAATATTAATTGTACACCAATTTCAGCTTAACCATTAATGATCACATTAAGGAAACGTTGCTCAGATTTTTATGGATGATAAGTTGAATGTACGTATGAGCAATTGATTATTTGTCTCTGTAGAATAAAAGTTCTCATATATAGATATTCACCGTTATTTTTTCCTCATATATATCAACGTCATCCGACATGTCATGAAAGTCAGGAAATTTCCTGCCAAAGATCAGTTAGAAGTCAGGGACATTGATTTCTCCAAATCAGTAGGAACCCTGTAATAGAAACGTTTTCAAATGTGCTGAACTGTTGTTAGAAACTTCTGTATTTTGCCTATAACGTCAAGTGTAAAGTACTTGTAATGTTTTTGAATTTCTCGTAGTTTAGTTATGAAGAGCAGCAGATAGCACGATGTAATTTCAAGTGTTTTTCTGTGCTAACATTATTTTCAATTTCAAGCTACTAGTGCAAGTGCTAATCGCGTTTTTCATGAAGAAAGTGGAGTATGTCGGTTACACGTTGAGTACTGTAAAATTATTTTCTTGGGCAAAAAGAATGCAGGATTGTTTAACTATGTACTGGCCAAACTGAACCTTAAAAGATTTAACTGAATAGGCCGAGCCAATATAAATATCCATTTGAAAAATTTGAAAAGTAATTTTGAGAAACGACGGAAGGCTTGTGACATGTGTGTAAGACTGTATTTCAATATGGCGTCTCTCGAATTCTTCACATCTGTTTTATAGTTTTTCAATGTTTCGTTTCTTTCTGTTATTCCTCACTCTCTGAGATACGTATTAAATCGCTGAGTAGAAGAACCATAGTTTCCAAGATACACTAATAACACCCCACACCGATATGCACTGGTAGAAACACTTCGTGTATAGGCCCGATTCGAACGAAATTCTCACCACAGAATATGGTCTACAAAGATATGGTTGATCGTAGTATCTGTTAGGAAGACTGCTGCTGCTGGTGTGAAGGTCGTCAGTCAATTCGATGGGACTGTTCTAATTGTGTGTGGAAATTCGTTGTGTATAGATTACAGCAGGGGTGCTCACAGGCGGGTTTTAGGGTACAGGTTGCGCGCATGAGATATTTTGGAGGGAACAATTTTTCACAATTGATTTACACAATCGAACTTTAATTATTCCATAGTGATGCTTTCAAGAACCTACATTGAATAAAATTGAGTCTGTTAAGCAAGTTATTTTGATTTTATCACTATCAATTTCGGTTTCCAGTATATTTTGGGAGGAGAGGAAGGTAAATTTGGAGGGATGAGCTCAGAATACTTGGAAAGTTATAGATCTGCTGGATTTCTCTTTTTTGCCGTACCTCGCTATTTGGTAGGGTATATTTTATAAAATAGTGTTTTGCGAAACTTCTGTGCCGACACACACACAATGTACATCTACATGCATAGTAGATGAAGAAATCTCCTGGTCAGGAACAGTATAGTTATTTTTTTAAAACGTTATATACAGAGATGGAAAACATAAATAAGTCATAGAATTTGTGCTCTCCAAATAAGTATGACCCCTACCCAAGGATCCCTGCGACGCACCAGGGTGTGCCTATACAGAAGATTATAAACAACTGAAAATAGGGAACTGGAATGGAAAGGTAAATTGAGAAATGGGATTGGGGTAATACATGTACAGGAACTGTGTAATTACGGCTTTGGTACACAGATATTCTTTTAATTAACATTCCTCTCATGAGGCATTCAGATCTCTTAAAGTATTAGGATTGCTGGATTGAACTGAAACCAGACCCGGAGACTAGTTGCATTTGTGTAATTGCTAATTGGGGCTCAAATTTGAAACTGTCTGATTTATTTATTTCTCAGTGTTGTTATGTTCTAATACATATAAGAACTGTTATTAACTACATACACAACTATCGCTACTAAATGAAAATAACACAAAACATTAACGATTGTAAACACCTACCTTTATTTATTGATAACTTTAGGAACTCCTTGCTCTTGAGGAACAAAATGATTTTTATTTTCCAGAACCGTTTTGTGGACAAATTGGCAATAAACGATTTTCACGTTCATTTGAACACAAATTTCGGCTCTGAGATGTTCGTTGTCATTGTATCATCTGGTCATATAAATAATTCGTAACAGGAAACATTCGTTCGACACGTGCAATTCCGACTAGCATAGCGAGAATATATTGCGTTATTTTAATCAAATTCAGAGCATCTATTTTCTCAAGAAACACACACCATAATATACAATGATTCGTATTATTATTATTCTTATTAAGTGTTGGTGCCACAAGTTTCAAAATAGAAAACTCACTGTACAATTCATTTCTGTCGAAACTAATTTCTTTTATCTTCTGCCAAATCATTAAATGAAAACAGTATTGTTGCCTAGTGATAACAAGTGCAACAATGAAAAGAATGTAAACCTTATTACAATAGAAATGCAAACCTTGCAAATGACTAAGAAAGAGATAGGAATGACATACATACTTGATTGTTGTGATTTTAAGTCTTCATCCCGGCGAAATTAAAATACCGCTAATTATACAGTAATTATGTGATATCTTCAAATAGATAAAAGATAATTGAAATATGGAACAAGAGCTCCCTAGACAATATTATTTTGCGTGAGGTACCGTTATCACAAGTCACCTAGTGGCTTTCCGTTTTCAGCTGTTTAGAAACGCGAAAATAGATGCCGATTTTCAAAATGGCTCGAAATCGAAAGCAGATAAGTGAGTCGTGATAACGGTTTCTCAGAAAAATAAACACACTGCTGAACAAGACTGCACTTATTTAATATAAAAACACATTTACACGTGACGTTTCAGTCTTCTAGCCAAGATCCTCATCAGACGTATACTCTATGCGAACGGTTTCTCATGTATGATATTATTGTCTAGGGCGCTCTTGTTCCACATTTCGATTATCTTTTATCTATTTGAAGATATCATATAATTACTGTAAAATTAGCGGTATTTTAATTTCGCCGGGATGAAAACTCTTAATAATTAAGCCCGCGAATTTAGTTCGTTCACCTGTAGACCTGCAGAATGTGTTTCTAACCCGCCCACTCTAGCAAACCTATGTTGTGTAAAAAAATCAGTTCTTTAAGAATACATACGCTTTTGAAAGCGTATTCTATTGCAGAGTGTGGCATAAATTGGATAGTAGAAGGCATACTAGATCAAGTACCAGTTTTTACAAAATTACTGGTAATGATGTGAATTTTCATCTGGCATAGCAGACCAGTTAACTAACACAGAGGACAGCTGATCTACGATGCCAGACGAAAATTCACATCATTACCAGTATACATAATCGTATACATAATCCATTTCTTAAAAATGATACTTGGTCTAATCTACCTTGCTGCTATCCAGTTATCTTTTGCGATGTTTACAGTGGGAGCTGAGTGTTGTTAGGTTAGTTGTTGAAGGATTATCCACGAAAATCTCGTTGAGAAACACCATTAATTTCCAAATTAGCATAAACGCAGTACGTATACACTAAATTTGAAAGTGTTAAGTGGTTGAGTCTTAATAGTTGAATTGAGGATATTGCAGAAGAATGTTTTTGAAGTGCTGTTGTTTTCATGTATGTCATTCATTTAAATGTCTCATTAGCAGAGCCCGGATGTTGTTGACCTAAAATTTTCTAAAAAGTGACCTATAAAATGACACTAAAATTCCCGTAAAATGACTCTAAAAATCACAAAAATTGACCTTAAAACTTGCGTTTTCTTAAACGTTTATTTCGTTAAACATTGACATTTTTTTTAAATATACATCGGATTTTTAGTTAACATTTCTCACTCATATTCAAAAAGTATTGTTTCACTTAGTTGCAGTCCATTGATCATTTATTTCTATTGATCAGCCCATTGTACGGCATTGTAAGTATTGAAAGCGTCAATTCACTCGTGAGTTAAAGCTAGGAAGCACTCTTAAACAATAAAAGTTCGCAAGTGTAGATTACATGAAAATAATAGATAGAAACCTGTTTAAAATCCTTGTACGCCTTCTAATCCATTTTTAGTTATTCACGTGATCACATCCTTTGTGGTCAACAACCCAAAACTATCTATTTGGCCACCTAGCAACCCCCACCTTTCGTTAACCAGCTACAGCTTAGTTTTCATTAGCTTGTTAAGGATGAAGTTTTTCCACCCCAATAGTCAGGAAGCAAGAAAAGAGATTATTCAACTTTGTCTTTTCCACATTCGTAAACCGTGTTCATTTAAAGATTTCCTTATGTAGAAGAAAAAGAATAAAAAGACCATTAAGTGACCTAAAAGTTAGCTTATAATATTAAAAAATGACCTGAAATTTGAAAATGGCAAAAAGTGACCAAAAGTTGACCTTAAAAAACTATATTTTTAGAACCTAGAGTTGATGGATAACGTTTTTATTTGAACTTGCTTGTCCTATGCGTAGCAGAAAAAAGTTGACTTGTCAACAAGATCCGGGCCCTGCTCATTAGTAATATGAGGAATTTAATAACTGTGTCAGTATTATTGATCTTGTCGAAATTCTCTCTCTTTTTTTTATTGTTTAATGTGTAAGGACATATTACTTCAGATTTACATAATATATATATTTTATTCTGGACACAGTCGTTTTTACAGCCTGATAATTTATTTTATATGTTTTTTTGACCCCAGTTCAAAACTTGAGACATACCAAGGTGTTCATTACTCAGGAGGATCCACCAATCCCTCCCACTCTTCTGCACATGGCTCAATAGTGGACTCCTTAGCACAAGTAAGTTGTCTTATGACTCTCCGTTAAGTTATAAATCTAAATCGGTGATTGCAGAAAGGCCCTATGTCCATTTCACCTAATTTTCAGAAAAATTAAAAAACTGTATTTCCACTGTTCATCAGTTATATCGCTGCGCAATTAATACTATTCGATAGATTACAGTTGCAGCTAATAAAAAGTAAAGAATCAACAATGAAAGATCATTGACAACTGGGAAATCTATGTTTATTCTTCTTGGACTTAGGTCGCTTCTGCAATCAATAAGTAATCACTTTAGAAGTAAATTTAGATGGTGTTTTTATTTGTGCATTTAAATGTGAACCAAAGTGCATAGGAATAATAAGAAGCTTGAAACTATGGGATATGGAATTTTTATATTATTATTATTATTATTATTATTATTATTATTATTATTATTATTATTATTATTATTATTATTATTATTATTATTATTATTATTATTATTTACGTATAGAAGTGCTGAAAAGTACAAGTTACACAAAAATACTGGTGAATTATGACTTACTGTAACAAATCAACACACTCAGTACTGATACACTCTTCACGTATTCGCAATAAATATGAGACGAATTTCAAAGCATTCTGTTTAAACGCAATTCTGTTATTAATATTTCTTTTTTTTTATTATTTTTTTATTTATTCAATTGACTATTGCAGAACATCATTCCAGAATTCCACAACATATTCTATTTGTATGATGTTGGAAGCAGATTTTTAAAGTCTACCATCTTATTTACATTTATTGGCACTTTGTCATCAGAATAAGCTCGTTCATTCGGAAAATACGCGTTTTCATGGAACACACTGGGACACCCCAGCCAAAAAGCGTGGAAGTACAATCCATTTCTCATTGTGGATGTTTGCACTGTCAGAGAAGACGAAATGATAAAAATTTGATACCATGAACGTAACCCTACTGTCTGTTAGTTCAGAAACACATTTCAGTGACGTATTTGCCTTCTTGTATAACTGTTTCCACCAATTGTGGAAGTTTGAAGATATCAGCGGTCTGAACAAAATGTACAGTGAACCAATTCCTGGAACTAGAAGCTGAGTTCTACATACTATATTACAATGTATATTCGATCAGATATTCGTAATTTCTATTTAATGAAATCAAAGTCTCTGTCATTTAGTAAGAACGAATGGCCCCTGATGTACGAGACACTTCTTCTGTAAAATAAGGTAGACAGGGCCTAATACCCTTTCGTCACTACCGGGGCAGGGGAAGCCTTTTTAATATCTCCCAAATGGACGACTAAGGCATGCCCTTCGACCCGGGAAGTGGTGGTTGGACTCCTGCGCGAAATCTCTTGGTGCTGTGGAATTACAATTAGGTAGCAGGGCAAGGATACGAGTCATCCTAGGTCACTTCGGTTTACTGCTTTAGGTTGGACTCTGCTGGGCTCTGGTCATACCGTGGGATTCGATAACTTGGATCTATGTTCTCCAACGAGGAGGTTAGCTTGCCTTATATGACGCTCGTGTCTCGTCACTGTTCATGAAGTTAGGCTGCTACCCGCTAGGGGAGCTGGTTTAGTTTGTAAAGACATAGCACAGAGACATTCCGGCTCTGTTTTAAGTATCTGACAATTCAGTGTATTTTACTTCCCAAATGAATAAGGACAGTGCAAAGCGAAGGTTACCTTTGGTTGGTGAACAGAACGAGCCTGGGCAGACAGTTATTCTCTATATGCACTCGTGCGTATAAACTGACTCAAATTTCACTCTTTCTTACGTAAATCCTGTTAGGTTTTCTGTATTCTTGTCAAGCCACTTCGTGTGTTTGTGTACATGCATTATTGTATAAAGTTAACCAAAATAGTTTTGTCGCTTTTTCACCCACCACCTTCGAGCATCGATATGTCAATAAGACGTACCTGGAAGATCAAAAATAGCCCCATCAGCATCGACGACCTTCTGCCAATGTTCTAGAAGGCCATGGGTTCCATCGTGGTAGAATTTGGTGGGCCGTGAAGCGAAAAATGTATCAAGTGCATTTTGCACCTCTACTAGGGATTTGCACTGCCGTCCTCTGAAGTGATTGTTCTAGGAATGGAACAGGTGGCAGTCGGAAGGAGCAATGTCCAGGGAGTATGACGGATGCAATAGTGTTTCCCATTCAAGCCGTAGAATGGTGTCCCGAGTGATCCTAGCCACGTTGGGTTTAACATTCTGTTAACAGGAGGACCCCTTTGCGATTCAGAAGTGCTGGCTCCAGAATTTTGAGTTTTTCTTGAACACGGCTCAATTGCTGACAGTACACAGTTGCCTTGATGCTCTGACCAGCTTCCTTAGACGAGACAACAAAGAAACACAGGTGTCTGCTCGCGTTGCCTTGGGGCCTTCTGATCCAAATCATGTTAGATCCATCGATCCAACTTGTAGAGTTTCCCAAGTTGGTGGACGTGCTGCAGAATGGTTTCCCCACTCGCACTGAATTGTAGTCCCAGTTCCTCACATGCCTGGCCACTGTTCGTTTCAATTGCTGCCTGAAGATCTTAATTTTGTACATGTGTTGGTCTTCCGACACGTGGTGCGTTTTCGAGTGTTTTGTCACCGTCCTTAAACTTGTTAAACTACCGCTGCACTGTCCGCGTAGTCACGACACCAAATGCCGAGCATATCTTCCGCGCCGATGCGGCGGAGTTTGACCCTAGTTTGAACTCGCACAACATATACGCCCTTATAACGCTCTGTGGAGGTTCCAGTTCAGTTACACTGTCCTTACGCAAGTGTAACTGAACTGCCATAACCAGGTAGTATGTTGGATATTCCAAACCAACAACTGACTTTTGCCGTATCTCCATTCACATTCAACTCATAGTGTGAGGGCCAATTGAACACAGACCTCCATAAAAAACAACGGAACTTTCTTGGTTACCTTTATAATATAAATTCTTCATTTGTCAGTATTCCAACATTTATACTTTCTTTATTCAAGCTGATTATTTTTCCTTTTTGATGTTTTCTGCACTAAATGCTGAATCCTAATGATTAAAGACTGGCAGGTATGACAAAACACAGAAATAGTAACATAAATTTTGAAAATGGCAGTTAATTTTGCAAAATGGAATATGTTCACTTTATTTTTGTTATTAATTTGCAAAAGCCGTACCTTAAATGCGTGAATCTGCATTATGGATTGACGCACTAATTAATAAGTATGATTTTGAGAATAACAATAAGCAGAATATAATAAAACGAAGAAAAAGAAAGAAAATAATTATAAATCATAGAAGTATTAGTACTGTTATAAACAAAACTGCAGATAAAATATGCTAATGATACCGTGACAGATACCTCGTTAAAAAAAAAAAGACAATATTTGAAGCACTACACAACTCGGAAATTCATGGCAATATCAATCATGTTTTCCGTGTATTTGGTTAATCAATGATATATTTCCTCCGAGGTTACATTTTAAATCTCATAGGTGAGATGCATTCCACAGTAACGGCAAGCAATGCGTCTTGTAATTTCGGTAGAAAGGTAAACAAAACTTAAGAAGCAGCCATAAAATGGCTAAGATGACCATGATCACAACAAATGACATTTCTTGACTTCGTGTAAAAATAGCAAAATATGACATTTCGGTTATTTTGCCAAAATTGCTGATCTTCAGTGATGAGTAAAGCCCGGATTCCCATGCACAAACGCCGAGACATGCATGCAAATATGCACGAAAATGTCAGAAATATGCATTAAAAAAACATATGAACTGAAATATACACTAAGAAAATAAAATTTCAATTTCTTGCAAAAATATCTCACCGTAATAACCTCTGTTGCAGTGAACTATGAACGTTTTCCTTACGTTTTGTTCTGTAAACCTTCTGCGTTTATCAATGAAAAACGTTTTGTAGATCGAAAAGTTCCTTGCTTCATCAGCGGAAGTTACTGGTGCATGTGAAAAACACCAAATGTCTTCCTGTGTTAGGTCCTCTTTAGTTCACGTTAAATATAAACTACTTTCTTGACACACTCTGAAATATGGTAGTATGCAGCAATAAAATTCGGAAATATGCAGTATCCTGCAAAGTTTGCGAAGTATGCATGCACGTCAAAATTCACTGAAAATATGCACTTACATGCGCTATCATTGTGTCTCAAACAAATCCTTGGAGCAAGTCCGTTGAAAAGAAAACCAGTTGAGAATGCTCCAAGAGCATTGCCGGAACGAACTTAAAAAGAATGGAGAGATTGAGCGGGATGGATTGTGATTTTTCCTACATGTAAAAGCAAATCTTTATATCCGCACCTTCTGTTTCCCGCAAAAATTCGCAAAATATCATCTCTCTATGACTTGCGGTTCCCGAGACATGGCTCCTTAAATCTCCCGCAATTCGAACTTTTGGGCCAATATCTGGGGACCGGTTACTATTTGGTACCAAAATGTTCACCATCCTCTTAGGTATTGATCAACACCAATATAATCTATCTATGACTTACGGTTCCCGAGATATGGCTCCTTAAATCTCCGGAAATTGGCCATTTTTTGGCCAATATCTCGGGAACGGTAAGTAAAATATTAAAATATGCAGATGCAATACATTGTAAATAAGTAAACTGTATTCCTTAAAGTTAGGCTGTGCACTGCAACTTAAATCCACTTAAATTAAGTATCAGGGCTTGAAATGAAAACATGAAGCCCCATTTAAACTACAATTTATTATGACTGAATTTACAATAATATAAAAATAAATTTTTAAAACTGTAATGTACAGTTGGTCGCTTGTCACAGGAGACTTATACCCACAATGATGAATGACTTTTTTTTTTTTTGTAATGCATGCCAGATGGCAGGGTTTTGCTGAAGCTCCTCCCCAAAGTTGAGAAGGGATACCATAGGAAAAGAGGGGGTACTTACACGGCAAGCGTTCCAAACTTCATTGCGGTTACTGGTGATTCGATCCAGAGCGTATGATTTGTTGATGTGAATTGTCATGCTCCATGTTTTTTGCCCGTGCTTTGTATATTCTTCAATTCCGTGACGTATCACGCAGAAAAATCCCCCCCCCCCAAAAAAAAAAGTTTTTTAATAAGTGTGCTGCTATTTTATTTTTTGGGAAGTCCATACGTTTGTTATCAGATGTGTTTATGTTTTGAAAAAAAGCAACGGGCCGAGAAGCTTACGTAGAGGTCAACTGGCTGTTGTTGCTCTTGATGGGAAAGTTTGTTTTTTTATTCACATATGTTGTCACTTTCTATTACTATTCTCACCTTTCGTGTACGAAAATATACACTAAAAATACGTTTTCAATAATTTTAGTTTTTATATTAAAAAAAAAAAAAAACCTTATGCATTATTATGTGCAGATTTATTATATGACATAAGAGTGACGCAAAAAATTCTATCACTTTCTTTGATAGTTTTTGATGCTCTATCGAATGGAAGGCTCAAGATTGAAAAAATCGCAAATAACAGACAGACAGACAGACATAGAGAATTCAGTAATGAACTTTTTAAGTTCGTTGAAAATACTTTCCATACGTTTCTACATATTACTATAAACATGCGTTTTGCTTATAAATCCGGGCTCTAGTGATGAGGCTGACTAGTTATTTCGATATAACTAACAATGAAATATTTGTTTGCAGTTTTGTGATTTGAAGTTGTTTAATACTTTTTGTTTAAATTAGTGCCGTTTTATATGTTAATAACCTACGAAACATAAATTTGTATTATGCTAGTTGAATATCGTAAGAAATAGTATGTTGAAAATTAGCCCATTATGTTACTGTTTTTCAGAGTACAAATAGCCATTCGGGGTTGGCAAACAAAGTCGACGTTTCCAGTTCAATGAATTCTTCTATATCCAACTATCAAGACCTGAAATCAGGTGCGGTTCCAATGAATCCTCAGTTATCTCCTACTGGTATGTAGTATTTATGGTCATCATTAACTATTAGTTTCCTTATTTTGTTGTAAATGTAGTAATTTAACAAAATTTATGATGTATATTTACTTACACTGAAATTTATATTTTCATCCAAATATAGTAGTTTTAAAAGGTAAGCGAAACTTATCGTATTAATCACGTTTCCCTATTTTCTTTTTCTGTTGTGAATAGGAATTTGTTGCATTCGAATTAGTACTGCTTTGTGTTGAGCATTTCAAAAAGAGTTTTATAAGTATTGAATTTTATATAGTGGGTGCTCCAAAAACTATAGTTCAGTATTATAACTAATTTGGATTGATTTCACAGATAAAGAAAAAATATTGTTGGGAATCTTTCTAAATTAGTGTGCTAGAGCTGGTTTTTTAATGGTGAGTGGAAGGGTATAACTGTAAATTTTACAATAATACCACAATGGACAACTTCCTTTCTAATTGTTCTAGAAAAGAAAGATCTTAAATAAATGATACACCCCAAAACATGTATGTAAATAAGATTTTTATTTTCATTAGAACGTTGCCAGTATTCCAACGTGGTACAACACAACTCTCTTTTCATCCAAAAGTTTTTATGATTTCCCCACCCATCCTTCACCGAAGAGATGGTGCACTGGTAGTACTGGTGCACCATTAGTACTATTGGTGGTGCACTGGTAATATGTTTGTAATATTGTAGGTTATGTAATTTTTTCATTGATTTGGTTCCAATTTTAGTGAAAAATTGTAAAACTGATCAACTTTTCTTTTTAAGACAGTCGATACAATACATGTTTTAAAAGAGAAGGTCTTGTCACTGTTGTATTTACTTATTTATTTACTTAAAAAAAATGATAAAGAAATTTACAAAGTTGTCTTCTTAAGCATATTTTTTTTTTTTTAATCATCAGCGAAATTTGTTCAATTTTTCACATATCTCAGTACTTAGAGTTCACAGTCAGAATAAGCGCGATTTTTTTAAAGCAAACTATGTATGTACAAGGTATTTCGAAATAACTTCAATTAACTTTGAAAAATGAATTGTTACACAAAGCATTGGTGCACAAATGCATCATTTCCAGAGCTATAGCTCTTCGAAAATTAGTAGCCACAATAAAATAAGGGGTTATAACTCGAGAACGAAATATGGGATAAAGATCGAAGTAGCGATTATTTTGTGCCTAGATTCTGTTAATGCATCAGTGGCAGTGGAATAGAACCGACAACACGAGTAGCTTCGAAGCATTCGTAGAAGGTAATTCATGTCAAACAAACTGAAATTGATAAATCTGAAATTGAAACTGGTACATTAATGGAACCTAGTCTTAATCACTATGTTCTTTTATCTGATAATTCGTTCTAGAGTTATGGCTTATATATATGGATGTATGTATAAGCCATAATTCCAGAACGAATTATACAGGGTTTTTTAAAACACCGACAACGTTTAGGAGGTGATTCTTGACACCAAGATAAGACAAAAAGTATAGACCAACCTGGGTGTAGAAATCCGTCATTTCGGAGTTATAGGCTGCCGAAAACATGAGAAAGTGAATTTTAAAGGTCCGTAGCCTCAATACTATGGGACCTACCGTGGTGGGGTCAAGACTTCACTTAGGAACTGCTATGTGCCCTATCCAAATATCCATGTTACGGAATCACGTGGTACTTCCGCAACAATTTTATAGAGGTAGTTGCTGAGTACTTCAAATTATATGCCCCTAGTCAAACTCCCTCCATAAAAAGTGTTGTGTGGCTACCGCAGGCTTCTGAACATGTATTTTTAGATAGCGCACATGGTAAAGTCTTTAGCTCCTGAGTAAAGTCTTGACCCAACTACGATAGGTCCCATAGTGTTGGAGCTATGAACCTTTAAAGTTAAGTTTTTTCATGTTTTCGGCAGCCTATAACTTCGAAATGACGGATTTCTGCACCCAGGTTGGTCTATACTTTTTGTCTTATCGTGGGGTCAGGAATCACGTCCCAAACATTGTCAGTGTTGCTTTGAAATATCCTATATATATAATACATATAGAGGGGGCGACCAATTTTCTGCGAGCTAAGACTCTGAAATAACTCATTTGTATATCATTGTTCGTCTATAATTTTTCGTGTGAGGATTCAATCCCCGAAGTTGTTTGGAGATCTTTCCAAACACCTTGTATAAAACAGAATTCAAATTTGAAAACTTACAGCATCCTACAACCTCAGAAAACACTGACATATCTTTTGTAAGACAGCATGTTTCTCAGCTATAAATTACTTATCTAAAATTGTTACCATTTTATTTCGTAATACTTCCTAAGTTCATTACCTTGTGCTCTCGAATTTATAAGTTCCATTACTTTATATTCTCGATTTAATATTTCGTAAAACTTCCTAAGTTCCAGTGCTTTACATTCTCGTTTTTTGGTGTACGGATTCGATTCCCAGTGGAAGAATACAAAAAATGAATGTCACAATCATTAATTATCCGCCTTCTTTAGCTTAAAGGGCATGAAAGTGGAATGTAATTTAAACATTGTCACTTTTTTCGAGTTTTTTTTCTGCTTTTTGCTTTAACAACAATGAGAACCCAAATGCTCACCGCACATTACCCAGCGTAAAGCTGTCTGGCTCGTGATATTTACCGTGATTTTAGTGTAGTTTAATTTTATAGTTATTTTGAAAAGTAGGAAAAAATTACAAATTTTGTTTGAAGTCACTAAGATCGATAAAAATTACGTTGATTATTTCCTAACTAGTGAATATAATGTTATTTTCACTTTAGATTAAATAAAATAAATAATGAATACTGACCATTGCCACAAAATATCCTTGATTTTCAAGGTCTTCCACTTAAAGTGAAAAGTCAGTATTATGACAGAAAGTGATATTTTTGAGTAATACTGCCTATTTCTGAGAACTCTTCGATGGTGTTAATAACTGCGTGTAGTACAAATTACGAGTAATACTGTGATAAAACTAATTAGTTTGTTTTATAACAGTCTGACTCGTGTTAGACTATTGAACTTAAATGGTAATAATTATCTCTAAATTCTTGGGTGGTACGTCGATCCGGAAAGGATAAAATTCACATGTATAGTTAGTCGCCTTATTATTTCGTTTTTTTTTTTTTTTGGCCAGTAACTCAGTTAGCGGAGCGCTCATATCTTGCAGGGAGTCCTGGTTCGATTTCAGGCCTGCTAGATCGTGGTGGACAACGTGGATTTTTCCGAGGTTCTTTACTTTCTTTCCACATTCCCATTCTACTTATCCTTTCATAAAAAAAATCACTTTCATTAACTCCTTGCGTTCCAGTGACATCCATGGGGGTGTCATGAAAACGGATCCTTTATAAGAGTCGTATTAATCCTGAATTTTTTTTTAAGCGGTCGCAAGGAACGAGTTAGTTCTTCTGTTTTTCTTCAGGTCCGGTGCACCTTACTCATTTCCGGTCAATGTTGCCAACAAGAAGCAGCATAAAATCCCTTCAGAACATCAAAATTTCCCTCTTTCAGCCCAAATGTTTAACAATACATTAAAAAAAAAAATCAGTAATGTGAATGCTCTCCTCACGCATGCGTGTGTGCATGCTCGCTCAGTGTGTGTTTGTATGGGTATGTGTAATTTATCCAAAAGGAACAGTTTTATATGCAGAGTCCGCCGGAAAAATGTGTATTCACTCTTTGTCATTCTGTATCAGAATACTGGCGTTGACAATTGTTCTGAAATTTAAGTATGTTGTAGTATGGTTTTTCACCCAACAGAGGTCGGCATTGTCAATTGTTTTCAGTTAAAATTATGTTGTAGTACGGTTTTTCGCTCAACAGATGTCGGTACTGTCAGCACAATCAGTGAGATAAGAAAGTGGCAGGAGGACACTTGACGTTCGAGCAGCGTAAATACGTTTTGAAGTGTTTTATCAGGTTTGGGAATGCTATCGCGAAGTGCAGCGTCAGTGGAGAAGGGAGTTAACGTACTGAACCACCAACTCGCTTGACAAACGCATTGTGGACAAGTTTGCGCTCGAGAATCTTCGAGAAGATTACAGAGGCATGTGCATCAGTCTCCATTGATACATTGACCGCGTGTTTGGCCGCCAACGTCAACATTTTGAACATCTAATGTAAACATATGCTTACTTGAAGGTTTGTAGTACATGTTTGAACAATAATTAAATGTAATTAAGAAATATGATATAAAGTTTTTTTTTCTTAAACAGTGGGGCATGTTTGAAATGGGGGCGGGCCATCGACACGTTAGCGTAAAAGACAGTAACTTCATTCACTTGTATTTTGGGTCCTGGTAAATGACAACGTTGCATTTTCATTTAACATTGGACGCATAAAGACTGTACAGCCCAAACGGTTCGTCCGATTTAAAAAAAGAAAAAAAAAGAAAGAAAAAATCCTTCACTTTAGATTAAAAACATCATATTTGGAGACGATTTCCCGTGTTACATTTTGTTATAACTCTGATAATACAGAGTTACCCTATGTCAGAGGACTCCCCAGTAGTTTCACCGTATCATCTGTTCTTCTCAAACCGGAAATACAAATACAACTGATACAAATTTCGGTTTAATTATTGATTCCTATACAGTAATAATACTAAGAAGATAGCAAGAAACTGTTTTTGATATGGATTCAGCATCCAAAGAACAGGTTCCATCTCTGACCTTATCCTTTTATTGCAACCGGAATTTATAGATCTACTTTCGGTTTCATTATCGAATGCTTGTAATTTGGAGGTCTACTGTAGTTTCACAGTGTACAGTGAAACTCCTTTGATTAAATTACATGATGGAATTGAAAGCAATATCATACTACAGGGTGTCTATCGGTCATGAAAATCATGATAAAGTCATGAAATCAGAAAACGGTCATAAAAGTCAAGAAATTTAGCTTTTGGGTCACGATTTATTATTATTATTATTATTATTATTATTATTATTATTATTATTATTATTATTATTATTATTATTATTATTATTATTATTGTACAAATATAAGTAGAGACTGGAAAATTTTGTTCTATAAAACGTCAAAATGTACCTCCAAAAATGTCTATGGTTGTCTTTAGACGCTACCAAATCGCAAGCAAAGCATGGTTCTATGTTATGCATGAAAATACGGCCTAATTCGCTCTTGAGATTGTCCTTCAGCTGGCATCGTTGAGTAGTGGCGATGTAAATAGTACGGATTGCCGACACCACCTACGCATCTAACCAGCTCATTCAACTGAGAGAAAACACCAAGTTTTTATCGCTCCAGGAAACAGCCTTTGAAAGTAGAGATAAGATAGATAAGTGGTAAATAATATAGATACTGTTATTAGTTTTTGAATGTTTCGAAATTTTATGGTTCTGTAAAGAAAAGGTAACGAAATTTCTTTTTGGAATTTTAGTAGATACCCTGTACTCCGATGTTTATATCGGTAAACTATTACAATGTTGTATAAATTGGTTCGAATAATTTGCTAGTAGCACAATTCAAACTTTTATAAACAGAAGTCGTGAAAACGCTTAAACAAGTTGCACACTTTTTAACTAGATTAAATCGGTAATATTGAAAACGTATCCAGTTCTACCTATTAATATTGCTTTAAAGACGAGCAGAATATATACTTTTTTAACTCAAATTACACACTCACAAGAAAGCATTTATTTATCAGAAATCAATCATGTGTGTTGTAAGTTGAGCGAAATTTCTGTTTTAAATGCAAAAGCTGATCACATTAATAATGGCTTCCTTTCCTGTCGTAATGGCACCAATTTTTGCTATTAATTAGTTATTTCAGATAGTAAAAAAATATATTAACTTACAGCAACCAAATGCACTTTAAAATCTGTTTCGGGAGTTTACGAAGGCAACAGAAATTGCTGAAACACTTTAGTGCACTCAAAGTGCATTGGGACGCAGTAAGTTGTTGTTATATATACTAATTATATAAATATGCCTCAAATCTTATCTTTAAACAAATAGTTATTTCAGTTTACCATGGCTGTACTACGCTTGAAAATTATTGCCAAATTGCCTGCAATTTTGACAGTAAAAACTTCACGGCTAAAGTAAGACAATAACATGTAAATCATACATTGAGTAGAAATATAGTTTATACTACACTCTCTTTTTAATGGAGAGTTCCCAGTAAAATTTGTGAAGTTTTATTCATATTATTACAGGGGGCGCGGTGGCTCAGTGGTAGAGCGTTCACCTCCTGTGCTTGGGGTCCCTGGTTCGATCCCAGCTCGCGCCGTGTGGACTTTGTGGTGGACAAACACCGTGCTCGTGGGTTTTCTCGGGGTTCTCCCGTTTCCTCCCACTTTCTTCATTCCACCATTTCACTCATCTCTCATCATCACCGTCTCCTTTAGCCCAACCGGCATGATCATGGGACGTAAAACTTAAAGATTTCATTTCATATTATTACATCAAAATGAGTATACAGGAGAAAATAAAATTAAAAATTGAATACCATAGCTATTGTAACTGAACCCTTTGTAAGCGGAACATAGTTCCGAGTATATCCTTGTATCGCTCGCAAAGGATTAAAATACGTAGGACTTTATCAGATCAAAATTCCATCCAATCAACAAAAGGAAATTTGCCTCATAAGTGCTTACTCCATGTGTCTGCATGTTAAATATAATAGATTGTTAGGCTAATCATTTGGCAGCATGGCTTGTCGAGGCAGTCGTGTTTGGTTGTCGATGAAGATGACGGTAAAGCACGGTTCTATAATAATAATAATATAATAAAATCATTATCATCAATATTATTATTTATAATCATTATAAGGATCAAATGTGCTGAAACTGTCACAGCAGGTACTGAGAAAAAAATGTAGTAACCTATTTGACGCATTTTGCTTAAATGCGTCAGTAGTGAATGATTTGAATATTCAGCAAGTAGTGAACCGTATTTTGGAGCATTAGGCGAGAAAGCAATGGAAGAAAATATCCACAAATATTGGATGTTCTTTTGTTTTCCGCTTGGACATATTCCACTCCTGTATCATTTAACTTAAAGCAGGTTTTGTTTCGTTGTTACGAAATATATATGTGCCCTTCTATAAACCATTCTCTCATTCATACACGAAGTTATAGGGCTAATCTTCGTACATTTTCATTCACAAGAAAACAATAATACGCTTCGCAATAGCCGCACGGGTTTAACTGTACACCAACTTGAGTAACAACTAACATGTTTGCCATGACAACATACAATGCTGGCATGTGTTAACGTGAACTCCTACCATTGTTAATACGATTTAGTTAATGTAGAAGCACGAGCAGTTGATACTAGTGGGATCCATGGTTGCTCACTGGTAGAGCGCTTACCTCTAGTGCATAGAATCCCTGATTCGATTCCAGCTCACACTAAGTGGGCGTTGTGGTGGACAAGCACCATGTACACTCATGTCCAAAATTATTGTCGCATGTCTATAAATATGTTGTTGTAGGAATACAATTTGGTAACGAATTCGCCCGGTATTTCTTACAATGTTAGTATATATATAATCGGCAAAGGCATGTATGTGGCAAATTTCATGTCAAAAGAGCAGTAAATAAGAACAATGAAACGAAAATAAAACTTTCTTGTCCATTTAGCAACATTTTGTTTTACTCATTCGTTTTATTCATTCTAATTTTTCGTATTTATAATTCTTTTCCTATGAAATTTACCACAAAATATACATCTTTCCATTATACACATAGTATCAGTATTAAAAGTATCCTGCAAAACCATTATCAAATTATATTCTTACAAGAAGACAATTATAGATACAGGGTTTTCATAAAGTATGGACGGATTTAATTCGCTTATAATTTACATAAAAATGCTCATATTGAAATCAAATAAAGTGCAAACGGTAGCGGAAGGATTAAATTTTTACCTGTAATCTGCACCAGCTCAGTTCATTCACCGTCACACCTCCAACTGGGCGCCATTTACGTCCACACATTCGCGTGCGAATCTCCATTCACGGTCTCCTCTTCAAAAAAGAACGGTCCAATCAGACGATCATAGGACACAGCGCACCAAACGTTCACTTTAGGGCTATCTCTCTCATGTGTCTCAAATTCCTTTGGGTTTTCCGTGCCTCAAACGCGACAGTTGTGTCGGTTAACCTTCCCGGAGACATGGAAGATTGCCTCATCTGAGAACATGATGGCTGAAAGGAGAACGTCGCCATGTTCCAACTGCTTGAGCATGGCGTCACAGAAGTTGAACCGGAAAAATTTAATCCTTCCGCTACCGTTTGCACTTTATTTGATTTCATTATGAGCATTTTTATGAAAATTATAAGCAAATTAAATCCGTTCAGACTTTATGAAAACCCTGTATATTCGACAATCATTTTGGACATGAGTGTACATGTGTTTTCTCAGGGGTCTGTTTCCTCCTACGTTCTTCATTCTACCATTTTCGTTCATAACCATCATCACTGTCTCCCTTAGTCTTAGTGTACTTAGGTGTAATTGTGAGACGTCGGTTGAACGTCAATAAAGAAGTTGACATTTATTGAAACAAATTTTACTTCTGGCTTGGGATTTCTGTTGTTCTACGATATGCAGTTTCAATTTTTTTTAAATCTCGTTTGGGACTGAGAAACACGTAACAATCGTGAAATATTTTTCAACTGTAATAACTTGTCCAAAGCTCTTAACCATTCTGTTGATGGTGTTTTCTCAATTCTAGAACACTATGTTCTCCAAATTTTTATTTATTTATTTATTTATTTATTTATTTATTTATTTATTTTGTTACCGACATTTTAAAAATGAAAAATTACATTAAAACTTACATGGAATGATGTAACAGGTTTGAAATCAAAATGTGTTACTGGAAATAATTGTATTCTTATTTACTTAGATCGTAGGAGAGTTTGCCATCGGACCTTTTGCCACTGTCTTCGTAAAATAGGACTTATGCCACTATATTTTAGAAGTAAATGATTCATTTGAAAATTCAGTTAGTGAATGTTATTTTTGTTGAAAGTTTTTGTCTGAGACCGTTTCTCTCTCTTATGTGGAGATTTCTCTTCATGCCTGGATTATAGAACTTGCGACGCGAGTTTCCGTGCTTTCAAATTCCAGAAAGAGTTTTGCGCACAAATGGATGCGCATTTCTTAAGTCATGTTATTTTCGATTTCAGTTGGTTGGTTTGGGGATTAGCATTCATTTCGGCGCTGCGGCTGTATAAGACGTGGACCTATAGCTTAACATGGGACTCGAACCACGTAAGCTCCCACCGAGAATCGATCCCAGGTCTCCTGCACCGAAAGATCATATGCTGCCCACGTAGTCATGAGGAAACTCTTTCGATTCCAACTTATAGAGTAAGCTTTCTTTTCATTCATCACAGAATCATACACACACATACATTTTGAGCAAATAATGGTGATAGCAAATTTTCAAACTTTTTGTACAAACTGCTTCTAAATGAACTCTTCGGTAATTTTCAGGCACGTAAGTTCCGTCGAAATAGTTCAGGACTTTTGCTAGTCATTCTGAATTATTAAAGATAATTGCATCTTCTCTTTGATCCTGTCTGTTGGAAATAAAATAATTTCCTATACGATTCCACAGAAGTATTAGGCCTTCATCATTTCGATAACTGATGGTTAATCTCAGCGTTTGAATTTTTAAGAGGTGTGCACTCACAAAAGAAAGGCAACCATTCATCAGTTTAGTGAGAAACAATTTTTTTTTTCAAAAGTAAAAGGAAGAAAAAATAATAATAAGGATTTAGTGGTGGTAAAAGTAACAGTACATATTAATGTTGGCGGAGATATTCGTTTTTTAATGGTAAAAAATCGTCCTCATCACGCAAAAAATGGCGAAATGTTCTGTTCTACGAAATTGGTGGCAAAAGTTTCAGATTCCATTTAATTTTATGTAGATTGTTTGCCCTGTAGATTAATAAGAGACTGTTCCCATCGGGAGTGGATTGGCTGATTTGAAGTTTAGCGTCGCTATACGAGATACGTATCTTAAGCTTGAAGTTGGATCCGAGCCACGAACTCCTACCGGGGAATCAAACTCGGGTCTTCCATCGTGTACGCTAACTATATAGCCACGATTTAGTTGTCATCTAGGATGGAATCTAGGCCGATGCATTCAAAAATGAACGTGCTCATCACCATAACAAAAGCTAACCACAAGATTATTCGGGGATCCTTGCATATAGTGTTTACTTCAATACACAGTAAGCGCATCCAACTTTAACTATAGAAAAGTACAGATCTATTGCTAGATTTGTATTAAGTGGTAGTTTTGAGAGTATCGTAAGAATTAGTGATTCTCAGTGTCTGTAATTTGTTAACTTTCTTTTAGGTGCTCTGCCTGGTTTATCACGCATTCCTCCAAACAGTCAAAATTTCAGACTGCCAACAATACCATATGGACATGCATACACAGGTAGGAGGGCATGCAGCCAAGTTTGATCAAGCTGCCACATAAAATATTTCCTTTGTCTGCTGCCTTAATTAAGTTTACAATATTAACAAAATGAAACAAGTGTGTGCTTTTTCTTAAGTGTGCTTTTGTGTAGATCTAGTTAAGTAACGTGCTTTTCTCCAGTGGTGTGTGGCAGCTGAATTTTTTTTTTCAATACAATATCGGTGATGGCTAGAGCAAAGAAATATGCAAAGTAAACTTTATATGTGCATACTCTTATGCATGCCCTCTTTCCTTTTTACTTACTTTTGAAGTATGATTCTAGAAGTTTTTTCCTGTATTGTAATATGCTATGCACAAGCACATTAATATACACGATGATTCAAAATATAGGCGACAGACTTCAGAAGGTGTTTCACTGCATTAAATGTAACAAATCTAGACTTTTTCTTATCGAACATTTCTTGTAAATTAAACACATAGGGAAGAAAATAGTGAACAAAGATATTAAGTCTGGTATATTTTTTGTATATTGGAAGATAATATCGGCCAAATGTCCACTAAAGCTCTGGTGACGCAATAGGATTTGGGTGACGTAATACACACAGTTGTTCCTCCATCTGGTCAAACTTTTTATCCAGCGTGTCGGTGGATTTGGTAGGTACATTATCATCTTAAACTGGATTTTATAGCATCCGTTGTACGTTTATTTACAAAAAGATTGCGATTTTGGCCAATAATTGTTTTTTTTGGATCAGAGGTCACAAAATTTTTGAATGGCCCCCAAATCGGATTTCCATATTTTCTACGCAATAAGCACATCATACTGAGTTAACTTGTAGTTTGGGTTTGGCTACACTGTATGTGGCCGGATATAAGTTCTCCAGGTATAAGGCCTACAAGAGAATTTTTGTTGAAATACATTGGATCTTTTAGGCCAATTGGATCAGGGGCCCACAACATTTTTGAACGGGCCCTAAATCGAGTTTTCGTATGTAGTTCTCCAAATATAAGACCTACAAGAAAATTTTTGAAATATATTGGGTCGTTTGATCCAACAACATCTTATTAAGATTTTTTTTAGTTAGTCATAGTACCGTCTATATGCAAACATGAAGTGCCGAAATCTTAGGAAAGTAATATTGAAGACTGATAATCGAAAGGATTTTCACCCGAAACTCAGCTTTCTACTTTCGAAAAGTTGCAGATACCGTATTAGTCTAAAGCACGATATTTAAATGAAGTAGATAAGTAGTTTCTCAAAACCGAATTCAAGAAGTAGATTGCCTTATTTTTTATTTTTTATTTTTTATTTTTTTTAATTTTTAAAGCGAATGTTGATCAGAGTTAACCGAGAAGAATCACATTCTGAAGTTTGTCACTCACATTTTGAACCTTTCTGTATATACGTATTGTAATGCACAGTTAGAAGTTCACCGGTTTTGAACTTCACTGTAGTTACTCTGTGCATGTTTAGTGAAAGAAAGAAAGAAAAAAAGAAAGAAAGTTTATAATAATAGATTAGGAAACTTGTAACATATACAAATATATTTAAACACAAAATCACTGCAGATCAAAAGTCATAATAATGATCGATATTTTTTTCTCATGTTATTTTTATTGAGAAAAATAACACTAGTAGGATACGTCCAACTACTATACAGAAGACGATAATTCTATGGTGTTATTTTAACTTTAAGCAATGCTTATATGCCAGGGCAATTATTTGGTGAAAATTAATACCAGTAATGGCTTTATAATTAATTTTATGGGTGTTCAAAAAATCATGGTCAACACTCTTGATTATTTCTTCGCGGCTAAAGGACCTATCCGTTTGCAATGATGTGAACAAACTTTGGGGGAGATGGCTGAAATTCAGCTTAAATATAGAAGAGACTGTGTAGATCCTATATTCAGAAAGCCAATTATCCTAAAATGGATGGAACATAGTCAAAAGGCACGAAACATCAACACTAATATAAATGGAAAATCAATGAAAAATAATTCCGCCATTTATTGTAAAAACCAAAACAGGGAGATGGCTGAAATTCAGCTTAAATGTAGAACAGACTATGTAGATTTCACGTTCTAAAAAGTTATGATTCCAAAATGGATAGAACATAGGGAGAAAAAAAATTAAAGTCAATGGAAAAATCAGTGGAAAAAGTGAAGTCGTCACATATCTCAAAAACTATAAAAAGGAGATGGCTAATTGAAAGCTTATTGGAAAGACATAATGAAGAGCTTAAAAACGATGTATAACACGTAAGGTAAATATGGATAGAACATTGTCAAAAGTCAAGTTTGAGTAAAATCAATAATAATGATAAAGTATATGCATCTTCTTCGAATTACACAGGGTGCCCTACGCGGAGGTTACGTGCTTGATATATCTCACATCTTGATTTGGAATCTCCAGACTCGATTTAGCACGCAACGTGAATTTTGACCTGATACCGTGACACAATCTGGTGCTTATGGCAAACTAGATAGGCCCCAAACGGTGTTCTCGTATACGAGACCCAGTGTTCTCTTCTCGGTGTCAGCTTATAAATGTAAGTTCCCGCCTCATTGACATGGTATTAAAAGAGGCCTTTAAACATTAATCTGCAAACAAACGAAACAACTAACACTCTAAATTGAAATCTTTTTCAACCTCTCACATTTTATGTCTGTGTTCTGTAAGTAGAGTGGCTAGAAAATAAAGATAAACCAGCAGTTAGTTCTATATCCTTGATTGAAAAGCGCTGATTCTTTCTACGCTGCATGTAACTAAAATTATTGAAGTGTGTCAGCTGTACACGAGTTAGCTGAAGTGGAGTACATTATCATTAAAGCTTAACTCTTAGACCAGAATTTTTACTACTTCAAAACGTAAAAATATTCTTCAAATGTTCTTCTGATTGGCGTGTGACTTGAGAGTCAACCAATATGTATCATTTGTTTCTGGTTTTTGGAATAAATATGTGAACCAACTGTCTCCCGGCTTTCATCTCACTTATACTGTTTGATTTTATCCAACATTTTTGTAAATATGTACAATCCGCGGCAAAAAACCTGCAACATGAGGATGTAAGTTTATTGTGAAACTACGCCTAAAAGCATAGGGAATGAACATAACGTCTAAGTGGAACGAATCACGCCAGGATAAACCTCGGCCTCCTTCCGTGCACACTTATTTTGGAGCAAAAGACTTCGTCATTTCACAATAAACTTATATGCTCATGTTGCAGGTTTTTTGCCGCGGATTGTACAAATTGAACATATAATTGTTTAAAGTATTACGAACTTAGGTATCGTGTGATGCTATCTGATTCTCAGGGTAGTTTTTCCCGTTTCAGTTGAAAACGAGTAATTTCTCCTGTACCGAATTTTTGGGATCATATCTGTTCCTCTCTCCCTTCCTTTCCCATATTTATTCTATATTATAAAATTCAGCGAAAGACTTTGGTATTACTTAGCTCTTTGAAGCACGGTGGTGTAGCAACATTAAATACCATTTCTGTGTGTAACTGAAAGATTAACATAGTGACAACTAAAAATTGCTACCATATAACTATTTTTCTATCGTCCACTCGATGTTAGAACATGCTAATACCAAACAATTACCACATAAATTCTTTTCTTCGTGCAGTATAGCGAACTTTTGCTGATTTATTATTATTATTATTATTATTATTATTATTATTATTATAATTGAAGCTTGTCTCATGCGTAGGGAGCTTTTAAAATAGGTCTTGTCTGAGTCTTCTGTCTGTAGATAAAATATAGCATATTTTCTTTTAAGTGAAGTCACTAAGCTAGCAGTACTAAGGCATTACTTCGTCTTGTACCTCATTCTTGTGGATCAGAAGATATATCTGCTATTTTTGGCAAAACACTTGCCGCAGCTGAGAAGCTTCCATGCTACACGTTCTTCAGCTAACATCTTCATCTTCATATACAATTTTTCTGTTTTGATAGTGTCCATCAACTGTAGCATTCTTCATCCCCTTGCTCTCTTTCCTGCCATCATACCTTTTAGCTCCTCGTGATAAACTTTATTTCTTTTAAGCAAATGTCCCAACGAGTTTTTCGTCGTCTTTCAATAATATCTAAAATAGTTCTGTTCTCTTCAACCATTTCGAACATCCTCTGATTCGTTTTCCGCTCGTAGAATGAAAGATTAGGGGTATATTATGAGAGGATTAGGAATACAACAGGTACAGGAACGAAGTAATTACAGTTTCCTTACTGCACACGTTATTTAATATTTTGTGGGTATAAAGGCATTGTCACTTGATACAGTGTCAAGAGATCGGATTCTTAACATGACCAATGATCAATAAAGAAGAAAAAAAATCAGTTCTATAAAGAAATTGATGATGAAAAAGAAACGTCGGTTATATAAAAGAATTGTTAATAAAGAAAAGTAAGTCAATCATATAAAGAAATGAACGATAAAGAAAATAAGTCAATTATGTAAAGATATTGATACTGAAAAGTAAAACTCATTCATGTAAAGATATTGATACAAAAAAGTAAGTCAGTCATAAAGGAATTGGTGATATAAGTAAAAGTCAATCACATAAAGAAATTGATGATAACGGAAGGTGAAAATCAATTATATAAAGGGATTGATGATAAAGGAAAGTAAATCAATCATACAAAGAAATTGATAATGAAGAAAAGTAAAAGCCAATTATGTAAAGATATTGATAAAGAAAAGTAAAACTCAATCATGTAAAGATATTGATAAAGAAAAGTAAATGTCAATCATGTAAAGATATTGATAAAGTCAATCATGTAAAGATATTGATAAAGTCAATCATGTAAAGATATTGATAAAGAAAAGTCAATTATGTAAAGATATTGATAATAATCAATCGTGTAAAGATATTGATAAAGAAAAAGACCATCATAAAAAGTCAATCATATAAAGGAATATTGTAAACTGTGTGTATATCGTTAACACGCTTTGCTGTCATTTATATACGTACTACTTTCCATTAGTAAGGGCGGTTTTATGGCATTATTTAGAATGTATAAGACTAATTATAGGAGTAATATATTCATGTCTTACATAGTATTACTACCGATTATTCAACGTTTCTTAAGTAGTACAAGCAAATAATTTCTTCCGAAACTCTCACTCTTTAACCCTATCAGTTTTGTATGTATGTTATATTGAAATATACGTTTAATTAAATAGTTACAAGATAACTTTCTCGTGCTCTTTTTACCCTGATATGGATTCGTTTAGATGACCATTTATCATTCATTTTTTCCACTATGATCTCATTATTGTCAAAAACCGCGGTGGCTCAGTGGTAGAGCGTTCACCTCCGGTGCATGGAGTCCTTGTTTCGATCCCAGCTGAGCTTTGTAGTGGACAACATGTGCATGGGTTTTCTCGGGGTTCTCCCGTTTCCTCCCACTTCCTTTATTACACCATTTCATTCATTTCTCATAATCACCATCTCCTTTAGCCTAGCCGGCATAAATGTGGGACATCTAAAACTTCAAGATTTCATTTAATTTAATTATTGTCAAAACATAGGTTTAAAAAATTTAGGGGAGATGGGATGGATAAGAATTAATTGTGTACATTAAAATATTATCACTTGTAAATATAAGCATTTTGTGACTTCCAGTACGGGTTTTCACAGTATAAAATTCACGTATCAAGGCATCTACATAAGCACTAGGAAAAGTATTACACACATCAAGCTGAAAGAACACATTCGTGATTTCAAATATAACGTTACTCCAATATCAGATTTTTCCAAACACCTGTGAGATAGAATATACAAAAAGTATTGGTAACGAATTTAGTATCCACACTGGCTTAAGAAATACTATGACATCAGGTGGTTGTGATCGACATGCAAGCTCTGTTAGCTATCGCCCTACATCTCAGTTTCCACTGAAGGAAACTGCGTTGAAGCACAGTTAGATGAAATTTGTTGTATTCGTTTTATCAAATTTCCCAAAGAGAGTCGAATGTGGGCGACTGTCGAAGGCCCAGCACTTGTTTCAACAACGAAAACTCACAAAAATCCATGGGAGATGCAGCAGGGAATTTCACAGAAATGTCTATAAAAAGATAATTTCCTTTCAAGCCGTCCGCTCCATGTACTGTGCACATTATTAACGGTTAGTATTGACTTCACCATATCACTGTATGCTTGTCCTGGTGAATGCCAACTCGAGATGTGTTGCTGCATATAGGAATGGAGTATCATGGCGCTGAAATTGCTGGCTCCAAAATGTTTGTCTTGTAAAAAAGCTCGGTTGATTTTAGCTTTTATTATCCATTTTGTGCAGCATAAGTTTGCCATTATAGTAGTAATCACCAACAATCGTAAAGCTATGGAAAACTTTCTGCATATACTTACCCTACCAGAACGAGCTCTGGAATCGTGGGAACGATGGAAGATAGCAGTCTTTTTATCACATTCGGATATATATATATATATATATATATATATATATATATATATATATATATATATATATATATATATATATATATATATATATATATATATATATATATATAATCATGTCACATCCAGTCACTATCAAACTTCTATCTGTTCACCAATTGCATAATGGTGTTCGTACAGCTTTCGACTGTTTGTCGTCTTCTTCGTAATATATGAGGGATAAAGCACATGAACTTGAGTCTTACGCTTCTTTACCAGATGTACATCTTGCGCAGTTATACGATCCAGTCGGAGTATTGTACTAACCCTGCTATTGTTCCTGGAAATGACAGGTTTTCTTGTCGCATTTGTAGAAACACACTTTTTTCACCACATTTGGGGCACGTCTGAACTCCGATATCTACAACACCCAGTGTTGGAAGTCTCAGCAACAGACGTCTGTTTTGCTGGATTTAACATAGCTTCGATCTTCCTTCGACACGAAAACTTTATATCAGACACTGTTTGTTTATTTGGCTATTAACTATAATCAGTATCAGAATAGGCACAGATGTGCATACAACAGCATCTCCCTTGAAAATCAACAAACATCACTTTCGAACTACCCATAGCAACTTCTCGAGTATGTTCACGCATGCTGCTACCTGGCAATCGAATTCGTTACCATAAACCTGAAACTTTCTTCTACAGCATCGATAAAGTGAGTCATCAAAGAAATCACCATTCAAATAAAGGTAGATATGCTGAGACCATTTTCATTCGTACAAGAGAATTAAAATTAACTACTACTACATGAGTAATCTGGACAGAAGTTGGGATGTGCGTAATTAATTCCTGTTTTGATTCCATATACCCTGATTTCTTCTGTCTCGACAGTGGTGACATAGCTTAAAATTAGTTTTTGAATTTGTTAGAGAATAGAGAAGAGCCAGGTGATTGCCTTTTGAGTTTATTGTAAGGCAACTCCTCAGGCGACCTACATTGTTTCGAATTAGAGATGAATTTAGTGCCGTGTGACGCAATGTAGAAGCTTGCTATTTTAGGATTTAGAATAGAATATTTGAGACTAATACTAGTTGCTATGCTAAACTTTTGTATACTTCTAATAGTGATTAACAGATCATTTTAGCTGATAATTTCCTGACCTCTATGAATAAGAAAATAAGTACTAATAACGATATAGTAGAGGAATTTTAAAACATTTAACACTTCTCATCAGAGAGGAATTCTTAATTAACATAATTGAAGGGTAAGGGGAAAAAAGAAGGAATGTCACACAATTGCATTTTCGAGAAAACGGCGTTTTAATAATGAAGACCACGTATAAAGAATAGGGTTAGTTACATCTTTTGCCCTTTTTACATGGACATTTTTACACCTACGCATACATGGCATATACAGTCAAATAGTACCAAGAGTCACCAACAGAAAGAACAAAGCAGCCGAAAAAGCCCATACATGGACATTCCTTGTTTTTTCCCCTTACCCTTCAATTGTTCTTGGAAACTATCTAAATTTCCCCTATGACTCTCAAATGGTACAGAGTCCAGAATTATTTTACTTATTTTTAAAGTGAAGGGTCATGTTTCACATATTTCACATTATAAGTTGTTTACCGAGGCCAACCAATTATTAACTATCATTAAGTACGTATTTAAAATTGTAACTTAACTTTTTAAGAAAGAATTGAATTTTTCCTAGCGATGTGATTTTAGTAAGTCTTCTCGGGCTATCAAACACCCGACGTTTCGAATGCAGACGTTACATTCATCTTCAGGGATAGTAAGGAAGACACCGGAGACGAAAGCATGTATATATAGTGACTATTTAGGGGCACAACTATGAATGGGGGCTTGTGATTGGCTGAGTGAAATGCTGGCTTCTCATTGGCTCACCAATCATCAGTGATTGGTTCATTGAGGCCAGACAATCACAAGTCGCTCATTCATAGCTGTGCTCCTAAGTAGTCACTACGAATACATGCTCACGTCTCCGGTCTCTTCATTTTAATCCCTGAAGATGAATGCGATGTCTGCATTCGAAACGTTAAATATCATACCTTCATCTGGCTGATAGCCCGAGAAACCTCACTAAAATACAACTTTTTATTACTTATTAATTTTTGTCAGGTTAATTTTATGAAAGATATAGCTAGTGTGTGTTCTGTCTTTCATAAGTTATTAAATCGGCGTCGAGTCCATTAATTTAACTTTTTAAAATTAAGTTTCAGCGAGCACTGTAAATGTTGTCAGACTTGTTTGTTGAGGGAAGGACGGGCAGATAATTTTGTGAGGTAAATTATTAAAGATAAAAATAAAATATTAAAAAGTTTTTTATTTCTCTCATGTGAATGTATATATGACTTGATTTGTGTATTCCTCTTCACGTCCCAGACGTTTTCGGAATATAAGTTTTCCTAGTTTGAACAACGTACATCATTAAAATCTTCAACCACCACTTTCAGTTAAAGGAACCTGACACAGCTGTGGCAGTAACTGGAAATTAGTTCATCAGAATTCATCAAGTGGACTTCGTACCAAGATTGGTAATTTATCATGTACGTAGCTGCGCTGGCTCAATGATAGAACGCTCACCTCTGGTGCGTTGGGTCCCTGGTTCGATCCCAATTTGCGTCAGGTGAACTTTATGGTGGACAAACACCGTATGTTTTCTTGGGTTTCTCTCCACTTTCTTCATTCTATGATTCAATTCATTCTCCCCATTGTCGCCAAACTCGAAATCTCATTTCATTAGTAACTTATTAATGATACTTGTCTTATGTGGTACACTGATTACTACGCAGAATACATATCTTATTCTATTTCGAAACAATTTCAATCTACATATTCCAGAAAGTTGTGCAAGTTTCCCTTCGTAGCAAATAATGAATACTCTGTTCCGGATTAGATCCGATTGGGATACAAAGCCAGGGTAGGGATGTGGATCTCATTTTAGGGAGTAGGTTCCCTCTCTTTAGCCTCATGGTGTTCAAAGGTGCTTTAAATTAATCAATTGAATGTGTGTAAATTCATGTTCAATATGGCGAAGTGAATAATGGTAAGGCAGAAATGGGACACAATCATCGAATGTAAAATCAAAATGAACACATTGCAGTAAAACTAATTAACCATAATTGATTGCATAGAAAATGACCAGCTTACAGAGAAATTAAGGAGGGTTATTTGTGTTTTTTAATGATTTCCCTGTGTGATTTAACTCACGACTACAGTGTCTCCAACCCAGTCATGCTCAATTCGGTGGCTGTGCTTCAGAGCTGTAACTTTACATTGTAGTTTCCATCGTGAATGGTGTAGTGACTTCGGCCCAAGAGAACTGCGTTAATGTTTTTATTTTTGATATACTAATGACAAATGCAGTCAATTATAAAAATTACATTGACGGTTAATATAACAGGTAATAAACAATACTGCATTTGGATTATGGAAAACTCATGATTTCCACATCTATCGTGGAAATCCTTAAGGAGGAGTAAGACAAAGATGAAATGAAATCTTTCAGTTTTACGTTCCACGATTATACCGTGTAGGCTAAAGGAGACGGTGATGATGAGAAATGAATGAAATTATGGAATATGGAAGGAAACGGGAGAACCCGAGAAAATCCACGCACATGGTGTTTGTCCACCACAAAGTTCACTTGGCGCGAGCTAGGATCGAACCAGGGATCCCATGTGTCAGAGGTGCGGCCCGCAAGACAAAGATGAGTACGGCTACTCTTCGTAACATGCCTTTTGCGAAAGGGATTGGTTTTGAATTTTAACATCCGATTTCAGCAGTAAGGCTGTGCGGGATGTGAATCTACAACTTAACGGGATGGATCCGAAAAGCATAAACTCCGGCCCAAGAGAACTGCGTTCGATTCCTGCATTTGTCATTAGTATATCAAAAATAAAAACATTAACTAATTTTCGATATTATAATATTCATGAATCAAATTGTTAAGTATAGTAATTTTGTAGTTTTACTGATTTAAACTTGAGTGTGAAATATTAGTTTATTTCGAACTGTGTTGGTCTGCGTTGTACGCCAGACAGTGGCGCATTCTTTACGACATAATTCTTTGGTGATTAACTTTGCTGAAAATGCCGTAGTTGTAAAGAAATATGAAAGAGGAGGCAAAACCAGAAGATTCGATTTAAGTTTGGAATAGAATCAATCGGGGTGTAATTGAGAGTTCTGAATAGACTATAAAGATCTCTATCGGATGACATCAAGAACGTTTAATTTTGCATGATTGATAACAAGCGAAAGATTAGTTATCAGATTTTGTAATTGCTACCATTGTTCCAATTTCGTATTTGCATTAGTTTCCAACAAACTTCTTTCAAAAACTTCTATTTTAAGTTAGAATTGAATAGCTGAACCTGCGCTCTCTACACAGCGCATCATTCACATATGAGCATGAATCTCTTTGTCATTCCTCACAACATCTGTACACGTCCCTTTACAGACACAAGTAAAACACGTCTTGATAAAAATCGGCAAGGGGTACCATAAAGGGGAGTTTTTTTTTTTTTTTTTTTTTTTTTTTTTTAAATATCTCGCACGTTTGCAAGATTTGAGCCTACTTCCGGTTGGAGTTTCTAATTCATGTATAATCAAGGTTTTCTTTGTTCTTGCATGCAGTATGTAATAAGCAAATAGGCTATATTATACACACAATTAATTATGTCGGTGATATATGGTGTTCATTGGTCAAAACACCCCAAACAGTAAGGATTTATCAGACTAATCCCGTATACAATAAGTGGTGTTAGAATGTATAACTCGTAGGGTATGATGCTTTACTTTTTTAAAATTTCAATACTTTCAGTGTGCCTCTAAAAAAAGGTAATGAAGAAATAATGGCATTTTTTTTTTAAAAAAGTATTAAATTAGAGCTAAACAATCTACACAAAATTTGTAATCGATCAGTGGAAACGGCATCTTTCTAGAGCTTGTGGTTTCCGAGATATTGTCAAAAGAACTGGCCACAAACATAAAATTTTCTTGACCACAAACATACAAACCTAGCATTTTAATATATAGATTGTATAATTGAACTGTATTTGATTTGTAGTTTTGCATTCTTTGAAGGATTGTTACTAATGGAAGCGAATAGGGCGCCAGGATGTCCCCCATAGAAACATTTTATTAATCATATGATTTTTTCCATTTTCAGCATTGAAAATGTATTGCCGAGTTTTGTTCTGTATATAGATATGTTTCTCATTGCATCTGATGCTTTGTAAAGGTTCAGAAATAACATTCTACCAATGTACTTGTGTGTATCAACATCTCGCGAGTAATGCTTAAAGTTTTGCGTAATTGTTTGTTCGTAATGAATATCTTGTACAGCGATGTAATAACATTGGGTGTCTTTCGTTACTTGTGGCTTCTTTTCTTCATGTGTAAGATCGTAATTTTCTTAGTCGTTAACGTATACTCGTGTCTTCTAAGTTAGGAACCTCTCTTATATGTGTTTAATTAATTTATGGTGTTGGAATACTATTTTATAAAGGTAAATTGGTTGTTTATTTCTGTATAGTCATGTTCAAAGATTTTTCAGTCGTTACTTAACCTCTTCAGGTTCTGTGTGTCGTATACGACACACAAATATAACATTTCAGTAAGCTGAAATGTATGCTTGCGGAGCCAATGTGTCACATACGACACACGCAATTCTCGAGGTCTCAATTTTCAAAATTTCAACTTTAGTGAATTTTTAGTACTAAATGATAATAATTAACTAAATGCAGAAGATTCATCATAAAAACATAAAGGCATCTGGGAGTGGACGTGAAGAGGTCATATTTTGAGAGCCTGTGTTACACATTTGAAGGTAATTGGTCAAATTATAGTTGTTTTTTTTTAACAATTTTAAAATGATAATTTGTGGTTTGAGATCCCTATTCAACGGTTTGAATCATGTAAAAGTGGGTAAATATAGGATCTCAAAATGTTCAGGAAAAAATCACGGATCCACTCGTTGGAAACTAGTGTCTGCCATTATTTCGGAGTATTTCTGTGCGTAAGTTTTTACTACAGTAGTCTCTGCTTAAAGATATTTGTCTCCTTCCATTCATCTTGGCAAACTTTCCATTGGTTTTGACACGACGAAAAAAAGTGCCTTTGAAAAATCCAAAGCCAAAAATAGCGTATGAAACTAGAACTTGGAATATTATGCAATGGAGCTTGCTATCTGTTGGTATCTATTCTTGAAAGATAGGAAAAGTGGGTTTACAGGTATGTGATAATACAATGTCTTGATGCACGCGAACAAGACGACGTGATAAATCTTTCATGTAGATTTGCATGAAGATTTGTTACTGGTAGTCTTATCAAAAAATGTTTTTTTATTTAATGTCCCACCAGTATGCTTTTTAGGCTAAAGGAAACGAATAGTTAATGAAAGTGGATGATTTTGAAATTAAATTTTTGAAGTAAAATATCTTTGGTAGAATAAGAATGTGGAAGGACTCCGAGAAATCCTACTGATACGCTGTGTTATCCTCTAGAAACTCACGAGCTGGTATTGAACCATGGACTCCTAGCGCTAGAAGTGAGCACTGTGCTTCCGGTACTCGATCGAGCAGACATTTAAGTTTTTCACCACGTCTCAGATTTTCATTGCGGGGGCCTTTCATGGCTGGGATTCAAGGCGGACTGCTGGGGTCTTTCCTATATGCTAAAACGTATTTCAATTCCCCATTTTTTGTGTATTTAGAAAGATAATTCCTATTCCTCATCACTGTCACAATGAACTTTCAATTTTTCTGATACATCCATTGCTTTTTCCATGTTTCTGAATCCGGGAGACTAAACATTTCGTATACTAAGAAAATTATAAACTTTAATAAGAGGGTAGTAGTTATAGACAGCCTGTTAGATTGCATGTTTCTTCTTGCTCAGATAAGACTACTGTGCAGGTAGATCGGATCATTGAAATAGGTCACTTGTCCACTACTTAGCTCTCTGTATTTTACCGCTGTATAAAGACACATTATTGATAGATGTTTCTTATTTATCACTCTTAATTGTACATGAGAGAAATTTTAATAAGTATAAAAAGAACAAAACACAAATCCTTTAAAAACCAAGTGAATATTTTTTCCATTATTTTTGAACATGACTGTACATTATCGTGTAAAAAAAAATTCTGACACTCATTTTCTTGTGCGAATTTATTTCTGTTGATTTGTTTTTTGTGTGTAGATTTGTAAGTGCGGAATACTTGCCTTCCTTGTACACTTCAAACGTACTCGCTGTAGTATTTTGCATTTCTTGAGTACTGATTGATTACAAAGTGTTAGAAAGTAATTAGTTTCTTGTGTGTTTCCGACAAAAATTAACATCTAGATTTAGTTGATTATGTTAAGTCTTATATTAACTTTTAAGAAAAGAAAGAGATCATAAGGTGGTCATATAAAATCCCTATTTTTTCTTTATTGCTAATTTTAACTTGCTCTTTTTTTCTTGGAGGGGGGCGGAGTTCTACAACTACATGTTGTTATATTATTTCAATTATTTTTCGTAATATTTTTCTCACGTGTAAGTACTGTATTTTAAGAGGTCTATGTAGATTCCACTTTTATAAATTTAATTTTCTTAATTTTCAAAATTACTTAAAGACGAATGTTGACGTTTTAGCAGTCTAGTGTTTAGAAAAAAAGACTAAAACAATAGTCAAAAGATCAATGTTTGTTTCAGAAGACTTCAGAGGTTAAAAGGAAAGAGTAGTCGATTATTGTCTTGTTTGTAAGGCCGTAAGTTGTTTGTAAGTAATATGTTGATATATCATTGACAAGACAGTACCAAAATCATCGTCACCTTAAAAAGTTAGAATATCGAAATATATAGTAGAAAGTGGTTCATCTTTCTTTCATCCTTCCACTTTTCTTGTGGAAGATACATCGGAAGCAAATAGACTGTACGATCAATTTGTAAGCAAAGTGTCTCTTAACCTAATGTCTTCTATTCCGAAAAATTGATATATATGGTATCCCAGGAGGAAGGAGCAATATTTTGGGAAATGGTAGTATGGGTGATTCTAAGCAAAAAGTTCATATGAATATAACGTCCTAATCTCAACGGTTTGAGAGCTACAGGTTGTGAACCATTTTTACTTTTATGTTGCGTATTGCTCACCCTGTATTTACTCTATAGAGGTAAAATATAGCGAATTTGAAAGGTGATGGAATGGCTTTTCGAACGGTATGCAACATGTGGCAGTGGTATCTTGGGAAGGGAAGCTATTGATGGAAGTTGGAGAAAGTTAAGGTTATTTAAAGAAATTGAATGGCAACACTATATATATAAAGAAAACTCTATTTGACTAGTGTGAAAATGTTATTTATATGTGAACAGAGTTGTAGGAAAAGATAACTAGCTTTTCATTTAGCAAATCGCGAAATGCTTTTTACATAATTAATTACTCCTATTGTAGCTAAAATGCGATAAACGCGATGTGGATTAGCCCGTAAATATAGCAACACCAATATATGAATAGTATTTCCGAGAAGAAAATATATTATAATGAACTTTCGGAATCTGATAACTTTATTTTTACGTTCATCGCGAAATTATTGAGAGAATTGGCTAAATACTTATATGATAATGTCGAACGTCAACTTTGTCTATTACTTATTTACATATTTGTTGTCAGTGAAATTCGCGCAAACAGTATTTTAGTATATTTACACACATTGTTTCCAGTATATTAATATAACAAGGAAATAAAATTTGTTTCTAATGCACACCAGAAAAAATCAGAGACGTTTCTAGGTATTTTCTAAGATAATCAAGGTGTCAAATATTTCAGGATTCTGTTGTTTGTTGTAGTGTAGCATCTCTTTTGAGCACTGAGGTTATATGAGACGTGGACGAACACTTTTAAGGCGGAATCCGAACCAGCATAATGAGTTTAATTCTTTCCAAATAGAAATCGAACTCGGAACCCTGTGCTTAAATTCGTGCGCGATTTCGTATTGTAAAATTCTCCCAATGAAGGGGTAGGTAGAACTTGGTAGAGTAAAATTATATGTCCGGAATCTTTTCCCACTAACAGTTTTATTATAAAATCCTCTATAAAAAGTATTCTACAAGAATAGGACAATAATGTAATTTCTCTAAATACAAGGTAGAAAAGGGTGACCCAAGGCCTGAGCAGCCTGGGCAGGATCTCCACAGAGCTTCGCACCAAGCTAAGTGGAATGGATTAGGAATTCCCAATGCTCCGAAGCAAGCAGAGAGGGGGTTAAGAGTCCAAGAGCTCCGGGCAAGCTATGTGACTAGGTTGGGAATCCCGACAGAGCTTTGAACAGGCTAAGCGGGAGGAAAGGAAATGCCTAGAGTTCCGAAGCAAATCAGAGGCTTGGGTATCTCCTAGAGCTCCAGGCAAGCTAAAGGAGGGGGTGACCAATCGCAGACTGGTGATTCTCCATGGAATCCTCTCAGTTCCCTAGGCGCTTCGGAAGGCGATGGCGCTGCTGTTCTCTCGTCGTCATGTGATTGATTGTAGGTGTTTCTGATGTTTCCATGGTCTGCAACTTGTAGTACTACAACGTAAAGCGTAGTACTCCATCGTAAAATGCACGTGGTTGTTGTTTGTAATAGGAGTACGTGTATAATGTTTCGTAAACACAATCACATGTTGGGTATCATGAACACAAGCACGTGGTACATTACACTATAGATTAGTGGAGAGTGCTTAAGGGTTGTTGAGTATTTAAAGTAGCGTAGGATATTTAGTCCTACAATTTTGCTAAGAAATTAATTTTGAAGTAGTGCAACCATAGTACGAGGAAAAAAAAAAAAAAAAAAAAAAAAAAGTGACTCCTGCCGCGGAATTAAAAAGGTTGTCTGTAATGGTGAACATTGTGTTGCTTTAAATAGAAGTAATGTCGTTCGTCAAACTGAAAAAAAAAGCAATAAATTTAAAACTTTTAGACCCAAAGATTCCAATGATTTCCTGATCTCTCTAGTGTTCAGGCATTGTATAACATATGCTCCGTAAGAAACTGTTGAGAGATTATTACATGTATATGTCTGTTCTTTTAAATAAATATTATAACATACAAATTATTGAAAGGCAGTTGTTTTTAATCTAAAGTTATTGTTCCTATATTTTGAAGAATTTGCTTTTTCTTTGATATAGAGGTGTTCCGAAAATTTCTGCATATTGTATACATAAAAAAAAAAAAAAAAAAAAAGAATAATGTACGCTTAGTATCTATACAACTGATAGCGGAATGTTTACACAGTCTGTGATAATCATCAAGCTAAGTTATAAGAGAACAGTTTATATTACTCGGTACACCTGCAGTATTTTTTAAATCTGACACAAAAACACTTTAGATTTTTTTCAGTTTAACATCCCTCGCATATGTACCACGGAAGACTATGATGATGAGATGGACAATAATGTTGTAATGAAAAGAGTGGAATGAACAGGATAAACCCCAGAAAACCTATGTACGCAGTGTTCGTTCATCACAAACGTCTTTTGGTAGGGGCTGGGATCGAACTAGGGAACCACGGGACTCTACCACTGATCCCCATCCCCCCCCCCCCAAAAAAAAACATTATATATGTTTAAAAAAAATCATTAAATCAGACAACATCGTAGAAACATCGTTAATGCAATATAACAATCAAAACTTAATGTCTGACTTACTGTTTTTACATGTGTTTTTTGAGCAAGTAATTTTAAAATTATTACGTGCACCGAATGACATAAACTATGACTTAATAGGTAGCTGGTCGGTTATCATAGGATGTGTACTGATTTCATTATCTATTATAACACTAACACTGTTTGTAATTCTTTTTTCTACGAAATGTCAGTAAATTCAGTTGCAAAAGTTGTTAAAACAGATATTTGTCGAATTAAAGGCTAAACTATATTTTTCTTTGCTTATCGATAATGTTGTTAGAACTCTGGGTTTACCCATACTTAATTAACTCGGCAGCACTGGCGCCTGTTAACTGTAACATGAGCACCAGTGCCTAGTCTCACAGACCCATTTGTTAAATTTCAAATCTTTACCTTTATTATTTAGTAAAAAGTTCAGAAGTTTCAGTATATTATCACAAGGTAATAAGGTATCACATGTTCAGAAGTGTCCATTGAAAAATAAAATTTAAATTTGAACTCTTATCAGAGCCACCAGCCAGCTATTAGTAACAGGCTAAAAAAAAAAAAACAGGTGGCATGAGTCTGAGAGACTTGGAGCCAGTGCCGTCGGGTTAAGACTTCACCACACTTTTTAGGGGGAATAAAAAACGCGTAGGTCATGCACTCTAGTCATTTGAGTTTATCACACAGTACATACTAAACCTAGATATAGTGAAAAATGCGTTCAAAATTCTGTAATTCGTTCTTCTGTTTGAAAAACAAATTTACAGTTATCATTCGCAAATAACCTCTTCCTGTTCCGAACTGACAAGTGTCATTTGACCTGACGCTCCACTATCATAATAAGAAGCCGTGCTGTCAGTTGTCACGAGCTACCGTGGAATTTCCTAATTCCTCGCACATGGTGTATTCGGGTAGCTACGTCATGAAATACATGGGTCATTCCTATATTATGCTCAGTGGCACTTACATAATGATTCCCGTTTGCGTTATTCACCAATCTCGTAACAATCGCTCAGTAAGTAATATCGAAGTTTTTATAAAGCAAAAAGCACTACTATAATTCTCCACTTTTGTCGCCAAGGCTTTTCTAAAGTCACTGTAGAATTCGATAGTCGCTTTTATGAAAACTTCATTTGCCTCCAAATTCGCTAGAATTGGCAACATTGTACACTAATTGTATATTTTGAAGTCGACTAGCTTCTTTCATATCGGAAAGAAGATTGAAATTGTATGGATTTGTAATGTAACAAGAAAATGAGTACATAAATAAAGCAACCAACGTCGCCAGAGAATGGGAAGGGCTCCTACCGCGAAATATCTCGGAAAAAAACAAACTGCTTTTGACAATATAGGAACGGAATGGTAATCGTATCCGTACGGGCATTAACTAATTGGATGGAAAGACAAATTTGCTGTTTGCGTGAGGAGTATTATGCACTTGTATACAGAACTTGTAGAAACATTTTCCGCAGCTGAATAGTTGTTGATGCGGGAGACTCGAGTACAATAACCGGTGGGAGTTTGTGTGGTTGAAATTTCACGTTAATGTGTACACAGAGTGGACCGTTTATCTTGATACATCTTTTAATCTTTCAAACTAACGAGTTAAAAACGCTGAAGTTTCGTACCGTGCAAATGTCAACAGGGGAATATTGTTTGCAATACTCTGTAATACCACCAGCAGATTTACAATGTTACGAACCCAGCTTAAAATTTTATTTTTTCAAAAGTAACAGCTAGGTTATTTCATATTTCAGATCTACATATTAAACGAGAACTTACAAACACACTTGTGTTACAGTGTTGCAAATTAAGGGTATCTTTAGTTAATCCCCTAAATCACTTGGTAGTGATTACGGCTCGTTATTTGTAACTGTGATGAGTATAAATACAGTGTAGGCATATGGTATAAAACACGAACCAACTTGTGCTAGGTGGCCACTAAAAAGCACGAATGCTATCTATCCGAGTCAGGGCAGGAGCGAAGTAGGGGGCCCGAGTAGTTGAGCCTGTAGGGAACAGGTGCGTCAGCAATGGTGGATATTGGCACAAACGAGGTCGTTTAAACGGCTCACTATAAGTCACGTTACCGTCTACAGAGTTGTCGATGGATTTGCGGGAGCCATTAATGCCATCCCAAATTAAAGATGCTACAGTATCGCAGATGTCGAAAAACAACCAAGATTTTGTGGCTCTACAACACTAATAATGTAAATGAAATGAGCGGGGCAATGCACATCCAAAGTATCGTAGTATCGAATAATGTAATCATGATATGACCTATTTCGATAAATAGAAACAAAGTTATAAGGGATTGAAAATTCGACTTTTTTTTTTTTTTTGGAAGGCTTTATATCCTCTCCTTGAATTCCATTTCCACTCGTAATCTCTCTACTGAAAACGGGGGTGCTACAAATCGATTTCAATATTAATAGAAATATTATCATGCCACCCAAATTCCTTCATGGTGTACACGTGACACTATTATTATTTTTTCCTGTACATTTTTCTTCTAAAGCTACTAATCCTGATAAGCAGCAGACTTAACACCCTCTGCTGCTCGTGACGCTAAGAGAAATATCCACAACAGCGCCGCCCTACCTCGACTTTATCAGAATCTTATTGGCGGTTTTTTGTGCAGTCCAATAGAATTCCAACGGAGAATGTAAGAAAAAGTACATCTCTGTATATTTCTTGTCTGTGCGTTCACGCACCTTGATAATTCTCAGCTATAACGCCAATGCGTTTAATAATAATAATTTTCCCCAAGCTGAGCACATGATATCTTTAGAAAAAATAGTATAAATGAAAACTAACAACAAGAAGAGTAGAAGTATGTGTAATATGATTAAATTATATATATATTACTATCGGTTGTTCCAAAAAAAAGGGGGGGGGAGATGCTGTATAACGGTATACCCTGGAACCCCCATCAGGCACTACGACCAACTAAAAATTTGACGGTTTAGCAGCGTTGTGCATGAATTTTGGGCCATAGTATTGACCTACGAATTCTTCAAGTAGTGACATCTAAGTTGTGTAGATGACATTTTTGAAGGCGGTAGATATTGATACTAACTCCATATATTAATATCGGTACAACATGTGATTTGTTAACAGAGAAGCAAACAAATGCGTATACACAAATTGCATAAGGTGTGACTTTCCTGTGAGCAGTTTGTCATACCTTGAGACAAAACAACATTGGTATAATAGCCTCACTCTATAGGTAGCCACTTGCTCACAATGGGAAGCCGCCCTCATGTGCGGTTTCTTTTCATACTGTCCTGTTTGGTTTTCCTCTCCCTTGAAAACTGACTGATGGGCAATAAACTGAACCCAAACTGTTACCAAATTTTTGTCAATGGTCCTTTTTCTTTCCTTCTTTCTGTTAAAAGGAAAACAGTTTGAGATAGATACGCTCTCGAGTTGAATGCTTGAACACACACACTGGAGGGAAAGAGAGGGAGAGAGAAAAGGGGGCGAGGGAAAGGAAGGTACTACGCATGGCAACGTTTAGCTTTTTCTTCTTCCAAAGGACCACAAACTTTATGACGACTTCTTTGTGTTAAATTCAAAGTCTCCCGACTGGCTATCGACTGGGCGCGCTTTCTATACCAATGTTAATACTATTAGATGGTGTTGGTATCGTCATCTACCGACTTAATCTACTATCTTACAAGAATTCATGTAACTGCTTGGTAGTTTCATAAGGCAATAGTAATGGTTGAAAGTTGATCTACAACATTCCCATGTCTTCAGATTTTTAGTTAGCTCGAACGTCTGAAGGATGCCCCGAAGAGTATACCATTATATATATATAGCATTTTCGCTTTATTTTGACCTGTAGAATGCTTACCTGTAGTCCGTGAGCGTCATTTTGAGAATATCCGATATGTATGAATTTCATTTGTTTGTAGTTACTTTTCCAGAAGATGGCAAATGCTTATCTTTGAGATGGTGTGAAAAGTAGTATTTTCGTCGTGGCAAAGATAGGTCGTGGAGGTATGAGGTACAATAAACTGCCAGCATATTTGCAAGGAAAGAGAATGAAGTCGATGTACCTTGTGTTTATATTTATAAGGGCTATTATATCCACACTTTAAAATCCCCTGTTATCTTTTTGAAATCACTTGCGATCTAGTGATGGGTACTAAGTAGAAGTGCATCAAATTACAGACCTGCATTCCAACACTTGAAATTTTCCTGTACCTATTAAGTTGAAACACTTCTTAGAACACTACAAAATATCAAGACACTTAACTATCACTAGAATAAACACTCATAGAAACGCTGATCATTAAATAAAAGAAAAAGTAGTTGCTTGCAACGAACTGTGTATATTCAAGTCAGGCACCACATTTATTCAGATTTGCCACAGCATGTTATTAATGTTTATTCTAGTGATAGTTTAACGCTTGGATGTTTTGCAGTGTTCTAAGAAGTTGTTTCAACTAACCCTAGGAATCCCAAGTTGTTGTAGATTACAGGGGAGGGGGGGCTTCTCAAATCTATTTTTTTTTAATATAATTAAAAGAAAAGAAATTATTTTATATTTCGTTAGCCCATAAGCATCCATGAACTCTCGTACATAAAACACACAAGATTTATTTTGTTTTCTGTACAAGAAGGTGCAGTACTTCTGTTTGATGTCTAGCTGACAAAGTGTATAACAAACACATCTGCAGCCAGTAGTAGAAAACTGTTACTGGTTGGGTTTTGTGGTCAGATACAAACTTTATTTAGTTAATATATATGGGAGATAAAATTATCTTTGATATTCTGGCCAGATAATACCTGATACTTAGATTAAATCACTTATGATGTTCAAGTGAAATGGTTCTAGGTAGTCTCAATGGGAGGGCGTTCCTCGGACCCAGTACCCTATTTTCTAAGCTAATTATGAACTAATTTTTAATGTCACTAAGGCAAATTGTGTAAGTAAGTTTAAATAACAAATAACTGAAAAACTGGCTAACATTTTTAACAACTACTTTGTGGGTTCGAGGATCACCCCTCCCGGAATTCCGAGGGATAATATGTGGATAAAGATTTCAAGTACTGCAAAATAGGTGGGCAACTTGATATACAACATTTTGGTCACATGTGCTTTGAGAAAGACACCGGAGGATTTTAAGATGTCGAAACAATAAGCCATATAAATATCAAGAACACGCAAGGTATGTTGACTTCATTCTCTTTCATTACACATAAGTGCCTATTATGTATATACTGTATGTATATAGTATAAACACGCTAACTTCAACTTAAAATGCTATTTGTAACTAATTATGTTGTATTCATATTATGACGTCAGCTGGAATTTCTTAGCTGTAATTGGGAACATGGTGACTAGGTGGTAGAGTGCTTAGCTGTGGTGTATAGGGTCCCTGGTTCGAACCGCGCCCAAGTGGACTTTTCTCGGGATACTTTTGTTTGAAATCTATTTTATGAACACTTTTGTATTTATCATTTGGTATATGATGTTGATCAAATTGAAAAAAAAAAAAAAAAAAGTAACTCATTTTCAGCTATTTAAGAAAACAACTGAAGAAACATTTTTCTAATTAATCAGTATGCAAAACTAATTTTGTTTTTTTCGCTTTTCTCTTAAAGGTTCTGATCGACATTCCCATCAGTATTAAGTGATCAATACTATTTATTGGAAAAAACAGATGGGGACCTCGAGAAGAAGACACACTTGATGTTGTGGATGCTTGCCATACTGTAGTAGTTAGACATATATGAAGACTGATTGTGCTGTTGTTAACATCATCGGTTTCCTATGAATTTCACTAAAGAAAGAAAAAATAATTGCAATAATTTTAGTAGGATCGTGAATTATACTGCACTCATAATTATTAAAGTCGTACAAAGAGAAGAGTTTAAAAAATCATATTCGAAATGAAATATTACTGTGTATATATATATGTATGTATATAGATATAGATATATATATAAAATGTAATAATAGTTCGCTGCGGAAACTTTTGAAAAATTGTAAATAGTGTATTTTCAACTTCGTTTTTTGTACTGAAAAATTCGTTTCCCATCCAAATGTCGTTTTTTCTTATGTATACATCGTCTTCTTGCATACCGGTGAAGTAGCATTTTCTGAGCCACTATAATTCTATTAAACTACAAATTTAACTTATTAATTTCCTTTGAGTAATGCTGGTATTACTAGATATATATATATATAAATATATATGTGGCAGTTTCAGTTGCTACCTCATTTGTGCGATGTGTTCATTTACAAGGAGTTGATGTATATAAATGTGTATAGATTTTTTAAAGAAATATTGTTACCCTTATACTTTTTATTGCGAATAAAATATACTGAGTTTGGTCAGATAAAACTATTAGCTGATCATTTGTAATAATTTTATATATATATATACGTGTACTTTTAAAATTAAATTATCAGCTTCATATACGCAGTCAATTTGTTATATAACGTGAATGTATTTGCTACTAGTAATAATTCTTTCTGCATACAAACAAGTCAGTTTTAGTCGAGCATCTACCAATAACCAGTGATGCAAATAGCCGTACAGTTGAAATGTACAGTTTTGGTCATCTGTGCTAAAATTTGTCAACTCGGGTCTTCTATGCTTAATTTGGCCTGCATTTGTGGATTCATGAGATGAAATTGAAACATGTTGTAGTGTTACTCTGTAAACGTCCGTTTGTGTAAATCGGACTGTTGTGGAATCAAAAGGTAACAATTGAATTAACTTCGAATGTTTTATTGTTATGCTGTTACAGTCGAGAATGTATGGTTTTATTGATTGTGGAAATACGTCAGTATTTGTATTACAAGAATGGACACTCCGTGTGGGTTCTCAAGTAAAGTGAAGTGTCTCTTCACTTAATATTAAACATAATATAACGTTATGTTCTACTAGGAATTTAATCTTGGAAATATTTAAATGTATAGAATATTGTTCGATGAAATCAATAGGTTTCGTAAGTAAATTTTCGTGAAATTTAAATCCGGAAGTTATTTAATGCATGATGTAGAGATGCCTAATGTTTTTAGATCTTTAAAACAAACTAGTATCACCTGTCGGTTATGATTCATCCTAAAATTCGAACTGATCCAAGTCAATTCATTAGTAGCAGAAGACAGAACCCATATTTTATCATTTTTTTTCCATCTCCTTTCAGTGGATTTTAATATATTAATTTCCGATGGAAATACAAAACAAGAAAAGTTATTACAATGATTTTGAAAACTAACTAAATTATTTTGAATAACTCTTTTCTGTATTAGTACAACTTATTTAATTAACTAATTGCAGTTTAAGGAGACATCAGCAGTGAGGTTATTTGTTCTCGCAGTGTTACTTGTTGAAGGTAGACGCATTTAAAATTTAGTTTGAAGGATATTACCTTGCTCTCATAAAAAATGAATATCGAATACGAGGGTCGCCCAGAAATTAAAGAACGTCGTGGCATTGTTAAATAAGAACAAAAGATATCAACACAAAACTTCATTTATAAAGCCACAGGACCTTATGCTTTCTTATGTAATCGCCATAGTTGTCAAGACACTTGTTATAACGTGATACCAGTTTTTCAATGCTGATGTCATACTCATCTGTCGCCAAAGATTTGAACCAGGCTTGTCACTGCTTGAGTAACTAAGGTGCACTGTCACCTCCTCATGTAGGAGCGATCATGAAATTTGTGGGAAAGATTCGTGTAACGTGCTTAAAGTGAAACGTCAGTTTTCCTGAATTTTTTCTTGGACTTTTCCTTTAGTTCTTCCGTAACAGGTGATGGCCTCCCACTCCCATTTTAATCATTCACGTTGAGCCTTTCTTGATTAAACATAACTCACCATTTCCTCACTGATGACTCGTTGCACTAACACCGGAAACATTCTTTATTTGCGTATACATTTAAATAGGCTTAACTTTTTATCAGTTCAGAAAACGAATGACACTCCGCACTTCACATTTGGCGGGATTTTCGATAGGCGCCGCAAAAATAAGTAGCATGACCACACAGCATTGAGAATGCCCACACTGAGGTGAAGGAAGGAGCGCACCACACGACCGCAGTGGGGGAGGGGGGGGGGTCGGCGTTCTTTAGTTTCTAGACGGTCCTCGTAAAATTATGTACTCCTTCTCCTCTCGCTCCAGTATTTCACTGCTTGTTATTTTGTCAAATTGTGAGTCTCTCTAGTTTGATCCCAGTTTCCAGCAAGTGGGCTTCGTAGTGGAAAAGATTGTGCATGGGTCGTGGGGTTCTCCTGCTTTTGTCTTTCCATCATCATCCACCTTATCCTCGTTTCTCCTTTTCTAATTTTTCGCCCTTGGTGTGGAATATATTTTGTGTGTTTAATGTGGGTTCGAATTCCATATAAACTGTAGATGCATGTGTTATGCCCACGGTGTTGAAATGAAATGTAAAACTTAAGTACAAACTCATTGTAGATCGTTAATCTGAAACACCTTTGTAGTATGGATTTAAAATGCAGCATTTTGCTCTATGCAGTACATTGAAATTCGAGACAAATTACCTAATGATTTCGTAGGAAGCATTTACAGGGTATTTCAAAACAACACCGACAACGTTTGGGATGTAATTCCTGACCCCAAGAGAAGACAAAAAGTATAGACCAACCTATTTGCACAAATGCTTCCTTTCAAAGTTATAGGCTGCCGAAAACATAACATAAATAAATAAATAAATAAAGGTCCATAGCTCCAAAATTATGATACCTACCGCGGTCGGGTGAAGACATCACTTAGGAACTAATATGTACGCTATCCAAAAATACATGTTTCAGAATCCTAAGGTATTCACACAACAATTTTTATAGAGGGAGTTTGCCTACGGGCGTATAATTTGGAGTACTCACCAACTGCCTCCATAAAAATTGTTGCGGAAGTACCGTAGGATTCTGAAACTTGGATATTTGGATAGGGCACATACTAGTTCCTAAGTGAAGTCGTAACCCAACTACGGTAGATCCCATAATTTTGGAGCTATGGGCCTTTAAAGTTCATTTTTTCATGTTTTCAGCAGCCTATAACGCCGAAAGGAAGCATTTGTGCACCTAGGTTGGTCTATATTTTTTGTCCTACCTTGGTGTCAGGAATCACATCCCAAACGTTGTCGGAGTTGTTTTGAAACTATATATAATATATAATATTAATGAAACCAGTATTTAGTTAAGCATCCGACTGCTAGACAATGGTAATTTTGACAGTAGACACTTCAGCGACGATTTGTCTCCTTCAAACATCAAAGGGTTGTTTCACATTCGCATTGACAATAGATTATTTCTTATAGGAAACCAGCCAAATATGGCGTTCCTTAATAAATAGCAGTGTGTGTGTTTCAAAATTGATCAATAGAACAGCTTTTTGGCAGTGAAAATAAAATAAAACGCTTGCTTAGATTAGAAATACTAGAGTGAGTGCATTCAAGTAATCATTATTCAGAATTACGTTTTCTTGTAAGCTTTTTTAAGATTTGTGTCACAGACATAGATATCTCCGAGTTTGAATACAGGGAATGAGAAGGCAACACAATTGAACGAACAAAATCTAGAACAATGCTTCATTAACCCATCAGGTGCTTTTGTTTACAGGAAGTAAGTATTTAGAGTTAATGAGGCAGAATTTTCCAAATCTGTAGTGATACCAAGTGCTGCAGTCTGAACCTGAATAATTTGAGTTATTACCGTTAGAAATTGTCAGTTTATAAAGTGGTATTCTTCCACTGGTTAGTAGGTCGTGACTCTTAATTTCACTTTAATACCGTAAACACACACACACGATAAACTTTTGTTAGCTTATTTATGGAGAAATGTCAGTGTCGGCAAACTGTTTATGCTTTTGAAATCTCTCACCGTGTTTAATGGGCTGCCAGTGCAGGATTTTTTATTTTTGTGTAGGTTTTCACGTATGATATTTTGTTTGGTTTATTTTATGAAGTGTTAAAATTTTCTCATTTGTGAATAAATTAACACAGCAAATTTAAGTATTCAAGCAACGTTGATTTAAAGATTTATGTACTCACAAAGAGAGAAATCGTCGTTGAAACGTCTACGGCCAAGATTACCATTGTTTTCTGGTTTTATTCTCGGGAGAGTACAAGCCATTTTGAAACCATGCTTTAAGAGCCTGACATATTAAATATAAAATTTACCATTTTTCTTTTCCTTGTTTTCCATAAGTGAAAGGAGATAATGAAATGCAACTTACCACAATTATAGATAATGTTATTCTACAACAGAAAATATAAACCTGAAGAATTTTCAGTGTTGTCATCCGTAGAAATTACAATGTTGCTAGAATAACATTTCCACCAAAATCTAAGTTAAGGTAACGACTAGAGGAACGAACTCAACTGCATTTGATTACGTATCATATTGTTTTGGTATCCTGTGAACTACTTTAGTTGTATTTAGTTTGTAACAAACAAAATAAGTTTTAACATACAATTATTAAAATTAAATAATAATAGTGTTATTTAAAAACTAGTTCACAAGATACCAAAATAACATAAGTAATCAAATGCAGTTGAGTTCGTTCCCCTAGTCGCTGCCTTAACTTAGATTTTTGGTTGAAATGTTTATTTTGGCAACATTGTAATTTCTATGGATGCCAACACTGAAATCTCTTCAGATTCACTTTTCTGTTGTAAATAACATTATCTATGATTGTGGTAAGTTGCATTTCATGATCTCTTTTCACTTATGAAAAACAAGCAAAAGAAAAATGGTAAATTTTGTATTATTTTTCGATGCCAGGTTCTTTAAGTATTACGAATCATTGACAAATGTAGTGAATGTATAAAAGACTGTAATGCTAAAGTACAAATTTTGTTCCTAAATACCATATTGCTTACGAGTTCTAAAGTATCTCTTTTGTTAGAGCTGTAGCAGTTTTTAAGATCATAAATCACTACAAGTGGTAGTAGTTGAAGAGGGAAGTCACATCGATAAGATTTAAGTTTTTATCACTACAACTCAAGGGAAGAATATTTACCTTAGCTTTTCGAAGCTAGGGAAGAGTACTTGCCTAATGTCCTAATTAGGACTAAGGTAAAAAAAATATTCTCTTAATTTTTAGCGATAAAATTTTAATTTGTACCTGATATGACGTCCCTCAAGAGGCACCATTGTTACCAATCTATAAAAAGATGGACTGATTCTTCGTTTCTGGATCGTAAAGATGCAATAAGGTAAGATCTGTAAAAAAAAAAAAAAAAAAAAAAAAAAAAAAAAAAAAAAAAAAAAAAAAAAAAAATGCTTAAAGCACATCAGAGCACACTTGCACTCTTCTTACTTTCAAAACTGATGTTAGCCGATGAGATATCCACTTCGCACACACTTTCTGATATTCCAAGGTTTACACATCTTCTGTATGTCATTGTGACGACAGTTATGCAGTAAGCTCATGGGTTGTGACACGTTTATCTGTATGAATCAACTCATCCATTCACTGACGATTCGTGTCAATAGTCACAGCTGATGGTTTCCCACTACGTGATTTGTGTTAAAGTTCACTTTTCCCTTCTATAAACGTTTTCTACCGCCTGTACACGTTGCTCTTGTCAATGATGTCATGTCTGTATACGTTCTGTAGCCTTCTATGGATGCTGGACAGCTTGCACCTTTCCGTTATCAAGAACTTGACAGCACGTTGTTTCTGCTTGGAATTCATTATTCACCTCTAAAATGAAACCTATAAGGAACAGAAACATAATAAAACTTTGTAAAGAGGAAGACTCACCCAAACTATACGTGCAAATTTAAATGATCTACAACAGTTAATAAAAAAGTTGTGAATACTTTTGCTTTACTTTCGATATGTCCCTCGTATTTCAAAAAGTGTAATCTACCCTATTTATTGTTTTATAAGAGGTTTCCTGGATGATTTCAGTCATTTATTCTGTCGCACTTCTCAAGAAGTGAAGTTAGACATAATCGAATCACTTGGTGCAGGGATTATCAGTTGAAAATTGTCTACATACAATTGTTAACGAAAAAATAAAATATGCATGGATTTTTACTGTAAAATAATTTGAGATACTATCAGTTACGTGGAACTACTAATTCTTTTCTTCCATTTTTCATAGATGATAGGCAAGATTATATTCAAGAATGGAAGTAGTAGTGCCCTAAGTGAGACACACATTGTTCTTGTCTATAAAATATTAGTAGTTTCCAGTACTTTCATCAAGAAAACTCTGCATAAATGTTTCTACAGGAAAAGCAAGATTATCATGAGTTTTTCAATTTTAGATCCCATGCTTCTAAAAAAACCTTTCACAAACTGATTCGATGTTATGTGGGTAACTGAAACTGTTCAGGAAAACGCTTTCAAGATGCAACAAACAGGATAGGTAGATCTATCAAATATAAAAGTTTTTACCTTGTGTCCAAGGAAATCAAAAGGCACTATCAAACTGTTTACATATTTGCTAACCTCTTTCTCGATGACCTATATTCGGTGTTGAACTGGGGAAAGGTTCCTGCCTTCCTATGGAACCATTTTGGGAGAAAAAATAAATGAAATCTTCTCTTCTCAAAAACGTGATTAACCTTGCTTCTTGAGAAAAGTACGTTGTAAAGTTGATAGATTTTATCACAATAGTACGGGTGATTTTCTTCCTGTTCGTAAGAAAGTTGGAACAAATATTTCCCGGTAACATTAATTCACTGGTCTGCCTAATTGGAAAGAAAATGTCAGAAAATCTGTGAAGAGTGTACGGATGAATTAAATTGCGAATTGTGTTATGAACAGTAGTATTTAAAATAAGTTATTATACTTGAAATTGTATAATGTAAATGTAAATACTCAATATATATTCCATATTAGTAACAAAAAACTTCTTGGAAGTCCGTATTAGAAGTGTGAAAAAAAGCTTCAAACTTCAGGTGCTTTCTCGGGGGCACGGTGGCTCAGTGGTAGTGTTCACCTCTGCTGCGTAGTGTCCCTGGTTCGATTCCAGCTTGCGCCAAGTAGGCTTTGTAGTGGACAAATACCATGTTTGTGAGTTTCCTTGGGCTTCTTTCGTTTCCTCCCACTTTATTCATTCCACCATTGCATTCCATTTCTCATCATCACTGTCTCCTTTAGCTTAGCCAACATAATCGTGGAACGTAAAATTGAGATTTCATTTCATTTTATCAGTTGCTTTCTCGTTGAATGCAGGTAGAATCAAAGACCTAAACTGAAATTATCAAATATCTTTCTCCAAACTACATGTTCTTCATTAGTCAAATTCTACGTTCATTCCGAAGTCTGTTAAATCGTGGATTTACTGTAATAATAAAGAATTGGTTTCACTTCATCCAAACAGGCTCCAGCAAAAGATATTTCCCTAAACAAAATTCTTAAATGGGAAAATGTACTGTTTTTCTTCTGATTTTCTCAAAAATATCCAAATGTACACCAAGAAAATTACATGCATAATTTTAACGTATTGCATTACTAAATACAACATTATTGATGTATTTACAATCATATTGCAACATTATTACAATGAACAACATTATTGATCACTTTGATAATAGAAAAAAAAAAAAAAGAATGGAGTGGCTATTACTAATCGAGATCTAATCCTGAGGATTAAATTACAATGTCGCAAATACTGTGTATATTGCTACGAGACATACGCTATATGAATAAGAAAAGCATGATATTTGAGGTGCAACCGTTAAAAATGTCACCCAAGTGTCTTAAACTTCGCCTTATATCGTTAAGTAGGATTTTATTGTATGTAAACTTACAATGAAAACCTTCGGTTCTCTTTTCATCTATGCAGAAAGCAAGTACGGAGCGAGTAAGCGGAAACTACTATGCATTGTAATTACTTATTATTTTCCTGAAAACTGTGTGTCCGAGCTCTTGTTATGAACATGAATAATTTTGACTGTGAAGTTTTCCGGACGATGAAACTTTTCCGTTCTGTTATAGAAAATTTAGTCCACATTTTACAAGTTGTGTAAAATTTCTTGATGTTCAGGTTTTGCTGCTTTGATGGTAAATTACAAAATAGACAAATTTCTCCAAGACGTAATAGGAACATTAAAGTCAAGGAAGCTACTATTTATTCAGAATCTAGTTTCGAGGGACGTAGTTGCTCAGAACGCGTAGCTGTGAACAAAAAATTCAGATAGTTGTCTCAATTTATCTTGAATTTATCATTCAAGGCGTAGATATACTGATCATATATGAAAATTATGATTTTTTTTCTTGCTTTATTTGTTAGTAAACTGTCTGTATGATTGTCGGTTTTAATCCATTAAGTTGGACGTCCGTATGTTACAATCACGAAAAGTGGATGACTCTGAACAAAAGTTATAGTTAAAAAGTACCTTACTATTCACGTGTAAATTCTTATACGGTGTTTGTCAAATGTTATAAGTAACTTAAGTGTGTAATATATTTTGGTTCCTTGCATTTTCATATTGTGTTCAGTATTTCGTCTTTTAAGTGAATTGTACATGTACATTCCTGAATTGTATGCTTGTATATTAAAAACTGCAAGTATTCTAACCTTCAAAATGGTAATTATTAGTTTGTAGAACACTTTCTTTTTATTTATTATACGTACATATTAATTATGGAAATTTACATTCATGAACAAAAGTTATGAAATCTGATTATTAGAAAGCGGCACCATTTTTTTTTTAATCATTATGTAGTGTACGTTCTTGAAGACAATGCCTATCTTCAGCTGTAACCGTTAATGTTCCAACCCCACTGGAGGCAGGCAGGAGCTCTAGTTTAAGAAAAATACATATCATTAATATATCTGGAACATATGTAAAAATAAACAATTGGTATTTGTGCAGTTAAATGTGTTCTGCAATTAGGCATCGTGTTGTCTGAATATGTTGAATTACGAGTAGTTGGTACAGTAGTATGTGACACATTAAGTCATCGATGCTCCGAAATATCATTTTGGAAAGATCCTAAAGCAATTGGTTCTAAGGCATAAAGACAATATGTATTTTCAATTTAAATTGAACTTAAGAGACCCCATCACGACGAAATTAAAATACTGCTAATTTTACAGTAATTATGTGATATCTTCAAATAAATACATGATAATCAAAAAGTGAAACAAGAGCTCGCTAGATATTATTTTACATGTGATACAGTTATCGCGAAACTTATCTGCTTTCGATTTCCAGCCATTTGGAAAATCGGCAATTATTTTCGCGTTTTTAAATGTCTGCAAACGGAAAGCCACGAGTTGACGCGTGATAAAGACACCTCATGCAAAATAATATTGTCTAGCGCGCTCTTGTTCCACATTTGGATTATCTTTTATCTATTTGAAGATAATACATAATTACTGTAGAATTAGCGGTATTTTAGTTTCGCAGTGATTAGGCTTCTTTAAGTAACCGACTGTTTTCAAAATGAAATTATTACCAGACTGATTATTTCCCATATGTTCTTTTATTCCTGCATTGATCTATAACTCAAAGTATTTTGCTTACAATAATTAGTTGTGAAACATACCGCATTTACATTTTTCATATGTTTTTCCCTATGTGACAGCCGTATTTACGGCTGGCGTAACCGAAAGATTTGTTTCTCCTTTTCGTTTAGATCAATTCTGCGCAAACGTGATTGTTGAGATTGATCATAATGTTGTAGCCAGATCACCGTGACATTGTAGTCGCTATTGAGTGTTGGTCAGCAGAACATCGAGCATTCATCTTAAGTTTTTTTTTTTTCTTTTCTTTAATGTAGTGGTTGTTCCTCTGCATGCATTTTCCCGCCAATTCACCAAAATCACAGTTCGAAACCGCAATACCATAGTGTTGCGAGTTAGGAAATTTTGAGAAACAGCTTGAGATGTAAAGAAGAGACCTTTAGGAAAACCGCGTACAATTTAAACTCCAGAGAATATTGAATGTGTGCGTTGCTCTACTCTGCAAAGCTTATGACGATCTGTAGTAATACATACTAGGAATTTTTGACCGCTTCACATTCAGAAAATTACATACGAACCTTAACTTCCACCCATGCAAACTTGTGCAAAAATGGAATGCCGCGGATAAGAGGAATTCGCAGTCTTCGTTGCAGAGACATTTTCAGTATTCTTAACGGGAAAAATCACGGGGAAAATCATGAAAAAATGGATGATTTTCAAAAAGTAGGAGCGACATGTTTAATACTTAGTACTGTAAGCAAGACACTTTGAGTTGAATTCGGAAATAAAATATGATTTGTGAAACAATCAGTCTAGTCAAAACTTCAATTTGAAAACAAGTTTTTCTGCTGAACCCTGTATAAACATGAATATTTCAAAAATAAGACGATAACCCACTATTATTATTATTCTTTAAAGTACGATTCATCGACGTAGGAACAAAACTTGGTAACGTGTCTTGTTCTGTACCAGGCAAATTTAGGCAGGGTTATTATAACTAACATTCACTCACTCACACACACACACACTCTCTCTCTCTCTCTCTCTCTCTCTCTCTCTCTGTCCTGCTTTGCAATGGCGGCTTTTGAGGGTAGTCACATTGGTAAAATTAAACTTATCACTTTAAACTAAGCTAAAAATTCTTGCGTTACGTTACAATTCATCCATACAAGAACATTAAATGAGATTTCTTTCCTTAGTTTGAGACGATAAAGCTGCATTTTTACAAATCGGACCTTGGTCGAGAGCCGCCACTGCTGCGTTGTAATATCCTGCCATTGATTTCTTTTTAGAAATTTCCAAGCTAGAACTTAATACTTATTTGACATTTGTATGTATCTTTGATCATCTCCATGTAAGTATCCTCGTCATGTTCAGTGTCCGTGTACCAGTGTACTGTTAAAATTACTCGAATAATTTTTCTGTTAATATTCGAATATCTGAATATTTGAATAATTATTCGAATATTAATACCACTATTGTATACCATATGGTATATTGTGACCCATATTTTTCAATTATAGTGACCGTCAGAAGATAAACAAAACTATTTTCGTTGATGGAGATTCAATTGTCTTTTTCATATCTGAATAATGAATATTTAAAAAGAAATCAGATTAGCAATAAAAATAAAAATACAATCTTCGTATTGCGGTATCATGTTCACTGCCATTTGAACATTTACCTGAAAAATACCACTTTTAATAATGAAGAATAAACTTTTTTGTGAAATTTTGTTACTTATGAGCTAGAGTGTTCCTTATGGTCATTATATTCTAATAAATCGATATAATTTGCGTATTTGTTTATAACGCGTACTTTTACATGTAAACTTTTGAGCGATATCTATGGTCAGAGGAAAGCAATTATAATCTGTTGAGTGAAGTGAGTACATCAGAAGTAAATTAGCTAGTTTTTAAGTTGCACTTGCTCTGTTTGGTGCTGCTTTCGTAGAACTCGTGAGTCAAATGAAAGAAGTGTTAATACAACTTGTTTGTACTGTCGTGTCACAAATTAGAAAGAATTCGGTTGTGAAATTAAATGCGTGAATAATAGTCTTCTAAACGTGTCTTGAAAGTAGTCTGTAAATAAAATTCTCATTCTCTTTCTTACATTTTTTAAAAATATATTCATTGCAAACCAATTATGGTATCATATCCAGTTCAATCATCCGTTTTCTCCAACAATGCAGAATAAACGGGAAATATATATGTAATTTTGGCATTTATTCCGAAGTTGGTCGTCCGCCTATTTTTGTTCAAAAAGCGTAATAACAACTAGGAAAATTTAAAAATAATCAATTTTTAGAACCGCTTTAAAAGGGTATAATAGAATAGGGTAGGGTAGGGTAGAGTAGAACCATATAATGATAAGTAGGGTAGGGTTGGGATGGGTTAGCTTAGGGTTAGGGAATTGGAACCACTTTGTTAAAATTAATAGAATGTGATTTCTCGTCTCTGCGTAAGGATACCAACTGGAGCGTCTCCGTACACCTGAGCCATGTTCAGAATACAAATGGTCGTTAATTTCCCGCAATCCAACCATGCGGTACCTTGCGCGAAGTAGTTCCTTCCGTTTGCCAAATAGTTACATGTTACGTTTATAAAAAGATAACTTCCGCTCTCCTTACATATTATCAAGTATACAAACGAGCGAATTATTCATTTCTTCCCAGTAAATTTTCAAAATTTTGCTAAAAAACGGACGGCCAACTTGGGAACTTAGCCCCTAATTTTAAATACTAATAATTTCGGTAACATGTTATTGAAAAAAGATACTTTTGTAAATTAAAAAATAAATAAATAAATAAAGTGGTGTGAAGAAAGTAAACAACCTTTAAATATGTTTTAGATGATTTTACTAGAATTTTCCGTGTATTATAAATGATCAAAGTATTTCAATATGTCTTCATAGAGAGATACTTAGTGTAGTGAAATCTGTTCGAGTTGGCTGCGATTTACTGATTACTAATAGCATGGTGAAGATACTATTCATGTTTCTCCAGACACGCGGCCAGCTTAATAGTTTAGCTGTATTATCTTCATGTGAGTTCTTGTTCTATATAGCCTCATAATTAACTTTAGTTTGAATTGATAAAAGTAGGCATCGCTATCATCAAAGAAAAGCAACCGTCAGTAGAGCGTTTGCATCTTAACCGAAGATACTGTGATTGATTTTCATTTATTAGAAATTCCGTTACGTATGTGCTATAATTACTCTGCATATTCGGAAAAATTCAATTTTCTATGCGAACAATGATGGTCGTCTTTACAGTTTGAAGAAGTTAAGTAAAAAATTAGATTATTCGCTAAGGACAGAATTTTGTGTTAATTTAACATGCATAGACCAACACTACCATTTGGATTTCTGTGCTTCTAGATGCTTGATATGCATTTAAGTAGTATAGAAATATTTTAATATTAATTGTCACCTACGCAGGCACACAATGAATATTTGTAAAATTTTGTGTGTGGAAAGCATGATACATATTTATTATTAGTGAAATTCAAGGTTACATAGGTTCCGTAGCACAGCTTTAATTCTTTTAATCGTTATCAGTATCAGTTTGTCATAATCATTAACAAATTATAACATAGCATCTTATTAATAGTATCGGCTCTTGATGGAAATCACATCTGTAAATAATTCTATATTATTGCTACAAACGAAGGAAAGAAAGCTTACAACTTTCTGAAGCTTTCTTCCCTTCGCTTGTAACGATTTTAACTGATGTGGCTTCTCTGAAGAGCCGCCACTGTTCATACGTATTGCAGTGTTTTGGTAGAGTCTAATGAAACAAACCAGGATTAAGCCCTCCACGTATTTATTATAAAAATAAATCTCTCTAATAATCTACAAAGTTTCATTATAATATACAAAATGTTTTCAAAGTCCAGTGTATCCTCAGCATACAGTAGTGGCTTCGGAAGTATAGGGTCCATTGGCTTTAGGTTATAACAAGAACCTCTTCGCTCATTGCAGCCTTTGAGATAGATGATTATAAGGAGTCTCCTTTGTTCACTGCGACCTCAGGAGACAGTTATAGGATTTCTCCGTAGCTCACTGCAGCCTCCAGAGATAAGGTTTAGAGGGAATCTCCATAACCCATTGCGGTTCCCGGAGAGAGATATTGGTAGATTAATGATCAACTGTAGATTGATGCTCCTATCCATTTGTAGTCCTCTGAAGGGGTGGTACGTTTGAAGAGGGTCGTCCAGCTTTAGTTCCCTTCTGAACCAACTTCTTGATTTCATGGTGTTTTCCTTCCATCGTCTGCTGGTGACAATGTGTGTACACAAATAGCACGTGGTTGTGAATGAAGCATGTGTTTATAGAGGTTGCTTACACGTGAATGTCAGGAACCTAACAATATTCTTCACTTCAAAACCGTAAGATTTGAATAAGTGATTGAATATGAATTTATTCTTTAATACTTTGACTTTGTCTTTTCTATTTAACTGATTTAACTGCACAAAGATGCAATAAGAAAGTTTGATCGGAACAAATAAGACATTGTGTAGTAAATAAAAGTTTTTTGCTAACGGTGATAAGAAAGAAGTATCGTATAAGAATTTCAATATTCTTGATTGTCCCCAATTTTGTGTAGTCGACTTTTAAATATATTTCGTATAATGTTTCAAATTTGTTGCTACCATTATACAGGGAGGCAATGAAATAGAACAATAGGTATATGTGCCTCCCACTTCGACCATTTTCAAACTTCCTGAAACACTCCACCATGTTTCTTTAAGTTGTGCGAAATACGTAAGGGATCCAGAGAAATTGATAATATGGCCAAATATAATATTGTGTTGAAATCAGGATACTATGGTGACCACTCCGCAGGCCATCCCCGCAATTCGGTACGTCTATGAAACAATACCACAACTGGTTTTGAGACCTTCAAGTCACCATATAATGTTAAGCTGTATTGAATTATAGTCTTCATATAATATCTATTTAAATTAAATCATGTAAGATTTATTTTTGTTCGCACTGGCCAAACTCATGTATATTTTCCTTTAATTTAATTTGTATTTGAAATATTACAAAAAACTATTTTTTTTAGACAAATACAGAAAGAGCGTGAACAGAACGAAAGCATTTTGCAATGTAAAAGAGGTTACCGTAAATTGGAGTCTTAGAGATTGTGTAAGAATATTATGTAGTAAGTACCATTTGTAGAAATTAAAAAAAAACATAACCTAGTTGAATGTATAACGTTAATTTGCCAAATATATATATATTTATATGAGATAGTACCGTAGTGTTCTTCACTTTAGCTTAAAAAGATAAGCTTTATACAGTGTAATGATATTTTAAATTGAGACTTTTTTTCTTGAAAAATTTTAATATTGTGCCATTTGCAATAAACAGTAAATATTTTTTCTTTGAATCTTCAGTCAGTTAAATTTTGAAGATTTATTTCTAGGATTTGAAAGTATACAAGAAGAAGAAGAAGAAAAAAGCAGCTGATATATATGTAATTATATTCGATGTATTTTTAAAATATTATTTATAAGAAATTACAAAGTATAAAATATGGAAATGGTCGTATTTTTTAAAAAAGATAAAGTAGTCGGAAAGACGATTTATTAATCGTTCACGCTTAGTTAGTTGTAAAGGCAGAGTGAAAAGAAAATTTTAAAAAAGACAAAACTACAGTTATTGTACCAGTAAATGTTTCTTACTGGAATTTGTTGTTTTATTTGTGTATTTGAATTTCGTGTAATCATGAATTTGTTTTTGAGTGATATTTTTTGTAGATACATTAAAGAGAGAGAGAAAAAATACACGAGTCAGTTTGTCCTTTTTTTTAAAAAATTAGGAAAAAAAACTAGGGTGCAAACCAATATTGTTCTCACGCTTCTTTCCAATCGCTTTCACAAACAAAATATTTCGGTATGTAATGTATGAATCTTGTACAGAGTCTTCAAAAAAGAATGGTGAAGTTTTGTAAGGCTGATGTTCAGGAGTGATTGTACCTGCATGCGCGAATGATACGCCATTACGTTTGGCAACTCTGCTAGTTTATTTGTGTAAAAACAATGCATCGCTACCAGAATACACTATCTATATTAAAATGCTAGGTTTATATGTTTGTGGTCAAGAAACGTTTATATATTTGTGGCCAAACCTTTCGACAGCGAGTTCTCGGGGACCACAGGCTTCAGAAAGATGCCGTTTTCACTGATCGATTGCAAATTTTGTGTAGGTTGTTCAGTTCTAATTGAATATATTTTTTTTAAATTGGCCGTCATTTCTTTATTACATTTTTTAGCGGTACACTGAAAGTGTTGAATTTATTTTTTTTTTTTAAGTAAATCACCATATCCTACGAGTTATACATTCCAATACAACATTTATATACGGGGTTATTGTATTTCTCCGACGTTTGGTTCGTGGCCAAATGATAACGAAAAACGAAGGATAACTGTTTATCCAGTCTAAGATGAATCTTTGGAGTGTTTTGCCCAACGAACGTTATATATCCCTGACATTATAATTAATTGTGTATATAATGTATTTGCTTATGACATACTGCATGCAAGTAGAAAGAAAACACTGATCATACATGAATTAGAAATTCCAACCGGAAGTAGGTTCAAATCTTCCAAACGGTGCGAAATAATTGAAAAAAAAATAATCGAAAAATCTCCCCTTTATGATACCCCTTGCCGATTTTTATCAAGGAGTCTTTCCCTAGTGTCTGTAAAGCGACATGCACAGATGTTGTGAGGAATGACAAGGAGATTCATGCTCATATGTGAATGCTGCGCTGTGTAAAGAGCGCAGGTTCAGCTAGAACGGTGACCCCTCCCTCCCCCCTAAAAAAGAAGTTAAAGTGCGTGTATATTTGCATTCTGGTAGCACTGCATTTGTTTATGCAAGTTGTGTCATCACTCCTCACAGCGGCCCCATAAAACCTCATCATTCTTTCTCGAAAAGACTCTACTTGTGTTACCTAATTCGTTTCATCCTGATATTTTTCTTCTTTGTTTCAAATATTTCTACTCATTAGGATCCAGTTGGGCAATGGATGAGGAAGGCAAACGTGATGCGGCCTCGAAAAGTTGGTGATATCATCTCAATTAGTAATCAGATTAATTATTAATGATCTAATCTAACGGATAACCACGTGAGAAAAAAACGAAAGAACAGAAACACACACATATATATATATTCACAAAAGGTATTCATATAGCACTGTATTATTTCTATCTTAATGTATCGTTGAAGAGAAAACAATTTTATTCAGGCAAATTCAGAACTGAATTAAATAGTTTCGGTTCTCGGCATCATATTCTTTGAATCGTTAATTCAATTCATTAATTTACAACTGGGCTTTTGTTTTCGATTTTCGTATTGATTCAGAAGTTTCGGTACCTAGTAAGAAGGTCTTGGAGAGACAACGCAGTTGCTGTTCGTATCCGTTTCTTGTGAAAGTATCATGGTGCCTGAACTGAGCCTTATTGTCTTGTTTTGCTAAAGAGTGATTGTTTGTGCCAATTTATCCGATAAAATGTTCGATAAGAGATTTAAAATATTCTTCAGATAAACTATATATATACACACACGAGAGTGGGGAATTAAAATATGTACAAAATTAGCAAAATGTAGTTTTTTTTTCCTGGAAATTAAAATAAAGTTGTGTAGCTTTGCTATATATATTGTACATAATTTGTACAATTTCTGAAACATGTGCAAACACGCTTGTACTTGTTTTTTCATATTTTGTTCTTGTGTACGTGATGCATGCATGATACAACAAAGAAATTAGTATGCTAAGAGTGACATTTTTGTGTTAAATATTACTATGTAAAAAGTAAAACTGTATAAAAATTTCTTAAAAGTAATTAAAGATTTTTATTAACAATATGTTGCTTTCTTTTGGTAGTTTGGAAATCGTATTCGCGTGTTTTAATTATGTATATCCATTTGTAATTGATTGTGATAATTACGGGAAAGACTAGACTACAGGTAATGACGCCAACTTATATTAGCCCGTCGGGTAGTGTTGTCTGAGCTTACGTTTTTCTGGCACGTTTATTTTTCCCTTAAAACTATTCCTTCCGTTGGAAAAGAAAAGAGTTGTTAGTCCTGAATATTTTTAAAATGTTTTTATAACTTGATGCGGATTACTATTATTATTGTAGTGAAATGAACTGATTTCTCACACACTGTAAACAGTGTAACCCTATGATCAAATCTAGTATTCAAAGGGAAAATGCTGTATATTGCGTTTTTATCTCGTAACTAACCGACACCCCAACCTAGTAGTATTTTATCCTTCATCTGTCAACACCGTCTCGATAATGTAGCAGTTTCGATCGATTGTAATACAACTGATTTTAAGAACTATCTACTGTGAACTAATCAAAGCAGAACTCCAAGTGATTTTGAATTTCGATATGTCTTGCCACCGGCCAACTGGAGGACCACAGCCACCTGGAGGTGTGCAATTCCCTGATGTGCAGAATAACCGGTAAGGTTTCCTATATAGCATTGTCACTTCTGGTTAAAAATGGGACTGCTGCTGCAATCGTAAACAGTTTTTGGATCGTGATCAGCACTTAGGCTGGTTTCTAAAACCACCCCTCCAATCACAGAAGATTTTCTTGCTATCATACTATTCTGATCTATGGTAGCATCATGTCTTTCTTCGTCGAGGTGAAACCATCGTTACAATGTTGAACTTCGTTAAATGCACTGCAAATTTGTCCGCAAGCATCCAGCAATGATGTTCTAATGTTTCCTTGGATGCACGTCTAGGCACTTCAATGCTCACGCTAAAAGAACGGTGCAGACTGTCTATGATCTATCTACAGTATAAAATCTTTCCTCAAGTACCGTATTCTGCTGACACTTCTCGCACCAATTACCATTTCTTCTGACGCGGGAGACCTGAGTTTGGTTCCCAGTGGCAACTAACGTGGTTTGGATTCCAAGTTAAGCTGCAGGTCTTCATCTCATATAGCCTTACTGCTGAAAGGAATGCTAAACTCTTACCCAATTAATCACCTTTTCTGTTATCTCGATTACTTTTTGGCAGGAAACAACTTTCCTGGTGTCCGATCAGTGCAAACGACTTCTTTGTATCGTCAACTACATACTTCTTTCGTTCAATGTCTAAAGCATGTCGCTTTAGCCTGAGACTACTAAGTAATCTGGTATTATAGATTTCATTTTTTCACTTTTGAAAATATCAGAGGTCAGTTTAACATTTCATTCACACAATCCAATATTAATAACATATCTTCGATATATTGATAACTTTTTTTTTTTTAAAGATAGTTTAACTTCGTTCATCTAGCACTATTGCACATAGGCGTAATCTTTAAGATATATTTAAAAAGGAATACGTAACGAAATTGTAATCCAAAATCTAATGAAGTATTATTGTGTTCTCACACTAGAGAAAATAAGTCACGACATTTTGCGGTAGCTTTTAATATCAATGTTTCACAATACTATGTTAGGCAAACAGCACATGGTTTCCAATTACTCCTGATACTGTCACGTAATCGGTTTGAAATGCTTAGGAATACTTTTCATGTAAGTGACAATACATAGTGTCCATCACGTAGTGACTCACACTATGATAAGCTGTACAAAATCCGTCGATTCATAGACAAAATGCGACAGAATTTTTTGAGAGCAGAGCCAGAAGAGTACAATACTGTTGATGAAAAATTGATTCCTGTTAAAGGCAAAAGCAGCTTGAAACAGTTTATTAGAAACAAACCTCATAAGTGGAGTATAAAAGTTTTTGCATGTGCGTGTAGGCATGAGTGGAATTGTATATGATTTTGAAATTTACTCGGAAAAGGAACTCTGGTAAGTAAATCGGAACTTGATATTAGTGGTAATATTGTGTGTCTTGTTGAACATTTACAACAGAACAAGAATTCCAAATTTTCATTCGACAATTGGTTTACGACACATTCCCTTCTTTCTAAGCTGAAATTACAAGATCTGTTGGATGTTGGTACTGTTAGATCCAACAGAATTTCAAACTGCAACTTCAGGTCTTAATTGCAACTCAGAAAAAACTGGGCGTGAACACTTCGATTGTCGAACAAATTTGTTTATATCGCTTCATTTTACGTAGGTGTTGAGCCAGTGGACGAAGTAAAAAAGGTGGTCTCTGGCTGAGAAGAGTCACATAAAGGTGAAGTGACCATCAACTATCAAGGAATATACCAAAGATGTGAGGTGTAGATTTGCATAACATTGCTTATTGAATTATTCAGAATTGATATAAGGGCAAGGAGATTTTATCTTAGAATTGATTTATGTGTTGTCATTTCCTGGCTATTGTAAAGGTGAGTTTCCCGCAGATATTGCAGATAGCTTCTAATGGTTGGAAAATTTATGTGGAGGAAGTGTGGAAGACCGTCCACTAAGGAAGTAGCTTTGGTTAAGAAGAAGGCCGCAGTCAGAACAATGCCTGGCTTAGATGCTAGATTCGACGCCATTGGTCACTGGTCAATCCACGATGAACAAAAGCAACATTACAAACGCTGCATCAAAGCGAAATCTAGGATTCAGTGCCAAAAATGTGGTGCAGCTTTGTGCTTGACAGAAAATAGAAATTGTTACATTCAATACAATCGAATCTAATTTGACGTCCTCAACAGTGCATAAAATACGTTATTCTCTTTGGAATTCCAACTTTGAATGAGATAGTTAAAATATATACAAGAACATTTATATCCTAATCTGTGTATCACGAATTTTATAGTAAAATATACTGAGAATTTCTTTATAAAAATAAGTATTTTTATTTACAAGTTTTCAGTTATTTCTTCAGTAGTGATATTTCTTAGTAATGAACACTTCACTACAGTAATTTTGTATCGCTAGAATGTAATGTGTATATATATCTAACTTAAAGAGTAAATAAGAGCAAAATCAAAATAGCTATGGAAAATTGACCTATTAACCTTCTCCTCCTACTACATGGTAGTGAAACCGATATTTTCTCCGAAATCCGGTGTTGCCAAGAAATTCAAGCTAGCAAAGTGACAGAGGAGTGCGCATTCCTCTCTGTCATTTGAGAAAGGTTTTGGCGAAAAAGAAAAAAAAAAGTAGCGTGGAAACTCCAAATGGTTTGTGTTGTTTTGTTATTTGACACTTTGAGTGGAAAAATCTTCCTCCTTCCTTTGGAGAGGAACAAAATTTGAACTGGACGGCAGCTCTCGGCAAAAATAGGGGGTGAGCAAAAGCCGATCTTCTCCGTCATATGAGTATGGAATGGAATGTCTCAATTGTTTTGGCGAAGTAAAAAGTAGTCTGGAAACTCCGAGTGCTTGATTTTGCTTTGTTATTTGACACTTTCAACCTGCTTTCAACAGAATATTTCTTTTTCCATTGAGAAGGAATGATCTATATATGCAGGCAAATTGGTCGGTGTTTGTTTACTCCCCCTTCTCTATATAGAAAGAAAGAACCCAATGTGTAAGCCATTAATCACAGTGTAATGGGGACCAAAGCTATGGCAACGTCGTTGAACATAAGTTACAATGTCACTAGTAAGAGGATATGATTGTTCGGACAGTTCCGATTACCACCCACTTTTAAGATCCTGCCAGTTCTATATTTTATATCGTATGCGTTCAAGACCCACGGTTTTCTCGCCAGTTGGAGCACTGAAAACAAAAGTATGATTTTTTTTTTTTTTTTTTTTTTTTACGATAAAGTGAGCCTACTATTAATTAACTCTGCGGACGACCTTTAAAGTGCCATTTTTTTTTAGCAGATGTAGTTATTTTTTCAAAAATTTGTAGAAAACAATTTGTTTTTTTGTTTTTAAACTATTTCTGACAACTTCAAAGTTTGCTTTTTCAAAAGATTTCCACATTTTTTCCCCCTCCAAAAGTGATTGTCATACTTACAATATTTGTTTCAATATTTGATATTCTTTTTCGTTAACACTTTCAGGGAAAGAAAGAAAGAAAACTATGTGACATTGTATCAATAGAACTTATTGGTGTACGAAAATTCAGAATAAATAATACAGAAATAATTGATACAAAATACCTTAAAAATTGAATTTATCTTCCACTGTTTATTACAAAATTATCAGAACCAGAATCCTCGTGAAGTTCCAAGATCTGATCAGCATTTATTCTCAACAGTATAAGCGTGAACATGATATACGTGTTCAAGTAAGCTTCCCCTACAACAAAAGAATGAATCCGTGCGGTCTAGCGACTCAAATTTGAAGAAAACGATGCCAATAAATGTGCTCAAAAGACACGGTGCGAATATAGCCCATAGTTTACTCACAATAAAAATGTAAAATAAAGGGCGAGCTATGTCCGTCGTTCGTCCTACTGGATATTAATTCCACGACGGACATAGCCCGTCGGTCATCCGGAAAGTGTTAAAAAACAAGAAAAAAATTTTTACTACGCTAAACGAAAATTTGAATACGAAAAGGATTAAATATTTTGACAATACAATAATAAAGTAGAAATTCTGTGAATTGAATATTGACGCTAAATTAACTAAATATTGATGCTAAATTATACATATTTCCGGTAGTTTATGGCTTTAATTTTGTAAACTGAACTCTCTGAAGCTCAGGTAGGCCCTACTTTTTTGTTGTCTGCCAGATTAAACCAGTAAAACACATTTATCAAGATGCATAGGGGACCTAACTATAGACTGAATATAGGAGCCAAAAACTAGGTTTTGTATTTTAGAATTCACTACAGCGAAACAAAAGAGGTACTGAATAAGAAAGTCATAGAAAAGCGAAAATTTTTATTTTTAAAAAAAGAAAACTGCTTTATATATATATATAAAGCCACCTTTATTTTGTATTTCTACTTCACGTGTTCATATGACCGTTCTGTGTGACTTCCAAACAATGTTCCTTTTCATCGATGTGGTATTGCTGTGAATTTTGTAGACCGCTATTACCTTCGACACTGTCCGTGGCGAGACGCTTAACATGCTATGCTTGCCAGTTTCTTATCCTCGCACCACAATTTGCCCTCTTTGGAAATCAGAGAGGTCGCAATTTTACACTATCAAAATCTGGTCTACTTCCAGCGCACTGCGGTTCTATTGCTCCTCATCTAGTACGGAGTTTCTCATAACACACGTGCACTAATAGCCTGGAGCTGGAGTCGCCGCCTGACAGTTGCCAAGCCAAATATCTGATGTGTTTCCAACTTCAAATATTTCCAATAAATTGATAAGTATATAATAATAGTAATAATTAGAATTTAGAATTGGAATTGATAAGTATGTGTCGACGAATTTGGAGTTTAAAATATATTAAACGATAATTACACCTTTTGTGCTGTGTGGTTGTGAAACATGGTTGCTTATTTTGAGGGAATGATGCAGGCTGAAAGTATCTGAGTACAAAAGCCCAGTCTCAAGAGGGACGGGAATGGGAAATGGAGGAAACTTTATAAAGAGAAATTGCATAATTTATCTAACATAGTTGAATCATTAAATCTAGAATCCTTAGGTGCGCAGGATTGTTGGATAGGAACGATTTCAAAATTTTAACTGGAAATCCAATCAGAAAAGACCATTAAGAAGACCTGCGCGCAGATGGGAGGACAAAATTAAGGTCTCTCTCGCAGAAATTCAAATACGAAGAAGAAACTGGATCTATTTTGGTAAAAGGAAGCTCGACGTTTGGGCGACACATGATCTAGCTAAAAGACATTTACTCGATCAAATTTTGATTTACGAATCTGTATTGAAACGTAATGAATTCGTGCCGTTTTTGAAGCGGTTGATCACGAATGATGAAAAGCAGGGTTGGCTGGTTTAAACCAAAAAATGAAAAATGTTCGTAAAAGTGGAAGTGTTAAATCTCGAACACACATTTGTGGGTTATCACGTTTCACTCCCGTATATTATTCGTATTATATTCAGACCTAAATTCCCCATTTGTTACTCAAAGAGATTATACTACAAAAGCAACTTTTTTAATAAGTTTATGAATGTTTCGTTTGTGGTTTTTTATAGTTCATTATTATTGTTATGAAATTGCAATTAAAGAAAAATTCTAAATATCGTTTCGTTTTAATAATGTTTACTATTGATAAAATACATCGAAATGACATACAAACCCTACGAGAGGCATTTATTGAACTTAGAAGTATCTTTGGTACCTATTTATGTATAAATGGGTCAGAGTCAAAGTGGACTCAAATAATTCATATCTTTATTCACTTTTCTTACTGATATGCAAATTAAGTCGTCGTATTTCTTTAGCTTGGACTAATGAAAGTCGTAGTGAACTAACTTGGACTAAATTAGTTCTTCTGTACTCTGCAGTATTTTGAAATTGTCCATATTTAATTCTGTAGAATGGTTTCACTTGTGAAACTGTTTATCTTTTTGTCCTTCTGAAATGACTCTTGACAATTATATTAACAAGTATGTAAAGATCAGTACAACGTATATTTATCAGAAGTCCTTCGTGAGTGAGTCGGCAGACGTATCGCATTTGCGGCCAATTAGTCCCTTTTTCGAGTTCAAATAGAGGACAACTTCTCTCGGATGTAAGCCGAGAAGCGGTTTGGATTCCGCTTTAAGCTCATGCGACCCCTTTCAGCATAACCTGGTTGTTGCATAATGACACCAAGGCAAAACAAACTTATTTCTGTCCATATGTGATATAAATACATAGAACAAATTATTTAAACCTAAAAACCCGGGTTTAAACTAAAAAACGTTTTTTTTTTAGTTTTTCTATAAAAAACATGGTTTGTGCCAACCCTGATGCATGGTTTTTGCCAACCCTGATGAAAAGTGCAACAACAATGTGCAAAAAAGATAGTTGTTAAAGATAGGAAAAGCTCTATAATCTATATAACGAAACCCGTACTGATGCTCAGAAAAGTTTTGTAATGCGTTTGATGGGATTAAAAGGGCATTGTGCATCACGAGCCACTGCCGCCCGGCTGAAATATAGATTTGGTCCTGCACTGTCGATCATTAGCGCGAGTACACCTAGCAATTCAAAAAATGACCGAAATTGGTCAACACAAAGGGTGTGGTATATCACACTGACAATGCCAGACCGCATACATATTTAACCCCTTGCGCACTAGGTCAATTTATCTATGAAGGGACCGTAATACTAGATAGACTTATTTTCAATAGAACACAACAACAACAAGTGAAATACAATTCCACCTTCATCTATTAACGTCGTCCATAAACACGTCGCGTAGTAGGTTTTCAGGAACTCAATGACTACTAATGCCATCTAGCGAGAGTAAATGAAGGCTAAAAATATCGAGATGTCAAATAATCGCAGCTTAGAATATCAGATAACAATTAAACACTGTGTTTAAGAATACCAGGTAGAAAAAAGTTAAGTCTATGCAATAATACCACGAACGTACGCAGGTACGTCCATGGTATTTATGTGCAACGTTATAAAAACTTACGCACGTACGTCTCTGGTGCGCAAGGGGTTAACTACCTGTCAGAAGTTCGCAGAACTTGGCTGGGATATTTTAATGTATTCACCGTATTGCCCAAACCTTGCACTGTCAGAATATCTAATTTGTTCGATCGCTGCAGAACTTTCTGAATGGCATTAGTTTAGTTTCAAAAGAGCCATGTAGAAACCAATTGTCACAATTATTTCACCAAAAACCACAAAAGTTCTATAGCGAATGGATTATAGTGTTGCCGGAAAAAAATGACAGAAGGTCATTGAACCAAATAATGTATGTCTGGATTCAAAATATTATTCTCAAATAACTATATTCAAATAACTATATTTTGAGCTCTAAAGGCTTAACACTTTTTAAGCAACCTGATACCCCTTACTTTGTGGAAATTAAATTTTGTTATACAGTGAAACCTGTCTTTAGCGGAATCGAGCGGGACTTGCAAAAATTTCCGTTAAAGTCAGGTTTCCGCTTAATGGAGGTAGACCTTTCCTTTTAAAAAAAATAGTACATGCTTATAAAGGGGCATAATGAGAAAATATATTGCTGTACGTACATTGTTCGATTACAGTACTTCTTTCTTCTACGAATAAATATACAAAAAAAAAAAAATTAAAATGAGTACAAAATATACTATGCATACGTTTTCTTTATTTTTCTAATAGCCAAGCAGGGTTTTCTGTGTACATTGCTGCTTGGCTGCTTGACTTTCCGCATACACTTTAGCCTGAGAAATTATACTAAGTGAATCAGAATCATTTTTCCGTAAGACAAATTTTTCAGTTCCTTTAAACTTCTGAGAGTATCTTGATATAGGCTATATTTATTCTACACTCTTCTTCGAACTCGGTATCGTATTCCTCTTCTTCCTCTATCTCGTTTTCTTCTTTCCGACATTCCGTATGATTTTTGATTAAGTTGCAGGGATTAAGGACAATTTGTGGGGGTGAATATGAGTAGTAGTTGGGGAAGGTAAACACTGTCCAGAAATATTTAACAAAAGAACTAACATTTTATCGCAGACAGTGTAATGTATATGTCTCACAAAATGTCTAAACATCTTCTAAACGCTTTAGTCCGGAACTCAGAATTTTCCGTTAAATGTTTATTTTTCTTTCCGTTGTCCGCGTAACACAGTTTCCGCTTAATGAAGGGACTTTTACACGTTTTGTTCTCCAAAATTCATGGGACCGTGAAATATTTCCGTTTAAGACAGTTTTCCGTTTAATAAAGGGTCCGTTGAAGACAGGTTTTACTGTATTATTATTAAGTATTCTGCCTTTTGGCAGTGGTTTAGGCCTGGAGATATTTTTTCGAAGTTTCTCGATTTTCAGCTAAATCTTTTAACTCCAAATATTTTCTTCTATTCTTCAAATTATCGATCAGTTGTGTTCTTCTTCTTCCTATTCCTCGATTTTCTTTCATCTTTCTTTCTATCGTGGTATGAAGAAGACAATTTCTTCGCAAGATGTGTCCAATTGACCTTCCTACGAAGGATGCTGGCTAAAAATGTCCTCTTCTCTCCTATCCGTTTTAAAACATCTTCGTTTGTTGCTCTCTCTTTGTCCACTCTATCTTCTTCATTTTCTTTCAACACTACATTTTCGAAGCTTTCTAAATATTTCTTCTCTAACTTCCGTAATGTATGGTTGAGTCCAATGCTCCAGATATAGCACTTGACGAACTCCTTCCTTAGTCCAATATTAAGCTTGTTAGTTAAGAATGTATATACTATTGCAATAAAGTTATTAAATAATGAAATTGATTTGAGAAATATTAAAGCTACTAAATGATTCAAATTTATTTTTTTAAAAAGGAAAGAACATTAAGTCTTCATCCCGGCGAAATTAAAATACCGCTAATTTTACAGTAATTTTGTGATATCTTCAAATAGATAAAAAAAATAATTGAAATATGGAACAAGAGCGCCCTAGACAATATTATTTTGCGTGAGGTACCCAGGGGTGTAGCCAGCAGGTTTGTGTAGGGGGGCCCGTCGTTTTTGAGGGGGGGCCAGCTACAATGTACAAAGCCAAAAAAAAAGTGTTGCTGCTAGTGTTTTTGAGGCCTGAAAGAAAGGAAAATTTTGGTTTTCTTCTGGAAAACTAAAAACACTATTTTAGCTTATTATTATTATTATTATTATTATTATTATTATTATTATTATTATTATTATTATTATTATTAATATTATTATTATTATTATTATTATTATTATTATTATTATTATTATTATTATTATCCATAAATTATATTCAAGATAGTTTTTATTATGCTTAATCAAGAACTACTGCCCGGGACCAAACGCTATACTTTTGTGCATAACTATAAAGGTAACCAAGAAAGTTCTGTCCTTTTCGTGCAGGTCTGTGTTCAATTGAACCTCACACCGTGAGTTGAATGCGAGTGGAGATAAGGCGAACGTCAGTTGTTGGTGTGGGTATATCCAACATACTACCTGGTTGTGGCAATTCAGACACACCGTGATCTTGCGTAAAGACAGAGGGAACATGGGACATCCACAGAGCGTCATAAGAGCATGTATGCTGAACGAGTTCAAATGAAGGTCAAACGCCGCTGTAGCGGGACAGAAGATATTCCAGGCCTTTGGTGAGGATGTCGTGACGACGCGGACATTGCAGCGATGGTTTAACAAGTTTAAGGACGATGACGAAACACCCGAAAAAATCACGTGCCGGAAGACCAACACATGTACAAAGAGGAACTGGGACTACAATTCAGTGTGTGGAGAAACCATTCGGTAGCACATCCATCAACTTGTGAAGCACTACAAGTTGGGTCAATGGGTCTCACATATTTTGACTCCGGGCCAGAAGGAAACGTGGCAGTCGCCTGTGTTTATTTACTGTTTCGGAGCCATTTCTGAACAGGGCGTTGACATGTGATAAAAAGTGTGTCCTATACGATGCTCCACGGCGCCGTCATCATTGGTTAGCATCCCATGAACCGATTTCAAAACAGCCGAAACCAGCACTGTACCAGAATAAGGTCCTTCTGTGTTTGGTGCATCGTGCATCGGGAACTGCTACTAGCTGGTCAGAGTATCAATGCAACTGTGTAGTGTCAGCAGTTGAGCTGTGCCCAACAAAAACTCAAAATCCATCGCTTCTGAATTGCAAATGGGTCCTCGTTTACGGGACAACGCTAAGTCCCACGTGGTTAAGATGACTCAGGACACCATTTTCCGCCTTGGATGGGAAACAATCTTGCAACCACTATATTCCCCGGGTATTGCACCGTCCGATTATTACCTATTCCATTCTTTGAACAATCACCTTAGAGGACGCCAGTTCAAATCCCTAGTAAAAGTCCAAAATGCACCTGATACTTTCTTCGTTTCACGGCCCACCAAGTTCTACCGCGATGGATTCCATGGCCTTCCAGAACGTTTTCAGAAGGTCGTCGATGCTGATGGGGACTATTTTTGATCTTCCAGGTTAGGTGACATATCAATGTTCGAAGGTGGTGGGTGAAAAAGCAACAAAACTTTTCTTGGTTACCTTTAAATTTAAGACCTTGTATACAGAACCTATCTACACAAGATTGATTCTCTTTGAAATTTCACTTAATTTCTTTACGGTTTCCTGACAAAAATATTTATTATTCGTGACTAAAAAAAAAAAAAAAAAAAAAAAAAAAAAAAAAAAAAAATACACTAAGTAGAAATAAAAGAGAGAGCGAATGAAATCCAAATTGAATAAAAGCATTGTTTCTCACCAAATTTTCCATTCTCTATGTCTTTTAAAACACTTGTTAAAGCATATAAAAATATACTTGTTAAAGCATATAAATCGCAGTAAATTGTGTAATCTGCTGTCACAAAAAAGTATCCTATTTTTCGATCGGTATAAGGAAGAGATACTATACTATTTTTCGATCGGTATGGAAAAAAACAATATTTCTCCTTACTATTTCACCATAAATTATTAATTGTCAATGAAATTTGTTACTTTTAAATGAATGAAGCGAGGTAATTTTACTATGATGTTTTAAAAGCGGGTCATTTGGGGGGGCCAGGAAACCATTTGGGGGGGCCCGGCCCCGATGGCCCCCCCTTGGCTACACCCCTGGAGGTACCGTTATCACAGGTCACCTAGTGGCTTCCTGTTTTCAGCTGTTTAGAAACGCGAAAATAAATGCCGATTTGCAAAATGGCTCGAAATCGAAGGCAGATAAGTGAGTCGTGATAACGGTATCTCACGTAAAATAATATTGTCTAGGGCGCTCTTGTTCCAAATTTCGATTATCTTTTATCTATTTGAAGATATCACATAATTATTGTAAAATTAGCGGTATTTTAATTTCGCAGGGATGAAGACTCTTAAACTAGACGAGGAAAAATCATCAAAACTGCAGTCAATTAAAAAAAAAAAAAAAAGAGAGAGAGAAATAATTACCCATCGAAATCAATGGACTAAGAAATAAAGATTGGCATAGGTACACAAAAACATTAAACAAATGTTCCGGGAATTGTTAGACACAGAAGTCGAACTCAGAAACTTCCGTCTGCGATACACTACGAGATCTTTTGTCTTCTGGGAGTGTTAAAGAGGAGAAGAGAACCATAAACCTGAGACGGTGCCGGTAGAAGTGTGAAGATCTTTTAGAACTTATCCGGAGCAATCCAATTAGCAATTTTGTAGGAAGCCGAATAAAGGGGAAATGAGAACCTTATGATCAACACCCGTGAAAAATCATCTCCCTTATATATGTATATAAAAGAAAAAGAAGGCACCTTCCCATTTGCTAAGGCTTTCAAAATGATTCGGTAAAAATGGGCCTCGATCCAAAGTATTTCAAATTCTTTGCTATTTCTTCCCATCCTACTTTTCTTCTCTTCATTCTTACAGACGACTATTGAGGACCTTCTCCGCCTCCTTTTCTCCCTTTTCTATCCCTTTTGCTGAGTTTCTTTGCATTTTTTTACTCCTCTTCTCAGCTGGTTTTCTCAGCACTCCGCGGCACTCTCCTTTCAACCACTTCCATTAGAACTCAAACGAGGTTTCATCTGACGTAGTAATTTACATTCCTCAGACTAAAATCCGTAATCCAAAATAACTTACTCGTACATCGGATGCAAACTCGATTTCAAATCGGATTTGCATAATGCCACCCTCTCGCTCGCCTATTTTCTGCGGATAGCAATAGCAAGCACACACATACGTAGGAAAAGGACGCCGTTGAGGGCTGGTGAACAGAGATGAGACAGAAATACCGGAGAACGAGCGAAACGAAAACGAGACGAAACGAAGGGGGAGAGGGGGGGAAGGAGAAGGTCGAACAGTGTAAAAATTTTGGCTTTGAAAATGGCGGGAAGTTCAGCCGCAGTGTTGCTAACTTCGTTAATTAATTTGTTCTCGTTCTCTTTTCATTGACTTAAATGTGTTTCAGGACTTGCGGAAACAAATTTTGTGCTTTTAGCTGATTCCTAAACAATGGGCAAAAGAGCTTAGTTTCTCGAACTGCATTGTTCCACTGTAGTTCTTAGATAAAGACAAGACGTCGAGGTAATGTTTTCCCTAAAATTAATAATAGACACTATTACTAACAATAAAAATAATAAAATAGAATGTTGATGAAAATGTGTACATCTTACAGATATACCCTACTGAAACAGTTAGGGGTCACAATGAATATGCTATGATCTTGCTAAACGTTTCGTCTTTTAATGCATTATGCATTAAACTATTTGATGCAATAGCTGTTTGCTTATGAAAAATAGAGGTCTTAGATATGCTCGTGTTTAAGGAATTCAGGGGATTTGAGCCCCAAAATATAGGCTACGTTAATTTATTTACTACTCTCTTCATAACAAATTTTTAAATACCTATATGTTCTAACTGTTACGCATCTCTGTAAGGACTAACTAACTAACTAACTCTATGGCCTATGAACCCGGAAGTTCAATGCCGCGTTCACAAAAGCTCTCCACTGACTTCTATCCTTAACCAACTGGGTCCGGTTTTTACTTTGTGTTTCTATTTCTGCGAGAATCCGCCTTAATATTGCCCTCCCATCTGCGCCTTCCTAATGGTTGTTTTCCGATTGGTCTTCCAGTCAAAGACTCTGAAAGCGTTTCTATTTTCTTCCATCCTAGCTGCATGACCTGTCCACCTAAACCTCCTAGAATTGATGACCCTAACAATGTTTAGTAAACCGTATAAATTGTGTAGTTCCTCGTTATGAAGTTTCCGCCATTCCCCATTCCCGTTTCTCTTGGGTCCCAATATTCGTCTCAGGATCTTGTTCTCAAATATTTTCAGTTTACGTTCTTCCTTCAGATTAAGCGACCATGTTTCGCAACCATACAGAACAATAGGCATGATTATCGTTTTATATATTTTAAGCTTCAAATTCCTCGACAGAATTCGCGACGACAAGAGATTTTGAACTGAATAATAACATGAATTCCCTGCTTTTGGTCGACATTTAATTTCTCCGTGAATATGGTTTTCATCTGTTAATATTGATCCTTGATATTTGAAAGTATCCACTTTGTCAAAAGTATTATTTGATATTTTAACGCATCATAATTTGCCATATTTCGATTCCGACGAACTTCCTTGTATTTAGTTTTCTCTGCATTTACTTGTAAACCCATGTCCCTGCATGCGTTTAATAAGACCTCTGCATTTCTTTCTGTTGTTTTCCTATCATCCCCTATTAAATTTACATCATCAGCATATGTCATAACATGGTGAATACCATTCAACTCTAAACCCTGGTTGCTAGCTTTGATTTTCCTTACAGCGTATTCCAGGACCAACTTGAATAATAATGGCGACAACGCATCTCCTTGTTTCAGGCCATTCTCGACGTAAAAGCTCGTCGACAAAAATTTTCCTACTCGGACTTTACTTTGGGATTCATTTAAACATATTTGTAATCTAATTAGCTTTTTCGGTATTCCGAATTCTGTAAGAATGTTGTATACACGACTCCAAAAGTGCATTACCACCTGCAATTCTCCTTTTCCTGCAATAGTAGGCAATCCAAAAAAACTCGGTTGTTGTGTTGGTGGAGATTTCGAAAGGCATTGGACCAAAACTCAATTCTGTTACAAATATATCAGTGTGGTAAACTGCAAAAAAAAAAAAAAAAAAAAAAAAGAATAAATAAATTGTTAAAAATGACGGTTTTATTATTGTAAGGGAAATGGATGACACAAAATGTTTTAAAAAATGATCTTATTTAAGCAGTCGAAACAAGATGAATGATAAGAAATAGATATAAGAGGAAAGCAGTTTCTTTCCTTTTTTAAAAAAGAAAACTCGGAAATGAGGAAGTAGGTTGCATAATGTAAAAGTTTAATATAAACGCCTAACGGCACAGAAAACGGAAAGACAGATAAATACAAACTAAGGGACACCATTAGCGTAGTAGATTTGCGGGCCTCCCATGCAAGATAAACAGACGGGACCCTACTTATAAACAAAATGATGATGATGATGATTATTATTATTATTATTATTATTATTATTATTATTATTATTATTATTATTATTATTATTATTATTATTATTATTATTATTATTGAAAACTCGTTTCCTTTCCCAATCGCTGATTCTGCCTAAGAGCATGTCTGCATATAGCGGTCATGTGTACACTTTTTGTCAATGAGCGGTCTCAAAGTCCAAATGGGATGGAAATTTCCGAGAGATAGTAACAAAAACACTTTCTTCTGATAAATTCTAGGTCAAAGTTCGAAGCACTTGCTTTTTATATGTGCTTTTTTCTTTCTTTCTTTTTCGGGAGGAGAAAAGTTTTGGAGCTTAAGAAATTACAGTATATACTATTGCAAATTTGCAAGTGGATTTATTTACATTGCTATTTCTTGTAATAAAGTAATTGTTTCATTATTGTGAAATTGTTGGAAGACATTATTGCGAAATTTAAGTTTTGTTTCGTCACCCATCGTAAGTCTTAGGACCTCTTATGACTCGCTCCAAGCTCGATATCGAAAATTTAGGATATAATTATATCGATGTTGATATATTTGCGATATCGAATGCTGATAAGTGTCAATATCGATATCGACGATATCGCTATATCGACATATCGCACAGGCTTAGATCCGAGAAATGATGCTTGAAATATATTAGAATGAATAATCAAAATCTAAATATGTTCTTGCCAACGTATAAATATGTTGTATATATACAACGTTGAGGGTGAAGGAGCTGAATCTGAACAAACATTTTAAGCCAAAAAAATTGTTAAAATAAAAGTAGTTATACGTCCCCCTTAATAGAAAACTATTACTGTAATTTATCTTTTACCTCTGTTTCTGATTGTTATCAGAAATCAGCGACAGTACACATACTTTACATAGTACAGCAACATACTCTATAATTTTTCACAACTAAGCAAACCGGAAGATGAAATTCTTGTGATAATACGTATAGTGGAATGTTCTAGAAAGTAATCATAATTTATTGTCCTTATTTCTGTCAGTAATTTTGACAGACTCAGAGCTACAAGATTAATAGAACTAGAAATGAGAGATTTAATTCATTTTTTCTCACAGTAACGGACGTCTTCATTTTGCTGAGATTGTCATTTTTTAAATATATAAGTCCCTTATCCCGGGCTAATTCTAGCTACTGGAGTTTCGAGGTAATCGATACCGGAAAGTGTATAGTTTGTTGGCTCTCAGATCTCGATAGTTTGTTAAATAGATTTAACAATTCATGTTGTTATTTTTTCATTACAAAACACTTTTGATTGACTATATTCATGGCGAATTACTGAACTTGTACACTTCTTCAAGCAACGTTGGTAGCGAATGTTTTATGAGAAAAAATGGTACCTGATGGGGATTCGAACCGAGATTTTCGGGTTGGAAATCTAGGACGGTACCAATACACCAACGGTTATTCTACCTGAACATGTTTTACAAAAGGTATAGTGCTCCTTTCTAAGAAAAATAACGGGTTACTACAGACAAATTTAGTGTTTCGGATTGTCCTATTAGCCCCTTTAGTTATTATTTGCCCTTTCTCAACCAACATTTGTAAATTGTCTCTATCATGATACAGGAGTTTGCTTCCACATTCTTACGGATTGCTCGTTTAATATCAGAAGTCACTCTTCGATTCTTCACTATCACTGTGAAAAAAAGACCGCCTTGATCAGGATTCGAACCTACGCTTTGAACCTATACTACTCATGAGTCCGGGACGTTACCTCTACCCTACACTGCCACCTGAAACTATAACTCTAATCTTACTAGGCTCAGTTCTGCTCTTTGGAACGAACCGGCTTCTTTCTGTAAGGTTATTTACACCAATGTGCACACCAAAATTCATTCATTCGAGGACCTGAAGACAAATTAGTGGCCTCTAATAAACTTAATAACATACAATCTAGCAAAAAATACAGAAATAATAACATACTATGCAGTAATTACTACGTACAAGTTCAAACTCCATGCCGTAAACGTCGCCAACACTTAGTGGCCCACTTGCTGGTGTATATCAATCGTCCCTATAGCGAGCGTCGAAGGATTGCCGCTAGTGCACCACTAGGTGTTGGCGACGTTTACGGTATGGGGTTTGAACTTGTACAGGCGGTTATTATTATATACTAGCTCGCCAGTCATGTGCATGTGGTTATTATTATATACTAGCTGAATATATCCATTCTTCGCATGGGGGCAATATTTTGAAGTCAACGCCTGTGGGAGTATCACTATTCATTTCAGCGACCGCGAAAAGTATTTATTTGACACCGATATCCCTCATTTTGGCTCATTTTACATGTCTCGGTCCCCTTCCCCCGTTGCCCTCCGACCGACATACAATAATAGGTGAATTTGCAAGTCATCCCTAATAGAAGTGTCACCATTGATCTCAGCAACCGCGAAAATTTTGGATTTGACACTTAATATCGATAATTTGGGATTACTTTTACATGTCCGGCGCGCACCCAAATAGGGTGAATTTCGAAGTTAATGTGATCGGAGTTTCACCATTGGTTTTAGCGACCGCGAAAATTATGAATTCGACAGTAATATCGGTCATGTTCTACTACTTTTACATGTCATTGTAAACGTCCCCGTGAGATCCCTCTGGTTTGAATTTGAACAGAAGTGCTTCGCCTTGGTCTGGGGTAAAATTGGGTAACTACGTAAATAGTTCTGGTAAAAATTAAAAAAAAAGAACGCTGTTTCTATATTGCTGTTGGATTTCTGGAAACGGAACTTTATAATGTTAGATTATTTTCTTACTACGTTTAAATGCAAAATTTTAATCTGTGCTCCCTTTTCTTTTTCTTATTCTATCTTCTTTTCTCTCTCACTATATTTCCCATGAATATAGTCAATCAGAAGTGTTTTGTAACGAAAAAATAACAACATGAATTGTTAAATCTCCTTTAACAAACTATCGAGATCTGAGAGTCAACAAACATTACACTTTCCGGTACCGATTACCTCGAAACCCCGGTAGCTAGAATTAGCCTGGGATAAGGGAGTTATATATTTAAAAGAATAATTTCAGCAAAATGCAGATGCCTTTTACTGTGAGAGAAAATGAATTAAATCTCTATTTCTAGTTCTAATAATCTTGTAGCTCTGAGTCTGTCAAAATTACTGACAGGAATGACAATTATGATTACTTTGTAGAACATTCCACTATATTATCACAAGGAGCCGCGGTGGCTTAGTGGTAGAGCGTTCACCTCTAGTGCTTCGGGTCCCGGCTTCGATCCCAGCCCCCACCAAGTAAACTTTGTGGTTGTCAAACACCGTGTGCTTGGGTTTTCTCGGAGTTCTCCAGTTTCCTCCCACTTTCTTCATTCCACCATTTCATTCATTACTCATCATCACCGTCTCCTGTAGCCTAACCGGCATAATTGTGGGACGTAAAACTCAAAGATTTCATTTCATTTTTATATTACCACTGGAATTTCATCTTCCGGTTTGCTTAGTTGTGAAAAATTATAGAGTATGTTGCTATACTATGTAAAGTATGTGTACTGTCGCTGATTTCTGATGACAATCAGAAACAGAGGTAAAAGATAAATTACAGTAATAATATTCTATTAAGGGGGAAGTATAACTACTTTTATTTTAACAATTTTTTTTACTTAAAATGTTTGTTCAGATTCAGCTTCTTCCCCCTCAACGTTGTATACGTACAACATATTTATACGTTGGCAAGAACATATTTAGATTTTGATTATTCATTCTAATATATTTCAAGCATCATTTCTCGGATCTAAGCCTGTGCGATATGTCGATATAGCGATATCGTCGATATCGATATTGACACTTATCAGCATTCGATATCGCAAATATATCAACATCGATATAATTATATCCTAAATTTTCGATATCGAGCTTGGAGCGAGTCATAGGAGGTCCTAAGACTTACGATGGGTGACGAAACAAAACTTAAATTTCGCAATAATGTCTTCCAACAATTTCACAATAATGAAGCAATTACTTTATTACAAGAAATAGCAATGTAAATAAATCCACTTACTGGATATACTGTAATTTCTTAGGCTCCAAAACTCTTCTCTTCCCGAAAAAGAAAGAAAGAAAAAAGCACATATAAAAAACAAGTGCTTCGAACTTTGACCTAGAATTTATCAGAAGAAAGTATTTTTGTTCCTATCTCTGAGATTTCCATTCCATTTGGCCTTTGAGACCTCTCATTGATAAATAGTGCACACATGACCGCTATATGCAGACATGCTCTTAGGCAGGATCAGAGATTGGGAAAGGAAACGAGTTTTCAAAAATAATAATAATAATAATAATTTGGTTTTTAAGTAGGGTCCCGTCTGTTTATCTTGCATGGGAGGCCCGCAAATCTACTACGCTAATGGTGTCCCTTAGTTTGTATTTATCTGCCTTTCCGTTTCCTGTGCCGTTAGGCGTTTGTGTTAAACTTTTACGTTATGTAACCTACTTTCTTATTTCCGAGTTTTTTTAAAGGAAAGAAACTGTTTTCCTCTGATATGTATTTCTTATCATTCATCTTGTTTCGACTGCTTAAAAATTTGACTCCATATAAGAGCATTTTGGAACATTTTGTGTCATCCGTTTCCCTCAGAATAATAAAACCGTTATTTTAAACAATTTATTTATTCTCTTTTTTGCAGTTTGACGCACTAACAGAATAGAGGCTTTTGGTCCAACGCCTTTCGAAATTTCCACCAACACAACAACCGAACTTTTTGGGTTGCCTACTATTTCCTCAAAAGGAGAATTGCAGGTGTTAATGCACTTTTGGAGTGTTGCATACTCCTTATCAAGTCGTAAGCCTTCCTAAAGTCAATAAATAGTTGGTGTACCGGGATACTGTATTCCCACTTCTTTTCGAGTATTTGTCGAATGGTAAATATTTGGTCGATAGTTTGATTGATTTCGTCTAAATCCGCACTAGTGATCTCTAGTAATTTCATCAGCGTATGGGGTTAATCTTGCTAATAGATTATTTGAAAGGATTTTGTAGGATGTTGACGGAGGAGAAATGACTCGATATTATTACAGTCAGTTTTGTCACCTTTCTCATGAATTGGAATAATGATTGATTCTTTCCACTCTTGTGGCAATTGTTCCTTGTTTAAGATAAGGAGAATGAGTTTGTGTATCTTGTTCCACAATCTTTCGCCTCCAGCTAAAATTAACTCAGCCGGTTAAGAAGAAACACTAGGACTGAAAACTATTCTTTATTCAGCGGTTTCGATTTTCGAATTTACATAAACCTGAAGTGTTGCGTACTTTTCATATGTTAATTTGAAATATGCTATTCTTCAACATTTCCTGTAATGTTATTTCCTCCATTTGAATATCTGGAGATGATGGAGTTTTCTTCCTTGAGATAATAATATATGTAAATATCCTAACAATTTATCAGTACCCTATTCTACCTCTCTCACACTGAAGGAAAGTAGATATATACTGTATCTTCTCCTTAACGGTGTTGCTATTTACGTAGGAAAAACATTACAATATATCGGGGTTATAGAACACTAAGTGTAGGAGCTTCTCATCTCTCCTACAAACAGCCCTGATTACAATTAATAAAAACTCAATTTTTCTCACTTCTCTCGTTAAATCGTAAACTAAGTCTTTCTCAATACTTACTTAATTTTTTAGAGCATAGGGAGATAACTATCTCTCTTTCTCTTTTCCAACATCTTGCGTATCATGTTATATATCGGTATTTTAAATTACGAATTGCTTGTATAACAGCCACTTTCTTCATTTTTTATTCTTAAAAAAACTAAAGCACCAAATTTCAGGTTTTTCTTACCCCTTGTTTTATTTTGAACCTAACTTTCCTATATTATCTCTTAATACATTTGCTTTATTTACCTTTGTTTTATTTTTTCATACCATGTGAGCGACAGAGAAATAATCACAGATTATAGTAAAAGAAAGGAGCATATTCTCTTCCGTGAAATTCAATAGTAATGGAGCAAAATGTAAATTGATGTGGCACTTTGTTGCATTTCCTTGCAGTAGGTTTTTCTTTCTAAGTTTGGCTTAGTTCCTAGAGGGCCACGTTGTAGTATTGGTAGTTGAAGAAGACTACATTCTTTTTCTGGTGACTTATCATGGGAGGTAATTTACTTTTGGTACACGTTGAATACTATCATCATTATTATTATTAAGTATTCTGCCCTTTGGCAGATCCTGAGTTGTTTTTTTCTAATGTTAGGTTTGGGCTTGGAAATATTGATCTTCGTTTTTCTCTTTTAACTCCTAATATTTCCACCTAGTTCTCAAATCATTGATCAGTTGTGTACTTCCTTCTCCTCGGTTTGCTTCCTTTTTCCTTCTATGGCAGTGTGAAGAAGACAATTTCTTTGCAGGATGTGTCCAATCAAATTGGCCTTCTTATGAAGGACGCAGGCTGAAAGCGTTCTTTTTTCTCGTATTGTTTCAAAACATCTTCGTTTGTTACTCTCTCCGTCTCATTTATCTTAACTAACTTTCTTTAACATCACCTTTCTAAGCTCTCTAAATATTTTTTCTCTAACTTCAGTAATATCCAAGTATCTGAACTATACATTAGTTGTATCTAATTTAAAAATTAGAAGAAATTGCATAAAACAGGTGGGGTCTTCGTAACTTTTTTTTGGCCCCGTACCTTAGAAGCAGATTTTGGTACTTGCATCTTTTTGATCCCCGCACGCACTCATAGAAATCGCGATCTCCGCCATCTGAGAATATACATACTGATGACCGCCATTTAACTTCTATTGTTAACATTTAAATTGGTTTTCTACTTAAAAGTTAAACCAGGGGCGATCACCCCCCAGAAGAGGAAACTTTCTTATTTTATATATTAATAAAACCCATCCCAGAGTTTGGAGCTCTTAAAAGTAGCTCTAAGTAGCAGTATTACAACCCTCCGCGCCCCTTAGAAGTCCGTCCTGGATCCGTCCCTGAGTTAAATAGTATGGCGGGAACGGAATTACCTTTAAATTTAATTCGTTCTTACACGGTAAATGATAAATTCTCTTTGCTCGAAGTTCTACATCTAGAGATGAGATGCAATAATCATGCACATGTTAACCAAGAGAAAGAGAAAATGGTAATAAATCTTACTGAAACATTATCAGGAACAGTAATCCATATTCACATTTGATTATATTTTAGATCATTTTTGTTTATTCTTCTTGGCGAAATTACAATTCTCGGTTACTTAGAGTACAGGGTGTTTCAAAACAACACCGACAACGTTTGGGAGGTGATTCCTGACACCAAGATAAGACAAAAACTATAGACCAACTTGGGTGCGCAAATGCTTCCTTTCGGAGTTATAGGCTACCGAAAACATGAAAAAGCGAACTTCAAAGGACCATAGCTCCAAAACTATGGGACCTACTGTAGTCGGGCCAAGACTTTATTTAGGAACTAATATATGATCTATCCAAATATCCAAGTTTCCGAACCCTGCAATAATTCCGCAACAATTTTTGTAGAGGAAGTTGATATTTACTTCAAATTAAATGTCCCTAATCGAACTCCCTCTATAAATATTGTTGTGTGAGTACCGCAGTGTTTTGAAACTTGAATATTTGGATAAGGCACCTACTAGTTCCTAAATGAAGTCTTGACCCGACTACAGTACGTCCCATAGTTTTGGAGTTACGGACTCTTAATGTTCACTTTTCATGTGTTCGGCAGCCTATAACTCCGAAAGAAAGCATTTGTGCATCCAGGTTGCTCTATACTTTTTGTCTTATCTTGGTGTCAGGATTCACCTTCCAAACGTTGTCGGTGTTGTTTTGAAACACTCTGTATAGCAAGGGATAGTGAATATGTTACGTCGTTCTACAAGAAAGAAATCGTGCTTCTTTGATCTCGTAAATGCTTCTAATGGAGACATGCTTGTTTTGTAAATTGGAGATTAAGTTACACAAACTCATATTATGTGCTCATAAAATACTCAAAGATATACATTTTTAGTATTTGTCATATTTGAAACGTATGACTTGTTTTCTATTGATGCAATAGTTTTTGCAAATTAAACTGTCACACACTACATTTCGTTCGTACATTCTTAGATTGTCCTTTTGTTTTTCCTATTGCATTTTTCGGACGTTTTGGAAACCAATGATATAACAAATAAAAACATTCTTGGTAGTTTTAATGTGTAAATTACACATAATCATATTACTTATTTATAAAAATTATTATTATTATTATTATTATTAATAATAATAATAATAATAATAATAATAATAATAATAATAATAATAATTTTGTTTTGCGCTTAAAATAAATTTTTGAGAAAGAAAGATGGGAGTCAAATCACATCGCCGACGACGTGATTTTTTTCGTAAAATTTCAGTAGAGATATTGAAGCTGAAAACTAAGAAAAGTTAAGGTAATGTTGAAACGAGTAATGTAGAACATCCAAAGTTCTTACAAAATACTGTGTCATGTGAAACAAAATGAAAGTTTGAACAACGTTGATTTTTCCTTAGTATGTTTATGGTTAAGCAAAACCACTTTGTCACTATTTCAAGATATCAATCGCTCTGTAAATACTAAACGGTGTGTTCTTCCCGATTGTTTATTCATTGAAGAGGCATGCATTTTATTCCACGTTTTTGCAGTTTGCTACACTGACATCTTTTGAGAAAACTAGAGCACTTGTAGAACGTCTTGCCTAGTTCTCAACCCAGCAAACCTCACTGCAAAGTTGGTTGTCTAACGATGAAGGATGTGAAAATTGGAAGTTTGAATGCACTTTTGTTCGCGTGTATAACAGTAATATCTTGCGGTACAGTTATATTATTTTAAATTTTGTGTAATTGAAAAGTATAATTATGTTGTAAAATTTTATTCCACTATAGCAACAGTGTATTTTTTTTTTAAAAAAAATATGTTTTAATTTTTGCACAATTGAAAACTGTAAATAGGTTGTAAAATTAAAGTTACATTATGAAAATTTTAATTACTCTTTGTATCATTGAAAATGTAAATATACTTCACAATTCTCAATGTTTACATTATACAATTTTATACATTTTTGTAGCATTTCAAAAATTGAAAATACTCTGTAAAATTTAAGAAACGCTATTAAGACAACTGAATTATTGCGTAACTATCGTAATAGGTTTTGGTAAAGACTAACTTCTTCCAACAAGAATTAAAATAGCACCTAACTTTCATATATTTTTAGTCTTATTAATATCTTATGCAATATTCTAAATTTCTGTTATTGTTTCGCGTATTTTCGGTGTATGTGGAAAAAAATACTTATATTTCCAAATTCAATATCTAGTACCGCATACTAAATTTATGCGGTACCGCATACTTATCCATTATGTTTCTTGTATTTTCTTTGTATATTGATAATATCTTGTATATTTTCAAATTCAATATCCCGCACAGTATACTAAATATCTATTATTGTTTTGAGTATTTTCTATGTATATGCAAAATATCCTATCCATGTTTTTCCCATTTACCTACATTATGTAGCTAATTATTCTGTATTTCAATTAGTGTTTTTGTATTTGTGTATCTGTTTGCTTAGTGCATTGGTGGATATTTAGTGATGACCATTCTCTCCTTTTCTTATAAAGTGGAAACTGTGCTTTATTTCTACTTTATATATTTTTTCTTTTATTTGTCTCCTTTTAGTGTATGATAAACATCAAACATATATTGTCATGTTTTATTATTGTTCAAATATGTATGTAATGGTATTTTACTGCCCCTTAACGTGAGCGTTAGGTCGTTGGGGCGAATACAAAGTGAATTCATAAATAAAGACCAGTTGAGAATGCTCCAAGAGCATTGCCAGAACGAACTGTAAAAGAATGGAGAGATGAAGCGGGAAGGATAATTGTGATTGTTCCTAGGCTTACATGTAAAAGTAAATCTTTTTATCCGCACCTTCTTCTGTTTCCCGCAAAAATTCGCAAAATATCATCTGTCTATGACTTACAGTTCCCGAGATATGGCCCCTTAAATCTCCTGAAATTCGAACTTTTTTGACCAATACCTGGGGAACGGTGACCAGTTGACCAGTAGCCAATTGATCAGTGGCCACTGGTTACTATTTGGTACCAAACGGTTCACCATCCTTTTAGGTATTGATCAACACCAATAACTTATGGTTATGGTTTCCAATAACTTATGGCTCTCTATAACTTATAGTTTCCGAGATATGGCTCCTTAAATATCTGGAAATCGGCCATTTTTTAACCAATATCACGAGAACGGTAATGATATTGGTGTTGATCAATACCTAAGAGAATGGTAACATTTTGATACCGATATTAATTGGTGGCCACTGGCCAAACCAGTGGCCAGTTGGACTCTGGCCACCGATTATTATTTGGACCGAAATATTTACCATCCTCTTAGGTATTGATCAACACCAATATCATATCTCTATGACTTATGGTTCCAGAGATATGGCTCCTTAAATCTCTGGAAATCGGCCATTTTGTGGCTAATATCTCGGGAACGGTAAGAATGATGCGAAAAATTTAATCACTTTCTCAGATAGTTTTTGATGCTCTATCGAATGTAGGATTCAAAATTGGAAAAAAAAATCACAAATAACAGACAGACACACAGACATACAGAATTCAGTAACAAACTTTTTAAGTTCGCTGATAAAATAAAAGTAAATATATATATAAGTAAATATTTAACGTCCTTTAAGGAAACCACAAGGGTAGGCCAAGTGAAAAATTATGTGTGCTATCATATTTTTCTAACGGATATTTAAAGCGATATATACTATTTAAAACCATGAGGATAATCCATGGATAAGGAAAGAAATAGTGAACCATATCTTCCTTAACTTTGAATATGGAACCTCGAAAGAGTTTCATAATTCAGGCAGAAAGTTCATTCTCGCTTTGTTTACGATTATTATTCCTTTTGAAAGACGCTGAACTGTATGCTCTGGACAGTAATCCTAAACTATGGAGCTCTTTTACGAATGAAAAAAGGAGCGAAGAACGAATGAAATTTTCTGATCTTTCTTTTGAAGAAGAAGCAAAGAATGGAAATAAATAAAGTTACCCCCTCTCCCCCTAAAAATAATAAATGATAGCCATAGACTTTTTTTCTTGATTTTGCATAATGATTTTTCAGTCGCAACAATATATCTCTTCCAGGTACCTGAAAATTGAATACTTTAGGGCAAAACCCGTTAAGTCGAAAAAGTGAAAGTGTAAAGGAGAGAGCTTCACAAGGGTTTCTCGTCATCCGATTTTCTTCAAACTTGGCACATATATACTAAACCGAAAATAAATCGACACATATTTTTTGTTTCTTTTGGAAAATAGGTTAAAGGGGTTAAAGATTCCGCCGATTTCTCTGTAAATTTGGGGGGCCCATTCAGACGAAGAAGGTATATATATGAAGATGTTAAGACAAATTGCATTCAAATTATGCCAAATATTATATATTTATAAATACACCAGGGGGCCCACATGAGCTTTGGGGGAGCCCAGGATCGACGCCCTTGGGTCCCCTTGTCTAAAAGGGCCACATTAAAGAAACGAAACTCTGCCAATGCAAAGATGACTTCAAAGTAGGAAATACGGTTTTCGTCGTTTTTGCGAGAAAAGAGTTTCAGGGGGCAATGGCTCCCTTCGAAATGACAAAGGACCCAGCGCAATCCTTACGGAAATTAGATTTCGGTGCAATTGCTTAAAATCGTGATATGTTGTAGATATTGTGTATCTGAGTAAAAGTCTCAATGGACACAATTAAAAATAACTGACCGTTTGGCCACTACAGGGCCACATTTTTGAAAACAGCAGAATGTAACGGTATTTTGGATTTCTGTAAAAATGAATTAAACCGTGATATGTTGTAGATATTGTGATCCCGAGAAAAATCTCAATTTGTACAACCATCCATCACTGACCGTTTGGCCACTGCAGTGACACTTTTTAAAAAATAGCAGAAGATAACGGTAGTCTGGGTTTCGGCTAATCGCTTAAAACCGTGATATGTTGTAGATATTGTGATCCTGAGAAAAAAGTCTAAATGGGCACAACTACCAATAACTGACCATTCGGCCACTGCAGAGCCACTTTTTTTTTTTTAGAAAGAGCAGAAGGTAACGGTATTCTGGATTTCGGTGGAATTGTTTAAAACTGCGACATGTCGTAGATATTGTGATCCTGAGAACACGTCTTAAGAGGGAGAAGGAGTGAGCCACAGCGGCCGGAATATTGGTGTTCAATTTAACATGGGATCTCAATCATTTTTTAGGGAAATCATGGTTTCACTTCGTTGTTTCTCAAAAATGTCTCAATAGCTCACTCAATATGATGCATCTCATTTTAAAGGTGCAATTTGAACTCTGTGCGTGATATTTTCTTCTTATAAATACGGATAATTATAATCCAAATTCCCATAAGAAAATGATCAAAATTAGGGGGGAAAATCTTCTGTTTTTTTACAGTAAGGAAAAGAGCTAAAAACTTCGGACTTTTTTGAGAATGGAGTACTATCTTTGTATTTGTGCGCTACTGTACTATTTTTTCGCTGTTTCCAAATACATCCATTACACAATCGATGAGAAATTATATCTTTCATCATTGAATCTACAGAAATCAGAAATCAGATTTTTTCGTGTTCACGTACTTGGCCGTCTAACTGCTAGATGTCACTATAGTCATTCCTCATCCCACTTTCCTTCTCAGCGGGAGCCAGTCCTTTTGAAAACCTACTGTGAACTTCTTAACAGGGGCGGGAGGAAGGAAATCATTGTGAAGAACGGGAACTTCAAACACGAGGAATGGCAAAATTTATGACCTCTTTAGTTGATGGTTTCTGTTTCAGCAGTACAGTGTATTTGTAGATGGTTTCTATGAGAACAAGTAATTTGTGTTTGTAGCGATAAAGTCAACCTTTCGACAGAGATTTGTGAAGGAGAAGCCGAACCAAAGTCTTCGTTTATCTATTCCAAGAAAGAAATGAAAACTTCCTGCAGGCCTGAGAATATACATACAAGAGAAAAGATAAGATACATTATTATTATCTTTAGGGTAGATTAATCCCCGAAATATTCCTTGTTTACCTGCCAAAAAAATCAAGAATAATATAGAGCTCTTTCATCAGCTTCCATCGTACAATAAGACACACACACATATTATATACATCAAGGCCGGCCTTAGGTGGTACCGTGCCCGATTGGGAACATTTTGTGGGGCACCGGGTTTATAACTAATTTGCACCAAGGTATGTAGAGCCTATATATATATATATATATGGTCTAACTCAAATGTCAATACAGACAGTGAATGAATTTTTAAAATACATGTTTCACCCTTGCGCTTCGCAATTTTTAAAGAAGGTTCTGTACCAGTATTTCATAGTTTTCATCTCTTACAAGTGAACTTATCGATGTCGAAATTTAGTTTATTGACCAACTTGGCAGAGAAATGTAGAATATCAAGAAACGAGCGTAAGCAAAATTTAAAGTGCTTCTGTCCATAAAGATGGCCGCAGTGGCGAAAAACCTGACTGACCAGAACAAGCCATAACAATGCGTTTTAAATTTGAAATTTTCGTTTTATTTGTAAAACGGGTAAACGGATGAAAACCAAAACCACATTAACCGACACCGGGGGAGGTAGACATCTATTTGAGGGTATGCTTATCATGGCTGCTATCTTGTGTCTCACTTAACTTCTATTTTCTTTTTAATAGGAAGGCGGTCGCATGTAATATATCAAATTGGGGTAAACTTTTACGAGAAATACAGTGGTGCAGTCTATGTTTCCATAAGTTTGTATTTGTAAGACATACTGAAATACACATTGATATAAATTAGTTGGTTCAATGATTCCTTAACAGCTGTATCTTTTTGAAAACAATTGAAGTCAGGGAAATCTAATGTACGCTAGTGAGAACATCGTAGGTAGCTACTTATGAAAGGTATAATCAGCTTGAAATCGTCATCGACCGTAGACAAAATGAAATGGTGATGAAAGGATTACAAACTTCAAGGAACTGATTGCAGATGAATGACATATTTTCCATTGGATTCTTCTAGTTAGAACACAAACCTTCATAAGCAGCCACCTATTCAGTATGAACTAGTATACATTTGTTTTTCCTGACTTCATTTTTCAAAAGAAAAAAATCCACGGGATTTTTTGCAGGAGAGGGCAAAGTTTGTCTTATGGTTTTGAATTTTTAATATAAATACAATATAATAAGAGAAAGGATATGCAAAGAGCTCGCACTGAGGCTGATTTATTTGATACCATCTCGGTAGTATCAATGACGTAATCAGTAAAAACGCCAGGAACTTTTACTTAGTGGGATGTACAAAATAAAAAGGGTGTGCACCCAGAATAATGATATACATTTTTACACTAACTCAAAGAAAACAATATTTTTACGCCCAGGGATGCGTGTAAGGAAATTTAGGGGAGTGTTAAGGTGTGTAAGATACTCCCTAGACATAAGATCTATTTTTACAACAGAAGTTATAAACATAAAAAAACTAAAGAAACTACTGCAGCATTAAATTCAGAAAATATTTGCTTATGCCCGGAAGCAATATAAACTATTCATTTACTTGTTAGGGAGATGCAATACCTTCCCTTGTGGAGTCCATGGATATACATGTATTGTAATATGCTGTTGTGTGTACTTGATAACCGAGAGTAGCAGAACAGATTCACTTGACTGGGGGCCTCGCGAACATAATGGCGTGTATTAGGAGCAAAATTTAGTCATAGGGACCACAACACACTTGTTTGCTTTGAGCCCAATATACTGTTAAAACGGTACTGGAGAGTAGATTAGAGACTGGACAGTAGAGTAGACGACTCTAGCGCGGGGCCCGATTGGGAGAAATCGGTCTAAGGCCGGCCTTGATATATATATATATACAGTGGCGGATCCAGGATATGATCAAGGGAGGAGCTAAACCATAGTTTGCCTGTTTATCCAGAGTAAACAGAATTGAAGCCCATTTTATCCAGTGTATACCTGAGCGTCAAGGGGGGGGGCTATAGCCTCTATAGCCACTCTTGGATTCGCACCTTTATATGTATACTATTTACAGTGCCGGATTTACGTATAAGATAAACAAGCTATAGCTTAGGGCCCCCCCTCTCTTGGGGGCTCCAAAATCTAAAGAAAAACTGGATATACATTTCTACAATATAAGAAAATTTAAAAAAATAAATAAATTTAATTTAATATACGTAGCAAGTGCTTCCTACTGTGTAGCCTCCATGTAATTAATGGGGCTCCTTCTGCTAGTCTGCTTCCTAAATTATCTCTAGTTTCTTTATTTCTGTATGTAGGGTGCCTATGTTCATCTGGACACATAAAGGGCCCCATTACCTTAAACAGCTTGGGGCCCCACTAAACCTAAATCCGACTCTATCTATTTATGCATGTTTTCTCTCTCTCTTTTCGAAGCAGTGTTTCTTTGATATTGCTTCCAATTCTGGCAGGTTTTACCAAGGGGGAAGAGTCCTTACTCATTCCAGGCATTCAAACTAGGGACTGGACTACTTGCTTCCAACATTCCGTCCCCCATGTATCCCGGTCTGAATCAATTGTCTAAAGCCCATAAAACACCCAAATTCAAATGTAGATGTTGCTCATCAGTGTCGACACCTAAATATTTCTCAATCAACGGTAGGGGTGTTTGGTACCCTCAATCTGTCTCCCTCTTATTAGCGGAGAAACACTCTATATTCGGTAGTAATTCTTAAAAAAAAAAAAAAAAGTGCTCTTTAATGTATGTAGTAACGCATAGGAAACTAAATTTTAATATACCCTAGTAGTATAGAAAGGCATCATACGGTACCTTACCAAAATAAACACCCTATGCCAAGGATGGAAACATTAACAATAATAAAAAAGATAATAATAAACATTTTAAAGAAATTCTTTCATTAATCAAGTCGCACTTAAAAGTAAAAAGCAATTTTGTTTATGCATGACTTAAAAAAAATGAGATGCACTCTAACACAGGCTTAAAGTTACTTTATAAATTCTTAAAATAACACGCCCCATTCTTTTTATTTAGTCTTGCATAAACAAAATTATTTTTAACTTTTTATTGCGAATTGATTAACAATAGAATGTCTTTAAAAGGTGTTTTATCATTTTTTTATTCGTTGGACACATTTTCCAAATCCTAAAGTGATATGCAACCAGGGAAACCAGGGCTGGTTAAAGACTATTATTTATTTTAGGATAAAGAAGTTGAAAATAAAAAACATATTAAAATTTGCTTTTAATATAAATAGATATATTGCAAAGTATGAAAGTAGCAATGGAATATTGTATTGTCACCGGACTTACGTAGCTCTGCAACAGTTCTTAGTTCTATGACGTTAGGAAATAAGTTCAATTTATACGAACACTTATTCAATGTTTGAAACAAACACCTGTTACGTCATTGTACACTCATGTCCAAAATGATTGTCGCATATCTATAACTATCTTCTTGTAAGAGTATAATATAATAATGATTTTGCTGGGTACTTTTAATACTGATACTATGTGTACAATTGGGAAATGTATATGTGGTAAATTTCATAGGAAAATATTTATAAATACGAAAATTAAAATGAGTAAAACAAAATGTTGCTAAATGGACACGAAAGTTTTATTTTCGTTTTATTGTTCTTATTTACTGCTCGTTTGACATGAAATTTGCCACATACATGTCTCTGCCGATTGTACACATACTAACATTATAAGAAATACCGGATGAATTCGTTATCAAATTATATTCTTACAACAATATATTTATAGATATGCGACAATAATTTTGGACATGAGTGTACCTTCCTGAAGAAGGTGACACATCTTTTAATTATATTGTTAATGAAGTGGTCTATTTCCCCAAATAAAAACCAACATCAAGCGGGACATATGCTCCCTCCTATCCTTCTAAGCCGGTCCCCAAGGCTGAATGTAACATTGCGGCCCTTTCCTGTTGTGATAGGAAAAACTCAGGATTGTCGGCCACTGGTATAGAATGTGAAGGTGAGAGGGTAAATCCAGTGGTCATATTTTGAGAAAAAAAATAAATAAATAAAAATAAGGAAATGGATTCCACTAAAAAAGAGTCACATTGTCAATACATTTCAGATCTTTGACTGGGTTTTCTGCCTTTCAATTCCATTTTTTTTAAACCACGAAGGCTCTAAATAAATTAGAATATCGACTCTCCCGTGTTTTCTTTTTTCTTTTCTTTTTTTTAATATTGGCATGATTCTTCATTTTATATCAGACTCTTCTCGCATTATTTACCATAGGTAGAATCCTTTGAGGAAGAGAGAGGCGACAAGTGCTTTAGTTCTCTATGGTATGTTTGTGATCGTTGTAGATATTTGAGTGGCTTTCTAGACACGGGGCTGAGGGCTGATATCATGTTCGTCCCTCTTTATTTTTTCTTCAATTCTGTTTCTCTTTTAGCCAAAACAAGGAATTTCACTCTTCTGTCTTATTTGCAGCCGTAACCACCCCCCTCCTGCGCTGTCCAACTTTGACCACATGCAGGGGAAAAGAAGGAAAAGGAGGGGTGCCATTTGCTTTGACGGCTTTTCAGCAACAACCCCATCTGTTGCCAAAATAAGGAAACACTTTGTACGGCTGATATCTTCGATTTGTCAAGATCACTTGAGTCCCGCCGACTCTTAATGGGCAAAACCTCCAACCACTGACCGTTTGGCCACTACGAGGCCACTTCTTTTGAAAGCAGCTGAGCCGAAGATAGTGATATGCTGGATTTCGGTCAAAATGACAGAAACCGTGATATGTTGTAGAAATTTTCATCCTGAGAATACGACTCAATGGACACAACCACAAGTCACTAATCGTTTGATTACCACAGGGTTACTTTCTTGAAAACAGCCTAGCATAAGGATGTTCTTGATTTCTGGATTGGTAGTTGTGTCCATTGAGACTTTTTCTCAGGAACACAATATCTACCATATATATTACGGTTTCAACCAATTCCACCGAAATCCAGAATACCTACCTTCTGCTGTTGTCAAAAAACGTGGTCAAACGGTCAGTGATGGGTGGTTGTGCCCATTGAGAATTTTTTCTCGGGATCACAATATCTATTACATATCACGGTTTTAAACAATTACTCCGAAATCCAGAATACCGTTATCTTCTGCTATTTTTTAAAAAGTGGCACTGCAGTTGTCAAACGGTCAGTGATGGATGGTTGTACAAATTGAGACTTTTTCTCAGGATAACAATATCTACAACATATCACGGTTTTAAGCAATTACGCCGAAATCCAGAATACCGTTACCTTCTGCTGTTTTCAAAAAAGTGGCCCTGTAGTGGCCAAACGGTCAGTAATTGGTAGCTGTGCGTATTGAGACTTTTCTCAGGATCGAAATATCTACAACATATCACGGTTTCAGTAATTTTTACCGAAATCCAGAATATCGTTATCTTCGGCTGTTTTCAAAAGAGTAGCCCTGTAGTGGTCAAACGGTCAGTGATTTTTAATTGTGCCCATTTTGAGACTTTTAGTCAGATACAGAATATCTACAACATATCACGATTTTAAGCAATTTCACCGAAATCTAATTTCTGTAACGATTGTGCTGGGCCCTTTGTCATTTTGAAGGAAGCCATTGTCCACTGAAACTCTTTTCTCGCAGAAACGACAAACCCCGTATGTCCTACTTTGAAGTCATCTTTGCATTGGCTGAGTTTCGTTTCTATAATGTGGCCCTTTTAGTCAAGGGGACCCCTCCTTTGAAAAGGTGCTTTTTACCCCCTTTAATCTATTTTCCGAAAGAAACAAAAGAATGTCGATTTATTTTTGGTCTAGTATATATGTGCCAAGTTCGAAGAAAATCGGACGACGAGAAACCCTTGTGAAGCTATCTCCTTTACACTTTCACTTTTTGGACTTAACTGGTTTTTGCCCCAAAGTCTTCAATTCAGCTGTAATATATTCTAAGTTTCTTTTAAAAAATGTATTCTACTTTCAAACTATTTACCGTCGAAAGGTCTAGTTCGGGTAGGATGGTCCAAACAGTGGCGTGCACTGAATTTCTTAAAGGAGGGGTTCAAATTTCCCATATGTTTCAAATTTTTTATATGATAAATATTTAATATTTTAGTATCTTGCTCAAAGGGGGTTACAATCTAGATCCTCTTTCGCTTACGCAACTGGATCCAGATAGACTTATTTAGAAATGTCATTATTTTTTGTGATAACTGTCGTACACACGCTTGAAATTCCTTGTTTTCCGCATATATATAAAATTTATTACATGTTTTACACCCAGGGGTAAAAATGAATTTGAAAAGCTAGGGGCACGCATGACGTCACGCTATCTCACATGCCTATCTTTGCCCATTGTTTTATACGATGTGGAATGACGCTATAGAATTTTTTTAGAAATGGGGGAACGTCGTCCGTCGAAGTTCCTTCATTTTTACCCTGTATTACATCCAATCATTCTTTGATTTCTGGATATCTCTTCATGAAATAAATTTATAAGAAATAAGTACTGTTAGATGCAAAAAGAAATTATCATGCTCCAACAAAAGTCACTAATTAATTTTCATTAAGTGGGGAAATGAAGCATTAGAAGTAACGTGATTCTCCACCATCCCTCTTTGAATCCGTCTGTAGTTGAGATATCAAAATAAAACACATTAAAATTAAATTTTGTAGTTAACATTCCACAGCTATGCCTTGTAGATTAAAAGAGACGGAAGTAATGATGGAAACTTCACATAACACAACATATCCACCGGGTACTTTTTGGACGCTCATGATTCCCATACCTGTCCCGAGGCATTCAGGCTTGTGAACTTTAAGGATAATGGGAATATTTACGGGATTTCCCTTGGATTTAAATGGGATTGGCTGTCAGTTGTCCTGCCAATATCCCACAAAGAGCTTTGAAATGCCCCGTACATGAATTTCACAGGAAGCTTTGTTTCTGGGACATAAGGAAACATATGGATTTCCACAGGACGAATACCGGCAAAAATAGAATTCCCGTGGACATTCCTATATCTCATATTGACTTCCTTAGGCGTCTAAGGGATGCCTCTATGCTGTATTGGACAAAGATGGTGTCTGAAGTTGGCATGAGGTTGAATGGCGGATTACTATACCACTAAACTAGACACAATTGAAGATGTAGGCAGGGGTAAAAGTGAGGGGGAACGCAGGAGAACGCTTCCAAAAATATCTATGGCGCCACCCACTTCCTAAAAAAATTACAATGGGAAAAGATAGGCACGGGGGACGGCGTTATGTCATCCGTCCCCTTACTTTTTCGGATACCCCTGTATCTAGGTGTGATGTTTGACAAAAAAAAAAAAAAAAAAAAAAAAAAAAAACTTCTCGCATCATGTGGCAAATATCACCAAGGATGCATATAAAAATCTTAGGTTTCTTATGAGGACAACCAAAGAATTTACGAATGATAATACTTTAAAAGCGTTTTACTTGTCTTACATAAGATCCAAACTCTTACTTGAATATGCATCACTTATTAGGAACATTTCTGTGAGAACACGTAGTCAGAAAGTGAAACAGATACAAAGCAAATTCTTAAGTTTTATACACAAGAGCAGATACTTGAACAAAAACGAACTCTTTTTTTCACACAGACTTTTACACAACATAATAGGCTGTAGAGACATAATTGCAAAAATAATGATCCAGGTTTCGCCTCTCAAAACAGGCAAGGGAAATAGTGGCTTGTTCTACTGCAGAAAGGCACGTACAAATGCACTGCATATGTCACTTACATGAAGAATTTGTACTACATACAATAAAATCAATAATTGTCATAAAAGAATACCCTTTCTTAGGATACCCACATAATGTCGTTAGCATAGAAACCTAATGTTTTATATGTCTTGAAAGTTATTAAAAATGTTTTGGATATAAATAGCTGCAGAAGCATTTATTTTGGTATCTTTCAATCTTTGTTAATGCACGGCATTATCTTCTGGGGAAATGATTCAAGAAGTAAATTAATCTTCCGTATTAAAAAAAATGTTAGTAGTCAATGCAAGAGGAAACGAACCATGTAAAAAAAAAATTAAGACAGTTCCATGTCTTTATGTATTACAGTTATTAATTTTCACGCGCCAAAATCTTAATACATTCTTTGTCAATAAAGAAAACTTTCACTGTAATAATACTAGATAAGCAAACCTCGACATTCAAAATCACGATACAGCATTGTTTCAATACGGTCCCATATACTTAGATCCAATATTATATAATTACCTTCCCAAAATATATTCGTAACATTGAGTCACTGAATGTATTTAAATCAGTTACAAAGAAATATCTATTAGACAATTGTTTTTCTCAGTGGATGAATACCTGTCTGCTAAATGCAGCTTGTAGATTTTATAGTGTAATTTTATCTCATATAAATGTCTCATATTTTGTCTTCTTATTGTTTTTAGTATGTAATAACTATTTTTTGTATCTTATTTATTGACGTGTCTGATTCATACGCGTGTCTTCTTTCGAGCATCATGTATGACTTGTGGATGAAAATGAAATGAAATGAAATGATGTAGACAGGGGCGGACTGGCAACCATAGGGCCCACCCTGCTAAACTGAAATGTGGGGCCCACTGTATAAAAATGTAAAAAAAATGTACTTTGCATTTTTCATATGTATTACATATAAAAGTCCATCTTCGAACCCATAAATAGTATCCCATATATTCATACAAAAGCAAAACATTAATTACAAAAAATCTGAAGTAGGAACATTTTAATAGTAACTCATACAGTGTGTAATTTGCATTATCATTTTTTATTGTAAACACACACAATACCGGAATTGGTGCTTTCAGTTATTTATATAGTGCTATTGTTTCTTATGTAATGAATTTAAACCATTTATTTAAACAAATGAATGTCATGTTTTAGAAAATCCAAAATATATACATGTGCAATAAGTAAAAACCAATCTCAAGTCAACTTTGAAACACTAAATAATTAAAACACTGACAGAATTAATGTAAGTTTCTTTCCTCATAAATCAGTTCTAATATCAAATTGATTGAAATTTTCTACTGATTTGCATACTGTAACCTAATATAATATAATATAATATTAATGCCATAAATGTATCCTAATATTAATATCTTCATTATGCCCCAGTTACACTCACAATTTCAAATATCTACCTAATTCTTTGGAGCTAGATACAAGATCGTCAATCACTTTGTCGTAATCAAACGTATATGATCTTTCTATGTATAAAAGAATGAAGTCTTCCAACAAATCTTTGTCCAAGCGATGAACGCAACCGATTTTTGATCACTTTCATAATCGAGAAAATTCTTTCACATGATACTTGGGTACACGATAGATTTAGAACATACTTATACGCTTTATACAACGATGGATATGATGGACCATAAAGATTTAATTCGTGAAGCAGGTGCAGTGCACAAACTAGACACACTTTACACTGTATTGCAGGTCTGCATTTCCATTCATCTTCCTCCTCACTCTCAGTTTCATTATCTTCCTCTTCTTCATTTTCCTCTTTTTCACTACTATGAGCATATTGTTCGCTGCCATGCTCATTTCTTAAAATATCTTGCTTTATTGGTGGATTATAGTCCCTGTCCCTATAATGACGAGCAAATTGGAGCAGTTCCTCTTGAATTTGTTCTTTTTCCACTTTGCAATAATGTGGTAGAGTATTGAGAGCTGAATCAGGTAGTTCTTCTAAAGTACTTATCTCATGGAAACGGGTAAGATCCAGCCATGCAATGTCCTTCATGAGACTGTCATTGCAAATAAACGGAGAATGTAATTGCTCAATTGCAGTATCGAAAATAACATTGAAAACGTTTATCTGAAACACTTTTGATGAAGAATCTAAAATTCTTGCCTCATCATGGGAAAGCTCGTCTGCTTGGGGAGTTGCTACTGGTATTCTCTTTGCAAGGAGAGAAGTTTCAACTGCAACATCGTATCCTGAATCCTTCAATTGTCTTTTCAAGTCCATTGCAAACTCCATAGCTTTAGTTTCAATAGAACAAAACACGTTCCGATTTTGCTTTAAGTCTGATTGTAACGTACAAATCATTTTTGTAGCTGTTAGATAATCCAAACCAAATTTTTGTAAATACTGCGAAGTAAGTGTACATAGGTGAAAAAGTTGGCTGAAAACAAAAGCCACAAGAATGTTTTCAAATTTACACCAGTTCTGAACCACACACTTGGCTTTAAATGTGACTTCTGCTTGAAAATCACTCATACTTGCAATAGTGAGTAGACATTGAAGCAGCATCATGAACCTCTTCCAATCTTCCAAAGGTGTCGAAAAATCATCAAAGATACTCTTTAGAGCTCGATCTTTACTCCACCACCTTGTCAGATTTATTTTTTTGTAATCGGCGAAGTAGCTGTCTACCACTTGAGTTTTCTTCATTGTACTTAATCCACACTTGCATTCTTTTATATGAATCGCAGATGAAAGTAACTGTCATTTGAAGTAACCCAAGAAAGTCTTTTGCGACTTTGCAACATTCTGTTGCATTTATCATTACCAAACTTAGAACATGCGCGAGACAATGCACATACTGAACATTCGGATTAAGTTTTTTGAGCTGTGCTTGGACACCGTTATACTGGCCACTCATGCTAGCTGCACCATCAAAAGAACAGCCTACAATATGCGACGTTGACAGTTTCAGCTTACTAAGTTCACCCTCAATCTGTTTGTAAAGACCCAGTCCAGTAGCTTTGTCGACAGGAATGTTTCAGAAGTTTCACTCTTACTTCAACATGGAGCACATACCGAACACACAATGCTAACTGTTCAATAACAGTAATGTCCTGGAGTCAACTTCAACACTAAATGCACCTGCCTGTTTTATTTCGTTAACACTATTAGTTTGAATCTGAAGAACAAGATAGGTTACTAACTTCTTGACAAATGTCTTCGACTAAAAAGTTACTAATGAGCCTCTTCCTTGTGAACTTCCTTCACCACACTTGTCTTGGCGCAAATTTCGTGTTCGCCTGTTAAAGTTGTGTAATTTCAAGTAAAAACAGCCATAAAAGATAAGCTACAATTGACTGAAATCATCCAAAGACGTGGCGTATACATTATAATTTATAAACACCTTAGACAGAAAAACAAAAAACAAACAAAAAATCCCTGGCAACTGTTCTGCAGTACTCGAATGAGTCACATCACGCTCATTTGTTTCTTGGGGCTTCACAGATTCAAATAGTCTACGTTGTTTTGGGTCAGATGCAGCTTTTTGTAAATCACATCTTCGTTTGTGTTCTCGCTTTTTAGCACCACTTTTATATTTTTTTTCTTTACAGTAATCTTACAATCACTCTTACCATCCATACTGACACAACCACATCTGTCTTCCACGACAAACGACACGTAACTGGTGTTCCAATAATTGAATTGCTGCTATCGGATTTGCTCTTCGATGTAATATACAAATAAAACAACGCTGAGGGCAGCAACTTCATAGTAATTGTTTGAGGTTTGTATAAAACAACCGTTGATAGTGGCGACTCATTTCTTTTCGCTTTACCGCACTGAAAAAAAAAAAAAAAAAAAACGAAGCCTGATCCGATTTCTTTCTTCGAAGCTTGGTCTGAGGACAATGCAGTTCAAAAGCGTTCCGGCTCCACCTCCACTTTCCACAATAACAATATCTACGAAACTATTGTTTCTTTAAAACATCGCCACTCGCCGGCTTGTGAAAGGACCGGAGTAGACAGTGGTATCCAAATCCAACAACAGCCTGAAATCTACTGTGTTTCTTATATTTAAAAAGTAGTAGTTAACGTGCTCGTTTTCAACAGCTGCTGCATCACAAACCCCGCAATGTTTTAGGGCCTGATTGTCTCATAGACGGAACCTTTTCAAGTCGACAAACGTGAAGAAGAATAAGGTCTGTTCATGAAAGTTAAACTTTACGTCTTTTTTATGCGAAACACAAGTTTGCGGGAGTTACCCTGCCATATTTTGATGCTGGTGGGTTTAATTGAGCACATCTTTTTAAAATTATTGGAGGGGGCCCACCTGTTTGAGGGGCCCACCCTGCATTTGCAGGGTAGCAGGGTGGGCCAGTCCGCCCCTGGATGTAGACATATTTAATTGTTCTTAAAAGTCATTAAAAAAAATGATATTGAATGTTTCGTAGAGAAAAGTTTAAGGAAAACGTATTATTTTAATGTAATGTTCTGTTTCAAGCACCAGAATCATTATAATTTAATTTTTGTAGTCAACTATTAGTATAATTATAATTTAAGATTGAGTATTTAAGTTTCATATGTAGATACTGTAATTGAGCAATAATGCCTAGGCGATAAGTACATATAAACCATAGTGCATTTTCTTGGAAGAAAATACCACTAGACTCTAAGAGAATATATTAAAATGGAAACAGATTAGCATAGATAATTGGTTGATTTAGTTTAGCGTCCGTTTCAACACCGAAGCTATATGAGACGTGGACCTACGGTTTAACATGGAATCCTAATCACATGAGGTGCAAATCGAAATCGGTTCTCTCGCGCCAAAGGCGCGTACCCTAGACACAACCACGATGGAACTCAGGTAAACATAGAGAAACCGGCTACGGTATATAAGAAGAATAAGTATAGCATATTAGCCATCTTATATATTAATTAATTTGCATCATTTAATTGCATAGTGCTATTCTTTGCCAGCTGAAGTACCCGTTCCTTGGCAACGGAGCACTCACGACGAGGACCATCAGGTCCGGACACCCCTAAAACTTCCTAACTCAACATACATTTGTACACTTTCTCAATAAAACTATATGGGCCTTATGCAGAGTCGTTTTGAAGTCTGATTAACGACCTACTACAGGTTTGACTAACGGATGGTTATCAAAAGTGTATTCAGAGTCCCTGATTAAGACGTAGTAGTTGACGAAGTTAATCACATGTGACTAATTAATCTAGAGCAGAAGGTACCCTTCTAGTCACGGTTTAGCTTGTGCAACACATTTTGGATTTCGGATTTCATGTATTTTCTTGTTTACAGACTTCGCATGCGCACATCTTCTTTTCCGTAGTTGCCACATTTATTTTCCTCATCCGATGCATTGAGGTTATATTAGTTAATCATACCCAAATCAAATTTTTAATTGTATTCAAAGTAGACTCTGAATACCAAAAAGTACACATTCCTTAGTATAGAGCTAGTATGCCACTAACTAGTCCCTGACTAACCCTTCATTAACGAATTCTCTCTGAATACCACCCTATTTGTTTAACTGACAAATGGTTGATGTAGCATGAAAATTTGTCCTGACACTTCATCCGTACTCGTTACCTTATAAAAACTATCTAATTCTATCACATTTCCCTGAAAATATAGGTGGAGGTAGTTTACAATTACTTATTGCATTTTCGCGTGCAGAATATTAGCCGCTCAATACTACATAGACGTAGTTACTGGCGTAAATCAGGGGGGATAAAGGGGACACGTCCCCTCCAATCTTGGAGCTGGGGGGACTGTCCCCAATCTGATTTGAATGTGTCTTTTGGGAGAAGTGTGATGATTTTTGTTCGATTGCCACTACAAAGAAAAGTAAGATGAAATCGATGCTCTCCCACAATAAGCTTCAACTCTGCCCGCCTCCCAATGCTGACGACAACTCTGCTCCCCTGATCCTCCACAGCGTTGTTTTTCAACTTCATAAATATTTTGAATATCGGTATAAAAAAAAAATATGGGAACGGTCCTACCCGTCCGCCCCAATGTTGAAGACAGATTTGCGCCACTGGACGTAGTGGCTTGTTGGACCCCCCGAAAGCTTGGAACCCAACCAACAACAATTTCTGGATGCGTGCCTGTTCCTTGCCGATAGGAAGTAAGAATAAGGTATGAACCAGCACACTCAACTTTCTGTCTCTCATTTTTTTTTTTTTTTAAATTAAATCAAATCATACTGTATGTGTTACTGAAACATTTGTTTATGAAATAAACAAAATTATAAAAGAAAACTTGAAGGAAAACTTATCCAAACACTAATTGTTATTTCTCGTTTGCAGTGACATTTATCACAATACAGGGTTGTTATTGTGAATTAACTGTGTATTAAATGTGAAGTGACCATGAGATAATTGTGTAAACTCTTAACTTAATTCACTAAATTCGATTATTTTATTAAATTACATTATTAACGAAAGAATCATGAACTTTTGAAAATTCATTGGAAGAAAACTTTGATCAGGATTATACATTCTCAGACACCTGTTGTAAACATATTTTTGTTAATAAAGTCGACTAGCTTCCTCATTACCTTTCCGGATACCTTCAAGCATAGCCTGATACTTCCCGATTCATTGGACGCTTAAGTCGTCATTTCTTCAGCCGAACAAAACCACGAGGGACACAACAACAAGGGGTATTCTACACACGATTAGGATAGGTGCAGGATCGACGAGAGAAGCAGATCGTACCGTTAGCGAATAACCAGCTCCACAAGTCAAGAGTACCATTCTGTTGGTTTATCGCTTTTGAGTTCGTCAGCAGAGTAGTGGAATGAAGGTGTAGGAGAACATCATCATAAAGACGCATTATCGACGCCCCTGCAGATCAACAGAATAGAGATCCAGATGTTGACTGTCTCCAGACTCCTCCAGGGGAAAATATTCATCGTTCCAGATGACTCGGACGACGTCAGCCTCGTTGGAATTATCAGGCTAGTGCTCATTCCTTTATCTCAGTTAAAACCTTTCTGTTTCTCTTACCTTTCCCTCAACTAGTCATTTTTCAAAATTAGAAACATTTGAATTTCATTAAATTCAACCATAATTTTACAGTTAAGTACCTTGTTGTGCATCGTTCCATCCCCATTTGGTTGCATTTATTTATTACGTATTCTGAGCTACAACTGATGGCACAGCACCGGCACATTATTGAATTATTTACTTACGAAATTATGAACAAAATCTCCTGAGTAAATTTCGAGAAAATGGTTTTAAAACTTACTCCAAGAATAAACTACTCCTTGGGGATACTTTCTAGAGAATTGATTTACACCATCACTCGGTCGAAAAGGTGTAACATCTTCAGGCCAACCATTCTGAGTTAGATTTTACCTGGATTTTCCTCATTTAAACAAGCAAATGTCGGGATAGTACCTAACATAATGGTCTCAGACTGCTTCCTTTCTTCCTCTCCAATTCTCAGGGCTTTGTGAACGTCGAGGGACGTCATCTCTCATATTATGCGTGATGGGCTAACATGGCTGTAGATGCCGAAAGCCCGGAAATCTAATCCCTAAACCCTAACAGAATTACACCTATTGTAGGGTTGTCAATAAAATCTATGTTTATGAAATATCAACAAAATTCCCCGAATCGTTTTCGAGAAAATATTTCAAAAAGCACTTACCTCCAAATATAAAGTAACCTTTCTGGATTTTCCTAGAAAAGTGACCTATACTATACTATACGACTGTTAATGGTAGCAGACCCGCAAACCGTGACTTATACCATACTATACGACTGTAGCAAACCCGCACGTCCCTTGCAAGCGCAGGACACTATTGTCTGAATGATTGAATTTTTATATATTAATCTCCCCTCCCCTAGGTTCTACTGTCAAAGTGAAAATCTTAAAAAAAAAAAAAAAAAAAAACCTTTCCAAGCTTGAACATCTATGTTGGAAATTTGATCGAGATCGGTCTCCCCTCCCCTCCTCCTTATCTAAGTTCTACCGTCAAAGGGATATGATAAACACCACTCCAGGTCCGAACCTCATATATGTTGATAATTTGATTAAGATCGGTCCGGTGGTTCAAGGGTTATTAACTCACGAACATGGTCACTTTTATTTTTGTTTATTATTTTTTGTATGTCTCGCCTCCTCCCCATCCCCTACATTGTTCCGTCAAAGTAACAAAATTCATTCCAGGCACGAACGACATCTATGTTGAAAATTTGATCAAGATTGGTCGTTTGGTTCAAGAGTTATTATTATGTTTTATTTTTTTTTCTATAATTCTCCCTCCATCCCGTCCCCTAAGTTCTACCCTCAAAGTGAATAGCTAAAAACACTCCAAGGCCAGAATTGTATCTACATCAAAAAATTGATCGAAATCGGTCGGGTGGTTCAAGCGATTAAGAGTCACAAACATGGTTACTTTCAATTTGGATCTGAAATTCTTTGTTCACAGGCACTGCTATTAATATATAGATTAGTTTATAAAATATAAACAAAATCGTTAGAGTCGTTTAAAAAAAAAAAAAATCTCAAATTTTCATTTCCACTCTTCAGTAAACTATCCTTATGTTTTGGGGTATGAATAAAATAGAAAACTCTTCTAGAGAATCTTATGAAAATTTTAATTTTGAAATTTGGTTTGGGTTTCTCATGGGTACATGATTAGTATATACATCTTCCGGACGGTAGACCAAGATTCGATTACCAGTTGAAATTTATGAGGTTTGAAGCCTACGTTAAGCTGTAGGCCCTGGTTTTGCACAGCCCCAATGCAGAAAAAAATGCTACAATCTAAAAACTACCAACTAACTAAAGCAATCAGTAAATTCAGTGGTTCGAAAACCTTTCCTATCTCATTTGCATCCATATTACTAAATTTTTGCATGTAAACGAAATGTACATATTTCATGTTTTTTTTTTTTTTTAAATCACGCTATAAACTAGCAGAAGTGTTCGTTCTTTGCACGGGAAAAGTAAGATATAATAAATTAAAACCAGAAATTTCATTTTCGCTGTAATTACCTCCTTTCTGCTTTAAAAGCAGAATTTTTGAAAACGTACCATATGTATCTTATTTGCTCATTTTTATTGATATTCTGTGTTCATATAGCAACTTTTAAAATTTTTAGCAAATGAATGTTGTTACTTTGTAAATGAGTTATATGAAGACAATTTACAATTTTAATTCTGTAGTAATTATGTTTTGAATGTATTGTGTGTATATCTGTTTATATATAAAAAGTTATTTTTTTTAAAAAATATTAGGCATTTCTGGATTTTTAAGGTTTAGTTCAGGTATGCATATGATTTTGTAATTTTTGACAACTATATGTGTACACAAGGCAAATCACACTTGTTTGCAAGATAGGCAAATAGACAAATGTACACAATATCTTATATGTCGAATTTAAGGAAATCTTCACATCGGAAGTTTTGGATAAAAAAATCATAATTGTTGAAATTGTGCCCTTTTCCCCATTAGAAGTTGATTTATTTTAAATGTTGAAAACATGTTACTTTTTTTTTTTTAAAAAAAAATAAAACTAGGTAGGCCTATATACCGAATTTAATCTAAAACTAAAGCAATTCCTATCATTCGGCATTTTCTTTGTAAACAATATGTTAATTGATTGATTGGGTTTTAATGGGAACGTCAGCAACGAGGTTGATTATCCCCGTCACGATTTAAAACACATGCTGTAAATAAAATAAATTCAAAACATTAAAATATAACAAAAATACTGCTGTAAAAGAGAAGTAGAAGACTAAAGAAGAGATAAAATATTAAATATGAGAATAACAAATATATACCAATAAGAATAACAATAAACAGTAAATACGTAACAATAAATAATAAAGAAAGAACAATATCAATAAATAGTAAAAATAGAACAATAGCAATAAATACTAATAATGGTAACAATAGAGAAAATATATAACAATAACAATAAATTGCGAAGAAACAACAAAAAAGTCAGAACAAAAAAATAAAAATAACACGAGAAAACACTAAAATAACTCAGGGAACGTGAGCATTATTAGAAGCGTCTACAAAAGAGAGGACACCGATTGCGTAATATAATTAGTGGTGTTATTTAGCCGGTTCGCTAGAACTGGCTGTTAAAAAATAAAGGTAACCAAAAAAAGTTCTGTCGCTTTTTCTGGAGGTCTGTGTTTAATGGGCCCTCACACCGTGAGTTGAATGCGAATGGAGATAAGGTGAAGGTCAGTTGTTGGTGTGGGTATATCCAACATACTACCTGGTTGTGACAGTTCAGTTACACCGTAAACTTGCGTAAGGACAGACTGAATATGGGACCTCACAGAACGTCATGAGAGCGTGTATGTTGTACGAGTTCAAACTGGAGTCCAACGCCGCTACAGCCGGGCGGAAGATATGCCAGGTCTTTGATGAGGATGTCGTGATACGCGGACAGTGCAGCGGTAGCATAACAAGTTTAAAGACGGCGACGAAACACACGAAGACGCACCACGAAGATCTTCAGGCAGCAATTCAGGCGAACAGGGACCACTCATGTGAGGAACTGAAACTACAATTTAGTGTGAGTGGAGAACATTCGGCTACACCTCCATCACCTTGGGAACACTACAAGTTGGGCCGAGGGGTCCAGCATAATTTGACTCCGGGCTACAAGACAACGCGAGCAGGCACCTTGTTTCTTTGCTGTCTCGTCTAAGGAAGGAGCCATTTCTGGACAGGGTTTAGACATGACATGAAAAATGAATCCTGTACGAAGCTCCACGGCGCCGTCATCATTGGTTAGCATCCCATGAACCGGTTCGAAAACAGCCAAAACCAGCACTGCACCAGAAGAAAGTCCTCCTGTGTGTTTGGTGGACTGCTCGTGGCATCGTGCATTGGAAACTGCTACCAGCTGGTCAGAGCATCAATGTGAGTGTGTATTGTCAGCAGTTGAGCCGTATTCAAGAAAAACTCCAATCTCTGGAGCTAGCACTTCTGAATCGTAAAGGGGTCTTCCTGTTACAAGACAACGCTAAGCCCCACGTGGCTAAGATGACCCTATTGGGAAACACTATTGCATCCGCCATACTCCCAAAACATTGCACCATCCGATTACCATCTGTTCCACTCCTTGGACAGCCACCTTAGAGGACACCAGTTCAAATCCCTAGTAGAGGTGCAAAATGCACTTGAAACCTTCGCTTCACGGCCCACCAATTTCTACCAAGATGGAATTCATGGCCTTCCAGAACGTTGGCAGAAGTTCGTACTTACTGATGGAGATTATTTTTGATCTTTCAGGCACGTCTTAGGAGACATATCGATGTTTGAAGGTGGTGGGTGAAAAAACGAGAGAACTTTCTTGGTTACCTTTATATGTCGAGTTCGTACAACTGTTTATTATACCCAGACAACAGTAAATTTTATCCAGTTATACCCAGGAACAGTAAATTTTAGTTTAATTATGTTTGTTTTTAGAAATTCTTACAGATACATGGTTAAACATATGATCTTTCAGAACAAGGTATAAGCGTTTATTTCTTAATCTCAAATGGTTATATATCAAAAATAAGAACTGAGATCACAAGAGTGTAGTGGTGAAGGTTAATTATATTTGAAACGCATATATGTCAATTGTCGATCCATTGCTGGATTAATGTCTTTTCAATACTTTTTGACAACCATATATCTTGGATGATTCTTTTACAAAATATTCGCAGTGCTGCCTAATTTAGTCACACTAACTTGTATTTGGATGCCAATATTTTTTTGGCAACTATCTATCTTGCATAATTCGTTTCCAAGATATTCACAGTGCTACCTAATTTCATCACATTACCTTGTATTAGGATGCTGTGTGGGTCGCTACTTGTCAATTGTGGTATGCAGTAAAAATAATTGCTTTTACTTATCTTGTATAGTTTGTTTCTTAAGAGAGTTATATCTATCCACCTACTACCTCTCTACTCTCTCTCTCTCTCTCTCTCTCTCTCTCTCTCTCTCTCTCTCTCTCTCTCTATATATATATATATATATATATATATATATATATATATATATATATATATATATATATGGTATATACAGAACTGGAAAATTAGAAAAACTCCATTGAATATAATACTATACTACTACTGGCGCAAATCCTGGGATTGGGATGAGGGAGACAAGTTTTCAAATGTCGGAACTGGGAAACTGTGTCCCCCAACAATCCGATTTTAACTGTGTTTTTGGGGGAGAAATGTGATGATTTGTGTCCGACTGCCACAAAGGAAAGTGAGATGAAATTAATATCCCTTGCTGTATAATACAATAGGTTCAACGAAGAAATCAGATTCATCTACAGTAATATGAGTCTCATTTCCTCCCTTCCCAAAAATAAGCTTCAATTCTACTCGCCTCCCAATGCTGAAGACAACTTTGCTCCCGTGATTCTTCACAACATTGTTTTTAAACTTCATAAATATTTTGAACATTGCTTAAAAATTTATGGAAACGGTATTACTCGTCACCCCCAATGTTGAAGACAGATTTGTGCCGCTCTACCAAACTCATACTAATAAACAGCATGAAAATCTAGTTAGCCTATATCGTCCTCCCTCACTCCCAAACAAAAGTCTGAAATGATGGTGCTGTTTGTCGCTATGCTATTATCAGATTTGTCGTGTAATAATTATACATCTTTAAGTGAAATCTAAAGCTAATCTCTCTTTCGAAGAAGTCTGTCATCTGGTAACAATAGTTAATATTGTATGTTAGTTTGGTACTTGACTCAAGCCTCGGTTGCACAAGCCTAGCCCATGTTTATAGTAAGTCTCATCTTTCATAACCTTGATGTTGCATAACGACGTAAAACACAAAATCTCGCCGCCCCGTGCAATGACATCATTTGTCGCACAGAAAGAACAAATCTTAAGAACCACGATTTTAAGTACCCCATTATGCACAACGAAGGGGCGAGAAAGTGCACTCGCACTCAGAAAGGCCTAAACACTATGAAGACAATCACGTTGTTTCTGTTTTTCTCTTTAAATAATATATTATGTTAATGAAGGATATAGCAATCAGACCTGCAGAGGAAAGATGGTAATCTTTTTTTTTTTTTATATAGAATTCAATATCGAGCTTCAACCTCACTCAATATATCAGTTTGGAATTCCAGTGCAATTAGCTCTTTTATCTTTATTTCTTGATTTACCTTCACATCTGTTAAATTTTTTAAAGACACTTGTTTTTACCTTCAATGATAGGTAACTTGTTTGTGACAAAGATAAAACTAGTTTTTATACTAAAACTGTGATAAGTAACTAAATGGAATAGGTGCTCGCTACTGTTCGAGAATTGGGTTCTTGTATTTGACAACAATCAAGTAATTCATGCTGTGGTTTGTTTAATCATTTGCTTTAGCACTTTCCATGTGACCTTAAATTATACATGATTTACGAATGTAGTATTCGTATAGAAGATCAGCTTTAGTAGATTTAACTATCATCATCGTCATGAAGTCTGTTTCCAACAAGAAATATTTATTTGAAATAATATAGTTTTAACAGATTTTGCCTCCCCTCGAAATTTGACGCCACGTAAAAATGCACATGTTGCACATACGGTAGAGCTGGGCCTGATTGTTGAGAACAATTTATTAAAGAAAGTGTATTTTTAAAAATAAAGTTTCCGTCTTTTATATTGCTTCTCTAGTATTTGAGAACAAGATATTAGAAAACTAAGTAGACAGAATATAGTGAAGTCCTACTTACTCTGGGAACTGCTAGGTAGAATTGTTTACGTTATATTATTTTAGAAAAAGAATAAAGAAAGCTGAAAGAGGTAAAAGTTTTCTCTAGTAGTTTCAACTTCTTCTTGTATCGAATCATCTTATTCCCTCACAAAGACTATTTGCTCACTTATTTTGCCCTTTTACGCAACACTTTTACGTTTCAATTGTGAAAGATTTAAAGTTTTCTTTCGTTCCTTTTGAGTTTAGATTACGTTTTACTCTTTCTTTGCAAAAAATATTGTACGCAATCTCTTTTTGTCTTCTTCTTTTTCTTTGGTGCAGAGGGGGAAATATTCGGTGCTTTGCATGCAATTCACAGACACTGGGAAGTCGTACAGTACCGTTTCACAGAATATTGTACTCTCGACACATGAACCATAATCTGTGCGCTACGGGAAGAAAAAAGAAGAAGAGGAGAAAAACAAGTTTTGGCGCAGAAGAAAATAAACAGAGAGTACTAGAATTTTTCTCCTACAAACAACACGGAGGAATTTTGGGGTGAGTATTTTTTTCTCGCCCTTCTCTCTAAGGTCTATTGTGTAAATGATGCTTTTGTTCTATATTCGTAACTTTTAAACATAAAACAGAGGGGAATGAACTCATATGTGAACTTGTTGGGACGAGTCTCTAAAAGAAACTACTCCAAAATACGCTTGTGAGAAAAATAAGGACTTCATTTCTTATCATCAAGTCTGAAACCCATATCTCCGTTTTTCTTTATCACACGTTATTTTCGCTTTTAGCAACAAACTAGAAAATAGAGGTCTCTTTATTTTTCGTATTATTTTTACCTTCTGTTTCGGTTTTCCCTTTCGTTTTCTCCACATATACACATTTTATTGTATTTCTTTGCGCTGTCCCTGTTTTCGTTCCTGCTCGTACTATATATATAACGAAAACTAACTGTCAGAACTCAATATAGATACTACTTCCTAAAGGAAATAGGCTCTCAGCTTTTGAAGAGGTTCGCTGACTGACAACTCTGACGTATTTCAGAACTCGCTCTCGAAATGTCACTTTCTTCAGTATCTATCCCTACGTTTGTGTGCGTGAGTATTTGTGCCACGTGCTCATTCCATTGTTTGCTGGAAATGTGTTTTCCCTCGGTTTTAATCCTTCTGTAGTCTATTCTCAGATGCTTCATTAAAATACAAACAATGATAAATTTTGTACTACACAATTCTACATACATTCTAATAGTTTAGAGCGAATGAAATGTCCGCTTTAATATCTGGTGGGAAACTCACCTAAGCAACACAACACAGGGATGAACTATGGTCACGTGCATAATGTCACAAATTCTGTATAAGTCCAGCAAACAGACTGGAATACCTACACAGTCAGGAAACAATGTTGTTGAAGAAGATGGTATGAAAATGTCACATGAAGAACACACAATTGCAAGTGAGTATTCTTTACGAATTCAAACTGAGACATTCTGCACAGCAAGCGACAGAAAAACATCAACAGCGTGTTTGGGGATAGAAATGTCCAATGAACGCAACATCCGTCGTTGGTTTGTTATATTTCGTTCCGGTAACAGTAAATGAAAATGACTCCATGGAAGCGGGCTGTCGGGAAACGAGTCGTGCGATTGCATACGGAGTTAGGCACATACCATATCAGTGTCGTTCGAGGGGTTCGTGCAATCTGAACTCGTGGCTGTGGCACCACATGAGATGATAACGGTTGATATGCTGTAGCTTCAATTTAATCATGGCTAGAGACTGTCAAATTTGAAATGCGCCTTCACATTAACTTCCAATCCTGGCTGGAAGTCGACAAATTTGTATTGCACTTCGTATCACAGTTTCGTATCATGATAATTTTGAATTGTAAAATAAGCTTCAGATGCTACTTTTTCTGGGCCACCACCACGTTAATATAAGCGTGGACAAATCAACGAATCTGAGTTTATTAGACTATCAGGAGAATCAGGTAAGTGTTGAGGGAATACGAGCAAATACAACGGGACGTTTAAAGCCGTGACTTTGTATTATCTATGAATGAGAACAATATTGACTAATTATAGTATTAATTTAGATGAAATGAAACTCCATAAATATCATTTTGATTTATGACAAATTCTTATTACCATAGTTTATATATATAAAAAGATACACACATATGACATCATTTCTTCGAGTCGCCTAAATTTATCCATTGCATACGTTATGTCGAAGTTTTACGGTATTTATTATTATTAACAAAATTCATGATATTTCTTCCTTATTAACCAACCTTATCAGTAGAATATAAGTATGAACATTATCAAGTGCATTCTTGTTAACATACCTGTTTGATGGTATAAAGAGAAAATATCGTTTCCATTTTTCTATTTAATGAATATTATGCGTATGTACTGAAAATATCATCATTAATCACCAGCAACATACTAACTCGACACGTAACAATTCCTCATAATTATTATTTTAACATCCCATATTGCCAAATTTTATTTCATATTCAATTCATTAACATAACACATCAGCATATTTGAGTTAACTTCCAAAATTGGTCGTCTGTTTCTAGCAAAATTTTGAAAATTTACCGGGAAGAAATGAATAACTTGTTTGTTTGTGTGCTTGATAATGTATAAGGAAAGCGAAATTTGTGTTTATTTTCTTATATAAACGGTTCTAAACATGGAACTATTAGGCAAGCGGAGGGAACTACTTGGCTCATGGTTACTTCATGATACGATTATAAGAATGTAATGAGCATTTCTTTTGTAAACATGGCTGGTGATAATCAGGAAAATCTATTAAAAGTAAGTAAAAATCATGACTTAATAAATCTAAAAATAAATTGTAGAAAGTGCGGTAAGCATATAACTGTAAAGAAACATGGAGAAAGTGATACTTTTCAATGTAACGGTAACTAACATAACCTACATGGTGACAAGCTTTTAGAACACAGGTTCACTTCCCATTTAGCTGTAATAAAACATGTGCCTTGCGGGGCTCTAACCCTCCTTCACTCGCGAACGCACGCTCGGCAATACTATGTGAATTAAATATTAAACTTTGGTACACAAAGGAATGAACCATGCTTTTAGCCAAAAACTGGGCGGACGACCAACTTCAGAATAAATGCCGTATATTTTTATAGCATACATGGTTCTTCATTAAATTCATAATAACCAACTTCCTTAAAACAACTTGGGATATCCTTTCCATATTATTATTATAGGATCGAAACTAGTCGTTTGGGTATCCTCAGTGCAGAGTAGAATACGCTGATATTGATATCTAAGCAATATATTAAGAATACTACTTTGAGAGTTATTTCGTGATATAGTCCAATATTAAGTAAGATGACCGTCGAATGTAGATTCATACTGATAAGGCGATGATATATATATATATATATATATTTTATATATATATATAATTGTAATTTGTACAAGAATTTTGACCTTGCGTGTGAATTAGATCATATAATCATTATTAATTTTAAATCATTATTTAGTGGCTTCTGGAAGAAAGAAGGCCTAAGCCCCTAAAACGAACTTTTTAGCTGGACATATTAATTTCATTCATTTCAACATTCAAATTCTAATATTTATCTTTAAAGTAGTTTTAATGTTATTGATAATTTCATTCTAACTATTCAAAGTTACTTACAAAAAAGAGAGATAAACCTATCATCCGGACATCCGAATCAAACCTAGTCCATTCGATAAACATAACAAAGATATGTTCATCTCAAAAAATTAGGTTCCATGGAAAAAGGAGTAAGGCCCTGAGCACCATTAACCTTGTTAGTAAATAGAAAATAGCAGACTCGCAGTGAAATAGCTATTACATCAACACTGTTCATTGGAAAGTCATGGTTTATAGTCACTCTCTTCAGCATGAAAGAAACTTTCCAGAGATGGTATATATTAGGGCCCCTAACGTACTTGAACAAGGAAAATTGGGGGAATGTCGGAAAAATTCCCTCCAGAAATCCCACTCATTGATTTTGCATTCCTCTGGATGGGCCCCGGGTAAAAGCGCACAATCCAAATGCATCTCTAAAAATACTAGGCCTATAGGGGATAAGAAATGTGTGTACCAAGTTTTGTATTGATAGACGGAATAGATATGAGAGAAATCTTGTATACCAATACACGCTTACTCCTTATACCTATTTTATAAGATCCTTGAATCAATATTTTAAATTGGAAGTTTAAATAATTAATATAATAATCCGACACAGATCAATAACACTCTAGCCAGTTAGAATAATAAAATTATAAGTTTAGAAATTTAAATAAACATTAAACGTAACGAATAATTAAACACATTAACCTATTAAATACCACAAAAGGAGTAACTACACAAATTTATAGTTAACAAATTTGGAAGATCCTGTTAGACCCAATGCTGGGACATAACACGGTCAAAACGAATCGCCATATGCAAATGTACAGTTCTCTGAATGTAAGAAATAACCAGGAAAGTACCTGTATCGGATTGTAAAGATTTTATGAAAAATTGATCTGGCACAAAAATCGTAAACTATCAGGATTTCATCTTGATCAAAGTCTAGAACGGTCACCAAAACATCTAGAAGGAGATATTACTCGTCTAATGGTGGGATTGATTCATCATGTCTTTCTCCGTTGAGGTGAAACCATCATTGCAGATTGTCACAGTGACGAACTCATGACATAAAATGCACCACCCACAACTTTACTCACAACGACCACAAATGTTCAAAAGACTTGGTATTCTAATATTGCACGTCAATGTACTTGCCAATGTCTGTTAAATGATGTAGCAGACACTCCACGAGTTGAATATATTAAATATTTCCTCATTCACCGTAGTCTCCTGACGTCTTTCCAACTGACTACTGTCTCGTGCACTTTTTGGGAAGGAAAAATTTTCTCTGATGATAGCGCGGTGTAACATACAGTTGAAATTTCTTCGCATTGTATAGTCCAGACTTCTTTGATTGTATAATCCAATCGCTATCTGAGCTAAGGCAATAAAATGCGGTCTTTGGGAATGTAGGCAATAACTAGTATTGTAGGTATAATTTTGTGGTATTTAGGAATGACATAAAACTGATATTTCATTCGTACCAACCTAACAACTGCAAACTTTACATTTAATACTTTTAAAATTGTTTTATCGATGGAATGTATTCTACTTGTTTCTGAAAATCTTTATAGTTTGGACACTTTTCACTTGTTTTTCTATAATTTATTTATATCCAAAGAAAGTGGAAGAATATGTACGTTGACTGCATATTTAGTTATATACAAAGTCTGTATATTCGTACGTTACTCATTTATCATTAGTATAGGAAAATTAGTTCGAAGTGCGGAAAAATAGTATAACAAGCTGAAAATTGGTGGATGTGTTCTTTGGATACCCCTGATTAACATACTCAAAATCCCAAAAAATCCCACCTGGGTGGGACCCGGACAAATCCGCCAAATGACAAATCCGCCAATTACCAAATCTGCCAATTACCAAATGCGCCAAACGCGAAAATGACCAAATGCGCCAATTGTGAAAATGGACAAATCAGCCAATGGACAAATCCGCCAATTACCAAATCTGCCAATTACCAAATCTGCCAATTACCAAATCTGCCAATTACCAAATCTGCCAATACCAAATCTGCCAAACGCGAAAATGACTAAATGCGCCAATCGTGAAAATGGACAAATCTGCCAATTGACAAATCCGCCAATTACCAAATCTGCCAATTACCAAATCTGCCAAACGCGAAAATGACCATATGCGCCAATCGTGAAAATGGACAAATCAGCCAATTGACAAATCTGCCAATTACCAAATCTGCCAATGACCAAATCTGCCAATTACCAAATCTGCCAATTACCAAATCTGCCAATTACCAAATCTGCCAATTGACAAATCTGCCAAACGGAAAACACCGAACTCTGTTTGTATTATCATCAAATAACTGGATAGTCTAGTAAAAAGCATACAGAAAGAAAGTATTTATGAATATCAAGCAACAAACTAAAAGTAATTAATAGAAAGTAATCAAATCATGAGGATTTGAACGAGGTAACCATTTAAAATAACATTAACGTTTACTCAGTATATGTTAAAAAAAAGTTGGTTATTTTATGAAGACCGGAGAGACATGATGTAAAAGTTCAATAAATCGTACCTGCTCTAACGCAATGAGATAATTTGTTTGTTTTTATATGTTAATTTTGATGAATTTATAACTGTTAAAAATGAATGTTCTTGTTATATGCTGGAGTGATTGCCCCCTTTCTGCACTGAGGTTATATTTTTCGGGTGCCCGACCTCTTGGACATTACACTATACTTGTTACAGTTGGCAATACTTCTTAAAATCACGTAGTTGCGAGAAATTTTTAAAACGATCGTTGTTTGTTTTCGTACTTTTGACACTTGACCAACAGTTTTTGGGAGTCGTGATTACTACATATTCTCCTCATTTCACGACTTTTAGCAGTATTGCCAACATTAACATTCATTATCACATCTCCTAAACCATGTAAAATATCAAATTGCTATTACGTGTTGTTTGCCATGACTCCATTTTTGTGTTGTTTGCCCCGGTATTGTTCTCTGTAGCTTATCTTATACCACAATCGTGAAGACTTATACAAAATCGACTTATAAGCTAAGGGTTGCCAGATGAGCATATTATAATGATCAAATCTATTATATTATAAACAGAATGCATACAATACGAATTGTTCCAAGCACGTTATTGGGTTACTACGCTATCAGCTGTTCACGCCACAGTTAAATTTATTCAAGGTGAGTTCAAGCACTCAATATAATAATTTGTTTGCTTAGAAACTCTTCAAGTGCATTTTCAAAATTGATATTGCCTACAATTTGTTTGTGTTCGACTGTGTAGCCAATGTTAAATCTAGGCATATCATCAGGACTAACAATAAGAGGGTATAGGAATCCCGATAAATGGGGACCCAAACCTTCTAGAGGGAGCGCGATACGCGAGATATATATACGTATATATTTCATAACCTTTCTAGAGATCAAATTAAAATTAGATTTAAAAATCTGGATTTAGCGATCTTTTAAACACCTTTGGTGAAAGGAGAAAAATTTAGTCTATTCGTAATACAAAAATTTAGTGACTTATGTATAGTTACTGGGGTATTTTCAAGTCCACACAAAGAGCTCCCTAGTGGATGAGCGGTTAGCGTAGGGACCCAGGTTCGATTCTTGGCGGGAGCTTATTTGGTTCGGATTCCACGTTAAATTGTAGGTCCACGTCTCATATAGCCTCGATGATGAACGGGACGCTAAGACTGAAAATCAAATCTGTCCCACAGAGATTATTAAAATACAAGGGTCGGCAATCCCTCCATAGCATTTCTGAAACAAGATGGAATGTACACGAATTGGAGTGGATTTGAGTTAAGCATCCCATTCAGCAGAAGACTATGAGCCTTGGGCCTACAACTTAACATAGTTTCCGATACACATGAGTTTCCGCCGGTAATCGAACCCGGGTCTCCCATACCAAAGGCGCGTACGCTATCCACATAGCCACAAGGGAGCCCTGTGTACGATTTAAGACTATAAAACCTATGGCAGAAGAAACGGGTAGGTTACATTTCTCTAAGTTACAACCATTAATTCTTCCGGACGTTTGAAGATAAAATCTAGATCATATCAATGTAAGAAATTGAATCCCGCATTTGATACTGAACCACTCCGAGAAGAAATCAGAGAAGAACAATTTAAAATATTGGCTTTTTGATGTAATCGTACACAAGATCGTATCTCAGGTGGAATCTCGGTGTACAGAAATGAGATTTCAAGCAATTCTCAGAGTAAACACTTTGGATGACAGTGTCACAATTAAGAAATTAATTACAATCTACTCTGATGACTTCAGTTGTAATTTTGTCAAAGAGAAACAAGTATATAAGTCAGTCTCTGTGCAGCTACTTTCTCGGATCTTCACAATAAAAATTATAAATTGATGTTATTTTTGTGTTTCCTGAACTTCAGAATTTCCTCGCGCGAAGTGGATTTTGTGGTGGACAAACACAGTGTGTCTGAGGTTTCTCGGGGTTCTTCTTCCTCCCATTTTCTTCATTACACTATTTTTCATTCATTCTTATCATTACCATATCCTTTAGCTTACACGGCATAAGGATAGGACGCATCGGCGCAAATCTGTCTTCAACATTGGTTGGGACGAGTAAGACCGTTCTCACACACATATATATATATAAGCGATGTTCAAAATATTTATGAAGTTAAAAAACAATGCTGTGAAGGATCATAGGAGCAGAATTGTCTTCAGTGGCGTATTTAGGAGGCTATCGGGCTCAAGTCCCCCCCGAAATAAATTTGTTAGTTTTTCGCATTCCACGTACAACAATAATCCTTCTTACCATTTCTAAGAATGCAATTGACTTTCCATTTTCTTATGCTCTTTGTTCAGAAATAATACTGTACTTGTCAAATTTCATTCCATGTAAGAACTGCGTTCTTTTGTTCTTTCTTTCGTCCTTTCTACTTTTCTGTTTCTTTTTCTGGACGTTATTTTCTTTCATTTCGCCTATCATACTTTATCGACCGTTGTCAGTTGTGATTCAAGTCGGCCGTCATCAGTAACACCAAAACTAAGAGGAGTTGATAAGAGAAACTCGTGTTCCACACCAACATGCGCGGATATCAACATGACAGGACTTTAGTTATTATAATAAAGGAAAAAATATATCGTTTAGTTATTTTTAAAAGAAGGGAATATTTGAATTAAAGAAAATCAAACCGGGGGAATAATTAGTCAAGGAAGTTAGGAAGGCCAAGAGGATGCTTCCTTTTTCTTGTATGAATAGAATAAAGGGTTAGATTCACTCATAAGTTTTTGTATCATATCATATATAAGATTTATCGGTCTGCAATTCTTGCCACTATAACTTCAATTTATGCATAAATTAAAATATATTTAATTCTCAAACTCAGATGGGCAATTGCACTCCGACTTCCTTCCTTGTGTTGGGCATAGCCCCTCGAAACAAAATACTAAGTACGCCATATTCTAGAGAAGGGAGATGAAACTCATATTACGGTAGATGAATCTGATCAACTGTTGTGGAGTATATTATATATTAGGCGATGTAGGTGAAGTAGTTGTACACATCAGTATTACAAATCACTGCCGTGAACACATTCTTAAATCTGAATACACGCATATTTATAATTGCTATATTTCTAATTAGGCATCCACAAAGATCAATGTTAAAATTGTTTTATAATAATATAATAATATAAATGACTTCCCCAAAACTATGAAGAAAGAATATCAATTATGTATGACGCAACAATACTGTTTGAGCAAAATGATGATAATCTCAATAACACTACATGAATCGTTACAGAAATCTGACGCATGTCATATACTCTTTAGTTAACAGATGTAACCTTAAGATTATGGAGAAAAATATTCCAGCAATTGAATTCTTTTCTTTGCTTACGAAGCATCCTCTCTCAAAAGTAAAATTGGTACACGGAAATACGTAGGAACAAACCATGGTTCGATCTAGCAGAGAAGAGAAAACAGGCAAAATTATATTGGCTACAAAATCCGAATGAAATAACTACACAAAATTTCGTCGATATCAGGCGGGAAACTTCCAAACAAAGAAACGCGATTTTTTGAAAGCTAAAATTTAAGAACTTGAAAATAATAGTAAAAATAAAAACATTCGAGACATGTATAAAGAGATCAACAGATTTAAGGAAGGCTATCAACCTCGTGCTTATACATTAAAGAAAGCTGGTACAACTTTGACTTTCATCTGTTTTATTATCATCTTTCCTTTATACTGTTTTCAGTTATGTTACTAAACCAGCACAAACTTAACATTTCTTCCTAGAAACATTAAACGTAGTGTCAAAATTACCATACGTGTTGAAGCAGCCGTTCCTCGTCAGTATAACTTCAAAACTATGTGAGCAAATTTTTACATGTCACACATCACCTACAACATGACGGCATGAGACCCGCGGTACGTAAGTATACCAACTTAACTGACATACTTGAAAATATATGTAATTATCTGGCTAAACATATGGTTACTATATATATAAAAGGTAACAGATGTAATCAAGATTGATAGGCATTTTTCACTTTGAAGAAATTTCGATCCGGAGGATCGAAGACAGGATAACTTTTAGTTATTCCTACATTTTGCTATACATTCCCACATCAAATAACACAAATTTAAACATTAGTTGTGAGAATTACAACGTTATTCTATATTTTGCATTGTAAATAAATTATCCAAACCATGCTCCCGCCAAGTGAACTTTGTGGTAGACAAACACCATGTGCGTGAGTTTTGTCGGGGTTCTCCCGCTTCCTCCCACTTTCTTCATTCCACCATTTCATTCATTTCTCATAATCACCGTCTCCTTTAGCCTAACCGGCATAACCGTGGGACGTAAAACTCAAAGATTTCATTTCATTTTAAATTATCCAATTACATATCTTTAAAAATCTGTCTCTATGTTAACAACAGGAAACTTTTGTATACAAACTTTTTTTTATATCTTTTTCTTTTAAAAATAATAACGAAGAATTCTGCTTCCAGAATTCTTGTCTGAACGCGCATACAGTAACTTTCGTACAGATATAACTTATGAGGGCAGTTCTAATAATAATTGTAATAATAACAACAAATTAACTCAATAATTCATTTTGAACATAAATGCGATAAATTAAAACAAGGGGAAATAAAAAAAATAAGAAAATTCCTTTAAGGAATACAAATAATCCTGTAATGCCATAACGTTAACAGATGTCAATAGGGCCGATTATCCCGCTTGGGTGAAATTAAAAATTAAATGAAATAAAATTTTAAAAAGTGGCTAACACGTGTGCTTTAAGTGCATGCGGTCCCGGCTTCCATTCGTGATACGAAAGATCAGAAATTAATTTCACAACCATTCACTTTTCTGAATAACCCACCTGCTTTATTCTAAAGGACGTAAGCGTTTGACGTTCAACTAAAAAATGTCATTTTTTTAAACTTCTATAAAATATGTTTATATGCAGACATGTATTAAGACACAAATTCCCAGAATATATTGTAAATATTCTTTTGCAACAGTCCGGGATGGGGGAATTACGCATGTATGTAGATACAAATGATACAGGAGGGAATACAGGCAGAAAGAAAAGGGTTGATGAGCAAAATGTCCCGAAACCTGTTACCAGGAAACATGTTAAGAGATGCAGAAAAGAGAAAGAAACAGGTCGTATAGAGTTAGGTGGAAAGGAGAGGATATGCGCGATGCAGACAAGTGCTCAACAACACATCCGCTCCCATCCTAATCATCTATTTGTTGACCTTTCTTATGCTCTCAGCACCTCTCCACTAGATCACTTTGTTTCTATCTCCTCACTCTCTTCTTCACTCAACTGTAAAGGTATTCTTTTATTTGTGAATTTGTCATAATTACTCTCCCACTGTAAAGCCAAACATACACTAGCGTATTTTCAGCGCGTAATTTCGGTGCGTAAAATGATGTAAATTTTGGTCCGTAAGTTGGCCCATACACCTAGCATAAAAATAGGCGCGTAAAAGAAGAAGAAAAAGAAGCGGTCATTTTCCGCTCTTCCTCTTGCCTGTTGTTTGAGCACCTGGTCATTTTCCAGTTTACTCAAGTTGTTTGAACAGAACGGATCTATCTTTTAATGTACCTTTCACATTATCCGGCGGATTGCCGGACGAGGTAGAAAGACATTGCAAGCAATGAAGCTCTTCACATATGTGCGGCGATCGCCGGACATTCCTCCGGCGAGCAAAAACAGCCGGATCTCCCTGCTAGAATCCGGCGCGGCAAATCGCCGTGTATAGCCAAGCGGGACATTACAAGCAATGAAGCTCTTCACATATACGCGGCAAAATGCCGGATGGGTGTTGGGGGAGGAAGCAAGTGTTGCCAGGAAAGAGCAGAAAGTGGCTGCTATAATATGGGAGCGTGTGGTTTTGTGTGTGTGTGGAGTGTGTTTGTGTATGTGGTTGTGTTCTGGCCCAGTACATCTGGAGTAATTAACCAAACCTCTACATACAATATATGGGGAAAGATGACAAGTAAAATTAATTGAAAACGACCAATACTACCGAAGTGTCGAAATCAATATAAATTATTATTTTTCTATGTAATAGAAGATTGGGAGATGTCCGGGTAGCACTGGACAAATGAGCTTCTATAAATTTGTGGTGACCCAAAATTGAAATATACACTATCAATATTTCAACAATACAGTCTTTTGCTATATATTTATGTAATATTTTGCTACGCAAAGTAAGAGAGAATTCATGATGTGATATATGATAAATATACCATACTTTATATATTTTATAATTATCTGGCTGTAATTTCTTGAATAGTCCTTTGAATTCAGGGACTAGAGCAGTGCTTTAAAGAGACTTGAGTCAATAGTCGGAACGCTTAAAGCAAAAGAATAAACCCGAAATAGTATAATAATAATAATAATAATAATAATAATAATAATAATAATAATAATAATAATAACAATAATAATAATAATAATAATAATAATAATAATAATAATAATCTAATATAAATATAATAAAGAGTTTATGTGTCTGTCTGTCTTTGTACGGCCTGGGAACCATACGAGTGGACCGAAAGTTACCAAAATTTGGTCACGGGTACCTTGGTCCAGGCTCCAGATCAAGCCGATGCGTTTTTCTCAAAATTCGAACCAGGAGGTCTCAGGAGGGCGTTTACCAGGACATGTAAAAGTAGTAGAAAGTGACCGATATTAGTGTCAAATCCATAGTTTTCGCAGATCTGAGATCAATGGTAACACTACCATTAGCGATGACTTCAGCTACCATTTGTATGCGGGCCGGGGGTCACCAGAGGAGGGGGAGGAATTTCGAGACATGTAAAAATAATCGAAAATGACCGATATTAATGTCAAATCCATAGCTTTCGGGGTCAGTGAGCTCAATGGTGAAACTTATAGCGTTTACTTTCACATATAGTCCCCATCAGCAAAGGAACTTGGGCCAGGAGATCACGGAGACATGTAAAAATAGTCCACAATGACCGATATTAGTGTGAAATTCACAGTTTTCGCGGTCTCTGAGATAAATGGTGATACTTTCATTGGCGATGATTTTCAAATTCAGCAACCATTGTATGCGGGTCGGGAGTCACCGGGGTGGAGAATTGCGAGACATGTAAAAATAATCGAAAAGGACCGATATTAGTGTCAAATCAATAGTTTTCGCTGTCGCTGAGATGAATGGCGATACTCCCAAAACGTTGACTTCCAAAAACAGCCCCCGTCGACTGGGAGCCAGAGGCGTTTTTTTTTTTTTTTCCAAAATTGGAACCAAAGGATCACAGAGGCGTTTACTTTCAATGTAAAAGTAGTAGAAAATGACAGATGTTAGTGTCACATTCATAGTTTTTGCGGTATCGGCTTAAGGACAGAGGCGATTTTTTCACAATTCGAACCAGGGAGGGGTCTCAGGGGGCATTTACCGGGACATGTAAAAGTAGTAGAAAATGACCAATATTTGTGTCGAATTCATATTTATCGAGGTCGCTCAGATGTATATTGATACTCCAGATAGTGTTTTCGTTCAAATTCAGCTCTCATTGGCCTTCCCAATGAAAACACGTACGTTGTTGGATATATATTCACACAAAATGTATCTAATTTTAGAAACGCTTCTTAATTCTTCTCTCATTGTTCCGTTTGTTTACATTGATATTTTATCTGACCCGTGCGAAGAACGGGCATAACAGCTAGTAATAATAATGCCTACAAACCAGTCTTGGGGTCAGTGACTGAATGTTGGCTTGAGATTCTCGGATAGACCTCAACGGTTGACTATCCCAAGAGGACTTTAGTCTGGTTTTCTCAGTCACAACAGTTGAATACCGGAACGGTATTTTAAATATCCAGAACCGGGCCGCTATTTTGCCCAAGTTTATCAATTGTGGAAACAGTATAGAAAAATCTCTTCCAAAATACCGCTTCTCTAATAAAAAGTGCACATGTTTTCTGTATGTGGCATGTTCTCTCATTTCGGTAACAAACAGGCCCGTATCATAGGGGGCAAGGGGGGCCGGGCCCCTAAACTTTGGCTGGCCTCCTAAAAGTTTCACGGTAGGCTTGCAAATGAACTATAATATGGTGATGAAGTATACTATGATTGGGTCGGGCCCCCCTAACTTCTACCGAACCCCCTCTAAATTTTTGGGCTGGCTACGGGCCTGGTAACAAGCGAATAAAATGCATATTATTTTGCATTTGTCCACTGCAGCCACGTTAACAAAACTGATGAATGACAATAGTTGATGCGATAGACATACGAAAGTAATTATTAAAGAATTTTCCTTCGTCTTCCCTTAATTGTGGAAACAGTATAGAAAAATCAGGGTGAACCCATATGTGTCTCTGACGTTTTTTTTTTTTTTTCTGCCTGTGTCTTAACAAGGCGAGTAGAAAACACATTTTGCGTCTGTCCATTACAACCACCACAACACAAGAGTCACAGAGTTTTGTTTCTTCCGTTGCACAGCAACCCTGCTCGCATATTTTTCATCCACGGCAAAACGCTGGATAATATGAAAGGGGCCGAAACCGGATCCGGCAAACAGCCGGAAACGGATCCGGCAAATCGCTGGAAAATGTGAAAGAGACCTAAGTGCAGGTCCTATAAACATTATGATATTAAGGAAACGAATAAAAAGCAAGAAGAAAAGAATAAAAGAAAATTGGACTAGGAAATGATATTCAAACGTAAGAGTACTTTTTGTTTCTTTTTCATAGTACTGGAATGTGAAATTCCCGTAGAATGTCTTAACAAAATTAAATTAGACAGATTTTTTTTTAAAAAAAAGAAAGAAAGGAAAAACAAAAGCTAAATGCATGATTTTGCGAAAGCAGTAATTGAATTTAATATTTTTTTACCACTAAATTTGTTAGATTTCTCGAATAAACAAATAAATCTACCCTCTGTGGCGTAACATATCTCATGGAAACAGGGCCTACCATTCAGCTTATGCCACTCATGTCTTTAGGGTAGGGTGCGAATCCCGGGGCGGAATTTCCTTCTATTTTATGTAATCCCTTTCAAAAAGCAACAAACTGAAACATTGATTCTTCATAAAGCAACCAACTATCTCCTGTTAGGAACTATTTTATCCCCCTTCAAATATACACAACCCAATTCGCGCACTGCTTTTGGGTAATATATGCTCAGCATCTGCTGCTCTTGTAGAATCTAGTCCTTAATGAAAGGGTCAAGAAAAAGAAGGAAAGTGTACCGTCTCTAAGTACAAACAAACTAAGGTTTTAATTTCGAAGTGTGACTTGACAAGTTATTTAAAAGTTACAAAAGCACATTTAGAATAATTAAAATTTAATATATAGAAAACGAACTATCACTTGATCTGAAGTACAACATAACCAAATCAAAACAATATCAATTATGTTGTTGTATTTTACTAATATGAAAGGCGGCAACTAATTCACTCTCCTGTTTTCTTTCCCAATCTTTCAAGCATGTTCTAAGAGTGACGGTATAAATGCACCATGCTACATTACATTGGATAGTACATTTGCTCATAATAATAAGTTCCTTGGAAGTAAAATATCTTTCTAAGATAAAAAAATAGGGTACCTTAAATACAACTAATTTTTAAATGTGTAAGTGCTTGTGTTATCTCTTATTCGTTTAGCAACTGCAGAATAGATTGCTGTATATTTAGAAAAGTTCTCATCAGAGCCGTAGTTAGGGTGCGGGCGAGCGGGGCGGTTGCCCTGGGCGCTGATAGCAAGAGGGTGCCGAACGAGCAAGAAGAAAGAAAAGATATTGGAAATGAATAAACGACGCGTCGCCCCGAAAAAGTATTGGCGCCCTATTAAATCAATATTGTTGTTGGTATGGAAAGAAATAGATTTGTTAAAAATTTTCTTGCTTGCTACGCTCGCAATCCAAACGTTTCAATAAGAGTCACAATTTTTACTTATCACTTTAAAAAAAAGCTATTATATATGATTTATTAATGACGATGTGACATACATGCTGCCAAGTAATGACTTACAGTGTACACAAGAACGTTTTCAAAATCAGAAACGGTCAAAGTGTTAAATACGAATGTATTTGGCGTTTTGCTGACGATGAATTTGGTTAGTTAAGCACGTTTTTCTACCCAATTGTTTTAATCACGACGGTGAGAATAAAGGTATGAAAAATGAAAGGAGTTAAGAGACAACACACAAGTTGCTTTTTGCTCGGGAATATTAAAAATAAAGGTAAACAAGGGGAATAATAACGTTCTTGAATTTGAAACAGTTGTAGTAGCCTATAGGGGCTTAATGGGTCAGAACTTAACCCCATGAATTTCCTCTTTTTCAAAGACTGATCACTACCAGTGATTTTTAAAATTTCATTTGCATATGAAATGCTTCCAATTTCAAGGAATTTATTGGGATGATTCCTGCACTTTTCGCCTTTTCCCGTTTCGCCTTATGACCTCTAGCAATGGAATTTACATGTAAAACCTGTTATCACTTTCTATCTTCATGTAAGGCGGAACGGGAAAACTCGATGTGAATTTTCCCGTTTCGCCTTACGAACATTATATTGGTACGCTTGCAAGTGCATTCATAGATATAATTTAATTTGTTTATTCATATAACAAAATAAGTGCAGTAACTACAAGATGTACAGAACACCTATACAAGATGGTGTTTATCTTCGGTACATATACAATGAGCAACAGCATCTAAGTATTGCATTAGAGAAATCTGTTTACTACTCATTCTACATTTCAAAGTACGCAGGCGAATGTTTAATTGTTTTCACTTCTATTTCTGGTGTCTCAGTGGTAGAGCGTTCATCTCTGGTGCATAGGATCCTTGGTTTGATCGCAGCTCACGCCAAGTGAGCCTTGTAGTGGACAAACACCCTGTGCGTGTGTTTTCTTGAGGTTCTCCCGTTTCCTCCCACTTTCTTCATTTCATCATTTCATTCATTTCTGATCATCACCGTCTCCTTTAGCCTAGCCGGCATAAATGTGGGACGTAAAACTTTCATTTCATTTCGTATGAGAGAACTTTCAATCTGCTCATTTCTTGGAGGATGTGTGTATTCACCAGATAAAGATTCAAATTCAACACAAATTAGAATAACAGTAACCTTACACCCTTCACTACAATTGCAATATTATTTTGACTCACGACAATAGTTTATCCGATAAATATGTTCTTCCTAACACAGTAACCTTCCCCTTCGTTTATATGCAATGAAAGATATAGCCATTTAACACACTTAAACACACTTGCACTTATACACTTTCCAGTGACGAACTCAGTACTAATCAGGAACTTTTACTTATCATACACAGTGTGAAACTACTTGAGCAACGTACAGATCTTTAAATGTGACATCTAATCTTAAACCTCTTACCTGATTGACTCGTAATAATCAATAATCTTACAGAAAACAAAGTTACACAAAAATTCTAAAATCCCTTCCCTTTCCTGCTCTACCTTCGCAAATACATAGAAATAATCTAATTACATGAATATAAACATTAATTCTTATACCTTTTCAGTAATTTATCCCACTGTTAAGAGCGGACTTGCCTTCCTGGCTACCCGGCAATAATTTCTTTCAACTATTTTAACGTATTAGCATTGTTCATTTTTTAAAAAAGTACTTCATCTTATACTATATTCTTCATTTGCTGTAGGCAGGGGGTGTGCCTGGGGATCCGAAAACCCCTCTCCGAAATCACGACTTTCCTTAAATTTTGTCTAATTTTAGGGGCGATATTACAAATTTTAATACAATTTGTCCTCATATTGAATTTGGACAGCTTACCCCCGAAATTAATTCCTGCTCACTCACGTCCCTGGCTGTATGTAAGCATTAAAAAAGTTTAATTAAAGCGAACACTATTTGGCAGGATATGGTTTGAAGGTCCAGCTCTTCGTTCCACTCTCTGGTTACCCTTCTGTATTGTGCTCCTATTGCAAGTTCCTTGTTGCATTTTTTAAATGTCAACTTTACCAAATAAACCTATAGTAGTAATGGGGTGACTTGGCCTCACTTTTTGGCCCCTGGGTCCCTGCCTCAGGACCCATGGTCCCTGGCCGGGGTCAATGACCTAGGGGTACATAGGACCACCCCCTCTAAATTTTGGCAGGGGTACCATGGCCCACCCCCTAAATTTTGGCAGGGGTACATAGGACCACCCCCCCTTAAATTTTGGAAATTGCCAAATCTAAAAATTTGGTATGGTAGCCTAGGACCATAGTATGTACCTCTATTAGTATTGGGTGTCTATGTCGTTCCCTTTCATGGGTAAAAAATTGCCAAAAATTCAAATTTCGGTGGTTTTTGACCTAATTTATCCTCTTGGATGAGGTGTTATTACCTTATATAGTTATATGGGCGTATACAGGGGTTCATTACCTTTCATAAGACATGGGTATATTAATGCACCCCTTGAAAAATTTGGGAGGGGTACCTTGGCCCGCCCCTTAAATTTTGGAAATTGCCCAATTTCAACATTGGGTATTATAGTATAGGACCCTAATATGTATTAGGTTAAATTTGGGTGGTCCACCTCATTCCCTTTTAGGGGTACAAAATTGCCAAAAATATAAACGTAAGCAATACGTTGTACCACGTGTTTGGTTTTCGACCTAATTTATCCCCTTGGATGAGGCCCTATTACCTTATATGTTTATATGAGCGTATACAGGGGTCCATTACTTTTCATAAGACATGGGTATATTAATGCACCCATTGAAAATTCGGGAGGGGTACCTTGGCCCACCCCTTAAATTTTGGAAATTGCCCAATTTAAACATTTGGTATTATAGTATAGGACCCTAATATGTATTATGATAAATTTGGGTGGTCCACCTCGTTCCCTTTTAGGGGTACAAAATTGCCAAATTTTAGTACAACCACGTGTTTGGTCTTTTGACCCAATTTATTGCCTTGGATGAGGTCCTATTACCTTATATGGTTATTTGGTTATGTATAGGGGTCTATTACCTATCATAAGACATAGGTACATTTGTGCACCCCGGGAGGGGTACCTTGGCCCACCCCTTAAATCTTGGAAATTGCCCAATTTAAACATTTGGTATTATAGTATAGGACCCTAATATATATATTACTATAACCTCGTTCCCTTTTAGGGGTACAAAATTGCCAAAAATATAAACGTAAGCAATACGTTGTACCACGTGTTTGGTTTTTGACCTAATTTATTCCATTGGATGAGGTCCTGTTACCTTATATCGTTATATGGTCGTGTATAGGGGTCCATTACCTATCATAAGACATAGGTACATTTGTGCACTCCTTTAAATTTTTGGTAGGGGTACATTGGACCACCCCTTCAATTTTGGAAATTGCTCAATTTAAACATTTGGTATTATAGTATAGGACCCTAATATGTATTATGATAAATTTGGGTGGTCCACCTCGTTCCCTTTAAGGGGTACGAAATTGCCAAATTTTAGTACAACCACGTGGTTGGTTTTTTGGCACAATTTATCCCCTTGGATGAGGTGTTATTATCCTATATAGTTATATGGTCATGTATAGGGGTCCATTCCCTATCATAAGACATAGGTATAATGATGCACCCCGGGAGGGGTACTTTGGCCCACCCCTTTAATTTTGGAAATTGCCCCTTTTACATGTTTGGTATTATAGTATAGAACCCTAATATATATTACTATAAATTTGGGTGGTTCACCACGTTTCCTTTGATGGGTACGAAATTGCCAAATTTTAGTACAACCACGTGTTTGGTTTTGGCTCAATTTATCCCCTTGGATGAGGTCCTATTACCTTATATGGTTATATGATCATGTATAGGGGTCCATTCCATATCCCCTTAAATTTTGGAAATTTTCCAATTTAAGCATTCGGTATCATAGTACATGACCTCAACATGTATCATGATAAATTTGGGTGATCCATCTTGTTCCCTTTCATGGGTAAAAATTACTAAAATATAAACATAAGCAATATGTTGTACCATGCGTTTGGTTTTTGGCCCAATTTCTTCCCTTTGATGGGGTTCTATTACCTTATATGGTTATATGGTCATGTATATGGGTTCATTTCCTATCATAAGACATGGGTACATTGACGCACCCTTTAAAATTTTGGGAGGGGTATCTTGGCTCATCCACTCGGTTTTAGAAATTGTTTTAATATAAGCATTTGGTATCATAGTACAGGACTTCAATATGTACCACAAAATTTTGAAACAAAAAATTTCAAACAAAAAATTTGGAAACGAAAAATTTCAAACAAAAATTTTAAACAAAATTTGGAAACGAAAAAATTTTAAACAAAAAATTTTGAAACAAAAGTTGTCAAAAAAAAATTTCAAACAAAATTCTGAAACAAAAAATTCAAGCAAAAAATTTGAAAGCAAGAATTTTCAAACAAAATGTTTCAAGCAAAAAAAAATTTCAAACTAAAAATTTTTACGTTTCACGGTTAACCGTCAAACTTTATCCGGTTTTTAACTATTCGATTAACAAATAAACGGTTTTCATCATATTTATCAGTGAGTGCAAAATGTTGAACGAAACCAAGATTTTAAAATGTAAAACAAAACTTAAAAACTGAATACAGCAAAGATTTGAAACTCATCAACCAATCAGATTGCACGAAAGATAGTGATCAACCAATCAGATTGCACGAAAGATAGTGATCAGCCAATCAAATTGCATTAACAATAACTTTGGTAGTGTCAGATTACATCACCTTATGATTAAATTTCAAACTGTTGTAGCATGTATTGCCTTTCGTCTATGAGTCATAAGATTCAATAAGGTTAGCTATCAGATTTCTAAAGCTCAAGGTCAAATCAATCACCACCAATGATCTTAGACTATGAGCTGTGACTAAAGTTCAATATATTGTTTCAAATTTCGCGCCTTATGTTAAAATTCTGTTTATCACCATTCCCAAATTTAAAGAATACTTCTCTTGATATACCTAAGTCTTAGAGTTAATCATATCATTATATGTTCAATAAGGTCAATAATGTCCGTCAATTGTTTACCTGAGTAGAACCAACTGTTTTCTAGAAGTGTGTGTACTCAAACTTAAGAAGTACCACAACAAAGGAAATGAATCCCTGTACACTACCTCATCAAGGACAATCACGTGGTACAACGTCTTGCTTACGTTTATATTTGGAGTGAATAATCAAAACCAATGACGTAATTTCATTTGACAATTCTCAAATTATACTACAAAGTTTTAATGTACCAATGTCCTGGACTCCTAATCCCATCATAGGTTAATAACAGATCACGTGATCATACTGATTTACCCAATGAATGAGATACTATCCAATTACCAATTATTGATACGACAATAAGAACTGTACCCCCTCCCAAAATTTAAGATTGGTACACAAATACACCTGTGTCTTATGAAAAAAGTAATAAATCCTGTACTTATTCAATAATAAAGCCGGTCAATAACATTTAAATTTTGAATATTTGGCCATAAGAGGAGCACCAATGGGTCCTAGAAAACGTTTACCGAATTTTGTTATTTGATAATTCCCAAATTTAAAAGGGAACATAAACATATAAAGGTAATAAACCATATAACGTGCTAAATCCTTATCAAAGGGGTCAATAACCTCCGAAATTCGATTTTTGGTAGTTCTTTACCCATGAAAGGGAACGATGTGGACCATCCAAATTTATAGTGGTACATATTGAAGTCCTGTACTATGATACCAAATGCTTATATTAAAACAATTTCTAAAACCGAGTGGATGAGCCAAGATACCCCTCCCAAAATTTTAAAGGGTGCGTCAATGTACCCATGTCTTATGATAGGAAATGAACCCATATACATGACCATATAACCATATAAGGTAATAGAACCCCATCAAAGGGAAGAAATTGGGCCAAAAACCAAACGCATGGTACAACATATTGCTTATGTTTATATTTTAGTAATTTTTACCCATGAAAGGGAACAAGATGGACCACCCAAATTTATCATGATACATGTTGAGGTCATGTACTATGATACCGAATGCTTAAATTGGAAAATTTCCAAAATTTAAGGGGATATGGAATGGACCCCTATACATGATCATATAACCATATAAGGTAATAGGACCTCATCCAAGGGGATAAATTGAGCCAAAACCAAACACTTGGTTGTACTAAAATTTGGCAATTTCGTACCCATCAAAGGAAACGTGGTGAACCACCCAAATTTATAGTAATATATATTAGGGTTCTATACTATAATACCAAACATGTAAAAGGGGCAATTTCCAAAATTAAAGGGGTGGGCCAAAGTACCCCTCCCGGGGTGCATCATTATACCCATGTCTTATGATAGGGAATGGACCAATATACATGACCATATAACCATATAAGGTAATAGGACCTCATCCAAGGGGATAAATTGTGCCAAAAAACCAACCACGTGGTTGTACTAAAATTTGGCGAATTTGTACCCCTTAAAGGGAACGAGGTGGACCACCCAAATTTATCATAATACATATTAGGGTCCTATACTATAATACCAAATGTTTAAATTGAGCAATTTCCAAAATTGAAGGGGTGGTCCAATGTACCCCTACCAAAAATTTAAAGGAGTGCACAAATGTACCTATGTCTTATGATAGGTAATGGACCCCTATACACGACCATATAACGATATAAGGTAACAGGACCTCATCCAATGGAATAAATTAGGTCAAAAACCAAACACGTGGTACAACGTATTGCTTACGTTTATATTTTTGGCAATTTTGTACCCCTAAAAGGGAACGAGGTTATAGTAATATATATATTAGGGTCCTATACTATAATACCAAATGTTTAAATTGGGCAATTTCCAAGATTTAAGGGGTGGGCCAAGGTACCCCTCCCGGGGTGCACAAATGTACCTATGTCTTATGATAGGTAATAGACCCCTATACATAACCAAATAACCATATAAGGTAATAGGACCTCATCCAAGGCAATAAATTGGGTCAAAAGACCAAACACGTGGTTGTACTAAAATTTGGCAATTTTGTACCCCTAAAAGGGAACGAGGTGGACCACCCAAATTTATCATAATACATATTAGGGTCCTATACTATAATACCAAATGTTTAAATTGGGCAATTTCCAAAATTTAAGGGGTGGGCCAAGGTACCCCTCCCGAATTTTCAATGGGTGCATTAATATACCCATGTCTTATGAAAAGTAATGGACCCCTGTATACGCTCATATAAACATATAAGGTAATAGGACCTCATCCAAGGGGATAAATTGAGCCAAAACCAAACACGTGGTTGTACTAAAATTTGGCAATTTCGTACCCATGAAAGGAAACGAGGTGAACCACCAAAATTTATAGTAATTTATATTAGGGTCCTATACTATAATACCAAACATATAAAAGGAACAATTTCCAAAATTAAAGGGGTGGGTCAAAGTACCCCTCCCGGGTGCACAAATGTACCTATGTCTTATGATAGGAAATGAATCCCCATACGTGATCATATAACGTATAAGGTAATAGGACCTCATCCAATGGAATAGATTAGGTAAAAAAACGAAACACGTGGTACAACGTATTGCTTACGTTTATATTTTGACAATTTTGTACCCCTAGAAGGGAACGAAATTACATTAATATATATTAGGGTCCTATACTATTATACCGAATGTTTAAATTGGGCAATTTCCAAAATTTAAGGGGTGGGCCAAGGTACCCCTCCTGGGGGTGCATTAATATACCCATATCTTATGAAAGGTAATGAACCCCTGTATACGCCCATATAACGATATAGGATAATAACACCTCATCAAAGGTGATAAATTAGGTCAAAAGACCAAACACGTGGTTGTACTAAAATTTGGCAATTGTGTACCCATGAAAGGGAACAAGGTGGACCACCCAAATTTATCATAATACATACTAGGGCTCTATACTATTATACCAAATGTTTAAATTGGGCAATTTCTAAAATTGAAGGGGTGGGCCAAGGTACCCCTCCCGGGGGTGCACCAATATATCCATGTCTTATGAAAGGTAATAGACTCCTGTATACGCTCATATAAACATATAAGGTAATAGGACCTCATCCAAGGGGATAAATTAGGTCAAAAATAAACACGTGGTACTACGTATTGCTTACGTTTATATTTTGGCAATTTGGTACCCCTAAAAGGGAATGAGGTGGACCACCCAAATTTATCATAGTACATATTAGGGTCCTATACTATAATACCAAATGTTTAAATTGGGCAATTTCCAAAATTTAAGGGGTGGGCCAAGGTACCCCTCCCAAATTTTTCAATGGGTGTATTAATATACCCATGTCTTATGAAAGGTAATGGACCCCTGTATACGCCCATATAACTATATAGGGTAATAACACCTCATCCAAGGGGATAAATTAGGTCAAAAACCTCCGAAATGTGAATTTCTGGCAATTTTTTACCCATGAAAGGGAACGACATTGACCCCCAATACTGATAGAGGTACATACTGTGGTCCTAGGCTACCATACCAATTTTTTAGATTTGGCAATTTCCAAAATTTAAGGGGTGGGCCAAGGTACCCCTCCCAAAAATTTAAAGGGGTGCATTAATATACCCATATGTTATGAAAGGGAATGGACCCCTGTATACGCCCATATAACTATATAGGGTAATAACACCTCATCCAAGGGGATAAATTAGGTAAAAAACCCCCGAAATTTGAATTTTTTGCAATTTTTTACCCATGAAAGGGAACGACATCGACACCCAATACTGATAGAGGTACATACTATGGTCCTACCCTACCATACCAAATTTTTAGATTTGGCAATTTCCAAAATTTAAGGGGGGTGGTCCTATGTACCCCTGTCAAAATTTAGGGGGTGGGCCATGGTACCCCTGCCAAAATTTAGAGGGGGTGGTCCTATGTGCCCCTAGGTCATTGACCCCGGCCAGGGACCATGGGTCCTGAGGCAGGGACCCAGGGGCCAAAAAGTTTCCTATAGTCAGGCCCTTACTACTCCTATCCTCCCTTTAGGTTGTGAAAGAGTTCATTTATATTTTTGTCTGACTAAGTATAGTTGTACACTTCTTGCTTGAAATTTTTTGTATACTATGGAACTAGGGATGCGCACGAGACAAGATGTGCTCGTCTCGTCTCATTTTCAAGCTGTCTCGTCTTGAAAATGTGCTGTAAAAGTGATGTCTCGACTCGAAAAATGTATATTTCTCTATTGGAAGAGCCGTGTCTCGACTCGAATTTTGTCAGGAAAATCCTGTCTCGACTCGTCTCGTGTGCATCCCTATATGGAACGTTAGGCTCAGACTGTTTGATATCTGGGAAGTTTTCTGAATCGGAATTTGTGCAAAAATGTTTTCATTACGCAATAAATGAAACATGATTATGAGAACTATCATTTTAGTTTGTCTCTTTTCTTTACACATAAGCATTGAGCGTCGGTGAAGACTTTTTTCACTCTTCAAAAATTTTCTGCGTTCCTGATCCAAATTAAGTAGTTTTCGAGGAGTTACAATTCTATTTCTGTAGGCAGAATAAACGATTTATATTGAGGTAAAAGAAATAAAATCCTTGTAAGGTGGATACATGTAAGGTTAAAAGGCAGTGGCGGATCCAGGATATGATCAAGGGAGGGGCTAAACCATAAGTTGCCGTTTTATCCAGTGTAAAACAGAATTGAAGCCCATTTTATCCAGTGTAAACCTGAGCGTCAAGGGGGGCCTCTAGCCCCTTATCACCCCTTGGATCCGCCCTTGTTAAAAGAGATTCTACTGTTTTACGTACAAAAAGAAACACTTACGCACTCCAAAACTTGTAGGACTATGTTTATGCCGTTTTTCTTTTCTTCTTTCTTTCTTTCTTTGTTCTTTTCTTTCTTTCTTTCTTTCTTTTCTTTTCTTTTCTTTTCTTTTTTTTTTTTGTAATTAGGTATAACTTTGTTCCCATGAATTGCAGTAGGGTGTCGAAAATCCGGATTCGTGAGCCATAATGGTCGGATTCATGGGTCAAAATTTTGATGGTGGGCCAAAGTTTGCCAGTCCACCCCTGCTCTCTGATAATTAATCCTTAGTTCTGATTTCGAATCCATTACATTGTTTGTTACCTTCTTTTTCAATGCAACTTATTTCTTTCCAGTTTTTCAGTATTCTTCTGTTGAACATTTTAATTACATTTATATTTGCTAAAGCAGGGCTACCAATATAGGAAAATTATTGTAAGGCGAAAGGGGAATTCCCATTTTGCCTTATGATAACAAGTCATTAAGTACCAATTTTTGGTTGACGTTTCCTGTGATAAGAATCATAAGGCAAAACGGGAAAAGGCGAACAGTGAAGACACGATTGGGATCATTTCCCCATCAACCACTTGTATCGCCAGGATTTCTTTTGTGTGTGTGTGTGTGTGTGTGTGTTTACGTATCTAGTTGTGTGATATTTTGTATGTTTATTAATAATAAGTAACCTTAAATTCAAAATTTTCAGTCATTAAGAAATTAAGTAAGTACTATAATTTTAAATGTATACAGTAGCCAAACTATATTTTGGATTTCAAGTATAAAACATTAAACTATTCTTCACCTCTATCGATCAATATTAAGAAATTCGCAAAGAAGGTCCATTCAGAGCTTCCGTTACATTTCACAAAATATTTTTTACTGTAAAACAATCAAAATTAAAATATTCTTTATGTGGTCACATACAGAATAAATTTACAAAAGTTTACAATTATTACTGGAAATTGAAGCTGTTACTCATTTCGAACATTTCTTTTTAAACACATAGTTTCAAACATATTAAAATTTCATTTCTTCTAGATAGTATGAAACGTAAACATTGTAAATTTTCATAACTGTTCTCAAGGTGGATCTGTGTACAGCCAGAGGCAGTTTTGTAAGTTCAACAAAAAGTCCAAAATAAGCCTCTTGAAAACAGCTTTTATTTGTGAAAGAATAGAGAATGATCACTTTTGGCTGTTGCAATAATCTGTGCAACCAGACAACAGCTGTTTGTCTTATTTGTATTAAAAAAAAAAAAAAAAAAGAAAGAAAGAAAGAAAGGAAAAGCTCGATAAGGTGAGTGTAGGGGCGCCGAAGTCTATAGCTATGGCTCTGTTTTTCATCCCCCTTCTAAACACTTGTCTAGTTTACTGACACTTATCGATTCGACTGTGATATTCCTTATTGTTGTAAATATATATATATATATATATATATATATATATATATATATATATATATATATATATATATATATATATATATATATTAGGGCGGAGCGAAAAATCACTTTTTTATATATCGAAAGCGCAATAGTGCGGAAAAGTTGTCAATTGATGTTGATAAAATACTGTAAAAATTTCGACTCTGAAATCAAATATCTTCGGGTGGCGAATCGCCAAAAAAGATTTTGTGTCTTTATAGGGTATGCAAACCCGCCGTACACATCACTCTTTTGCGTTTCTACGATAAATGAACAAAAGTATAACCTACATTTCTTAAGTTAAGTAATATATAAAATTTAAGAAATGTTTCCTGAATGATTTAGGCGCATTTTGGATCATACACTAGTCAATTTGATCAAAATAACAATCAACTCAATACAAAATACATATTTTTTCTGCACCTCTCTGCTTGTTTCAGCGAAACGACCCAGGACCCACGACGAGGACGTGGGTGCCGGTCAGGTCCGTCCCATGCCCACCCTACCATCCATACACGTATGTTCAAAATTAGATCTTTGGTTATTTTCAGAGCATAGTTTGCCTTTGTTTCTATTTTTGTGTTTACAAATCGGTATTCTTAGTTTAAGTATGATAAAACCATCTCTGCCACAAACTGCTGCAGATGCTTCTGTTACAAGTTTCACGCAGCGTTCTGTACTCGTAATGTGACAGGAATATTTGAAAGCTCTTTTTATGACTGAATGTTCACGGTTATTATTGTAGATTTCAAGTTCTTTGTTGGAATACAAGACAACGCTGGAGGATACTTCACCTCAACTGATTCCCAATTAATAAGGTCTGTGTAATCGTTGGCATTGAAATTGAGCTTTGGTAGCATACATTTTTTTTTACATGTGACTCATTGTCTTCTTTAGCTGGTCTTCCTCGTTTCGTCTTCCTACTGATACTACTACCATAATATCTGCTCTTCTCATTCGTAGCTTTTCCCATTACGTTGACTATCTTTCTCTATGCCTCTGTTCTGACGTGAATCTTTCTTCGTCAACCATAGAAAACAATATATTCTCCGGGTGTGCGAAATAACAGTAATTTGGATTACGCACTTCTTGACCCAATTGCCGCTACTTTTGTGGTATGTGCCTTGAAGAAATTCTCATTAACCACAAGTGTTTAGCTCCATCTTTACAAGTAGCGTATCTCTTTGCTGAAAACCAACGACCTCCAGTCTCTTTCCTGCATAGAGTTTAATCTTTCAGACCATCAAAATACAAGCCTCTAAGATCCTTTCCTTTGGCCATTTGTCCTATATTTTCCCTTTCTCGCTGGACTTTTGGGAAGTCTATCATCTATTCAGCATTTTGTGGATCAATTATTTCAAAAGATTGCAATGTAGCTATTGCTATCAAAGCAATTGCACGATCAGATGTTCGAAATCGGTCTGCCAGCATACCGACAAGTCTAAGGACATGTCGTTGCTGCTTGCTTCTTTTTTCTCTAATATTCAGTTGTTTTGCAAAGTAATCATCAACACCTGACTCATCGCCATCATAAGATGATGTCTGGAGTTCATTAGAAGTACTCGTTTATGATGTGTAAGAAGACTGTTGGCAGGTGGTCTCTCGGGATTTACTTTTAGTGCGTATGATTAGTTTTAAAGTCTCCTCGTAGTCAACTCACTCTATTCTGGCTACTCTCTGTTCTCTGTTCTTGCAGAAATGTCCACTCCTTTCTAGGTATTTTCTTTCTTAATTCACATGAGCACATGGAAAGTTCATGACATTTACAGGAACATATATCAAAAGACTTCGTGAAATCTTCTTTAAATATATCCATTTTTTTTCTGGAAACTAGCAGAAGCTTTCGTTTCCTTCTCAGTTTAACAAACTTATATACTTTCCGTGCAAAGCAAGTAGAAACTGAACTACACGTTCTAACGACAAAATAGGGATGGAAGCTTTGTCCTAAACAGATTTCACACATTGAGCAACGTCTCTCGCAAACTTCTTTATAGATCGATCATACCCTTTCTCACACTTTTCCAGCTCTACCAATTGAAAATAATGCTTCATTACATCTAATTTTGTGGGCAACTACACACCTGAAAGTTCAGCTAAATGTCCAAGCACGGGGTGAGTTGTTCTTAATCCTGTTCTTATCTTCGGCATGGTTAGAGTTTCAATATTGATGTAAAATACAGATCTTACACACATCACATAAAGTTTAATTTACAGTACAAAAGAAACTCTTTATACACGTACCAAATACGCGCAACGAAGTAAACACTAAAATGCAATGTTAACACCGCAAAATTATCTTGAAAAAATCACCTTCCATACTCGAACAATGTTATCGAATACTAACGTTTTTTTTTTTTTTTTAATACTGTTACTATCAATTGGACTAGTCCAAATTGAATTCTTATTCAGGGGAGGAAGTTAAACTCTATAAAGCAGTACAAGAATTTTTAAAAGGAAAAAGCGTGTAGAAGGAAAAAATTATAATGAACAACGAACACATTAATCGGCATATTAATTTAATGCTAGAACCTTATAAGAAACTACAAGTACAGTATATGATATGTAATATTTTGTTTTGCTAAAATGGGCTATTTTATGGTTCCAAATCAGCCTAAATCATCTAGAAATTATTTCTTCAATTTTATAGACTGCTTACGTTAAGAAATATACGTAATAATTTGTTCATTTATTGTAGAAACACAAAAAAGTTATGTGTACGGCGGGTTTGCATACCCTATAAAGACACGAAATCTTTTTTGTCGATTCGCCACCGGAAGATATTTGATTTCAGAAACGAAATTTTTGCAGTATTTTATCAATATCAATTGACAACTTTCCCGCACTATTGCGTCTTCGATATATAAAAAAGTGATTTTTCGCTCCGCCCTAATATATATATATATATATATATATATATATATATAGAAAATTTTTCGAACATTTAACATTCCCCTTCACCGGACGCAAATTCTTATTAATTAATACACTGAGAAAAGTCGGTTATCCGGACAGCGATACATTGTACAAATATACGGAATCATTGTTTACTACAGGAATCTGCAAGGAGCACACGTTATCCATATGCTACAGACTTTCCTCACTTAGATGCTACATAATGTCGTTTTAGGATGTATGACATCTAACAGTCTTCCATGTATCACATACGTATACGTATGTTACATACGCCAACTGTATGTTACATGCGTATATCTGTATGGGACATCCTGATCATTTATATACAGTTCTTTCGTTCGTACAGAAAGTACGTTTATTCGAAATATTTATACGGAAAGTATGTCTTAGTTATACTTTTTTAGTTATACGTTTTTTTAGTTCTACCTTAAGTCCAAAAACTACAGGATTTACACATGTAACCTACGTTTTTACGTACGCCACATACATTTTTTCTGAGTGTATAACTTCACAATACGCCCTATGTCCGTCTCTCATGTTAGTGTATAAGATATAAGAAATTTACAGCATTCAATGTAAGGTCTACTGAAAACATTTTGACACAGTAAGCAGACACTTTTGATCGATGTAAACCAACTTTTAAATTGAAAAATTATTGATTCAAATGACTGGACTAAACCACATGTTCAAATTAAAAATAACAAACTTGGTGTTTTTTTTTTAAATTATTTAGTTAACTGTAAACAAATTAATGTAAGTTGTTGGCCAATGCAATGATTGTTAGTGAATATTCTATGTTTGAACGCATCGTTGGATGACTAACAATTAATGAAAATATAATGAAACTAATTGCAGATCTGAAGTGAAGTGATTCAAATAAAAGCGTATAGATATAATTATATACTACTAAAATTATTCCTCAACAATGTCTTAAAATTCAGTTAAATTGGGAATAATATTAACAAGTTTGCTGTCCATCGGCAATTAGGTGCGTGGAGGTAATTGCTGCTCTCACTTTTTTAGCTTTACACTATAACCTAATTACATGGCCCCTTTATATTAGTAGTGTTTTGTCCCTCTTTTTAGTGTTCATACCCAATTGCCGTACTTTCTATTACAAGTGAATGGATCTGTTTTTGCGCAACTACAATCGATCACGGAAAGTAAGATAAATTTAACACTTTATTAAAATTGTTATAGTTAGTTAGTATACTAAATATTGATTTTTTCTAAAAAGAGAGGTTTGCACGTGTATGTTATATGGGAACAACATATAATAAAATGTAGGGTTGTTACAAATCATTGGAGCTGTGTCATGAATTTGGCGTAGATATGATATTTGGCATATTATCACGAAGCTTTACCATAATATAGACCTTAATTTAGGGCCTATTTAATTTCGAATTTATAGTAGTCAAATTCCGTTCAAACATTAGCCATTCACAACTCTCTATCCTACAATTCAACTCAGATTAGGATATTTTCAAACAAAGTTAAACTATTCTGAACTACTAGTTTTTTTAAATTTTACTACATGTTGGTACAAACATCTAACTGCTTAATTAAATGAATTGAGAACTACCCAATTTTGGATCAGATTTTTTCTTTCAAATGTTTAAACTGTTAACTCATTAAAGACACTTTGAACCAAATCCATTCGTTCATTTAAATTTATTTTTTTACTACATTTGTTTCACAACTTATGAACCAATCAGTTTGAAGGAATCTAAGTCGAAAGAGTTTCCATACTGGTTCAGAAAATAAACAGGTTTGTTTTATTTTAAATTTTCATTTCTCTCAGTGTAAAGATCCCGTCGAATTGTATGTTTTTAATACTCATAGTTCTTATATTCATTACATAAGGCATATTTCACTGTAAGAAATCGTGGTTATAAGGAATTAAGGAGAAAGTAAAAAGAAAAATGTAAACAAACTTGTATGTTATACGAAACTGAAAACAATTAAATATCAATTAATTTCGAAGCTTTAGTAGTTAAAATACCACTAAAATAACACACTATTAAGTAGGAAGTTGCGTCAATTATTGTATCAATTCTCCTGACAGTGATGGACATGCTACTTACAAACATAGTAAAACGATATAACTTGAGTTGATTTTGAGTTTAACGTCCCTTTCAACAGCGAGGCTATATGATATGAGACCTACTGATTAACGTGGAATCCGAACCACATGACTCCCACCGGGAAGCGAACCCGGGTCTTCCACGCCAAAGACACGTACGCTAACCGTTTAGTGACATAGGAACTCAGTAAACCGATTGAGTTGTTCAGGAAAGAAATTATTTAAGTGTCAGGTATTCATTGTTATTTAATATTTTGTGGTAATATACCTTAAGTAACGTTTGTCTGGGAAAGATTGATAGCAACCATACCACAAAGGTTGAGAAATGCTTTAATGGAATACTACAAGTTAACATGAACTATTATGAGTGTATTCCTATTTCCTGCAAATGGGTGTCATTTAAATTTTGATGTTAGGTATGTTCTGTTTTGAACCTACATAAGTTTTGAAGTAAGTGGTGGTACAGTCACCATCATGACGAGATATAATATAATGTTGAAAAATATTCAACATAGCTGGTATCCTGGATTGAACTAGAACTTTTATCACTGGAAAGCAAGCACACTAAAACAAGCGGTACAATGATTCTTCTATTTATACTTAGTATGTGAGCATTAATAGAGAAATAGGATTATTATGTCTATTAAATTTAAATATGTATACATTCTGAGGTTTGAAATAATACACAAAGAAAGAAACATTAGACTATGTATTGTGGTTTATCACATTTTCTTTTTCACGAGTAAAGTCACGTGGAAAAAAAATAGTGACTTTCTGAACCCATTTTGCTACAAGTTCTTGTAAGATTGAGAAGGTACTTAAAATAACAAGCAGCAGGTGATCGAAATAGCAAAAAACTTTTATCGAATTTCGATACTCAAACGCAAATTTTTGCTCAGTTTTATCAGGCAGATATCGAGATAGTATCTTGTTGAAGGTCAGGATTACTACTCTTTATTTTAAATATACCTAGTAGGTACCTCTAGCCTCTATACTGGTGATGATTTCTTCTAAAAGTATTGTATGGGTAGCGTGGGACAAAACAAACTATCAGAAAGCTGCACTTGGACATTATTTGGTGAAGTGTTCTTCCCAAGAGTGAAATGTTATTTATCTTTGCTACTGGGGACATTTTTATTCATATTCGACTGAGAGAACCAAGTGCCCGAAAGTATATCTGGAAGTAACATTGCTGTTGGTTGCCCTAACCCTCCTTCTTTCCCTTCTCTTGCTTTCTCTCTCTTTTATAAATAGCGTGACATTTTCAGTTTGCCGAGAATTGGTCACACCCTATTAAAAGTCATGTTATACTTCTCTTTTTAATAGCAGAATATGAGCAATTCTAAAGGTGTGACTTCATCTTTATAACCATCTCGACCTCTGTGTCTGTGTGTGTGTGTGGGGGGGGGGACTAATATGCAAATACTAAATTTAATGTTAAATTCGTAGTCGAAAGACATCATGTTCGATTGGATTGGGTTTCAATTTAGCGACCTCTTAAACAGCGAGGCTATATGAGAAGTGGGATCCAAACTGCATGAGCTCCTGCCGAGAATCAAACAGGATGTCCCGCGCCAGAGAAGCGTACGCTGACCATATAGCCAAGGAGGAGCTCTCATCATTTGCGAATTCTGATTAGGAAGTATTGGATTTAAATAGCTTTTTCTCTATATACTGAAAATTAATTATGAATTTTAATTAGGAAATAATATCTCGTTTTGTGCAATAGAAAATATTAATTTAGCTGAAATCATGTATTGTATAGAAAGACTGAAACTAGATTGGAATGATGATTTCTGGTGAGTCTGCCAGCAAACCTCAGCAACGATCCGCGAGGACAACACAAGAACAGGTTTTCTCTTCTGAAAACAATAAAACCAGAACGGGGAGAAGGCCTGGAAAGGGCAAGAGACCACCTGCTGCTTGAAAACGCTTTCATCTGAGCCGTTTTTACGCGCCGTATTTACGCTCGAAGTTAAAAGCAGACAGACTTTTCCAGCGTATAAAAATTCGTTACGTAAACTTACGCCAGGTCCCATACACTAACGTATTGACAGCTGCTAACAAGACTAGCGTATGAAATTTTATGGTTACGACCGAAAAATACATCAATGTATGTTCGACTTAAATGTGCAATTCGCATTTCCTGAGCAGCTGTCAGTCTCTTAACTCGCCCCAACTGAGACAATATTCTCTGTAATTATCTTTTGATTATAATTGTACTGAATGAGACATGACAGAGACACGGACACAGTAAGATCGAGGACAGTTAAAATCACAGAGAATCTCCACTGCGGATGAAACCTGGGACCCATACACCAAAAACCCACCCACCAGCCACTATACCAGCAACAGCGACACCCGACTGTGTAGTCATCTTTTTTGGTTGCAATTCAACTTAAGCATACACGTTAGTGACAAACAGAAATGTAACGAACAGTCCAAATCACAAAGTATCTCTTACCAGGAATCAAGGCCGGGACCCCTTATACAAAATGCTCACGTACTAGCGACTAGATTAACGCGAAAGCTCAAAGGGAGGGTTTATAGATATTTTAGATAAATGTGCAAAAAGGACTTTCAGAAGATTACAATATTAGTTTAGGACCAATTTAACTCTTATATACTCCGAGGATTACAATATTTGCTTTAGACCATTTTAACTCTTATACCCTTTGATGTCTGCCCCCATTCAAGATAAGTACATAGAATAAGAATTCATTCATCTATACGAAAGCTTGCTCAAAAGAAGAAGGGAAACTTGGTGTTCATGACTGCATCACTTGCTCGCATCAGACATACGTTATAAAGGCTGTAAAAAAAACGCATAGTACTCATGTTAATATCACCTTCCAGCACAAATACAAACTGATATTTGAGTAGGTATATAGTCTTAAAGTAGCTAGGTGGTGGTCGTAGGAAATGCTGTCATAATCATGTGTCTGTCAGAATCGCATGCTAGGGCTATGTTTGATGAACCAAGGGTAGGTTATCAAACGAGAGTAGAAGGTGTACAGTGATTAGAATACACCTGATTCATGTTATGAAAATGTGTTACCCTCTTCGAAGATGAAATCGCAAAAAGGTGTTCAAATATTTATAGAGATGACAATTGAGGATGAAAGCACCCATAGCGGAACAACAGATGTGTGAAATATGTAGCTTAATGCCCTATAGTAAAATTTTGGTATTCATCCTATATGCGAAATTCATACACACTCAATAGTCGTCATTGTGTTAAAGGGTAAAAGGACAATATTATCGAAATATCAGCGTCCTCCATGTGCCTAGTCAATGACGAAGATCCTGTAAGAGATGAACAGATGGAGAAAAATCGTAGGAAAAGAACATAAACGTGCGATTCAATAGTAGATTGGTTACTGTTCTTGCGTTCACATGGGCCCACACATGTTCCAATGAAGTTGGTAGTGATCGCCCTATCAATTATGGTTATCCGCACGTGTCTTACTTACGACTTACAGCGAATAACTATATACATCATTACCCACGAGAATGGTCTATAAATAAATACGTAAAATAGTGGTAAAATTCAGAGCAATATTTTAGTTTACCTTTAATAATTCAAGTAATAAATTACTTTCTGTAGAAAGGAAATAAATATATCTGGAAAAATTATCTTTTTTGCTTCAGAGATGAAAAGAGTTGAAAATTAAGTATATGTAAACAGTTACTGTAAGCAATAATGAAAGTGATGTTTAATTTTGTATAGGTAAAAATTCTTTGCATCTCCTTAACATGCACAACGATATGTTCAAAGAATATTTCTAACGTTAAATAAACCACCTGTAGACCTTGTAAACAAATTTTATATTTAACTCAATTGTCATGACAAGGTATAGCACTTTTTAGTAAAAACACTGTATAAAATGTAAAGTTTCAATACTATAATAGTATCTTCACCAAACTTAACACACTTATCTAGAATGTTGTTTCTACTCTTTCTACATCTCGTGGTGTAGCTCAAGGTTGTGGTTGCAATGAGGTACCTAAAAGAACACCAAAAGCGATTCAACTAATGGGTCTAGGTCAAAACCCCCACAGCCAAAACCCCCACACTCAAGAAATGTCAAAACGCCCACACAAACGGTCATAACCCCCACACAAATGGACAAATCTCCCAAATACACGAACGGTCATAACCCCCACAGCCAAAACCCCCACACTCAAGAAATGTCAAAACGCCCACACGATCGGTCATAACTCCCACACAAATGGACAAATCTCCCAAACGCACGAACGGTCAAAACCCCCACACTCAAGAAATGTCAAAACGCCCACACAATCGGTCAAAACTCCCACACAAATGGACAAAACAGCCACACATAGCAACGGTCATAATCCCCACATAAACGGACAAAACCCCCACACAAATGATCAAAACTCCCACATGCAGAAATTGTCACAACTGCCACACAAATGGACAAAACCCCCACACAATCGGACAAATCCCCCACACTGTGAAATGATCGTGATTGCACGTCTTTGTTGTGGCTCTTTATGACGCCCACTTTAGTGTTTCTGTCATTAGAAAACAGTGCAAGAAGAATAGTTGCAACATCAGTTTAAGTGGAATAAAAAATGTTATTAAAAAGTACAAGGGTAAGACATGCAACCAGGATCATTTCAGAGTGTGGGAGATTTGTCCGATTGTGTGGGGTTTTTGTCCATTTGTGTGGCAGTTGTGACAATTTCTGCATGTGGGAGTTTTGTCCATTTGTGTGGGGGTTTTGTCCATTTATGTGGGGATTGTGACCGTTGCTATGTGTGGCTGGTTTGTCCATTTGTGTGGGAATTATGACCGTTGGAGGTTATGACCGATTACCAGTGTGGGGGTTTTGGCTGTGGGGGCTATGACCGTTCGTGTGTTTGGGAGATTTGTCCATTTGTGTGGGGGTTATGACCGATCGTGTGGGCGTTTTGACATTTCTTGAGTGTGGTGGTTTTGGCTGTGGGGGTTATGACCGTTCGTATATTTGGGAGATTTGTCCATTTGTGTGGGAGTTATGACCGTTTGTGTGGGCGTTTTGACATTTCTTGAGTGTGGGGGTTTTGACCGGTTCCCCAACTAATGTAATGTCGTATAATGCATTGCCCTTCTTCCTAAGACGCCACTATTAATACATAATGGGTTGTAATAACTTTATCAAAAACGTGGTATGTATAAGCTTTAATGTATGACATTTTAACGAACATTTCTAAGACATTATAATATTTATATGCCATTAAATTGTATCATTGTAACTCTATATTACGTTTGCAATTGTAAAAAAGACACAGTACATTTTTTCTAAAAGAAAGTGACTGAATGAGAAAAGGAAGAAGAAAACATGTTGATTTCGAAGTTATGACTACTTACTTTATAAATTTATAGTTTACAACTATTCTCAGGTTATCGAAATGAATAATGAAAAATATATAACTAGTTAGTAAATCAAAGAAATATGAGTCGAAATGTTAAGTTTTGTATGAATAAATTTATAAGTACAGAAAAGGGAACATGTCATACACATCGTTATTTTAGAGAACCTAACCTATTCATTGAAAACCATAAAGTAAAAATTGTATGTAAGAGAATAACAGTTACACAAATAATAAGAGAATATATATACTTTATATATGCTGTATTATAAGTAGGCAATTTGTGATACTTTTATTGAAGTTATAGCATTTGTTCCAAAGGATCAATCTATATATGCCCATTAATATATTATAATGAAAGAAATACAAGAGAATACGAAGATAAATATGTGAGTACTGTGTTGGCTTATCGTATATTATTTATTCTTAAAAAGAATCTAAATGTATGTCGAGGAAATATTATCTTGTAAAGGACAAACTGCGTTTCTTTAGTAATATGACCGCAAAGGGGGTAACCGTGGCTAATATTGTGGAAAAACGGGTCTTTGGGGAGCCAGGTTATTTCTTTTCTTTGTTTATTTTGTTTATTCCGTTATGAGAGCTCCTCCGTGGCTAAGCGGTTAGCGTACGCGCCTTTGGCGTGGGAGACCCGGGTTCGATTCCCGGCAGGAGCTCATGTGGTTCGGATTCCACGTTAATCAGTAGGTCCACGTCTCATATAACCTCGCTGCTGAAAGGGGCGCTAAACTAAAATCAACTCAACTCAATTTATTCCGTTATGAGTATTTCAAGGTTGAAGTTACCGACGAAGTGCCTGTAGTGCATTATCGTGTAAGTAGCCCACTATGAGAGGGATACACTTTACACAAAAGCTCTTTCAATTTTCAAATTTAAAAGTAGTAGAAGAAATAATAAAGAAAAAGGACTTGAACCATATAAATATTCTTACTTGACTATTTCAACAAAAACGAAGTTGCAACTGTGCTGACGACCTTTACGGGGATGGAGATTTCACAAGTTTGGTTGGACCTCGCATAAAATTTGTGTGAAAGACCATGACATCTACGAGCAGCCCTGTCTATGGCTGACCTAATTCATTAAGCGGATGTCTGCTTCTTTTTTACATTTTCGAAATAAACCAATATATGTATTCCTTATTATAAGTAGAAAAATACAGTCGGTAAAAGTTAATAATAAAAAGTCTTGAACAAGAAGCTATAATCTTCAACAGAAAATGAATAAGGAAAGTAAGAAGAAACGCAATTATTTTAGCAATAATAACATCGTTAATAAGTAGGCAGTAGTTAGTATAATCATGACTTGTTTGCAAACATGTATCTTGAGATCTTTTTTGAGTACTCTATTTAGAACGTTTAGAATATATAGTTTTTTTAATATATAATTTATTAAGAGTCAGGTTTGCGGGGTTCTTAGATTGTAGGAACTTTGCCCATATTACAAGTAACTTTTGTCCTCTTGACCTGATTTACAGTCGTGAATTTTAAAATCGAAAGTTATAACAGAAAAAAATTCTTTTACAACTATAAATTTTGGTATTTATTTTTTATACGATCTTGTACTTGGTGAGAAATTCTAGTTTGTAATTGTGAAAGTTGTGAATATTTGAAAGAATGTGAAGAAATATTTTCATAGCCTTGTAAAATATAAAGTAAATATTTTAAGTAAACACTTTTGTAATTTTCTTTAAAAAGATTCTAAAGTGACGGCTTATATTTTGATGTCCCTATTCAAATTACCCGTTCCGAAAACAGGCTCGTATTCATTTTAACCAATTTGAAAATACTTATTACCAAGACTTTTTAATTAACTTGATTGTTATTACCTACGATTACAACTAGCTATCATGTTCGAAAAAGTGTATGTGTCACCTTACGAAAAGACAAGGAAACTGCTAGTTCACTACTGCCAGGACAATGAATGAAAGCTGTCACTGATTATTGGCAACGAAAGATACAGTTGTTAGTGCAGCATACTTTTTTTTATATATAAACTAAACTTGTATTCGAGCATCTCATTTTATTTGGTTCGATGTGATTTATCGATTTATACATATATAATGTGTTTGACAATGTTATTTTTAAAGGAAGAAAATCAATCAACAGTGTGGACTATATCTCATTAACTGAGTAATGTAGTCTTAGAATTGGTGTAATAAAGATCTTAATGACAGCGACGACGACTTCTGTATAATTTTGGGGAGGCATTGAAATATGTGTATTTCCTTGTCACAAATTCGAATAAAGATATCTACATTCAGGGGGGCCAATCTCCAAGATCAGTGTGCATGGTTAATGACGATGTAATTCAATTTCACTTTTATATCAGTAATTAGCTGTAACAGAGCATCAATGTTCATATATACGAATACGATATTTTACTACATGTTCTAGAAAAGTTTACATGGGTTTTTACACGCATGTATAACATTTTGTTTACCTCAATATTATCAATGGAATGATATATGTCTCGTCATTGGAAGACTGTTAGAAGTACGCGTTTCATTCTTGGAGATATGTGTGTCAGTGTTAAGAGGAAATCAAGTAACAAAAGGTACAATCCGATTGTTAACAGTTAATATTTTTCACTTTAGAAATCTGTAATCAGGATCACAGAATTATTACAAAATCACTAAGCATACAAGTTACAAAACACCAGTTACTAATGTGTATTTAGTAATAGATGCGAAGTGAACTCAATTATACTAATTTTCCTTTTATATGAACTAATCTTGGATCATATTCAATCCACTTTAAACGTATTAACTACATAAAGAGAAACTTACTCTGAAAATTATTTGTTGGCTATCGAATAATTACAACAAACATTAGTCTTTTCGGGTTCGATTCCTAGTAAGAGGGCATTAAAATTCAAACGCGTTACTTCACGTCCCATATAACCTATGTACAGCAATGGGATACTAAACTCCAACAACCAACATCAGTAAACATTCATTTTGAAACATAATTGCGAATTAATTAAAGTAAAACACATCAAAATTAAAATACCCTTTTCCGCTTTCTTTCATAAATAATTCTTCTTCCTTTTCGTAATATTGTAGGATGATGATTGAAGAATACATCTAAAATAAAATGATAGTTCGGTGACTTATCCTTTGGCAGATTTGGTAATTGGCGGATTTGGTAATTGGCGGATTTGGTAATTGGCGGATTTGGTAATTGGCGGATTTGTCAATTGGCAGATTTGTCCATTGGCAGATTTGTCCATTGGCAGATCTGTCCATTCTCACGATTGGCGCATTTGGTCATTTTCGCGATTGGCGCATTTGGTAATTGGCAGATTTGTCAATTGGCTGATTTGTCCATTTTCACAATTGGCGCATTTGGTCATTTTCGCGTTTGGCGCATTTGGTAATTGGCAGATTTGGTAATTGGCAGATTTGTCCTTTTTCACAATTGGCGCATTTGGTCATTTTCGCGTTTGGCACATTTGGTAATTGGCAGATTTGGTAATTGGCAGATTTGTCAATTGGCAGATTTGTCCATTGGCGGATTTGTCCATTGGCAGATTTGTCCATTTTCACGATTGGCGCATTTGGTAATTGGCAGATTTGTCCTAGGCCCACCTGGGTAACATGCCGCCATCTTGGAAAATGGCCGCCATTGAACAATTTTTTTTACTTAGGTTCATTTTGAAGGACATAACATCGGACACAAGAGAGATATTGATGTGCGGTTTGCGCAAGGTTATCGCAGACACTCCAGACTATTCACTGAAAACAACATTTAAACCTTTAATTGGAAATCTATGTAAACAAACTATATAAAAATTACAACTGCGAAAATTTTTCGATACATATTTTCAATACAACTCGATTTTCGCTCTTTTCCGTCCGTGTTATCAAAAAAAAAAAAAAAAAAAGTAATGAAGCAAATGTAGAGCACACAAAAATACACAAGAATATATCCTAGCTTCGTCCAAAAACTCAAGTCTGAATGGTTTAATAGAGCGCGCAATAAACGCGGCACCATGTGTAGAGCAGTATTTTTTTCTCCGGTTGTTATGTGCCTTTTTCATTTATATGAAAAGCAATAAAAATATTTGCACTTGAAAGTACAAAACTATATCTTCACAAATTATAAGTTCGTTAGTTTCTTACGTACGAGGAAACAAGTACCGGTATGTAAGTATATTTATTTTCCCAAATATGGAAAAGAAAATTTGATAAGCTAGGTTCTTAAATAGTGCCTACCTGGCAACGCGTAAATTTGGCAACAGCGTTAACACATGTTAGCGTTGTTGTATCTACAACGGTTCGAAGTTTTTGTTTGTAACTCTGTCTTTATATGCAGTTTCGACAGCGTAAAAAAAAAAAAAAACTTGACTAGTGAACAGTGTTTGGTGGGATCAGTGGTTTTGGCTTGAAAATGAGTACCAAACTGTGCTAATTTTCGTGTTGAATAGGGTTTACAATGGATATGATGGAGAGTGTTGTATGTGTGATATGCAAAGACCTGATATCCGAAAATGAGGCTGTGATCGTGACTAGAGGGTTAGAAACTATTCGCTCCATAAGCTTAATTCGAGGAGATGACTTGTATAAGAGTTTAGTGGACAAAGAAAAAATGACAGTGCATAATAAATGTAGGAAAGACTACACATAAGGGACAATATTTTAGCACAAACCTACGTAAAAGTGTCGATGCGTTTGATTTCAAGACACACTGCTTGCTGTGTGGAAAACCAACCCAGTTTGCCGAATCGAGAAAACATCCCGAACGTTTTCCCGCAGTTAGTTGTGTTACTACATTGCCATTTAAAGAAACTATCATTGTACAGGCAAAAAGAAGAAATGACGAATGGGGAAGCGAAGTTCTTCTACGGGTCTGCTCTGTGATTGACCTTGTTGCAGTTGAAGCTAAGTATCACCGAAAATGTTTTTCTACGTTTGCAGCGAAAAATCAAAATCGTCCATCTGTGGGTTATCACAGCAGGGGGCCTGAGTTGGAAAAGGATACAGCGTTTGCAAAACCGTGTGAATTCATGGAAAATGATGATGAGTGCCAATATCGTTTAGCCGATCTTCATCGGGTAATGAGTGAGTTGTCTCCTGGTGTAGAACTGTACAGTGAAAGGCGCCTTAAAGAAAGACTGCAGCAACATTTTGGCCCAAGAGTAATTTTCACACACATCAAAGGCAAATCGGGTATCGTAGTGTCATTTAGAAGTGTAGTGAGCCGTGTACTAACGGACAAATGGTTTAAAAGAGTGGAAATCAATCTTTCGAATGAAAAGAAGAGAATAGTGCAAATGGCAGCAGAGATTATCAAAGAAGATATTTGTTCTGTTGTATACACGACTGATACATATCCATCAGCTGAAGACATTCGAAAAGGGGATGCTGACATGGTTCCAGAAAATTTAAAACTGTTTTTGGAAACAGTAACAAAGAAGAAACATTACTGCAAATCACAAACAACACTGACCATAGCCCATGCAATTATATCAGCAGTACGGCCAAGATCATTCGTGTCACCAATTCAATTGGGTGTATCAGTTTATTTGCATAGAAGGTTTCGGTGCCGCTCAATTATCGACCTATTCCATGCCATGGGATTGTGTTCATCTTACAGTGAAGCGATTAAGTATGAATCTTCAGTAACGGAACATGTCCCGACATTAATAGACGACAGAGCTTTCGTTCAGTATGTGTTCGATAACATAGATCACAACGTTAGCAGTGTTGACGGATATGGTAATTTTCATGTAATGGGTGGAATCGTCTGTGCAACGCCAGCTTCTTTCGTGAAAGTTGAAAATGAGGTTCTTCGTCCAGCGTCAGTGCCTTCTTCCAACAATATCGGGAGGTTTGGTTACACAAAGATCAGAACATATAACAAGCACTACAAAAGTGGACTCAAGCATTTTTCTATGGAGGATGTTAGCATACTTAACATTAAGCCACAGACTGCTGAATTCGCTAGAAATATCGACTTGTTATGGATGTCTGGACCAAGTTGTAAAGTGTCAAATTTTGTAGGATGGAGCGGATTCATGGAAACAATAATGCAATCTGAGGAGTGTGTGGAAATATCTGATGTACTACCACTTCCAATAGTGAACCTTGAACCCAGTAACATGTCGACTATATACTCCTGTTTGGAGTTTGCAACGGAGCAGTGCAAGAAACAAAATCAGTCATCATGTATCGTAACATTTTACCAGCCACTTTACGTTAAAGCTATGGACATCGTTTTAGCAGCAAATGTTGACAGCCCGCTCTCAAAAGTGATTGTACGTCTTCGAGGATTCCATTTGTTAATGTCGTTCATGGGTGCCGTTGGAAAAATTATGGAAGGCAGTGGCTTACAAGAGCTTTGGCAGCAACTATTTGCGAAAAACTCTGTAGTACATATGTTGACAGGACATTCTTACGCTAGAGCACTACGAGCTCACTTCTTAACTCAAAATGCTCTCTGCTTATTGCTTGTGACCAAAATCATTAACGATGAAGTGCTGTGTGAAGAAAGACTGAAAGAAGTTAAAGAAGATTATGAACTTTTATTCCAGGGGAAGAAGAAAGTAGAATATGTTCTACGCACCGATGCAGTGAGAAAGCTTATTTCATCGATTAAAACAGCTTTAGAAGTAGAAGCTCTGAAAAGTAGGACAGGCAAACTATGGGTCCAGTACTTTGAGCAGATAGAAATCATGCGTAATTTTGTTAGAGCAGAACGCACAGGGGATTGGGCACTGCACTTATTCAGCGTATAAAAAATGCTTCCCTATTTGCATGCCGGTGGCCATATTAATTATGCGAAATCTGCTCACATGTATTTGCAGCAGATGACAAAGCTGAAATCATATTTGTCATCTTCCGACTATGAAGAATTCGTGAAGAAGTGATTTTTCACTGTACGACGGTAATCGAAATTCTGGAGCGGAGTTTGGTCAGACTTGACCATTGAGCAGGTTTTGATGAAGAATATAAAGACGATCGGAAGTTTAACTCGTGGTCATGATATATCCGACTCTGTTCTCGCACGCTGGATACATTCTATGTCGGCATCAATGAAGGTACTGGATGCTTTGGAAGATTTCGCAGGTGTAGCTATCGCAATAAAACAACAGCATGTAGAACTTGGACAAGCCTGCCAAAAAAGGGACTTAAGGCACATAGAAATATTCGCAATGTGGTTACGAACGCATTCTCCTTTTGAGAAACCTTCCGATCTTCTAGTTTCTGTGCACAGTGCTGTTATAGCAGACGAAACAGTGAACTGTGATTCAGCTTACGAGCAGGGAATTAAGACCTTAAAGAAGCTTGATGGGAAATCTTTTGCGGACATCAAGCTTCAACGGAAGGACAAGGTAGTCAGTCTTGCAGCAATGACGAATGCCATGGTTGTTCGGGGTGTGAATCCTAACCAGCTGTTCCATCGAATGGCATGCGTTGTTCGAAGTGAAGAGGAACTGGAAGGTTGTATGAACTACGAACTGGCATCGATGCCACCAGCACTCTTCGACGCAACTATGCTTAGGAAAGGCACAATGTCAACTTTAAGAGGTGTTATGGAGGAAATATGCCCCCCATCTGAAACCTTTCCTGAAACTTCAAGCTTTGTTCTAGACGTAGGAGATTTACTGCATCGAGTTCACTGGCCAAGACCAGGAACTTTCACTGATGTATGTCAGAGCTATGTTCTATTCATCAAAGCAAATTATAAAGGACAGGTTACGATAGTTTTTGATGGTTATACGGAATGTACAACAAAAGCCACAGAGCGCATGCGACGAAGATCACAACTTTCGTCTTCAGAAGTGCTGGTAGAGCTGCAAACTGAAGCAAGTACTTCACAGCATCAATTTTTAGGAAATGAGGCGAACAAGGCAAGCTTCATAGCGCTTCTAGGATCACAATTAAAAGAAAATGGAATTACTGTGATCAACGCTTCGGGTGATGCTGACCGTCTTATAGTAGTTACTGCTATCGAACTGGGAAAAAGTGAGGAAAACCCTGTCTTTGTGGGCACAGACACCGACTTGCTAGTACTCCTTACGGCACTTGCACCAACAAATAATAACATTCGGTTGCTTATACCGGGCTCGAAGTCGCACCCCCCAAAATTGTTCGAATCTACGAAATTGCAGCTGGCCCTGGGTGACATGTATAATCATATGCTTCCTTCACGCAATATCTGGCTGTGACATCACATCGGCACCTTTCAAAAGAGGAAAAATACTCGCCTTTAAGACACTGGAAGCATCTCCAAACCTTCGCAAGAAAGTGGACATTTTTAATAAGGAGAATGCAGCAGTTGATGAGATCGTGACGGCTGGTAAAGAATTTCTTGTCGATTTGTACGGTGGAAAAATTTCCGATGGGCTTAACAAAACTCAATATAAGTGCTACGTCAAGACTGTTGCTAAACAGAAAATAGGTGCAACATTCGATTTAGCAACCCTTCCTCCAACATCAGCAGCAGCGAAGCAACATTGCTTAAGAGTGTATCATCAGGTTCAGGAATGGCGTGGTGTGTCCCTTCCTCCAGTCGAATGGGGCTGGAAGAAAAACAGTAATGGTGAGTTAATACCTGTCCCTAGCACACAACCTCCAGCTCCAGATATGCTGATGAACCTTGTAAGCTGCAATTGCTACGTAGGATGTAAAAAATATTGTGGTTGTCGGAAAGATGGACTTCGATGCTCACCATTTTGCAGCAACTGTGCAATTGAGGGATGTACAAATCAAGAGGATACTGCAGATTCAATGATCTATGAAGAAGAACATGAAGACCTGACCGATAACGAAATGCCGAACTTGATACCAACCGCAAGCAAGCGACGTGGATGCTCTAAATCCGTAGGTTCCTTCAAAAGAAAATGCTCGAAGTAAAATATTTGGAAGTATTGCCCATCTGGAAGTTGTTTTGTTACATTCTTGTGCAGTAACTAACTAAGGCTAAGCAAGTGGCACTCTGTTTGCTGCGCGCTCTATTAAACCACTCAGACTTGAGTTTTTGGACAAAACTAGGATATATTCTTGTGTATTTTTGTGTGCTCTACAACATTTGCTTCATTACTTTTTTTTGATAACACGTGACACGGAAATGAGCGAAAATCGAGTTGTATTGAAAATATGTATCGACAAATTTTCGCAGTTGTAATTTTTATATACTTTGTTTACATAGATTTCCAATTAAAGGTTTAAATGTTTTCACTGAATAGTCTGGAGTGTCTGCGATAACCTTGCGCAAACCGCACATCAATATCTCTCTTGTGTCCGATGTTATGTCCTTCAAAAGGAACCTAAGTAAAAAAATGTTCAATGGCGGCCATTTTCCAAGATGGCGGCATGTTACCAAGGTGGGATTTTTTGGGATTTTGAGTATGTTAATCAGGGGTATCCAAAGAACACATCCACCAATTTTCAGCTTGTTATACTATTTTTCCGCACTTTGCCCAATTTGGGCCTAATTTTCCTATATAACATATGAAAGAGAGTTAAAGAACACATCGCGTTCCAAAAGCTACGCAGCCTTATGGGGAGTCTTAACAATTGTTTTTGTTTCGCTGTAGGTTCTGAATAACTGAGTAACCATGGGCAATACGTTGCAACAGCGTATATTCACAGAATACATCCGTGCCAGCAGTTAAGCTTTGATCCAGAGCATCTACACGGAGAAGTACGGAACAGATGCTCCAACTAAATTCTCCATCAAGCGGATGTACTACAAATTTAGAAGACAGGTAGTGTAGTAGATGCATCAAGAAGAGATCGACCAAGGTTGTTAACAGAAGAACAGTTAATCGATATCAAACTGCATATGTTGAGTCCAAACAATCAGTGCGACGATTCTCAAACCAGTTCGGCTCTTTATTAGCAGTGCACAAACGACCTTGCGTGAGTACTTGAAATTGTACACCCATAAAGTTAGAGCGGTCCAACAACTGCTATCTAAAGACATGGATGCCCGAGAAGGCTATTGTCGCTGGTTCATGAAATCTATAACGCCAGAAGGGAAGGAACTCGATGATTGGTATTGGATTGATGTAGTAGTAGTATTTAGTGTTAATGCTCAAAATTCTCAGGTATAGCTCAGTAACAACCCACATGGTCTGAAAGAGATTGCCTCAGTATTCACACAATTTATTCAGTCAAGAATAGTAGAGTATTTAATCCATCTATCTATCTATGCATTTATAACAGTATATGTGTGTGTGTGTTTCTGGGGTCAAAATAATAATAATAATAATAATAATAATAATAATAATAATAATAATAATAATAATAATAATAATAATAATAATAATAATAATAATAATATGGAAGACTTAACTAACGTGGAACTAACATGCACCACTATAGACACTATAAATGTAAACAAATTGACGTGTTCAAAATCAGTGGATGTACAGGGATGATCATTCGTCTTGAAGCGCACTTGTAACTTGTTACTTTTAAACCATACATAAAATCAAACTGAAAATTTCTACGATACAAACATTGACAGAGAGAAACATTTTACATTGTTCTGCAAGTTTAACAGTGCTGCCAACCCAACACAGAGTTGTAGTTTTAGTAACGGCAGGTTGTTGCAAACTAAGGACACTGCAGTATCACAAACATCCATATTTTGGAGGTCTCTATAACAGTAATAACGCAATTGAGACGTACGAGGTCATTCACATGCAAAGTGCCTTAGTGTTGAATACCATGATTGTAATATAACGCATTTCAAAATAATAGGAGCAAAGTTACAAAGGATTGAAAGTTCATCTGTTTTCAAACGGCTTTATTTTGAAAAAGTTCTTAGGTAAACATCACATAGCTTTCAACAGACATAGAGATCATAATGCCGTTTAGAGCAATATCTCAAACTGTCCTGGAGATATGAGAAACGAGTAGAGATTACTAAACGGTTTAAAATGACGAATTTATGGGGAATTTAACAAACGATTAATGCTTTCCTTCACTTTTTGCAATGTATATAACACTACAGCAATAGTTTTGGTACTCATAAGAATTTCTTGCAAGTGGATAATTTTAAGCAGCATTCCAAACTCTACTAACATTTATTATGCTTCCTAAATGGTTTATTATATCAAATTGCTGCAAACGCAATATGATACCTCAATTGGAAATCATAAACGTGATTGGATGTGATACTTGTGTTAGCAATTTTTCAGAATAAAAGCTTTTGAGAAAAGTCACATTTCCAATTTCTCGTAACTTTGTTCTCATTAATTCAAAGCACGACATATCATGATCACAATATTCGACAGTAAGGTACATTTGATGCGCATTGCTTCACTCAAGGAGACATAAACCAATCATAAAAATGAGCATTTGGAGAAAATCATAGAATTTTGTTAGGAAATACGAGGGTTATTAGCAAATCTATGAAAGGATATAAACGGATATTAAGGTTAGTGTAAAGGGACAAGTTTTGCCGATAGATGTCACTACAGTCTTCGTATCTCTCCCATGTATTTTTACCTTTCATGAAAATTTACCATTTCTTTTATAAATTTCAACGTAGAGATTTCAAATTTTTAGAGAAGGAACTTCATAACCTATTAAAGGGAACAATTCGTGCCGATTTTTTATTTACAATTTTCTTCATTGTTGAAACAGTTCCATTGTTAAAGGTTTGGATATCCATTTTAACAATCAAGCCATTTCAAACAATGAAGAAAATTCTAAATAAAAAATCGGCACGAATTATTTCCTTTGATAGATTATGAAGTTCTTTTTCTAAAAATTTGGAAGTCTGTAGGTTGAAATTTGTAAAAGAAATCGTGAATTTTCGTGAAAGATAAAAAAATACATGGGAGAGATAAGAAAACTGTAGTGCCATCTATCGGCAAAACTTGTCCCTTTAAACCAACCTTAAGAAAAACAAACGAAATAACATTATATATACCTAGATAAACGGGTAACTCAATAAGTAGACGACTAGAACAAGATTGCATATACTCATTGACCTACCCTCGTATATTGCATGTTCCTCACTCACACCTGGTCTTAACCTTCAAGATACAATTTACGTATACACCGAGGTGTCTAATCGTTCTTGATTTTTCATGGAGCATAAGTTTTATTTGATCTATGAAGATGACATGTTAATTGTTCTTATTCGAAACGTCAGTTGGAACAAAATAAAGCGGAAATGGAATATTAAAAGTCTTATTGAATTACAAACATCTCCGTGAAAAATACGTAGAATGTACAAACTTTTTTTTTTACTTGTATTGTCCTGAGAAATATGTTTTTTAAAAGACTTTTTCAATCCACGTTAACAGTATCTCGTTGAGAAGAAGTTTTATTGGATTTTGTTACTTTAAAAGTCGCTAGAGACTTTTACTCGAATAAGAATCAATACAAAAGCATATCGAGAATCTTCTGGTGGATCAGGAGAGAAATGGGAGAGAATCCATTCGTTCGTAAGTCAGTGAATCAAAGGCTTCGGAAGGGGATTCTAAAAACAATCATAGGAGACTTACTTTAAAATCTTTATGTCTTATCATAGGAAAGCGCATTAAAGTGTACTGGACGTTTTACGTACGAACAGAATTCAATATTTTTCTATTCATTTAAAAGCTCACATGATTTATTTTCTGTGGAAATACCAAAGCAACAAACAGTTCAGAATCATTTAAAATCTAAAACTAAAACTTGAGATATATCAGTTAAGGTGCAAGACATTTTCATAGATAATGGCAAATTTTTAGACACGTCAGCTAGTTACCACTGTAACGAACATAAAATTTATAAATAAATAAATAAATAAATAAATAAATAAACGAATTCTGTAATATAAAGGAGATTCCAAAATAAGAGCACAATTAAAAAAAAAAAACTGTCAAAAAAGTAAGGTTTTCAGGAGGCCATTTTTTAATTTCTTTTGTATGTATTTCCATCAATCTATTTCTGTGAAAGAAAAGTAATCTACATAAAAAAATTGTAATTGCCTATTTTTCGTAAGATAACTGTGAAATTGTCATCTGTAGCGAGTTTTTTTTTATAAGTGCTTTTAGGCACGAGTCAGAAAATAACTTTAGAGAATACTATTGACTAAGAACATTTTGGGAAACAACGCTGTTTTCTCTGACCTACAATTAATTTGATTTATGAAGTTTTGGCATGAAACCCAGCTCACAACACGGAGATGCTGAAATGAAACTTAATAGAACAAATATCTCAAAACTGACAAAAATTGACTTACACTCTTTTGGAATCCACCCCTTATAAAAGAAATATAAGGCTGATTTTGTAACATAAAATAGTGTGTATGAAATAAATAAATAAAACTAAACTATTTTATATGAATTTTCCTTATTAAAGAATTTATGATGTTTGGTTTCCTTTAGACCATGAGATACTAAAATATACTACTGATTAGTTTCTACACAGTCTACTGGGCTAAAGCAGACGTGCATCTAACAATCAACATTACATTTGTGCATTTCTATGCAGGCCGGTAGCCAGCCTAAAAATGTAGGGGAATGTAGGGGGGGCTGAAGTTAGGGGGAGCCCGACCCAATCATATTATAGTTCATCACCATATTATAGTTCATTTCCAAGGCTACCGTGAAAATTTTAGGGGGACAGCAAAAATTTAGGGGCCCGGCCCCGTAGATCCCCCCTGGATACGGGCCTGCTTCTATGTCCGTGGAAAAGAGGACTCGAACTTAGCCCAAGGACATCTTCCATGACAATTTAGACTCCATCTTATTTGTAACCTTCTATGGAGAAGGTTGCAAACACCAGATTACTAGCACAAGATACTGACCTCCCAGTTGAGACGGACCTGATAATCACTGAAAAGTAAAAGGTATGAAATAGCCCTATGGAGGAAAAAAATCTAAAACTTTTATAAAGTCGCCGTTTCGTGGAAGTTCAAGAAAATCGTAATTTTAGTCACTGTCCGGTAAATATCCAACAATCAGTCACAAATCAAATTTTATCTGTGGTAATACATATAAAATTGACTGGTTTGGAATATATCTGACACCTTTAGACATTTGTATTCGTCTTCAGAAACTGGCCTATGGTCATACAAACACTTTTGGTCCTCGTTAATGTGGTGGGCTACCTATACACAACAGACACACAAGCAATGCTGCTTAAATACTGTGCCATTTGAGACCCATGGCCTCCTTGTTGCCGAGGTCGCAGGATTTACAATACTTTGGTGACCTGATTCAGTAGCCTTAAACAATACTTTTAAATATTAATACAATTACACATAAGTATAATGACACATACAATACCCTAATCTGACTGACTAACACAATAGAAATATATCCCTCCGCAAATAAATGAACCCATACACATTTTTTTAAATGGTAAATACGTGTTCGAGGAGAACGGATGGTAGGCATTATCAATACAAGGGGTACGTTATCCATGTGAAACTATTGATATAAAAACAAAAGAAGATGGACATTTAAAATAACGGTAACCTATCTTCAAGAGGAAAGTGACTTTTAGTTCGGACGTTGAAAAGTAACTTCAATTGTCGATAACGGATTCATACGGAATCATATCATATGCTTTATGTTAAAATGACAGTTTTATTGTCAACTTATATCAAATATAGAACATATTATTTATGTAGGCAGTCAAAATAGTTGAAATGTGATAGGACTAAACTACTTCCGAAATAAAATCTTGATTAAAAGACAAGGAAATAGCGGTACAGTTCGCGTCTTAGAAATCGTTACAAAAATTTTAAGTCCAAATGATAACAAACTCTTATTCCGTTTGCTTATGCATTCAGAAATACACGGCTCGATCTATTAGCTGCTTTTGGTATTCAATAAAACTCACCACACTCCTCCACCTCTCCTTGTCAAAAGCAATGTGTGACGTAATATACTCTTTTCATTCAGTCGAAAAATAAAGAAGAAGAAGAAAAAAAACAGGAACAAGGATTATAGCTCTAAAACTGTCTCCTTCATTATTTTGTTCTTAAATGCCTTTTTAGAGCCCGAATAAAATAAAAGTCACAAAATGTTTCCATAGCCGTCGGGGGGCGGGGAGCTATTGACCACCAAGGCCTACATCCTGTGTCCTGTTACAGGAGTGCCAATATTCATCTCTTCGAATCAGAAAGCTGTTTATTAGACACCAATATCTTTCGTATTCTATTACTCTTTTACATGTAACCCCTTCCCCTCCTAGGAATAGTTTCATTGTCTTAAGAGCCTGCCTTACTAAAAATAATACAAAATCTACCATTTTTCTTTTGCTTGTTTATTCATCAGTGAAAGGAGATAATGAAATGCAAGTCACCACAATCATAGATAATGCTATTCTTCAACAGAAAATATGAACATGAAGAATGTTCAGTGTTGCCATCCATAGAAATTACAGTGTTGCCAGAAAAACAATTTCCCTAAAATCTAAGTTAAGGCAGCGAGTAGAGGAACAAACTCAATTGCATTTGGTTACGTATCATATTGTTTTGGTTTCCTGTGAACTACTTTTTAAATATTAGTTGTATTAATTTGTATTAAACCAAATAGTTTTAACATACAGTTATTAAAACTAAATAATAATGTTAATTAAAAAGTAGTTCACAAGAAACCAAAACAACATGATACGTTATCAAATGCAGTTCAGTTCGCTTCTCTACTCGCTGCCTTAACTTAGATTTTAGGGAAATTGTTTTTCTGGCAACACTGTAATTTCTATGGATGGCAACACTGAACATTCTTCAGGTTCATATTTTCTGTTGTAGAATAGCATTATCTATGATTGTTGTAACTTGCATTTCATTATCTCCTTTCACTGATGAATAAACAAGCAAAAGAAAAATGGTAAATTTTGTATTATTTTTAGTAAGGCAGGCTCTTAACCCCGCAGTATATTGTTCAGATGGTAATTTATACGTATTCTAACTTCGTTTGAAATTCCTCCAGGATTCCATGTTGCATCGTACGGTCCACATTTCGCTTTTTTTGAGTCAAAACTTCCTAACTAGATATACATATATTATAGTAACAATGGAATTTTTTTTATTACCGTCCGACTGTCGTCGTTGTGCAAACATTCATCATGATATGATAGGGAAATGAGTTACATTAAGTTTGTAAAATTTAATATTAAAGTTGAAACATCACAAGTCAAAGAAAAGCATGTAATAAAAACAGCATATTTGAAAATAATTTCGGCTGAAATTAGTTGCGACTACACTAAATCCAAAATTGAACTTCTGAAATACACAGTATGAGCGTAGCACAAAGAAAAAAAATCAATAAGAACGGTCGGGATTCTAACGCAGGACCAGCCACATAGAAGTCCCTTACACTAACAAGTCATCTAACAGACAATTTCGCTAAGATTTGACAGATGGTTCTACCAAATATAACTTAATTTTCAGATAGTAACAAACTGTACTGCCTTAAAAAGTATTTCTAAACAAGGGGAAGTTCATTATGCACCCTATTACTAAACTACAAGAGGTCTACGTCACATCTGAACGGCGCGCTCATCGAGGCAACTTTTGGAATATCCCACTCTATTAGCTTTCAACGTAGCTAAAGGAAAAGTATGTGAATGACTGTAGTTGAACCACAGAGTTCTCAGTGAGCGAACGGGTAAAGTCATGGTTCATTAGCTAAAAGGTTTGTAGTTCGAAACCCGTTTCGGACACTAAAGATTTTTTAAATGCTTAATTCCCCTATATCTTAAGATCTTTTTCTCCCTTCTCAATCATCTGATGTTTTAAAAAGAGTTCACCATCTTAATTCGACAACTGCCTAATGTGAGCCTCGCAGTTCGGAACCTTTCGTTCTTTTGTTTCACAAAATCACAATTTTCGTCATAATACGGATGCTGTTCGATCATTTTTTCTCCAATTCTAAACTTGTATATGTAAAGCACCCCTCTATATCTCCATATTTGAATCTGTCTCAACACGTTTCAATCCCATGAACTCGTATGGCTTGGGACCAAACCTTCGACTCTTTAAACCAAATGTAATTGCTCTAGCAATGTGTTATCGTAATTCTATAGGTTTGTCGTTAAAAGTAGCGTGATTGTAGACTTTGCCCGGGAAGGGGGAGGGAGGCGGCGAAGATTGTCCGCCGTCAGAAGAGTTTCACTTCTTTTTTTATTATTGTATTACTATACATTTGTTCGAACAATATGTATTTATCAAACTCAAGGGAGAAGGGAATTACACTCTTTTGTCCTGCCCAAATGACGCCTCTGGAACATTTGCTTGCAATTACTGAAAAGAAATGAAATTTATCATTGAATAATACTCATTTCTGTCAGTAGTGTTTAGAACTCCGCCCGCATTATGGACTTCGAGAAGCACAAAACCTACTGCTGTGATTGACAATTTCCATAGATTTCACAAGAGGCATCTTCCTAGCTTGCAGTCTTTGAAAAAGGGAGAAAATGCAAATAAAGGTGTTTATGAAGCTATGGAAACATGTGACTTTTTTTTATTCAGGCTCTGAAAAGGCATTTGAGAACAAAGGAATGAAGAAGACAGTTTTAGAGCTATAAACCTTGTAAACCTGGTTCCAGTTTTTTTTTGTCTAAATACAAAGAGTATATTACGTCACACCCCGCTTTTAACAAGGAGAGATGGAGGAGGGTGGTAAGTTGTATTGAATACCGGAAGCAACTAATAGATCGAACCTTGTAATTTGAATGCATAAGCAAACGGAACAAGAGTTTGTTATTAATTTGGACTTAAATTTTTTGTAACGATTTCTAAGACTCGAACTGTACAAAGTTGTTTGGTGAGGACAACGCCATTTACCGAACTAATGTTTACAATGACCTAAAGTGTAGCTCTACCCATTATGACTCTGGACCTTATTACAAAGGTAACCAACACTTCCTGACTAGAGCTTAGTATACTTATTTATTAACATTAAAATAAAATGTTAAGAGTTTCAAGAACCTAACGTTCTCTTGATTCGTGTCAGATGAAGAGAACATTACGCTGTTGAAACTGTAAGAAGTATTTTAGTTCTAGTGAACAAATATGTTAAACTCTGATTAGGAAATGTTAGTTATTTAGAGAAAACCTAAGTAAAAGCATTCTGCGGATTGAAGGAAGAAGACGCTGCTATCCACAGACAGGATAAATGAGAAGAATTCGTATAAAGACTTTTTAGTATTTACATCATAATGATCTGGGATTCCTGATAGAAATCAATGGACTAAAAACAAAGATAGCATTAGTATTGAACATTGTTAACGCCGTATAAAAACGAGAATTTTAGGAATGATCAAAAGGCGATCTTGACCAATAATTAGTTTTTGGAGTACTAGCTACTTGAACGGCCCCTAAATCGAGTTTTCGTATTTTTACGGAATTAGCATACCAAGCTGAGTTAAATGATAATTTGGGTTTGACTACACTGTATGTAGTTCTCTAGATATAAGGCTTATAAGAAAATTTTTGATTCAAATATAATGGATCTTTTTTGAATCAGGGGCCACAAAATTTTTGAGCTGTCCCTAAATCAAGTTTTTTTTTTTTTTTTTTTTTTTAATATGGAATAAGCACATCATACTGAGCTAAGTGACAGTTTGGGTTTTAGATACAGTATAGTAGTTCTCCAGATATAAGGCTTACAAGAAAATTTTTGATTGAGATATAATGGATATTTTGATCCAATAAAATATAACATCCTATGGAAATGGAAAGATATAATGGACGTCAAGTAGATTTGTGGAGAAAAATATCTTTACAATCTCAAATAGAACTAATATATATATTGAAGTCAACTGATTTCATGTTATTGAATAACGAGTGAAATTCAAATAGAAATATTTTTTCTTCGAATATCAGTTATCCATATTTGAAGTCTTCTTTTTTCTATCTTTTTCCATTTTCGCTATGAACGTCCTTATTGCATAGGTATACTATAAAAAACTACATTTTAGACGCAGCACTCTTCTTTTCTTCCTTCGAACACCTCACAGAAATAAGACTTCTTTTCTTTTCTTTTCTAATAAAATGAAGGAGTGAAGTGTATAGATGCAAAACTTTCCATTTTCGCGGCACTTGCTACAGTCCTTATCGGAGAATTCGAAGATCAATGTTACATGTCAACCCCATTTTTTTATTCTTCTTCCACTACCTTTTCTACCCTCTCGTTCTCTTGACCTCCAAAAATTTCTCTTCCCATGCTTCTCTGCTATAAAACAGTTTTACTGCGAGTAATTCTTTCTTTTCCACTTTCTTTTGAAAGAAAACTTTCTTATTTTCGCTTCTACTTTTTTGAATTTTTTCGTTTTTTTTTTCTATAAAGAAACTACAAGGTGAAAGTTTTACGATGTTAAACTTAGAACCTGTCAGGAAAAAGGTTGAGAGAGAAGTGTGTAATAGTCCGTTGACAATACTTCAACAATATATTGATCTTTTTATTATTTATTTCTTGCTTCAATTCTACTTTTTAAAAAATTCTTTATTATATACTTAATTTTTTTTTTATATATTTCAAACTATTCTATACGCAAGAATCGGAATACTTGTACAGAATGATACATAAATCACACAACTCATAACACAAATATTTAATTTTTTGTTAATATTTTCCATGTACAGTCCGCAGCAAAAAACCTACAACATGAGCATGTAAGTTTATTGTGAAACGACGAAGTCTTTTTGCTCCAAAATAAGTGTGCAGCGGAGGTCGAGGAGGTTCCTCCTGGCGTGATTCGTGGTACTTAGATGTTATGTGGATTGCCTGCGCTGTTAGGGGTAGTTTCACAATAAACTTACATGCTCATGTTGCAGGTTTTTTGCTGCGGACTGTACAAGCTTTGCTATAGTATACTTAAATCTGACTAAAATTACTCGCTGAGCAAAACTATATGTTTATTGTAAAAATTAATAGCTTGTAACACTTTCTCCAACTATCCCTTGGCTTCATCAGGCACTATAAATACACACGTAATGACGGGTTATATTATATATATATATATATATATATGAGACAGCGAAACGATCCCTGAATGCTAATTGGCTAGAATAAGCAACTTCAGCCAATCTTCTTCTATCACAAAACCAGAATATAAGATACAGGGTGCGGCACGTAAAACCGGCCCGTAAAGTGAACACATAAAATGAAATGTAATGTATTGAATATGATTAACTACAACACATAAATTAAATGTAATGTATTGAATATGACTACTCATCTTCACAGCAGCCTTCACAGCAGGTGCTGAAAGTGTCCTCCGCCCACTTCAACACACATGTGAGCACGATTGAGGAGATTTATATATACCCTTGTCAGTTCTTGTGTTGTAATGCTATTGGTGACATCCTGGATCCTGGTCTTGAGTTCTTCAATTGTGTGTGGATTTGTTTCGTATACTCTTCCCTTTAACAGTCCACATAAGTAAAAGTCACACGTGGACAAGTCTGGTGACCGAGGAGGCCACAAGCCTTTGCTGATTGCCCTCTCTGGTGTAAACATCTCATGCACAAGGGACAATGATGCAGCTGATGTGTGGCATGTTGCACCGTCCTGCTGAAAGTAACATAACTGACGCTTCTCTTCGGTCAAGTGTGTATAAAACTCCTCCAGGATTCCCATATACACGTCACTGTTCACTGTCGTCTCAAGGAATATGGGCCCAATAACGCGTGTGGCGGAAATGGCACACCAAACACCAATCTTCTCATCATGCAAGGGTACCTGGTGGATTGCGTGTGGATTTTCTGTCGACCAATACCGGTTGTTTTGGGAATTTGCGTACCCAGACAGGTGGAACCACGCCTCGTCACTCATGATAAGCATTAGTGGATCCAAGAAACCACTGGCAACATTGCTCAACAGCCATGAACAGAAATGCACCCTCTTCTGCAGGTCAAACTCCTTCAGTTCTTGCACAACACTTATCCAGTACGGTTTTAACTTCAGTCCCCTTAAAACACGTCTGCAACTTCTCTCATTCGCATGAACCTGTTGACTCAATCTCCTGGTTAGGGGGGCGCGGTGGCTCAGTGGTAGAGCTTTCACCTCTGGTGCTTGGGGTCCTGGGTTCGATCCCAGCCCCCGCCAAGTGAACTTTGTGGTGGACAAACACCGTGCTCGTGGGTTTTCTCGGGGTTCTCCCGTTTCCTCCCACCTTCTTCATTCCACCATTTCACTCATCTCTCATCATCACCGTCTCCTTTAGCCTAACCGGCATAACCGTGGGACGTGAAACTGAAAGATTTCATTTCATTTCAATCTCCTGGTTGACTTTCGAGGACTTCTTGTTATTATCTCCTCCACCTGCATCTTTAATTCAGGTGTGCAGACTGATGGTCGTCTGTTCCTGGGAGCATTTTGAACCGATCCCTGTACGCCGCCATTTTTCAATCAATTCCTGAATGGTGCTTTTTGCTGGCACAGAACGTCCTGGAAATTTCTCCCGAAACAAATTCTTTGTTTTCACAAAAGATCCAGTGAGAATGAACCCTTCAACAATGGCAACACGCTCGGGTATCGAATACGGCATTATCACACACTGACACTCACCCGGCTTAACACAACGAGGCCTTTTTCTCAACCTGGTTTCGACAAGTTTCACTGGCTGCGGCTGCACGTGACTGCTGCAGGTCACGTAAGTCGACCCGACCTCGACACGCCATCTCTTGGTAGGAAGGTAGATTATTTAAGTGTTGCCAAAAACACAATATATCAGAATATTACGACGGGCCGGTTTTACGTGCCGCACCCTGTAGAAACAACATTTGCTAATTCCCTCCCCCTGTTAAGTTGAGTTGACTTTGAGTTTAAAGTCCTGGTTCAGCAGCGAGGCTATATGAGACGTGGACCTACTGATTAACGTGGAATCCGAACCACATGAGCTCCTGCCGGGAATCGAACCCGGGTCTCCCACCCTAAGCCTCCCCCTGTTTATACCATATTCATACATATCTAATTTACAAAATAACCTTACAAATAACTATTAAATATGAACACTAAATAAATAGTAAAGAATAAATAAATCATATAGAATAAATAATATTGAGTAAATCAATAAATAATACTGAAATTTACAAAAATAACATGCACAATTAGCATATTCAATCTTTAAGGCTCCTTAACAATTTAGGATCATGAACTGGAATTCAAGACTTAAAATTGATGAAAAGTGGAGTAAATTGTCAAGGAGCCTTAAAGATAGAATATGTTAATTGTACAGGTTATTATTATTTTTTTTTTGTAAATTTCGGTACTATTTATTGATTTATTCTATATTATTTATTTATTCTTTACTATTTATTTAGTGTTCATATTTAATGGTTATTTGTAAGGTCATTTTGTAAACTAGATATATATGTATTAGATATATTAGATATATATTTTGTAAATTAGATAGGGGGTCAACAGGGGGGAGGAAGGGAATTAGCGAATTTTGTTTCTGTTTTATATTCTGCACTGAGAAAAAAAATGTAGGTGGCATACTTAAAAACGTAGGTTACATTCGTAATTCCTGTAGTTTCTGGACTTAACGTACAACCGTATATAACATCCTGCAGCAAACGTATAGCTGAAAAAGTATGTATTATACGTACTGTCTGCACAAGTGCAATGACGTCATTCGTGTGACGTTATCTGCAGTAACAAGTATATACGGAGGTAATATCTAGCTTTGTGACGTCAGGGTCGTATGTAGCATGTGGGTTAATAATGACGACATACACTGACTATCAGGACGGAGCATGATTTCAAGAAGTATGCAATATACGTTCTGTACGTATGTTTCTTGCGTTCAACCCCGAGACAGCATCTATATTGTACTTGTGCCCCATACGTACGACTAGATACAGTATACGTATTGTACGTATGTATTATACATATTTTCCTTATGTCGCACACAGCTTGTCCAGATACAGCATACAGAATATCCGTATGCACCATACAGAGTGCATATATGTAGCTTACAGACTGTCTGCATGCAGCATATAGATTATACGTATGTCGCGTACAGGTTGGCCATATGTAATGTATAGATTGGATGTATATAGCTAATAGGTTGTCCATATGAAATATACAGATTTTACCTGTATCGAATACGTATTGCCTTCTTGTAATGTATGGATCGGACATATGCAGGATCTAGAGTGTACGTATAGTGCACCATTATTAAAGTGCTGCAACATACTGCAAAGTGCATGATACATTCTTACTGTAATGTTGTCAAATATTGTTTTACTCTGTATGAAAACAAAAATAGCTTAAAATATGGTTGATCTCCTTTGTGCCAATAATAATAAAATTAACAATACTACACTTTTCAAATCTTAGTTTGGAGCAGTGAAACTGTCCAAAGAAATGTATTTACCTTCAGGGTGTCCTATAAGTTTGGGCTTCCTGCTAATTCGTTGGAAAGCTACTGCAAAGTCAAGTGTTGAAAAGTGACACAAGCGTTAATTTTAAAATTATGGGCACAGCAGGGGCGGATCCAGGACGGACTTCTGGGGGGGGCGGTGGGCGGTAATACTGCTACTTTTAAGAGCTCCAAACTTGTTATGGATGGGTTTATTTATATATAAAATAAGAAAGTTTCCTCTTGTGGGGGGGGGCGATCGCCCCGATCGCCCCCCTCTGGATCCGCCCCTGGCACAAAGGAGGTTAACCATATATTAAACTATTTTCGTTTCCATACAGAGTAAATCAATATGTGATATATTACTGTAAGAATTTATCATATGGTTTGCAGTTAGTTAGTTGCAGCACCTCAATAATAATGCAAAATGCACAGCCTTATACAATCCTATATTCAAACTCAAACAAGATTTACGTACAATCATTTATTAAGCTGTTATCATCCATTGCTTGTACGATATAAAGATTATTTTACCTCATTCTTTTCCTTAATAGTATCTTCTACTAAAGTGCAGTTGTTACCACAAGAGGCCTGAATAGAATTTTCCAGAAATAACTTCTCTGTACATTTTAATTAACATGTTTTTTTTTTTTTTTTTAAATGTCGCAATAATTAAAAGTGTGGTGTCAGCCGGAAACGCATTCGCTTACAATATTATTCCTACTCAGTACTCGCCATTAAAAATGAAACACCAAGAAGGAGACTGGGTAGATGCGCCAAAGTTCCCAGGCCGATACCTAATAGTAAGTGCAGAATACTCTTAAACGTTCGCTGTATTCGCTGTGTGACAACGTGGTGACAGCGGAGGCGTTGTGCAGCCATCGACTAAACATATTTATTCTTCCCTGCTATAGACATTCTGCAAATTTGGACTTTCCTGGATGCATCCTTCTTAGTGCAACATTTTAAGGAAAGAGCAATTTAACAGTCTCATACATTGCTTAAAGAAAGAGCAATGATTCTCAGAATTACTCGGAAGATATATATACACAATAATTTAAAACGGTTATTTCAAACTTTGCAATTCAAAGCACGAAAAGAACTATAGATAAAGGAACACTGATTTTAGCCAAATAGTAATTAGTAAACTCAATCACACTCAGTACCATTAGTTGCTTGGTGTTATCCGTAAGTCAGAGATCACGGTATCTCATTTCGTGTAGATTTTTGCATTTGTTTAACGCTAAAAATGTATTTTATCGCTAATTGAACCCAGTACCATATATATACCGACAGGACGTACCTTAGTCACAAGGTGACATGAGTGAAACACTAAACTATTCGGTTGACACCTGCGGCCTTATCAACACTAGAGAAAGTTACAAAGTGATTAAGTAAATACGGAACATAGTTCATACAAAGTATAGCGATGTATGAAGTCTCCGTTTCATACGACTTGGATAAAGGATACATCTGAAATAGCAACAAAGAAATATATAATGATTTCTCTGGATAATTTGGATTAGTCCAGAATTCGAACACACACACGCTGGTAAGTCCAACATTTTTTTTTTTTAACTTCTTTCTTCGGATTCCCAATAAAGTTGACTACTGAAAAGCTGAGTTATAGATTCTGTATTAAAACAACACCTTCGCTAGACATGTTCAGTATACACATTGTCTTACATACAGAACAATACATTAGTTATTAATGCATGTCTGAAATAATAGTGCTTCGTATAGAATTTTACTTCATCCAATCGCAATAGCACAAAGATAAAAAATATTGCTAGGGATAATGTTCTTATTACAGAGAAAAAGAATTAAAATGACTTAACATTAACAATCATTTTCTTTAAACAGAGATAATATTTTATTATAATTTATGGAAGAAAGAAATAATTTGTAGTACAGTATCTTTATTAGGGTTATATATTCGTACAAAATAATGTAAGTACAACTGAGTCTGTCTTCAGAAAGGGCGTACTTTTAGCCACAACCTACACTGCTTCTTTTGACTGTCTTTCAAGCAGAATCCTGGTTTGATGCACGAAATACCTGCAACAAAAATCAGAAAATATTTAAAATGTTATATTCAGTGTGCTTAATTTGGTTGTACTTAACAATACAAAGTATCTTAACATTTTTGAGATTAAATGGACAAAATCTGTTCGGTCAGGTATGGACTTTTGGGTTGCACGTAGAAAAACTATGAAGTGTTTATTGATGCTGAACAACAACTCAAAATGTATTACCATTCAAAAGTAAGTGGGTACCTCAATGGTGTTCGGGCTACCATGGGGTACCTAATGTCTGTATTTTTTAGATATATGAAAATATATGTCTCTAAAATGTAAGGAACTGACATCTGTTTACCGAAAACCTCAACTCGGTAAGCCTTATGGATATCGAGATATGGGAAAATAAAGAGCGACACTACAGAACTGTGGAGTTTGCGTACTAGATGGTGCAGTTTCGGAAACGTAATTACGAGGGCTTACAACAACCTCAAAAGTAGTTTCAATTAAATACACTACACACACGCCCTGATGGGGGTTTTCGGGTACCATGATATTCCCAGAACTCTCATTTCTAAATATTCTAAAATATGTCTTAATAACGTTTTAAAGAACTTTAGAGGTGTGTGTTTACCGAAACCGCAAGTCGGTACGCCTAACAGTTACCGAAATATGGTGAAATAAAAAGCGACACCATAGGTACGTGGAGCTTGCATATTAGACAGTACAATTTAGAAAATTAATTAAAATATGACTATCAAGATATTGTCAAATAAAGGGAGGATCCATATAGTTATGGGGTTTTCGTGTTAGGTGGTAAAATTTCCGAAACCGGTCATGTAAAGTTAATAAGCATCAGTAGCAATTTCATCTTAAAATAATTAGGTATTTCCATGGAGTTTAAGAACATCATGGGGTCTACCAAGATTAAATTTTAAAAGTTTTGTAAAATATATTTTGACATTTGTAAAGAGTATTAGAAATATGTATTTACCTAAAAGTTCCAGCTAGTACATCTAGCAGCTAGAGAGACACCATACAATAAAAGCGTATTAGATCTTGAAATTTCAGAAAACAATTATTGATCCTAACAAAAGTTAAATAAGGTGGTACTTATATGGGTTAAGTGAGAACCTCAGACTCGTCAGTACAATTTCGATCGAAAGATTAATTCAGCTCTAAATTTTCTTTGGACAATTCCAAGCGTTCATCGGGCTCTGAAATAAAGTGAACATTTTTTGTCAATATCTAATATAGCAAGCGAGATATAAGGAATTATGTATTTTATGACGTCGTAAAAATAGAGACCCACATGGATTTGTACTTTTGAGTATTTGCTGTAAGAAGAAGAAATTTCAGAAAACAACCGTATATACCTTAATAGACAATTAAATGGGCGGGGGCACAGTGGCTTAGTGGTAGAGTGCTTACCTCTGGTGTATTGGGTTCTTGGTTCGATCCACGGCCAAGTCAGTTTGTAGTGGACATCGTATTCGTGGGTTTTCTCGGGGTACTCTCCTCCCACCTTTGCATTCCATCAATTCTGTCAACAACATTCACTTGCTTTAATCATAATCTCCCTGAGACTAAAATGCATAATCGTGGGTCGCTACACTGAAATATTTCCTTTTATTTAATTTTAAAATTAAATAGGGAGTTAAGTATGATCGTATTTCTATGGGTTAAGTGAATACTCCAATAGTTTCTGCAAAAAAAAAAAAAAAGATTAGTTAAATACCCTACCACTAAGCTACTGTGTCCCCGCCCACTGAATTGTCTATTAAGGTATATACAGTAGTTTTCTGAATTTTTTTCTTTTAGGAAAGACCCAAAAGTACAAATCCATAAAGATCTCTATTTTCACGTCATAAAATATATAATTCCTTATATCTTATTTACTATCTTAGATATTGACAGCGAATTTTCATTCTTTTGCACAGCTCGATGAACCCTTGGAATTGCCTGAAGAAAACCTAGGACTGAACTAATCTTTCGATCGAAATTGTACTGAGGTACTGATTTAACCCATAGAAGTACCATCTTATTTAATTTTGTTGCGACCAATAATTGTTTCCGAAATTTCAAGCTTTTATTTCACAGTGTTTCTCCAGATGTTAGATGTACTAGCTGGAAGTTTTGGGTAAATACATATTTCAAATACTGTTTACAAATGTCAGATTATATTTTCAAAAGCTTTTAAAATTTAATTTTGGTAGACTCCATGATGTTCTAACACCCCATGAAGATATCTAATTACTTTAAGATGAAATTGCTACTGGTGTTTATTAACTTTCCATGACCGATTTCGGAAATTTTAGCATCTAACACGAAAACCCCTTAACTGTGTTGGTCCTCCCTTTATTTGACAACATCTTGATAGCCGTTAGTCATATTTTAATTCAATTTCCGAATTGTAGCGTCAAGTATGCAAGCCCCACATACCTATAGTTTATTCCCCCCCCCTAAAAAAATCGGTTCTTTACATTTTAGAGACATGTATTTCCATATATCTAAAATGCAGAAATTAGGTACCGCATTGGAACCCCATTGGAGTACTCACTTACTTTTGCATAGCAAGGTAAAAACGCCAGTGGTTCTCACTTTAAGTTTGAAAACATACTATTTTGTCTCTTCTCTGAGCATCGTGAATCTGTCGGAGCTGTACCATAGTTGGAAAGACTCACTGATCCTTCCTATAGTGACCATGTAGTCAGAATTCAAAAAGGAGTAGCCCTTGAAGGAAAAACAATATTTTAAAATCCTTGCACCAGTAGTCGTCACCTTAAAATCAAAATGTTCCAGTAGTAGTCAGGATTTTCTACCAGTGTTCATCACTCAAATAACTTGACAATTTATTCAAAAACGCACTGTGTATCAGTTTAGGGTTGAGAATACAATATAAAGTAGTAAGCTTAATAACTTTGCATTACTTTTAGCACTCAAGAAAGAAAATAAAAACGTTTTTACATACTTTTTAAAGCAATTTCAGAAAGAAAAATGTTAACTGAATACAAAAGTTAACTGTATATCACTTCCACGTTAAGAGTACAATATTAAATACTATGTTTAATAACTATACGTCACTTTAAACTCTCGAGAATGAACATAAACAATTGTACATACATTTTAAAAACAATGTGAGAAACAAAATAAGTTAACTGAATTCAAAATTTAATTATACATCACCTTAAGCTTAAGAATACACTATAAAATGCTGAGATTAATAAAAAATGAAATCTTTAAGTTTAACGTCCCACGGTTATGCCGGTTAGGATAAGGAGACGGTGATAATGAGAAATGAGTGAAATGGTGGAATGAACAAAGTGGGAGGAAACGGGAGAACCCCGAGAAAACCCACGAGCAAGGTGTTTGTCCACCACAAAGTCCACACGGCGCGAGTTGGGATCGAACCAGAGACCCCAAGCACCGGAGGTGAACGCTCTACCACTGAGCCACCGCCCCCCCCTGAGATTAATAACAATGCATTACTGAAGAATGAAAACAAAAATGTTTTAGCTACCTATATTGTATTTACATGTTATTTCTCATTAACATTTTTTTTTTTTTTTGATAACTCATGATCAAGTCTAGGGATGCGCAAGAGAAAAGATTTGAGGTTGTCTCCTCTCGAAAAGGTGCCGCGAAAGTTGTCTCGTCTCGAAAACTGGATCCGTTTCTATTGGAAAAGCTCTATCTTGTCTCGAATTTCGTAACAAAAATTGTCTCGTCTTGTCTCGTGCGCATCCCTAATCAGGTCCATAGCCAAAAACTTCATTTCGGAGGGTGCTCGATAGGGCTTTGGGATATCCGAATTTAGATATAGATAATCGATGTCGACAAACTATCGAAACTTGTTCGAAATATCGAAAAATACAGCAATATCGAAATATAAACAATATCAAAAATCGAAAATATAGAAATATGAAAGAGATCAAAAATATGGATATATCGAACAAAAATGGATATATGATCTTGGAATACGATTTGGTGGAATAATGAGGGAGAAAAATAATCATTGATTAAATATTAAATTGAAAAGAAATAAGAGCCTGACGCTCAAATACTTATCTATCCGGCACCCATCTTGATCCCCATAAAATATCATGAAGTGCTTCATTGATTCTAAAGCCAATAATAGTAATTTAACAATAAACACAATATATAATTTACTACGCACCTTGAAATGTAGAAATTAATGATTGTAATCCCCAGCTTTCCAATAGACCTTTGATTTCTCCAAATGAAGATTCGGATATCTTGTTTCTTCTCAAGCAATAATGGGTTACAATAATCAGTTGCAGTCCAAAGCCAAGTCACTAAGTTAAGCATAAAAATAAAAGAATTCATTAGTTAGATGCATACAAAATCCTACGCATGTAAATCCGAATCTACTTGTATTAAATTGTAAATTTAAACAAACTAAATTATACTACAGTTATAGTGACATCAAACATACATTAAATAAGGTATACAGGGTGTCTCAAAAGTCCCCTGACATAGGGTAACTCTGTTATTATCAGAGTTACAACAGAATGTAGGAGGGAAAAGCATATCCAATTATGATGTTTTCAATCTAAAGTGAAGGAATTTTTAAAATCGGATGACCCGTTTGCGCTGTACACTCTCTATGCGCCCAATGTGAAATGAAAATGCAACGTTGCCATTTACCTGGACCCACAACAGAAGTGAGTGAAGTTACTGTCTTTTACGCTAACATGTCGATGGCCAGCCCCCGTTTCAAACAGTAACTTCATTCACTTATGTCGTGGGTCCAGGTAAATGACAACGTTGCATTTTCATTTAAAATTGGGTGCATAAAGAGTATACAGCACATTCATCTTGTCCGATTTTTTAAAAAAGTGTTCACTTTAGATTGAAAACGTCATATTTCGAGATGTTTTTCCTCTTACATTTTGTCGTAACTCTGATAATAACAGAGTTACCCTATGTCAGGGAACATTTGAGACATCCTGTATACATCATAAGAGGTTCCTTTCTTAATTCTACACGGATGTGGTTTCATTGAATGTGAGGTGGGTGATACACATTAGGCCTTTTGGGAGTACGTCACACGGACGACCGTAATTTTGTGTTCAAAATTTTTATGAACTGGTGGGATATGTGATACATATGGCCACGGGCTAGAATTTTCTCAGTATGTCAAATATGCAATCAGATTTCATGCAGCTTAATTTGGTGAAAAGCTATTGCCAATTGAACGTTACATTTACCTCTTTCTTGCAGATGTTGAACCATGCCGTTAGCACGTGAGGAATGGATCGAAATAATCAAACTGTGGGGCGGGAGGAGTATATGTGCAGTGGTTGCCGATTGCAGAGTCATCCACAATGTGACTCTGTGTCACATGTTTCAGTGTCACAGTAATTAACTAAATTTGAGAAGACGGGCTCATTCGTGAACATACATCGTAGCGGTTCAAACTCGCGGGACCTTGTTCCTTCCCCATTTTGAACCGGTACATGAAAATGCCATTTACTCCATGTTTGCCTGCGCCGATTTTGAAAATTCCTTCACTAATCGATTTCTCCCGTTGAGTACTACAAGAACCAGTTAAAATCTCGCGGGCCCTTTATTCTTCCCCATTTCGAACCGGTACATGAAAGTGCGATTTTTTTTCATGCTTGCCTGCGCCGATTTTGAAAATTCCTTCACTAGTCGATTTCTATCGACGAGTACTACAAGAATCAGTTAAAATCTCGCGGTCCTTTTTTCTTCCCATTTTGAACCGGTACCTGAAAATGCGATTTTCTTCATGTTTGCCTGTGCCGATTTTGAAAATTCTTTCAGTAATCTATTTCTCTCGTCGAGTACTACAAGAATCAGTTAAAATCTCGCGGTCCTTTTTTCTTCCCCATTTTGAACCGGTACATGAAAATGCAATTTTCTTCATGCTTGCCTGCGCCGATTTTGAAAATTCCTTCACTAATCGATTTCTCTCGACGAGTACTACAAGAATCAGTTAAAATCTCGCGGGCCCTTTTTTCTTCCCCTTTTGAACCGGTACCTGAAAATGCGATTTTCTTCATGTTTGCCTGTGCCGATTTTGAAAATTCTTTCAGTAATCTATTTCTGTCGTCGAGTACTACAAGAATCAGTTAAAATCTCGCGGGCCCTTTTTTCTTCCCCATTTTGAACCGGTACATGAAAGTGGGATTTTTTTTTCATGCTTGCCTGCGCCGATTTTGAACATTCCTTCACTAATCGATTTCTCTCGTCGAGTACTACAAGAATCAGTTAAAATCTCGCGGTCCTTTTTTCTTCTCATTTTGAACCGGTACCTGAAAATGCGATTTTCTTCATGTTTGCCTGTGCCGATTTTGAAAATTCTTTCAGTAATCTATTTCTGTCGTCGAGTACTACAAGAATCAGTTAAAATCTCGCGGGCCCTTTTTTCTTCCCCAAGCCAATATTTTTTTTGTATATTTTGAATGTATTCAAGTATGGAACAAAAGTATTATATAATTCCCTTAGTAGGCTTCTCAACTTAATATTTTTCAACTTAAATTTTATTTATTTTAATTATTTATTTTCTTGTGACTCAATATTTAATTGCAATCGTTCATTGGGGAGAAGGGTGGCCATTCTCAAATATATAAATATAGTATTCTTAAAATTTATGTGTTCTCGTACTATTAGTTTCTTCCACTAGACCTGGAAATTGCAAAATTAATACCTGGAAAACCTGCAAAATTCAGGGAAATTGAGTTCCATATTTATGTATGAACACTGCTATTTACATTTTTTTTTTCGAATAGGGAGAACTGTACGAAAGGGTGGTTTGAGAATAGTATAACAGTAGGTTTCTGGGAGTGTTGTTCGAAATGAAATCTTTAAGTTTTACGTCCCACTATTATGCTGGCTAGGCTCAAGATGACGGGGTGTTGTTCGGTGGGGGTCAAGGTTGCCAATTTTGGGTAAAGTCGCTAAATAAGGGGAATTCGACCTCAACGATAGCGCAGGGTGACCATAAAATTTTCAGTTAAAAACGGGACAGGTTCTTGCAACACTAGACTTTTAGATCTACCTTTGTTCTTATCAGTGCCTTGATATCAGAGTTCCCCCTCTCTCTCTTCGTTACAGAGCGGGTACTTATGAAAAAGGAAAGACACGTTGAAGTTTGTTTAACACACAACCAACTGCTAAAACCTCTGCTGCCTTTCGAGCAGTACTGCGAACTATAGAGTATGTTTAATATAGGGATTTTCAGTTCAATTTTTGCCGCTTTGTTATTATTAATACTTTTAAAAGGAGTAAAGGTACTGGGTTTGTTATTTACTTCTTTCATTTACATAAAACGGGACGAATACTACTTTTTTCCATCTACTGACGGGACGGCCGCGACACGCCCCTAAAACGGGACTGTCCCGGTCAAAACGGGACGTATGGTCGCCCTACGATAACGACAAAAAAAAAATTCCGATTGGAGACTTTTTTGGGTGATTTTTAAATAACGATTTACCTACTTACACATTTAGCGACTTTTTGCTGCAAACAAAATGTTCATCTGTAGAGAAGCATTATTAGTTCAAAACAGTTTTTACGTTCTTTTTTTCTGTTTGTTTGTTTTAATCAGCGCAAGTGATGAAGAGTTTGGAAATACAGCGTACTCACTACTCCACAATCCTGCATTGTTATGTTACCCTTGCCCTCTAACGAAGAATAACTACAAACTTGATGTCCTTTAGTTCGCAGAGTTTCCGTTGAGAGACACACGTAATACATCATTACCGATAGCAACAAGATTAGCTATAGATGCGTGAAAAAAGGCGAAGAAGGTGTTTGTTATATTTGTCCTCTGGGGTCTTTTAATTATTCTGCACTTTTTCTTTTACAAAAAATTGCTTAACGTAAGTACTGTAGTGTTAATTATTTCGGAACTATTTTGACCACAACATGAACAAAAGTACCCGAAACAACCTGAAATGATCCCTGAATTAAAGGATTGGTTGCGCCCTGTTTACAAAGATGTGAATAGAACCAGCGGCGCAAATCTGTCTTCAACATTGGGGGGGGGGAGGGGGGAGGTAAGACCGTTACCATACTTTTTTTGGCGATGTCCAAAATACTTATGAAGTTGAAAAACAATGTTGTGGAGGATCAGAGTTGTCTTTAGCGTTAGGAGGCTGCAGATTTGAGGCTTATTCTGGGGGACATCTCACGTTCCTTTGTAGCAATCGGACAAAAATCATCAAATTTCTCCCAAAAAACACATTTCAAATCGGATTATTTGGGAGAAGTCCCCCTCAGTTCCAAGATTGGAGGGGACATGTATCCGTCATCCCCCCCTGGATTTGCGCCAGTGAGTAGAACATATTGTTTAGTTTACATCTACAACTTTTACAATGCTTATAGACAATGAATTTCTCGATTATTTCTTATAGCGACTTTTCACCCAAAATTGGAGTCGTCACCTCTCGTTTCGCAAACTTATTGCCAACATTTTAGAAACTGGTTGCGGGGAGAGCTACAATGGATGATTCAAGTTATTTCGTCGCTTCCGCTGTGAACCTAAGTACAAGATTCCAAAAGTCACATTTTTTTGGTTCCAAACAATATGTCTGCTGGGTGAAAGCATAGACTGGAATGTGTTGCCTTTCCTACCTTATCTTTAATCCCATAGTAGCTCCTTTCCCAAAGTTAAAAAAATGCAATTCTTCCTTTCTTAATAGTACTTATGACCCAAAGTATTACGTAAGCATTGTATGTTACTTATGTAGCTCACAGAGCCGCAGCTATGGGCGAGCAAGCAAAGCACGTGTCCCGGGCGCGTGGTTGGAGGGGCGCCTAAAAGAGAGGTTATATATTAGTACTTTTCCTGGCGGTATTTAATACTTTTCATCAGAGTGCGAAATCATGAAATCAAAGTGAGAGGAAAAAATGAAATGAAATCTTTGAGTTTTACGTCCCACGGTTATGCCGGTTAGGCTAAAGGAGACGGTGATTATGAGAAATGAATGAAATGGTGGAATGAAGTAAGTGGGAGGAAATGGGAGAACCCCGAGAAAATCACGCACACGGTGTTTGTCCACCACAAGGTTCACTTGGCGGGGCTAGGATCGAATCCGTGATCCCAAGCACCAGAGGTGAACGCTCTACTACTGAGCCACCGCGGCCCTAAAAGTGAGAGGAGACTGGAGGAGTGAAGAGAGAGAGAGAGAAACAGAGAGAGAGAGAGAGAGAGAGAGAGAGAGAGAGAGAAGAAAACGCTCGCACTTTTACACTTCAAAGTAAATTAAGTCATTTATTTTTTCTGTCCCCCTCCTCCCCCTCCCCTAAGTTCTGTCAAAGTAAATAGCTAAAAACACTCCCAGGCCAGAACCGCATCTACGTTGGAAATTTGATCGAGATCGGTCGGTCGGTGCAAGAGATTAAGAAAAAATGAAATGAAACCTTTGAGTTTTACGTCCCACAGTTATGCCGGTTAGGCTAAGGGAGACGCTGATGATGAGCAATGAATTAAATGGTGGAATGAAGTAAGTGGGAGGAAATGGGAGAACCCCGAGAAAACCCACGCACACGGTGTTTGTCCACCACAAGGTTCACTTGGCGGGGCTAGGATCGAATCCGGGACCCCAAGCACCAGAGGTGAACGCTCTACCACTGAGCCACCGCGGCCCCCGGCCGGGAATCGAACCCGGGTGTCCCACGCCAAAGGCGTGTTCATTAACCACTTAGCCACGAGGGAGCTCATCTGTGAGGCAGTGTAAACCCCCCAAAAAAGAAAGAAAATAAACGCACACTGGATGTTTGCGCAATTGAGGATCAAAACATTCTCAATGGAGTATGAGAAATAGTAAACGTCAATCAATGTGTGCTTTTGCTTATTCATTACTTCGTTAATACTTAATTCCTTCTAGAAATAGTGAAACAATACTATGAAGAAACACTAATTAAACTAATAACAATTACGTTGTATTTCTTACCATACCGTTTTTACCACCCATAGAATTTCAATCTAGCACTATACTGCATTAGTCACGCCGTAACGAAAGCTGAAATTCAAAGACCTGGCACTCGTTAACTGTTGAAGCTGTGTTGTAGCTACCTGTATATCACGCGGCCTGCGTTGGTACTCCTCAACATAAATACGTCACAGCCCAAAGCCAGGAAACATCACAAACAGAAGACAGGGGCACAAGCAGTGCCTGACACTTCACGAACTCAAACCCACCAAGACTCAACTCAACATGACCTTCAATTACGTTCTAGAAACCAAACCAGTGCTAAGGCACAAACTCACCAACTTCCTATATGAAAACACAAGAAAAAAATCTAACGTTTTGGTTCCAAAGTGATGACATAACAATAATACTAAAAATGTTTTAATTTTCAGTAACCCAAACATTAATTAACTAGGGAACATAACAAAGCAAAAATAAATAAATAAAAATAAATTAAATTAAAAAATAAAAACCTGACAAGTAAGCTCTCCCTGACTACTTTTTTTTTTTAAATTTCAGTGAGGCTGTAAAATATGTCAATATCTTCGTTATATATATATATATATATATATATATATATATATATATATATATATATATATATATATATGTATATTTCATTGTAAACAAGTTCTTTAAACAAAAGAAAGCTCTGAGAGCGCTTACCTCTGACGCGGTAGGTCCCTGGTTCGATTCCTGCTCCCGACAAATAGGCTTTTGGTGAACACTGTAGTTGTGGTTATTCTTAAGACTTTCCAGTTTCCTTACATTTTCTTGATTCCACCATTATCATGTATCTCATCGTCACCTTCTCTCTTACATTGATGTACAATCATGGGGCGTTAAACTAAAAGAAAAAAAAATCTTGCAAATATCCTAGTAAAAATGAGTTTTCTAAACTACACTAGTGGCCCCGCGTAGCGTATTCGCTAACGCTCTCGCCTTCGGTGCGAACGGTCCCGGGTTCGATCCCGGTGGGGGAACTCGGTCGAAAAAGTATCAAAAGATTTTAAGTCCAGCCATCCTGAATGAGGTTTCCTCGGCTTTTCCTCATTCACAGCAGGTAAATGCCGGAGTGGTACCTAACATATAGGTCCCAGGCCGTTTTCTTCCTTTAGTTATGCAATTATGTTAAGCAGCCCTGTAGTAAAACTGCTCCAAGTAATAAATCGTCACATATAAAACGGAATGAATAAACACATAACATTCATTTTGCTACCTTGAAATGTAAAATGTTTCAAAACATTAATATTCAAAGATTTCTCAAAATTCAGATTCACCCATTCCATTGTCCTCAATCATTAACGAGTTTTACAATAGTAAGAATTGTATTCATAAACTACATTACTTACTTAGTACTATATTAAAGCAAGTTACACTAAAAGAATATATAATTAATGGAATATTTAACTAAAGTAATAGTTAACTAGTGTACTTACCCAAGCACTTGTTTCCTTCCTCTCTTCTTTTCCGTTTGTAAACAACCTCGTTTCGCAAGCAAAAGACGGTAGTTCAATGACGTCAGCCATGGCGAAAGAAAGAGGTGTCTATAGGCGGCCTGGATCTCACACACAGATGGACGTATTTAACATATAGCTGAAGTATTTAACATACGTATACGTATGTAAAATACGGAAGATTGTTAGATGTCAGACATCCTGCAGCGACATGATGTAATATCTAAGCGGGTAAAAGGCAGTACCTATGTAGTATATGGATAAAGTACGCTCCGTACAGATTTCCTTAGTAAACATAACGAATCCTTGTATTTGTACAATATACCGCTGTCCTGATAATGGATTTTTCTCAGTGTGGTTTTGTGATTGAAGGGGAGTGGCTGAAGTAGCTTATTCTAGCCAATTAGCAATCAGGGAGTGTTTCGCTGTGTCATATATATATATATATATATATATATATATATATATATATATATATATATATATATATATATATATATCTATCATTACCTGTGTATTTATACTGTCTGATAAAGCCAAGTGTGTAGTTCACGAAACTGTTACTCGTTATTAATTTTTAGAATAAACGTATTGTTTTGTTCAGCGATTAGTTTTAATTTCATTTATTTTTTTGGTTTTCTTTTATTACTACAGGCGATGATAACTGAGGCGAGGAACTTGTAGTGCAGTACCATAGAATAATTGTGTACACACTGGAGTAAACAATTTTCATTCTGGAAGAGTGCATAAGAAGTTGGAATTACGAAACCACCACAGCACACTGTGCAGAAATAAATTCCAGTAAGGCATCTCCAAACAAATCAACTATTAAATATCTGTGCTATGAATTCGAGAAAACTGGAAGCTCTCCGAAGTGACAGGCTGTCGGTTCTTAGCAAGAACAAATTCACAAATATCAGTGCAGCAATTAAGAATAGTCCGCAGAACCTTCCTCCATAAGTTGCGTGGACTTTTGATAATCCTATACTCATTCTGGGCGTCTTATAATAATGGGAAGACTCTGCCCGTCCCATAAGAATGGGAAGATTCTACACGTCCCATAAGAATGGGAAGGCTCGGCGCATCTCCTAAGAATAGGAAGACTCGGCGGTCTTGTGTGAATGGAAAGAATTTGCGTGTCCCGTTAGGATAGGAAGACTCCGCGATTCCATAAGAATGGAAAGACTGCGCGTCGCATAGGAACGGGAAGAATCTTCATGTCCCTCTGTTTGCCTGTAAAATGGTATCAGAGTACAAACAGTAAAATATGCAGATTACTTTCTTCTCAATTCTCAGAATATTGTTTTAAGATCGTATATACAAGTACATTTCATAATTTTTATATTCATAATCTTTCTTCGTATCTCAGAAAAGTTGAAGATTGATTGGCTGTGTAGAGCTTAGCATTTCTTTTAGTCGTGAAGCTACACTGCTCCACAAAACTTAAGCAACTCGAAGAAAGTGGCAGAAAATAAAACGACACCATCACTGCACCAAGTATAATGAACAAACCGACGGTCCAGATGCACAATGCAACACAAGTGAAGACGAACAATACAGTTAGGATGTACAGAGTGACCAAAAAGTTCAGCACAACAATACCTCAGCAGGCGAAGCTGGATTGTGCGAGGGCATAGGCAGTCAATATGGCGTGTGATCACCACGAACAGCTATACAGGCACGACATCTGGCCTCCATGCTGCAAATCAGAGTGTTGATCAAGTCTTGCGGCAGATGTTGCCACTCCTCGAGGAGAGCTGTTCCCAGGTCAGGGAGAGTGCGTGGTGGTGGACTGTGCTGCGCTATTCGCCGTCCAAGAGCATCCCACACATGCTCGATGGGATTCAAGTCCAGCGAATATGCAGGTTATGCAATACGCGTAATGTCTTCGCTCTCCAGATAGTCGGAAACAATATGTGCACGGTGTGGGCGGGCATTGTCATCCATGAACAGGAAGTCTGAGCCAAATGCTCCGCGGAAATTGCGCACATGTGTATTTAGGATTCAATCCCGGTACCGTTGTGCTGTCAAAGTGCCATGTTGCACAATATGGAGGTCCATTTTCCCATTCAGCATAATTCCACCCCACACCATAATGGAACCACCGCCATAGACGGCCGTTCAGCAATGAAGTTTGGACGATAGCGTGTTTCTGGCTCTCTCCACATTAAAGTCCGACCAGAATCAGACGACAAACTTAATCTCGACTCATCGGAGAACATGACACGCGCCCACTAGTGTTCCCTCATGCAACATGTTCCTGACACCATGTGTAACGCGCACGTTTGTGCTCCACTTTCAATGGCGCACACAGCTTAGGCCTTCCTGCATACAGTCCTGCTCTGTTGAGCCGACGACGAACAGTTTCACGACTCACGCGTTGTTCTGTAGCCTGAAACCACTCATTGGCCAGTTGAGGGCGTGACTCTTGACGGTTACGTTTGGCAGAAATTGTGAGAAATTCGTCATCGACGGCCGACGTCTTCTTCGGACGGCCTCCTCCATGACGTCTACTGACTTCACCTCCATTTTGGAAGCGACTCCACAACCTTGACACAACGCTTTTGTTCACGTTGAATTCCTCCGCCACTTCCACTTGTGATCGACCCAATTCCAACCGCCCAATTATTCGCCTGCGGTCAAAGTCACTCAAATGTCGTCTATCAGTCATTGCAAGGTGTGTACCCCACACAAGAACCACTAACCCAATGCTTGGAGCCTCGGACACTACTGGGCTGTGCGTACGCCTCGTGGCATAATTTGTTCACCGCACTTGCAACGGTGCTGCTTATGCGATAGAACGTGTGCTCGCCTTGCCTGTGTGTCTCTGACGCATCTCTGTGTATGTGCATGCCACTAACCAGTGCTGAATGGGCCCCACACGTCGCTTATATCACGTTCTCTCGGGTTGCTTAAGTTTTGTGGAGCAGTGTATTTGAGAGGTGGACCTACAGCCTAACATAGGATGGAAATTGAATGAGCTCCCCCCGGGAAACTAACCCGGGTCTCCAGAGCCGAAAGTGTGTGCGGTAACCACATAAAAACTTTAGGACTATTTTCTTACAAGTAGTATAGGCGTCACTGTTAGGGATGTGTGTTACGGTAAGGAGTACGAGATGATAAATGTTAAATTATTTGCGTTACTGTAAGGTGAAAACAAACAACAGCAGATACAATATGTTACTTAACAGTGTAGTGTTACATATATACGCACATATACAAAGGATGCATACTTAATTATATTTAGTAAAGATCTATTTGTATACAAAATTTGGAAGATCTAGGTCACTTTTCAATGCGAAAAGCTGACACAGATACACATTATTGCATTTAGTAGTATAGATGGACGATATACTCACAAAGACCATTGCTTCACATGTTATTTTATTTATTAGTATAGATAGACAATATAATCGTAAACAGTATTTCTACACACATATATATACATATTATTTTATTTATTAGTATAGATAAACGACATAATCATAAATAGAATTTCTACACAAACATTATTTTATTTATTATTATAGATAGGAGATATAATCATAAATAGCATTTCTATACACACACACACATTATTTTATTTATTACTATTGATAGACAAGATGATCGTAAATGACATTTCTACACACACATATTCATAAACATTAGTTTATTTATTAGTATAGATAGACTATATAATCTTAAACAACATTTCTACACACATACATTTTTTATTAGTATAGATAGAAGATATAATCGTAAACAGAATTTCTGCACACACATATATGATTTTATTTATTAGTATAGATAGAAGATATAATCGTAAACAGAATTTCTACACACATATTATTTTATTTATTAGTGTAGATTGACGACATAATTGAAAAGAGCATTTCTACACACACATTATTTTATTTATTAGTATAGATTGACGACATAATCGTAAACAGCATTTCTACACACACACATTATTTTATTTATTAGTATAGATAGAAGATATAATCGTAAACAGCATTTCTACACATACACATTATTTTATTTATTAGTATAGATAGAAGATATAATCATAAACAGCATTTCTACACACACACATTATTTTATTTATTAGTATAGATAGAAGATATAATCGTAAACAGCATTTCTACACATACACATTATTTTATTTATTAGTATAGGTAGAAGATATAATCATAAACAGCTTTTCTACATGTCGATTTACAAGTACATTTTCTTTTTACAATAAGAAATATTCTATAAACTTATCAAAGATCTTTATTAAATATTGAAAAATATGATAAACAAGAAATTTGTCTGTCAAGTCGTCATTAATTTAGTATTTTTTCCCCCGTATGAATAGATGAACCTATAATATAATGAGTCCTTCAAACTAATACCTTTATTTTAAAGAAATGAAGAGAGAGAGAGAGAGAGAGATTCTTTTTGTAGACTTGTTGCTTGGTTCATTTCCTTAGAAACTCTTTGCTTATAAAAAAGTTAGCCTTCTGTCGGAGAAACTTCTAAGATTGATCCCTAATTGCGTTATTCTCCCCAGTTTTTCCTTCTTAGCATTCATTTCCCGTAACATCGAAGGCAATTCAATAACAAAAAAACGGATAGAACTTTTGCCCTGTTGCCTTCTCAGATTTTCGTCCTCTTCACTCAGAACATCCTATTTTTAACAAGTACAGATAACAAGTTTTAGTTTGAGACGTTGCGCGGCGCTGCTGTCTAACCCAACGAAATAATAAAAGAAGAAAGTATGGAGGGAAAAAAGGAGATTAAGCCTTGCTCAACTTTCTTTATTTCTTTCGTTCGTGATTTTTTTCCTTATTTTATTTTAAAGTCTTGCTTGTGTTTCTTTTGTTTAATCTTTCTTTTTCTTTTCTTCTAAGTTTCCTATCTCTCCCGTTTCGACCCATTTCAAAGAACTCCTCTTTTAAACGGAGTTTGAAAGTTCCCTGGTTTCTTTCTTTCCTTGTTTCTCTTAGATGTCATTTGAAGTAAAAACTAAAGTAACAACCGGGCAACACTTGAAATAGAAGCTTACTTCCTGTTTTGTTTGTGCACAGAGAGAAAAAAATGTATGTAGCATACTTAGAAACGTAGGTTACATGCGTAAATCCTGTAGTTTCTGGACTTGTAAGATTCTGCAGCAAAAGAATAATTGAAACGTGTTTTTATAATACTTTCCGTATAAGTGCTTCATCTACAAGTACTTTTCGTATGAAACAAAGAACTGTATATAGGCAATTAGGATGTCACATACAGATGGACGTCATATTACATATAGCTGATGTATGTAACATACGAATACGTATGTAATATACGGAAGACTATTAAATGTCAGACATCCTGCAGGGGCATCATGTAACATCTAAGAGGCAAAAACCTAGTACGTATGTAGCATATGGATAACGTATGCTCCGTGCAGATTTCCGTAGTAAACATATCGATTCTGTATATTTGTGCAATAGGCCCATACCTCTGTCCAGATAATGGATTTTTCTCAGTGTAGAGGTATAGTATATGGCGAATCGTTTTTTTTCAATGAGCCCTTGAAACTGTTTAACTAATGAACAAAATATGCTGAAATTTTGTATCCTGTAAATATCAGCAGGGGGACATTATTAGGCATACTCTGTGATACCACAAGGCTTACAGTGTTATCATTCCAACATATAGTTGTATTTTTTCAAGTAGCTATCAGATTATTTCAAATGGCAATGCATCAGTTTATTACAAGTGGCAATACGTCAGATTATTGCAAATGGCAAATTGAATGTAATACTTGTCTAAATACCTTTGAAATAAAGTCAATTTTCAATTCCTTGTGATTTTGTTCCTACTTGTTCAAAATTCGTCATACAATGACCATAGTATTCAAAAATTAAGAGACTTTGGATATGCATTACTTCGCCCGTCTCACTTAGGTTATTATGCCATGTGCATGGGTTTTCAGCGGATTCTCCCGTTTCCTCCCACTTTCTTCATTCCAGCATTTCATTCATTTCTCATCATCACCGTCTCCTTTAGCCTAGCCGACATAATCGTGGGACGTAAAACTGAAAGATTTCGTATCATTTTGCGTTATCGGTCAGAAACATGGACATTACGCAAAACTGATGAAAAACGACTGGAAGGTTTCGAAATGTAGGTGTGGAAAAGAATGGAGAGAGTTAGCTGGATCGAAGCGGAAAACGAATAAGAGGTTCTTAGAAATGGTGGTGGGGGAGAAAGAACAATTTTAGATATCATTGAAAAGAGAAAGAGAAACTGGTTGGGACATTGCTTAAGAAGGAACTGTATCATGTGGGATGTGCTAGAGAGTATAGTGGTAGGAAAGAGAGGGAGGGACGAAGGAGACTATAATTAGTAGGCGATATCAAAACAGAAGAATCAAACGTGAAGACGTAGAGGTTAGCGGAAGACCGTGGAGCATGGAAGCTTCTCAGTTGCAGCAAGTGACCTACCAGTAATGACAGAACATCTTTGATGATGATGACTGTTGTAGAATTCTCAAAAATGTAGTTGTTTTTCGAAATGAAATGAAATGAAATTTTGAGTTTTACGTCCCACGGTTATGCCGGTTAGGCTAAAGGAGACGGTGATAATGAGTAATGAATGAAATGGTGGAATGAAGAAAGTGGGAGGAAACGGGAGAACCCCGAGAAAACCCACGCACACGGTGTTTGTCCACCACAAAGTTCACTTGGCGGGAGCAGGGTTTGAACCCGAGACCCCTAGCACCAGAGGTGAACGCTTAGTTGTTTTTCGATGTTTTTTGTACTGTAACGTTTTTAGTTTGCAACACTGCATGATAAATGTGATGTTATATGATTTTTTTAAATACGTAAATTTGAAGTTTGTAATAATATGACGTAGTGCTATTCGTTCTCCCAGTAATTCGGACACTTGATTATATGGTAATATTTCGATATTAGCATATATTTGCATATAGGCCTATAATTATATTCAGATCAAAAACGTATGTGGTGCACGTAAAAACGTACGTTACATGGGTATTTCCTGTAGTTTTTGGACTCATCTTGCAGTAAACGTATAACTAAAAACATATGTTTTATACCTACTTTCCGTATAAGTGTTCCGAATAAACGTATTTTCCATATGAAAGAAATAACTGTATGTAGGCGGTCAGGATCTCACATACAGATGTACGTATATAACATATAGCTGATGTATGAAACATACGTATACGCATAATGTAATATACGGAAGACTGTTAGCTGTCAGACAACAATTCTGCGGAATGATGTAACATCTAAGCGGTAAAAAGGCAGTACATATGTTTCATAGTAAAAAAAAAATGTTTTGTAAGGTGTGGTATTTTCTGAATTGATATTGGAACCGAGAGTTGTAGTAGAGTTTTACTCCTTCCGGTTTTAATAGAGAGATTAGAGTGGAGATGGAATATATTCTTGGAATACTTAATGGATTGCGGAGAACCACTTTATCTATTACCGTTTTCACTCTATTGCGATCAACGTTAAAACTGGAACTGGTTGTTTCCTGCCACTTTTAGTTTGAATAAAGAGTCAAGAGAGAAGATGGTACTTATTCTTAGAACGCTAAAGAGATTAAAAAACTCTTCTCATTATATCTTATCGTTTTAACTCTATGTGCGTCATATTGTAATGTTCCACGTGCTTGTGTATACAAACACCCAACATATGCTCCTATTTATAGCCAACAACCACGTGCACCTTACTATGGAGTACTACAACTGCAGACGACGGAGACGACAGCGCTAATACTAGTCATATGAGGACGATGGAACAGCATCGATACCACCTCGTCTGAAGGTACCTATGTAACCGAGAGAATTTCAACGACAGCTATCTGTCGCGATTGGTCAACTCCTCCTCTAGCTTGCTCTGGAGCTCTAGGAGATACCTAATCCAAAGCTCCTAGTTTGCTTTGAAGCTGTAGGCTTTCCTTCTTTCCACTTAGCTTGCTTCGGAGATCCGCGACTCTTAACTCCCTCTCTGCTTGCTTCGAAGCATTGGGGCTTCCTAATCCACTCCACCTAGCTTGATCAGAGCTCTGTGGAGACCCTGCTCTAGGCTGCTTGGACCTTGTGTCATCTTTCTCTATCTTATGTTAGAGGAGTTACGTTATTGTATTAAAATACTGTTTATAGAGGTTTTATAATAAAAACCGATAGTGGGAAACGATTTCGGACTGTAATTTGCTTCGTCTATGCTCTACCTACTCCTGTACAAGCAAAAATTTACAATATTGAAATCGGAATTTTTAATGGATTTTTATCACTTCCTGTTTTAGTAGAGTTAAGGATGGAGACGAAATGTATTATTGAGATGCTTAAGAGTCTTCATCCCGGCGAAATTAAAATACCACAATTTTACAGTAATTATCTGATATCTTCAAATAGATAAAAGATAATCGAAATGTGGAACAAGAGCGCCCTAGACAATATTATTTTACATGAGATACCGTTATCACGACTCACTTATCTGCTTTCGATTTCGAGCCATTTCGAAAATCGGCATTTATTTTCGCGTTTCTAAACAGCTGAAAACGGAAAGCCACTAGGTGACTTGTGATAACGGTACCTCACGCAAAATAATATTGTCTAGGGCGCTCTTTTTAAGAAGTCTATTAATTTTGTAAGACAAATGTAATTATGACCAATAGCTTTATTAACCTATATAATCTGTATAGCGATATACTATGTAACACTGTAATTAGGCCTGTGCCTGTTGTGTTATATGTCAATAAATCAAATCAAATATTTCAATTATCTTTTATCTATTTGAAGATATCACATAATTACTGTAAAATTAGCGGTATTTTAATTTCGCCGGGATGAAGACTCTTAATCGATTGCGGGAAACCGCTTCGCAATATCTGTTCCCATTATTGCTCTATAGTGATCAACTTTTAAACCGGAAATGGTTCATTTCTACCACTTTCGGTGAATGAATCACTTCATCAACGAAATCAATTCTTAACTTTTAACTTTCTACATCCTGGCCAAGATTAATGGTGATTCCCAATTAATTCTTAAGATTTTTTGTTTGTTTGCCGGACTGATGGACACATGGATAGACATGATTCTTTCTTCCGGACGAACAAACACATTTACAGACATGGCTTTTTCTTCCGAATGGACGGACACATTTAGACATGTCTTTTTCTCCCGGACAGACCGACATATGGACAGACATCTTTCTCTCCCAGACGGACGGATAGGGATGCGCACGAGACAAGATTTGTGGTGGTCTCGTCTCGAAAATGTGCTGTAAAAGTGATATCTCTACTCGAAAAATGTATATTTCACTATTGGAAGAGCCGTGTCTCGACTCGAATTTTGTCAGGAAAATCCTGTCTCGACTCGACTCGTGCGCATCCCTACTGACGGACACATGAACCGACACGCTTTTTTCATCGATGGACAGACACATTTACAGACATCACTTCTCACGGACGGACGGACACGTTTACAGACATGGCTTTTTCCCGGATGGACGGACACGTTTCCAGACATGGTTTTTTCCCGGATGGACGGACACATGGCTTTTTCTCCCGGACAGACAAACATATGGACAGACATCTTTTTCTCCTAGACGGACGGACACATGAACCGACATGCTTTTTCCTGGATAGATGGACACATTTACAAACGTTGCTTTTTCTCCCGGACGGACGGACACGTTTACAGACATTGCGTTTTCTCCGGAACAGATGGACACATGGACAGACAGCGTAAATATATAAAGGAACTTTTAATAAACCAAATTCCTTAAAAGAAGGGGAAAAGATTTGTTTGAGTGTAAGTTATGAACATTCTGCAATTACTGATAAATTAATAATCAACGGAACAAATAAAGCTGACAGCTTTGATGGATTGAGGATGCTTTCCTTTGTCCCACAATAAAGTCATAAAAAGACTGAGGTACGGTATACTTGAATTGCGCCATGAGCTGAGGGATAAAGAGAGTAAGAAGGATAACATGACGCTCATTTCGAGAGGGCAGGAGGAAAGTTGTGTGGGGGGAAAGCAAAGATTTGAAGAAGTTTTCTTCTATGATTTGTTTGGGAAAGACATCAAGTGGGCACGAAATGGAATTTGCTCATCATCAGGAAGTTTACTTTACCGATAAATGAGGCGAAGCACTTGACGAAAAATCTAAAAGCCAATTAGCTTATGGAAGAGCAAATTTACTTGAAAATACCAATGAATTAATGTAGTTTTGAGCCATTATATTGGTTAATCGATTTATCTTCTTAAACAATGTTTGACGATTTTGATTAACCCTTCGAGGACCAAGCTTTTTAAAAATACCTATCACATACCAATAGGGTTAAAAGTGAACGTACTGCAATGCTACTGTATATCCGAACACAAAGAAAGGAGACACGGTGGATCAGTGGTAGAGCGCTGCCATGTGGTAAGAACAGTCCCTAGTTAGATCCCTGACTGTGTGAGTATTACTACACAAACATACTTACAGGGTGTCTCAAAAGTCCTGTGATAGGGTAACTTTGTTATTATCAGAGTTACAAGAAAATATAAGAACAGAAACTGTCTCCAAATATGATATTTTCAATCTAAAGTGAAGGAAATTTTTAAATCGGGCGAGCCGTTTGGGCTGTACACTCTTTGTGCAGCCAATGTTAAATGATAATTCAACGTTGCCATGTACCTTGACACACAACATAAATTAATGAAGTTACTGTCTTTTACGCTAACATATTGATGACCAGCCCCTATTTCAAACATGTCCCCATTTCACCATACTCCTACGTTAGTGTCAAAAACAGTAACTTCATTCACTTATGTAGGGGGTCCAGGTAAATGCCAACGTTGCATTTTCATTTAACATTGGGCGCATAAAGAGTGTACAGAACAAACGGCTCCTCCGATTTAAAACATTCCTTCACTTTAGATTGAAAACATATTTGGAGACGGTTTTCCTCTTACATTTTTGTTTTAACTCTGATAACAACATAATTACTCTATGCTAGGGGACTTTCGAGACACCCTCTATATTCATAATTTCTCGTATTTTGTCTTACAAACAGAAGAGAACGTGGTAAATTGAAACATCGTGTAGCAGGCTCATTTGTTATATAAGAAAGTTACACAGTTCTGGCTATTATTGTTAATAATAGCTCTGTTTGCAGATCCATTGGCTAGTGCGTGTGCCTTAAGTCTACGGGTTCACGGAATTGATTTCCAGTATGAGATCTTTGAAACATTTGAACGCATTACTGATGTTCGGATTCTACTGTAAACAGTAGATCCACGTCTCACATAGCATCGGTGGTAAAAAAAAGGAACTATTCGAACTACTCCATATGTGATGTCACAAGAATCGAATTGGCAACCCTGTCCTAAGAATACTTCCATACTCTTAGATAGCTTTGACAGATTGCCTGAGCAAATGAGGTCACAAGGGGCACCGAACGAGTGGAATTCTTGTTATGTATGATAAGGTGTACCCAGATATGGGAGAAAGTAATTTATAATTAAAAACTGAAAAGAAGTTTAAAAGAAATCGGTAAGTATTTACGAAGACACTATTCTGTCATTCGTCTAGTGGAACTAAAGGAAAAAACCGAAGTCAGATGCCCGCTGCTCCAACAAGAAACATCTCAACTGCAAATGAAATTGTTCATGTACTCACACACAGTTAAAGTACCAAGATATATAACTTAAATATATAAAAAAAAGTTTAATACAAATAACTACATAATTTATACGGTTTACCCAACATTGTTAGGGTCGTCAAGTCTAGGAGGCGTAGGTGGGCGGGTCATGTAGCTAGAATGGAAGAAAGTAGAAACGCTTTCAAAGTCTTGACTGGAAGACCAATCGGAAAACGACCATTAGGAAGACCTAGGCGCAGATGGGAGGACAATATTAAGATGGATCTCGCAGAGATTGGAATACAAAGTAGAAACTGGATGCAGTTAGCTAAGGATAGAAGTCAGTGGAGAGCTTTTGTGAACGCGGCATTGAACCTCCGGGTTCCATAGACCATAGAGTTAGTTAGTTAGTTTAATACAAATAAACGAATTTATCAAATTCATCTTTTTCAGATAAAACAACTTTACTAATATCTTTTTTTTTTTTTTTTTTTAAAATCTTTAACTTACAATTTTTCTGACAGTCATTCCGAACATAGCAGAAGATATATAGAAAAAAGATAGTACCCGATCGAAACTATGGTTTCATTTGTATTTCATCGGTAATTGCGTCAAATCTGTTTGTACTACAATAGAATATAAAGGAATAAAGAGAAATCTATGAGAATAAAAATCTTTTTGATGATTGAAAAAAAAAAAAAAATTGTTAATGGACCCAAGCGAGCGGAAATATATATAGTAGGTCTATGTATATGTAACCCACTCTCTGTTTCTACCTCCATTGATCAGTATCTGGTCTGGTTGACCAAAATTATTATTTTTAATTTTTCATCTATATTAACAAAGGGTAGGATAATATCTACATTGCTGCAGAATACATAAAAAAAAAGGTTCGAATACAAAAGAATTGCTGGTTGTATGTATTTTGTGATTAATCGCAATTGTGGGGGAGGAGTGTAATTATCGTAATATTGACACATATTTATGCTTCTGTTTTATGTTTTGAAAGACACAAATTGTCTTTTGTGTTTTTCAAAGGTTTACATAACAAACAAATACAATAGTTTTTGTTGTGTTGTGAATATGTAAACAAAAGCTCTATGCACAGAGTTTTTCGTTAATGTTTCTGGGTCTAGTACTTTTTATCTCCAAAACAGTTCATATTGTCAAAAATGGTGAAATCCATATCTTATTTTTATGCGGCAAACATCTGAGTGCGACACGGTTATATCTAAGAATAAAGACTCACTATGATACATGTTGCTAACCTGCGCTACGACTTGTCTGGCTAACGCTATTAGATGTCGCTAGTGTGCAGTCAACTTGTCGATTTAAAACTATTATGACAATTGAATTACAACATAAAGACAGTATTGTTTCAATATAATTAGCTCAAAAAGGTAAAGTGGCGTAACCATATTTAAATTTGAACATTAGTGTACGTAGATATTGATACAATAATATATTGTGACGATTTAACTGCGACTTAAAATGTATTGTTTCAATTTAATAAATCATATTTAAATTTCGGCATTAATATTTATGTAGTCCAGTGTTGAACTCGTAAAATTTTTACAGGCTTTAAACTGTTTTATGAACTTCTGTCATTATCATATGATATATGGCATTAAAGAAGGCGTTTTTACAAACAACTTACACACCCTTAATCTTCTTTGGAATGGTTTTCACTTGAAATCAATATCTTGAAAAAATAAAGTTCACCGTATACCTTTGTAAAATGTAAAGTATGCTTACGTGCCTGTACAGCGTGGTCCTTAAGAAAAGACTGCATATATAGAAAAAACAGCGATGAATACTTATTTCCAATTGTCTAAATATAATACAACTTTGTGTACAAGGAATAAAAAAAAAATGTTGATAGCCATCATTGATTGATTTGGTATAGATTTTTCCCTATGTAATCTTTATTTCTTAGAAACCCTAAACTAAAGGGAAAAAGGGAAATAACTTGACCATCAAAAGTAAAATCTCCCAAAATATAAGAATTGAATTGATTTTAAGTTTAGTCCTTTTTTTCTAACGAGACTATATAAGACGTGAACCTACAGCTTAACTTGGGATCCGAGCCACGTGAGCTTCTGCCGGGAATCGAGTCCGGATCTCTCACATCAAAGTCACGTATGCCTACTGCTTAGCTACGAGGAAGCTCCCCAAAATATAGAAGGCGGTGGTAATGTGTTTTTGATTTGTTAGTCTATTGTCGGTGAATGTAGGAATTCTTGACTTCATATTCTGTACTTCAATTCGTTTAGTAGTTTAATTCAAAATGATTTGGATGTGTTACGTCTCTGAGTATTTTTAACTTTATTAGGAACTTATACTCATAATATACTTAATAACAACAACCAAATAACAAGTAATAGGTTAATAAGTAATTTTACTGGTTACTAACATTACGATCTTATAAGATCCTTTGGCGTGATCCTAATAACAAGTAAAAGGTTGATAGGTAATTGTACTGGTTAATATTACAATCTTATCTGTCTTATAGCGTAATTCTAATAAGTAAAAAGTTGATAGGCAATTTTACCCGTTTCTAACACTACAGTCTTATCAGGTCAGGTAGCATGATCCTTAGTAAGTAAAAGGTGGATAAATAATTTTACTGGTTACTAACATTACAATCTTACCAAGTCTCGTAGCATGATCCTAAAAACAAGTAAAAGGTTGATAAGTAATTTTACTGGTTACTAACATTACAATCTTATCACTTCTTGTAGCATGATCCTAAAAACAAGTAAAAGGTTGATGAGTAATTTTACTGGTTACTAACATTACAATCTTATCACTTCTTGTAGCATGATCCTAATAACAAGTAAAATGTTGATAAGTAATTTTACTCGTTTCTAACACTACAGTCTTATCAGGTCATGTAGCATGATCCTTAATAAGTAAAAGGTGGATAGATAATTTTACTGGTTACTAACATTACAATCTTATCAAGTCTCGTAGCATGATCCTAAAAACAAGTAAAAAGTTGATAAGTAATTTTACCGGTTACTAACATTACAATCTTATTACTTCTTGTAGCATGGTCCTAATAACAAGTAAAAGGTTGATAAGTAATTTTACTCGTTTCTAAAACTACAGTCTTATCAGGTCATGTAGCATGATCCTTAATAAGTAAAAGGTGGATAGATAATTTTATTGGTTACTAACATTACAATCTTACCACGTCTCGTAGCATGATCCTAAAAACAACTAAAAGGTTGATAAGTAATTTTACTGGTTACTTACATTACAATCTTATCAGGTCTTGTAGCGTGATCCTAGTAACAAATATGAGGTGATAGGTGATTTTGCTGGTTACTACATACAATTAATATCTACAAGTGATTCTTATCAGAATGTTCCCTTTCCTCGAATTTATTTAAAGTACTGGGGAAAACCAATCCAATTATCAAATTTAATTACTGCTTTTCGTATTTCAAACCAGAGGATCTTATTGAGTGTTCTTTTTATCAGACTTGTTCGAGTTCGTGTATAAATAAAACCTTTATTGGTAACACAGTTTTCTCGGAAGAATGTATTTCTGAACTTTAAAAACCTAACGTAATGCCCATTCGATGTTGAAAAAAAAAGAGCATTGTCCTTGATTGGAGAAGCAAAAATAATTACATTTAGAACGAATCAGAATGCATTGTTTCAAGCACATTCAATTTAGTTGTACAGAAAAAACAGGAGCACTGTTCATATAAATAGCTTCTTCCACATTTAACAATAGTCTTTTGGTGAATTTTAAACCAGTATTTCAAGTTATTTTAGTACGAAATAACCTGCTCACACTGTTTATGAGACCATTTCTGTCTACAATTGTAGAACAATGGCACACAAAATCCTTGTATGTGTCTAACTTTGAAGCGATAAATGGAGGCAAAATGGGTTAAAACAAAAAAAGAGGAACAAATCAAGAGAGTTTTCAGGCGACCAACAAAAAGAAAGAGTTTTGATTTTCTCTTCACGTACTGCCTGTTTGACTCAGGGGACCTACAAATGGAGCGTTACGTATCGAACTTGACCCCCCTGCCGTGTCAGTAGTTGTAGAGGTTTGGAGGGGGAGTGAGTTAAATAATGACGCGACAAGTCATGTTGACAGATTTTCTCCCTTTTCCTCTGTCTCTTTCCCACACATACATACTCAAACCCCTTTTACTATTCGAAACTAGTATAGCTGGTTGTTACTAAATTTTCCTCATAAATGGTTCCAGTGTCCAACATGTGATAAATGTTTTCACGAAAAGTGTCCAAGAGTTTTGTGTTCACTTTTATTTTAACAAAACTATCACATACATAGTAAGCAAACTTTCTTCTCTAAAAGAACTTGCTTTTGGGTTTCTGGTAAAACCCATTCAAACTATCGTATCGGTTAAGGAAAGGAAAGAAAAAAAATCTACGAAAGGAAGAGATGTGTCTAAATACGTGAGTTTAAAACAAACTAGAATCGCAGAAGAAAATATATTGGTTTGGTAGATAAGGTACAAAACTCCAGGTAACTATGCTATCTCTCAATATGTGCTGTGAATATAAAATTACTTTAGAATTGCTTTATCTAAAGGGACTGCTACACATATATTTACTCAATGATCAACCGTAAATCGATAGAACAAAGGAAAGGCAAAAGTTTTTTTTTCTTTCCAATTTTTAGTTCCATGAAAAGTTTTTTTCTTGCTAAAACTTAGTAACAGGATTATAGTGTTCTTTAGAATACTATATTCAATTACTGAAAATATCATGTCAGTATATTCATGCAAAACAAAACTTTTTCTAAAGCAAATGGGAGACTAATTCCTTCTGTATTAAACTGAATTCTCTAAGTTTGAAATAAAATTTAAGATTAAATTTTCGTATACTAAGGTGAATTTTACCTGTCCCAAGATGTTGTCAAATTGGAGATTAAAAATTCTTTCATCAAATTGAAAACTAATTTTGTCTGTCTCAGATTTAAGATTAATTAGTTGTGTGTCTCAAATAGTTGAATCAAAGTTCTTGTATCAAACTGAAGACTGATTATTTCTGATCAAATTGAAGATTAACTTTCATTTGTAAAACTGAAAATTAATACTTTGTGCAATATTTTCCATTGCACAAGCTTTGCTTTTATTAGATTTAAATTTGATTTAAACTAGTCTCTGAGCAAAACAATACGTTTATTGTAAAAATTATTAACGTGTAACAGTTTCGGCAACTATTCACTTTGGATTCATCAAACACTATCTGTCTTATCTGTCTGTCTTAACGTGTAACAGTTTCGCCAACTATTTACTTTGGATTCATCAAACACTATCTATCTTAACGTGTAACAGTTTCGCCAACTATTCACTTTGGATTCATCAGACACTATCTGTCTTATCTGTCTGTCTTAACGTGTAACAGTTTCGCCAACTATTCACTTTGGATTCATCAGACACTATCTGTCTTATCTGTCTGTCTTAACGTGTAACAGTTTCGCCAACTATTCACTTTGGATTCATCAGACACTATCTGTATTATCTGTCTGTCTTAACGTGTAACAGTTTCGCCAACTATTCACTTTGGATTCATCAGACACTATCTGTCTTATCTGTCTGTCTTAACGTGTAACAGTTTCGCCAACTATTCACTTTGGATTCATCAGACACTATCTGTCTTATCTGTCTGTCTTAACGTGTAACAGTTTCGCCAACTATTCACTTTGGATTTATCAGACACTATCTGTCTTATCTGTCTGTCTTAACGTGTAACAGTTTCGCCAACTATTCACTTTGGATTTATCAGACACTATCTGTCTTACCTGTCTGTCTTAACGTGTAACAGTTTCGCCAACTATTCACTTTGGATTTATCAGACACTATCTGTCTTATCTGTCTGTCTTAACGTGTAACAGTTTCGCCAACTATTCACTTTGGATTCATCAGACACTATCTGTCTTATCTGTCTGTCTTAACGTGTAACAGTTTCGCCAACTATTCACTTTGGATTTATCAGACACTATCTGTCTTATCTGTCTGTCTTAACGTGTAACAGTTTCGCCAACTATTCACTTTGGATTTATCAGACACTATCTGTCTTATCTGTCTGTCTTAACGTGTAACAGTTTCGCCAACTATTCACTTTGGATTCATCAGACACTATCTGTCTTATCTGTCTGTCTTAACGTGTAACAGTTTCGCCAACTATTCACTTTGGATTCATCAGACACTATCTGTCTTATCTGTCTGTCTTAACGTGTAACAGTTTCGCCAACTATTCACTTTGGATTCATCAGACACTATCTGTCTTATCTGTCTCATAGTGTCTGATGAAGCCAAAGTGAATAGTTGGCGAAACTGTTACACGTTAATAATTTTTACAATAAACGTATAATTTTGCTCAGAGACTAGTTTAAATCAAATTTAATATTTTGTGTATCAAATTAAATTAAATTTATCAAATTGAACATTAAAATATCATGTATCACGCTGAATATTGATTATTTTCTTAATCAAATTATAGATTAACTTTCTTTGTATCAAACTGGACACTAGTTACTATTTTATGGAAGAGAACATTTATTCTATCAGTACCAAACATATGATTAAGTCTTTCCGTATTAAATGGGAAGTTAAGTCTTTCTTTATAAATTTCAAAATAGTAAACACTCTCTGTATGAAATTGAAAATAAATTATTTCTACATCAAACTACAGACTTAACTTTTCTATGTTCTATGTAATGTAAATGAAGATTGCTTCTCTCTGTATCAAACTGAACATAAATTAAAGCAGGTACCTAAATCTGAGGTCTCAATAGGAATTCCTAAACTTTTAAAAGAAATTATAGTCCAGAAGGCAGTGGCGTATTTAGGGGGGGGGGCTTCCGGGCTTAAGCCCCCCCCGAAATCTTACTTACTATAGTAAAGTATATGAAATATCTTGCAGAATTTTCACATTTTCAGGCAAAGCCCTCCCCGAATGTTAGCAAAGCCCCCCCGAAAGAAAATCGTAAATACGCCACTGCCAGAAGGTATCGGAAAAAAATATTGAATTTCTTCCGAATTTATGGATTGTGACATATGCATATCATTTTATTTGAAAGACTGCTTTGTTCTAAAGTAAATGAGGTACAAACCACGAACTTAAGATATTAGGGTGTTATCTAGAGCTTCCTAATTGTTTTTCAGATAATTTTTCAAAATGTCAAAATATTATTCTAAAAACTCTTTTCATCATCATACGTACTAACTCTCTTTGAATTCAAGTTGGCAAATATGTTGCCTAGTTCATGTAATATTTCCTGATGTACCTTTTGTGTAGGTACCCGACTTTTGAGCTCCGATACAGGCTTTAAAATGTAAGAAATATCTTTTTCGAAAAAAATCCTTAGAAAATGTTTCTAAATTTCTCCCAGATTTGTCTATTTGTGACACATATGTATTATATCGTTCTAAATATTCCTACATTATACAAACAATACAAATCGAACTATGAATCTAAGGTAACTGTGATACGAACAAAACATTCATAACATTTTTATCCAAAGTTAAGCATTTAATATATATTGTTCTAATACTTTTTTAAAATCTGCATAACCATTGCTCATACATATTTCAATGAAACTTATCAAATATATGTTGAGCTACGTATCATTTTTCGAGGCATCTTTCATGCAGATAATTGACCTCGGGATTCCAATAGTACTGTCGAAATATTAAAAAAAAAAAAGTATTTCTTGGAAAATATTCTGGAACATTTTTTTCCAAATTTCTTCCAAATTTACAAGTTTGTAATACATGCGTATGATGTCATTCAAAACCCTTATTTATTTAAAAGATAATTGTGTTCAAAACACAAATCTAAGTTAATTAAGACACTAACAGGAACTTCTGAAGTGATATTTATAATTTTTAAATTTGCATATGATATATGATTCGATTTTTTAAATTATCATATTTACAACCATACTTGAAGGTAACTTCGCAAATATAAAGCCTAGGTTATTGATTTGAAATTTTGCATCCAGTTCGCCATTGAGGATATTTGAGATATACCCCTACAGCTTAACGTGGGATCAAACCACACAAGCTCTTACCGGATTCATTAGTTCTGTATCAAATAGATGAAAAACTCGTCCTGTATCAAACTGAAGACTGATTATTCTTTATCAAATTGAAGATTTAGTTCTTCATTTATGAAATTGAAGGTTAATACTTTCTGTATCAATGAAATATTATTTTTACGTGCCAAAGGCGCGTGCCCTATCCATAGAGGCAGGAGGAAGTTCATAAAATGTTTGATAATGCAGTATTCTTTCTTAAGATACATTTTATGCAGACGTGTGAACATGGCGCTTTGATAGGACAGCCAAATTTTAAAACAATCTTGCACGAGGAAAATTTGGGAAAATTTTTCCAAATTTCTCCCGAATTTATGGATCGTGAAGTATGCAAATATTGTCATTAGGAAGTCTGTTTCATTGTAAAAAAATAATAATGATGTACAAATCATTAGTCTAAGGTAATTATACCACGAACAATGACGTCCTAAGTAAATTTTTACGATTTTCTTAAGATTCCGTGATTAAAACGGCAATTAAATTATTCAAAATGCCATTTTTCCTTGTATAACTGAGATTTTCGGTTTGGTGCTCCGATTTCATGCTCTTGGACATAGTATTGATTACAAGAGTATTTTTTGAAATGAAATATTATGGATCTCACTTCCATTTTTTAGTTTAAGTTCTCCTCTGTTTCATTTTATGTGAAATCACTATCCCAAGGATGTATATTTAAAGGGACATATACAAATCGACATTCATTTATCACGAAAGTATATTATTATTATATAAACAACATTTAACACATGACTTTGAAATAATACATTCAAGCATCAGGAAAAAGTATGATTATAAGGCACCATTTAGCTTAACAAAGGTTTCTTAAAAGGCTTCCCTCTGAAATGACAGGCTTTTGACATAAACAAGGCTGACAAACAAAACTGCCAAAGACACACGGAATTTCGATCGAAGCGTATATAATTAATAGTTCTCGAAGTTGAGTTTTCAAGGATTTCTTTTGTGTTAATCTCTTAACCGTTTGATGTAGTCTTATAAAAAAAAAAAAAAACTATTTAAAATGGAATTCAATGGTATTCCTTTTATTTCGTTCAGAATTTTTGTATGGAAAATCTAAATATTGATGTTATTTATGTTTCCATGTCTTTAATATTCTGCACGATTTTGCATGTCGAAAAGGTTACAAATGTAATTTCTCTCAGTCTCTCTCCTCTCTTTATTACATAAGGTTACTTATTCGAACATCAAAGGTGATATTTTATGCTCTTAGAGAACAGTGATCTTTCCAAATGCAAATGAAAGACTCAAGAAAATATCATAGAAAACATGATATTACCACATTGGACAAACAACTCATGTGCAATACTTAAAACTTAAGATGAATAGAAAAGAATATGCGACTTGCGCAATAATTTTTCGGCTTAAATAATATCATAGAAAAAGAATGAAATTAAACAAAGAAACTGATAATTGATAAACAAAACTAGTGTACAAGTACACAACAACAACAACAGCAACAAAAGAGGTGTTGAAATAACACAAAATGACTACCACTTTATCGTGTTAATCCTACACCACAAATATCGCCATCCGAGTATATCAGAAGTACCTCGTTACTGTCTGTATTTCCATTGGATTTCATTGTTTGCTATATGCAAAGATTTACGCAGTATATTTGACATTTATACCAAGTAATGAATAACATTCTATGTTTCCTGTAATCGATCACAATAATACTTTTGTAAACCTGTGTATTATCTGATAACAGTTACATGAATAGCAGTGCTGCCATCTGTTTTCCCTATCTGTTATTATTATGTCTTTGAACATAAGAACAGAAGATGGCAGAACTGTTACTCACATAACTGTTGTCAGGCAATTCACAACTATTTTTGTGAACGGTTATAGAAAACATAGAATGTTATTCGTTGTTTGGAATAAATGCCAAATATATTGCGTAAATCTTTACTTATACCAAACAATAAAAATCAATGGAAATTCTCACCAGTAACGAGCTATCTCTGATATGCTCGAAAGGCGATGTTTTTCGTGTTGAAATAACACACAAGTAACACGCAAAAATGGTAGTCATCTTGTGTCATTTTAACACCTTATTTTTTGCTGTGTAGGGATGTGCACGAGCAGTGGCGTAACTTCTGTGTGGACAGGGTGTACAAAGGCCACGGGCCCCGAGCCCCGTCCAGATGGTGAGGGTGCCCCCAGGTGGGCAGGTACTCCTATTAAAATAAACGACTGGATAGCTTCTAACCTATACGTACCTACTATGTTTCACAGTGAGGCCAAATTTGTGCAGACCATTTTCAGTAAGCTGTCATTCAACCATGGGTCTTTATTAGTAAAAATGCAATGTAGTTACAGCGGCACTTTTCTGGCATCTACATTATAGATGTTATTTTTGAATTTTCTATACTGTGTTCATATTCACGACTGTTTAAACTGTGGAGTGAATTAGACCACGACCGACGGGAGTTTATTCATAGAAGACCGCGAAGTTTTATTTCTTTAAATATTGTTTCAATATAATTTTCATATTAAAGAGTGGTGACATACTGAGGTAAGAAATATAATTGAGGGGAATTAGTATTAAAGGGTTAACGTAAGTATACTATAGCGGAGTATTTCCTTTACATATATTTGTCAGGAAATCCATTCACGAGTCAAGAGGGAACTGACTCTCCAGAATTGAGTCGTCTTACTGATATGTTGAAGAAATTGACCAAAACACCGAAAACCGATAAAAAAAAAACACCGGAATTGACGACGTTTTTCTCTACACTTGCACAAGCTAGGCAGGTCTGAAGCTGAACATGATCCAGGCCAAAAAGGCGTAGTCAGCAATGATAAACAATTTGCTAATATCCCAGGACTTGAAGATTTTGCTCATCAAATTGAAGTCGAAATGTGCGAGTGTAGTCAACATAATGGAGCTGACGAAAGTATGGCTGCATCGAAACAGCTGCCAGCAGTAAAAGTGATGAAGATATAAGCATGGGTGTTGGAGACACTAGTGAATATCAGTTGGTTTTGTTTGACATTCATCGAAAATATTTAATTGCTGGAGGTCATTTTAAAGCTACGATTACAAGGAACGAACTAAAACACCTCACAATTGAACATGGTCCGTGCCAACCTACTGGTCCATTTAAAATGCAGAAACAGAATAGGCCAGTTTTCTCAACAAAACATTATTCCAGTGTAACAGCAGGTGAACTACAAATTCACAGCGAGGTATGTTGGCTTTTTGGTGATCAGTCATCACCTGACATGCGTTGGGAGTGAATTAACGGAGTAAAAGGTGAGAGCAGACATCTATCTTAAAAGATTCGTCGGCATGAGACATCTGTATTTCATCGAAAAATCGACAATCCTTGGATATATTTGACTCTTGGAAAGAAGGAAACATCATCGACAAGCAACAGGAACTGCAATGCCGTAAAGAGACCAATTTCTGGAAGAAAGCATTCCAGAGGATCATGGCGATCATTCTCTCTTGCTGTGCTTGGGTTGCCATTTCCCAGCCATGAAGAAGGTGTTAGTTTAGGATTTTGTGGAGGTAGAAACTTTCTTAGCATTGTATATCTTGTAACTCTTTTTGATTCAGTGTTACAAAAATTATTAAATTGTTCTGCGCATAAAGTTAAGTATCTTAGTGCCAAAGTTCAAAATGAAGTTATGACGTTGGTAGGCGATGCTACTCGGTCTCATATCCTGGAAGCCATCAGAAGTGCTCCCTATTTTTCTGTGATTTTAGACACAACCAGCTATATTGCAGGGCGTAATCAATTAAGTATTATAATTAGGTGGATTAATGTAGGTTTTAAAAGAGAAATTTAGAATATTAATGAAAGCTTTCTCAGATTCATTAATACTGAGATTCGTTAATACTGAGATTCATTAATACTGTAAAAAAAATAAAAAAAATGGAAACTTAACATACAAAAATGTAGAGGGCAGGGTTATGATGGACCAGTGGGGCATAAACCGGTGTACAGAAGCGATGAAAAGATTTCGTTACCTCTTCTGTACGTACGTACATTGTGCGTCTCATAATCTTAACCTCGTAATTAGTAACGCTGTTAGCACAATAGTAGCATCTACAGTATGTTCTGATATTGTAGAGGAAATTTATAATTTATTCAGGAGTAGTTTGCCCCGTTCGGTAGAAAATAGCTTTCAGTTCTGAAAATAGTTTTCAAAAGCTTACATTTAAAAGATTGTGTCCAACCCGATGGGCTTCATATCTTGATGTTCTTAGAACTTTGAGAAGACGTTATAAAGATGTTTTACAAGTTCTGAGCAAAATAATGCTTACTTCTAAGAAATCTAAGGAGCGAAGTGATGCCAAATCTCTGCGCTTGAAATTAGAAAGTTTTCAATTCATTGTTCTGTTGGTGGTTTGGGAGGAAATTCTTTCTCATTTAATCAGGTTTCCAGAGTAGATTTAAGTGTAGGAGTGTACTTACTAAGTATGACAAAGAAAAAAAAACAGCCTTGTGCGACTTCGAAACAACTGGAATGACAATGTATTACCTAGAGCAAAAGCTCTTGCTGATAGCAATGGAGTGTCCCACATATTTCAGGACAAAAATAATCGAAAAATCAAGTCTTTTTTGAAGAATTGTCTTGCAATGAACCTATAAAAAATGCAGGTGACTATTTTTTTTAAATAGTGGATATTGCAATAGAACAACTGGAACACAGATTTACAGGATTTGAGTTTGTGGCAAGGTCATTAAAATTTTAATTTCCTAAAAATATGTTAAAAATGTCAATTAGAGTTGGAAGATTCAGCTAAAAATTTGTGTACAATTTACATAAGACAGGTAACGATTTGATGAAGAATGATATAATCTCTTTTAGAAATGAACTTAAAGAAAGTCTGGAAAATTTGACTAGAGCAAGTAAAGTGTTTGATTTACTTGTAACATTTAATGGCAAGCTCTTTACCAGAGGTTACTGCTGCGTACGTCTTGTTCCTGACGTTACCTGTGACAGTTGCTTCTGCTGAAAGATCATTTTCAAACTTAAAAATAATCTAGTACTTTTTACGGGCTCTTATGTCTCAAGAAAGACTTGATAACTTGACCATCATTTCAATTAAAAAATGAGTCTACAAAACAGTTGGATAAAGGAAAGTTAGTTGATAACTTTGCGGCAATGAAAGTCCATAGTGTTCATTTTAATTCCCACTGTGTAAACATACACAGCATAACACAGGAGAGAGCAGTCTGACAGGGTAAACTTGAAGAATAAAGAGAACATACAAAACATATAATTCGTCAGTGACTAATCTCTTGTGCTGTTTCAAACTCTTTCACGTCTTATGAAGTCTTTTTTTATGTTCTTCAAATATACTCATGTCTGCTGGATCAAATGGAGGAAAATTAACGTTATCTTCAACTATTGTGTGTTTTTCTCAAAAATGTAAATTTTATTAAAAGGAATGTCAATTCCTTAAGGTTCGAGTATCTCTAGTTTTTCAGCTATTCTCTAACAGAGAAATAAATTAAAATTATGTGTACTAAATAAGCAAGTCGAGTTCAATAGTTATTTAACAGAAATATCCATTATTATAGTGTTTATCTCAAAATCTTTATTTGTTAAATACAACCCTTAAAACTAAGTCCTGATACGACTAATATTTCTTGTAGTTTTCAAGCTAAGGGCCCATCACCTTCATTAGCCACGGGCCTCATCTGCTCTTGTTACACCACTGCGCACGAGACGAGACATGTCTCGAATCTCGATTCGAGTCGAGTCGGGACAAACGTATTTCTCGACTCGAATTTTCGAGCTGAGACTGCTCGTAAAATTCTCAACTCGACTCGAATGTCTCGAAAGACTTTCTATAATTTTTAATATTATTTTAAAGAAAGTATTCACTCAGAAACAGCCTTGAAAACAAGTACACTATTTATTACTTTAGAAAAGTACAGGACGCATAAACTTAAAAGTTAATCTTTCGAGATCAAGATTTAATTTTCAGCTCAATTCAGTTGATTAAAACTAATAATTACTGTCGTGATATTTGATTGTACTTCAAATATAATAATAATAATAATAATAATAATAATAATAATAATAATAATAATAATAATAATAATAATAATAATAATAATAATAATAATAGATTATCTAGTTTGTATAAAACTATTGCGATAGTGAACTTTATAAATTCTTTGAATGAGCAATTGACAGTCTATAGTAATTTAGCATAGTTATAATTATTGTGTTTTCGTTCCCATGAACGCAATAGGGCTACATGACTTCTGGATTATTTGCTTCCCCAACTATTTTGAGGCTTTAATGTGTTGCAGCATATCACGAGTTACAGATAATATATAATGTAACACTTGTTTTACATCACATATTATGATACAAGACTATTACAATAAATGGACTGCTTGGACGCCAAGAACTAGTACAGATAGGTACCTTTCACTTCTATAGATAGGGTCAGAGAGAACAGTTCCTTGACATCTGTACTGAGGGATGGAGACATGCTGGCGGCGGCTTAATTATTATCTGGGGAACATTCAGGTGAACACCTATGTGTCTAGTGGAGCTCGAGCAAGGCACCATGACGGCCAAGGCGTATCGCACTACGTACACCCTTCATGACGACCACGTTTCCCAACAGTAGTGGCATTTTTCGACAAGATAATGCACCATGTCTCAAGACCAGGAGTGTGATGGAGTGGTTCGAGAAACACACTGGCGAGTTCCAAGTGATGTGCTGGCCCCCCAACTCGCTGGATCTGAACCCAATCGGACACATCTGGGATATTATTGAACGTGACGTCAGAGCGCATCGCCCTCTCCCTGGAATTTACGGGAATTAGGTGACCTGTGTGTGCACATGTGGTGCCAACTCTCTCCAGCGACCTACCAAAAATCATTGCTTCCAGGCCAAAACGCGTCGCTGTTGTTATCCGTGCCAAAGGTGGACATACTGACAATTAGGTAGGTAGTCATAATGTTCTGGCTGATGTGTGCGTATATTTTAACTCGTACATTTTGTCGACTCGAATTTCGGAACGACTTGTCTCGAATTAAAGTCGAGTCCAGGCAGAAACTGTCGAATGGAAACACGAGTCAAGACAGGAACTGTCGAGTCGAGACAGAAACATATTTTCAAGTCGAGACACGAGTTGAGACAACATTTTCTCGAGAAGAGTCGAGACAACATTTTCTCGAGACGAGTCGAGACAGGCTTAAATCTCGACTCGACTCGTGTCGTGTGCATCCTTACCTGTATGCATACTGAAATTGATTAATATTCTGAATGTAAACCTATAACTCAATGAAACACAAAAATAAGAAATAATACAAATACTACCAGGGCCGGATTTAGGGGGTGCACTGGAACATATGCACCTCCCCTACTTGTGAGTATACACTATCTAAGATGAGAAATTAGCACAGAAAATAGTAACACTTTCAGAAACTTTCTGCCGTCATGTTTCCGTTTCGAGCATAAAAGAGAGAGGAGTTATGCAAAAGCTATAATTTGCAAAGTCGATTTTCTGAAGTTTGAAGGAAAAGGATTCACCAAGCAAAGTAATATAACATTTGTCAAACAGGGAAGAAAACAGAATTCAGGAAGAGAGAAACCTTTTTCTGCATGTCACTTGCGACCCTCTTTTAAATATTCCCCCGTTTTATATCTCAGAGTTATCAGGTGTAAAGAATGTTGTCACATGTCACTTTAAAGAGTTTCAATGAGACGGGTTATTTTGGTAGCTTGGTGTATGAAGAGTTACACTCCCTCTCAGAAAATTCCTGAATACTACATAATATATGTGAATGCTAATTGATATTCTTGTGATTGTCTTTGTTTTCCATTTTCGCTTTTCAGGAAGTTTTTTTTTTCACACTGTATTTTTTGGTCTGGCAAGTCCATAAAATATTTCCTGACAAATATTGTTATTACGCAGATAACGAAAAATAAGCTGTTTTTACAACCTAATTTATAGAAGGTTGTTTATACTACCAGGTTATCATGGCGAAAATGTTAATCTGTTTTGACTGCTGAAATACTTATTGTTTTGCTACTTCATGCTGTTTTGGTTGTTCACAGTCGCCTTTCTGTGAACATTGAAATTGCTTACTATTTTCATTTTTTTTCGCACATAAAGTACTTGTTTTAAACATAGTATTGTATACGTGTTTTTCATCTGTCAATAATTCTATTTTAATAATAAAAAAAAAGTTGCGAATGCACCAAGAGAATTGCCAGAACAAACTTAAAAAGAATTATTGTTTTCTTATTGACTTCTACAAGCTGTATACCAATTGTTCTATGTAGTTTCTTATTGTACTCATTAAACAATTCGTGTAATATATCTATCCATTTATAAATTTTCTGAGTACTAAAATTTTCCTCAAATGCTTTGTTTAAAAGTTTTGTTGAAACGTTTTACAACATGGTTTACGAACACACATGCTCAAAATTAAAAAAAATCGCAAAATATCATCTCTCTATGACTTATGGTTCCTGATATATGACTCCCTAAATATCCCGAAATCGGAATTATTTTGGCCAATATCTTGGGAACTGTAGAGAGTGACGCGAAATATTTCATCACTTCTTTGAGATACTTTTTGATGCTCTGTCAAATGGAGGGCTCAAAATTGAATCATAAACACCAATATCATCTCTCTATGACTTACGGTTCCCAAGATATAGCTCTTTAAATCTCCCAAAACCCGAACATTTTTGGCCAATATCTGGAGTCACTGTTACTATTTGGTACCAAAATCTTCATAATCCTCTTAGGTATAGATCAACATCAATATGATCTCTCTATGACTTAAGGTTCCCGAGATATGGCTCCTGAAATCTCCCGTCATCAATATGATCTCTCTATGACTTAAGGTTCGCGAGATATGGCTCCTTAAATCTCCCGTAATCTGAACTTTTTTTTTTTTTGCTAATATCTCGGCAACAGTAAAAGTGACGCGAAAAATTCCATCACTTCTTTAAATAGTTTTTGATGCTCTATTAGATGGACGGCTCAAAATTTAAAAGATCGCAAATATCACAAACAAACAAACAAACAAACAAACAAACAAACAAACAAACAAACAAACAAACAAACAAACAAACAAACAAACAAACAAACAAACAAACAAACAAACAAACAAACAACCAACCAAACAAACAAACAAACAAAACAAACAAACAAACAAACAAACAAACAAACAAACAGGCATACAGAATTCAGTTACGAACTTTTTAAGTTAGTTGAGAAACCTTTATGCATTTATTTATATATGATATGATAATGAATTTTTTTTATAGTTTTACGAGACTTCTTATCCCATCTAGGATAAAGGAGCGAGTAGTTATGAAGAAAACTGGTGAAATTAGAATGAGGGAAAAAACTGGAGATTCTCGAGAAAGCTTACAAACACAATATTGTGCATTAGATTCACAAGATCTGGGACCGAACCAGGGACCAATGTAAACGTTCAACCACTGAACTACCGTGTCCCATCAACATATTTCATTTTCTTCTGTTTGGTTGGCGGCACTTCAACCTAATTTGTCTTTTTTTTTTAAAGAGCTTTATGACGTTGTTACCCTGAAGAAGTTCTTTATTTAAATTATTACATATAATAGCAACTAGATTTTACAATCCGATCTACGCCTAACTCTCATCACATGAAGTATTAGTGAGCTAGATTGTGGGCTGGCTGAAACACCCGCAGAGACATCGCTCGCAGACAAACAAACAGTTTCCCGTTTCTCTATGTTTTTGAAGCGTAGACTGTAATCCTATTAGTGGTTTAACAGGCAGCTCGAATCTGACACATTTATACTCACAACCTGTATTACAGGAGTTACCTCCACCACAATTTAAACTTCACTATTTCCTACGTGAATCTATCTTCTCTCTATTTCTCTTCCGACATTACTTCCCCCCCTCTCTCTCTTCTCTCCATGAATACGGTTTTCCAGAAAATTAAATTCTTGCCTGTCTTCAGGTTTACGTTATGCAACAGAAATCATGAGGAAATACTATAAACCGATCTTTAAAAATCAATAAGTGTTTCGATTTCAATGCATATTACAGCAAGCGTTACATGAATATTTTAGGAAGAATACTATGTACAGAATTGAAAAATATAGGCCTACACATTTTAATACATGATGTTCTTGAACTTTTTTTGAAGTTGAATCGAATTAAGCTAGCAATGTGTAGTCTGGTTTCCTATCAACATATATCGTTATTTACATGACCATAAAATACACAATAAGCAACGTTTACAAACTTGAAAAAAAAAAAAAAAACACTTTAAAGTACTCTTACGTTCTATAAACGAAAATTGTGAGTCAGCCATTTTGGTTCACCGTTTCATCACGTGTTTATTTTGGAAACATGTAAGTAACAACATTTGTTGTGAACAAACATTTTATCTGAAGGATTTTATAGGTACAAGGAACGTTCCACTACTGCTTCTGTTACTTCGTCCATTGCGAGAACAGTTAGTATCATATTGTTTGTCATTTTGTTCCATAAATGATGCTTTCTGGTAACATTTTTATGGTTTTAGTGAAAACAACAATATTACTTATGTACTTCGTACTAGCAAAGTGCCTGTTGATCGTGCGGGAAGTATAATATTTAATAATGACGAATAATGGCTTCAGTACTATTCCGATCAATTCTCAGGCTGATATGTCCTTTCTTTGTACGGGAGAAATAAGGTTAACGCAAAAAATCAAAGATCTGGAAGGTATTTAATCCATGTGGGTTGCCTGTTTCACAGGCACTATGGTTCACTGTTTATATTAACATTGTTTGATACATTTTGAGCCCCGAATGCCACCTCGAGTCGAAAATAGAGAAATAACGCCTTCTGATGCAATTGGATCTGGTCACACTCTATCTGTGTACAAAAGTTGGTGGCTTTAGGTGACTTATGATGACAGACACATACACACGCACGTGATTTTATATGTTAGTATAGACGTGAAAACTGTTTATGCCATATTGTTCGTCATTGTGCTCCATAAATAAGGCTTTCTAATAAAAGTTCATAGTTTTAGTGAGTAAAATGATTCATTTCGTTCCCATAATGTTTCGGAAACCATTTAGTTCCGTGAACAGAAATTTCTATTACTTACATAACTTTTTAAAGTCTCCTATTTGAGCTCAGTTTTATTTTCCGCATCTACTTTCCCGGAAGAGCATTCCCTTGCAAGATCCTTTGTGCTACATGCAAGATGCTGTACTGCATCATTAGGTTAGTACTACTACCATTTACGTAGACTATCGGCCGTACTTATTGCTTTTGAACATAAAATAATAAAGCGAGATAGTACGATAGAAAATGGCGCTACTAGTGATAAAAAAATCCAGAGCTCTTGTGTTATTTCAGTGAGAGATTCACAAGTGACACTTCAATATCTGTCTCCCACTCTCTAGAAGAAGAAGAAGAAGAAGAAGAAGAGCGAGAACAAGTGTAGTCATGGATGTGTTAGCCAGGGTGTGAAGAGTTGAGGAATCTCCCTATTTTTATGGATTGTCTGTTATATGTGAGTAAAATAACCTTAGGGAAAGTCAGACACAGGATTCTGTTATAACATTTTTGATGACTTCGAAGGCGCTATGGAAGGGTCTATTTCAACACCAGGATCAGGCGAATGAAGTTAGAAACTTGCTTATAGCAAGACGGTGGCAAATAAAGAGAACAAAAGTTATTCATATTCCCTTTTTCTTAAAGAAAAAAATATAACTCTGGTTTTTTTGAAATAAACTATCTTCTTCAATGCCACGTTCTTTTATTCATCCAACTCCTACAGAATTTTCTGGACAAAGTGTTTGTCTTTCTGTCTGAAAAACTGAACTTGCACTATATTGTACTCATATTGAATGGATGATTGTAAATATTTTGACTCATCTATATATTAAAATGCTAGAAAAGTTTATATGTTTGTGGACGTTTATATGATTGTGACCAAACTTTCGACAGTGAGTTCTCGGGAACCATATGCTCTAGAAAGATGTCGTTTTCACTGATCGATTGCAAATTTTATGTAGATTGTCCAATTCTAATTGAATATTAAAAAAAAAGAAAATGGCCGTTATTTTTTAGTTTCATTTTTTTTTAGGAAAATGGTACATTGGAAATGATGAATTTTTTTTTTTAAAAAGTAAAGGATCACATTGCAACATCACATATTTGTATACAGAGGTTGAATATCTCTTAGGCGTTTGTTTCATGGCCAAATGATAATGAAAAACAAAGGATAACCATTTCCCCAGTCTAAGATCAATCTTTATTCCTTGGAGTGTTTTGCCCAATGAACACCATATATTACTGATATGACTAACTGTATGTGTAATGTATTTGCTTATTATATACTCATGCAAGAAGAATGAAAACACTGATCATACATGAATTAGAAACTCCAACCGGAAGTACGCTCAAATCTTACAAACGGTGCGAGATATTCAAAAAATAATGAAAAGAATCTCCCTTTTACTATACCCCTTGCCGATTTTTTAAAAATCAAAATCACTTTCACTTATGTCTGTAATGAGACATGTACAAGATGTTGTGAGGAATGACAAGGAGATTTATGCTCATATGTGAATGATGCGCTGTGTAGAGAACGGAGGTTCAGCTTGTTTAGTAAAAAGAGTTCTTAGTTTTTTAGTTTATTTGCAGCCAGAGCTCAGGTTCTGAAGTTCTATACAAATACATGAAACATATTTCTAAATGAATTTTGCTGTATCGTACATCTCTTCCGATATTGTAAAACTTTTTTTCCCATATAGGTATAGGTAGAGCGTTAATAAAAAGAGTGTCCGGAATCGACTCCCACTACCCGCTTTTATTATAAAATTTCCACTATTAAGTGTTTAACAAAAATACTATAGAAATAATCTTTTCAAATTTACAAGGTTAGTTATGGGTGGTCTTTGACTGTAAGGTCGCAGACAAGATCTCTACAGTGCTCCGAAGCAGGCTAACCGGCTGAGGTTAGGATTCCCAGTCAGAGCCTCGAAGCAGGCTAAGCCAGGAGATAGGATAGGCGTAGTCCCGAAGCAGACTAGAGGCCCTGGGACTAGACTAGAGAGCAGACTAGAGGTTACTCCTAATGTTCCGAAGCAAACAATAGGAGAGTCACCAGAAAACTGCTCCAGAATTGCCGTCGTCCAGCCAATTTATAGGGTTCCTTTGGTGGCGGTGGCGCTGCTGCTCCGTTGCCGTCTTCTGTTCCGTGGGAGGGGCTAGAAGTCCGTCTGCAGGTGATTGTAGATCCATCTGGTATGAAATTCTCTTGTCAAACCACGTGGTAGTGTTTGTAAATACTGGCGTGTAGAATTGTTTGTTTACTACATCACGTGGGACATTATACCCCCTGGCTTGTTTAAAAAATAAACCGAAGGGTTATTTTTCTTCTTGTGAGGGTTGACAACACTGAGGGATCACACAAAAAATCACTAAAAACATTAAAAATACTGGCAAGACTGAAAAAATTAACTTTTCGGAGCACTAATAAGGTAGCGGAAGAAAGTACTAAACAGCTATTCCCTAATCACAGGCAGGATCGGTGCTTATTATACGTCACTTGATTTCCCTCGAGGTAGGGCTGTTTTTAAGCTTTGGCGTTAATATATATGTATTAGCTCACTTATGGTGAGGGGTGTTGAAGTCTGTGGAATTGGTTGCTCCTTAGTTGTATGAATGGTATTAAACGTGTCCATTGGAATTGGAGGAGATATATCAAAACGAGGTATTTTGGATGTTTTTGGCACCGAGCAAAGACGGAGATATAGCTTGTATAAAATAATAAGAATTACAAATACTAAAAAAGGTTGCGATTATCACAGAATGTTCCATACTGGAAGAAGAAAAAAAATCAAACTATGGTCGGTGATTTATCGGAAATCATATACAAAGTAAAAATGTTTATGAGGTATTGCTACGAATAAGGCGTTTATAAACAAAATATAAAAATATTCCAAGACCAATCAATAATATAATAATGAGACTAACAATAGCAAGTATGGTCCATGGAAATGCACTGGAGAGATGAAATTCCGGCATCTTATCCAATAAAGAACTCTTTTCATGCTGGAGTAAGGAACTCATAGAAGTAATAGTACATTGTAAATTCCGGAAATTGTAGGTGAAGTTTAAATTTGGATTATTCGGTAAATTTATATATATTAATGTAAAGTTCGCCAAAGTTCTAGTATGAAGATTCAAAGTATCTGTTATTATACGCTGAAATTCTTCGTATCTAAGAAAGTAAGGTGATGACTGCAGCAGCTAACATTTGGTTCCTTTGGAATGCAATTTTAACAGATTTACGTGTAGTGAGATGAAGCCCCATCGGTGTACATAAGTAAAATTTCTTTGTCTGTGATAAAGTAGGTTTCACATGGCAGCTATTAGTTGAATTTCGAAAACCTAAATTATATAGACAGTCTGTTATTTGAGATCGTGGTTTTGCCTGTAATTTACATATAGAGAACATATTATGAGATTGGCACAGTGATAAGTCCAATTCATAGATTCCTTGCTTCGTGCAGATTGCATATTCAGGAGTTTGAATACGTATATGAGCTGTCTTGGTAAGAAATCCATTGTTAAAAATATTGTATAAAATATGATAATCATTGGTGTGTACAACTGGAGTTTCCACTATAATATCTAAATTGGAAGATTCTGGGTCGAATGAGATTAACAATGATTTTGAACACTGATAAAATAGTCCGAGATCCCTTTCCATGAGTGTGCCTCTTAGGTTTATATTTTGTCTAATCATTTTTGGCCAAAGCAAGTTTTATTAAATCATCATTAACCTTATTCTGAAAAGTGCTCTGTATTATAGCATCAAAGTGCTGTTTCATTATTTGAAAAATAAGAAGAGCTATCAGAAAACGTTCATTTGTGGCCGTTGTACATACCAATTGTAAAATATTATGATGAGTTTCGGTTATCAATTTTTCGACTGCCACTGAAAAGTTTGTTACTAAATGCGTACGTTCAAGATGACTTTTCTCAAGTTCTTGTATTTGAGAATTTAGATAAGCATTCTGTGCCTGCATTTGACTAATAGTCGATTTTAATTTATGAACTTCATATAAACTATATCCACTAAGTCCTAAATTTGCAAGTCCAAGTAAGAGGTTAAAGATCACCCGTCGCGGTCTTTTGGAACACCCTGTTTAGAAATCGCAAGATATTATATCTTTGAGTTTATAAGTAAACTGACGTTCTTTATCATGTAAAAGTGACACTAATTGTTCATATTCAGCACAAGAATCATTTGCAAGATGCACTGCCGAAAAGTCTAAATGAAGTCTATAAAGTAGGAATTCTATATTGTCGTAGTTGATTATGGGCTTGAACTTGGCTATTGATATTCCATATTGTTCGAATATGAGTTCATTCCCTTTTATGTCAGCTGTAAGCAGAACGAGGAAGTGACAAACTAAAGCGACCAGCATTCTCCTACTGAGTGTGCGTACTTCCTACAAAAAAGAAAAAGAAGAAAAAATAATGCTAAATAGCAAAAATGATACTGTATAACAATCAAGTAATACGTGTCATTCAGTTTGCCAAGATGCGTATGGATTGTGAGGTCCTACGATCGATTAATAAGTTTTTAAAAGAAAAGGGTGTACTGGGACGAGATAGAATAAAAGTTGTATCTGGACCAAGTAAAGGGGGAGAGATTGTGGAGACAAGTAAAGATTATAGCTGAAACTTATCTCGATATTTTAGAAAAGAACGGATAGGTGACGCTGAGATTCGAAAAGAAAGTAGATAAGAGTGGGAAAAGGAGGCTGAAGTTCAGCGTTTACTAGGTAAGTACTCTGCATGTTTATTAAGTACATGATATTACGTTATTTATTTTCAATGTATCTATATCTAATAGTAATTTTAATTTTGAACTTCAATGATAATAATGTTTTATGAATTTGACTTCGTGGAGACCCTGTATAATATAATTGCCTAATATTAGTAAGAATATATGGTCCACAGTGGAGAGAAAAATATAAGCAAGGAAGTGTAGAATTATATATTATTCATCATTGTATAGATCATTCGCCTTTTAAATACGGAAATGCAAAGTCAGCATTCTTTCATTCAGTGCAGAGTAAATGAATCAGCTTATTATTTTTGCGAGTGACAGAGAAATGTTTTAAAGTCTACATGAATATTCGTGATCGAATTCAAATTATTTCTCCTCCTTTTTTAAATTAAATGTCGCTCGTGTAAAAAATAGCTATTTATCCTCGTACTGTGTTGTCTATATCTTCATAATATAGTTTAATTCTGTCTACAGATATCTCCTGTATGGGTTGACGATATGAGTCAGGAAATCTGACCTTATAAAGATTAGGATTAATTCTTTCGATAATTTCTAAAGATCCGATAAATCTAGACGAGAAAGTTTGTGGTGTTCCAATCTGATGATTGTGGAAAAATACAAGTACCTTCTGGCCCTTATCAAAATTAGTCTGTTGACGCTTAAGGTCGTAATATTTCTTCTGTTTGTTATAACTTGCAATTAGGTTGTCCTGTACAATTCCACGTATATTATTCAGGTGTGCTTTGTCGACGCATAACATCGGAGTGGATGCTAGCGCAATATCAGAGATGGTCTTAGGTTCGTATCCGTGCATAAGGAAAAAGTTGAATATTTAGTTCCAGTCTGTACGAATGTATTAATTGTTATATACGGGATTAGTTTTGGCCAATGATTTTGATTTTCTTGTACAAAAATTTAAGAGCGTTCTGTATGATTCTGTGGAATGTTTCCACTACACCTAGAGTTTTGTGATCATATGCTGGACAAAATTTAAATTCAAAGTTGTAGTACTTTGCTAGGTTCGGCAGTCTCTTAGCATTATGTACAAGGTGTCTATCTAAATACAGGTAGGAAAAAGCTCCGTATTTAAGAATAATGCCATATATAAGAAATTGTTCAATTTCTTCAGCTGTGATGTTGTCGACAATCCTGGTCACAGAAAATCATGTCGACATCTCAATAGCGACTAGTATATGTTTGAATTTTCCTTCTCCGACCGGCACCCGTCCAATTGAATCGTACTGCCATGCAATAGCTATAGGCGTATGTGAATGATGGAGTAATTGGCTGGTGACTTCTTGAGTTTTTGACAAAGATTGCATGTCCTTATTCTGTTTGCTATGTAAGCTTTCATGTTAGAAAAATCATATATTCTAAGTGCCGACTGGTACGTCTTAGTATACCCACAATGGGGTGTCATTGGGTTGTTATGGATAGCATCAAACCATTTGCTTAGTAAACATTTCGGTACACAAAGTAAATATAGCAGTCCTAATTGAGGATGTTTCTGAGTTATATTTAACAGTCCGTTTTTAAGATAAAAATATTTCGCGGCACGGAGTGTAGACAATTTATTAGGTTCTTTATTTTACAAAACAGTGATGATGTCTGAAAATGAAGGGTCCTTCCTTTGTTCATCCGCCAAATTGGGTAACGTCATTGTTTGGTCAATTTCAAAGGTGTGTTTCAATGAGTGAGAAGCAAAAACTTTTGCGTCCTCTGTGTCCTAGAAGCTATCAACTTTTTGATTTTCGTCCCGCTGTATGTCTTGCTTGTCTTCTAGGTGACTAGAAATATCTGCAGTATGTTGACTTTTAATGTGGTAAATTTCAAAATTATAATCCGCTAAGAATATCTTGTAGCGAGTAAATTTTCCGACTTTGTGAAGCTGGGTGTTGAATGAAGCCAGCATTTAGAATCTATAAATAACTTAAATTTTCTATTCAGTAAAAAATATCGAAATTTTCGAAGAACATATATCAATGCATATAGTTCTTTCTGCCATATTGAGGCCTTACGTTCGCTTTTAGTAAAACGACAACTACAGTAGGGAAAACACGTTTCTGATTAGTTTTAGGGGTGTAACATACTAAAATTTCACCTGCTGAGGTTGGTGATGCGTCGTAATATGCTCGAATTTCGAATGATGGATCGAAATGAAACAAAGATGAGGCTTGAATAATATCCAACTTAAGTTTCTCAAATAGCTTGTCATGCTGAGTTGTCCATTTAAATTTTGAATTCTTGGCGAAAAGAATTTGAAATGGATCCACTTTTTCCGTAAAAGTTTTAATATGCGCCTTCAGATAAGAGCAGAGTCCTAGAAAACTCTTCAAGGTCCTTTTAAAGGTTGGTATTTTATTGTTGTATTAAAATTTCGTATTTTATTGGCAATTTTCGTGAAATGTTGATTTCCTTGCCGCTAACTATGAATCCTAAGACATCCAATTCCGAGTATAATAGATGGGTTTTGTTCGGGCTTGCTCTAAAATCGTGTTTTTTCAGCCTTTTGAAGAGCAATTTCAAGTACGATAGTTGCTGTTTCCAATTTTTGCTTCCTATCACAAGGTCGTCAGCAAAGGCAGCTATACGAGGTGGTAAACCCTCTAAAAGCATGCGTACTGCTATAGTTAGCGCGGCTGCTGAAGTGGTATGGCCCATCACGCAGCGTTGGAATTTATACGCCTTCCTAGTATGATTAAGTTCAAAAGTCATGTATTTTTGACTTTTAGGATGCAATAATAGCTGTAAATAGGAAGACTTCATATCGATAGTCGAGATGCAAGATTTGCCTCTAAGTTCATGCAAAATGTGTTCTGTGGACTGAAATGGAATGCTCAAATATTTTGTAAATTTATTGCATGCTTGTAGATTCAAAACTAGGCGGAATTCTAAAGTACCTGTTTTCCAAACTATGAGAAGTGGCGACGAAAAGGAACTGACACTAGTCTCTTTAATAACATTGGCTACTAAAAGCTGTTTAATTTGCAAATCAATTTGCGGCCTTACTGCCAAAGGAATGGGAGGTGACCTCTGATGAAAAGAGGCTCCTTTATCTATCCATATCTTGTGCACATAACCACGAGAGTAGCTTATGTCCGTTGGTGTATATGAAGAGACATTTCTGTATCTAAAAAGTAGATCATGTACAGCTATTTTTTGTTCATTCCTTAAATCCGGGTTTATTCGAATAACTTAACATCAAAAAGCGATTTGATCTTGTCCAGTCTATCCTGAATTTCCTGTTCAGTTCTATAGAATGTGTCATCATTTTGTTCGTCTGTTTGATAGTCACCCTGTATATCTACTTCTTGAATGTTCTCTTCAAGATATGCAATCAGTTATTTTTACTAGTATTACTAGCCTATTAGTTGGATTTGATATTAATAGTGTGAAATTATTCTTAGGTACTTTAGTAGGCAAAATCTGTAACCCGTATTTGTCTAATAAATTCTCTAATGGAGAGATAATAAAATACTCTGTATCCATTTTCCAATTCTTGACATTAATTGGCAAAAACAAATGTGACCTGGCCGGCATGGTAACTTTTCGAGTAGTCCGTTGTCGTCTTCTGCTCCGTGGGAGGGGCTAGAAGTCCGTCGTCTGCAGGTGATTGCAGATTCATTTGGTGTGAAATCCTTTTGCCAAACCACGTGGTAGAGTTTGCAAATACTGGAATTGTACTGTAGAATTGTTTGTTTACTACATCACGTGGGACATTACAATATACAACGTTTTCGGCTGAATGCAGGTTTTCTCAACCGGCATCCCTATAGGGTGTGTAGCTATGTTTGGAGGGTGTTCAGTAAACTGTAGGTTGGGGAAACACTGCCTTAAAGCATGGCAAAATGGTTGTTTAAAAACGACAGGGTAATAAAGCGTATATTCGTGGTAAGATTTGGTGGATTGTTTCGATATACGAAGAATTTATGGAAAAATCATTCTCAATAGAAGAAAACAGTAACCTTTTAACCCTACTAAACACAGATGTTGGTAACGCTAGAAAGGCAATAAATAAATAAATAAATAAAAATAAAAAATAAATAAAAAGGACGGGTTCAAATAACATATAATCGTAAAATTAATGAGCTTTTCCTGGAATCTGTTTTAGTTAAATTACCTGATAGGTGTGAACCGCGAAGAATTTTTTAAACCTTTAAACGCTGAAGGACGCAACTGCTGCGTGAAAACCTTAAACTTTAATAGCTCAGCTTCTAATTAAGTTAGGAAGATAACTTTGGTATCAATGCGTTTCTGAAAGATGACGCTTACCGCTGATATGAGTTTATGTGTGGGGTGTACCGCGGGTGAAGTTCCTGCATTTTTGGTTTTTTGTATCAGTTTTTTTGGGAAGTCTTCCCCGCTTGGGGGTACAATCATAAAAATTGGCATGTGAAGCAATGAAGTAGTTCACTACATGCTAATACCCTGCAAAAGTACTTTTTGCTTATATGGGGGAGTAGAGGAGGGGCAAAGTTGGCGAATTTTTTGAGTCTCATTTTTTTTAACATAAATTATTTTCTGGACGGTTCAATACAAGACAAGATATATTTTTTCACTGAATTGATCTAAAACCATAATCCTTGTTGCTACTTGGAATTTGTGTTTCATAAGCTTTTCAACGATGTGTCTATCATGACTCTACAGCGATAATGTATAATTCGTATGCACTTTTAAGTATTATTTGTATTTACGGGCAAAATGAGCTATTTAAAAAGGCACAAGCTATCAAGAAGAAGAAGAAATTATATAAAGAAATAATTTAAATATTTTGTACTATATTAAGATTTTGTTATCGTTGCTATGACGTTGCTATCGTTGATTACTAGTTTTAATGTCGTTGCTATAGTAACTAGAAAGATATAGACATAATTAGGAACCATCTTCTGTAATCTAAATGTACAATATTTTAAGGTGCGGACAAGATATACGTTGAGGAATAATAATATATATATGAAGTGCTTAAATGTGTCGAATTGTTCCAGATAATCTCGTGTATTGCCTAACGACCTCAATGACTCGAGATTGAATCACAGGGTCCTTACCAAGGATGTTATAAAATAGAGGATTTGCCCATTCAACAAAATCGTGAAGCCATACGTCACAGCTTCGCCAAACCTACTCTGCCCACTCCGCGCCACTAAGATAGCAATGTTTCGAGCCAACAATCATGGCGGAAACGAGAGTAGCCAATCAGACATGCCGGCTCAGACGATGCTCGGTTGTTGTTTTGGCTTCATTGAGTTCATATGATGAAGATAGGTATGGTTAGATCCTCTGTTTTATAACTTCCTTGGTGCTTACGACAAGTGAGCCACCGTGACAAACCTAGTGATTAATTATGCTACTGAGACGTACTTTGGATTGTTAAGAAGCTCGATTACATGTTGTGGAAGTTAAGTTTCTGATAGTCGAGAACAAGTAGCGGCTATAGCTTTTCCTGGTAGTTTAGTGGCTAGCACACGCGCATCTTTGATGCAAGGGTCCCAAGTTAAATTCCCGGAGAACATTGACATATGACCGCACTAGCATAGTTCAGATTCTACCTTAAACTGTACGTCCAAGTCACATAGAGCATCAGATCTGAAAAGCCACGCAAAACCAACCAACAACAAAATAACATATGACGAGTAGTGCTTATGCAGTTTTAAATCTAGAAGTAGGAGGGGAGAAAATAGATTAGGTGACTAGTTTTCGATACCTGGGTAGTTTTATTAGTGGTGATATAAAGTGCGGACTTAAAACAAAAGCAAGGATAGGAATGGCGAAAGAAGCCTTTAGGAGAAAGGATTTTTTTTGTGGAACTTTGAATTAAGAGTTGAGAAAAAGACTCATAAAATGCTTCGTGTGGAGTATTGTGCTGTCTGGATCAGATACATGCACATTACGCAATAATGATGAAAAACAAGTAGAAAATTTTGAAATGTGAGTGTGGAGAAGAATGAAGAGTATTAGCTGTAAACGAATGAGAAGGCCTTACTTTAGCAACAATGACGAAGGAAAGAACATTTTTAGATATTAAGATGAGGAAGAGAAACTTGTTGGGACATTAGATAAGAAGGAGCTGTATCATGAGGGACGTGCTAGAAGGTATGGTGGCAGGAAAGAGAGGGAAGAGGCGAAGGAGACTACAATTAATTCACAATATGAAAACACAGAAATCACACGTAAAGACGAAGAGGTTATCGAAACACCGTGGAGCTTGGAAACTTCTCAGTTGCAGCAAGTGCCCTGCCAATACTGGCAGAATACCTATAATGATAATTATTATCTTGCAGTGAAAAGAATAACATGATTTTACTTCTTTTAAAGCATATAAACCTACTTTTGAAGCTTTCTAAACGTGTGCTAATTTGCCAGAAAGTCTTTAATATGATATTGACACAATTTAAATGTTAATTAGGTCAATTAATTCTGAATCCGTTAATATTAGATACTTGAATGACATATATAAATTCAAGTAAATGTTTGTTGACGATTATTGTGCAGTACAAGTGGCTTTATTTGTTTCATGCCTTGTTGAAACTTTCGAGAACACAAACTAGTAATTAAACTGACACCTCATCACCAATATTAATAGACAATTAAATACAGCTTTAATTTTTTTTCATTCTTTCTTTTCAGTACTTTTCCTTGTAACTTAAAAGAAAAAAAACTATGTAAGTAGAAAAAAATGTTCCGCGCCGCGCCGAGCAGAGCACTAATTTCCCCTAAGTGGATGCTTATTTAATTAAACAGAGCAGAGAGAGAGAGAGAGAGAGAACTGTTGGCGCCTTACTCTTATGGGGGCGTTGGGTAATTAGGCTATAAGCTTCAGTGGAACTTCTATTGGCTCAAGAAGTGGGAGTCTGGTAAGCGTTTCATCTCTCTAAAATATTACAGTTAAAAAAAAAAGAGGAGAAAATATAACTTGAAAAAATATAAAGAGAAAAAAGGAAGGAATTCTAATCGCGTATTAATCGCTACTGACAAACCATTATAAAGCTCCGAGTCTTAGCTTTTAGGATCAAACCTACTTGTTCTTGTGCGAAAATTAGTTCTTTTATCCATATAGGCTGCCTTAGAACCTTTAATAAGAGCTGATAATTGAAGCAGAAGATAAGGTGAGGCGAATTGTTTCCTTTAGATCCTGATATCTCCTCTTATCGTACACCCTTTTTTCCTAAAAATAATTGCTTTAATAAATTTATTACAGAAAAGGTTATAGTAATAATTATTATGTAGATCCCCCTAAGGTTCAATTTTCTTCTTTCTTTCTCTGTCTAATGGATCCTTTTAAATTGTTTTTCATCTCTTGAGAGCTCCAAAATCGTTCATAGCCTCTGTTAAGTATTAATGCTTTTCTCCACATCTGGAAAAGGTTCTCTCTTTAAGCATTATTATTTCTTTTCTTATAATCAATTTGCTCTCTTTCTAATTTCTCTCATTCTCTTTATTTTATACACAAGCACCAATTCGTGCTGATAATTTGTCTGTTTTACTCTGCTCCTTCACTTTCTTTGGGAGAAATATCAATACTTTCTTCCTTTCACCTACCTTATACAGAATACTTTCATTTTCTTTAAGAGTCTTCATCCCGGCGAAATTAAAATACCGCTAATTTTACCGTAATTATGTGATATCTTCAAATAGATAAAAGATAATCGAAATGTGGAACAAGAGCGCCCTAGACAATATTATTTTACATGAGAAACCGTTATCACGACTCACTTATCTGCTTTCGATTTCGAGCCATTTTGAAAATCGGCATTTATTTTCGCGTTTCTAAACGACTGAAAACGGAAAGCTACTAGGTGACTTGTGATAACGGTACCTCATGCAAAATAATATCGTCTAGGGCGCTCTTGTTCCATATTTCGGTTATCTTTTATCTATTTGAAGATATCACATAATTACTGTAAAATTAGCGGTATTTTAATTTCGCCGGGATGAAGACTCTTAAGCTTTTTTTAAAGCTATTTGCTAGAAGGTATCTTGTATTAACAATGCATAAATTGCTGAAATATTTTTTTTGCCTCCCATTGAAAATAAAACTCATCATCATCATCATAAGGATTTCTGTCATTATTGGCAGGTCACTTGCTGCTACTGAAAAGCTTCCATACTCCACGGCCTTCCGCTAACCTCTTTGTCTTCACGTACGATTTTTCTGTTTCGATATCGTCCATTAATTGTACGTTTCGATATGTCCATTAATTATAGTCTCCTTCGACCCTCCCTCTCTTTCCTGCCACAATACCCTCTAGCACGTCTCTCATAATACAGTTCCTTCTTTGCCAATGTCCCAATCAGTTTTTTTTCTTTTCGTAATAATATCGTCGTCTCTGATTCAACACTGCGTATCTCCAATTTTGGCGAATTTGAGTTTTTGATACCATTAGAACAGTGTAGGATGGCGCACAATTTGGTTAAATAGTACACCTTATATCACGAAAAATGGCTCTGTTATTCCTTCAAAGTAATACCGTGTATAATGAGACTGAAGCTAGTTTTCAAACAGCTTTTTTTTTGTCTCTCCTGTAAAATCTGTGAAATGTTACTTACGCGGTTTCGAATCTCAGACGACATTTAAAATTGTTCTTTCCTCTCCTCTCATTCGTTTTCGCTCGACCGAGCTAATTAGCTCCAATCTTCTTCACAGCCACATTTGGAAAGCTTCCAGTCATTTTTTCAGCATTTTTACGTAATGTCCATGTTTCTGACCTATACAATACAATACTCCACACGAAGCATTTTATGAGTGTTTTTCGCAACTCTTTATTCAAAGTCCCACAAAATAGTATTTTCTTCTTCCTAAAGGTTTCTTTCGCCATTCTTATGCTTGCTTTTATTCCACGTTCAGATTTCATATCATTACTAATAATACTACTCAGGTACCGAAAAATAGTCACTTGTTCTATTTTCTCTCCTCCTACTTCCATATTTGGCACCGACCGCTTTCTTTCAACCACCGGCGCGGGAGACTCGGGTTCGATTCCCGGCGGAGCTCATGTGGTTTGGATTCCACGTTAATCAGTAGGTCCACGTCTCATATAGCCTCGCTGCTGAACGGGACGTGAATTGATTTGATTTAAGTCTATTAAGGTAAAAGATTTGTTATACAATATTTGAAAACCCGGTAAATTCGTAATAAAGATATTATATCTCAGAAAAAACGTTTCTATTTCGAATTTCAGTTGATCTGATCTTGTTCCGATCTAGAAATTATCGGAATTTTCTTTTCCATTATATTCAGTCTTCCATTTATTTTGTCATCACTTTTTTCTTTATTTTCCCTGGAAGACAACCTAGGACCACGAACTCCCAATCTTTTGAGCGATACATTATAAGCAACGTACCAGAGAGCGATGTCAAAGGAAGATGTTTCCAGCACACATCGTGATATATATATATATATATATATATATATATATATATATATATATATATATATATATATATATATATATATATATATATATATATATATATATATATAGTGTTTTTCCATATTGATTTTCTTATTCACTGTAGACCCCCTCTTCTTCATATAGTAAAGTTCTGGTTAGGTAGAGCAAAGGTGGAGTAAATTATACTCTGTAATCATTTTCTACCATTACCTATTTTATTACAAAATTTCCGTTTGGAACAGTATAATACAAAATAGGTATAATAGGTTCTCTAATGTTTGGGTTAAATAGGCGTCTCTAGACCTGATGGCCTCGGGAAGGATTCTTCACAAAGAAAGCTAAGTGAAGAGGAATAGGACTCTCAATGCTCCATTGCGAGCAGAGAGGGGTTAGACTCCCGACAGAGCTATACTGCAAGCTAAACGGGAAAGGAAACCTAGAGCTCCACTGCAAGCTAAAGGCTTGGGTTAGATAAGCCTCTTCCACAGCTGCACTTCAAGCTAAGGAAGGGGATTTGACCAGCCAGAGACTGATGTCTGTAGCAATGATTCTTTCGGTTATATAACTGCTCTTGTGTGGCGGTGGCGCTGGTGGATCTTCTTGGTCACATGACTATTGGTGTTGTTAATGTTCGTGTCGTCTGCCTTTGTAGTAGTTCGTAGCAGGAACGCAAATGATTGTTGTTCATAAATGTAAGCGCTTGTTGGTTGTTTGTAAACAGATACATGTGCGGGACGTTACAATATTCGTACTTCTTCATTTTCTCCCTTGTTTACATCAATTAGAAAGTACGAGTTGTATTTACCACTCAACTATCAGTTCAATATGTCAACTATGTATATGACAAACCCTGTCCCATTTTGCTGAAAAAATAACGTTTTAATCTGTCTCGTTTTCAAGATGTAATGTCAGCAATAAAACAGCTCTGTTATAAGTAAGGGTCAGAAACATTGGTATTAACGAAGAGCTTTTGGGTGCAATTGCTTTTACAGTAAAACAGCTGTTACAGTATTCATAAACTTTTTATAACTTTCTCTATAACTTTTCTAAGGTGCGTTCCAAAATGATACGAACGATACAACATATCGTCATATTATGTGACTATCAAGTAAACGGAAAATGAAAGGGGTGCTGAATGATACAGTATTGTATTTATGTTATACGAAAACAGGTGCTATAGAAATAGACAGGTTTAGACGGTAGGGCGAAACGAAATTGAGAAAACAGGCCAAAAGAAGTGTTACGAACGCAGACATGTTTAGCGTAATAACACATAGCTAGGTCGCTGCTACGGAGCATAGAGGGCATTGGATGAGAGAGCAAGTTTATAGCAGACGAGTGGTAGAAGTGAAAGGTAGTTTACTACGGCGAGGACGTCTGTGTGAGGTGGCGGGTAAGAGAAGCATGATGGGCCGTAGCAAAGTATTGTCTGAGTACGAAAAGGACAAATAATGGCATATAAAGAAGAAGGTGTATATGTTAATGAAATTGCACGTTGAATTGGGAGGAGTGCTTGTGTCGTGAACAATTTTCTTAAACTTGGGATGCGGTATGGAGTAAAGCAATCATCAGGAAGGCCATGTAAACTAACGCCACAACAGGAAAGACAGGTTATTAGAAAGCTAAGTTGTGTTGGAATATCCCCTACACCGTTAGCACGAGACCCTAACATTCGTGTACATAAATTTACTCTATCAAGAGCTATGAAACGCTGCAATCATTTCCGATATCAGCAAGCGCAAGCGTCAGCCACGACTCACTGTGCAGAACAAGAGCGACTGGTGATCTGGGCCAAAACACATGTGACCTGGAAGTAAAACTGGTGTTGTGTCATCTTCAGTGATGAAGAGAAATTTAATTTGGATGTTCCCAATGCCTGGCGATACTATTGGGACGATCTGCGGAAGGAGGAACAAATGTTATCTAAGCAACAGCAAGAAGGACAGACGGTAATGGTGTAAGGGGACTTTGATTATTATGGTACAACAAACCTCTCATTTTCAACATCTCGTATGACATCAACTACCTAACAAAGAAGTACTTGCAAACAAGTTGCTATCATTTACCGCACGAATAGCTGGTCCCGAGTGGATTTTCCGACAGGACAATGCCACTATCCACGTTGCTGGAATCAGCAGGGATTGCTTTCGAGAGAAAGATGTGATTGTCTTTGATTGGCCTTTCAATTTTCCAGACATAAACCCAATGGAAGATCTATGGGGAGTATTGTGTTGCTAAATGTACGCCAACGGTACCTAGTGCAACAATGTTGGTTAGGGGAGCGAGGTCGCTCAGTGGTAGAGCGTTCACTTCCGATGCTTGGGGTCCCTGGTTCGATCCCAGCTCACGCCGCGTGGACTTTGTGGTGGACCAACACCGTGCTCGTAAGTTTTCTCGGGGTTCTCCCGTTTCCTCCCACTTTCTTCATTCCACCATTTCACTCATCATCACCGTCTTCTTTAGCCTAACCGGCATAATCGTGGGACGTAAAACTTAAAGATTTCATTTCATTTCAATGTTGGTGAGTTGCAGAATGCTGCATGGAATCAAATTGATGTGACCACGCTGCAAACGGTAGTAGACAGCATATTTGACCGAGTGTTCAAGTTAATGTTACACAGTGGTTCATTTGTTGGCTATTAGAACTGGATTTTGTATTGCGTTCGTATCATATTGCAACAGTCATTATCGTCTTTTTTTTTTTTTTTTTTGTTTTAAATTTGGCTAGCAGTGGAAATGAGTCAACTATCCATGGTCTGTAATCATATACTCCTTGTCCATCTATAGATATCATGTATTCCATCCATGGCGTGCGTTTACTAAAGTTATGTCACATATTTGGATCGTTCGTATCATTTTGCAACACACCTTATTTCTCTCCAGAAGCGTCAAAAATTTTAAGTAGCAATTCTAAATCAAAAGAAAATAACTATCAGGTTCACGATAGCTTTGCTTTAGTAATTTAAAACAGAAATACAGTAATACAGTCTCTGAGTAAAGCACAATGTTTTCGTTTAAAATACAGATGGGTAACAGTTTCGGCAACTAACTAAATCTTCTGCTTCATCAGATTGTTATTACTAAATTTTCTGCTTTTTGGCAGATCCTGGGACTAATGAAGTTTTATTATTATTATTATTATTATTATTATTATTATTATTATTATTATTATTATTATTATTATTATTATTATTATTATTATTATTATTATTATTATTATTATTAGGGCCTGGAAATGTTTCTTCCACGTTTCTTGATCTTTAGCTTCCTCTTTTAACTCCTCACTTTCCTACCATCTTTCCTTCTATGGCGGTATGAAGAAGACATTTTTTTTTTCGCAATTTGTGTTCAATCCAATTGGTCTTCCTACAAAGAATGCTGGCTAAAACCATCCTCTTCTCTTGTACGTGTTTTAAACGTATTTGTTTGTTACTCCGTCTGCATATTTTATCTTCCCTATTTTCCTCCAACACCACATTTCAAAGTTATCAAAATATTTCTTCTCTAACTTTCGTAATGTCTAAGTCTCGGAACCATACTTTCCAATTCATCATATATAGCACTTGATCAACTTGATCCTTAGTCCAACATTAAGCCTGCTCGTTGCGAGAGATCTTTCCTTCTTGAATGCTTCTTTGGGTGTGGAGATTCTTGACCTAATCTCTTTCGGGAAAATACTTCTCAGATTTTGAAATTCTCGACTTCGTCAAGTTCTGTTTGTTCTACTCTGACCCGTAAGGGCTCGTTTTCACGGGGTATTCTCACGACTTTTGTAACGTCCCTCTTTGGCCGTTACATATTTCCCCAAAGAGAATATTTTTTCTGGTTCTTGTCCACTTTGAAGGACTCAAAATGGACGCCAATAGGGTAACCCTCGCTCAGACGTCTGCATAAGCATTTCTTGCTTGTGCTGTACTACACAACAACGATTTCAGTGCTAATTAACGACAGTAATGTTTGTATACGGAAGAAGTGATAACATAACTGTACTCATTGTGTCGTCTATTGTTTATCGAACTAAATTAAATTTTCTTCAGTCTAGGAGATTAGAACTATCATTGTTTGCAGTAATTAATAATTCTATTCGTACATATTTACATACGAAGGACACTTATGTCAATTGCTATTAAAATTGTGTCGTAAATATATCGTTGGTGGATATTCCCTGTCTAAGGCTGTCTATTATAATATTAGTTGTTAATGAAATTTGGAAAGCAGTAATAAAAGGTCAGATATATAAACTTTCTTATTTATACTAAGATACAATACTAGTTATCGTATATATTTATGTGGATCTTCTTTTTTTCCTCAAAAGTCACAGGCATTTCTGCATCAATGCTGTGGCAGTCAGGCGAATTTTTTTCTTTTTGTACCACCTTTCTTAGTTGCGTAGCTGGTCCATGATATTTTTACTTTTTTGTAGTAAAATTGTTGTTTAGTATTTTTACCGAAAAGTGTGCGGTTAAGGCAGGGGCAATTAACACATTATTGTACCCTTGGGTATACTTCCGGAATCTATCCATATGCCCTCAAAAATTAATGTAATTTTATTTCAAATACATGTTCTACTTACCGAATTTGAAAGTGCTAATGTTGATGTTGCTGCCCTCATTGCTTTTATGCTCAGAAAATTTTTATTTTTTTGATTGAGCTTTTTAGGATTCGTTGAAAGTTGCAACTACCAAATTGTCGTCGATAATTCAGCACTCAGTAGAGGCTGTACAGTGTCTTATAGTTCAATACATATTTATACTGCAGGAACATTCGAAAAGGGGGAAGCATATTATGTTCTGTAATACAGAAATGGCCATATGGGAAATTTCTAGTACAATACATTATATCATTTTGTGATATATAAGAATGATGAGAGTGAAACACGTAGGTTCTAGCCCACTCAGCCTAAGCGCTAACTTGGGACAGGATTAGGGTAAGTATTGACAATACCAAAACACAAAAACTGAAGTACAGGGAATGAAGTATTTGAACAGAAGTTTGAATCCTCTCATTATCCATCTACCTTAAACTCCTGTCAGCTTTTGGGAGACTATTTTCAACAAAAGGGAAAATTTGTAATAAAATTTCATTCAGTTTTCGCTCGTTATGCTTCCTTCCACGTCTATTGTCTCTACTGCTTCAAAATAGAAAGGATTGAGTCCCTAAAGATCCTTTGCTATCTCAACTTTAGCTCGACAAATGACTGCTACTAATTGAGTAGTTGCAGGACGTTTTGATTAAGAACAAGAGACAGAGTCGTAGAGAGAGAAATTTACAAACAACACTCTTGCTTTGCTCGTTTGCTTAACTGAGACAGAGAGAGAAAGAGAGAGAGAGAGAGAGCAAAAGAGACTCATTTGCGGGGAAAAAATCTCTGTTTCAAAGCAAATTCAACAACTTTGTCTCTGAATCCGTGTAGATGGGTACATCTTTTCCACGGTGATGAGAGAAGGTGCTTGAAAATTATGAAGGGGCCGTGTCAAGATGGTCCCATAGGACTGCTAGAGAACGAAGCACATGCAGTCTGCCTGAAAGGAAGGTAATGAGAGAATTTATATAGTTTCAACTCTCGGACAGATACAGCGACACCTCAAACCTCCTAAACTGTACAAGTCGAAACGTTTTTTTTAATTTTTTTTAAAAACTTAACATCATTCTGCAAGGCGCATGTTCCTCAACGTTAAGATGAAGTGGAGAGCTGACTAAACTTTCGATAGAGGGCGATGGACGGGAACATCGTCCCTTTTTTGCTTTTTTTTTCAAACTCCCTTCCACTCTCTCAATATCATCGTCATTAACTTTCCCTGAGGACAAATAATCCAGTGGAGAGGGACTAGACTGGCGCTGTGAGCACACACTCTTCTGTTTTTACTTCAGTACTACCACCATCACCACCACTGGTGGCAGCAGCACCGTCGATTGCCAACTCGCTGTCGTCCTCGCTGTTCACTAGGACTAAGTCATTTTCTTTACCAGAGTTCATTTCCGAGACCGCCACGCCTTCTCCCACAGTTTTCATTCCGACATACCTCTTGTTCATTATCACAGTCTGCTACTTCTTTTTTACTCTAAATCTCTGCTCTTCTCATCCATTTCATCGAATTCACTTTTTTTTTTTGCTTGAACCCACAGTTCGAACATTGTTTCATCTTGCACTTTCGAAATGAGAAAACGCATTTGATTTCTAACAATAATATATTCTTCCCATAAAGTATACTGTGAAAACGATAAATATTTTTGTATTGAGGTGGTTCATGATAGAGTTAAATTTAAGTAATCGTGCCTGTTGTTCTGTATGGCTGCGAAACATGGGCACTTACTCTGAGGGAAGAACATAGACTGAAAGTATTTGAGACCAAGATCCTGAGACGAATATTCGGACCCAAGAGGAACGGGAATGGGGAATGGCGGAAACTTCATAACGAGGAACTACATAATTTATACGGTTTACCCAACATTGTTAGGGTCGTCAAGTCTAGGAGGCTTAGGTGGGCGGGTCATGTAGCTAGAATGGAAGAAAGTAGAAACGCATTCAAAGTCTTGACTGGAAGACCAATCGGAAAACGACCATTAGGAAGACCTAGGCGCAGATGGGAGGACAATAAGATGGATCTCGCAGAGATTGGAATACAAAGTAGAAACTGGATGCAGTTAGCTAAGGATAGAAGTCAGTGGAGAGCTTTTGTGAACGCGGCATTGAACCCCCGGGTTCCATAGGCCATAGAGTTAGTTAGTTAGTATTTTATACTAGCATACAAAATCCACGAAAAGCGTTATCCAGCCTAATAAGGAATGGCAGTTGTTCTCAATAGTATACTTATTAAGTGAGGGACCTCTTCATTCTCACTATACTTATGTGCTTTCAAGACAGCGTTGCCAGTCTCACAAAGTACGAAAACTATACCTGAGATACGACGGCACTGTTTTATTATTATTAGGAGCGTACAGTAAAATTTCTTAATGGAAGTGCTTTTTCTTTTCAAACTTGTTTTAACTTGTCTTAACACATATGAAAACATGTTTGTTGCTTCGTTTTAAAATTACGCATGATACAGTAAAAGTAAGAAAGCATTATGGCAATTATTTTATAATGTAATGTTAATGCTACTTCATAGCATGGCAAAATTAAAAAAAATAGATACAGTAAAAGTAAGAAAGCATTATGGCAATTATTTTATAATGTAATGTTAATGCTACTTCATAGCATGGCAAAATTAAAAAAAATAGATACAGTAAAAGTAAGAAAGCATTATGGCAATTATTTTATAATGTAATGTTAATGCTACTTCATAGCATGGCAAAATTAAAAAAAATAGATACAGTAAAAGTAAGAAAGCATTATGGCAATTATTTTATAATGTAATGTTAATGCTACTTCATAGCATGGCAAAATTAAAAAAATAGATACAGTAAAAGTAAGAAAGCATTATGGCAATTATTTTATAATGTAATGTTAATGCTACTTCATAGCATGGCAAAATTAAAAAAAATAGATACAGTAAAAGTAAGAAAGCATTATGGCAATTATTTTATAATGTAATGTTAATGCTACTTCATAGCATGGCAAAATTAAAAAAAAATAGATACAGTAAAAGTAAGAAAGCATTATGGCAATTATTTTATAATGTAATGTTAATGCTACTTCATAGCATGGCAAAATTAAAAAAAAAATAGATACAGTAAAAGTAAGAAAGCATTATGGCAATTATTTTATAATGTAATGTTAATGCTACTTCATAGCATGGCAAAATTAAAAAAAAAAATAGATACAGTAAAAGTAAGAAAGCATTATGGCAATTATTTTATAATGTAATGTTAATGCTACTTCATAGCATGGCAAAAAAAAAAAAAAAAAGGTTTGTAAATCATCGAAACTGAATTTGAAAAAATGAAACGAAATCTTTCAACTTTTTCGTCCCACGACTATGCCTGTTAAGCTAAGGGAGGCCGATGACTAAAGCAAGTGAATGATGATGGAATAAATTGGTGGAATGAAAATGTGGGAGGAAACAGGAGTAATCCGAGAAAATCTATGGGCACAATGTTGTCCACCACAAACTTACTTGGTCGGGGATAGAACCAGGGACCCCACACAACACAGATAAGCATTCTTCCACTGGGCCACCATGCCCATTTATTTCTTATAGTTTTATTAATAAACTACTTTTGATGAGAACAACTTTACAATATACAGTTTTGTTATAAAAAATTGTTACCCCCCCGTACCTTCGAAAATAGCCCTATTCTCTTTCCCACAGTAGGAATGAAATGAAATAAATACAAAATTTCTTTGGTCAATTGAAATCTTTATTTAGAGCCGATGGGTTAGAATTTCCTATGTACAGTTGTCAGAATATCGCTCTCTAAAGCAAGTTAGCTGGTCAAGAATTTTTGAACAAGATTGTACATACACGGTATGATATTAGTTTTCGAATGGAATCTTCTGTAACCAAAGTACGTGGTCCATGTCAGGATTGACAATAGCTCAGATTAATGTCAATACAACCTAACATTATATTAACGATGGAAACTGAATATGAAGGAAATATCTATCTATCTATCTATCTATCTATCTATCTATCTATCTATCTATCTATCTATCTATCTATCTATCTATCTATCTATCTATCTATCTATCTATCTATCTATCTATCTATCTATCTATCTATCTATCTATCTATCTATCTATCTATCTATCTATCTATCTATCTATCTATCTATCTATCTATATCTTACTGTATTTATGAGTACATTAATTACGAAGAAACGCTTGGGACAGTTGAGGCACAGCATATATAACAACCATGTGCAACAACCGGTCCTCGAGCCGCTCCCGGCCCACTGAGCTCTTTAATCCGGCCCGCCTGACACATTATTGAAAATGAATTTCTTACGTAATCTCTTGAACTGAGCTGAAGATATTTCCTAGATAACTGATGTTTACTTTAAAAATATCCTCCGCACTGGAACATTCAGTATAGAATGTATCCCCGAACATTGACAGACTAGTCAAGGGATCCAATAAATAAATAGATTTGCTATTTCTCTAGTAAGTAAATATTTTGATTAACGTTATAACAGTTTTTATCTTTAACGATTTTATAAATTGAATATGGCTATTCATTTCTTGAGAAAATGTTGTGCATTGTCTGGTAGAGTCTCCTCGAGGTCAGTAAGTCCTCAGTCTTTGGTTGGCCCACTCCTTGTTCCAGCTTGCTCACACCTGATAGTAGCAACCCAAACTGATCTGTTGAGTTGATGCTTATCATCATCATGCATCTGAGAAAAATGCAATATTACAAATGTTTTACACAGGACGAAATAACATTTTTAAGTAGAAATACATGACTCAAAGTGTGATTTTCCACAAAATTGTTACAATAAAAAGACTACCAATAAAGCAGTAACAAAACCAATGCGTGTGAAATGTCAATTAAAATAAATAAAACACGGACGAAACATCAGAAGTTAATTTTAATTGCAGTACCTATATTATTATATTTTTCGGCTATCAGCAAATTCAAATAATTTGCACTCATATTCTTGACAGTGTGGTTCGAATCAGCGTGAGTCCAACATTATAAGGCAACTAAAAGCTATTTGGAGAGCTAAGAGATGACTCACCAGGATCTAGAAAGCAGAGACTCCTGGAAAAAGAGCCAGTGTACTGATCACGCAATCTAACTGAAACCATCTGACATCTTGCATTCCTGCGTTGTCCCTAATACCCGTTATAATTGTTCTTATATTGTATTTTTTGAAATGATACAATATGACAATAAAACTATTAGCTTGCACAGGAATTTCTGGGAGATATTACACTGGACCTCATATTTCTCAACATCTCCAGCTGAATAAAGAGTTGATTATGTTTGAAAGTGGAAAAAAGCGAGCAAAGAAAGAGAGGAAAGAACTGCATGCTGGAAGAACATGAGCAAGAGGGCCAGAGAATGATCTAACATTATGGGCGAAATCTTTACAGTTCTCTGTGTGAATTCGGGGGAACTGGTACAGCAAAAAAAGTAAAAGTAGGGTTTTACCCCCTTTGCTGTCTGCACCGCGACGCCCGCCAACTCCGCAATGATGAATGCGGGACGGAAGTAAACATGGGTTAAAGGGGAGAATCTGGCGACTTTCCAAAACGAGGGGATGATCATCAGCCCTTTTTTCTTTTGTTCAGCCTCATCCCTTCGGTTTTCTAAGAGGGTAGAATAGTTTACAGCTTCAACCACACACATTCATACATACAATGTTGCCACATTTCCTTATCCATACTTTTTTTCTTATTGATTACAATTATGATATGAATATTGTATTGTGTATGCATTTCCGAATTCGCTGTGTCTTTGCATATGTAAAAGGATAATGGTTAGTGAAAATGAACCATTGGTCATTTGATTCATGCGTGGGTGAAGCACAATGAAACGCATGAATGTGAGGCATCTTTGCTTCAAACTAATTTATACTGTATTTATGTGTATAGGATATACGTTACATAATTTTAAGCCAGTGGCCATGTGAACGATAGCTATTTGCGCCTTCAAGTAGTCTTAAAGTATTACGTCCCACGGTTATGCCGGCTAGGATAAAGAAGATGATGATGGTGAGAAATTAATGAAATAGTGGAATAAAGAAAGTGGGAGGAAACGGAAGAACCCGAAAAACCCAAGCACATGTTGTTTGTTCAATACAAAGGTCTCTTGGTGCGAGCTGGTATCGAATCAAGAACTCCATGCATCAGAAATGAACTCTCTACCATTGAGCCACCGCGACCCAAAGTTGTACTTCAGACCATAGGTACCCAATAAACACGCGCTACCCTCTAAATCAGGTAGAAATGACTCTAACAATTTCTATTCCGATTGCTGAGTATTACAAATTCCTCGTGTTGCAAAAGCTTAACCTGCTCTTCGTTATGTATACTATTGTGATTTTGCTCCTTTGTACTGCCAGCACAAAGTTCGCATTTAGATTGGCTTCTCACGTTGACATTTTGACACGTAAAAGCATCTCACAAAGGCCTCACTAGGTACAGCGTAGTACAGCAAAACTAACTAGTACTTTAGGTAGATTTCTATCTGATTAATAACATAGCGAATTATGTTATTAATCAAGAGAGTTTTGTACAGTGCGAATCAATATTGAAGCCAAATTAGGTATATACACATACAGTACTTCTCTTTTCAATAAAGAAATAATGGCGAATGTTGAAAACCTTTCTTGGGGTACTGAACCAGTATCAAAATCTCTTTGTCGTTACTAGTAGTTGTTTGTTTTGCTCTATAGTGATCAATATTAAAGCCGAAAGTGGTACTCAGTTTCCACTACCTTTTGTTTTAATAGAGGGATATGGGCCAAAATGTCCCAAACTTAATAGCTTTTAAAATAATTAATATCTATTTTTTGCTTCACATTTGAAAACTAGAAATTTGCCAATTTTGTTATTTTCTTTTGTTACCAGTGGCGTATTTACGATTTTGTTTCGGGAAGGGCTTTGCTAACTTTCGGGGGGGGGGGGGCTTTGCCTGAAAATGTGAAAAATCTGCAAGATATTTCATATACTTTACTATAGTAAGTAAGATTTTGGGGGGGCTTAAGCCCGGAAGCCCCCCTAAATACGACACTATTTGTTACCGTTTCAGATTTGAAGAAACTGAAGACATAGAGATATTCAGTATTGACCGAAGAGTCGCAACTTTGGAACTTTATTTTGAAACCCGACTATCAATTACTACGACTCAAAGAGTCTATTGCAAACGTTTTAGCGTAAGAACCGCATCTTTGGGCATGGCTAGACGCAATCTGATTGCACGTTTTAGCCTACGGTCACAGTGCATCCGATTTTTCACTCTGGCGATTACGGCCGACTGGTCACACTGCAACCGATAAATCGTCCGTCTGTTTTCTTGTGGGATACAGTACGGACGAGGAATTGCTACTATTAGAAAATCCTGTGTTAAAAATATTACTTTTAGAGGAAGATAGGAGCGAATATATAAATACTATTTTTCAAGAAAGAGAGAAATATGGCAAGTTTCACAAGTTATTTCCAAAGTTGGTGGAGTTTTTTTCAGTACTTCATAATGGACCAGGATACATTTTGGCACATCTTACAGAGATCCGAGGACGCATACAGAGGCTAAGTAATTTTCGAAAATGTATATCAGCAGAAGAACGGCTTGCTGTAACATGTAAATGGGAGTCTCAATACTTGCGATGAGTTGTAAACCACCCGCTAGTCTGGCGTATCTGACGACAAAAACAAAATAATTTGTTTTCGATCGGTGGTCAGCAGAAGTCGGCCGTAGTAGCCAGACCATGTCGGCGCCAGTCTGACCACATACACTTCTTTCAATGCATTTGTCTATTTCACCGATGTCGTCAGAGTATGTCAGACTAAAAAATCGGTGAAAGTTGGATCCACTGTGACCATAGGCTTAGACGGGGGATTTGTTTCGAACTGGGAGATGACGTTCTTCTGATAAATAAGAGACTAAATGCAAGAATGTAATGGACTGAAAATTGAAGAATATTATACTTAAGAAGTAAAGAAAAAGACCCTGTAGATAGTACTATCTTTCTGTGTCAACCCCTTTTGTAGAACAAATTTCTTTTAAAAGTTCTTTTAATTACCTAATTACTTTTGAGATACCATTTTGGGGATGCTGGGATGCCCCACGCATTTCTGTTTTCATCAATGTATCAGTATTACAACTGGAAGTACTACTAAGTTTCCATTACCTTCCGCTTTTAGTAGAGGGATAAAATGGCTTTCGAACAATCTATTCTCAACACATTGGATTCATATACTAATGCGGATTGTAGAAAAATACTTCTCTCTCTATCTCTATTATAATTTTTGCCCTTACGTTTCTTAACAGTCAGCAAATGGACGGATATAGTTCTACAGAATTACTCATATTTATGCACTGCATAGTTCCAAAGTCTGACAGTTGCTTTGTTTGATTTTTGAGAAAATTTAGTTCATACTCAAAAAGTAGAAATTCAGAACGAGGTAGAAAACATCTGCATGTCAATAAACTTCAATTGGATAAACAATAAAAATCAGTGCTTAGTTCCGAGACACAGACTCGTTGATAGATATTTCTGATATTTATATATGGCATAGTTTGGAAGTCTGAAACTTACTTTCTTATGTCTTTCAGAGAATTTAGTTCATAGCCTGAAGTAAAATTTTCCGTCTTTTCGTCTCTTTTTGGGTTTTACAAAAAAAAATCATGTTTCATGATATTGGATATTAAAGCACAGTTAGAATATGTTCCCATAATATGTTATATATTGGGAAGTGTAAAGATTTAGTTCACAATTTTCACAACCATAACCGATTTTGAACTTTAAAACACTTTTAGCTAAAGCGCCTTGTGTGTTAGACAACCCAATATTCAGCTAAATGTATTTGGTTGCATATCGACTACGTTAACAAAAATGCTGTTTCTGTTATAATTGACTTCTAATGTCAAATATTCTCTCCTTCTGTTACAGCAGAAACTTTTCATGATGATGCTTATATATTATGAAATTAAGGTGATTAATTTTTTTGTCTTTCTCAAAGAAGTTTATAAAGTTAAAAATGACACACACATTTTGGCAGTATATTTACATAAGTCAAGTCGTTTCCAACTGAGTGCTCTGGGAACTCGAAGCTCTTGCTCTCATTTCCAGTAAATCAAACGGGGACAACAAGGAGCAAACTCGAAGCCTAGCGTCCAAGACGGTCTCCTGTGAAGAAAGAAAGAGATATTAGAATGATGAGTATGACAGAGAATTTTAGTAGTATCTTGAATGGAGACAAAGATTTACAAACTTATTTTTTCATTTGTTTTAAATTGATATTCTTAGTTTATTTAAACCATTTTCTAAGTCATGTATGATCAATGTTTTTCTTTCTTCTCATATGCAGTATGTAATAAAATAAATATTATACACATAAAAAGTTAGAATATCTTTGATTTATGGTATTCACTGGAAAACACGCTCCCATAACGGAGAATAATCTTAAATGAAGAAATTTCTTTATGTGTCAACTGCACAGCAAAAGTTTGATTTAGTGCTCCGCAGGTTTTCCAATTGTCGTCACTTGGTTGCAAGATTAGGTGTAAGTTGAGTTGCATCTGTCCAGGCGTTCATGACACCAACAAAAGTTTTCAGGGGTTGACATATTCATGGGCTAAATGTACATTTTACTCACTAATTTCTATGTGAAGAAAGGTTAATTTTGTTTTGTCCACTCTGTTTTACAGAAGCACTGTTTGAAAAGCTTTTCTGGTACAAAGAAAAGAAGATATTTTTTGCTCACTTTTTATAAAGGGTCCAGATCACTCCCAGCGATTAGAAAATATTTTTTATATAGTTAGTCGGTGTAGTAACTTCTACAATAGATTCGAGTGAATCTTTAAATCACACACCAAGCATATATTGTTCTTTTGTTTACAGTTGTTAGATGTTAGGTTTACTAAGCTTTTGATAGCTTTGAAAAATATGAACTTGTGATTTACTCAGCGATTTATATACATTCCATCAGTGGCATATCCCTGATTTCACCAAGGAATGGAGAGGATGCCAGGCCCGACGAGAGAGTGGGGGAACCGAGACTTTTTCCCTGGGGCCCGGACTGCTGGGGGATCCAGTGAATATAGAAAGCATATTTACCTGGATATCGTTTAATGTTTATTTATTTATTCTATTTGATTCTTAGGTTGTTTATTAATTCTTGATTCTTTTACTATATGTGTGCACAAAATACAAATTTTTGGTATACCTTTGGTAAAAAAAACTTTAAATCACTTCCTCTACCAAAGGAAAATATTTTCCTTCCGAGAAAAAAAGAACAGTGTACATCAGAAAAAAGTCGCTTATATTCAGTTCTAGTCCTCAGAGATGGAATTCAATTAAGAAAGCTATTGGATGCTCTCTTCAAAGCATGTCAGATGCACGTTGGTCTGCATACTTGGACATTTGTGACTAATGTTCCGGGAATAAAACAACGTATCAGGAATCTGAAAGAGCTCAAACTGAGTGCTGAAACTCTGTATGACATAAACGAGGTTAAAAGCTTCCTAAACCAGTTTGAGTGTTTATTTATGCCATCAATTTGGTTTAAAATACAGACAGCCATCAACTACAGAACGTTGTCTTGCAAGCAAGAGAAATTACTTTTTGATGTCGAAGTTGGCAATATCAAAGTTTGATAAAAGATCTAGTACAACTACGCAGTGAGTGGGAAAACATTTTACAAGAATGTAAACTTGTGAGCAGAAATCTAGGAACGACTTCAGATTTTCCAGAAAAGTGCATAATCAAGAAACGTTTATCAGACGGGACTGTTGAAGAACAAGAAAGAAAGAACCCCTAAGAAATTTTTAGTATTTTTTTTAAAAATTCTGGGTTGTGTTATAATCAACCTAAAATACTACTATATGACAATACACGATCTAAAACACGAAATTCAAATTTTTGTGGAATGATCCAAAGTTGAGCAATGATGTACTTCAGGGAAATGCAAAAATGTGGTTAAAACTATCAAGCAATGATGTATCAGATTATATCATTAATAAAATGGTTCATCTACAAGCGATTCAATCTATCAACTTCAGTGCTGCTCTGGCACCATTTCAATTGCTCAACACAATTCTTGACCCAAAACTAGTCAACATTTTTCCGAATTTTACTACTGTTCTTCCTTGTATTCTACCAATGTCTGTGGCGGAGGCTGAAAGATTGTTTACTGCACTTGCAAGAGTAAAAAATGTCCTTCGGTTATCGATGACTCAACAAAGATTATGTGTCGTGGGAACTCTTATAAAGGAGTCTACTTTATCCTGTCAGCTAAACTTTAGTGAAATCATAGATATATTTACTAGCAGGAAAGCAAGAAAGACTGTTTTGTAAATTACGAAGTGTAACTATAATAATGTAATTAGTATGTGTATTTAATGTAATTAGTATAACGTAACTAGTAAATATAGGTGATATAATTTGCCAGTTTTTATACCGGACCCGATAATAACTCAACCCCGGGGCCCGAGTTGGCTCTCGACTGCCCTGGAGGCTGTTAAGCATTGAATCTCATATCCCTTCAGGACAAGTATGATTTTCCTAATATTGTAAATGTTTATTTCTTCATTATATCTTGCTCAATGTGGATTTAAACCCCAGCCCCATCGTGGTCCACCACTACATTCTATGTATCATTTCGATTGCAAAATTGTGATTCAAAGAAAAATGTTGTATATATATCTATATATCTATATCTATATCTATATAAAATTTAGTACGAATAATGTTTTTAACGTTACTTTGAACATATTTCAGTTCATACTAAGGCTACTAAACTTTCACTCTCTACTTCTCATACAAAATATCTGAGTACTCTCTCTCGCAACACGTAATATGAATCTACTCCTCTACATTCCTAGATCTATACGTGCAATAGCCTAGAAAGTCGCTCATATATAGACATTCTATTGAATTCAACAAAGTTACATTTATTATAGGTATATTTACCTCTGAAAAAGAATTTCCGACCCGCACTATGCAAAATTAGGTTGTAAATTTTGTTATGTAAATATTTATTAATACCCTTGATATTCTGTGATTTTCGCTGTTACTGATGATGCAAATTTCTTGTCGATATTCTGTTGTAAAGGTTTATCCTTTCTCTCTTTGTAACCGACAGTCAGGGAGACAAAATTATTTGGTTCCGACTGTCCGACAGTCCGCGAGATAAAACTTCTCTAGAACTACTTTTGATGAATTACCATCAGTCTTGGGAAGTAACGTAACGCAAGTAACGTTTCCTAGTAACGCGTTACATTTTTTCCAAAGTAACTGTAACGGTAACGCGTTACAAATTTTTAAGTAACGTACCTAGTTTGCGTTACTTTTTTTCGCGTTACATTTCGGATGAGTAACTACAATATATGTGTATTCTTTTTTTTTTTTTTCGGAAACAAATGTTTCTTTCCTGTAAGTGAATTTCTCAGAATGAAACACTCTAGCATGAACTACGTATGTCAGTGACCGACAGTCACCGACACACAGAGGAACAGATAAATTCGTACTGCCACTTGCTGCTTTTGAAAGATGAGGACAGCCTTAGGGAAATCCAAGGGCGTCATTTCAGACTTTGCTTGAGGGGGGCAAGAGCACCACCGACATAAGACTTTCACGTTTTGTACTAGTATATTAGTAGACAATTTATTAAAGTATGCGGCAATTGCCCCCTCTTGCCCTCCCTAAATGAAGCCCCTAGGGAAATCACATGTACTGATTGCAAGCACCTGGAAGATTTTGTCGTAGATTTTGACAATACTTTCAGTGAGTGAACTAGGAGTGCAATGATACCGGTAGTCTATTTTACTTTGATTGGTGTTGTTTTTATAAAGATGGAGAACGAAAATATTTTAGCGTTCGAACATTTGAAAGAATATATATATTTTTTTTCTTAAAAGCTGAGGATAATGGTGGACATAATTTAAAAGTAAAGTGTCTGAAGTGCCCCGGCGGGAAATATTTATCAACAACTAGGATGCCATAATTAACTATATACAGTAAAGGGTTAATATGAATACACTGTGTTCTGATGAGCAGGTCTACTTTATTACTAGAAAATAGTTTACTGATGGTATGTAATATTGGAGTTCTTTCAGATCAGTTTGCTTATCCTAGAGTTCCGTTGATTATAGAGTTTGAAACTAGCTTTAAAAAGCATGTATCGATTTTAGAGTTACTGGCAAGTTTTGGTTCACCCCCAGTTCATGTGTTCTGATTTTATTAGTTGTAGTGTAATGTTTCTCTATATTCTGTATTTTAATTTTACTTAACATTGTTATTATTATATAATTAGTTTAGCAGAATAATGATAGGCAACTATTTTTCTAACGCACAGGGATGAGCACGAGTCAACCTAAAACTCAGCTCGACTCGAATTCAAGTCGAGTTTCGAGTCCAGTCGAGTTTGATAAATGGCTTCTTCGTTTTAACTCGTCTTGAAATCATGGCCTGATTACACTGGAAAACGAAAACCATGAGAAATGTAAGCTAAACAGTAATATGGAATACTTTTAGTGTTGCTGCTCGCATCTCGTCCCGTGTCGATAGTGAGACCACAAGATTTTTTTATAACAACATCAGCTCGGGTCGGCTCAACTGAGAAGGTGACTCGAGCCGGCTCTCTTGGGGGTGAACCATCGGCTCGAGCTGGCTTGGTAGGGATGAGCCATCCGCTCGATTCGGCTCAACTGAGACGAGGGCTCTAGCCGAGTCGGTTGGGTGAGCTGTTGGCTCGGCTCACTTCTCGGTTCGGGTTGAGTGAATGAGTTGTGAGCCGAGCTGCTCCAGTCGTTGACAATTCTAAACCCGGGCCGAGCAGTTTTGAAGATATTTGGCCAGTGCCCTATAACTTTTAACAGTGTTCGGCTCGATCCCGAATACTCAACCTAGACCCTCAACCCAAATTCAGCAGCTCGTGAACAATGTCCTTGACTCCTAGACTTCACGACTGCCGACGTTGGCAATCAACTAGTTTTTTAGTATTCAATTACAAACCGCCTTTTTGGTATTCAAATACAAACCGCCTATCTTTAATGTTTATATACAGTGTTATTATAATAAATAATAAATAATAATAATAATAAGTTGTAGTAGTGTCATTGATAATAATTATATTGTCTGTATAATATACTTGAAGAATGTACTCGAAACTACACACCGGATTTGGCTCGACTCGACTCGAAATTCGAGTCGAGTTGGAGGAAATGTTTCGAGCCCAGTTCTCGGGTCGAGCTCAAAGATGTCTGTTTCTAGTCGAATCAAGTTTCAAAGAAAACTCGCTCGTGCCCATCACTACGAGTAACGCAGTATGGCATTTTATCAATATTACATTATATGAAAATGTTCATATATCAAGTAAAAATTTGTCCTTGCATTTACATAAAGCTATTCAGAACGTGCAATAATAATAATAATAATAATAATAATAATAATAATAATAATAATAATAATAATAATAATAATAATAATAATAATAATAGCGGGAGTAATAATAGTACGGAAAATTGAAGTAATATTTTTCACATATTTAAAGTTTCGGACCCAAAAGTAACAGTTACTTTTTTGGGGCAAGTAACGCGTTTCTAACGCGTTACATTTTAAGAGAAAGTAAAGTAACTTGTAACGCGTTACATTTTTACAAGTAAGTTACCCAACACTGATTACCATCAATTGTAGCCAATATGTAGAGGGTGAAAAGATAGGATAAAGTTCATTGGTGGGGGTCATATTCAAACCGGAAGTGGTAAAAATCAACCATTTCCGGTTTTAACATTGATCAATATAAAGCATAAACGGTGGTAGCAAAAAGCCGTTTCCTCTTATCTATTTAGCGTCACACCAATTCATTCTATCTTGATCCTTAACTCGTTTTGAAAACCGGAAGTGATAGAAATCCACTACAAATTCCGTTTCAATATTTATTTATTTATTCACCAAGTTCCATACAGCACAAAGCCAAGTGACTTAATCTGAACAATGTAAAAACAAGATAAAATCACAGAAAGAGAAAACAAACTAAAAGAATATAAAAAAATAATATGAAGGTAACCAACAAAGTTATGTCGGTTTTTCACCCACCACCTTCAAACATCGATATGTAACCTAAGATGTACCTGTAAGATCAAAAATAGTCCCCATAACCACCCAAGACCTTCTATTAACGTTCTGGAAGGCCATGGATTCCATTGCAGTAAATTTGGTGGACAGTGAAGCGAAGAAGGTATCAAGTACATTTTACACCTCTACTAGGAATTTGAACTGGCGTCCTCTAAGGTGATTGTACAAGGAATAAAACAGGTAATAATCGGCAGGTAATAATCGGACGGTGCAATGTTCGGGGAGTATGGCGGGTGCAATAGTGTTTCCCATCCAAGGAGTGGAATGGTTTCTCGGATCATCCTAGCCACGTGGGGCTTAGTGTTGCCCTATAACAGGAGGACACCTTTGCTATTCGAATTCGTGGCTCTAGAGTTTTGAGGTTTCTTAAAACACGGCTCAATTGATGACACTACACAGTTGCATTGATGCTTTGACCAGCTGATAGCAGTTTCCAATGCACAATGCAGCGAATAGTCCACAAACATACTGAAAGAACTTCTTCTGGTGCAGTGTGGTTTCGGTTGTTTTTGAACCGATTTATGGGATGCTAACCAATGATGACGGCACCGTGGAGTTTCGTACAGGATCCACTTCTCATCACATGTCAACACTCTGCCCAGAAATGGCTCATTCCTCAGGCAAGGCAGCAAAGAAACTGCCCTTGCCAAAGTATGCGGGGTTGATGGAGGGTTTGGAACTTGGTCCTAAACTACCTCCACGTCATTCAACCAGCTCCAGAAGGTATCTCGAGGTGCCCAACCAACCACCTCCCGGGCCCAAAGGTAAGCCTTAGTCGCCCATTTGAAAGACATCCTGAAGGCTTTTCTTCTCCGGTAGGGTTGACAGGATCCCAATCCCTGCCTACCTTATTCTACGGAATAGGTACACCGTACATTACCAGTGCCAATGGGTGTTGTATGTGCACAAGGCAAGTATTCCTATTTAAGTGGAACCAATCACTCCCCTCCAGTGGGTGTGGCTACGTAACTAATAAACTCCGATCGCTTGTCTCATTGACAACTAACACACTATGGTGACGTATCACGCACACTCCTGGGCCCAATGGTCCGTATCATTGACCCATTTAAGAGGCTGGCAGCTTCTTCTGACTTCTTGCTTCATCTAGAAAAATGTCCCACCACCACCTCCAAGTATGTCTATCGCTTGTTGACTTAGTCTCTATGAGGAAGAGCCGAGTATAGAAGACGATGTAGTTAATTCTCTTAAACCTGTTAGATCGCCAGCTCAACAAAAGCGTTGACAGGTGGCTAACACATTTGGCTTGAGTCACTCCCCCTTTCACAGGACAGGTTGGAAATGACAATGGCTGGGCTAAATGAGGGTTGAATTACATCTAAGAGAGACACATTATATGGCGGAACGTCAAATAATCCAAAGCATTTACAAAATACACGACAGAAGTTGTTAGTGGCTTTGTAAAGTTTGACTCATGATATGTACCAGGCCCGTGCTGGCCCACCGGGACACCGGGACGTGTCCCGGTGCGCCCTCCGAAATATCATAGTATAAATAAAGGTACAAGTTTTTAGTAATAAATTCTTACAGTTTTATTGGTAAAGAACCCGCGAAAGGTGTAGTGCGCCCTTTACATTAAGCGCCCTTCCAAGAGCACATCAAAGATGAACGATTTTGTTTACTCTTCTGGTATAGCACAGTTTTGTACAATAAATACACACAGTTACTGTTTGCGAAGAACCCGTGAAAAGCACAGTGCGCCCTTTATATAAGGCGCCCTACGAAACATCACATTATAGATAAGTGGTTTTAGTTATCCTGTATACTAGCTTTGTTTAATAAATTCAAATACTGACGGTTAGTACAGAACCTGTGAATAATACAAAGCGCCCTTTACATAAGATGCCCTGCGAAATATCACTTTTTTAAAATTTCATTCTTCTGTATTTCAGTTTTGTATTATAAATTTATACAGTTGCTATTGGCAGAGAACAGGTAAACAGTATAATCACTTACAGAAATATTATAAAGTTGTATAGCTATAAAACGAAACAATGTGATACATCAAGAATAGTTCGGATAGTCAAACGTACGATGCATTTATGTAATACTACACTGACACTAGTCTCTAATTTACGATTTTTACGGCATCAAGCTTTCACAGTCTTAATATGCATCCATATATCCGAGCATATTCATTGTTCCTGTGTGTTTTAAAGCAGTGTTCGGATAATTAATACCTATTGTATTTCTGAAATATAGCTGTATTAATTTCCGTAAAATGTGGTCTTCCTGTCACCACAGCACGGCGCGTCCTCAGGTTGTGGATCGAGGAGAAGGCCTCTGGGATATAGAGGTTAGCTGCGAATATACTGAGTAACCAGTTGCGGACAGACAAGGGATGATAATCCAGCTTGAGAATTTGGTGTGAGGCTAACAACCTCATCCTGTAAAAAAGAATGTTCAGATAAGTTCGCAGAATCCTCGGATCAGAACTGATAACTTGGCACGACCTCCTCAAAGTAAAATCGACATGAGATTTGGAACATAAAATATGAGAAGTCTCTATGGCAGACGCGTTAAAATTTGTAAAAAATGAGTTTAGAAATACAGGTTGGACCTATTGGGATATCAGGAAGTTAGGTGAGAAGGAAATGAAGGAGTCAAGTCGGGAAATTTTACGTCCTTTTACGGGGAACAAATTAAAAATTACCAACTAGAAACAGGGCTTTCCGTTCACAAACGAATACGTAATATCAGCAATTACATAGGTTGAATTTGTAAATGACAGATTTTCTTTTGCTTCTCCTAAGGGTCGGTTGTGTAATATTATTGTTTTAAATGCACATGCCCCAACGGAAAATAAGGATAGCGATTAAAAAAATACAGTTTTATGAAAGAATAGAACGGGTATTTGATCATCTTCTGCAATCCCATATGAAAATTCTGTTAGGCGGTTTCAATGCGAAGGTAGGACCAGAGGGTATTTTCAAAGCGATTATAGGTAATAAACATTTGCATAAGGAAGGTTGTGACAACGGCGTTAGACTCGTGAGCTGTGCAATATCCAGAAACCTTATCGTGAAGATTACAAAATTCCAACATCGCGACATTCATAAATATACTTGGACTTCATCAGATGGAAAAACACATGTTCAAATTGATCATGTTTTAGTAGAGAGAAAAGAACAGTCTAGCACAACTGATGTTAGGACGTTCAGAGGAGTTGATTGTAATAGTAAGAGAGAGACTATCATTGAATAAAGGGAATATTCAATATCTGAAAACGGAGCGGTTTTTATTTAAATAGAGGAGAGTCAGGTGAGCGGGGAGCCAGATTGAAGTGTCGAATAGATTCTTGGTTTTAGAAGGTTCGGAGTGCACTAGTGTTCAAGATACTTGGTTGAAATTAGAGATAACATTAAAATTTCAGGAGCACGCGGAAATACGTAGGAACAAACCATGGTTCAACCAGAAATGTACTAAAGTAGCAGAGAAGAGAAAACAGAAGAAACTGCGTTGGCTACAAAATCCGAACGAAATAACTACGTAAAATTTCATTGTCATTTGGCAGAAAACTTCTAAAACTTTTAGAACAAAGAAACGCGACTTTTGAAAGTTAAAATTAATTAACTTGAAGATAATAGTGAAAACAAAAACATTCGCATCAACGATCTTAAGAAAGGCTATCAACTTCGTGCTTATATATTAAAGAAACCTAAAGAAACAGTTCTCACTGATACAGATAGCATCTTAAATAGATGGAAAGATTTCTTTGACGATTTGCTTAATACATAGCCAAAAACTAATGCGCGTGTCGAAAGTAAAATGCATGCAGCATAACCGTATATTCCAGAACCTAACCAGACAGAAATAGAAATCGCTATTTAAAAAAGTTAAACACACATCTCCGGATCTAGACGAAATTCTGGTTGACTTCATTTTAGCTGGAGGGGAAAAATTGTAGAGCAAGATACACAAACTCATTCTCATTATCTGGAACAAGGAGGAATTACCACAAGAGTGAAGAGAATCAATCATTGTTCCAGTTCAGAAGATAAGCAACAAAACAGATTTAATAATTATCGAGGCATTTCTCTTCTGTCAACATCCAATAAATCCTCTTAAACATTGTATTAGCAAGATTGACTCCATACGCAGATGAAATTATTGGAGATTATCATTACGGATTTAGGTAAAATCGATCAACTATCGACCAGATATTTACCATTCGACTAATACTTGAAAAGAAATGAGAGGATACATCCTGGCATACCAATTATTGACTTTAGACTCTGGTAGGAGGGAAACATTATACAACATGCTTAGAGAATTTGCAATACCGAAAAAGGTAGATTAATTAAGATATGTTTACATGAATCCCAAAGTAAGGTTCGGGTAGAGAAATTCTTGTTCACGAGGTTTCACGTTGAGAATGACCTGAAACAAGGAGATGCGTTATCGTCATTATTATTTACTTTGTTCCTGAGAACACGATAAGGAAAATCAAAGACAGCAATCAGGTCCTAGAGCTGAATTGTATTTGCCAGGCTATGGCGTATGCTGATGTAAATTTAATAGGAAATGATAGAATAATAGAAAAGAATGCAGAAATCTTAATTAACGCTTGCAGGGATATAGGCTTAACAGTAAATGCAGAGAAAACTAAATAAATGGAAGTTTGTCGAGATCGTAATACTGCATTTTATGGATAAGTTAAAATTCCAAATAATATTTTCTTTCGACAAATTGGATACATTCAAATATCTAGGATCATTATTAACAGACCAAAACCATAATCACTAAAAAAATTGATGTCAACTGAAAGCAGGGATTTCGTGCTATTATTCAGTTAAAAATATTTTGTTGTCACTAATTCTGTTGAGGAATTTGTAGCTCAAAATATAAAACTATAATCATGCCTGTTGTGCTGTATGGTTGCGAAACATGGTCACTGACTCTGAAGGAAAATCGCAGACTGAAAGTATTTGAAAACAAGATTCTTAAACCAATATTCGAACTCTAAAATTAACGGGAATGGGGAAAGGCGGAAACTTCATAAGGAGGAACTGCATAATTTTATAACGTTTACTAAACATTCTAAGGGTCATCAAGTCTTGGAGGCTCAAATGGCCAGTTTATGTAGCCAGAATGGAAGAAATTAGAAACGCTTTCGAAGTTGTAACTGGAAATCCAAATAGGAAAATGACCGTTAGGAAGACCGAGGAACAGATGGGAGTATAATATTAAAATGGTTCTCGCAGAGATTAAAATATAAAGTAGAAACTGGGTTCAGTTTTCTAAGGACAGAAATCAAAAGAGAGCTTTTGTAAGCGCAGCAATGAGCCTCCTGCGTCCGTAGGCGTGCTATATTAAGTTGTTGGTACTTTTAGCTTCTTTTTATTTGACAGAAATGTTATTACAGGAACTAAAAAGTTTTTCTGTAGTAAAAAGGATTTCGATTCGAGGTTAAAATGGCACCCATACTTTCTTTGAAAGTCTCTCTCTCTCTCTCTCTCTCATATATATATATATGGGCGCCCTTTTAGTAGACTTGTCCACCGCCCTCATTAGTATCCCAGCACGGCCCTGATATGTACCTGTAACTATCAAGATATGACTATGATTCTATTGCTACAACATTTTGTGTTGGTAGCAGTGAAATTACCGTCAATGATGCTGTTCTTTGACCAGTTCAACGATTCATAAGTTCTGTTAAACTAACAGCCAATGAATTGACGCCAAACGAATTTTCTCTTTCGAGTGCTTGCAGTTTAAAATTCCATTCATGAACGAATGTATTTTCTTCTAATATTCTAAATAAATTGTTCCGTGTACAAATTTGGATATGATGAACTGTTGATCTGTTATATATTCGTTAAATGTGTCCTTCTTTAAGTATACCGAAACGTGGAAACCCTACGTATACTATGAATCGAACTAACTGATTGAGCTGAACAAAATTCTATGTATGAGTGTAAGAGATCATACGCAATTTTCGAAAAACCGGTGGTAAACAAATTTCTTTGTAAAGCTAAAACTTGATGCTGTACAAGAACAATGCTACTTACTGAGGTGAAACCGATATTTAAACCTACGCTCATTATCCATGTCGGTCCCGGTGTCCCCCACAGGGGACATAAAATTTGACGCTTATTATTATTGCTTTACAACTTTAAAATCCGACTTGCGACCTTGAAAACTGTTTATAAGGGATGATCCATCTATGATTATCCCCTGTAAATAGTTTTCAATGTTACCAATCTGATTTTAAAGTTGTAAAGCTATAATAATGTCGTCATATTTTATGTCCCCTGTGGGGGACGCCGCGACCGACATGGTTATGCCAGTAACAAGACAGTGTGATTAATGAGATATATCCTAAAAGTAAAATCAACTCTTAAATTTTAATTTCGGTTTAACTGCTATATGGTCAAAAAATAAATAAATAAATAAATAAATAAATAAATAAATAAATAAATAAATAAGACAATATTTCAGTTGAGAGATCACACTGCGTCGGACAAAATGACACACTTACAAGAAAAGCGAATGCGTGTAGTTTTTCGAGAGAGGAGAGAACTGTCGCGCTAAAATGTATATCTTTTGTTCTCAATAATAACTGACAATTCTTCTTTTACAGGAAGAAACTGTTATTTGTGTACTATACATGTTAACATAACATATTATATCTATTATTGCTTGATTTCTACTTTAAACAAGATATTATATCTGTTATTGCTTGATTTCTACTTTAAACAATATCTTATATCTGTTATTGCTTGATTTCTACTTTCAGCAAGATATTATATCTGTTATTGCTTGATTTCCACTTTGTTAAGTAACATATTATACATATTACAGCATGATTTCTACTTTGCTAAACAACAGATTATATCTATTATTGCTTTATTTCTACTTTGTTAAGTAACATATATATGTTACTTAACATATAACATATTATAAGTAACAGTTCGACTTTGAAAAGTAACGGATTATATCTATTATTGTTTGACTTTTCCTCACTGTGACATACATACTCCTAGAAAGTCTCGAATCTCAATTCACTATTATAACGAAACGAAACCCAATAGTTTCTTTTCATTTCACTGCATTCAATTCCGCACTTTGTACTCCCGCACACTAAAAGAAACACACACATACACACGCATATATCAATAGACTAACCTACGTTGTGCGAAAGGAAACCAGAAAAGAAAGAAAGCTAATAAGCTCTTCAACAACCACCAAAACGGCGTCGTCTGTAGAAAAGAGTGAAGCCATATAGGCTCGTTGAACAGCTCCCAAAAGTTTCGATTTAAAGAGAAATTAGCCGGTGATTGATGTCCCAGCGGTGGCGATCATGAAAGGAAAACCATGTTTTTCTTTCTTTCAACTTCAACCCGTTTCTTGCTTTTTTTTATTTTTCGTTTTCTCTTTTCTTTTTCTATCCGAAGAGTAAACATGACCTTGGAGGTCGCTTTGATGAAAAGAGGGCGCGCAAAAGTGTGAGACAGTGAAAAGGGACTCACTCACAAGGGAGGAAAAGAAAAAGAAAAAGTGTGTGTGTGAGAGAGTTCTCGAATGAAGTAGCAAAATCGAACTTTTTTTGTTCGCAAGCCTCAGTTCAAGTGGTATTTCTTTTTTCTTTTACTATTTCTTTTCTTCTACGAGAAATAATGACAAGAATCAGAGTTGTTAACAATCTTCCAACTAAGAGTCTCAGTATCACAATACAAAAATAACTTATTAAAGATAAAACCTGCTTAGTTCAATGGGCACGGCGAAACAATTTTTCTCTGTTTTTGTGTTTTCTTAGCAAAAATGTTACAAGTGTGCGCTACTTTTAAAAGTATGTGTGTCACTGTGATGAGAAACCAAGCAATAATGGATATACTCTGTTATTTAAAGCAGAAAACACGCAATAATAGATATATGTTACTTAAAGTAGAAATCAAATAATAATAGATATAATCTGTTACTTAACAAAGCAGAAATCTAGCAATAATAGACATAATATGTTACTTAACAAAGTAAAATGAAGTAGTAATAGACATAATGTGTTACTTAACGAAATATAAATGAAGCAATAATATATATATAATGTGTTACTTCTCAAGTAGAAATTAAGCAATATTCCGCCTTATGCAGAGTCGTTTTGACGTATGATTAGCGTCATACTAAAACACTGACTACTGCAGGAGACTTATGTTAGTCGAACTCTTTAGTATGCCACTAATCGCACTTCAAAACGATTCTGCATAAGGACCATTATGTTGAATGTGTTACTTAACAAAGCATAAATTAAGCAATAATAGATTTAATCTGCTACTTAATAAAGTAGAAATCAATAATAATAATAGATATAATTTGTTGCTTAACAAAGTAGAAATGAAACAATAATAGATACAATCTGTTACTTAACGGAGTAGAAATAAAGCAATAATACATATATATTACTTAACAAAGTAAAGATAAAGCTATAATAGATATAATGTTACTGAACAAAGTAAGAAAATTGAGCAATAATATATATAATCTGTTACTTAACAAAGTTGGAATGAAACAATAATCGATACAATCTGTTACTTAACAAAGTAGAAATCAAGTAATAACATATATAATATGTTACTTAACAAATATAAGTCAAGTATTTAATAATATAATCTATTATTTAACAAAGTAGAAATTAAGCAATTATAGATGTAATCTGTTGCTTAACAAAGTAGAAATTAAGCAATAATAGATATAATATGTTACTTAATGCACTCTTTTACATATACAGTGCATAAATAAATAAAACATTTGTTTCAGAATACTACAACAATTACTACTACTACTACTACTACTACTACTACTACTTCTACTACTACTACTACTACTACTACTACTACTAATAATAATAATAATCTTTCAATAATTATTTGCAACAAACATCATACATGCTAACACCATAAAATTTCGATTTTCTCTAAAACCACGCACGACACTTTATCCTCAAGGTATATTACTTTGTTCACCCCATTTTGGTCTATTGGTTGATATATCACATTTTTTAAAGAAAATATTATAGTTAATGAAAAAATCAAGCTTAAAAATTAATTATAATTTTCAGTTATATCTTATTACTATAATTTATGCCATCTTACCCGTGTCACAGTGGCGTATTTACGATTTTGATTCGGGAGGGGCTTTGCTAACGTTGAAATGTGAAAATTCTGCAAGATATTTCATTTACTTTACTATACTAAGTAGGATTTCGGGGGAGGGGGGGGCTTAAGCCCGTAAGCCACCCCCCTAAATACGCCACTGCCGTGTCATAATGAAAAATCTTGATAAGAGCATTTTTCAGTAAAAGTTTTATCTTCATAGATTCTGCATGACTATCGTTCAGCATTAATTTTTTGGTTTACAAAAAAAAGTGGTTTTTAGATTTTCTCGGAAACTACACACGAGGATTTATACTCAACCATATCACTTTGTTTAGCTCAGTGAACTTTATTAATTATTATTTCTCTTCGGATGATCTTTTCATCCTTAAACGATTTTGATATTGTACAATTTACTTTTATTTTTTAACTGGCTTCAAGAAAAGGTTTTCAATCCGGCCCGTTTATACCCGCCCTTGTGGACTTCGCGCCCTTTAGTTTCAACACTATAGTCTTAGTTATGGTAGAATGTCTGTACACAGTTACCTTGAAGTCTTAAGAGTCACAAACATCAGTATGATCACCATCCATGTCGTAACACAGCTGAATTCTGCGCCGAGTTCTCACAGACGTTTTGCAGAGTTATTCCGGAGTCATGAGATTGACGGCGTGTTCCACAGCTGCTCGTAATTCCTGCGTTGTAGGATATCGAGTGTTTCTTACTTGTTACTTTATGAAACCCGAGAGAGCATTGTCTGGTGTTGTCAGATCGGGACTTCTTGGAGGCCAGGCAGAGGGAGTTGGTGAAGATGCACAACCGCTTCCAATCCAGCGGCCAGGATACGTCTGATTCAGGTAATTGCGCACGTGAATCGCGAAGTGCGCTGGATGGTGATCATACCGACGTTTATGACTCTTAAGACTCCTAAGACCTAAAGGTAACTGTATACAGACATAACTACCACTATACTGTTGAAACTAAAGGGTGGTACGCCCACTTCCGGACCGCCCTGTACATACAGTGGTGCTATTCAGCTGGTTTGCTAGAACTAGATGTTAAAATATTTCGTGTTCATATAACCGTTTGTTATAGTCTAACATAACAGTAAATTTTACCCAGCTATACCCAGGAACAGTAAATTTTAGTTTAACTATCTTCAATTTTAGAAATTCTTACGGCTACAGGATTAAACATATAATCTCTCAGAACAAGGTATATGCTTTATTTTTTAACCTCAAATGCTCAGATATCAAGAATAAGAACTGGGATCACATGAGTGCAGTGGGGAAAATTATTTGTATTTGAAACGTATACATTCCATTATCAACAATATTGTCGATCCATTGCTGGATTAAGGTCTTTCCGATACTTTTTCATAACCATTTATCTTGGATAATTTGTTTATAAGATTTTCACAGTGGTACCTAATTTCATCACATCATCTTGTATTAGGATGCTTGGTAAAACTCTTCTTGTTACTTTTGATATCAAGGGAAAAAAAATGCTTTTTGTCTAGTATGGTTTCCTTCTCTGCTCACAGGATTAACAACGTGTCACACTTCATTCATTTACAGTATGTCCGAGAAACCCTCCGTTCCTTTGGGGAATCTCGTGCGCACGCATAGCTGCGTTTTCAAATATGCATTTTTCAATAGAGTAGGTATGACTTTCCAAGTCACGTTTTTAACCGCACTCTCTACGATGTATTGTTTTGAAGCTGTTGGCCTCTGAATTTCATGTTCCCGCGCTTTCGACACTCTGTCGTCCCTAAACGAGACGGAATTTCCCCCATGTTCACTAGAACTTTTTTTGTTTCTTTTTAGATGCACTATCATCCTTCCAAGTTTGTCCACGTAGTTACCGTTCACCCTATATATATATATATATATTTTTTTTTTTTCAGAGTGCTGTAATTCAAAAACAACGCAACGTAGAGAGTGCGGTATGAAATATGACACACTGGTTGGGAAATTGGCTTGTAAGATGGATCTGTATCATGAGGGACTTGCTAAAAGTTATAGTGGCAGGAAAGAGGGGAAGGAGCAAAAGAGGATACAATTGATGGACGATATAGAAACAGAGAAATCGTACGTGAAGAATAAGAGGTTAGCGGAGGATTGTGGAGCATGGAAGTTTCTCAGTCGCGGGTAGCGACTTGTCAATAGTGGGAGAATACCTATGATGATGATGTTAAAAAGAGAACAAAACTTCAGAATGGCAAGACAAGAAAAGGACGGTATTTAAGGTATAAGGGCATTTTTATTTTCCTTTTCATTATGAACGAAGAGAATGTCCTTACTATTATTTCGACATAACTACACAGAAAAAAAAGTTATAGACAAAAAAAAAGTAGGCTAATATTCTTCATGGCGGGCATATGGATTTATATCGTCTTAAACGTCATCTGCCACAAATTCAAGCAGAGATCCACTAGTATAATTTTGTATGTATTATTGCTAACACATTCGCACAATTCATTCTAATTCCCACAAAATTACATCTGGTCCTGAACCAGAAAAGTTTTCTGCAAAGAACGAAAGGGACAAATACTGTTACATCCACTGTACACATACACTGAGAAAAATCCGTTATCCGGATCGCGATATATTTTACAAATATACAGTATCCACATGTTTACTACGGAAATCTGTAAAGAACATACATTATCCATATGTTACATACGTACTGTCTTTTTTTTTCGCTTAGATGTTACATCATGTCGCTGCAAAATAATATGACATCTAACTGTCTTCCGTGTATTACATTCATATACGTATGTTACATATGTCAGCTATATGTATGTGTGATCCTTAGAGCCTATATACAGTCCTATCTTTCGTACGAGAAAGAACGTATAGATGGAATATTTATACGGAAAATATTATAAAACATACGTTTTCAGTTATATATGTTTGCTAGGGATGGCCAGAACCGGTTCCTGGCGGAACCGGTTTTCGGTTCTAAACGGATCCGGTTCCGGAACCGGTTTTTCTAATCCAGGTTTGGAACCGTTTTTTTCGGATCCAGGTCTGGAACCGGTTCTTCAGATCCAGGTCTGGAACCGGTTCTTCGGATCCAGGTCAGGAACCGGTTTCCAAGATCCGGTTCTTGAACCGGGTTTTTGGATCCAGGTCTGGAACCGGTTCCGGAACCGGTTCTGAAAACCAGATCTCCAAGAACCGGTTCCGCTGGAACCGAAACTTTGTGACCATCCCTACCCTAAACTCGAGCTGCTGGCAGGCTGTGAACAGTGTGCTAGATGAAATGGTGGAAGCGACAGGCAGGCTCCCAGGCGCCGGCCGATTGTCTCATTTGGCTAAATAAACTGGGTAACTGGCAAACTCATTGGCTAAACAAGCAAACTAGCCAAGTCATTTGGCTAAACACCCACTGGTGGACCAAATTCTTTTTCTGGGGGCACAAGCGGGTCTGTGCGGGAGGGCACAAGCGCATTGTCCGTTTTGCAGTGTTTTGAAGGTGAACTTTGGGCCTCCTTTATGGGTCTTTGGGGGCTTTAGCATCCAGGTCTGGAATCGGTTCCTAAGATCCGGTTCTGGAACCGGGTTTTCAGATCCAGATCTAGGACCAGTTCTTAAGATCCGGTTCTGGAACCGGGTTTTCGGATCCAGGTCTGGAAACGGTTCCTAAGATCCGGTTCTGGAACCGGTTCTGAAAACCGTATCTCCGAGAACCGGTTCCTCGTGGAACCGGTTCCGCCGGAACCGGAACTTTATGGCCATCCCTAATGTTTGCTGCAGGATGTTACAAAGTCGTACGTTAAGTCCAAAATTTACAGGATTTACTCATGCTACCTACGCTTTTACATTTTTCTTCACTGTGTATCAACTCAAGGGTGTACATGCTTTTCGTTTTCACAAATACTATGCTATTTCCCTAATATATCAGTATAGAGACGGCAAAGACACTTACTGTGTTGTATTATACTGACTTCTCCAAACTTGAAAAGAAATGTTGGGAGAATAGTCAGAGAGGATTTAAGTAAGAACCATGGAAAAGATTCAATTTAGTTGCAGTTTCGTTTTAAAGAGAAGAAGAAAACAGGAAAAAAAAAAAAGAAAAGTGATTCGAGTTTATCAATGCCAGAATTGCAATTTAACTGAAGCAAACAGAAGTCTTTCTAACGTAAGAGCAACAGACTTGAAAAGAGACTTTCCGTGTTTATACATAATGGCATCAACAAAACTAAAAAAAAAAAGACGTTCATCTGACTAACTCTGACATCTGAGAAGAAAAAAAGGAATAAATTTTCAAGAAGAAAAAAAAGTTTTAAGTAAAAACATCTGGGACTATTCCTTTCTTAGCATTTTCTTTTGATATTTTAGTTAACGTAAAAGTACAGAGTTCACGAAAAAGAGGACGTGATGAATGAGATTTGATCCTATTTAGCACTATCATGCAGTACATTCATTTATTCTTTTCATTTAAAGCTGTCTTCGCACTTAAAAGGTGTTGTATAAATAAAACATCGTTTTCTTTAGAATTTAAATAATATTTTCTCTGTGATAGAGTAATGTCCCGTAATTGATTTTTTTATTATTATTTTCCTTCATTTTATATTTGTGCATAATTTCTCAGTAAACAAGTTACCGTTTTTACCATCTCAAAGTAACATATCTGTCAGTTTTCATTTTGAGCTGTCTCGACCTTATTACTGAGAGAATGTTAATATCTTGCGCCATTTTACTCTGCAGAAATAGGCTAAAGCATGTTTGAAATATAAGTGTGTTAAATAATTTAATTTTGTTGCGCTTTTTAGTCTGAGAAACAAAGAAGTTTACTTTCAAAGTCTGCCTTTCATACTTATATAAATTTGATTTTACTAGTCTTGTCACATCGCTTAGTAGCTTTCTTTATTTCTTCTTCTTCTTCTTCTTCTTCTTCTTCTTATTATTATTATTATTATTATTATTATTTCTTTTTAGCAAGCTGTGCGTGGAGGATACTGTGTCTTTTTTAAATTTATACTTGTCCCATCTCGTATATTCTGAACCTTATGCTTTGTCCAAATTACTTTTGACTACAAGGGCGCCGATTTCTCTGTAAATTTGGGGGGGGGGCATTCAGATGCAGAAGGTATATACATGAACATTTTAAGACAAATTGCATTCATATTATTCCAAATATTGTATATTCATAAATACAATAGGGGGGCCCACATGAGCTTTGGGGGGTCTCGGCCCCCTCGACACTCCAGGATCGGCGCCCTTGTTTGCCTGGCACTTAAAAAAACACTAGTAGTAAAAAGAATGCGTTTGCTCGGATGGATGTTTATTTCGGTGCAATAGTACGATACTTGTTTAAATAATTCTCGAAATGGAGAATTCAATTGCGGTAGATGTTTATAGTGTACCTAGCAGGAAGCATACCATTCTACATAGAACTGACAGTGAAATGCGATAAATGAAATTTAATCAGGTAAATAAAATTGCAAGAACTTAATATCTATTTTGGAGTTAATTAAAAAATTCTCTACAACTATACATTGTTCGGCGTAAGCTCTAAACTGCGATAAACAAAGCCACGTGAAACTAAATCTCGCTGATTTGCTGTTGTCCTACCGACGCTTGTACTCCTCCGCAAAATAGTTCATGTAATTGCATTATTACTTTTACTATGAAGCTTCATATAAAACTGCTATATTATTATAAATGACAAAAATATAATACGGATTATCTAATAATACTGCAATCGAGTGTGGTTAATGAAACAATAGAAATAAACACTAAGCATGCGCAGTAATTATGGCGCCAAGTCAACTGTGGACGGATGTTCTGCTTTTAAAGTCTGAAAGATGACTGGCATGAATCCCGGTTCCGCGAGTGTTGTGGTGAAACACCAACTAGGCAAACCTTTACTCTCTAAGCAACAATTGTTTACGAGCGAAATTCAAATACTTTTTTTTTTTAATCTTTCGAGTTTCTTTTCTTTCTTTTCTGCTGCTGCTGTAAGTATCTGGACAACACGAGACAGTATTGTCAAAATGCACGTGTATAATTTGCTCCTCACCGTGGGGAGTGGGAGTGATACATCACTAGCCAATCGTATTTGTGACAAGCGGAAGGATACAAATATTTTGTTTATCGGAGTTTAGAGCTTACGCTGAACAATGTTTAGAAGGGGGTAAAATATAATTTAGACCAGGCACTTCCCTGATCTATCCCCTTCCTGGTTACGGACCTGGGTGTTGCCAATATTAAAGATAAAAACCCTTGTACTAAATTCATATCATATATCGATTTCAAGGTAAAATGTGCAATGTTTATTCGAATATTTGTCGAGAAAAAGACATGCTGAGGAAGCCGTTTTTATAATAAGGCTTCCCACATTAAAACATAATAATAATACAAGTAGTTCAGAAGTCAAAAACTCTGGATTTCTAGAGAACTCTAGCACCACTTGACGTAACGGCCCGATTTGTGAGCCTGAGCTGCCATCTGTTAGCGATTGATGGAACTACGTCCAGTCTAGGGACGAACACGTGATCAGCGCCGCATCCAGGGGCGGATTCAGGGGGAGGGGAAACTTTTAAATAAAATATATAGTTTATTTTGACGCTCTTAAAAGTAGCTCTAAGTAGCAGTATTACAACCCACCGCCCCCCCAGAAATCCGTCCTGGATCCGTCCCTGGCCGCATCGCTCTATCGCTAACCGGTGTATCGGGGGTTTCTTTTTAGACCTGGCGGCCGTCACGTCTTTTATTCATATGATTCCCCTGTTATGCCTCACAATGCTAGGTGGACGCCCAAAATTGGGGAAGCACGGGCCGAGAATCGAACCCGGGATTATGTGGACATGAATCCAACGGTGTAACCAGTAGACTATTGTGTCCTCCAGTGGACTCTAGATATTGCTGCGTAAGTAAAATTGTAAATAAAATAATATCAGGTTACAGAACATATCTTTTTATTGTGTCAATGGTCTCAGGCATTTTACAAAGAAATGGCCTGATATTTATGTCATAAAAAAGTGTGGTATTTGTTCTTTTAGAACGACTTTCTGCTCTCATTTTGCGTTTCTTTCTTTCTTTCTTTCTTTTTTTTAAAAAGTAATCTTACTGCTATCAGTGTAGTTTTCTTCCGTTTCTGGTCTCCGTACGCTTTTTGGACCAGAATTGGAGGGAAAGAGAGAGTTTGTTTGCACAACTCTGCCGTTTCTGAAGCCATGTCATCCCACCCTCCTCATACCTCGTACAAAGTCTCCTCTTTCTGCTTCTGATAAATCTCTAATCCACAAACTCCGCTCATTAAGCAAGTACGACTGGACACCACTTTTATGTTTGTTCTTTTTTTTTTGCGAGCACCTTTTTTTATTACGTTTTTCTTTTAGTATTTTTTCCACCCTGAATACTCACACTTCTACTACTTTTTTGTTTTCCTTTTTGCTCGTATTACCATGTGGCGAGTGAGGAGAATAGTGACAAGTATGCTGGTCTGTTTAGTTCGTTACACAATTCGAAGCGAACTGCTAGAGGGGAAGTGTGTCGTATGTGTGTATTACCGTGATATATGTTGAAAAAAAAAAGACTCTGGTCCGAATAGAGTATTCCGGACAAGATGTATCGGTCATTGGTTTATACCAATTGTTTTCGGGAGTTGTTTCGATTCTTTTTGCTTCTGTTGGGAACTGTATTGAGAATAAAAAGAGGGAGAAAATTATGCTATTACCTTTACTTTTTTTCTTTTCTTTTTCTTTCTTTTTTTGTAAAGAACATGATGTTATTGCGTACGACGTTATTTGCATGATAAACGATACATGCTCTTGTGTTCAGAAACAAATCAAACACTCGAAGATAATGTTTGCCAGTATCTAAAGAAGTAAATTTTAAACTGGGATCCGCAATTCACACGAGATTCGTCTGAAATACATTATCAACCTTTGGATCTACTTACAGAGTCGCAGCTATGTTATACGACATGTTAATGATTTGATTTCATCAACGGTTTCTTATACAGTAATTACCTCTTAATTGATCCGTCGTCAAAATGGCTTTCATTCTTCATTTTACTTTTTGTTTGACGTTATAGTTTACCACTAAAAGAATTGTAAATTCACACCAACTATAACTGTCTCTTCTTCAAAAAGGCAAGTCTTAATTTTGCAGCTAGGGCCGGATTAAGAGAGGGGCTTAGGGGGGGCTGGATCCTCGAGCCTCCTGGTGAACGGAGGCTTCCACTCTGATCAAAATCTTAGGTGGTTTTCTAAAAACAATCACAATATATCATCATCATAAGATAAAATATGACCAAAAATATGAAACATATTCCGTTAAAATTCCTACTGTACTTCAAGAGAAATATACCACCGTAGTCAGGACGCCTACGTAATGAATGGGACGCAGCCGGCAGTTCTACCCCAGTTTTTCTCTGCCACGGAACGTTAGAAGTAACGTAACCCCCAAGCTTCTAGTCTGCCACGGGACTCTTGGCTGCTCCTTCCCTATTGGCTTAGCCTGCCACGGGGCTCAGTTGGGAATCCTACCACAGTTGTTTAACCTGCTACGGGGCTCTGCGAATACTAACCTCCTCACTGCTTGCCACGTAGCATTGAGGATTCCTTCGCCACTTTGCTTAGCCTGCCACGGGGCTCTGTAAAGATTCTTATAATAAAAGCCGCTGGTGGGAGTCGATTCTGGACACTCATTTATTTATCTTGCTCTACCTACAACCTATATGGGACAGAGTTTTACAATATAGTACACACGAGGTGAGGTTTCGAGGTTTTAGCCTCTTCCTCCTTCAGCAAGCTATTACGGAAAATATTTACTATATTAAGATAAGAGAGATCGGTCTTGTCCTGAAAAAAATATGAGTTTGAGTGCTTCAATCCCTTTTGATAAAATTCTGTGAGATAGAATATTGTAAAGATTTCTGTCCTTTATGATAGAGATAAAAAAGAGATTTGCTGGTGAATTAGTAGGAGCCAAATGACCATGCGTCTTACACAGAAAAATCCGTTCTCCGGACAGCGGTATATTGTACAAATATACGGTATCCTCTTGTTTACTACAGAAATCAGTACGGAGCATACGTTATTCGTATGCAACATAGGCATTCCCTTAGATGTTACATCATGCCGTTGCAGGATATCTGACATCTAACAGTTTTCCGTATATCACGTGCATATACTTATGTTACATTCCTCAGTTATATGTTATATACGTCCATTTGTATGTGAAATCCTGACCGCCTATATTGTTTCATACGGAAAGTACGTATAGATGGAACACTTATACGTAAAGTATTATAAAACATGCGTTTTCAGTTATACGTCTCCTGTACTTTAAGTCCAAAAACTACAGGAATTACGCATGTAACCTATGTTTTTAAGTACGCCACCTACAATTTTTTTCTCAGTGTAGAGCAGCGTTTCCCAACCGGTGTGCCGCGGCACACTGGTGTGCCGCGAGTGGGCCGTTGGTGTGCCGCGAGGAAATTGAAACAAAATCATTAATCCTATAGCAATCAAATTGCAAGACATAGGGAAAAATGTATATTTGTATTTCACATTACTATGAACCTCTACTATGAATCTACAATTTTAAGTATCATACTTGACTTACTTTTCTGTACATTTTTAACGTTGAAAAAAATATTTGTTATCATTGTTATGATCATTATTGCTTCTTTATTGTTGCAGACAATTTCGCAACTTGAAATTTTAAAATATCATTCAATCCTTTCGACAAAGCAAACGTGCATACAAATTACCTACATTTGTGTTTTAAAAGTAAGAGATTTGTTTGTTCGTTCATTATTTAGTGATCTTCCTTCTTTGTAAAAGGCTGGATACAGTCTTCGAAAAAAGGAATTGGATTTTTAGAAACCTGAGTCCTGTATTTCATTGCAATTGTTGTCAAGTTTTAAATTAGAATGGAAAATATGCATAATGATTTATCACGGTGGAAAACCAGTGATCGAGCTTTCTTCTCTGTGAGGAGATCAATAATCACAGAGAAAAAATACCACTATATTTTATATTTACAAATAATAATAATATCTATGAGTGTGACGCAAGAATTCAAGTTACACTTGTAGTGTGCCGCAAGTTGAAAAAGGTTGGGAAACACTGGTGTAGAGTGTTAGGAACCAAGGCACACTGAGAAAAATCCATTATCCGGACAGCGGTATATTGTACAAATACAAGGATTCGTTATGTTTACTAAGGAAATCTGTACGGAGCGTACTTTATCCATATGCTACACAGGTACTGCCTTTTACCCGCTTAGATATTACATCATGTCGCTGCAGGATGTCTGACTTCTAACAATCTTCTGTATTTTACATACATATACGTATGTTAAATACTTCAGCTATATGTTATATACGTCCATCTGTGTGTGAGATCCAGGCCGCCTATAGACACCTCTTTCTTTCGCCATGGCTGACGTCATTGAACTACCGTCTTTTGCTTGCGAACCGAGGTTGTTTACAAACGGAAAAGAAGAGAGGAAGGAAAAAATGCTTGGGTAAGTACACTAGTTAACTATTACTTTAGTTAAATATTCCATTAATTATATATTCTTTTAGTGTAACTTGCTTTAATATAGTATTAAGTAAGTAATGTAGTTTATGAATACAATTCTTACTATTGTAAAACTCGTTAATGATTGAGGACAATGGAATGGGTGAATCTGAATTTTGAGAAATCTTTGAATATTAATGTTTTGAAACATTTTACATTTCAAGGTAGCAAAATGAATGTTATGTGTTTATTCATTCCGTTTTATATGTGACGATTTATTACTTGGTGCAGATTTACTACAGGGCTGCTTAACATAATTGCTAATAAACCGTTTTCAGCGCGAAAATTCCCTTGTGTAGTGAAGATTTAGGATTTAGATTTCTGGGCTTTCGGCATCAATGGCCTTGTTAGCCCGTCGCATATGAGGGATGACTTCCCTCGGTGATCACACTATCCGGGGAAAGGAAGGGAAGAATGGATTGGGGAAAAATGGGGCCGCGGTGGCTCAGTGGTAGAGCGTTCACCTCTGGTGCTTGGGGTCCCGGGTTCGATCCCAGCTCCCGCCAAGTGAACTTTGTGGTGGACAAACACCGTGTGCGTGGGTTTTCTCGGGGTTCTCCCGTTTCCTCCCACTTTCTTCATTCCACCATTTCATACATTACTCATCATCACCGTCTCCTTTAGCCTAACCGGCATAACCGTGGGACGTAAAACTCAAAGGTTTCATTTTCATTTTTGGATTTGGGAAGGAAGATAACGGCCTGGGACCTATATGTTAGGTACCACTCCGGCATTTGCCTGCTGTGAATGAGGAAAAGCCAAGGAAACCTCATTCAGGATGGCTGGACTTAAAATCTTTTGATACTTTTTCGACCGAGTTCCCCCACCGGGATCGAACCCGGGACCGTTCGCACCGAAGGCGAGAGCGTTAGCAAATACGCTACGCGGGGCCACTAGTGTAGTTTAGAAAACTCATTTTTACTAGGATATTTGCAAGATTTTTTTTCTTTTAGTTTAACGCCCCATGATTGTACATCAATGTAAGAGAGAAGGTGACGATGAGATACATGATAATGGTGGAATCAAGAAAATGTAAGGAAACTGGAAAGTCTTAAGAATAACCACACCTACAGTGTTCACCAAAAGCCTATTTGTCGGGAGCAGGAATCGAACCAGGGACCTACCACGTCAGAGGTAAGCGCTCTCAGAGCTTTCTTTTGTTTAAAGAACTTGTTTACAATGATATACAGGGTGGGCCATTTTAATTAATCCACGGAAATATCTGAAAAATGATAAAACATAGAAGAAATTTTTGAAGTACACGTTATGTATTGCTAAGGGGGAAACCCGATTCCGCCGAAAGTACCCCTCCCCGCCCCCCGTAAATGGGGGTAACGGGGGGTAACTTTGAAATGTCAAATGGGAACATGGGTCGAGTAATACCTCGTTCGAAAGGTCTTGGAAAACTAAGTAACGCTGTACCGAAAGATGTTTCATATTGTGCACAAGTTTCAAAATGGCCGCCATGATATGGTTCGGAAACTCCAGTACCCGTAGTATGAAAACCATGGAAGGTAAATGAATGGAACAAAATTGAAATACGTAAATATCATAGGGCATATCGAATGATGTAATCCCTGTGATCCCAGTGGCCTCCCTGAAGGGGTCTTGTGGGCTAACTTCAAAATTTCAATGTCCGACCGGACAACGGATCGGGCGTACGCTTGACCTACCCAATGCTGTTTGGAAGGCAGACTTCATGCATAGAGAATTGGTGCACTAAGTTAACGCGGATGGCCGCAGTTACATTTTGATTAACTATTAGCATTCATGTCATATTGTGAGCTTGAGAGACGAAACGGTGTGTACGTATATCCCCGAAATGCTTTCTGAATAACCAGCACGCATTGCATAAAAGTTTCTCTTTTTTTAGTCACTACAGCGTCATCCTTACAAACAAATGTTTCAACCACACCATACCTATTTGTAAGGTTAGCCTTAATTTACGAATTAAAGTAGAGTTCTCGTTTGAACTTTCACTTTACTTTCTACCTCACTCACATACAGAGCGCAGGGAGAGATTATTTTGCAGGACTTGGATTTCTCTCTATACATTATGGCAATTTTACTCTAATATTTTTATCTCTGTTGTATTATTCTCGAGCCTTGGAACGCCTCCGTGGTTTTCCTATTTAATTTTCGTTATTTTCATTTATGTCTAACCATATTCATACTATGGGCACTAGACGTTTTCTTAGACACAGTCACCATGTCTTTGCGATCATTTTGAAAACGGTGTCTCATGTCGAAAATTTTCTTACAGAAGCTGTTTGATATTAATTTGTCTATGTAACGTGATGTTACTCGCTTCAAGCTGCTATTTGAAATTTTCAAGTTGGCCCCGGATACCTTACAGTTGGCCCTTGGAGTCACCCCGACAACACCTCTCGATGTGCCTTACGTCAGTTAGCTACTCCAGTGTTTCTTTTGTTGATTTATCTCCAATCGCTTTCATACTACGGGTACTAAACCTTTTCTCTGACACGGATACTATGTTTCGGCGGCCTTTTGAGAACACTGCCATTTTACATCAATCGTTTTCTCCTGCAATATGTTAGATTTTGCAAGATTTATCGAACGAGGTACCACTCGACTCATGTTACTATTTGAAATTTTGAAGTTAGCCCCCAAGACACCTTTAGGGAGGCCACTGGGATCACAGGGACCACACCGTTCGATGTGCCCTATGATATTTACGTATTTCAATTTTGTTCCATTCATTTACCTTCCATGGTTTTCACACTATGGGTACTGGAGTTTCCGAACCATATTATGGCGGCCATTTTGAAACCGGTGCACAATATGGAACATCTTTTGGTACAGTGTTACTTAGTTTTCCAAGACCTTTCGAACGAGGTATTACTCGACCCATGTTCCCATTTGACATTTCAAAGTTACTCCCCGTTACCCCCATTTACGGGGGGCGGGGAGGGGCACTTTCGGCGGAATCGGGTTTCCCCCTTAGCAATATATAACGTGTACTTGAAATATTTCTTCTATGTTTTATCATTTTTCAGATATTTCCGTGGATTAATTAAAATGGCCCACCCTGTAAAATGGCCCAAGTCAGGGAGAGCTTACTTGTCAGGTTTTTATTTTTTAATTTAATTTGTTTTTATTTATTTATTTTTGCTTTGTTATGTTCCCTAGTTAATTAATGTTTGGATTACTGAAAATTAAAACCTTTTTAGTATTATTGTTATGTCATCACTTTGGAACCAAAACGTTAGATTTTTTTCTTGTGTTTTCATATAGGAAGTTGGTGAGTTTGTGCCTTAGCACTGGTTTGGTTTCTAGAACGTAATTGAAGGTCATGTTGAGTTGAGTCTTGGTGAGTTTGAGTTCGTGAAGTGTCAGGCACTGCTTGTGCCCCTGTCTTCTGTTTGTGATGTTTCCTGGCTTTGGGCTGTGACGTATTTATGTTGAGGAGTACCAACGCAGGCCGCGTGATATACAGGTAGCTACAACACAACTTCAACAGTTACGAGTGCTAGGTCTTTGAATTTCAGCTTTCGTTACGGCGTGACTAATGCAGTATAGTGCTAGGTTGAAATTCTATGGGTGGTAAAAACGGTATGGTAAGAAATACAACGTAATTGTTATTAGTTTAATTAGTGTTTCTTCATAGTATTGTTTCACTATTTCTAGAAGGAATTAAGTATTAACGAAGTAATGAATAAGCAAAAGCACACATTGATTGACGTTTACTATTTCTCATACTCCATTGAGAATGTTTTGATCCTCAGTTGCGCAAACATCCAGTGTGCGTTTATTTTCTTTCTTTTTTGGGGGGTTTACACTGCCTCACAGATGAGCTCCCTCGTGGCTAAGTGGTTAGTGAACACTCCTTTGGCGTGGGACACCCGGGTTCGATTCCTGGCCGGGGGCCGCGGTGGCTCAGTGGTAGAGCGTTCACCTCTGGTGCTTGGGGTCCCGGATTCGATCCTAGCCCCGCCAAGTGAACCTTGTGGTGGACAAACACCGTGTGCGTGGGTTTTCTCGGGGTTCTCCCATTTCCTCCCACTTACTTCATTCCACCATTTAATTCATTGCTCATCATCAGCGTCTCCCTTAGCCTAACCGGCATAACTGTGGGACGTAAAACTCAAAGGTTTCATTTCATTTTTTCTTAATCTCTTGCACCGACCGACCGATCTCGATCAAATTTCCAACGTAGATGCGGTTCTGGCCTGGGAGTGTTTTTAGCTATTTACTTTGACAGTAGAACTTAGGGGAGGGGAAGGAGGGGGACAGAAAAAATAAATGACTTAATTTACTTTGAAGTGTAAAAGTGCGAGCGTTTTCTTCTCTCTCTCTCTCTCTCTCGCTCTGTCTCTCTCTCTCTCTCTTCACTTCTCCAGTCTCCTCTCACTTTTAGGGCCGCGGTGGCTCAGTGGTACAGCGTTCACCTCTGGTGCTTGGGGTCACGGATTCGATCCTAGCCCCGCCAAGTGAACCTTGTGGTGGACAAACACCGTGTGCGTGGGTTTTCTCGGGGTTCTCCCATTTCCTCCCACTTACTTCATTCCACCATTTCATTCATTTCTCATAATCACCGTCTCCTTTAGCCTAACCGGCATAACCGTGGGACGTAAAACTCAAAGATTTCATTTCATTTTTTCCTCTCACTTTGATTTCATGATTTCGCACTCTGATGAAAAGTATTAAATACCGCCAGGAAAAGTACTAATATATAACCTCTCTTTTAGGCGCCCCTCCAACCACGCGCCCGGGACACGTGCTTTGCTTGCTCGCCCATAGCTGCGGCTCTGTGAGCTACATAAGTAACATACAATGCTTACGTAATACTTTGGGTCATAAGTACTATTAAGAAAGGAAGAATTGCATTTTTTTAACTTTGGGAAAGGAGCTACTATGGGATTAAAGATAAGGTAGGAAAGGCAACACATTCCAGTCTGTGCTTTCACCCAGCAGACATATTGTTTGGAACCAAAAAAATGTGACTTTTGGAATCTTGTACTTAGGTTCACAGCGGAAGCGACGAAATAACTTGAATCATCCATTGTAGCTCTCCCCGCAGCCAGTTTCTAAAATGTTGGCAATAAGTTTGCGAAACGAGAGGTGACGACTCCAATTTTGGGTGAAAAGTCGCTATAAGAAATAATCGAGAAATTCATTGTCTATAAGCATTGTAAAAGTTGTAGATGTAAACTAAACAATATGTTCTACTCACTGGCGCAAATCCCGGGGGGGGGGGGGATGACGGATACATGTCCCCTCCAATCTTGGAACTGAGGGGGACTTCTCCCAAATAATCCGATTTGAAATGTGTTTTTTGGGAGAAATTTGATGATTTTTGTCCGATTGCTACAAAGGAACGTGAGATGTCCCCCAGAATAAGCCTCAAATCTGCAGCCTCCTAACGCTAAAGACAACTCTGATCCTCCACAACATTGTTTTTCAACTTCATAAGTATTTTGGACATCGCCAAAAAAAGTATGGTAACGGTCTTACCCCCCCCCCCCAATGTTGAAGACAGATTTGCGCCGCTGGTTCTATTCACATCTTTGTAAACAGGGCGCAACCAATCCTTTAATTCAGGGATCATTTCAGGTTGTTTCGGGTACTTTTGTTCATGTTGTGGTCAAAATAGTTCCGAAATAATTAACACTACAGTACTTACGTTAAGCAATTTTTTGTAAAAGAAAAAGTGCAGAATAATTAAAAGACCCCAGAGGACAAATATAACAAACACCTTCTTCGCCTTTTTTCACGCATCTATAGCTAATCTTGTTGCTATCGGTAATGATGTATTACGTGTGTCTCTCAACGGAAACTCTGCGAACTAAAGGACATCAAGTTTGTAGTTATTCTTCGTTAGAGGGCAAGGGTAACATAACAATGCAGGATTGTGGAGTAGTGAGTACGCTGTATTTCCAAACTCTTCATCACTTGCGCTGATTAAAACAAACAAACAGAAAAAAATAACGTAAAAACTTTTTTGAACTAATAATGCTTCTCTACAGATGAACATTTTGTTTGCAGCAAAAAGTCGCTAAATGTGTAAGTAGGTAAATCGTCATTTAAAAATCACCCAAAAAAGTCTCCAATCGGATTTTTTTTTGTCGTTATCGTAGGGCGACCATACGTCCCGTTTTGACCGGGACAGTCCCGTTTTAGGGGCGTGTCGCGGCCGTCCCGTCAGTAGATGGAAAAAAGTAGTATTCGTCCCGTTTTATGTAAATGAAAGAAGTAAATAACAAACCCAGTACCTTTACTCCTTTTAAAAGTATTAATAATAACAAAGCGGCAAAAATTGAACTGAAAATCCCTATATTAAACATACTCTATAGTTCGCAGTACTGCTCGAAAGGCAGCAGAGGTTTTAGCAGTTGGTTGTGTGTTAAACAAACTTCAACGTGTCTTTCCTTTTTCATAAGTACCCGCTCTGTAACGAAGAGAGAGAGGGGGAACTCTGATATCAAGGCACTGATAAGAACAAAGGTAGATCTAAAAGTCTAGTGTTGCAAGAACCTGTCCCGTTTTTAACTAAAAATTTTATGGTCACCCTACGCTATCGTTGAGGTCGAATTCCCCTTATTTAGCGACTTTACCCAAAATTGGCAACATTGACCCCCACCGAACAACACCCCGTCATCTTGAGCCTAGCCAGCATAATAGTGGGACGTAAAACTTAAAGATTTCATTTCGAACAACACTCCCAGAAACCTACTGTTATACTATTCTCAAACCACCCTTTCGTACAGTTCTCCCTATTCGAAAAAAAAAAAAAAATTGTAAATAGCAGTGTTCATACATAAATATGGAACTCAATTTCCCTGAATTTTGCAGGTTTTCCAGGTATTAATTTTGCAATTTCCAGGTCTAGTGGAAGAAACTAATAGTACGAGAACACATAAATTTTAAGAATACTATATTTATATATTTGAGAATGGCCACCCTTCTCCCCAATGAACGATTGCAATTAAATATTGAGTCACAAGAAAATAAATAATTAAAATAAATAAAATTTAAGTTGAAAAATATTAAGTTGAGAAGCCTACTAAGGAAATTATATAATACTTTTGTTCCATACTTGAATACATTCAAAACATACAAAAAAATATTGGCTTGGGGAAGAAAAAAGGGCCCGCGAGATTTTAACTGATTCTTGTAGTACTCGACGACAGAAATAGATTACTGAAAGAATTTTCAAAATCGGCACAGGTAAACATGAAGAAAATCGCATTTTCAGGTACCGGTTCAAAATGAGAAGAAAAAAGGACCGCGAGATTTTAACTGATTCTTGTAGTACTCGACGAGAGAAATCGATTAGTGAAGGAATGTTCAAAATCGGCACAGGCAAGCATGAAAAAAAATCCCACTTTCATGTACCGGTTCAAAATGGAGAAGAAAAAAGGGCCCGCGAGATTTTAACTGATTCTTGTAGTACTCGACGACAGAAATAGATTACTGAAAGAATTTTCAAAATCGGCACAGGCAAACATGAAGAAAATCGCATTTTCAGGTACCGGTTCAAAATGGGAAGAAAAAAGGGCCCGCGAGATTTTAACTGATTCTTGTAGTACTCGTCGAGAGAAATCGACTAGTGAAGGAATTTTCAAAATCGGCGCAGGCAAGCATGAAGAAAATTGCATTTTCATGTACCGGTTCAAAATGGGAAGAAAAAAGGACCGCGAGATTTTAACTGATTCTTGTAGTACTCGACGAGAGAAATCGATTAGTGAAGGAATGTTCAAAATCGGCGCAGGCAAGCATGAAGAAAATCGCATTTTCATGTACCGGTTCAAAATGGGGAAGAAAAAAGGGCCCGCGAGATTTTAACTGATTCTTGTAGTACTCGACGACAGAAATAGATTACTGAAAGAATTTTCAAAATCGGCACAGGCAAACATGAAGAAAATCGCATTTTCGGTACCGGTTCAAAATGGGAAGAAAAAAGGGCCCGCGAGATTTTAACTGATTCTTGTAGTACTCGTCGAGAGAAATCGACTAGTGAAGGAATTTTCAAAATCGGCGCAGGCAAGCATGAAAAAAAATCGCACTTTCATGTACCGGTTCAAAATGGGGAAGAATGAAGGGCCCGCGAGATTTTAACTGGTTCTTGTAGTACTCAACGGGAGAAATCGATTAGTGAAGGAATTTTCAAAATCGGCGCAGGCAAACATGGAGTAAATGGCATTTTCATGTACCGGTTCAAAATGGGGAAGGAACAAGGTCCCGCGAGTTTGAACCGCTACGATGTATGTTCACGAATGTGCCCGTCTTCTCAAATTTAGTTAATTACTGTGACACTGAAACATGTGACACAGAGTCACATTGTGGATGACTCTGCAATCGGCAACCACTGCACATATACTCCTCCCGCCCCACAGTTTGATTATTTCGATCCATTCCTCACGTGCTAACGGCATGGTTCCACATCTGCAAGAAAGAGGTAAATGTAACGTTCAATTGGCAATAGCTTTCCACCAAATTAAGCTGCATGAAATCTGATTGCATATTTGACATACTGAGAAAATTCTAGCCCGTGGCCATATGTATCACATATCCCACCAGTTCATAAAAATTTTGAACACAAAATTGCGGTCGTCCGTGTGACGTACTCCCAAAAGGCCTAATGTGTATCACCCACCTCACATTCAATTTAACCACATCCGTGTAGAATTTATAAAGGAACTTCTTATGATGTATACAGGATGTCTCAAAAGTTCCCTAACATAGGGTAACTCTGTTATCAGAGTTACAACAAAATGTAAGAGGAAAAAAATCTCGAAATATGACGTTTTCAATCTAAAGTGAACACTTTAAAAAAATCGGACGAGATGTTTGTGCTGTATACTCTTTATGCACCCAATTTTAAATGAAAATGCAACGTTGCCATTTACCTGAACCCACAACATAAGTGAATGAAGTTACTGTTTGAAACGGAGGCTGGCCATCAACATGTTAGCGTAAAAGACAGTAACTTCACTCACTTATGTTGTGGGTCCAGGTAAATGGCAACGTTGCATTTTCATTTCACATTGGGCGCATAAAGAGTGTACAGCGCAAACGGGTCATCCGATTTTAAAAATTCCTTCACTTTAGATTGGACACATCATATTTGGAGATGCTTTCCCCTCCGACATTTTGTTATAACTCGGATAATAACAGAGTTACCCTATGTCAGGGGACTTTTGAGACACCCTGTATATCTTATTTAATATATGTTTGATGTCACTATATCTGTAGTATAATTTAGTTTGTTTAAATTTACAATTTAATAAGTAGATTCGGATTTACATGCGTAGGATTTTGTATGCATCTAACTAATGAATTCTTTTATATTCATACTTAACTTAGTGACTTGGCTTTGGACTGCAACTGATTATTGTAACCCATTATTGCTTGAGAAGAAACAAGATATCCGAATCTTCATTTGGAGAAATCAAAGGTCTATTGGAAAGCTGGGAATTACAACCATTAATTTCTACATTTCAAGGTGCGTAAATTATATATTCTGTGTTTATTATTACTATTATTGGGTTTAGAATCAATCAAGCATTTCATGATATTTTAGAGGGATCAAGATGGGTGCCGGATAGATAAGTATTTGAGCGTCAGGCTCTTATTTCTTTTCAATTTAATATTTAATCAATGATTATTTTTCTCCCTCATTATTCCACCAAATCGTATTCCAAGATCATAAATTTTCATTACTCATTTGTGACCGTCAGCCTACATAACATATTCGTAGGACGTAAAACAAAGATTTCGTTATTATTGTTTCTATCTCTTTTCTCCATAGCTGTGAAAAATAATGCCTTCAACATCATAAATTTGTATGCCACTTGCCTGCTTTCGCCTTCAGTCGTCTTACTCTTCGGACATCACGAAGCAAAGCAGGTACTTTGCAGTTTTCATAGTTTTGAAAGGATGTGACATAACATAATGATGTTGGTGTTGCGATGTTCAGTACCGTAGATAATTAAACAATGCTAGTAAACAAATCGAGTAGCAATTGTAACTTTTTAGCTTACATGCCTTTCAGACCGGCCATTTTATTTATTTTTTTTTTTTTTACAAAATATTGTTATTTCTACTCTCTATGAAATATATTCTGAGGTTGTGTTTTGGGGGACGTGGTAGCTCAGTTGTGGAGCGTTCACCTCTCCTGCGTGAAGTTCCTGGATCGATCCCAGCACGTGCTAAATGGGCTTTGTGTTGGAGAAACACTGTGTGTGATTTTTCTCGGGGTTTTCCCGTTTTCTCACACATTTTCATTCTACTATTCCATTCATTCTCATCATCATCGTCTCCTTGAGCATATCCGGCATAATCGTGGAACGTAAAACTCAAAAATTTCATTTCATTTCATTTCATATAAACTTTGTTGCAAAGTAACCTGATAGCTGAAGATACTTTGCAACACATACAAAAAAGTATTTTCAGCATACGAACATAATGTTTCTGTGCAGTGTTTTCTCTCTTCTATTGATACATTTCACTTCCTACACAAAACTGCATGCAGTCTACAAATATTGAGGTTGGACTTACGGTACCGGTGTCAGTACTTAGTACGAATTATTGATATTTGTAAAGAAAATTATGTATTTTCTGGTACCGTCATAGGAACCACGTTCTGATAGTTTAGTATGTCCCACAAAAATGGCAACTCAAGAACAGCAAAAATCTTCGAGATCTGATTTACCTTGGTTGCTCTTTATATCCAAGAATATCATCCCAACCGTAATCAGTGGAAGATTTACGGGATTTGAGGCTTTCAGGCTGAAGCTCACCCAAATTACAGGATTTCTTTTTTACAAAATTCTGATGTTAGTAATTCCTATGCGTCTACGCTTCAAGCCCTTCAAAAAGTCTAGTCGTTTCTAAATAAAGGAAGTCTTTCTGTGTGAAGTCACTCTCAAACTATTTTTCTGAATCCGCCGCTTTTCGTAATTTATTTTCCAACAAGAAATCCATCCCGACATTTACCTGAATAGGAAATTTTCCTAAAGTTAGATGGCAGGAGGTACCCGTAGTAATAATTTCCTATCTGAGGGGTTACGTTTGATCGGTGCAAAGTAGCCCCGATTAGAGGCTGAAACAACCTTCTCCCAGTTTTATTTTTCTATGACTTTAAAACGTTTCACACTTCAATTTCAACTATTGTCTCAAAGTCCCATTATACACAGAGTATTCTACGAAACTGACTTGACTTTGACGAACATTCTTGTAGGTGATATCTTTCAAATTTTGTCAGCCTTTACAGTGACTGCTTTCCATACCTCTACAACAACAAACCCTTCAGGTAATTAGAAGTGATGTTAACCGCCAACCAAATAGTCAATGTTCTATCTTACGGTGACAGTTGAAACTTTCTCTTTACAGTCCATCATTTTACCGACAGAGGACTGTGAAACTTTTGCCGTATTTTGTGCAAAGTTAATCCTGAAGTGCAAAATAATCCCGTCTTATGGTACTTACAGAATATTAGTCAGTAATTTTCACATTAATTTTAAAGGTGACAACAGTTGGAGCCTAGGGCTGTGTGATATTTAAATCGAACGGTTGATATTTTCAAATATCAAAACATCGATATCGAAATGTTTGATCGATATATCCATATTCTTTTCTCTCTTTCGTATTTCTATATTTTCGATTTTTGATATTGTTTATATTTCGATATTGCTGTATTTTTCAATATTTCGAACAAGTTTCGATAGTTTGTCGATATCGATTATCTATATTTAAATTCGGATATCGCAAAGCCCTATCGAACCCTTCGGAAATGAAGTTTTTGGCTATGGACCTGATTAGGGATGCACACGAGACAAGACGAGACATAATTTTTGTTACGAAATTCGAGACGAGACAGAGCTCTTCCAATAGAAACGGATCCAGTTTTCGAGACGATACATAACTTTCGCGGCACCTTTTCGAGAGGAGACAATCTCAAATCTTTTCTCTTGCGCATCCCTAGACTTGATCACGAGTTCTCAAAAAAAAAAAAAAAAAAAAAAAAAAAAAAAAAAATTGTTAATGAGAAATAACATCTAAATACAATATCGGTAGCTAAAACATTTTTGTTTTCATTCTTCAGTAATGCATTGTTATTAATCTCAGTATTTTATAGTGTATTCTTAAGCTTAAGGTGATGTATAATTAAATTTTGAATTCAGTTAACTTATTTTGTTTCTTAGATTGTTTTCAAAATGTATGTACAAACGTTTATTTTCATTTTTGAGTGTTTAAAGTGACGTATAGTTATTAAACATAGTATTTAATATTGTACTCTTAACGTGAAAGTGATATACAGTTAACTTTAGAATTCAGTTAACATTTTTCTTTCTGAAATTGCTTTAAAAAGTATGTAAAAACGTTTTTTTTTTCTTTTCTTTCTTGAGTGCTAAAAGTGATGCAAAGTTATTAAGCTTACTACTTTATATTGTATTCTTAACCCTAAATTGATACACAGTGCGTTTTTGAATAAATTATGTCAAGTTATTTGAGTGACGAACACTGATAGAAAATCCTGACTATTACTGGAACATTTTGATTTTAAGGTGAGGACTACTGGTGCAAGGATTTTAAAATATTGTTTTTCCTTCTACTCCTTTTTGAATTCTGACTACATGGTCATTATAGGAAGGATCAGTGAGTCTTTCCAACTACGGTATAGCTCCGACAGATTCACAATGCTCAGAGAAAAGACAAAATAGTATGTTTTCAACCTTAAAGTGAGAACCACTGGCGTTTTTACCCTGCTATGCAAAAGTAAGTGAGTACTCCAATGGGGTTCCAATGCGGTCCCTAATTTCTGCATTTTAGATATATGGAAATACATGTCTCTAAAATGTAAAGAACTGATTTTTTTTTAACTGAAAACTGCAATTCGGTAAGCCTTATGGATACCGAGATATGGGAAAATAAAGAGAGATACTATAGGTATGTGGGTCTTGCATACTTGACGCTACAATTCGGAAAATGAATTAAAATATGACTAACGGCCATCAAGATGATGTCAAATAAAGGGGGACCAACACAGTTAAGGGGTTTTCGTGTTAGATTTCGCTAAAATTTCCGAAATCGTTCATGGACAGTTAATAAACACCAGTAGCAATTTCATCTTAAAGTAATTAGATATATTCATGGGGTGTTAGAACATCATGGAGTCTACCAATATTAAATTTTAAAAACTTTTGAAAATATAATGTGACATTTGTAAACAGTATTTGAAATATGTGTTTACCCAAAACTTCCAGCTAGTACATCTAACATCTGGAGAAACACTGTGAAATAAAAGTGTATGAGATCTTGAAATTTCGGAAACAATTATTGGTCGCAACAAAATTAAATAAGATGGTACTTCTATGGGTTAAATGAGTACCTCAGTACAATTTCGATCGAAAGATTAGTTCAGTCCTAGGTTTTCTTCAGGCAATTCCAATGGTTCATCGAGCTGTACAAAAGAATGAAAATTCGCTGTCAATATCTAAGATAGTAACCAAGATAAAAGGAATTATATATTTTATGGCGTAAAAATAGAGATCTTTATATATTTGTACTTTTGGGTCTTTCCTATAAGAAAAAAAATCAGAAAACTACTGTATATACCTTAATAGACAATTCAATGGGCGGGGACACAGTAGCTTAGTGGTAGGGTGTTTAACTAATCTTTTTTTTGCAGAAACTATTGGAGTATTCACTTAACCCGTAGAGATACGATCATACTTAACTCCCTATTTAATTTTAAATTAAATAAAAGGAAATATTTCAGTGTAGCGACCCACGATTATGCATTTCAGTCTCAGGGAGATTTTGATTAAAGCAAGTGAATGTCGTTGGCAGAATTGATGGAATGCAAAGGTGGGAGGAAAGAGAGAACCCCGAGAAAACCCACGAATACGATGTCCACTACAAACTGACTTGGCCGCGGATAGAACCAAGAACCCAATACACCAGAGGTAAGCACTCTACCACTAAGCCACTGTGCCCCCGCCAATTTAATTGTCTATTAAGGTATATACGGTTGTTTTCTAAAATTTCTTCTTCTTACAGCAAAGACTCAAATGTACAAATCCATTTGGGTCTCTATTTTTACGACGTCATAAAATACACAATTCCTTATATCTCGTTTGCTATATTAGATATTGACAAAAAATGTTCACTTTATTTCAGAGCCCGATGAACGCTTGGAATTGTCCAAAGAAAATTTAGAGCTGAATTAATCTTTCGATCGAAATTGTACTGACGAGTCTTCGGTACTCACTTAACCCATAGACGTACCATCTTATTTAACTTTTGTTAGGATCAATAATTGTTTTCTGAAATTTCAAGATCTAATACGCTTTTATTGTATGGTGCCTCTCTAGCTGCTAGATGTACTAGCTGGAAGTTTTAGGTAAATATATATTTCTAATACTCTTTATAAATGTCAAAATATATTTTCCAAAGCTTTTAAAATGTAATCTTGGTAGATCCCATGATGTTCTTAAGCTCCATGGAAATACCTAATTACTTTAAGATGAAATTGCTACTGATGCTTATTAACTTTCCATGGCCGGTTTCGGAAATTTTACCACCTAACACGAAAACCCCATAACTGTATGGATCCTCCCTTTATTTGACAATATCTTGATAGTCCTATTTTAATTAATTTTCTAAATTGTACTGTCTAATATGCAAGCTCCACGTACCTATGGTGTCACTTTTTATTTCATCATATTTCGGTAACTGTTAGGCGTACCGACTTGCGGTTTCGGTAAACACACACCTCTAAGGTTCTTTAAAACGTTATTAAAACATATTTTAGAATGTTTAGAAATGAGAGTTCTGCGAATATTATGGTACCCGAAAACCCCCATCAGGGCGTGTGTGTAGTGTATTTAATTGAAACTACTTTTGAGGTGGTTGTAAGCTCTCGTAATTACGTTTCCGAAACTGCCCATCTAGTACGCAAACCCCACATTTCTATGGTGTCGTTCTTTATTTTCCCATATCTCGATATCCATAAGGCTTACCGAGTTGAGGTTTTCGGTAAACAGATATCAGTTCCTTATATTTTAGAGACATACATTTCCATATATCTAAAAAATACAGACATTAGGTACCCCATGGTACCCCGAACACCATTGGGGTACCCACTTACTTTTGAATGGTAATACATTTTGAGTTGTTGTTCAGCATCAATAAACACCTCATATTTTTTCTACGTGCAACCCAAAAGTCCATACCTGACCGAACAGATTTTTTCCATTTAATCTCAAAAAGGTTAAGATATTTTGTATTGTTAAGTACAACCAAATTAAACACACTGAATATAACATTTTAAATATTTTCTGATTTTTGTTGCAGGTATTTCGTGCTTCAAACCAGGATTCTGCTTGAAAGACAGTCAAAAGAAGCAGTGTAGGTTGTGGCTAAAAGTACGTCCTTTCTGAAGACAGACCCAGTTGTACTTACATTATTTTGTACGAATATATAACCCTAATAAAGATACTGTACTACAAATTATTTCTTTCTTCCATAAATTATAATAAAATATTATCTCTGTTTAAAGAAAATGATTGTTAATGTTAAGTCATTTTAATTCTTTTTCTCTGTAATAAGAACATTATCCCTCGCAATATTTTTTATCTTTGTGCTATTGCGATTGGATGAAGTAAAATTCTATACGAAGCACTATTATTTCAGACATGCATTAATAACTAATGTATTGTTCTGTATGTAAGACAATGTGTATACTGAACATGTCTAGCGAAGGTGTTGTTTTAATACAGAATCTATAACTCAGCTTTTCAGTAGTCAACTTTATTGGGAATCCGAAGAAAGAAGTTCAAAAAAAAAAAAAAAAAAAAAAGTTGGACTTGTGTGTGTTCGTGTTGTGTGTGTGTTCGAATTCTGGACTAATCCAAATTATCCAGAGAAATCATTATATATTTCTTTGTTGCTATTTCAGATGTATCCTTTATCCAAGTCGTATGAAACGGAGACTTCATACATCGCTATACTTTCTATGAACTATGTTCCGTATTTACTTAATCACTTTGTAACTTTCTCTAGTGTTGACAAGACCGCAGGTGTCAATCGAATAGTTTAGTGTTTCACTCATGTCACCTTGTGACTAAGGTACGTCCTGTCGGTATATATATGGTACTGGGTTCAATTAGCGATAAAATACATTTTTAGCGTTAAACAAATACAAAAATCTACACGAAATGAGATACCGTGATCTCTGACTTACGGATAACACCAAGCAACTAATGGTACTGAGTGTGATTGAGTTTACTAATTACTATTTGGCTAAAATCAGTGTTCCTTTATCTATAGTTCTTTTCGTGCTTTGAATTGCAAAGTTTGAAATAACCGTTTTAAATTGTGTATATATATCTTCCGAGTAATTCTGAGAATCATTGCTCTTTCTTTAAGCAATGTATGAGACTGTTAAATTGCTCGTTGCTTAAAATGTTGCACTAAGAAGGATGCATCCAGGAAAGTCCAAATTTGCAGAACGTCTATAGCAGGGAAGAATAAATATGTTTAGTCGATGGCTGCACAACGCCTCCGCTGTCACCACGTTGTCACACAGCGAATACAGCGAACGTTTAAGAGCATTCTGCACTTACTATTAGGTATCGGCCTGGGAACTTTGGCGCATCTACCCAGTCTCATTCTTGGTGTTGCATTTTTAATAGCGAGTACTGAGTAGGAATCATCTTGTAAGCGAATACGTTTTCGGCTGACACTACACTTTTAATTATTGCGACATTAAAAAAAAAAAAAAAAAAAAGAAAAGACATAACTTACCTGTTAATTAAAATGTACAGAGAAGTTATTTCTGGAAAATTCTATTCAGGCCTCTTGTGGTAACAACTGCACTTTAGAAGAAGATACTATTAAGGAAAGAAATGAGGTAAACTAATCTTTATATCGTACAAGCAATGGATGATAACAGCTTAATAAATGATTGTACGTAAATCTTGTTTGAGTTTGAATATAGGATTGTATAAGGCTGTGCATTTTGCATTATTATTGATGTGCTGCAACTAACTAACTGCAAACCATATGATAAATTCTTACAGTAATATTGATTTACTCTGTATGGAAACGAAAATAGTTTAATATATGGTTAACCTCCTTTGTGCCCATAATTTTAAAATTAACGCTTGTGTCACTTTTCAACACTTGGCTTTGCAGTAGCTTTCCAACGAATTAGCAGGAAGCCCAAACTTATAGGACACCCTGCAGGTAAATACATTTCTTTGGACAGTTTCACTGCTCCAAACTAAGATTTGAAAAGTGTAGTATTGTTAATTTTATTATTATTGGCACAAAGGAGATCAACCATATTTTAAGCTATTTTTGTTTTCATACAGAGTAAAACAATATTTGACAACATTACAGTAAGAATGTATCATGCACTTTGCAGTATGTTGCAGCACTTTAATAATAGTGCACTATACGTACACTCTAGATCCTGCATATGTCCGATCCATACATTACAAGAAGGCAATACGTATTCGATACAGGTAAAATCTGTATATTTCATATGGACAACCTATTAGCTATATACATCCGATCTATACATTACATATGGCCAACCTGTACGCGACATACGTATAATCTATATGCTGCATGCAGACAGTCTGTAAGCTACATATATGCACTCTGTATGGTGCATACGAATATTCTGTATGCTGTATCTGGACAAGCTGTGTGCGACATAAGGAAAATCTGTATAATACATACGTACAATACGTATACTGTATCTAGTCGTACGTATGGGGCACAAGTACAATATAGATGCTGTCTCGGGGTTGAACGCAAGAAACATACGTACAGAACGTATATTGCATACTTCTTGAAATCATGCTCCGTCCTGATAGTCAGTGTATGTCGTCATTATTAACCCACATGCTACATACGACCCTGACGTCACAAAGCTAGATATCACCTCCGTATATACTTGTTACTGCAGATGACGTCACACGAATGACGTCATTGCACTTATGCAGACAGTACGTATAATACATACTTTTTCAGCTATACGTTTGCTGCAGGATGTTATATACGGTTGTACGTTAAGTCCAGAAACTACAGGAATTACGAATGTAACCTACGTTTTTAAGTATGCCACCTACAATTTTTTTTCTCAGTGCACCTACGGCCAACGTGTAGGTAGGTGCGTCTTAATGACCAGGCGTCTTAGGGAGAAGGTTAAGGAGACTCAATAACCAGGCGTCTTAGAGAGTGGTGGGTGATCAATCAGTGGAGATTGATGCCTTCGACGGTGTTGTGCCTCCTTTATCCAGAGATGTTTCTGACTGCTTGAATTTACGTCACTTGCCGTCGTTGACGATGGTTGACGACGTCTTCTTTGTGGTTGTCGTCTGAAGTGTGTTTACAATCAGCACATGAAAGCTTATACTATTATTTAAAAGTAGGGCTAGCCACATATTACCCCAGGATAGGACAGCGAAGCCGAGACGTAATACAGACAGGACACTGTGAACAATTGAGCAACATTTCGTACCGCATACTCATCTGAATACGTGCAATACAAAGCCCTCTCCAACGTTGTGATTAAGACACACAATCAAAGCACTCAAACTTCTCTAGCGACATCCTCTTTTGACTCCGTCTGCCTGAGTTTCACTGTCCTGTCCTTCGGTCAACATGCGGGAAGCCTAAACGTCCATCTCTGTCCTTATGAGACAGGTCAAGAAGGCTTAAGGGCTGGGTGTGGAGCACTGAGAAAAATGATTGGGTTGAAACGTGAGTTGGGTGTACGCGGCGAGGTTAAAAAGTTTTAAATCAAATTAGGTTGTTTGGCAATAATGGGTGATCACTTGCAACCCAACTGCATTAGCCGTTGGGTCAATAAAATGACTATATGTCAATGTGACTATGAAGTGTAGAATATTTTACACCAACACTTGGGTCATACTTGGTTAACGGAAAGTGTCATGATGCGTGAAACATATAGTCTAAAAGAAGCTGATTTACATGGACAATTTAGTACTAGAAACATTACAGCACATGTTTGTTATTTACTGTCTATTTAGTCGAAATTATACTGAGTTATATCTTGACAGAGCACGATTACTATAACAACGTTAGCTCCTGCCCAAGCGGAAGGTTACAGACGAAGAAAATAGCACCGAAAAGAAAACATTGCATCTAAACTACAATGCATAGATAGCAGTGTTGTAATCTTCTTTCCTTATTTGTTATTCTTATGTCCAAGCACATAAGAACAACAGATGGCACGACTGTTACTCATGTAACTGTTGTCAGACTATTCACAAGTTTAAAAAAGACTATTATTGTGACCAATTACAGAAAATATAGATCGTTATTAGTTACTTGGCATAAATGCCAAATATACTGAGAAAAGATTTGAAATACTACTTACTGGCTGTGAGTAATGCAAATGCTCAAAGCCAGTAAATAATTATATCTGATACGTTCGGAAGGCGATATGACTCGTGTTGTTGATGTCTGAAATGGAAGCTCAAGCTGAATTCAAATAAGACTCAAATGACTCACTTTGGGCTCAAACGCAATAAATACTGTATCAGTAGTAATTCAGAATATCTACATTTAACTCTTTTTGACTCTCCAATGCCCATTCAAGATAGTCTCAAATATCTGGGTGTAACATTCAACAAACATCTTACCTGGAAGCCTCATTTCAAACGATTGGAAGCTAATACCTGGCGCCGTTTGAACCTTTGACGAAACCTTAAAGGTACCACGTGGGGTCTTAATACAAAACTTCTAGTGCTAACATATAAAGTCTTGGTACGTCCATCAATCACGTATAGACATCTTGTCTGGCTATCGGCAGCACCATATTTCTATCAGCGCCTGAAAAGTTCTCGAAAGACACGCCTTACGTCTTTCCTACTCTCTTGCTTTCGGTACTCTCACTACTGAAATATATCGTCGTGCGCAATTTCGAACCCTTTTACCGCACCTCTACCATCTACGCAAACGCTACATAGCGACACGAATTAAATTGGCACATCCAATCGTCCATGAGCTGTTGGACCAAGTTTCTCCTGTACTACGTTATGCCTACCCACCACTGGACCATCTCTTAACTATATACGAAAGCACCGAAGCCATAGACCAATATAATCTAAGCTACTGTATTTACCACCGAAATCCACATATATATTGCACATAACCTTCGTACATATATTCAAGAAGCATTATATCAGCTCTGACACATAATTATCAACTTGAGTTTATTAGTTTTCCTACTTCAACCTACTAGTGAGGTGAGCGTGAGGTTACACTGGTGATGTGAGCGTGAGCTTGAGTGAGCGTGAGGTCAGACCGGTGATGTAAGCGTGAGGTCAGACCAGTCATGTGAATGTAAGGTTGAGTGAGCGTGAGGTCGAAATGAGTTTGTGAGCGTGAGGTTGAGTGAGGTTAGGTCAAAGTGGTCACCTCTGGCTAAAACTGCTCCGACCCAAATAGGATCAAAGTGTTTAGTTAAATTGGGTTGAAATAAGTTGAACCTAACGTGTAGTTAAATGTAGGAGTCCAACCCAACGAACCAATTGGTGTGAAAGCGCATAACCGTTTAATACATTTAACCCAAATTGGTGTATAACATGAACCAACGAAGTGTAAATTCCATTAACCCGGTTATGTGTTTAGTTAAATGTTAAATGTAGTTAAATGGGAACAAGCGTGGGGTAAGAAATGACCACATTGTGGGGTCGCTTGGAGAAGGAACGGAGTGCAAATAACTCATCAATGAAGTAAAAATTAACCACGGTGGAGTTAAAACATGACGAAATAATGGGTTAAAAAGTCAAGGTCACGTTCACCGTTACGGAATTTAAAACATATGGTTAATGCTAAACAGTCAGTTGGTTACAAAAGTGACCCAACACTATATAAATACTCCAGAGTGTTACCTGGGTTCTTATTAAACATGAGTTTTTTTTTTTTTTTAAAAAAAAACAAGTTTCATTCCCATCCAATGTATGGGTGGGGCTTAGAAGACAACTCGTGACTTTGGGCACAGCTCTTCCCGCTAGCCTATTGGCTAGCACGCGCACCTTTGGTGCACAGGGTCGTGGGTAGGACTTGCGATATTTCGATGAATCGATCGATATTTTGAAATGTCGGGATTTTACGATGTCGATTTTTCGATAGTTTTCAGTATTTGGATAGTTTTCGATGTTTTCTTGTTTTCAATATCAAGTTATACCGATACCACTTTCTCAACATAACGTAAACAATTCATATAACACGATGAGAAGACTTTCAATCTTTCAACGTTCTCTGTTCCATAGGGTTACTACCTAATACAACCAAATATGACAAACACACGTCGATTTATGAGGATCACCCAAGTGAGATTTAAAATATTGTAATATTAGTTCGTATGCCTATACGACTTTTGCTTCACACGCAAACTACTAAATGCAAGTGAATTATTGAATTCCGTCTCCTGGGATCGATAGCTAATATAATTATTTCGAAAAGTTCGTTAATAAAGATGATTTACCCATGGGTAGAGGTAGAAATTAGCCATTTTCGGTTTAACATTGATTACTATAGAGCAAAGACAGTAACATATAGCGAGATAAGGTTTCTGGCAATTGAACAGCGTACCAAGAAGACCTTTCATCTCCATCTTTAACAATGTAGGGCTACTAAAATCGGAAGTGATATAAATTTACTACAACTTTCAGTCTCAGTATTGATCTACATAGATCAAAAACTATATAAAAATGGATAATGAGTTTTTTTTTAAAGAATCGATTTAGTTTTCTAAGAAAAGTTCTCACATTCACTCTTAACCTTCTATTCAAACTGAAAATGGCAGAAATCAACCACGTCTGGTTCTAACGTTGATCACTTTAAAGTAAAAACTGTAATAGAGATAAACTTTTTTTTTTTTTTTTTTTTTTTTTGCAATTAATTAAACATCCCAAGTATACCTTTAGTTACCATCCTTATCTTTCCACCGAAATTGGAAATGATAGAAGTACATTACAACTTGCGGATTCAATACATATTGCAAAAAAAGGTAAGAACTAGCGAGAAGTAGGTTTTGGAATCTGGTTAGGCATCTAAGAATAGTTGTCATCTCTCGTAACCCTTCATTCTAAATGAAATCTTTGAGTTTAACGTCCCACAGTTATGCCGGTTAGGCCAAAGGAGCCGGTGATGATGAAATAATGGATGAAATAGTGGAATGAAGAAAGTGGGAGGAAACGGAAGAACCCCAAGAAAACCCACGCACACGGTGTTTCTCCACCACAAAGTCCACTTGGCGGGGACTGGGATCGAACCTGGGGCCCTACGCACAAGAGGTAAAGGCTCTACCACTGAGCCACGGAGGCCCCCCCCAAAATCGAAGTTTAATAATAGTAATAATAATAATAATAATAATAATAATAATAATAATAATAATAATAATAATAATAATAATAATAATAATAATAATAAAAGTAAAAATGAAGCACTAAAAGAAATAATTGATTTTGCAAATTTATGTCTTGAATCATTGATTGAAGTTAATTGAAATTTTAACCTTATATCTGCAGAAGACATTTGCATAGAGGCCGGTCCGTATGATGCGCTTCGACCCCCTTCCCTAAGTTTTCTTTCGCATGTGACCCTCGACATCTGCCACCTTACCAATCTCTATCTAGATAAATTTCAGTTAAAATTTTGTTCATCGACGAGAGGGGGGAGGGGAGCGCCAAACGCTTTTGGGCCTAGGGGCGACAACACATTAAATCCGGCCCTGGTCGAACACTAAAAATAAATCAGTCATTGGTGTTTTTCCGACTAAGATTACATAAATGGTATAAGTTATCTCCGTTTTGGATAAAATATAGATGAAATATAGCTTTAGGAACACACGTGAGCTGGTTGCATCCTCCTAAGTTGTTCCGCTCTCTGAACAACGATTAAAGGATTATACGAAAATGAGTTAAGCGGTCGAGGACTGGCACATTTACCCTAGTACCACAAAACATTTATTTATGGCTGTTTTGCGTAACTCTATTTATACAAAAACAATTACTATATGAATTTTATTTCCAAGTAAATAGTCGGTGTATATGAAATTCTACATACTTACCAAGATGTAATAATGTCTCTCAAATACTCGCCCAGAAAATATGTAAATTCTATTTTCTATTTGGAGCAGGCAGGAATGCCCACAGGCTGGTTTTAGAGCGTTGGTTGCACCCGTTAGACCTTTTTTTTGGGGGGGGGGGCATATTTTCTTTCAAAATGACAGAATCGCACTTTTAATTATACTATAATTTTCCTTTTAAGAACAGCAACTGTGAAGGTGAATGAGTGTATTTTCTGTGAAAAATTATGACAGAAGGTGGAAGAAAATACTATATAGACTGGTCCTGTTTAGAAAGAATGGACAAGGGCTACTAAGTGATGTAGCCTGCAATATATTCGACATGCAAACCAGTGTGGAAACTCATTGGGGAGGGGGAATCTCGCTAAGAATTTAAGCACTCTGTTTTGGGGGCGAATAGTATATTCGGGGGGGAAATTGCTCCCAAGTAGTTGGAACGATGGGCTCTCCTCGGCCGAGAGCGGGGGAGGGCTGCAATTCTTATGTGGTTAACTGCTAGCCCAAGATTCAAGATTCTTTTCCCTCTAGAAAATTCGTAAATAAAACACTGACTTAGCCTACAAAATCCCTTAAACAATGGCAAGCGAAATCACAAGAGAAAACTATAGTTAAAGGGACAAAGGAAAATATTCAAACCAGTTTTGGCGGTAATGTATCTTTAAAAATGTAAGTAAATACAAAACAATTTAATTTAATCGGTTATTTTATGATACTAAATGATGGATATTCTTGACCGGATTTCGAGGCCAAATACTCCAGTGTGCCTGACAAAACATCAAAACATTCCATGATTATTTTCTACTTGTTTCTAAAAAATACCTGATCACAAAGACACTAAGACACACGCTGGTTACAAGACACTTTTGTCTTGTAAACTTCTATCCCAAGTTGGCCAATAAAAAAAAAAAAAAGGTAGCGAACCAGATACTCCCTGCTTACCTATGGTCGTTTCACAACAGGTGTTATCTTATAGAAGGTTTATCAGATAGAGAAAAAGAAGCTTTTGTGTAGAGAACAAAAAATCTACAGTCTTTTCGAATTACAATATACTTCTCCCTGCTATTGGAAGAACCAGGTGTTTACTTTGATCCAACCTCATTGAACCTCACGCTCACCCGACCTCACGCCCACAAACTTATTTCGACCTCACGCTCACAAATTCATGTCGACCTCACGCTCACTCAACTTCACGCTCACATCACCAGCCTAACCTCACACTCACAACATCATTCTAACCTCATGCTCACATAACCAATATGATCTCAAGCTCACTCAACCTCATGCTTACTTCGTGAGGTTGAGGTCAAGTGAGTGTGAGTTCCGAACTCGTGAGCGCCGACCTCATGAGTTTGGACACCTTTGGGTTTAGCCACCTGGTTGAGTTAAAATATGCACCAATAGGGTCAATTTCAACAAAATCATTTTTTATCAGTGAGGTAAAGCCACTTTCTTTATTTTGGCACTCGTGGAAGAGTATAGCTAGCACCACGCTTTGTCCCCATTGCCTACCCAGGTTGCCTCAGGTATCCAGTTTAAGGGAGCTGGAGGACCTCTGAGTTTCATTTAAGCGAGGAAGAAATGTTTCCTCCTAGCGCGAATGAAACTCGGGCTGCCTAATAGACAGGAAGACGCTTTACCGACTACCCAGGTAAGGAAATCGAATTAAATTTTTCCATCATGTATTACACAGGTTGACGAAAATTTGAAGTAAATTCTTCAACTCATTAGCCAGAAAAAGAGTTAAAATTATAAAAGCAGGCAACAATTCAAATGAAATTCCTGGAGGAAATTCAGTCTTCCGGAAGAAACAAATTTTCACCGGGTAAATAAAAAAGCCCTGGATTTATTTAATATGCAGAAACAAGAATACTTAACAGGAAAACCTCTCCGCTTTCCCTGAAGGGATTCGTATTATTCTTCGGATGAAAACATCTGAAAATCATCATTGTTATAAAAGTATCTCTTAACACGTCAATAGACTAAGAAAGAACCGAGTCTCCATCTATTGATAAAGAAAAAATAAATAAAAATAAAAATGAAACACCTTTACAGAAATCTTAACCTGAATTTTGTCGCACATCAAATATTGGAAGATACCACAAAGTGTGGTAGTAGGACTGAAGTGTCAGTCAAATTCGTTGATAGGCCCCCTTCATTATAAAGTATAATTGAGTTACGGAGAGTAAATTGTGTCGTTCAGAGAAGAGGCTTTTGTCTTTTGTCTTGTAAACTTCTGGTCTTCTCCGTTAACTGTTAGCAAAGCTCTATTGAACAAAGACTTCCATCTTGTTGTCCTAGCTCCTTGCACGGTCAACATGGGAACTTCTGATGCATTATGTATTTCGTATAAAAGAAGAATTCAAACCATCAAAGAACAAAGCGTAAGTGAATTCTTTTCAAGTTACAATTTTTCTTTCTTTTTTCTCCTACGTATCTCTTTTTCCGAGTTCTTGTGACGTTGTTTCTTCTTGTAGGATATTTTTCTTCCTTGTAAAGATCTGAGTTTCTCTTTTATATAGTCAGAATAAAAAACAAGTATGGGTAAGACCAGAAAATTTTCGTAAGAGGGATCAATATAAGTCGACTATATTTCTTCATAGCTAGAGATCTGATTGTCAGTTTGAGCTTCTTTGTGGCTAAACGGTTAGCGTTAGCGCCTTTGGCGTGGGAAACTTGGATTCGATTCCTTGTTAATCAGTATGTCCACGTATCATATAACCTCGTTGCTAACCGGGACGTTAAACTCAAAATCAACTCAACTGATTGCCATTTGTACTGTTTTATTTTTAATTTTTAAACTTTAGTATGCATAAATATGCGAAGTCTTAAATAATAGAACGGCTATTTCCAGCCGTCTATTGGAGAACGGTGATTCCATGGTAGAAGCGCTTACCTTTGGTGCTTGAGGTCCCTGGTTCGATCCCCGGCCAAGTAAGTTTGTTGTGGACAACATCGTGTCCGTGGTGAATTTTCTCGGGATACTCCCGTTTCCTCGCACAATCTCATTCCACCAATTTTTACCTTAATCATCCGTCTCCCTTAGTGTAACGGGTTGTCCACTCAAAAACTACGTCTTCAGTTCGGACCTATAAATACGTAGAGTTTGAATCACAGAGATTAAAAAAAAAGTAGCTCTAAGTTCGCTAATACGATAGTAAGTACATAGATAAAATGAAATTAGAAACATGCACTGTATCCAAAATTTTATTAATTCCACTTACCTTAATGTATCCTTAAAAATTGTCAATCTGGGTGTAGTAGTGGTCTAACCAAAAGTAATTTAAAAATGAGAATCACAATCTTAAAGTTATCCATTCTCTTCTGAGAATTATTTTGCAGAGCTTATATTTGGCAGCTAGTACAACAAAACTCTCAACTTGTATGCTACAATGTAGATGTCTACTAGAAGCATGGCCACTGATCCTAAGGGAAGGGGCGTTCTGCCTAAAGTTTGCTTAGTCTCCCTAGGATTTTGAAATTTTCATTTAAATATCTGATAACAAAATATGTCCTAGACCTATATTGTCTTATGGACCTAAAGACAGTAGTCGAAGTGAGACGGTATGCGGTGGTATGCCATACCGCCTCTGGTTTTTCAGTAATGAGGACATACCGTCTCTGGTTTTTCACTAATCAAGACAATATTTAAATAACAGATATCTTGAGTCAAAATCATAATAAAACATACCGCCTCTGCTTTTTCCCCACTTCGAACACTGCCTAAAGATAGATCACTATTGCACTTATGTTCACAAATCAAAACAGATGAAGAATAACTGTATGATACATGATGATTGTAGATGAATATATTATGATAGATGATTGTATAATATCTGGAAGATATCAGAAATGAAAGTTATTTAGTATATTTTCCTTGCATATCTTACTATTAATATTTTAAATTTTGTTTGATAGTATACCTATCATATATACATAGTTATTTAGCTGAGAGATATGTTTACCGGAACGTCTATAATTCACGTTTTCTGAGCCAATTTACTGCATTATTGAACTGTGGAATGTGTAAGACAAATACTTTACGGAACGGTGTTCTGGAACTATGTATACAGAGTGTTTCAAAACAATACCGACAACGTTTGAGAGATAGATCCTGACACCAAGATAAGACAAAAAGTATAGACCAAACTGCACAAATGCTTCCTTTTGGAATTATTGCCTGCCGAAAACATGAAACAAAAATGAACTTTAAAGGTCAATAGCTCCAAAACTATGGAACCTACCGTAGTTGGGTCAAGACTTCATTTACGAACTAATATCTGCCGTATCCAAAAATCCATATTTCAGTATCCTAAGGTACACAACAATTTTTATAGAGGGAGTTTGGCTATGGGCTTATAATTTTAGGTACTCCCCACCTACCTTTATTGTAATTGTTGCGGAAGTTCCGTAGAACTGTTAAACTAGTTTGGATAGGGCATATACTAGTTCCTAAATAAAGTCTTTACCCGACTACGATACATCGATAATATTAGAGCTATGAACATTTAAATTTAATTTTTTCATGTTTCCGGTAGCCTATAACTTCGAAAGGAAGCATTTGTGCACCCGGGTTGGTCTATACTTTTCATCTTATCTTGGTGTCAGGAATCACCTCCCAAACATTGTCGGGTAGTATTGAAACATCCTGTGCAGTGTTTCTTTCAGAATTGGGGCACACTTTGTATTTCGGGCGTCACTGCTGGTACTATTCTATTTATTACACAGGCCTACAGAAAAAAAAATTTCTTGGTGCCTAAAATTTTAGAGCTGATTTTAACTATGTGTGGGGCGCTGAATCCAATAATGTAAGCAGTTTTTTTCTATCAGCTCTACTTTGGTAGATACAGGCTACTGTACCAGTAGTGTTATTTACGTTACAATGTATGTGGAAGAAATATTACAATCCAAAATAAATATGTAAATTATAAATGATGTAACCACTATTTCTGCATGCTTCTTGCAATAGTATACAAAATAAGCAAAAGAAATACAAATATTCTCGTAATAACAAGTTTGAATATGATCTTATAAACTCTGCAACTCAAATAAATCCTACTGTGCTCTATAGAGATTTCTATTTGGAAGAACGGCGCTCTTTTCTCATTAGTGCTGCTATCTGTCGGTACTAAACGGAAACTAGTCATATAGTAGTTCCAGGAACGTCCACTAGATTGCATTGGTATTCTACTTGGCTAGTGGATCGTAGTTGTTGTCTTGCAGGTGGAGTGACATGTTGGAACATGTGAGTTTTGTTCTGAAATCATAACTTGTATCGCGTATACTAAGGCTTTATATTTAACATCCGTGTTAGTGGCCTGAACATAAAATGAGTTCAAGTCGAAGAAGTTGTGTTAACCATCCTGATGTGTTTTGCTACATATGTGGTGAGTACACATTTAAAGACAATAGAAAACATATCAGTGACTTTGTAAAAAAAAGCATATCATGCATATTTTGGTGCACGCCTAGGGGACCAAGATAAAACGTGGGCTCCACATATTGTGTGTAAAATGTGTACTGAACACTTGCGACAGTGGACAACTGGAAAAAGAAAAAGTCTTAAGTTTGGTGTTCCAATGGTTTGGAGGGAACCCACAAACCATGTTGATGACTGTTATTTCTGCCTGGTAAATGTTACGGGTATGAATAGAAATAACCGGAACAAGTGGACATATCCTGATCTGCCTTCAGCAAGACGTCCAGTTGTTCATTCCGATGAAATACCAATCCCAACGTTTCACCACTTGCCAGAGCTTTGTGAGACTGAAAACGAACGTAGTGAACATTCTTGTGACATGGATGATGGAAGTGACAGTGATTATGAGGGAATGTCAACAATTCCTCAACAGTTTAATCAAGATGAGCTAAATAATCTAGTTAGGGACCTTAATCTTTCAAAAGAATTGTCTGAATTACTTGCTTCCAGATTGAAGGAGAAAAACGTACTAGAACAAGGAACTAAAATCACATTCTACCGAACAAGGGAAAAGGAGTTTTTACCATTTTTCACTGAAGACACAAATCTCGTATTCTGTCACGATGTTAGAGGTCTCCTAGAACACATGGGTCTTTCAGAATACAATCCAGATGATTGGCGCCTGTTTATTGATAGCTCCAAGCGAAGTTTAAAATGCGTCCTTCTACACAATGGCAATAAATATGGCTCAATTCCAATCGCTCATTCAACACGACTGAAAGAAGAATATGAAGCAATTGCTTTGGTTATGGAAAAAATTAAATATCAGGACCATCAGTGGGTGATTTGTGTGGATTTAAAGATGGTGAACTTTCTTCTTGGACAGCAAAGTGGCTACACAAAATATCCTTGTTTTCTATGTCTGTGGGATAGCAGAGACAAAGCAAACCATTGGTCAAAAAAAGAGTGGCCGCAGAGAGACGACATGGTTGTTGGTAAGAAAAATATTATTAACATGCCTATTGTTGAGTGTGACAAAATCATTTTGCCACCTCTACATCTCAAGCTCGGTTTGATAAAGCAGTTTGTAAAGGCGCTAAATAAGGACGGGCCGTGCTTTGCTTACATGGGAAACAAGCTACCTCAGATCAGCACAGAAAAATTAAAAGCTGGAATATTTGATGGTCCCCAAATAAGACAACTCATGAAAGATCCGGCTTTCGTGGAGTCCATGAATGAGACTGAACGTAGAGCTTGGACCTCATTTGTAGAAGTTATCAAGAATTTCCTTGGCAATAATAAAGCTGATAACTATGTTGAGCTAGTGAACCAGATGCTTAATGCATTCCAAAAACTTGGATGTAATATGAGTATCAAAATTCATTACCTGCACAGCCATTTGGACCGTTTCCCAGACAACGTAGGCAGTCTGAGTGAAGAACAAGGTGAAAGATTTCACCAAGATATTAAAACAATGGAGGACCGCTACCAAGGAAGATGGGATGCCCATATGATGGCAGATTACTGCTGGAACCTGAAAAGAGACTGTGCAAAGAAACATTCAAGGATGTCACGAAAACGAAGCTTCCGAAGTGTTGAATAGATCGTTTTGAACAAATTATTTGATTTTTTATTCATAAAAACTATAAAATGTAGTTACAGAGTTATTATGTACTTGATGTTTGTGTTTATATGGTTTTCATTATTTTCAAAGTGTTCCAAATAACAGATTTAAATGTCATAGTTTTCTTTTCACTTACAGTAAAACAGCACCTATGCAATTTTCAACGTTGTAGCAGGTCAGTCTTGCAATTCCTATATCTCAAAAACTAAAGCTGTTAGGGGAAAACTAACGCCATATTTGGATTCAGCGTCCCAATTCTACTTCAAATCAGCTAAGAAACACCCGGCACCAAAACCACTTTAAGCCAGTGTAGATAAATTATTTTGATCTCCTCCGGCGGGCACCCTCAGAGCTCCCGGGGGAAGTGCCCCCCCTAAAACATGTCTGGAAGAAACACCGATCCTGTATATGGCCGGTAGAGAGTCTGTATCGGCCACCAGACAAGTTCAGAATGGCAACATTATTTTCTGCCCTGCTGGTAAATTATCGGTCAGTTAGCAACCCTAAATCCCTGGCCCAAATATTTATTCTCTTTCTTTCTTTCTTTGCAGGTGACGTATGATAAAAATTGAGACAAGACACTTGTAGTAAAGGACCACAACATCATGATGTATACACTGGGAGAAAGAAATTTCATTCTGAAAGGACTCAGTAGTTGTTTAATTTACGAAACCGATATCTGAAGTCAGCAACTTATGCAATCCATCCGTATACTTTAGGAGAACTGTAGATCAACATTCAACAAACTGTTGACATTTCAATATGCAGCGCCCCATAATGTGTTCAGGAACATAGTCAGAAGAGTTCGCACAGTATAAAGGAGAGTGGTTGTCCATCTTAAACTCTTTTCTAGTACTTCCACTGGTTGAATGACTTATGGATCACTCATACTACTCAAGAAGACTTAAGTTCTTGAGGGGCGCTATTAAACACTTATTACATTTTTGAAAAGTTAAAGAATATAATTGACAACAGAGGGCTAGAATAGCAATTGAGTAGTGAGACGTATGCCATAGTTGAATCACGAAATAAATAATAGAACTCCGCGACTTGTAAGATGATAATAGCACTCTTCTATATTTGTCTTATGTATAATTTTACAGTACTTTCCTAGCACGACTTCAATTCCCAGGAACTTTATCTAACCGGTTCTACTTCACTTTCCCTTACTATCAGCAATATCTAAGCTAATGTAATTAACCCTAGATTACAGAGGTGATTTGTACCGAACGTCATTACAAAGGCGTAGTATGACGGACTACTTTGGGTAAAAAAGAGAAAAGAAAACATACAGATGGTGATCAGAAAAATGGAAACACCTGAACGAAATTGCAACTTACCAGATTAATATGGTGTCGGGCCCCTTTCGTCTTCAGAACAGCCTTGATACGACGTGGGATGGAGGCATACAGGTCGTGAATGGTAGCAAGTGGAATTTTACACCATTCCTCGTGCAGGGCATCGGCTAGTTCTGTGAGAGAGGATGGAGGTGGAAATCGTCGCCGAAGTCGTGTTTCCAAGACTGACCACAGATGTTCAATTATGTTGAGATCTGAGGATTGGGCGGGCCAGGGGAGGTGTTGAACTTCATCCCGATGTTCCTCAAACCACGCTGCAACAACGCCAGCTGTGTGAATGGGTGCATTATCATCCTGGAAGATGGCGTCATTGTCCGGGAACAACATCCGGACCATAGGATACAAATGATCTCCTAAAATTGCGACATAATCGTTGGCAGTGATTCGTCCGCTAAGTGTGACCACAGGACCCAATGAAAACCATGATATGGCGGCCAACAGCATCACCGACCCGCCGCCATGTTTCACAGTTGGGCGGAGACACTACAGATCATAAGCTTCTTTGGGCGTTCTCCACACATAAATACGGCCCGTGGTCGGGAATAGGGTGAAGGATGACTCATCCGACCATATCACACGTTTCCAGTCCTCAACGGTCCAAGTTGCATGGTCGCGGCACCATTTGCGGTGTGCGAAAGCGTTATGGTCCCTGATGAGCGGTTTGGCCCGTGCAACACGACTCCGTAAGTTCATGTAATGTAATTCGCGGCGGACTGTGATTGTCGAAATAGGGTGGGGGAGGTGCTGATTGAGTTCCTCCGTCACTTGCTCCGCAGTGGCACGACGGTTCTGCGTGACAATGCGTTTTAATACCCGGCGTGACCTGTCACTCATGATTTTCTTCCGCGCACTGTTCCGCTTCCCCGATGTGGTTTTCCCGTGTGTTGTGTAGGCCGTCATCACCTTCGACACTGTCCCACGCGACACACCTAACACAGTAGCCACTGCCGTCACACTCACTCCATATAACCGCGCACCAACAATTTGCCCTCTTTGAAAATCTGAGAGGTCTCCCATTTTACACTACTTCCGTCTGCTGTAGCCACTGGACACTGCTGTTCCACTGCGCCTGACGTAGTATGGAGACCGACCTAACACACCACCACCAGCGGTCCGGCGCTGCGGGCGCCACGACACCACTACCAACCCATACATCTGACGTGTTGCCAACTACAGGTGTTTCCATTTTTCTGATCACCATCTGTATTTATAGTCGACACTTATACTTGTAGAAGTAAGTATATTCAATAAAGAAAAAAAAAGTTTCGTGTGAACATGAACTGCGCATAAGGTATGAGAAATCATAACAGGTGTTCTAAACATAGTAGAATATCAACATATTCAGTCCTATCAATTTTTAAACGTATGTAGATGTGGCTGAAGTATTTAACATGAGATATCCAAGATACATCTAAATGACCTGACATTCACAGCAGATGCAGGCTTGGTGCTCTCCACACATGATCTTTGAGCAGTGACCATAATGTATTGTCCTATGCCTGAGTCTTGGAGGGCGAAAAACACATATCTTCTTTCCTTGTTGCTGAGGTGGTGCTTAATTGGATTTTCTAATAAGCCATCTTCTTCCTTTTCCGAATCTCTAAACTCACGCCGAATAATAGAAAATTTGAGACTAGTCACATTTTCTTAATCAGAATTGAAATATGGGTCGGCATCGTATCGTCTGTGTCTTCATGAATTTCTGTTTTTCATGACCCGGCGGAATTTTCATTTGAACATCCTCAAAATCAAGATTCCTTTACATATTTCAAAATTTGATCTTTCTCAAGGTCCATTTTGCTTGCCAACAGTTGAGAATAAAATTTCACACACCGAAACAAAAGATTGTATATAAAATCTAAAACTTACATTATAAAGAATATTAGCCCATGAAACGTTAATGAACATTACAAATTTTACCTACGTAAAGACAAAGGCGTAGTGTGCCAGACGACACAAATTAAAATGACGCAAAACAGAAACACATCCGAGCTCAACAATTGGTGCCCTACGCTGTCCAGTAGGATGGTTCAGTTTTTACAAAAGTGTTTATTCTAATTAAGACACATCTTCAATTTGTACCACTTGCTATAAAGAGTTCACTTACGAAATTTTGTTTTCGTAATCCAAAATTAAGGGGTCGCCCAAAAATTATTTTCTTATCTTTCAAAAGTAATTTTGAAACAGCTTACATGCAAGTACGCAACACTTCGATACGAAACAAATCATTAGGTGTGTACGTACAATTTTCTACTTTATTTGGGTGCATCCATTCGTTTCCCCCACTTTTAAAGGAATGCATTATGTCAGTACAAAAATAGAAATACAAAACCCATATTAAATGAATCTACAATGCAGATAGCGTCTAGGGATGAACATGTCGCACTTGTAACATTTCACGTCAAACAAAAGCATCCGAACAGATTGCATATCTTTACGATGCATTCCAACAAACTTTAGAAGGTACTATTTCGTTGTGCAATTGTTAAAGTTAGTAGCAAGAGTGATTACACGCTCAGCAATGTCGTTGACAACTGCCATGCCCTTGAGAGTATTCATAAATTTTTGGTATATAGCATCATCCTCCCATATTGACGGGTCCATCAAGAGGGAGATAAGATTCTTCTCTTGGCCATTTGGAAGTATCATATCGAAGATCCTCTCGTTTTCTCGGTAGTGCAGTTGTAGATGGCTGTCAGAGATAAGTTCTTCCTCTCTAAACTTTGAGTCTTTTTCCTTCTAGCGTCTCCAGTTTATCTACCATCTTTCTTTTGTCCTGGTAAGAGACTCGTTCGTCAAGAAAAGCAAGTCTCACTAACTCCTCCGAGAGATATCAGATTTAAGGCCACTTTGGCACTGGACCAATCAGGTAGACCAACTTCAAGGTCCTTCATGAAGTCAATATTATTTTTCGGAGCATTAGCAGCGATTGGTGCTTCATGCTAGTATAAACGGTACAAAAGACTGACGAACAAACTGAAGTTTGTAAGTGTCTTAAGTTCGGTCGCAGTTAGTTTCAGCTGCTTCCGAAAGAGGAATATCTTTATCATATAAATAGCCTTTGCCGTTCACCTGGCATGGTGGAAAGCACCAAGGGTTTTAATGTGAACTCCTTCAGGCTGTTCATCCAAGAATGTGTATGAAAGAACCATATATATATATATATATATATATATATATATATATATATATATATATATATATATATATATATATATATATTGTAATTGTCACGCGGATGTACAGAAAACTTAATTGCATTTTTCAGTAAACTCAATGCTCAAGATTTCAGGTCTGCTAGGTCCCCTGATTCCGATAATCCTTCCTCCAGATCAGGATCATCGAATGAAGAACTGCAATAATAGTGGTCAAGAGAATGACATTGCTCCTTGAACCGAGCAAACCTGGAGATATTCGGCCCTGCTGAAAGACCATATTCATAATTGAAGATGTCAGACAAAATGACTTCCAAAATTTGATGCAGTCAGACCATCTGGAGGAGTTCCTTACCCAACATCTTTTAAATTTTGATGCAAGATCCCTGCAAAAGGCCGGTGTAAAATATACATAATAATTGTAAAGATCAACTAAAGTAAACGTTTTGGCGGAGTTCTAAATTATTAATCTAGTTTATATTTCGCACACACGTTCTCAATATCAAATAGAAGTAAGGCACAGTGTGTCTCGTTAAGTAGCTGAATCTTTTTTATAAAACCCATTGCTGATGAATCATCCTAATACTGTCTAGCCACACAGTGAAGATACACGGAATATGATGAACGGGGAATGAAGGGAACAGGGCGGGGTAAAATTTCGGCATTAGCCGCGTAGTTTGCCAGACGAACCTTTGTAATCTAAGGTTAAATATCTTTGAAATGCGTATTATGAATGCACAATATAAATTACAGGTATACCAATAGAATTTAAATGATGCTCCAATTTGTCAGTATTGTGCATAGTCAAAACAAAGATACGAATAGTGCTTAGCAAGTTAGAGGAAATTAGGAGACGAAATAACTAAATTATTACGTTTTCAATTTATATGAGGCTGATTTTTAACAACATTCTGAAAGAAAGCTGTACAGTGTACAACGTCACCGTAACCTCAAATCTCAAAAGATTTCTTGAATTCCAAGTTTACCCATTTTTCAGGTTTACAGTTCTTATCTTCGCGTTTTTACGGCTTCCTAGGAGATAGACGTTTAATTAATGGTTGAAATAGAGTTTCTATCTGTTACTATATTATTAATCGGGGACGTAGCGTTCATGTAACCTGTGTTACCGGCGGTAACATGAAAAAAAACATAAGATTACTTAAATTTATAGTATCGATACTTTAAATAATTCATAACAATATTTCAAAAGAATATTGAAAGGGACTTGTAACAATATTATTTTTGCTTGTACTTGTTGAATGGATGGAATATGAGTCAATAAAGAATTTTGTTATTGGCGAAAAGAACTGTAACAACAAATCCGATAGGAGACATTGACTCGTGTCTTTCCATAACTCTGTGGTGGGTCAAAACATAATGCCTACTTAGGTGTTCTGTTACCTGTGACACCCAAAGAAAATTTTCTTGGGGGGGGGGGGCATCTCCACGGTTGCTATATTACGTCTGGTATTTAATATACGTGGTTTGCTATATTACGTATACATTTTCGTGAACTAGGGGGTGCGGCCCTTCCCCCTTCGGGCACCCATACCTATCAACGCTCAGTTGGGCGGTAAAATTCCAACTTGTGAATATGGTGAGAATATTTCATTGTCAAGGGCGTTTCATTCGGGCACCAGGCATTGAGAGATGAAGATGCTACTTTTAAAGTACATTCAGGATTGCCACATTACGAACAATTATTATGATTAAAAAATGACAACACCTAGTATTGTAACGAATGGTAATACTGCATTTTAACAACATAGAAGAATTGGATAAATTTTGGTGAGACTCTCACCGATAGATAGTTTAGATATTTAAAAAAAAAAGTCCACTTTTAGTTCGGGGAATAGGAGGCGAAGTTAATCTCATCGTCTGGGAATAATTAGTTGCAAGTTTCTGCTAGTCCTAAATGACGTCACTTGGATTAGGATTAGGATTAGGATTAGGATTTAGGATTTAAATTTCTAGGCTTTCGGCATCTATGGGCATTTACCCCGTCACGCAGGAGAAAGACGTCACTTGGCGATTACAATATTCGTGGAAAGGGAATGAATAAAGGATTGGGGAAGGAAGGAAGTGACCTTGGACCTATGTGTTATGTACCATCTCGCCATTTCGCTGGTATGAATGAGGAAAAACCCAGGAAAACCTCACTCAGAATGTTTGGCCTGAAAAAAGCTTTTGCAGTTTTTCGACCAACTGTCCCGACTTGGAGGGAATTGATTTCAGGACTGCTCGCTCAAAGACTAGAGAGCTAGGAACCACACTACTCAGGGTCACATGTAACGTAAAAATCACACATAAGATGATAAAAAATACCTCCTTTGAAGTAGTATACATATAAACATTATACAAATATGTGAGTGTCCATATGCTTCGAAGGAGGATTGGTCGATAAAATAAATTATTGACCAAAGTCACTCTGCTTCTTATCATACGTGTATATATACATTACAATACAGAGTGTATATATACATTACACCACAGAAACTACTATTTTGCAGTAGCAATTGCCCCATCTTGCTTTCCTTGATAGACGCTCATGGACGTATAGACTATTAAGAGGAAATGTGACAATTCTCTGAGGGGAGAGATTTTTCCCTATCTCATCCCATGAATTAATCATAGTTTACGAAATTGTATCCTGAATACTACCCAATATTATTTACGTAAATGTCATGCACAAAACGTCTTAAGGATAACATTATTGCAGCATGTAAAATAAAAAAAAATGTAGGTTTGTTTCTCCAACCTAAGAATTTACAGTAAAATTCGAAGTAGAATAAACAGCTAAAAAGAAGTCTTCATTTTGAGGTCCTTATATATATATCCATTCTCTTTGTACCGAAAGTCTCAGAACACTAAATTCTTCGCTTCTCACTCTGACAGTGATATTTACGCTTGGTGGTCGGGCTCTGAACGTTTACGCTCAAGTTGACTTTCTCAAACAATGAAATTAGAAAGCTTTTCAACTCTTCGCTATATTCCATAGACGCTTTGTCGTACATTTTTATCCCTAAATCTTCTTTCATCGCCTTTTTCTTGCTTTTCTATTGTTACTCTGTTACAGCTATAGAAACATATATTTTTTGCCTTGTTATTAGAAGCTTTAAACTTTCCGTAAGGGGTGATATATATATATATATATATATATATATATATATATATATATATATATATATATATATATATATATATATATATATATATATATATATATATATATATAACAAATTAGCACATTTTAAAGACAAGTGGTCAATGATGCTAATTCATCTGATAGTAGTATCTATGTCACTGTGTCTCTGTTAGGAGTGTATGTGTCACTGCTAATAATATTATGTCACTGTTAGGAGTGTGTGTGTAACTGTTAGGAGAATTTGTGTCCCCATTAGGATTAAGTGTGCCATTGTTAGATGTAAATGTGTCACTTTTAGGAGTATGTGTCACCGTTAGAAGTATATATTTTACTGTTAGGAGTATATGTGTCCCCGTTAAGAGTATATGTGTCACTGTTAATAGTATTTGTGTCACCATTAAAAGTATGTGTGTCACTATTATAAGTCTGCGTTTCACTGCCAGGAGTGTGTGTGTGTCACTATTAAAAGTATGTGTGTCATTATTAGGAGTATACGTGTCACTGCTAGGAGTATGTGTGTCACTATTAAAAGTATGTGTGTCATTATTAGGAGTATGTGTGTCACTGCTTGGAGTATGTGTGTCACCATTTGGAATACTTATATATTTGTCAGGAGTATGTGTGTCACTGTAAGGAGTATGTGTGTCACTGTAAGGAGTATGTGTGTCACTGTTAGGAACAGACAAACAACAACATTCGATCTGCTACTTAAAAATGTATCTTTTTCGTATATTGTTCGTAAATGAATAATTTATCTTCGGGGAATAAAAATTATCAACCAATATTATTGGCAACGAATGATATGTATTTTAGTGCTACAAAAATTAGTTTAATCCTAAATTTCCTGAGAAACTACCTTCTAGCATTGCATTTTCTTCAGTTCAATGTTATATCTGTTAATATACAGGATTATTACAAATAATTCATCAGGTTTTGAAGTCTTATAACTCCCATCAATTTGTACTAATAACCAATCGAAAGAGCAACTTTAAAGTTTTGTTTATGTTATTGCAGGTTCCGTTGTGACTCACCAGGTGGCAAGGTGATAGTTTGCAAAATGACGAATAATCAACAGAAAGCATTTTGTGTGATGGAATATGAGAAGACAGAATCCGTCACCATCGTGTAGCAAAGAAGTACAACATAAAACCATCAACCCAACAAAGCATTTTGCGATGATATCAACAGTTTAAGGACGTAGGGTGGCTCTGTATAGAAAAAAAAAAAAAAAAACTCTGGGCGACAACCTGTCTCGGAGGAAACAGTGGAGAGCTCGAACGTGTACCGGTATGGGCTGAGTTTGACTACCGCATAGATGTGTGTTGTGTAACACAAGGAGCACACATAGAACATTTGTAATGATATGTAGGTCTAAGAAACTTGAAAATGTGCATTTTCAAATTATGTAATTATTTTGTATGTAATACTTTGTGAAATATTTTCATACAAAACCCGATGAATCATTTGTAATAACCCTGTATAATGCGTCTTTGCATAATATTGTATTTAAACACAAAGTTTAAAAATTAATCATAAATTTTGGCTGAATCTTACAAGTGGGATTTTGTGTCTAGACCCATCAGGGACTTTGAAGTATAAAGCGATAGAGAGTGATAGCACACCTAAAGCATTAAGTGTTAGGGCGTCGAAGACAATGGGACGCCAGTTATTTACAATCAATGTAACATAAAGACAACTTAGGAAATATATTATAACGAGTAAAAGCAGGTAATTAGAACGGAAAGATTGTCAAAGATCCTGAAGGAAATGCTATTTACCGTCCCCGTGGCTGAAAAAATACCTTGGGCAATACATATGAGACGTTAACATTTTTGTTCTGTGTAATTAGCTACTTCTCCTTGCAGCAGATTACATCATAATAACAGTTTTATTAATTATGTTACTTTTATCTTATTACATGGCTTAGACAACAAAGGAGGCTGCATAAAGTTCGGTACCTTAAACGTTACTCTTTCTTTATGAATAACTATATTTTACCCTGAATTTTGCTAAACAGTGGTCCTCATATTCTTAATCTGTACCGATTTTTAAAGTACAAATGGTGTATATATGTTATATGGCCACTAGCCTAGTAGCCTATATTTATTATATTTAATAAAGGTATGCAATATGCGTCAATAATTGCTTTACATTAGGCATTAGTATCGCGACTTCGCTTGGGTGCCGGTTTTTTTTTGTATCCTCCACCCTTTGCAAAAAAAAAAAAAAAAAATCTGCATGCATTTCTGGGTACTTATCATTCTACATTTATATGTGGCTTTCTTAAGTGTTAAGAAAGAGACTCATAAAATACTTGGTGTGGAGAATTAGCCGGAGAGAATTAACTGGGTTGAAAGGAAAAGCGAATGAGAAGGTATTAGAAATAGTTGGGGAGAAAACAACAATTTTAAAGGTAAACAGGTCTTCTCGGTTTAGCAGCCAGGTAAATACTGTTATAACAGTATAGTATTTAACTGGCTGCTAATCCGAGAAGACTTGTTTGTAACGCCAGGAAAGCTTCAATGGAGATTTTAGATGTAATTGAAAAGAGGAAGCGAAACTGGTTGAGAGATTGGTTGAGAAGAAATTTAACCATGAGAGACATGCTAAAAAGGAATGGTAACAGGAAAGAGAAGAAGGGATCGATAAAAGCTACAGTTCATGGATAGTATGTAAACAGCAAAACCGTAAGTGAAGACAAACGATAAAAAGATTAGTTGAAGACTGTGGTGCAAAGAAGCTTCTCACGCCCGTGGCCCCAAATCAGGTTTCGTATTTTCTACGGAATAAGAACATCATACTGAGATAAGAGATATTTTGGGTTTGGCTACACTGAATGTAATTCTCCAGATATAAGAAGCACAAGAAAATTTTTGATTGAAATACATTGGATCTTTTGATCCAATAACATTACATAAAAGGACAACCCAATGGCAGTTCACAATATACTCAAACTTTACATTTATTCAACATTATTTGGGGACGGAGCGAATTAAAAAAAAGCATCCTTAACAAGGATTTTTTTTGTTAGTTTCTTTTAAGGGTACCAAAATGTGATAAAGGGGGGAAATTTTCCCTCATACCCTCGCTAATTCGCACCCCGACTGTACGTATAAACTACATTTTGATCAACAAATTTTAGCTGTATATAACATATTGATAATATTGGAAAACTTCTGATAATTACACCAATTTCCTGTTTTCGAAATTAACAGTTAATTGAATTAATGAAAAAATGTTAAATTTTTACTGTAAATTGAAATAAAAGCTGGAAGGATTCCATCCAGACAACTACGTAATTAAGACTTTAAACTCAAAACGATTCGTCAACAAGATAAAAAACATTTTTCAATTTCCTTTTGTACTAAAAGAAAGAAAGAAAGAAAAATGGAATAATTACCTGTGAAGAATTATGTGAAAAGTTTAACACGCTACACAAAAGAAGTTTAAATGCCTTAATAAACAAGTTTTCATTAAAAGTTTTTCTTAGTTTTATAATACAAGAAGTCATTCTAGTAAATGGTTAGAAATAAAAAAGTTAAAAGATGGCGGACCATAAACGTTGTACAGAATGGAATTTTAGCCCTGAATTGTTTCTCTCTCTCTCTCTCTCTCTCTCTCTCTCTCTCTCTCTCTCTATATATATATATATATATATATATATATATATATATATATATATATAGGGTGCACAATGTGTGTATGACTTCCTCTTCTTTACAGTTTGGATAGCTGTATAATATAAAATATAAACTTTCTCATGCATTAATATGTTTAGTAAAGAAAGCAAGAAATATACCCTACGCCAAAAATGAATATTTATTTCAGATATCTGATAAGCCAGATAAATTAAATTACATACTCGATAATTAATGTGACAGTAAAATATGATAAATTGGATTTCAATGTATATTTTTAAAGGTGACATATCTGGGAGACCATTCGTAATATTTTACATAACCATCTTTGTTTCCGTAAATGTAATAATGCACTTTTGTGGGTTGTAAAGTTTTTTTTTTTATTCGTACAAAGGTTCTTTCATTTTCAGAATCTGCCTTTTCCCCTTGTAGTCGAGGAGCTAATATCTGAAAAGCCTCTAAAAACGAAATTGGCACAACCCACACTATATCTACGGTTTGATACCACAGTTTGGTAGAAAAGGTTATATATAAACACCCTAGGTAGTATGTCACGTCAAATTGTGGTATCACTAATTTTTTGGACTCCATTTTGTGTTCTTGTCACGTGATTTCCGTCAATTCAGGAGTCGTTGGTTTAAAATATGCGTAATCCGGTTACAATGGATCGATTTAAATAATTTCGGCACCAAATGAAAGACAATGAAATGCTCTACTACATTTGAAACCAACAAGTCCCGAACGTGACCGAAGTCACTTGATCATGACCCAAAATGGCGCCCATAAAGTTAATGATACCACAGTTTGACGTTACACCTAAGGTTTGATACTACAGTTTGGTAGAATGTGGTATATACGAACACCCTAGGTAATATGTCTCGTCAAATTGTGGTATCACTAATTTTGTAGACTCCATTTTGTGTTTTGATCATGTGACGTTGGTCACATTCGGGAGTTGTTGGCTTAAAATGTGCATAACTCCGGTTAGAATGAAGCGATTTAAATAATGTTGACAACAAATGAGATGTAATGAAATGGTCTATAGAAAAGATTTTAGTATTTTTATCATTTTATACACATTTACTTTTACCTTTACATGTTAAATTTCACCAATTGCACTAGACCTACATTCCTTCTGTTCATCACTATCTGAGTCATTTAAACGTTCATATAGGTGTGTATGTGGGTTTTGGCCTTTTTCATTTGCCATACAAGAACATGCTTCCGTACACGAAAGATTTTGCACCATGCATGGGCAGTCTTTCCTTACACAACGTGATTTGAAACAGTGACACAGTGTAAGTTTAGTTAGTCCATTTTGTGCTGACTCTTTTGTCATCCACATAGGTTTTAGAACCATCGTATTTGCCCCAGCGGCGTTCTTCAGATTTTAGATCTCGGCTTGAAACTAATGCCTTCCTCCAGATGTAAAATTGATAATTTGTACGCTTCAGGTATTGTAGCAGACTTTCTGTTGTTGTTCAGCAGTTCATTTTTCTGACCTTTTTGGCAGAATAACAGGTATCGTACAGAATCAGTTTTGAGGCTAGCCTTCTCAATTTTTCTGTACAACTTGCACACTACTGTTTCACATGCTGAAATAGTATCTTCAGTGAGTGTTACATTCATACCCAACTTGCAAGCACCTTTGATATAGCTCACTTTCACACAGCATTTTGAACGATCTTTTTTTTTCAATTCCTGTGAACAAGCTCGTGGAGTTACAGCCAGTCAGTGCATGGGAGGGTAATGGTGTATCACATACTTTTAAGACCCAAATCAACAGATAGCTTGTGTATCGGAATGTACCACAGTTCATCTTTTACTCGTGTATTAAACCACAATTCTTCAGATTCAAGTATGCAGTGCATAGTATAGCTACATCTGTGTCAAGGAATTGAATCTCGAGTCTTTTGTGGTCCTTAGATGCATGTGTAGCATGTAAGCGTGTAACTGCTTCTTCATGATCCAATGTTAGAGTCAACAATTCCTTACAACGTCCTCTAGTTAACTGTACTGATCTTGTACCATTCCTGAATCCTCCACCAATAACTATCTGCTGTCCTGTCTGAAGCTTCTCTTGTTCCATTTTGCACCAAGTGTTAGTCAGAAGTTCACATAGATTCACCTTATTTTTAGGGTTTGGAATATATTTCGACCATTGCTATGGGATTGGTGTGGTTTCTGATGTAAGCCTGACTTCTAGTCCTGTAGAAACTTCTCTTCAGTCGCGTTCTCCGGCTTTTATTGACAGTTCATTATATTGATGAAAATCAACATCGACTCGCATGCATCCATAAAGACCCAACGGAGCAGTGATTGCGTCATAATTCTTCACTGCGAGATCACCGAAATTTATACAGTTGCCATTTGCAATTCATCCTTAAGCATTTGCACTGACGCCATTACATCAATCAAATGGGCTGATGTTATTCATTGGCAACTGGGTGGAGGATTTGTTTGCACGTCTACCTTCTTCTCTAACTCTGGCAAAAGCTCGCTTTTAGATGCCTTCCTAAGACCAATGTGAGCAAGGGAATAAGGTACTGTGGTGAGCTCTTAGCTTAAAACCTTTTCCATGTTGATGTCTCTTGACCTTGGTGCAATCATCAGACGACCAAATAAGTCCGTAAGGGCACTAATCTTGTTCTTTAGAAACACCTTTTATTTTTGACAAAGTCTGAAATGTGCTCCTGCTGAGTTTTTGAATAGAGCATCAAAATTAGATTTATTTGTGTTTAACTTTTCTTCCACAATGGTTTTCAAGCATGATGCACCTTGTTCATATGAACTGTTTAGGCTATTAGTCATATCTATTGGTATAACAACTCCCGTAGTAGTGTTGATAAGAAGTATGTTATCTTCACTGTCCTCATCAAGTGAAGAAAATGGATCATGAATAGTCTCTGATGTCAGTATATACACTAACTTCTGTACATAATCTTCATCTCTTCGTCGTCTGTTTTGACCTATATCTTTATGCATACCCATGCGTTCAGACTCATGCAAGCCATACATGTCCTTCATTACCATTATCATTGCAGTTCGTGTACGGCATGTTAAGAACCATCGTTTCAATGATCCTGGTTTCTGGCTTATTCCAATAACGTCTCCTTTTGTTTTCGAGTCACGGTTGATGGACTGTTCAAAGGTCATATCGGTCCATATCTGAGCAAATGATTGGCAACTACTTCTTACTGCATGACTTCAATTTATGAACTCCCTATAAACTGCTGGATGAGTTTCAGATAACAGATTCGTGTCGGCTATGTAGACTGGTAGCCACTGGAAATAGTTTTGCCTGTCCATTGCGATGAAGTGTGGTGTCACAGCAGCAGTTACAAGAAGATGGCGTTTTCAGTCACCTGCCCTTTCCGCTGTGACGAATATGAGTAGCAGTTGAACCATACGAAATGTAGTCATCACAAAAGGTAAATAGTTGTACGATCCTCTTCTTAGGAAGTCGTGAAATTAACTTCTATTTCCGGTATCTTTACCATTAACCTCTCAAACGCCTCCGTAACATTTGCACCCGCCTCTAGTGTTCCTCTACACGCTGTCGTTGGTTTAAATTGTAGTAGAGGAACATTTTATTACATTTCATTTGGTGTGAATATTGTTTGAATTGTTCCATTCTAACTGGAATTATGAATATGTTAATTCAAGACTGCCGAATGTAACCAAAATGACGTGATCTCAATACAAAATGGCGTCCATACAGGGTAAAAGTGAGGGAGACTTCGTTATCCCATTTCCAACAAATATCTATGGTGTCCCTCCACTTCCTAAAAATATTCAGTGGGCAAAGATAGGCACGGAGGACGCCGTGACGTCATGCGTCCCCCTATCTTTTCAGATCTACTTCTACCCCTGCATCCATGCAATTAGTGATACAACAATTTGACGTGACATGCTACGTAGGATGTTCATATACAACCCATTCTACCAAACTGTGGTGTCAAACCATAAATGTAAAGTCAAATTGTGGTATCATTAACTTTATGGGCGCCATTTTGGGTGGTGCTCACGTGGCTTCGGTCACGTTCGGGACTTGTTGGCTTCAAATGTAGTAGAGCATTTCATTGTCTTTCATTTGGTGTCAAAATTATTTAAATTGTTCTATTCTAACCAGAGTTACGCAGATTTTAAACCAACAACTCCAAAATCTGACGGAGGTCACGTGAAAAAAACACAAAATGGCGTCCAAACAATTAGTGATAGCACAATTTGACGTGAGTGGTTATATTTAACCTTTTCTACTAAAGTGTGATATCAAATCTTAGATGTAGCGCCGGTTGAGCGAAACATTTTTTTGTTAGATATTAGCTCCTTGACTATCGTATTCTCAGTTGACAACTAATATAGAGTACTGAATATTTCGCACTAAAAGCCTAGAGACCAGCAAGAAGTTACAGTCCAGGAGCATAAGCTGCAAGGAAAAGAGATAGATGAAAATGATATCTCCAGTTTGAAAAATCTTCGGTTTTATATTGTTCTTTACTGTTTCAATAACTTTCTTTTTATGCTAGTAACGTAGGTTTGAATCTAAAGCAGGACATCCGCCTTTCTCTTCTAAATGTAGTCGTTCTATTAAATATTTTCTGCAAAGTACTTTAAAACATTTCCCAACATAATATAAAATAGCATCACATGTGGAAGTCTATCACAACAAAAACAGTCCATCAAACGAGTCCCATCACCATTAAATATCATCGTTTGAGTTAAGATACAAGCATCAATTCGTCGAACCTGACAATTCGACGGGACAGGAAGATCAATTTTGAAGATCATCGTTATTTTATTAATATTTGCGCCAGGACAGTCGTGTAGCAGTTTGAGAAAATCTTTGCCTCAGTTGTGGAACAGTTACACCATCGTTGGAGAACAGCAGATTTGAACAGATCAAGTGTTCTTTCCTATCCAAAAGTTAAATGCATTCTTCTTACTTTTCTCTTTTACCTTCTACCAAATATAGTCTAATTTATATAATTTTACAACAGTTGGGTTTCATTCATGCATTTCAAGTACACTCTGTAAAGAAAAAATAGCGACACTTGCTCGGATATGGTTTTCGCAACATACTTTAATCAATATGATTTTCGCCATGAATTCCTGATAATGTACCAATGTATATTCCTAATGAGCAGTTCAATCTTAATACTTGCGCCAAAGTTTTAGGCTTTTGACATGAATTTAAAGAATTTATATGCATATATAAGTAGCTATGTGTGTTTTGAGCAAAATCGTTTATAGGAAGCATTATAAATAAAACTGAAAAAGATCAACAACAATAGCAGAAAACAAGAAATGGAATTTCTTAAGGGTCAGACTTATTTTGTGCAAACATCGGGGAGTACCATACACCAAACTAGTATTTTGTATGTGCACCATGGGCTTTCTGCAGTGCAGCGAATCATCGGAGCCCTTTGGTAACAAGGTTATTGCAAAATGCAACGTCGATTTCACGGAATAACACCCGGATTATCTGTTCCTTGAATTCCATTCTATTAGAGATAGTTGTCCATTGAATCTTCTATTCATATTGATCCATACATTTTCCACTGGATTCATGCCAGGTGAGTTTGTAGGGCACATGAGTCTCTAAATAGTCATATTCTTGAACCACGTATTAACGATTTTCGCTCGGTGACATGAAGCATTATCGTCCTGGAACAGGAAGTAGTCCAAATTTTCTTCAGAAAAGTCATCTTTAGCTGTTGTAAGAACTTTACGTACCAGAATTGGAAGATATTTTCGTGCATCAAACGTTCCTTCATATACATCCGTCGTTCTGACGTCTTTAACGGTGACCCAAGCCCATACCATCACTCAGTTACCGAATATTTGCATCTCTTAAACAAAATCATTGTCAAGTTCCTTGCTTGTTCGTATCCACAACCTCACACCACCATCGTTTCCCACTATTCTAAACTTCTTTTCAACGAAGAAAACGACGTGCTTGCAGTTGTAATAAGTCCAAGTTGCATATCGACTCACAAAACTACATGTTGAAGTCCTCCGTGTTTTGTCAGTTTCGACTTTCTACGCGGTTTCTTCTTTGGAATATCCTCTTCATACAGTCAAGACAATACAGTTGTACGAGTAACTGCAGTTCCAAGATCATGTTAAACTACAGAAGCGATTTTTGGGGAAATCACTCCTTAAATCTTCAGTGCTATTGATTTCATTTAGCAATCTGCTCTGGGGATACTTTTATTTTCATTTCACACTGTTGACGAAAAGACTATTTGTTATGCTGTTTCCACTTGTGAATTACTCTTCTTGCCGTAGAATGATGGCTTTTTAGTATTCCGTCTATTCCCTTAGAGATTTGCCTTAACTACCCAAAGCAAGAATTATGTCTTGTTCACATGGCACCAAGTCACAATTCTTACCCATCTTATTTGTTTACAGTCCACATGTAGCAACAATATCACACACAAACAACGCTGCACGACATCAAGTTTGCCACTTGACACTATCCAAACAATGAGAAAGCAAAGAACAATCATGAAATGCTATTTACCTCAGCCTACACATCAGAAATGCAATGCAGAATTCTCACTACAATAATTTACGAGACGCACTCAGTGCCATCTAGCGAAAATATTACTGATACACAAACAATTGGTAAGCGATGTCGAACACCACAGGTGTCACAGATAACGCAAATGATCTATCCCACTCTTTATTTCATTCTATTCCTCTTCTAACAGGCTGCAATTATGGTTTTCTGTGCAAGTTAGCTTGAGAATTGAGGTGTCGCTATTTTTTCTTTACAGAGTGTATAACCCCTATAATTTTAGTTGAGTGGAGACTGTCAGCTTCCATCCACAATTTACATCCAATCCACAATTTATTCTGATTAATTATATTTAAAAAAAACTGGGTAATTTATGAGACAACATCTGAGCTATTCAAGTTGACATTCCCCATCTGCACATGATTGAAATTAAGCTGGGTTTCTATAGCTGTAGTTCCTCTTAAGATTCGAATTAGTTTTTCATCCTACCCTCCTTATCTAAGAATACAAATTTGTTCTATAAGAGTAACTCTAATTTGAATTCGCTTTCTAATTATTAGTTTTAGCTATAGTCATAATTTTGTAAAGTTGTTCCCTACAAAAATTCCCTTCAACGAAGAATCAATTTTTTCTCCTGTACTCGTATAAGTTTGGTGTAAGATATAGATTGATTTGAAATATCAGTGAACTTGTGATTTAGAGCTTTACCTCAGTGAATTAGGAAACAAAGTTATAATGGATAAAGCTAGGTCGTTTCTCCCTCCCTAAACGCATTTTCGCCGATCCCAAGAGTTTCAGATATTCTCTGATCTTATTGGCCAATACAGACAAAACATCAAGAGTCATGACCTATATATTGCGGAAAGTAAAGGCTAACTGCTGTCGACCCTCATAGCCGAGCGTGCTACCGCAACGTACTAGTAATGAAAATCGTTTGGGAGTGGGTTCAAACCCTGCCCAAGGAGTGTTGTAAATTTTCATAACACCTTTCCATTAAAATAAGATTAAAAATAATACTAAAAAATGTGATTTACCGATTGTTTTTTAAATTTTCGTAATACTTTTACTTTTTTCATTAAAATAAGCTTGCAGTTTTGCTATACGGTTCCATAGTAAAAGTAGTAGTAGTAGTGGTAGTAGTAAAAGTAGTAGTAGTAGTAGTAAAAGTAGTAGAAGTAATAGCAGTAGTAGTAGTAGTAGGAACGGGTTAGAAGCACCGGAGGGGTTGGTTAGGTTCTGTTTTCTTGCCCAAATTTTTCTGTACATTTTACATGACCAACTTCAAACAGCTGACTAGGGAAGCGCGCGAAAAATAATACAGGCTAGCGCGCGAATACTGAAACTCTTGGGATCGCCGTAAATGCAAACTAATTATCCAAGACGCAGAGCCGTAACATGTGGGGGGGGGGAAGGAGGGGCAACTGCAAACCACAGGGAAGCTCCCTGCCGTTCGAAGGTGGCCCAATTTACGACAAAAAATCCTTTCTCCATATGCGATACGAACATAAAATTATACATGAAGCATCAAACTGGTTCACTACATTACATAAACAAAACAGCACACGAAAGGCAAATAAAACAAAAATGAGTCGTGGGCCCATTTCGGTAAAAAAATTGTCTACTATTAGGGGCCCTAGAAACAATACATATTCGTATGGCTTTGAAATTTGTCAATATTGTTCCCTGGAACGGGCCCAGGGGCGTAACTAACGGCTCCGCAGACCTTCCCATGCGGATTCACACACAGGCTCCAGGCTCCAGGAGGTCCATAAAGAGTAAGAGAAAGGTGGAAAGAGGGGGCCCAAGATTAGAAAAGCAACTTTATCTAGGGAACCCAAATACACGTATTAATGTTTGCCCTCCCAGAAAAAAAATCTAAGTTACGGCGCTGCCAACACGTCTATTTATTACGTTAAATTTCAGTAGGCCATTCACAGATCCTTCAATGTATTCAAAGATCGTGCAAGGATATATATTTCTTGAAAGACGTACACAAGAGACATATTTTACCTTATTCCTTAATTGACAGTACTAGGTTATTTTTACTTACATTACAATGTATTCCTAAATATTACAGACTTACAGATTAAAAGGAAAATCATAGATGCATTTCAAGGCGATGTTAATTCATAAGTTTTAGGAAACCAGATGAGGCAAAAGGAACCTCAAGAATTAGAACCAGTCTTGAACTATGTTTTTCAGAAATGGGATTTAATATTGAGATTTGGTTCTAATACTTTCGTGACAGATAAGGTAAAGCCAAGCTGTGTCAATGATAAACCATTTCTACTGTGACGTCGATAACAAAGAAATTATTCTTAGAGTAAAGGATACATTTCTTAGTCAGTAAACGTCAGAAGAGGGCAAAGTACTCGAATACGACGTCAGACCTTGGTTTATTTCCGTTTCATATAGATGGAATTCGAACGCAGCACAATGAGAATCGCTTTGATTTTTCTTCTTCTAAAGTAAAACTAAGCATGCATTTGCCTTAAGAACACAGATATTTATGAGATCATTTGGCAAAAATATAACACCAACCAGTGGCGGATCCAGGGGGTGATTGGGGCAAATGCTTCCCCCAGAAGAGGAAACTCTTTCTTATTATATATATATATATATATATATATATATATATATATATATATATATATATATATATATATATATATATATATATATATATATATATACCCATCCCAGAGTTTGAAGCTTTTAAAAGTAGCTCTAAGTAGCAGTATAACAACCCACCGCCTCCCCCAGAAGTCGGTTCTGGATCCGCCCCTGACACCAACTAACAATTCTACTCGAGCGCATGAACCAGGGGAAATCATCTTTCCATCCACACACACACACAAGAATTTATATCAAAAGAAGAAGTAGTTTTTTATTTTCTGAATAAGAGTCTTCTCGAGCCTCACATACATGTCAGCCGAACGGAAATAATACAGTTAGCAACTTAATAGTGTCTCTGAGAACACAATAGCATGAACAAAGCAAAATAACGGAATCAATGGTCAAATGTTAGTGCGATAATAGCATAAATAAAAAAAAAAACACTCGGGATTTATGTTTTATGAAAGAGGAATAGTTCATATTAATTAGTATATAGAGAATTATTCGCACCCATTTTTACACAAAATTGTGAAAGGGAAATGCTTATATTTTTCGTATAACATGAGATTCACAGGAAATCGACCAGGTTACGTTTTCGCCAAGTGACCTGCTTGTGATGGCAAAATACTTTTTCTATTGATAATAATACACTTTTCCATGTTCATACTTAGGACTACAGACCACTTTGAAATTTCTAGATATTAAGTATCAACGGGACCTAGTCACACTCGTTTCATTTTTTCTGAGATTGAAGTTAGCTGATTAATATTATCAATGTTCAAATCAAGACGACTGATACGGTGCGGTTCTCTTGTGAGTGTTCCACTAAAAAGTACCCTGTAGTAAAATATAGTTTCGTTTTCTAGGTTTTGACGAAGATTTAGATGCATACGTATTGATTCTCTTTAAGATAAACCCAATTAGCACATGGTAAGGAAAGTAAACAAAGCGAATATAAAGGTCGGAGATTATACAAGTATAAGGGTCTTAGATTTTCCAATATCTCAACGGATGACAAGGACAAAGCTACTTTGATTTATCTCCAAGCGATCAATAACAAGAAAGAAATATGTTACACTTTCCTTGTAACGTTACGTAAACTCATCTTTCGTTACGTAAAAGAGGAACAACATGAGAAGAATAGTCTTCTTTTAGGTAGTATTTCTGAGAAGTAGTTACCTCAAAACTAACTTTTCCTAATAAAAATATATTGAACTATATATATATATACATACACGAGGAAAATTAAAAAAGTAAAGGTACATTTGAGAAAAGCTGTACTTATTCTAATGATAGAAAACTGAAACATACCTTATTTCTCTACGTAACCTCCATGGACCTCAATGCACTTTTCCCAACGTTTCACAAGTTTTTTGACTCCGTCAGAAAAAAAAAAGTATTTCAGATACGTCTGTAACCAATTTTGCACAGCATCAATGACTAGCTGATGGTTGACGTTTAAATTTCTTAACTTCTGGTGATGATGCGTGTTTCTAAACCATGCCCGCAGTCTTATTTTCCGGTTTGGGATTTTGCACCCAAGTTCCTCAGTCGTTGAGGTCGATGGCCTGCCGGATCTTTCATCGTCACATGAAGAAGTTCTTCCCGGTTTGAAACGTTCTATCTATACGTAGGTCTTTCTTCGCGATAAACAGCTGTCACCATACTGTGCTTGCATTTGACGAATAATGTCCGAAAGTTTCACATACAAAAAGCGAATCAATGTTCTCATTTCCTCCTTGGTGCAGATCGCCAATGGAGCTGCCATGTTTAACGGTCTACTACACTCCAACGAGTAATGCACGAATACGAGCTACACGTCTCGAAGTGTTGCCAACTACACTCACTCAGCGCTGGTTACTCGCAGTGTTGCCAATCCTCGGAAAGAGAAATTGAAAATGTGCCTTTACTTTTTGAATTTCTTCTCGTATATATAGGATTCGCTGGTTGCTTCTCTTTTCTTATATTTATACAAGAAAATTCTTTGCTTCATCTCCTAATATTCTAATGTAAGGGAGATAAATAACTGCATTAGAGGTGGATACTTAAAAATTGATACCATGCTTAACCTTCATCCGCTCACGTACTGCCAATTCACATTTCCGCTAGCGCCGACGGCAATTTGGCCGTCATCGATTATTCGCACTTTTCAGCATTGTGCTTGATGAAAAGTGTATGTTTTGGAGTAATTAGGTTTAGTAAATTAAGACAAATCATTGTTGACCAAAAATATACATTTAAATTAAATTACAACAAAATGAATGAACATACAGTGAACAAAACACGAAAGAATAGAACCTAACCTAATCAACACCCATGTTACTGAGCTCGTTGTGCTATTGCTGGCATTTATTGCAAGCAGCAGTAATGACTGAATGCTTTCTGCACATGTTTTTCCACAATCTGTACATTCAAGGCGGGTTTTAAGTTAATCAACATCCACGTTACTGTTCTCGTTCTGAGATTGCTGGCATATATTGCAAGTAGTAGTGATAGCTGACTGCTATCTGGACACGTTTTTCTTCACAATTATTACATTCAAGGCGAGTTATCGCTTGACCCGCAGATGTAGCAAATACCTCTTCGGATTGGTTAGACTGGTTCATCATCGATAGTTTGATTTCTGTATTGTGCCAAAAACAGCAGGAAATTTTTTTGCAAAGTTGAGATTTTAGAACGAGCTTTCAGGTTTTCATTTATTAGTCCTAATGCTAACTCGTACAGATATGGTCTTCTTGTATTATTTTTGATGTTAGGGCAGTTAAAATGAAACAGCGAATAGAAATAATGAAACTTTTACTCACATTTTTATGTAAATGCGAAACATACAGATTGGCCGTCCACCCTCCAGTACCAACTTTGGGATTGTACTGAACCGGAAGTAATCGCTGGTTAGACTGTAACCGCACATAATCTAGAGGGTGGAACTGTAAATAGAGAATACACACCCCTCCAACCATAATTTTTGATCTCTGGGAAGAAGGGCACACAAAAACTAAAAATGACGACCATTTTGCCTCTGGCGTGAGCGGATGAATATGATTTGTAAGTGATATTGGTCTTTATAGTTGTAACAAACCTTGTCAACTATCGTCAACTCTTGGCTGAAAGCTTTGTTAACAGATGATGTCACTTAATAAATCTTTTCATCCATCTGGTTTATTAATAACACTAGCCTGCAAAATTAAGGTCACTAAAAAGTGTTTAAAATATAATTGCTCATCTTTATGTATTTTGCTACGCTAATTCTAAAAGTAACATTCATATTTCTGTATCACGTAAGATTTCTGTATAAAAGAGTTGTCAGAACTGCAAGGAAAAACACCTTGCATATTCTTACTTTATAAAAAGTTTACCTTTCAGTTTTTAATAAAACTCGAACAAATATGTTTATAGATCCTCATGTTGCGTTTTTGCGTAGAAACTTCGTCTTTAGCATTTTCTTCCGTTTACTGATTACGGAAGGTCTCTCTGGAGCATCCAACAATAATCCGTTAGCATGTTGACGCTCCATCTTCACTCGTACCTTTGTTTCACATCATTGATACTTTAATGGAATTGCTCTCCTTGCTCGTCACTTATTGTATCTAGATTCTCCTGGAAGTAGGTTAAATGTGAATTAACTAAATACAATTTTAAACTCTTTGAGCATCCTAAATCTTTGCATTTTACTAACATGTTTTCTACAATGGGCTTGAAGTTAGCATCGTTAAACTTATCAAGAAATTTGTGGACTACTTCTTTAAACGCATTCCAAGTCTTTTGCGGTCATCGTGTCATCGAACTCCTTACCTTTCATTAGTTTTATACTGTCTCTACCAATAAATACACCGTCTTTCAGTTTAGCTTTTGAAAGTCCTAGAAACATTTTATAAGTATCGAAAAAAATTCTCCCTCTTTTGACAGAGCTCTTACGAACTGTTTCATTACGCCAAGTTTAATATGAAGTGGCGGAAGCAGGATTCTAATATAATCAATTAAGCTTTCCGCTATTATATTTTTACCTCTAGGTTGTAGGGATGTTCGAGGTGTTCAAACTTTTTGGGTCCAGTGATGAGCTCTATCCTTCCTACCCCATTCGCAAAGAAAGCATGAACGTTTGGTGTAATTCGTCTGTTGTCCTAGAATCATGGAAATAACTTTTAAATCACTGCATATTGTCCAGCCATGTTCATTGTACAGATTGAGACATATATCGGTTAACACCCCTATAGCACACAAATGGTTTGGCGTTCACACTTGGTTCATGGTATATGTTGTTCGGGTGAGTAATGGACCAGCGGCCATCTTGGATACAACTTTGGATTTTTAAATGGGAATTGGACATGTGGGGTAAAATACGACAACCTCAATCTCATGGAAGCAGTGGTGCGTTCCATTTCCACCTACCGTTATTGGTTAAGAAGTTATTGGGTCACAAAAGGTGAAAATTTGACATTATAGCATATTTTTCTGTGTTGTTTCAGGTAATTTAAGATGTCGCTAACAATCCCGAAACGAATCGTGATCGTGGAGAAGTGTAGCGGACGATCTGCCAGTGTGATTGCGGCTGAGCTTAATGTACCCCACCTTGAGAGGGAGAACATCTTATACGTTGCAGTGTTCAAGTGGTTGATGAAGTTCCATGAGACGGCGTCGGTGCATGTTAAGGATCGATCTGGACGCCCACGAACCGCTACTGCCGACGACAAGGCGACAGAAGTGTTGGCTGCTGTTGTGGAAAATCCAAAACACAGTTCTCGTCTTGTGGAATCCATAACAAGAATCTGTCAGCGATCAGTGCTACGGGTGCTGCATTTGAATAATGGCACCGTACAAGCTGCAACTCCAGCAGCAGTTAACAGAGCATAATCAAAATATACGAGTACGGTTTGCTGAAAGAACCACAGAAAGGTGTGAGGAGAATCCCATTTTCGAACAAAGTGTTCTTTTCAGTGATGAGGCATTATTTTTCGCCCACGGAGGGGTCAATAAACAAAATCATAGATACTGGAGTGACAAAAACCCAGATTGGCGCTAAGACAGCAAAGAGGTGGGTGGGAAAAAGGTGTGGTGTGGAATCTGGACGACACGCATTATTGGACCGTATTTCATCCACGGCACCCTGACTGGTAAGAAATATCGTGATCTGCTCGAGGATGATGTGTTCCCTGCTCTCTTGAATTAGGATGGTGATTTCCCATTCTTCTTCCAGCGAGACGGGGTTCCATCTCACTATGCGTTATGTTCACGCCAATGGCTATATAGACAATTTCCAGAACATTGGATAGGGCGAGGGGTCGATAGAGGGCCACCACGATCCGCAGATCTTACCATGCTAGACTTTTCCTCTGGGTCATCTGAAGGACCTGGTTTCTCAAGAACCCATCCGTGATATCCACAATCTGATGCAGCAATTTCTGCAATGTTGTGAAACCGTCAACCCGGACATGCTATTGCGAGTCCATGCGGATTGGCAGAGGCGCCTTGCAGTGTGTCTTGCTGAAGAAGGACAGCACATAGAGCAAATGCTGTAATGCCAAATTTTCACCCATTGTGACCCAATAACTTCTTAACCAATAACAGTAGGTGGAAATGGACTGCACCACTGTTTCCTTGAGATTGAGCTCGTCCCACTTTACCCCACATGTCCCCTTCCCATTTAAAAATCCGAAGTTGGATCCAAGATGGCCGCTTCCAAGATGGTCGCCGTGGCAACCATGTCATACAATATGGTCCGTTACCCGCTCGAACAACATATACTATGAACGAAGTGTGAACGCCAAGCCATTCGTGTGCTACAGGGGTGTTAACCGACTTATGTCTCACTCTGTACTTAAGTTTTGTGAGGGTTACAGATAGATTTTCTTAACTTTCTTTTAGAAAAACAAAGGGAGTAGCTGGAGCTGGAAACAGAAATCTCTTTCTCTTTGTCTAAGCCAAGAGATGGTGCCAAAGATTTTTTTTCAGTCGAGAACACAGTAGCTCTGTGCATTCCTTTGTAAGACCCAGATTCCTAACTAAATCATTAAGTTCTGTCTGTGAAAATAGCTCAGACTCATTGCTTCCTGCAACAGCTTTAAACTCATCTGTATTCTGATCATCATCTTCCTCAGAACTTAAGTTGGTATCCTCTAATTTTTCTGGATGGGTTGGAATAGATATTTTTGAGCAATGCAAAATAGGGTGTCTTGCTGAAGGTAGATTTGGATAAACAATGTGCTTTTTTGAACCCTTGTATGTTGCACGAACAAAAATAACAGTCATCTGCATGATTTCAGGGTTCTCTCCAGATCATAGGCACACCAAAATGAAAAGACTGTGTTGTGTCCCTCTACCACTTTCGAAGCTCTTCTACAAATGGATAACACATTTTGTGGAGAGCCCAGGATTTATCTTGGTCACCTAGTTTTACACCAAAATAAGCAAAAATAACATTTTCTTTGACAAACTTTGTTATGTTTTGCTGATATTTCTTCTCTACATGTTTTCTACAAATGTAACAAAATGAATCTGGTGAATTCCGACAACCCTTTGGAGCCATTTAGACCACTTCACAAACACTATGGAGAGTTTATAGTGCACACCAAACAGAGTTTACATTCAAAACTAAGTCAATTCACCTGTTTTTTAAGTACAATTTCATCCCCATTCAAAGGTGGGAGGTCAGCAGAAGGTAACGCCTTCTCTGAAACCATGAACATCCAGTTATTATAGTTTCATTGGGAGTTGTGTATCAATGGTTAGGCATACAGAAGAAGGTGACCTGAGCATTGTGTGTAATGTATATGGAGAGAATTAGCTGGGTCGAGCCGAAAACGAATGGAAGGGCCTTAGAAATGGTGGGGAAAAAGAACAATTTTAGATATTGTTAAGAAGAGGAAGGGACACTGGTTGGGATATTGGTTAAGAAGGAACTGTATCATGAAGGACGTGGCAGGAGGATATGGTGTCAGGAAAGAGAGGGAGAAGTGGAAGGAGACTACAATTAATGGACGATATGAAAACAGAAAAAATGTACGTGAAGACGAAGAGGTTAGAGGAAAATCATGGAGCAGGTCTATCAGTTGCAGCAAGTGACCTGAAAATAAGAGCAGAATTAAAAAAAACATCTTATTTCTATTACAATACGTTTACTTATGTTCTACACTACTTCTCACACTTAAGTAAACAATTTTTGGCCTTTACTGATTAAAGAGTGGTAATTAATTGATATGTTTACTGTTGGACCGTATGTAAGGGATTCGGTTAATAATAATGAGGTCACTTATAATGTTATTTTTTATCCAAGTCTTTTATTCGTATTTGAAATTATTTGAAAACCATTTTTTTTTCAGTTGTGATAATTTAAAATTCAATAAAATTTGCCTCAAATTAGTTTTCTATAATGGGAAAGAAACAGTATTTCTACTAAAAGTTAAAACACACATGATAATGCGTAACTTTAAGGAAATAAGATATATCATATACAGTGGCGTATTTACGATTTTGTTTCGGGGAGAGCTTTGCTAACTTTTGGGGAGGCTTTGCCTGAAAATGTGAAAACTCTGCAAGACATTTCATATACTTTACTATAGTAAGTAAGATTTCGGAAGGGGGGCTTAAGCTCGGAAGCCCCCCAAAAATACGCCACTGATCATATATCAAGAAATTACTTTCCTCACCTGAAGTTGTGATTTTGGAATCCTATATAGGCTAGCAGTGTTATTACACGAACCGTATATTTTCTTGAGAAGTTATCTTGGTATGGTGACACTTTCACTGGGTTACAGACTCAGTGGCGGAGAAAAGATTCTAGAATTAATATTACACCTAATTTCAACATTATTTTACATAGTTTTTCAGGTGTCTGAGCTATTGAGCTGATTTATCTGTCGCATGAAAAATGTATGGAATGTATTAATGTTATCTACTGCAGGCTGCCATCAGTTGAGTCAGAGAAGTGATTCGATTGATGGCAGCGTGATACCGAATAAACCTAGTCACCATTAAAGATAACGGATTGAAACCATTAATGAATTCGGCCGAGATAATCACTCTTGCTCTCTATTTAAGAAAACAAGATTCTAGAATGTGCTTTAGGTCAAGAGTTGTTGTGTGGAGTAAAGAACCGATGAATGTACTAACTGTACAATCTTTTGAGTCCAACTGTGTGATTTTAATAAATGACGAATACTTGTGTCATTAGTGCAGACTACAAGAACAAAACATCCGATGCAATATTATTGAAAAACAATCTAAAACACATCTAAGTTCATGCCGTAAATCTCAATAGAGTTATTTTTTAATGTGGCGATAACGCCCTCACTGTGCAGGGGAACATGATTGGTTTCGTACTATGCTCATTGACGAAGCTGTATCTATCCATAATCGTTGTATGCCTCTAACAATAAGAAATTTTTTAACGATGTAGGAGAAACGTAAGACATCATTTGTAATATTGTCGCATGTGTATAATTATGTTTTTGTAGGAATGTAATTTGATAACGAATTCGCCCGGTATTTCTTATAATGTTAGTATGTGCATAATTGGCAAAGACATGTGTGTGGCAAATTTCATGTCAAAAGAGCAGTAAATAAGAACAATAAAACGAAAATAAAACTTTCTTGTCGATTTAGCAACTTTTTGTTTTAGACATTCTAATTTTCGTGTTTATAATTCTTTTCTTATGAAACTGGCCACAAATATACATTTCCCGAGTATACACATAGTATCAGTATTAAAAGTATCCTGCAAAATCATTATCAAATTATATTCTGACAAGAAGACAGTTATAGATATGCGACAATCATTTTGGACATGAGTGTACGTATTGTGTGACTTAAACAAAAACAACTGTTTTCTTGAAGGTCAAGACCTCAGGTGACATTATTCAAGGAAAGAGCAGGTCAATCTTCTTGTCACCCATGTTGACAAATTTTTATGACAACTGACTAATCCTTAGTAATGGTTGTTACATTTGACTCATTGACATTCCGCTTACGCCCCTAATTTCCTTTTCACAAATTTAATGCTGATAAGGAGAATTGGTTTAGTTTGTAATTCGACTGCAGGTATGTTCCAACATAACTCTGTAGAGCCTGGAGCAATTTGAATCAATCTTGGTACACATATGACCTATAACCTATAAAAAGATTATGGAAATACGACACTACAATTCCTAGGGAATGGGAAGAGATGGAATGTAAAACGTAATCGAAAACGACTGATATTAGTATCAAGTCCATAGCTTTCGGGATTACTGAAATGAACAGTGACATTCTTGATACTGCATAAGTCCAAGTTTTGATCCATTGTCTCCTCTAGTGGAAGAAAGCGGTGGTATGTAAAAATAATCGAAAAATAACAAACATTAGTGTCAGATCGATAATTTTTGGGGTCACTGAGATTAAAAGTAATACTTCCGAATTCATTTACTTAAAAATTAATTCACCATCCTCATGAGATGAGAAGGTTTGAAATGTAAATTGGCCAAAATGACCGAAATTACTGTTGAATAGACAGATTTCGAGCTTACCAACCTGACTGGTCCCGATAACATTTAGGCAGAAGTTTCATCGACAATGGGTAAATCAGCTGGCTCACGAAGTGACAAGGGCAACACCGAAGGCATTGCTTGTTGTTATTTAGGCATTTGTTGTACAACACTTATACACAGAAACTGAGAAAAGGATTTTGAGGATGAGACACTCCTAGAAACCATAAGGGTAGAGTCAGAAGGCGTGACATGTAAAAATAATCGAAAACGACCGATATTAATGTCAAATCCATAGTATTGAAGTAGTTTAGATGAATAGTGACACTCACCTATGATGTTTATTTTCAACACGTAGTGGAGAAAAAGACCCATAATACTCCTAGGAGTGTAGAGGTTGAAAGGGAGTTACATGTAAAATAATCGAAAACAACGATATTAATTTTCAAGTTCGAAGAATATCATGGAATATGATCCCCGCTATGACCGTACTTTGATGAATCGGAATGTGGAGAAAATTGCCAAGATCTGCGTACTTGTTAAAATCGATTCACGGAATTACAAGAGAGAATTTAAAATTTCCATCGACTCATGCAACCAAAAAGTACATGAAAACGTACGGATGTACTGACAAAATTTGTGTCGAGGATTATCACACACTAGGTTACGAACAGAAGATTACTTAAGGAAATAATTGCCAACGATCTTACATTTCTAGCCAGTATCAGCACAGAGAATGAATAATGGGTTTGTAGGTGCGTCCGTCGAACCAAAGTAATGTTGTCCTAATGAAAGTCACCTGGATCCTCGAAACCCAGAAAGGGCATACAAGGCACATCCTGGGTGAATGAGCTACTGATTGTGTTTGTTTGATATATTCGTGTTGTTGCATGACTTGCTGTACGTGGTCAAACTGTTAATAAGATCTACACAGAAATGTTGTAGCCACCAGATAAGTGGGCATTTAGACAGTGTCGTTTACAGAGACATAATGCTCAAGTAACATTTCAGGAATGGTGCCCAACTTCTTGGTGAAAAACAACGTTCCCTACTTTCCGGGTCGAGCTCCGTGTGACGTTTTCCTATTTTCTATACTAAAATCCACCTTAAAAGGAAAAATGATTTGACGCCAACCGGGACATGCAGTATAACACAAGAATGGTACTCCGGAATTTTCTACAACAGGAATTTCAGGATTTACGTGATCATCGAATACATTAGTCATTTACCCGGCTTGACATTATTTAATACAACATTAGTAATTAGGAAAATAGCTTCATAATGGAGAACTTCCTAAATTATGAATGCGCTTCCCGCTGGTATAGTGGTTAGTACGTTTGCCTTTCGTGTATGGGGATCCGAATTCGATTTCCGGCGGGAGAACCTGAAATTCAAACGTATTATGCCTGTTCGGATTTTACCTTAAACTGTGGATCTACATCTCATATAGCTACGGCACTGGAAAAGGAAGCTGAACTCCAACCAACCAAACCAAACCCAAATATTTATTTGATTTTCAAATTGTCTTCTTTCTCACCTCAGCCATAGTTTGGTGGGAAACATGGAAATTTTAAAACGTTTCTCTCTCTTGGGAGAGCTGTTTTATATACTTCGATAAGGTCTCTTCTCCGTAAGTGCATCTCGATGTCACATCCTATCCTATTGGTCTTCTCTTCCTTGTTTTCCATCTGTCTTTTCCTCTATCAAGACGTTGATCCAATCCGAGTGCCGAATAAGATAGTCAAGCATGCTGTTTCTTCTTTTTCCTATTATCTTCATGATCTGTGTCCTTCACTAGCTTCCTTTAGTACGTCTTCATTCCTTTTCCTTTCGGTCCACGATATGCGCAGCATTCTGCGCCAACACACATTTCAAATGCTTTCAGCCTGGATATTTAAGCTTCTCTCAATGTCCACGTCTCTGATCCATAAAGTACCACGCTCCATACCAAAGTCTTAACAAATCATTTCGAAAGTCCAATGACACATCTTGATGTTAGCAGTTCTCTTTTCCTATTGAATGCTTGTTTAGTCTGCTCTGTGCTGAAACTTACGTCTTTTTCCGAGGAACTTACGTCCGAGAATTTTAGACTTTCTATGGAAACATCTTAACATTTTGATTTTCTTTCCCTCGAGCCATACGTTTGCCCCTTCCTATCCTGCACTTGTGCACTTTATGACTTCGGTTTTCTTCTTATTTATCTTTATTTTGCATGATTTTTCCAGTTGGTCGTTCAAGTTTGTAACTGCTTCGAATTGTAAGCATTTTTTGTTATCTGTCTCGAGTATATAGTGCATAATTGGTATGTGCTAAATTGATATTTATTCCAAAGAAAGAGAAAGAGGGAACAAGCAAGCGACCAACAGACACACACACAGAGACAGAGACAGAGATTAAATACTATTATGAGAAATTTCATACTCTACAGAATAAAAAAAAGAGAGAGGTTTTAAAAAAGGGAAGAACTATTGTTGCAGAACCTAATTATTCTGCTTTTTATGTCTCTGGTCGTTCATAAATTTCATTGGTCTCTGAAGATTTGAGTTCATGAGTGAAATCAATTTTTTCTTCTGCGTGTGAATCTCTTGTTCACTCCAAACAACTTAATATAATCCTCCTGTGAATAATATTTTCAGTTGTGGACATAAGAAGCGGTAGCAAAAGGAAGGTAACAAAGAGTTGTAAATAAAATCTTATACTATCTTTTCCACCCGTAAAACACCAAGTGAAAACGTTTAAAAACTCACAGAGGAGTTGGAAGATTTTATTTTCAAAAAAATAACAGCAGTGATAAAAGATTTTAAAAACAAAATTGTGAAAATTTACACAAAGCTGAAGATGAGATAATTATAATTTATATATGTCCTCTCATACATGTGTACGAGTAATAAGAAAATAATCACCTCTAAAATGTAATTGTTGACATGAATTTGAAATTATGATGTCACAAAAGAAAAACATATCGTTTGTAAGGATACAAATTAGCACTTTTTGCCTCTTCACTATATTGCTCAACACTTCTTTTCTCAAAATATTTTTATAAAAAGAACTCAAATAGAAAAACAGGACGATATTTTTTTAAAGTTTGCGCGAAGAACACAAACGCATATTCGACCTTATCTCCAACTTTTCTTTAAATTCTATCAGTCTTATGCAGAGTCGTTTTGACGTACCATTAGCATCATACTAAAGGCCTGACTACTGCAGGAAACATATGTTAGTCGACCTCTTTAGTATGGCAACAATCACGCGTCAGAACGACTCTGCATAAAGCCCTATAAGTTTAACAATATCTTTTTATTAATTTACAATTGTCTTTCCAAACTTACACAGTACCTTTGCCCCATATTGTATATTGTAAATGCATTCAAATCGTAAAGTTGCTTAGAACACCATTTAATATTGAGCTAATTTCTTTCTTATATGACTTTGGTCTGATATACAATTATTTTAGGGGTTGAGATTTTTTAAAAAATCAGAAGTTATGAAATAAGGGCCATTTGTCTCGTACGCGTTACAACATTTGTGGACTTGGAGAAAGCACTTGACAGTGAAAAAAAATGTTCTGAAGGTATGACGAACAAACTATAAAGAGCGGAATATAATATTTAAAATTTACGAAGATTTAGTAACTTGTAATCTTTCAAAGCTAAATTATTACAATGAACTAGTGGTGTACTCAAAGAGGATGTTACTAGGTTTTAACATTTCTCTTCTGAAGATAGTATGGATTTTTCTTTTAAAAAAACAAAATTTCCATTTTTAGGTATAAATATAAAAATCGAACAAGTATTCGAATGTGAATACTCTTGAACCTTTCAGTGTTGAAAACAAAATATGAAATGTTTAAAAGGCGAGAAATATGATGGTGATACGTAGATATCTTTGAACTCTAGAAAGTTCCGTACTCATAGTACACAGAAAAAAAAGACTGTATTAAAACAACTCAATTTTTTCACTGGCAGTGATCCCATCATGACCACTTTAGCATATTATTTAATATCAATGGTCTGGTATTGTGGTTGAGTGGTGTAAAAATAACACCAAGACTGTGTTACAAGAAATTCAAGAATGAACGGAGAAATCAGAATATTGTCACGGTATTATTTCAACATATACGATATGTTGTTAGAAATATCCAGCTCGTATAGTAAACGTACCCTAAGCCATTAAGATATTGATATTGACCCTGATATCTTATACACACATCGTACCAAACAACGATTGATGGTACTCTGTAAATATTTAGGAGTGTGGAAAATTTGATAACCGTCAGCTTGACCTTCTCCAAACTTGATATCACAGTATTCCAGTAAGAAATTTTCAGCCAAATTACTGTGACAAGATTTATTACCAAAATTACACATATGTCTTGGCTCGAAGGCAAACATTAGACCAGCTGGCAAATTCTTTAATTTGCTTGATCGGGTAAATCATAAACCATACAATACTGTATCGATCAATTAATTAACTTGTCTGTTAGTGCATGTTCTGGAACCAAACTCGAAGAGTTTCTTTTTTATCATATATTTGACTAAAGGTGTTTTGGGATCCGTTGCTTTGCGGATGCAAAAGTAACTCCTCTATTATTTTCATTCGTCTTTTCTTCCAATATTCTGTAAACTGTTGACGAGCAAAGGGCTGAAACTATCCGAAACTAACACCAGTGGCCAGCCAAATTTGGCAAAACCATTATTTAATTTGTTGATAGTTTCCTCAAGCAGACGTTTCACCCATCTGCCAAATCTCAATCCTCGGAGTAAAGGTATCCACTAATAATTTAAATTTACGTCCTGCTATTTAGAAGAAGTCGATATGTACTCGTTGCCATGGTTGACTCGGAATTTTCCATGCATAGTAACGAATTTGGGGAGCTCCATTGCTTAACATTGCTCGAGTGCATTGTTGTAACAGACCCACAATATCCTTTTCCATGGTTGGTCTCCAATACTAAGCTCAGACTTCATTCTTAGTCCTATTCAAGCCTAAATGTAGGTCGTGGAGCATAGTTAATTTATTTTTCTTAATGGCTTAGAATGACTAACTTGTTTCCCTGAAAAGGACAGTTTTATTCGATGTGTACATGAAGTCCATGTCGTCGACTATTGCAGCGGCGGCCGATAGTGGAGAGCCAATGTGCCATTGCACTACCACAAATAATGCAAAAAATTATATTATTTGACCTACTAAGGAAGCAAGTACTCAATGTAACACACGATACTTTAATTGTAGCATCAACATTGCTTATAAGAAGCTGGTTTGATTCATGCGGAGATTGAATGCACTGAGAAGCACTCGAGTCGAGTGCCAGATTTCTCCGTTGGTCTGAAAACTGCTTTCTGCTCATGTGTGTTACTCGGGAATCAGCATGAAAGTATGGATGATAACTAGGTTTTTGTGCCACCGTGTCGAGGCAGATTCCAAGCGGGAGTTCTTTCGGATTTGAAATCGCCTGGAATTGCGTCACGTGATTCAGTATTTACAATCTAGCTACTGTCTAACCAGTGGTGCCCACCCCCCTTATGTCCATGACGCACCCCCCCCCAATTGTCTATCCGTAGGTGTTCTTCCATGAAAAAAATCTTTTTTGATTAATTTTTACACCCCCTCAAACATTTATATAGATTTTAACCCCCCCAAATATTTCAATGACGCAGTTTGCGTCATAGCCCCCCTCTGTGGGCATCCCTGGTCTAACTAAATACTAGTTATTATTTTTTGTCATTTGGATTTGATTCAGAGAAGCAATTAATTGCATAGGGTAACGTGTGAGTTACGTATTGTTAGGGAAGTTTTGGTGTGCCTTTTATTTCAGTGCTGTTATCTACTTTCCTTTTATACATCTTTTTTAAAAAACATTATTGAGATCTACATTTTCGTCGCTATCATATAACGACAAATTAACTCATAAAAATTTCGGAAGGCTAATGCCTGATTTAAAATTGCGTATGAAGCAGATGACCCGTTCTAAAGATAGACGGTTCAAGTTAACAAGAATATGTATTTGAAAAACAGTTGGACTTGTGGTTGTGGTGTAGTAAATGGTTTACTCTGTTTTCCGTGTGTTTTCTTCGAATGTGATTCAAACTGGACAAATCTGGCGTCACTGACTTAGTGCATATTTGGGATTTTTTTTAAAAAAAGAAAAATCAACAATACATTTGAATAATATATTTTATCACGGTATGTTTTCCTTTTTTAAACGTATAAGCATAAGACAGGGCATCGCAACACGCGTTATTCCGAACACGAGGGACCATAACACTGACGGTCCCTAAAACTTCTGACATCCCGCCAAGGCAATCCATGCTCACTACTCTCAGCATTTAACTTTTGTCTACGTTGAATCCACCTTGAAGGCAAAGCATACCTAAAGATTCTGTTCGGAGCATGTCTGGGAATTATGCACTCTAGGGAGTCCCTTGATCACCTCTTGCACATTGCTGAATTAGACATTTTTGAATAGTCTATGTGTGACTTCTTAACGCTGCTATGGGCCACTACTTCGGTTCCTCGAATTCGAATTAACGCGTGTTGCAATGTGGCTTTCCACGATTTTGGGCAGCCCTAACCCTGAAAGTATGTACTTTTCACTACAAGCCTATATGAAATTTTTCTCTTATTTTCATATGAGGAATTATCCAATATAGTTTGCCGGTGAAGTTCATTAACACTCTATATCTATCTATCTATCAATAATTGTTGTGTAATAAAATAATTATAAAATTAGTTATTTGTGCCTTTGTATGTTGCTTTCTTTGTTACGGATATGCTCTTTTACCTTGCACAATTTTGGCACTACCACTTCATATTGTCACGAGCCGCCACTGGACTATTGTATGCTTGAAATCCACTTCTCACGTCACCATTCAGAAGTTGTTTAGCACATTCGAGGCTAATAAAATCCCCATGGGATCTTCACCGTTAGCAAAATTTTGGATCGCTCATCAACTAAAATTTGCTGGTACGCCATTCAAGATCCAGAACAGTGAAGACCATCTCTTGTTTAGATTCACTTTATAATCCACACACAAGCGCGAGTCCTCGTTCTTCTTTCGCACAATAACTATATTCGTAGTGCAATAGAAATAACATGCCGGATTCCGTACCTCCTGTGCTACTAATTTATCCGCATCATGTTTGACCTGATCGACTATACTATAGCCTATGGTATTTGATAATGGTTCCTAAAATTGGAATGGCATCCGCTCTGACAGGAATGTGATATGTGAATTCTTTTATAGGCTTGTTAACTTCCTCTGAAAATACACAGGGCATTTTTGCTTCAAAACTAGGCTTATATTTGATTTGACAATACTATTAATAATTCGAGGCTCTAACAATTCATTATCTTGAGATATTTGTCTCTATGCTGGGATCAAAACATCTATTTAGGGACGTCCTAGTATAGCATGTAATAATTCATCGTCTATAAGTACCAACTTCAACCATCCGCCAAATGGTTTGAACTTGACCCGAACGTTTATTTCGCCCACAATTTTCAAGGTGGCACCCACCGTTGGCTGCTCAAAAGATAGTGTTTGTCTTGTTAATGGATCAATTATAGAAATGCTGTGCATAGGAATTTAGCTGGCATGACTGTGGCTACCGCTCTTGTATTCAGTGCAAAATGAGTGTATTCAAAATGAATGCATAATAACTTAAGCCAGTGTATTTGATTTTTCTTAACCTCTGACTATGGGGATACAAATCTAGTTAAAGTAAATAAGTGATGATTACGACTACAGTCGTTAATTTTTACTTCCCCATTTCCGCGTGATCTCACTAAAAATTCGTCGTCAGATGTAATAATACAGGATACACATTACCAGTGGCGTATTTAGGGGAACGGCTATCGGGCTCAACCCCCCGAAATAAATTTGTTATATACACAATTTTCATTAAAATTTGTCGGCAGCCTAAAGGAAAAATATAGGTACTTATTTACGTGCTATGCATAGCCCCCAAAACAAAATCCTTAATATGCCACTGCACATTACCACTGAAATGTTCCGTACTATTATTATAACACAAGCATAAATCCATATTGATAACAATATCTACAATGTTATAAATAACCCGCAATATTTTATACTCCAATCAGTAAATCTCGCCTATATAAACTATTACAGAAACGGATTCATTTCCATACTATATTTCGATAAATACAATACACGCCAATACTATTCGTCCTTTTCCTTTTCTTCGAACCCTTATGGGTATCACGTATATAATTAGTCACAGCTATATGAGTCTAGTTGACGTTTTCGCTATTATTGTTTTAAAGTAAAAATTGATTTTCAAAATTCCCACCCATATTAACAAAGTGGCTGGTTATATATAAAGTTGTTTTAACTAATATTTATGACATTAGAGGGGATAAGATACGCCAAACATAATTGCTCTATGCTAAATAGCTTTAGAATTATTGTATCAGACAGTAAATTTTTCTAAAAATAAAAATTGACTAAAAATAAAATGGGAAAGAAATAAGAGTTTCGCGCCCAAATACTTATCTCCCCAACAGCCATCTTGATCACTCGACTATTGTAAAATTCTTTCAGTTTATGTAGGGTAGAGCAATTATCGTACACGGGAGATTGGACTTTCAATCACCTTTTATGATAAAAGATTCTCTTGAATACAGAAATATATTACAATAAGTAGTTTCCTCTAATATTTTAGGTAAGAAAGTGGAAGGAACCCAATGATCAAGCGTCGTAGGGCTTTTGTAGGTGAGGTTACTCTCTTTGACCAGGCGTCGTGAGAGGGGACGAGTTTGTGTGATTAGGTGTCTCTCGGTGACCGGACGTCTTGAGAGAGAAAGGGAACCCAATGACCAAGCGTCGTAGAGCTTTTAGGAAGGGTATCTCTCAATTGACCAAGCGTCGTGAGAGGGCAAGATGTTCCCAATGGCCAGGCGCCTTACGGCTTTCGTGGTTTCATCAGCGTGTAGAAATGGATGCTTCTTGAGGCGTGCTGCTGCCTTTTGTCCTAAAATGTCGGCTACCTTCAGTGAGCTCCGTCTTGCCGACTGATGGCGATTGTGGGCGACTCCTCTTCAGTAATGTCGTCTGCGTTGTATTTGTTTACTGCCAAATTTGTTTCTTCTTCTTTTCCAATTCTCGAAATACATGTGTCTAATTCTTAGCACTTCCTGTCCCTAACCACCGTCTCCTTTAGCCTAATCGGCGTAACCGTGGCCGTAAAACTCAAAGATTTCATTTCATTTTTCTGTCCCTAACCGTACAAACTGTTTCCAAATTTTTCTTATAAACCAGAAATTCCATTGCACAGTTTATGACGGTATAATTGTTAGATACCTAAATTGACATTATACGAAATATCCTCAAAGCTTATTAGTTCATTCTATATAAGTTTGTAGATACTATCTGGATCAGTTTCCAAATTGTTGATCATCTTCATTGTCTGTGTATTATTTACTAGTTGTTTTCTATAATGGGGTCAGTGTAGCGAAGACCGTTAACCTTTATGGTTTGGGTTTGATGTGATGACATTTAGTATGAAGGGAAGGATTCATATAACCTTTAAAAAATGTTTCAGGAAAACTTTCCTAAAATTATTCGGTATTTCAAAAACACATGTTTTTCTTTCTTAGGGTTAGAAATTACTCTGATGTTAGGGATTGAAACCTAGTAACCTATTACGCGACATTGTTCCATTTTTGGCACGCTCCAGAAATTGAACCGACCTCTGCAATAACAAGGTAGGTAGAGTCCTGGTAAAACATAGAATAAGAAGGCGTGTGGACGTATCTTCCTTTCTCGTTGCTTATAGTGCGTATTCAAAGCGTCAGTTGTAGGAAAAACAGCAATTCATTAGTATCGAGTCGCCGATCCCGATACGGATAACAAAGGGTGCCACTGCCTGCAGGTAATGAAGGAAGCACTGGTAAATGCGAAAAGGCAACATGGTATGTGTGTAACTTGATTTTCAAGAGCCGGTTGAAATGAAAGCACTGGTATGGAGACATATTTGAAGCTTTTCTTTCGAAATGAAAAAAATCTAAGCAGTCGAAGAATGCTTTTCTTCCGAAATGAACAAAATCGTAGCAATCAAAAAACCACAGAATTGGAAGGAATGAAAGAGGAAGGAAAATGGTGAACTCTCGCAAAAAAATGTAACAAAATCAAAGCGAAATGCAGTGTTTTGTTTGTTTCATCTATGTTAACATGAAATTAAAAGAGTGCTGCCGAAATTCTGGATGTGAACAAATTCGGATTATGAAAAAATCGAATTCTCGATATCCGGATTCGGATTTAAATCCCGATTTCAGATGTCTCGCTTGACAATCCAAAGTTCTGATTCGTAATTCGCAATTCAAATTCGAATCCGTTTTCGGGTTTATACTAGAAAATCGGACAGGAAGAAAGGTGAAAAAGACGCCACATGGATTTGTATCAGTTTCGGAAACATGGAGGAGTAAAAGACCACCACCACCCGGTGCAGGCACCACCACTGGACACCATTCTGTCCTCCCTCAAGAAATCAGCCAAACCGGGAATCAAGAATTCAAAGAAGAATGTGGAAGCTCTGCTAATGATTCGTTACTCTCGCCAAGCAGCAGTTCTACAAGAACGTGCTGAACCCTGCTGAAGTTTGTATCTACGCTTCCTGATTCTGAATCTGAAATGGACGTATCAGATTTGTGGTTTTAAATAAGGGTCAAGACAGTACAGTTTCCGGATTTTGTTGCCTACTACGCTCAGATTATTCTATATTTTGTATCCACGTGTGTTACAATATATAAATGTTATTACACTAATCGTTACGCGTTCCCACTATCCTTTTTCTGTCCACTATTACTTTAGAATATGCAATAAAAAGGTAATTGCTCATTTTTCCACCTCCGTTATGTATTATTCCGCATTTTCGGTATTCGCCATTTTATGCTCCGAAGCACAGACCAGGTGCTACACCACTTTTCTCCATAGGCATATATGCACAGATTTACTCTTGTTACTTACTACGTTGCACATTAAGTTTATAAGCTTTGTAACTAAAAACTTTCAATTTTCACTTAACCTTGTTATTGCAGAGAGCCCTTCAATTTATTGTAGTTTGTCACAAAAACAAAATTAGTGTTTCTCTTTGCTTTGTGTCACTCGAAGGTTCCTATCAATATCATAAATAAAAAACATTATTTTTATTTTAAAATTAAAATGGACATAAGATACAGTGATTCTTTTGAGTGTCTCAAGAATGGGGTAATGGTTCATAATGGGTTGGGTAAATTCCTTAAATAAATAAATAAATAAATAATATTAAAAAAATAGAGTTTACTTGTACTGTTCATGACACCACAAAGGGCATCTCTAGTGACTTCCTACTTTCTATACTAGTGAGTACCAGGATCGACATGGATATGTAGAGAACCAGTAGGCTCTGTAGGACATGAATACGTTAGTTTCGATGTTACAGAGTGAGGTGTGTTTGAACAGGAGTCGAAAAACCGATCGACGGTCCTGACAGTGTTGGAGTCACTTCTCGGGTCACCGTGCGCTACTGGAGAGGCTTTCAGTGGAGATCTTTGGGTCTATACTCGTCTCCTGACTCCACTGCGTAATTCTGTGCTCCACATTACCCATGAAACCACAGCGATCCAGCAAGATCCTCACAAGAATTGACGAGAACCAGTTCAGAAGAACGTATTGTTTACTTGTGGGTGCGCAGTATCTCCGGTGACCGACAGACCCTTCGGGCAACGTGGGTATGGTCAGAACGTGTAGACACGTTAGTTTTCCCAACATGCAAACCACGATGTCGCATTTGAAGTTGTTCCAGTACCAGGGCCCAAAACAGCCTGACGTTGCTGATTGCTCTCGGCTATTTCGACCCATGTGTAAGCTGAGCTTGGTTTGTTTATGTGTGAGTGTGTGTGTCAGGGAACAAATTGAACTGTGCTTCCACCATAATACACTCCTAGCTACGGGCCTGCTGGATATTACAACTAAGCTCAAAATATGTTCCAACTGGAATCAAAACATACTCAGCTGACACATGGGTCGAAATAGTCGATAGCGATCAGCAGTGTCTGGCCGTTTTGAGCTCCGGCACTGGAACAACCTTAAATGTAACACCGGACTTTAACGTGTCTTTCCATTCTCCCCATACCCCCAATATCCGAGGTACCCATCGGTCACCGGAGATACGCGGTTACATATGTAAACAATCCGTGCTTTTGGACCGGTTCTCGTCACTTCTTGTGAGGATTCTGCTCGATTTCTGTGGTTTCATGGGTAATGTGCGTCATAGAATTACTCAACAGGGTCAGGAGATATCGAAAGATCTTCACCGGAAACCTCTCCAGTGGCGCACGATTACCTGAGACGTCACTACGACACTGTTGGGACCGTCGATCTGTTTTTGAACTCCTGTTCAAATACTCTTTGTGACATCAAAACTAACGTATTCGCGACCTACAGAGCCTACCGGTTCTCTGCATTCCCATATCGACCCTACTCAAAAGTCAAGAAAATATGAAGTCAACAATGCATTGGGTGGAGATGCCCTTTACAAGAAGTATGTGTGAGTGTCCGTGTTACTTTCGGAAATATTGTGTCACTGTTAAAAAAATATTATCACTGTCAATACCATGTGCTACCGTTAGAAGTATGAGCATCTCTCTTAGGGTTGTGTGATTTTCCGTGAGGAGTATGTGTCTCACTGGTAATTTTATGTGTGTCACTGTTAAGAGTATGTGTTGTATCACTGTCAGGAGAAAAGCAAAAACAATAGACACAATTTTCTAATTGACAGTGTATTGTTCTACAAACACAGGTTCATAAATAAATAAAAAGTCTGTTCCGCTAGAAATCATTTAGTTTCGAGTCCCACGATTATATTCTTTAGTCTAAGGGAGACGACGATTAAAGCAACTGAATGTTGATGAATGAATTGATAGAATGAGAAAGTGGGAGGAAACAAGAGTTATCCTAAAGACCTGACGGACACGATGTTGACCACCGCAAACTTGCTTGGCAGGAAATTGAACCAGTGACTCCATGCATCAGAAATAAGACTCTACCATTGAGTCACCTTTCTGTTCCGGTAGAACAGAAACAATCAAGTATTTTTATTGGCAGCGATAAAATATATTCCTGTGCCATAAAAGTTGATTCTCCCAAAATCTACGGATTAGAATTTACCCATATGCATATAATTTTGTTTAGATTGATGCCTTTTTTCCTTGACACATAACTCATATTTGGAGAGTATTATATTAAACGTACTTTATACTGTTGGCTGTATTTCCTGTTGCCTTACGACAATCACAATGAAGAGCTATGATGAGGTTGTATTTTAGTATCAGTTTCATATTATTAGCTTATGTCGTCCCACATAACCTGGATACTGGTGTCATCCCATATAGCCTAGATACTGGTCTCGTCCCATATACTTCGATACAGGCCTCTTCCCATATACCCTCGATACTGGTTTCGTCTCATATAGCGTCGATACTGGTCTCATTCCATATAGCCTCGTTAGTGGTCTCGTGCCATGTGGCCTCGGTACTGGACTCGTCCCAAATAGCTTGGATTGGTCTCATCCCACGTAACTTCGATACTGTTTCGTCCCATATAGCCTCGATGACGGTCTAGTTCCATATACCCTCGATACTGGTTCGTCCCATATAGCCTTGATACTGGTGTCGTCCTATATAGCCTCGATACTGGTCTCGTCCCATAGAGCCTTGATACTGCTCTCCTCCCATATAGCCTCCATTCTAGTCTCGCCCCATGTAACCTCGATACTGCTCTTGTCTCATGTTACCTCGATACTGCTCTCGTCCCATACAAACTTGATACTGGTATCGTCCCATATAGACTCGATACTGATCTCGTCCTTTGTAGCTTCAATAATAGTGTAGTTCATATAGCTTTGATACTGACAAAGAACGTAAATGTAAATCAGTCAATCTATCAATAACATATCTACTTCTTCAGTAAATTATTCTTTATAATCATTCCAACTTTGAAATGCGTTCTTCAATTTTGTTTCTAATTATGAATCATTCTATACGCTACCGGAAGCTTATATGTAATTATTTTTTTAAATAATAATGTAACGCAAATCTGAATACACAACGTAATTAAATTAAAATTTTGAAATTTAGATATTTGTTCCAAGTTGAAATAAACTCACTGGAAAACAAGAATGTGATTTACTGCCTTCTGGAGAAAATAAGTTATTTTAGTTGCAGCGTAAAAAAAAGAAAACGAAAGATAAAAAGAAAGAGTGAATTAGATTTGAAAATCAACTGGAAATCCATTCTATTGCATTCCTATCAGGAATACTGCTACTACTACTATTGCTATTGGGTTGCTGTAGTAGAAGTTTAATAGGAAAAATACGAAAGGGGTTGAAGAGGGGTCGAAAACGAGCATTATTTGCCTTCTTCTCTGACTCATCTTCTCTGTCTTATCAAATAGAAAATCCCTCCGGTTCAGTTGGTTGGCCATTCTAAATCCCTCTTATTTTCCCTCCCCGCGCTGTGAATTCCTCAACCTTAGCAAGGGAGAATTCAATTAGAAGAAGAGGCGCATTGCTGCTTGAATTCCTGAGGCGCCGTCCACGTCCATTACCGGCAGCTGAATCAATGATCTGAGCAGTTCCCTTTCTCGGATTTCCGTCCTCCTGATGTTCTCTCGATGCTTTAGAATCTTTTTTTTCTCTTTCTTAGCTCTCTTTTTTTATCCTCCTCTCCTAACCTTTCGGGAAGTTGTTTGGTTGCTGATTGGTCCCTACCCTCAGGAACTACATGATCCGAACCGAAGAAAAGCATCACATTGCATCGCATTGCGTTTCCAATCGTTCTCTTTTAGCCTCTGGATTCTCCAATACTGCTCTCACCAAATACCCCGTTTTTCTATTCCTTCAGGATATGGAGTGTCCACTCACAAGTCTCTGCGGATTTTCCCCTCCCTCTTTTGTCTTCAGTGACCAAATTAGTTGCTAAAGTACATAACGCAGCCGTTGGGAACACAAGAACGCAATATGGAATGATTGCCCATTAAGGTGTTCCTTCAGTATTGTGAATCTAGATTTTCCTCAAATTCTGTCTCCACACAGCGTTTTAGGAAAATATCTTTCAAAATACCCAGTCCACATCTAGGTTCTCAGGATAGTGACGATGCCAGCTTTAATTTCTTGTGGACCACCTGGGGGACAGAGAATGTTTTGGGGAAGGTAGCCGTTGTTTTCTATACCAAAAAAAAAAAAAAAAACTAGTTTTATATTACCTGACTTATATTGAGGTACATGGTTTGGGGCTAGTCAGAAGAGGGGCCAGGCTAGCCATCCATAGGGAAAACATGCTGCCCTTTAGGTGGGCTATACATGATGGCATAAGTAATAGGAATTCTTTTACGTGAGTTCTTAGGGAAAATGTTATAAAACGTCTTACAGGAAATCTTGTCTTTTCGTGCCATACACGTAGAGATTTCCTTGTTATAACAATTGATATTGCCAGGAATTGATCCACAATACATTGCGGTAAAAATGACGCCTACTGTAGAATACGCCATTACTGAATTCAAAATAGTATTATGTACTATATCGCCTTTTGTGCAAAATGTACTTATTACCTTTAAAATGATATATGTGCGTAGTTCGACACAATTGCCTTAATAAACTATCTTAAATATCATTAACATATCACTTCGTATCGTGAACAAATATGACGGCTGGCAGGAAAAAAACAAATTTGCTTTCACTTTCTTTCAACCAATGTCAATTAAATCGAAATCTTACGAATTTTCTTTCCGAATTAGAACGTGCTCTGAACAAAGAAATCTCATAGGATCATTCAGAACATAGAAAGTCACATGCGATCTGATACCATACAAGTTGAGATTTTGACTTTAGGAAAACTCGTTAGAAATTTCCTAGGATCTATCCTATAGTGTATGGCAGGTCTTACATTTATTTATGTGAGAAAGGTTAGCGGAGAACCGTTGTATATAGAAATCTTCATTTGCGACAAGACAGAATACTAGTAATAATAAGGATGGTGACGTTGGTGATTCTAGCATCTTTCGATATTAAAGGCAATCCTATTATTTTGGAGAAATCAGTTTACAAATCGTTCAAGAAATTCTAATTATTAAACTATGTACACCTTTTTTTTTTTTAACTTTCGACCGACGAAAAGAGAGAAGGAAGAATGGCGATCGTGAGGAAAATTGATTTTGAAATTTCAATGGATTTACACGTTCCATGGGTTCTATATATATCAAAAATATCTTCTGATCGTTCGTCCGACGCAAACATGTTATCTTATGTACAGGTCATATCATGTAACGTATGGTCGCCAAATTTTAAACTTTAGTTTTTATAAAATCTTTCTAGGTAGAGGCGGGGTTAAAATTTCTTCCTACCCTACAAATGAGGGCAGTTTACTGAAGGGTGAAGAAAATGCAATTTTCCGGAAAACAGCTGTAACAATTTTGTTTATATTTTATATATCAATATTACATTAACAACTCAATACTGTGGCATAAGTCTTTTGCTGGGAAAAGTCTACAAAGCATTTTTTTAATATTGTGGGTGAGTTCTTTTCGGACTTTTTCTCAAAAACAACTTAGACGAATTTGTTCACATTTCATAAATAAATGTTATATTAATAAGACTAGAATACAGTTTTATTAATTGTATTTCTTATGAAATAACTCACAGGAGCATATTCCGGAGGCTCAAGTAAACATTTTATGAGAATCGTGCATTTTATATGTAAAAGAACTGGCTATATGTGTTATTTACACAGAATTAAAATTTTTGAGCATTGTAGGAAACGGCATCCTTTGAGTTCCCATATTGGAAAATGACAACCAAAATCAGTTTTTGTTTTGTAACTTTTGAGTGGATGGTCCAATTTTAATTTTACTGTTTTGTTTAAAAGCTCCTTTAAAGTTAAAAGCTTTTTCTTATAACAAAGTTTTTTCTTGTCCCTAATAATAAAATACCAGTTTAAAACTAAGTATTTTCCATAAAAGTTGATTTCTCTATTGTATAACTTATTTATGGTGCACTAAATCATTCGAACTTCGTGAATAAAAGAAAATATAATTTCATGATGTTTGCATTGATGTTTGTTAAGCTATAATATGGGATAATTAAATGAAATCTTTCAGTTTTACGTCCCACGATTATCCCGGTTAGGCTAAAGGGGACGGCGATGATGAGAAATGAATGCATTAGATTAGAGCTGGATTAGAACCAGGGACCCTACGCACTGAAGATGGACACTCTACCACTGAGCCACTGCACTTCAATATAAGATAATATTTCCTCAGAAATAATTCATACAATCAAAATGCTATTGAGAAAATTTGTTCTGATTCTGAAGTTTTGAGTATATTATCCGATTGTATTTAGCTTTACTTGTAAAAATTTGCACTTACTGTAAGTATACTTACATAGAATGAGGACAAACTATAATAGATTACTATTTAGATGTGCCATTTTGATGTCATGTTCTATTATGAACAATTGAACATAAAAATCTACTACATGAACGCGGAACGCGGAATAATACTTTTACCTGCAAACACTAAGTGTATGAAACTCATTATAGACTAGCATAATTTTCATTGTCTTAGACATATTCAAATAGATACTTACATATTCAAATGAATAGCTGAACAAGTTGGAAATGAAGAGTTAGTTAGTCTTGGCTACATCCACCACATACACATACACAAAAATGTTTCATGCATTTGCACAACTTCAAACACTAGTTTCTACACTTGCACCTAATTAGCTTACGAGAGTTTTAACCAGCAGGAGGTTCCTGATAAATTTTGGTAGCCATGTAGAAGAATTAGTCTCGAGTCCACCTAAACACCTGAAAATCAGAAAGATGCAGGAGTCGTTTGAAGTGCTTGTCCTCATACATTGCCTGTCTGGTGGATTAGTCGGAGAACATGTTGTTTAAGGGAGTCTAGTGTTGGTGAAGTGCTGTTCAAATCCGTATTTTCCTGTACAAACAACACAAGTCTGGCATTCTTCACATTAGTTAATTGGTTATCATGGTTATGTAGGGGATAACAAACACCATTGATAATTTAAAAGGCTTAACAACATCCACCACTTGTGTTGAACTGGCAGAAACACTTAATGTACGTGTCACTTCTAGGAAGTTGTTCCGTGTTGCCTAGGAAGATACTTTACCCCTAGCAACCCACAGATGACAATCCAGAACATTATCATAAGTTAGTGGTAAAATCACAACATCCGTCTCCACACTTCTCATGAAAATTCTTTTTCGTCCTTGTGCAACACCATCAGTTACATGCAGAAACATTCGAGTATAAGTTCCTTCGTGTGTTCAGGGGCGTAATTAATTCAACAAATATCTTGTAGGATCTGAGAACATTTTCCGACAAAGTAAGTATGTATATTTTCTTTATATGATATGGATGCTATTTGGGTACACAGCAAGTAAAAAAAAAACTCTTGCTTGTTTATCTCTTCTTTCAGATCAGTTTGTTGGTGTTCTCTTCGGAAGTTCAACCTGACGAAACGAGTTTCTTCCCCTCATTTAGCTCGAATGCAAAACTTCAGCCATTCTGACTTATAGACGTGAAATATGATGTTATTCTACATTAATCAGGTGCCTGAAACTTGCAGAATCTTTGATAATTATGAATAATTCATGGAAGAATTATTTTTCTTTGACGTAATCATATAACAACAACAAGGTTATCAAAGATTATCATGATAACGTCAGGATCACACACACACACACACACACACTAACGACGTTAGTTCCGTTTAGTGGATAAGGTACAAATAATTAAACTGGAGATGTCTTTACTACTGAAATAAACACAATTCTTCTACACAGATAAAAGCAGTCTGAACATTTCCTTCCCAAAAATTCCTTTTATGCTTTTTCCAGTAGCTTGTACAGTCAACGAAAAAAGTTCTTTCCGTTTGGTATATTTAAAATTAACGGTGGAACGTACACAGTTTCACCGAGTTTCAAGGATGGAACGTACAGAAAATTGCATTCCTTTTACTTTACTGAAAACTGTACTAAAATTGTACTTCGTTCTGAAGTTATTTACGAAACTAATTTCACCAATTGGAAAGAGATTTTGTCGCTGACTGTACACTGCACATGCTGTTAGTGATGGGCTGGTAGAGTCTCCTTTATGGGGACAACACTCAAAAGGAAGTTCGCTGTTCCTGAGGGTGCAATTTTGGCTATCTCAGGACTTAAGTCAACCTCCTGCTTTCTAATAAATTTTCTAGATACTTTAGTAGTGCTAATTTGATATGCAATCCACCAAGAACAATCACAAAATGATCTCCGCAATTATTAAGGCAAGTTCATTGTATTTTCTTCATAATTTCGGAATCGCACGCAATCACTGGCATTTGTACTGGATTAGTCGCAACATAGCAACTGACTTAGAAACATCTAGAATCACGGAAGGAAGAGCATTTCTAGTCTGTGGTATTGGATTTCCAGCTTCCGTCTGATTGTGAAACCCAGATCATCTTGCATTGGAGATCCTTTCTTCATCAGTTCCCTTTTTGTCATCAAGCTCTGCCAGCTTCCGTCTGATTGTGAAACCCAGACCATCTTGCATTGGTGATCCTTTCTTCACCAGTTCCCTTTTCGTCATCAAGCTCTGCCAGCTTCCGTCTGATTGTGAAACCCAGAACATCTTGCATTTGTGCTCCTTTCTTCATCAGTTCCCTTTTTGTAATCAAGCTCTGTCAGCTTCCGTTTGATTGTGAAACCCAGATCATCTTGCATTGGTGCTCCTTTCTTAATCAGTTCCATTTTTGTTATCAAGCTCTGTCAGCTTCCGTCTGATTGTGAAACCCAGACCATCTTGCATTGGTGCTCCTTTCTTCATGAATTCCCTTTTTGTAATCAAGCTTTGCCAGCTTCCTTATGATTGTGAAACCCAGACCATCTTGCATTGGTGCTCTTTCTTCATCAATTCCCTTTTTGTCATCAAGCTTTGCCAGCTTCCTTCTGATTGTGAAACCTTGACTATCTTGCATTGGTGCTCCTTTCTTCATCAGTTCCATTTTTGTTATCAAGCTCTGTCAGCTTCCTTCTGATTGTGAAACCCAGACCATCTTGCATTGGTGCTCTTTCTTCATCAATTCCCATTATGTCATCAAGCTTTGCCAGCTTGCTTGTGATTGTGAAGCCCAGACCATCTTGCATTTGTGCCCCTTTCTTCATCAGTTCCCTTTTTGTAATCAAGCTTTGCCAGCTTCCTTCTGATTGTGAAACCCAGACCATCTTGCATTGATGCTCCTTTCTTCATCAGTTCCATTTTTGTTATCAAGCTCTGCCAGCTTCCTTCTGATTGTGAAACTCAGACTATCTAGCATTGGTGCTCCTTTCTTCATCAGTTCCATTTTTGTTATCAAGCTCTGCCAGCTTCCTTCTGATTGTGAAACCCAGACTATCTAGCATTGGTGCTCCTTTCTTCATCAGTTCCATTTTTGTTATCAAGCTCTGCCAGCTTCCTTCTGATTGTGAAACCCAGACTATCTAGCATTGGTGCTCCTTTCTTCATCAGTTCCATTTTTGTTATCAAGCTCTGCCAGCTTCCTTCTGATTGTGAAACCCAGACTATCTATCATTGGTGCTCCTTTCTTCATCAGTTCCGTTTTTGTTATCAAGCTCTGCCAGCTTCCTTCTGATTGTGAAACGCAGACCATCTTGCATTGGTGCTCCATTCTTCATCAGTTCCCTTTGTGTCATCAAGCTCTGCCAGCTTCCTTCTGATTGTGAAACCCAGACCATCTTGCATTGGTGCCCTTTCTTCATCAGTTCCCTCTTTGTCATCAAGCTTTGCCAGCTTCCTTCTGATGTGAAACCCAGACCATCTTGCATTGGTGCCCCTTTTTTCATCAGTTCTCTTTTTGTCATCAAGCTCTGCCAGCTTCCTTCTGATTGTGAAACCCAGACCATCTTGCATTGGTGCCCCTTTCTTCATCAGTTCCCTTTTTGTCATTAAGCTCTGCCAGCTTCCGTCTGATTGTGAAACGCAGACCATCTTGCATTGGTTCCCCTTTCTTCATCAGTTCCCTTTTTGTCATTAAGCTCTGCCAGCTTCCGTCTGATTGTGAAACCCAGACCATCTTGCATTGGTGCTCCTTTCTTCATCAGTTCCCTTTTTGTCATCAAGCTCTGCCAGCTTCCTTCTGATTGTGAAACCCAGACCATCTTGCATTGGTGCCCCTTTCTTCATCAGTTTCCTTTTTGTCATTAAGCTCTGCCAGCTTCCGTCTGATTGTGAAACGCAGACCATCTTGTATTGGTGCTCCTTTCTTCATCAGTTCCCTTTTTGTCATCAAGCTCTGGAATATACGTATTTGCACCAGGAATTCTCACTTTTAAGACTTTCATCTGCCAATTGTTTTGATAAACGCCCAAAAAGAAAAACTTCGATTTTCGGGAAGAACTTTTCAGTTTAGTGATCGAAATGGGAGGAATAGCTGAATAACTTAGTGAGAGTTCCATGACGTTCTTGTTAAAGTTGAAGGTAAAATCGATTATTTGATTTAAAGTAGTGTTAATCTTTTCAGGTTGTCTGAATAGAAAAATCTCAATACCATGCAATGAACTTACAGTGCTTCTTGTACTGGGTTTGTGCACTGGCAGAAATCTCGGGGGGATGATGGGGTCATGTCCCTTCCAATCTTGGAACTGGGGGACTGTCCCCCCAAATAATCTGATTTGAAATGTGTTTTTTTCGGAAGAAATGTGATGATTTGTGTCCGATTGCCACAAAGAAAAGTGAGATGAAATTGATGTCCCCCAGAATAAGCCTCAAATCTACCAGCCTTCCAATGTTGAAGACAACTCTGCTCTCCTGATCCTCCACAGCATTGTCTTTCAACTTCATAAATATTTTGAGCATCGCTAAAAAAATTACCTGAGAAACTTAAACCTCAATCTTGTGATATTCCCAAATTAAACAAAAACAAAAGGTCAACAAATCTTTCAGTTATATTTTTCAGTGATTGCAACTACCTAAATATAACGAGAATTGTGTTTCTTGAGCTCGAGTACATATGCTTGCCATAGACGTACGATGTCGGTCTTTGCAAGTGTGGGAAGTAGTCAACTGTGCTACAGTAAGGTTGATTCTGGCTCATTTTAAATAGTGCATTCATGCATGACCATGGATAAAAAACTTACCAAGGTCTTGAAACTTATCTTTCTTGATATTCTTCTGAAAATGGACAATCAAAATGCTTTAAGATTAAGAATCTCTTTGCTCAATATTCTCGCAGTACGAGCTAGAATTACTACTTCTGTCCCAACATTCAGACCGTAAGTACTTCAGAGAATGTCCTTCTCTAATGATAACTATCAGAACATCTCTTCTGGGTACTCTTCAAGATCAGGAAAGGTAGTGTTAGCATTTTTTCTTTTAGCCTAATTAAATTCAGTTCTCCCAAGCTACTAAATTCTTGTTGAATTTGAAACGTACTCAGGAGAATCATCTTTAATTCATTCACTTTGAAAACAGACGCCTTTTAGTTTCAAGGTAGAATTTAATGAAAGACATAAGCTCCGCAAAGAACTTCTGTGAACCAATTTGTTTGAATCATCTTTCAGTGGCGGATCTTGTTGTTTTGCATTCCAATTGTATAAACTTTGAGACACTTGGAATTGTACAGTGCATCTCTGGTGATCATTTCACTGTCACTCAATTTTACTATGAGAGACTCATCTTACAAATTTATAGTGCTGCACTCCGATATTCGGCTATCAATTTTAAAGGTCAAAGCAAGTGATAGGGATTTGCCTTGCAGCAGTGGATCTTTCTTATTCCAGAAGAAACATGTATTTCCAGATTTGTTGTGTGCATATGCGCATTTTCCTCGTATGTAGAAGGTCTGTTCTGCTGAATTTCTGGTTGTTCCGAATTATTGCTTTCTAAACAATACATCAATTTTCTTTTTCTTTTTTTCTTTTGCCCAACGTTGAGTAGCACGATCAACTTATTTTTTTTTATTGTAATGTAAATTACACTTCCGACGGAAATGTAACCTCAGCTTTGTTAGTTAGAAGAGTTGTTCTAAATAACACCCATCGCTTTTATCATTCAATCGTTCAAGTGATCATATCTCCTCAGGAAAACTTAACTTATTGTAAGGATAAGAGGTTCTTCTCAATTTTTCATATCCAGAAGCTATATTTCAGAATATCCAGTCTGCCGGACAAGTGAGTTTGTGAACGTTGTTCTTTGGCAAATACTACTGATTTTGCCTACCATTTTCCAATATAGTAGTTCAAAGGTCATTCCGCAGATGCTTACAACACTCAAAATTATTAATTATGTATAAATATCATTTATACCAAGTTTCGTGAATTTGCGTATAAAATGCACAATTTTGACTTAACCCTCTAGACTTGTAGTTTACTCTTAGGAGTTTCTTTTCGGACGATTTTCTCAAAAACTACTCAATCAATTTTGTTCATATTTCATATAATGAGTATAAAACTTTGTTAATAACTCTGCAACCGTGTGTAAATAACGTTTTACGAAAATATCCACAATGAGCAGTTTGCTCTTCGGGGTCGAGTTTCTGGCTCAGTGGTAGAGCGTTCACCTCTGGTGCTTGGGGTCCCGGGTTCGACCCCAGCCCCCGCTAAGTGAACTTTGTGGTGGACAAACACCGTGCGCGTGGGTTTCCTCGGGTTCTCCCGTTTCCTCCCACTTTCTTCATTCCAGAGCTTCATTCATTACTCATCATTACCGTCTCCTTTAGCCTAACCGGCATAACCATGAGACGTAAAACTCAAAGATTTCATTTTTTTCATTTCGAGGTCGAGTTTCCTTTCTGATGATGTATATATTAAAATGGTAGGTTTATATGTTTGTGGTCGAAAAATGTTTATATGTTTGTGGCTAATTCTTTTAGACAATGAGATCTCGAAAAATACAAGTGCTAGAAACGTGCTGTTTTTGATGATCGATTCCAAATTTTGTGGAGTTCTCATTTAAATTTTCAAAACGCTTGTCTTTATTTTTCTATTCCACATGTATGCGTCGTTTTAATCCTATTAGTTTAATATTGGCACTAGTATGTTAAGGTTGATACCCTTGTGAAAGGCAACCAGTAGAGGAGCTACGTATAGCGGGTTGACAGACATTTCAGGCGCTTTGTTTTAATCTGAATGTCAAAACCTATTACAAGCTGGCAACTTCGAAGGCTTGTGGACCCACAATGAGGCATACTCGGATATGGAATTACAAGAAGAAAATATTTGCATTTGGTATAATCTATCACTTATCCGAGTTTACCACAAATTCGTCCCAGCATTCTATATATTAAAATATTACATTTACATGTTTGTCTATAACGATCCACTTCCTTTGTGAGTTTTCCTGTTCTTTACTTGTGTCCATTAAGGGGCTTGCACAAATATAGTGAAAAGTGGGAAGGAGATTCACACTCATATTGAAATTGTACGTTGTGCGCTCATACTAGAACTGCGATCAAAAAGAAAAAAATACGCGATGTTCTTGATATTTCATAAATATTTAATTAATGATCCTAGGATGTTGCGTAAAACACTTCCATGGTAATATTGTTAAGGGGATATAGTTTAATCTTGGGTGTGAATAATCTTCGAGCAATGTTTTCCGGAAACGCCTTATAAATTAGTTCGTATTTCACAAGAAAAATTTAAATTAATAAACGAAGCACAACATAATTAAATATATTGAAGTAATCTAGAAATCCTGGTGTAGTAACCCGAACCTTTTATTTAATATATAGTCACCCTGCCAAAGTAGACAATATAATGACGTACCGTATAGAAACAGCTTCATCAAAATGATGAGGAAAGTTAAAATTGCAGTTTGTTTCGAACATTAATGGAATTTGATTGTAAAACAAGTGAGAGATTTTCTGAGAAAGCTACAGAACGTCTGCAACATGACATTTACGAATTCCAGAGAAGCCCTTAAGCCATCTTCTTCCTTTGTGAAGTCACTCAACTAAACTTCCGTCACTGACATATTAACTGTCTCACAGCCTTCAGGAAATACTTCTCGCTTAGCTAATATCTTCTCTTCGACTCAGTCTCACATTACCAACTCTAAGGTTTGGGAGAATGAACCAATACTAACGTTGAAATGTACAGAATAAGATTGAAATTAAGTTTTTTTTTTAAAAATAATCTTTAATTTTTCTAATAACATCCTTTCATATTTTTACAGTGGATGATAAAAGATGTGAAGTAACTTTACGTAGGTAGTCGTTAATGCTCTTGTCTTTGGACTTTGGTGCGAGCATTCCCGGATTCGATCCCCGGTGGGGAACACTCGGACGAAAAGGTGTAAAATCGCTTTCAGGTCAGCATCCTGAATGAAGTTTTCCTGAGTTTTCCTAATTTACACCAAGCAAGTGCCGGGATGGTACAGGTCCCAGGCCGTTTCCTTCCCTTTCCTCGGATAGTGTGATCGTCGAGGAACGTCATCCCTCATACATGACGGGCTAACATGGCCATAGATGCCGAAAGCCCGGAAATCCAAATTCTAATCCTAATCTTAAAATATTATAGTCGTAAAAAGTCGAATTTAATATTTTACTCGAATTTGAACATTTCGTTACCTCTGTGTGACTGAAAGTGCTTTTTTTTGAGGTACACTCATGTAAAAAAAAACTATTGTCGAATGTCTATAAATATGTTTTTAGAGGAATATAATTTGATAACGAATTTACCCAGTATTTCTTATAATGTTAGTATGTGTATAATCGCCAAAGACATGTATGCGGCAAATTTCATGTCAAAAGAGCAGTAAATAAGAACAATAAAACTTTCTTGTCCATTTAGCAACATTTTGTTTTACTCATTCTAATTTTCTTATTTATAATTCTTTTCCTATGAAATTTACCACAAATATACATTTCCCATTATACACTTAGTATCAGTATTAAAAGTACCTTGCAAAATCATTATCAAATTATATTCTTACAAGAATACAGTTATAGATATGCGACAATCATTTTGAATATGAGTGTACGTTTGTTTGATTCTTTTTGGTTTGAAGACTAGCACCGAGGATGTATAAGATGTAGATTACCCGTCGTGGAACGACTGTCCAGTAGGAAAAATGACAACAAACAACACCCTTTGCTTATACATTTTTATTGCGAATAATTTATGTGCTAGCAGTGTGTCTCCTCCGTATGTGTACGCTTACGCATGCCACTTTGTTTAAATTTTAGCCGCTAGCTAGGACGAATATATTCTTTTGTCACAGAAGAAGCTTACTTGAAGACGTGTTGTATTCACGTTTGTTATTGAGAATGAAATCGAACAATTTTGATGCTGATCAGATTTTGGAACTTCTTTACAAGGATTCAGGTTCTGATGCATGATCTTTTAAAGTTCGTCCACAAAGAAAAATGAAATAAAATCATTACATTCCACGGTTATGCCGGCTAGGCTAAAGGACACGGTGATTGACGAGAAAGGAAGGAAATGGTAGCATGAAGAAAGTGGAAGAAAACGGGAGAACCCCGAGAAAACCCACGCACAATGTGTTTTCCATAATAAAGTTCAGTTGGCGCGAGCTGGGATCAAATCAAGGACCCCATGCACCAGAGGTGAACGCCCTACCACTTTTTTAAATTACAAACTTCCTGACTTATTTTCTACTTGAACCACTTTTCAGGACTACTACACACGACAGGGACACGAACACAGAAACAGCAAGGACAGTTAAAATTCTACCCTTGCTACTACAGAGAGACTCGAACACCCAATGAGTTTCATCTGACGATCATCAGACTAGCGCGTCAGACCGCTCGGCAACACCCACCAGCTACCATCGAGCTACCACGACTTCTTCATCCGCACAGAGTTAACGTGGATTTCACATAACATGACGTCCCACCGAAATCAAATCTCAGACTCCCATCCGAGTCTCTTGGCTGTGCTGAGAGATTTTAGTATGTCTGTTCAATTATGTGCTGCAGCCTAAAAACCTCACTTACCCTCGTTCTAAAACCTACTTTTATACTGTAGTTAACCTCTCGGTGCAATCTACCTACGTGCTAGTGATCTCCCCTTCACATGTTTCCTACCTTCCTACATTGTAGTAACCTTCTATTCTTCATATGTTTCAAAACCACTGAGCCGTTGTGACTTCTGCAGAGCAATGTTTAAAAGACATAACTTCTAACTTATTTACAACATATTGGGATAGAAGTGTTTTTTTTTTTAATCTTAAAGAGGATGCTTGGGGAATATGAGTAAGACTACAATATTTAAACACTCGTCTACCTGCATGGTCAAGCTGCGACTTGAAACCTCGCGTTATTAAAAGGTTATTTTCCACAAGAATTTTCCACATTTTCCTGCTAATATCCACAAATAAGGATAATTTACTGCAGACTACAAATTGAAAATTGCGAATTCATGAAAAGAGTTACTTTGTTAATATTTTATTAACGATGAAATTCGCTTTTTGTCCCAAATTTGAGCATCTCAAACGTGTATGTCAGTTTGTCTACTGGATATATGGTAGGCATACGTCTTCCCAAAAGTGATTAGGATGTTGTATCATGAAGTTATTGTTGTCAATAGAGCTTTCGATGGAGGAAATAGTACTCATAGTTGATTGTTATTTCCACTCGTATGGAAGAAGTTGTGAAGGAGATGATCTTAACGAAATCGGAACAGTTAGAATGACACGTAATAAGCAGACAGTTAGGAAATTAACTGAAGGCAAAGCTCCTAGGAAACAGCTCGCTACCAAAGCTGCAAGAAAGAGTGCTCCAGCTACCGGTGGAATTAATCGTTACATGCCTGATAGTGTGGCTTTGCTAGAAATTCGCCGTTACCAGAAGAACACAGAATTGCTTATCCGAAAGTAACCTTTCAAACGACTCGTCTGTAAAATTACACAAGATTTCAAGACAGATATTCGCTTCCAAAGCTCAGCTGTCATAGTTTTACAGGAGGCAAGTGAAAGTTATCTTGGGCTTTTTGAAGATATCAACCTGTGCGGTATTCACGCAAACAGGGTTACAATCATGACTAAGGCCACTCAACTTGGATGTCATTTTCATAGAGAATGTGCATAAGTTTTGAGCTTTGGAATTTACTTGAACGATGGTTGGTTGAATGGTTGCTTAGTGTCCCTTTCAGCATCTAGAGTATATGAAAGGTGAACCTGAGCTCCGCCGGGAAGGGGACCGAGTTTGAGAAAGACCTAGGAGAATTCCGAATCAGATTCAATAAAAAGGCACCAAGTAGAACCGTTATATTGTCTACTGGCATGTTTGATGTTTAAAATATTCGGCATTTTTATCACATCTATGAGGTTTCAAATACAAAAGATTTTTCACATTGCAAATTTCAGGTTTCAAATATTCATAATTTTCACATGATACATTTCAGATTTTGAATATACAGGATGTTTACACCATACAAAATTTGGACTGAAAGTAACTCATAATCCGCTGCAGCATGGTAATAATAATGACTAGAGAAAAGAAATTTTGTAGTTAGAAGCATTGATTCTTTGTTCTTTTAGAAGTGTCACTTAATAAATGGTTTACTTGCTTCACTGCATTGCAGCCATCTTTGTTTCCATGACCCAAATGCACGTTCGTAAGCCTCTTGTAGTTGATCATTACATCATTTTAAAAATTTTTATAAATACAATGAACTCGTCATCTGGAAACTATTTCCACGAAAATGAGGCTTCAGTTGTGCAAACAGATATAAATTCGATGACGATGGACTGAGATTGTTTGCAGGTTGTTACAAACACTACTGTATATTTTTTTTTAATCATGAGACTAGCTTGCTAACACTATACGCATTCAGAATCAAGGCCGTAACTTTTGGGGGGCAGGGGGCAACTACCCTTCCAGGAAAGCTCACGGCCGTTCGAGGGGGGCCCATTTTAAGACAAAATTTTCTTACTCCATATACAATACGAACGTGAAATTATAAATTAAGCATCAACACTAGAATGTAGGTACACTACATTACATCAACAAAACAGCACACAAAAGGTCAATAAAACAAAAGTGGCTCGTGGGGCCCATTTCAGTAAAAAACGTCTACTATTAGGGGCCCTAGAAATAATATTTATTAGAATGGCTTTGAAATTTGTCAATATTCTCCCTTTGTTATGTATGGAACGAGCCCAGAAACGTAACTAACGGCTCTGTAGACCTTGCCGTGCAGAAGGGTCCACAGGTTCCGGGGGGGGGGGGGCATAAAGAGTAAGAGAAAAATGGAAAGAGGGGGCCCAAAGATTAGAAAAACAACTTTTCTAGGGGGGGGGCAAATACGGTATTAATGCTTTCTCCCCAGAAAAAAAAATCTAAGTTACGGCGCTGTTCAGAACACCTTAAATTTGAAGAAAATTAGTTGGTGGTGTATGCAAGGCTGTAGTCGAGAGTATACAACATACAGCCTGTGCATAATCCTAATCATTAGAACATACCTTATGCTTCAGGACGTATAGTACTTTATAACTTTGTTTCGTTCATGTGTACTTATTTATTTAATCGTGTTATGACTCCAGTAATAAAGTGACTATATCACTATCTTTTCTACCCCATTCGTTACCACTGTTCAAGTGTATTGGTCATGCAAAAAGAATCCATTTCTTTGACTACTCTGCGATCATAAAGGAGAGAAAGAGAGAGGGAGAGATGGATTACGTAAACTCTTGTCCAAGTTCATGTTGTTTTGTTCAGTGAATATCAGTACGAAAGCTATAATTAATTGTGATATTCATATTTCCACCTTAATCCTTACCACACTCTTGTTAATTCCTTCTCGTACATCGGGCGCGATTTTCTTGTTCCTTCTCGCAGGAGGTTGGTTCCTTCTGCATACTTATACCCATATATGTTATTAATGAATTGACTTACTTAAGGATTACATTATCAAGATAATAGCATAAAACATTATCACAGCCTTTATATTTTAATGAAATTATTACTATATGTATTTTATATTGTTAGTTATAAAAATTCTTCTTTATTGTCATATAATGTAAGACAGGGTGTATCGAAACAACACCGACAACGTTTGGGAGGTGATTCCTGATACCAGGATAAGACAAAAAAATATAGACCAACTTGGGTGCACAAATGCTTCCTTTCTGCTGGAGTTAGGCTGCCGAAAACATGGAAAAAAGAACTTTAAAGGTCCATAGTTTCAAAAATGTGACCTACTGTAGTCGGGTGAAGATTTCACTTAGGAACTAGCATGTGCCCTATCCAAATACCCATGTTTCAGAATCCTACGGAACTTCCAAAACAATTTTTATAGAGGTAGTTTTTAAGTACTTCAAATTACATGCCCGTAGCCAAAAATTGTTACGTGAGTACCTTAGAATTCTGAAACATGTATTTTTGGATATCGCACATATTAGTTCCTAAGTGGTCTTGACCCGGCTATGGTAGGTCCCATAGTTTTCTAGCTACGGACCTTTAAAGTTCATTTTTATATTTTCGGCAGCCTATAACTCCGAAAGAAAGCATTTGTGCACCCAGGTTGGTCTATACGTTTCGTCTTATCTTGGAGTCAAGAATCACCTAACAAATGTTGTCGGTGTTGTTTTGAAACACACTGTATATTAAGCCAATCATAGATGCTCACTAAACAGTGTATCCCTGTGAAAATGTTTGGACTACAACCAGTGGCGGCGGTTGGACGTTAAAAGTGAGGGGGCAAGACATGATCTGAATATTTATATATAAATGTTAGTTTTCCTGGTTGTTTCTAACATTTTGTTTGACGAAAGGTTGTATAACTAATAGGATACTATATTTTCAGTTAAAATACCGTATATCGTATATAATAGTTTATTAAGTAAATTGAGAAGAACAACGCAAGTAGATACTAGCCCTTTGTACTCTTAAACAACGAAAGTGTAAGAAGAGATTTGATTCGTCTCTCATGAACATCTTAAAATTCTGTCTGGAAAATTGTGTGATCAGATTATTTAATAAATTTGCAAAACAAATAAATAGAAAGGATAATATTAATCATAGTAATGAATAATGATGCTTGTTTTGCAAAAGTTATATTGAAACTGAGGATTAATGAAAAACTTAATATTTAATTCCACACATGCTATTAAATGTATGTTATTACTCTTAGAAAATGAAAGACAGTAAATACTACAAGCATATGCTAAGACATTTAAAGAAATATTTGCTTTTGCAACTTCTTGAAATATGTTCGTTGCCATTAGGTGCAGATTTCACTTTCTTGGAACACATCAAAACACAACAATACTTACAATACACACTTCTGTTATACAAAATAAACTTAAAACCTAGAATTATGTTCAATTTACTAAATTTTATTGTATATACACTCGTACATCTTTAAACACAACACTTCACTCGTATATTACACTACAAAACAATGGAAAAGGTAGAAGTTGTTTCTTATCACGCTCTTTTTAATCGATATTCCTTACTTTAGAAAGAAGAAAAGACATTTTAGGAACTGTCAATTTTTGTGCAATTAAAGAATAACTTGTGAAATAGGCCCTACTTTTTTGCATAATGTTCTTTCGATTAGGTTCAAAGCGGCTCACTAACATATCGAGCCCTTGTAAGAAGAAATGAAAGTATGCTGAAATTGTGCTCCAATAGGTTATTTTTTGGGGTTATTTTCTGTGGCGATTAAAACGTAATTACTGTAGCTTTCTTTACTCCACGGGAAGACAACCAATACGTATTCACGCAACAGCAAATATTATATGGTAGCATTTTTTCCTATTAATCAGTAACACATACAAAATCGTTACATTTCCAAATATACATTAATTGGTTACTTAAAAAAAGTGCGGGGGCAACTGCCCCCCTTTACCCACCTAATCGCCGCCCATGACTACAACACTGGATGTATGGAAACGAATAAGTGCATAATGATCCAAAATTACTGACATACGAGGGACAGTCAAAAAGTTCCCGGAATTTTGTTGTAGCTCTTGTTCCATCTCTCCTGCGATTGGTGGAAACATTAAAGAAAGGCCTCTTTTGGCATCTTCCGAAGTCTTGCCGTCGCGTTAATTTTGAACTTTTCTTCATTGGCGAAACGGACAAAGTCCAGTTTTAGGTGCAAAAAAGCCAAACATCCGATATTTTTAAAGCTATCAAACTCTCTGAATCAAATTTTCCCAATTTTACACATAAACTTGATATTTGGGCGTTGCTCGATCTGGGAAATTGCGCCTACTAATCACTACATACTATTCCGCTCAGCTACATACTAATAAACTGTCTGTTATGACCTGTTCACACTAGTCAATGTCATAATTAGGCAAGCTTAGCACTGTACTGGTACAAGATTTCTTTGGTTGACGGGAGATGTCACTAGTATGCAGAAGCGATACACGCACGTGACATCTCTTCAAACCAAGGATGTTATAAAATAAGGATCTGCTCATATGTATCTTCATTCTATTAAATCAATGAAGCCCAAAAACAACCGAGCATCGCCAAGTCTGATTGGCTACTCTCGTTTCTTGCATCGTCTGATTGGCTACTTTCGTTTCCGCCATGATTGTTGGCTCAAAACATTGCGATCCTATTGGGCAGAGTGGGGAGAGTAGTGCTGGCGGAACTGTGACGTATGGCTTCAAGATTTTGTTGATAAGGGCAGATCCTATATTTTATAAGATCCTTGCTTCAAACCATCAGTGAGTTCGCCAACTCCCATCAGTCAGGTATGGGAAGAGTTCGACAATTGTCAGTGATGCCAACTCGTGGTAAAAATCCCATTTTGTGGGATTTGTTGACATTAATTTTTTGAAAAGAGATAAAGGGAAAATTTTGTCGCAATTGGAAGCATATATGGAATTTTTCGTATATTTATTATACTTCATTGACAGAGCATAATTGGCTATGAACGGGAAGTAGACCAATGAGTCCTCAGTAATCTTGCAATCAGTTCAAATTGTTAAATTTTGTTAAAAAAAAAAAACTCCAAGACTTGCAAATCATGCTCTGGTATTTTTTTTTTTAAAGAAATTAACCGAAAAATAAAATACAAAATGAGAATTAACCAACCACTTTCAAGCTATAACACTTTGAAATAGGATACAAATTTAAAGAAACATCCTGTATGTATATATATTATATCTATTTAAAGAGGTACAGTAAAAGGAATTAGCCGCTCATTCCTATTCTTTTGACACAATGGTCCCATTAACAGTGTTAAATACGTTGAATATATTATATCTTGCCTTAAATAAGAAATCAAGATAAATAAGAAATCTAAACATGACTAGATAAGGCGTATATTTACTACCATATATCGGAAAAAGAAGCAACCCATTCACAGAATTGTTTGTTTAGCATGGAAGCACGTGTTGGTGTTCTGTTTCAAGGGCGTAAAAACAGTATGGATGGTTTGAAAAGAGATGATTATGCGTTATTTTTTTTTCTCTCAAACAATAGCGCGTGTAGATTACTTTTTATTATTATTATTATTTCCTCTCCGTTTCACTTCAACTTTTTTCTTTCTCATAACCTAGTTCTGAAAAAGTTTCGTATTCCAAGTTAAAAAAGAAAGTAAAGTAACCCTTTCAGTGCGATATTTTCCGTACGATCACCTCTTCCACAGAAAGCCATTTTTCTGTGCGTTCTTTCAGAAGTGGGCCGTCCAGCAAAAGGGCAAATGGAAAGTTAATAATCGCTACGCACACTATCCATGGGTCCACGAAGTTCTGAATGTTAGCTACTGTTCGGTTGAAAGAAGAAAATGAGAGAGAGTCCTAGGCGAGAGACCGTTTAGAGAACGACGTATGCGACGACCATCTACCACTAAACCCATTCTACTAGCTTTTTTTCCTACTGTTACTATATATACACGCACTCTACAGACTTAATGGCCCTTGCCTCCAGTGTCGAAAACAACGATTGGATAGAGAGAGGACAAGCGTAGCCATTTTGCTGTTGGCCACTCAACCATTTCCAGGGAAGACAAATGACGATCACAGGACAGGGCTAGTTTTCACCTCCCTGTTTTGCTATTGTTGTTATTCACACAGAACATTCACTCACACGAAAACAGTTGCAAAATATACAATTTCATTCGTACACACACACATACACACACACACACTGACATACACGTTCATGTATGCATCTACCGCACCCTGTTGGGTCATTTTGGATGCAATTCTGGCATTGTTTAAGTCGACAACATTAAAAAAAGAAAAGAAAGAAATAGTTTGGTAAATTATAGCCTAAACGAAATCAGTGGTTCGGAATAGACTTTTGTTGGTATTGTTGTTGTTACTTTATTTTCGTTCGAAGTTTTGGTCGTTTTCTGTCAAATTAAATCAGCAGGTCATAAATATATTTGAAACATTATTTCAAAACAACCATTTCGAGTAAATGAAGTACTCATAAATTAAAAAGAAAAAAAAAAAAACACAAAATGAAAGATATTCAACATTAATCAGTAATTCATTAGTGTGGTGTAAGAAACGTGATCTACTAACAACGAAAACATTGTAGCACAACTCTTACACTGAACTATGAAATAACAAAAAAAGAAAAAAAGAAAAAACGAAATTAATTATCTCTGTTATCCATAGTTCGTAAAAAGAAAAGGTAATAAGTGCGAAGTCACAAGTGTTAAGTTACGTTCATGTATATTGAGAACACGGATTTCATCTTAATTACTTAAAATATATCTTGGACAGCTTGTACTTAGATGAATTTTACATTGATATTTCAGAGGCTTTTGACTTGAGTAGCCAAGAGTTTCCTCTACCTATATCTGTCACACATACAGGTACATCATATAAAATATTTTCACTAATTAATACATGCTAACTGATAACATGCATCATCTCTCTTATCTGTTACTATTATAGCTCTGTTTCCATGATACCTGGCATACCCCAAGGCAGTGATTTTTATTTACAACTTTCTCTACCATAAATATATAACTCACCAGATTGTTTGTTTTTATACATGGTAATTAATGTTACGTGTGGAAAAAATAGTCTCTAGTTAACGTGGATATTAAGTTCATCCTGTTTTACAATGCTACGATATTAAGTAGTATCAAATTATTTATTGATTATTTGTTATTATTTAGTAAGTACACTACAATACACTACACAACAATATAATACAATACACAATAACAAGACATTGACATACTACTTTGTAGAATCAATGTGATGTAATCACCAACTTTGTCAATGACCGACTGCCAGCGTTCAAGTAAAACTTGACTGCCTTTTCTGTAGATCTGTTGTGGTTATGTAGAAATATGTTATCCAGTTGTAGGCCCGGGCTGAGATACTAATGAGGGCGGTGGCTATATATATATATATTAGGTTTGAGTCTGGAAATGTTTCTCCCACCTTTCTCGATCTTCAGCTTCGTCTTTTAAGTCCCAATATTTTCTTCTTTTCTTGAAATTATCCATAAGTTGTATTATTATTCTTCCTATTCCTCATTTCCTTCCGTCTTTCCTTCTATGGCGGGCGGTCCGAAGAAGACACTCTCTTCGCAAGATATGTCAACTGCAATCAGCCACTGGTCCTCTATACTGGGGGTTGTGACATATAACTGAAACATATAAATTCTAGTTAATAAAAAATATTAATATCTAGTGAACATAGGAATTAGTACTTCCCCTTCATGCAATTAATTTGCCTGCCGTTTTGTACATGTCTTACTCCCAACGACCACAATTTATTTAATGCTTCAAGCGGATTTGGTCTAACGAAAATAAAGAGAATAAAGTTAATAAATAATAATTAATTACGCAAAAGTATATAAAAATGATGCATAAAATATAAAATATATGTAACAAATGTATGTTTAAAGATAGTAAAGTAAGAACAAGATAATTTTAAGAATCAAAGTAAATCAATAAATTTATGTGAAATGTGTAATAATAATTATTTGAGCTAGCTTGCAATTCGCTTTAGGTAATATATATATATATTTTGTGTGTGTGTGTGTGTGTGTTTGTGTGTGGTATTATTGTAATTACTGGTGATAAGAACATCATTCGACTGTAAATGCCTTGGATGGGAACTCATTAATGTAAACTTCATTTGGTAACAATACCTAGCAATTGTACAATTTTGAAACTTATCAATTTAAAATTCAAAATTTGAGTTTCATAGGATTTTAGTCTATAATATCATATTTATATGTAGTAAGACAACAATGGATTAAAGGAGATAGGTTTTCTCTTAACCTGGGTTGGTTAAATGTGACTTACTTTGTTTTTCTTTTTCTTTTCTTCTTTTTTTAAAAATCGAAAATTCCTATGTAATTTGAAGTGATAAACCCATTGGTACAGGTCTTGATTTCTGAAAGTGAGCGCATCAGGTTCAAATAATGTCACAAGTCAAAAAGCCGTACCATAGTATTAACTATTGACTATTGTGTGCTCATCCTCATAACATATTTAGAGATTCACTCAACGTGAAACTGAACCAGTGCTGTCAGTTTGCAGGAAATTTACCGTACAACGAGAAATTCTTAACTGGCGGAAATGAAATTTTTTTTTTATTTGAAATAGGCTGAAGACCAGATTATCATAGTTTAAACTTTAGTAGCTCTTTTATATTCTTTCCTACTTCCCTCTTCCACACATAAAATACACACTTTTACATTTCAAGATGCAAAAGGTTTGCATAAATCTCTGGGAGTCATACTGCCTACACCTACGCAACGCAAAAATGCAAATATACTGCAAATTTTATGATAATTGATACAGCACTTACAGGTGCTTGCCTGTAAGCCCAGGTGGCTTTTTACTTTAATAATTTTAGAGTATATTTTCAAACATATAGTATACAATAAGTTAGGTTAGAATTATGCAGAGAAGAGGTTGCCGTGGCGAAAAGTGAGTATATAGTACTCCTATATTCTTTGTTTATTTTATCCCCTTATTTTATATTATCCTATATTATTTTATATCCCTATATACCTATATTATTAGCGGCTTCTTTTTGTTTATTTCAGTCTTTTCTCTTTTTAATTTTGTTTATAACTAGCTGAATAACCCATTATTCGTATGGGGGCTGTATTTGGAAGTCAACCCTGTGGGATTATCACCATTCATTTCAACGACCGCGAAAACTATGGGCTTGACACTAATATCGGTCATTTGGGCTATTTTTACGTCCCGGTATTTCACGCCCCTCTGACCCCCGGCCAACATACAATGGTAGATGAATTTGCAAGTCATCTCTAATGGAAATGTCACCATTGATCTCAGCAACCGCGAAAACTATGCACATAGGTCATTTTGGATTACTTTTACATGTCTCGGTATTCCCGTCCTCGGTGACCCCCGGCCCGCAGCCAAATAGGGTAAATTTGGAAGTTAATGCAATCAGAGTTTCACCATTGACCTCAGCGACTGAGAACACTGTGAAATCGACAGTAATATCGTTCATTTTCTAGTACTTTTATATGTCCCGGTAAATGCCACCGTTAGATCCCCCTGGTTCGAATTTTGAAAAAAAAACACGCTTTTCCTTGGTCTGGAGCCTGGATCAAGGTATCCGTGACCAAAATTTGGTAACTCTCGGTCAACTTGTCTGCTCCCCAGGCTGGTCTCGGTAAACGCCCCCTCTGAGACACCCCAGGTTCGAAATTTGAAAAGAAAACATTTCGTCTTGTCTGGGACCTGGACCAAGGTCCCCGTGACCAAATTTTGGTAACTCTCGGTCCACCCGTCTGGTCCCCAGGTTGCACACAGACAGACAAACACACAAACAAACTTTTAAAATTTTATTTATATATTAGATAATACCATTAAATATATATTTGTATCTAATATTCTTAATCATATTCATATAATTAAATTAATAATTAAGATGGTCGTAAATGATGCATTTCTAGTATATATACATATTTATTAATAAAATTACCAATTTTAATCTTTATTTAAGGTACAATTCCCCATACTCCTGTTTTTGGAAGTAAATATTCAAATACGCATAAGTTGATTAGTAAATATCAAAACATAAAACATTAAAGTTACATGCATTGAGTTTGATTATACGCATTTAACATGCTAAACTTGCTAACAATTTTCTGTCGCAAAATTATAACAAATTTCAGTGAGATTTGTTTCGATTTAAAAAGAAAAAGAACAGAATTTAAATATTAGTAAAAGTCCAGAATTCAGTTCATGAAGTCACAACATATCAATTATAACAGATGAGGCGACATTCTGTTAAAAAGGAGGAAATTTTCGCTCAATCCTGGCCTTGAATTCGGTAATGCATAATATGTATTTGCATCATGTATTCCAAATAACCCAAATCAACAAAATAATCATATTTACTTCTAAATGTTACCTTGGCTGGAAATCTGTTGAAATTGTAAATTTCTTATTTCGATATAATTAACTTTCGACAGAAAATAAGTTTAAAATACCTAACTATAATATTCCAAAGATATGATTTTTCGTATACGGCAATGTTTGTATTCTGAACTTTCAACTATTTGTATGCCATATTTCAACTGTATTTATTGCTATAATAAGTACTTTCTTCTCTCATAAAATTTCAAGGATACTGAATACATTATGCGGATCACTGTCAAAGCTGTACACGTACTTATTTTTAATACAATCTTATATTCTAACTCAAACTCAAACGCAACAAAGTATTATAGAACAGCAAAACTTAACTATAGAAAACTTGATAACTTGAAATAACAAAAGTATGGTGGCTCAGTGGTAGAGCGCTTACCTCTGGTGCATCGGGTCCCTGGTTCGATACCCGGCCAAGCAAGTTTGTGATGGACAACATCGTGCCCGTGGGTTTTCTCGGTGTACTCCCCTTTCCTCCCACTTTATCATTTCACCAATTCTTCCATCATCATTCACTCACTTTAATCATCCGTCTCCCTTAGCCTAAAGACGGGATAATAATGGGACGTTTAACCAAGGATGTTATAAAATAGAGGATCTGCCCTTACAACGAAATCTTAAAGCCATACGTCAGTTTCGCCATTCCTACTCTGCCCACTCTGCCCAATAAGATCGCAATGTTTTGAGGCAACAATCATGGCGGAAACGAAAGCAGCCAATCAGACGATGGCGGAAACGAAAGCAGCCAATCAGACGAGCCGATGCTCGGTTTTTTTTTTTTTTTTTTTTTTTTGGCTTCATTGATTTAATAGGGCGAAGATACATACGGGCAGATCCTCTATTTTATAACATCCTTGCGTTTAACTGAAAGATTTTCCTTTGAAATAACAAAATAGTGACAAGTGACCGAAATGTGGAGAGTAGAGTACAACACTTGCTACTCTTGCTTTTTCTGTCCGTGATAGTTGCAGGCTACTTCACACACATTCTCGATATTAACACAGCGAAATCTCTTCACACACTGTCTTGTCAGGGTTTGAAAGTCATTATAGCTGCTGTAGCTGTGAAAACAACATTGTACTTTCGTTTCTACGCCTGCTACAGAACTAATCCTTTTTGATACTAAATAAACTTTTTGATACAGCCTGTGTACCAACACTGTTTCGAATTACGATCCAGATACATCAAACACGTGAGCAATTCCTTTAGTATTCACTGACAATTTGGAGAGTTCAACTCACAGTCCGTCATCATGAGGCGATCACTCAAGTTTATAATTTTATTTTGTCTTATCATTTATGGAAAACATTACCTTGTTCGATTAACACAATGATGGTAGTAAACTCCTCGAAAATTACTTTTAAACGTATTTCTGCCCGAATTAGTTTTCCTTTAACTTTTATATCAACCCCTTTCTTTAATACTTTTGCTTAGTTGCACTCCGTTTCTCTTCGTATGACTTCTTTACAACACCCTTCCTTTTGAGGGTTAGAAAACAGGCTACTGGAAGGGATAGCTTTCTTTATTCTTACCCCCCGCCGCGCCGCGTACAGCATCTTCTTTTCGTCCTTACTTTGCTCCATTAATAACACGAATGGAAATGAGTTTCAGGATAAGAAGAACTGAAATACAGAGCGAGAGAGAGAAGAGGAAAGGAAGGAAAAAAAGAAAAGCTGACAAGGCCTGAGCGAGCGCACAGAGTAAAGAACTGTTCGTCGAAACGCAGAACGAACTCAAAAGGGCGGAGCAAAACATACTAATGAATTTCTGATGAACGTTGCCGCTGCTGAAAAGAGAAATGTCGGAGAGTCTCGACTCAAGTTTCTACTATGAATGAAAATAGAGAAGAAAATATACAAAAAGAAAAGAAAAAAAGAATAACAAAGAAAATAAAACTCAATAAAAGATGTCGAAAACGCAGAAGACAAATAATAATCGTTTTTAGAACTACACAGTAACCGTTTCTCAACACAATATAATTCGTAGAAAGAGAACGGAATATATATATTTGTTCCCAAACGAACTTTCGCCTCTAAGATAAGCTTTTAGCTGTTCCAGGAAAAGGAAAAGAAAGGAGACTAATGACCTGGTTAAAAAAAAAGGAAGAAAGCAAAAGAGAGGGTGTGATGAATATGAAAGGGCAAGAAGACGATGAATTGTGTCAGTTTTTTCTGTCGTTGTGAAGTAGGGGAAACAGAAACTCAAGCAATAGATGCAAATTTTGTGTCAAGCAGTTCATGATTGTGAGAGACTATCTCTTTAGTTTTATTGCATTATTCCCTTTAACATACGCAGACTTACTTTCTTATAGTACGCTATGTACTACACACTTTTGGTTGAAGGAACACCAATTATAAGTACAAAATTTTGCTGCACACATCTTGAAAAATCTCCTGCTACGAACACCAAGCTATCATATTTAAGTTTATTTAGGTCAATGTGCTTATACATTTGAATAGTCATTGTGCCTATATATTGGAATAGTCACAGCGCTTATATGTATTTACTTACCTATGTATTTCTCCTTATACGAATAGGGCTTTCAACGTACCTGGCGTCACAAAATGATTTGTTTTCGCTTTCATTTGCAGTCATATTTTCAACGAACTTAAAAAAGTTCGTTACTGAATTCTCTATGTCTGTGTGTGTGTGTGTGTTCATACACTATAGTTACGGTGACCATATTTATGTTAGTGAAAATCAGGACATTTTTTTAAAAGTCAGTCCCCTCAGCCGCTGGCGTAGGTAGCTTTTTAATTCTGCGGGGGAAGGGGGGTCTAAATTATCTTTCCACCAAAAGTTATATAAGTGCCACACGTTTTAATATATTTAACTAAAATCTGGGGGACGTGTCCCCGATCTCCCCTCGCTAACGACGCCTGTGCCTCAGCCACCGGTTTTATCGCTTAAGCTCTCAACCCTCTTTTGCCATGAAACATTATTATTATTATTAAGATAAAATCCAAACCTGTTCACATGATAGAAGTAGTTTGTAACTTATTTGCTATGTTTACTTACGTTCCTCTATTAAACAATGACATTATTCCTAGTGCTAATTATTCTAAAGAACGAACCTTGCAATAACGGAGAGAGTAAAAGAAAAATAAATGCATATTAAATATGTTCATTGTACTACTCTTTTTCAGCGTTCATAGAGGTAGACGGTTTGGGCTCTTGCCAGTGATATTTCTCTGATGAGGCCAGAGCATTTAATACGTTAGCTGCCAGGGGTGAATTTTGTTGTTTACCGGTAGAGTGCCAAACGTACGTACTTACATTATATTTGTTTTGTTCATATTTTTTAAGCATAATGGTAATGCTGAAACATAACCTAAGGCGATGTATTGAATCCGCGCGCGTGAAACTTGGGGGTCCGATCGGACCTACTTGTGTATTTTTTGTTTTGAGCTAGAGGATAAATTACAGTTGAACTGGCAACTCTGTTTGATAGTCATTTTTCATTATTATATAAATGAGCTAGCTAGCTTTGTATAAGAAGTTGATGAGTTCCTGCTGCTTTTAGTGCTAATAAGTAGTTTCTTTGTGCAATGAAAAACGAAGAAATATGTGCAGAACTTAATGTCATTTGAAGTAACAATATAGTAATCTAGACCTTTCTGAAAATTCAACAAATTGACGGGGACTTCACAATACTGGCATCTTGTTAAAATAAATTAGAGTAAGCCATTCAAAAAGCAACACGTAGGTCTGATCGGCCCTACAGAAACAGCAAATGCTTGTTAATTGATATTCAGCACCTCTAGCGGCGTTAATCAGCAACATCTAATAAAAAAAATTACAGCGTACATATCTCCTATATTGTATGTGATAGAAACACTACAGATCATTAACACTAGAGGCAGCACTTTAAAATACAAGCACTGTAAGGACAACTCGACAAATTAAAAATCGTGGGTCCGATCGGACCTACGAAGACATTTTCTTAGACCACTCCAGTAGGTCCGATCGGACCCACATGGCAGCTTTAAAAGATTGTTTTTCTTGATTTTCTCGTACATTTCTGTACACGTTTGTGAACAGTTCACCTGTATTACTAAAGTTGATTTTACACAATCAATGGACATCACGGACTTTTCATCACCATAAAAGTTGTTTATCATTGAAAATGCCCGCTCGACCGAAGCATTTGTTCCCGGCGAGAAAAGACCAAACTCAACAAACATCTTAAGATTCGGAACATTTATATAATCTTTATATATATAGTCCTGGAATATGTAGTCCTGGAATATGGTTAACCACCTTTGTTCTGATGAAAGCTTCTGGTTTGTCCACTCGGACAAAACAGTCTCTGTAAGATATGAGTTCAGCACACTTAGTTCGTTAAACAAATCGTCAAATGAAATAGGCGGCATACTATCTTGAAAAAGAGTCCAACTTTCTTCTACTTCTTCCCATTTTAGCTGCCTCTTTAAATCTATCCAAGACAGTTGACTCAGGCTTTCTACATTTGATTTCCAAAGATCTAAATAGGTTATGCAATGGTCATAAAAAGAAGACACAGTCTCCTTCACCTGTTGTAAGTCACAGCCTTGTCCTGCAGCAAAATTCTTTTTTGAAGGTCTTTAATTTTCGCCGGTAGAAACGAGGACTATTTTCTGTCAATCAAGTTCTTTTTTACAACATCGTGAAAAGAGATGCACAATTGCAACATCGTGAAAAGAGATGCACCAAAGCCACAATTCTCGATTTGGATCTTCAAAAAACGATTTTAGAACCACAAGAGGATTTGCTTGGGCAGAAAAATAGTTTCTGAGTGGCTCCATCATTTGTAGAACACGTTCTAAAGCAGGTAAAAGTCTGAGCCATCGTGTGTTCAAATGAGACAACAGTTTATGGTACTCAGCATCAGGGCCGCCCACAGGGGGATGTATGGCGCAAGCTGCGCCATTGAGAAAAATTTTGGGGGGGATTTTACTCTACTTTCGAACTAGCAATTTTACTGTCGGAATAGCATTAAAACACGATTTTGAGAAGCTAATTTTCAAAAATTTTCCGGGGTGAACCACCGTACCCCCTGCTTTGATACTCGATGAATGAAGTACCGCGCAAGTAGCCGTATGAAAGGAAAGGTTGGTTCGTTTTAAGAGAGAAGGGGCGCCCACAGGAGGGATGAATGGCGCAAGTTGTGCCATCGAGAAAAAAATTGGGGGGAATAAAAAAAATTGGGGAAGAATTTAACTCTAATGTCGAATAAGTAATTTTGCTGTCGTCAGAATAACATTGGAACACGATGCGATTTTTTTAAATCTTGAGAATGAATCCCCCTACCCCCTGCTTAGAAACTCTGAATGAAGTACCGCGCAAGTTGCTATATGAAAGGATGACGCCAAGTTCTGGTGAACAACAGTTACAAACACTCAAGGAATCGCTTTCAAATTTAGATTTGAAACTTGCCTATGTTGTCTGTTGAAAATTATAAAGTAGTTTGACATAATTGTGAGCTAGTGGTAACCATACAGACAACCTGCCAAGTTTCAAATCTAAATTTGAAGTGAGCCAGTGAGTGTTTGTAACTGTTGTTCACCAGAACTTGGCGCCTATTTATGTGATTTCAATTCTTTTTAAGGCCACTCGTACTTGACACTTTTACAGGAATGTTTTTTGTTGGATATCACTTCTTTTTGTAGGCTAATTTCGAGGATAACATTTTCTTTTGGTATCAAACTCAATAACTTGTAACTTGCGTCTTACTTTTCATGTACAAGGGAATTATATCAATATTTTGTAAAGAAAAAAAAAATAATACTACTAATTGTAAAAAAAGAATACCTGTGCCATACACAGTGTGTAGAAGTTTTTATACCCTTCAATATCCTTATAGAACATATTTAGTATTGTACACTACCAAGACTACTAATAAAAGTAATGCCATTTTTATAACTACTCCTGCCCCTACTACTACTACAAGCATTCTATAATACTACTACAGGAAATAAAAACAACAACAAAAATAACAATTACTAGTACCATAAAAACTACTGCTACACTGGGCAATTGTTTTTAGAGGACTTGAGTTTTGAGGAGGGAAGAGATTATTACTTTTTGGGGGGAGTGCGCCATCAGCTTTGGGGGGATGGGCACCCCTGCTCAGCATCAATGAATGCGCAGAACTCCTTCAGTTCAGCCACTCGAACTGTGTAAATACGGAAAAACTTAAACAATTTCACAATTATTACCTCGGCAACAACAGGAAGTGTATCAGCAGCATTGTTAATGCAGTTATTGATAACATGAGCCATGCATCCTACGCCAACTAAGGAATTTTTAGTGCTTGCTGATAACTTTCGAAAGAGATTATTGCGACCCTTCTTTTTTGCACCCCCAAAATTTGTATTAGTATTATCTGCAGACATTCCAACTAATGTCTCAACCAGATCGTTGCGGCTCAAAACTGAAAATACAAACTCATTAAGCTGATCACTCGTTTCACGAGGCAATGTTCCAAGCTTAAATACTTTAACATTAATTCCACTAGGCACACGAAAATATCTTTACAATCATTGGTACTAATTTTTCAGCACCATAGTTTGAGCTGTCAATCATCACAGACGTTTCACTCAATTCCTGTAACAACTACTTTTGACACTCTGGGACTAAAACCTTTTTTACTATGGCTTCACTTTTCGTTCTTGCAGAAGATGGCTCCAATAGTGTTGAAATAAGTTTAGATGTACAATCTAAGGATCTAAAGCCATGATTATGCTTTACAGTGTGGTACGCGAAAACTGCCTCTTTTGCTAAAATCTCATTTTTAGCGGATTTATTCTTAGTGATAAATTTACTCATTGAAGTTGTCATCGCTACTGCATTAACTCCAGCCAGTCTTCATGTGAAGTTTGATGTCGAAGATGCCACCATGAGCAATATTAATCTCACTTGAACACTGAGTACAAAATGCTACATGTGGGTTATTGTCACGTTTTTAAGGGATATTCCTTTCTTAACTCCTCATTAAACGAACACTTATGTTTCTTGCCCTTATCACCACTCATGTTTAAGAAACAGAACAACAAGAAAACGTTGAACCAAAATTCACTAAACGAATAAACAATGTTCGACGAAGCACAGCGCACTGCTCAGGTGATAACAAGCGTCAAACTGAATGGAACTGAAGCTAACGGTCTGGAGGGGAGAGGCAGTGCAGCTGCAAGTGCAGCCAACCAATTTATTGTTTAAACTAAGACAGTCGCGAGAGCTGCACAGCGACGAAAGAATAAAAATAATATTCTTACCACGTTTAGTTCACAAATACATTTTTAAAAAAAATCGATGAAAAACTGTAAACTAGTTTTGTGATCTCACGAAAACAAAATGTGTTACCTCCTTTGTAAGTTATTCAGATTCTCTAAGTAAAAACTCAATGTAAAAGTTTTTATTTTTCCCCATCAATTACTCGGGATGTTGGGGTTTTTATTCGGGATGCCGGGATAAAGACCCTAAAATCGGGACTGTCCCGATTTTCTCGGGACGTATGGTCACCGTAACTATAGTGGACTGAGCCATGCCGGCATGGTTTGACGATCATTGTGGGTTGATGGACGGATTATCATCAATGGCATATTGTATGATCACAGAATCTGTTACCTTGGAGCGGCAAGACTTTGCTGATCTTTGACATTTTTACAACCTACAAGAAATTTCTGGAACCAATAAAGTGCTTTGCTGTGGTTCACTTGCATCTTTCCCTTTCGCATGACAAGTGTGTTGAGCTGCTCCCGCAGCGTTTCGCCTGAGTTTCATCTCATGCAATAACAGTTCACGTATCAGACTTTTTAAGCGCTCATCTTCACTGTCACTAAAAACCAGATATGGACGAAGTAGCGACCTTCGTGTTAAATGGTCCGTTTGTCACGTACTTCTTGAGCCAGTTTTATCTTGTACTTAAGTCCATCCTGGCCTATACACGCATTTGCTGTTTTGGTAATGGGAATATTGCAAGATCGATGAATCATATATATATATGAAGATATATGAAGTATATACTTCAGAAGCTTTTTTTATTTGAGTTTAACGTTAGGTGGAACACCGAGGGTATATAACACAGACCTGTTATCTGAAGTGGGATCCGAACATATGCCTATGTTTATATCCACGACAAATATCGACATCGTAAATTTCAAGACTACGCGGACAGAATAAAAATCACACGGTTTAGTCGCTCTTACGAAGATGAATGATGAGCAGAGAATAGTTAGAAGGATAGAAGACGATCAGTTTAATCAGATTCGTTTCTTCCAAATCTGAATATTCTGTGTTATTCTAAGTATTTTATGATAGTTGAGAGGAAACCAAAAATGTATAGTAGACGAAAAGGTTGTCTACTGGTTGAGACTCTCCTACTATCAAGCTAAACTGCTTCAGGTTGCATTGAGGCTCATAGTATTAAGTGATATAGCATTAGTATACAAGATACATACCGAAATTGGGTAGTCTACTGTTTGCCATAGTTAAAAAAATAAAAATAATAATAGTAGATTGATATAACCACACATACCACGTAAATCAAGTTATAGTATAAGATTTCTCTGTGCAAAATTTCAAGCTTGTAAATTTATTCAATTCTAATAACTCATGTGTGAAGGAAAGTTTTTTTGTTTTTTGTTTTAACACACCTGAAATGACTGGTTTTACCGTTCAGTGGACCAACGAGTACTAATAAGGTTTTTGTGTGAACGTCATGAAAAAGCTGTCCATACCCATTTCAAATTCGAATATCTATGTGGGTACATTGCCCTTGCTAGCCATATTGTGCTTAAATGGGTGCATGAATTTAAGGATAGCCGGGTGTCAGCTGAAATTCTGCTAAGGTCCAGGTCCAGAATTTGTATAAGCACCGCTGAAAACATCGCTTATTTGAAGCCCTGGTTCTGAACGACAGAAAGCTACCGATTTGAGTAAGGATACTATCATTGGATTGTTCAAAGAACTTAAACAAGTCACGTGGCCAAAGTCATTTCACATTGGTCTGTGACAGCTGAATGAGGAGAAGAATTCCCGGATAAGAAGACTCTTCTTACAGAACAATAACATCTAAGCAGTACGTCATCCACCCTGCTTCCCTCATCAAGCCCCTTGTGCTCTCTAGCTATTTTCAAACTAAATCATTCTGAGCCAAATGATTCGAGTCCAGAAGTGCCCTCGAAGATGATATTTCCAGTGTGTAAAACATAACTCTCAAAACAATTTACCATACCCTTTTGAGAGCATTATGTAATGATTGCAACGGTGGTGTATGGAAAGGATTGGAATTCTGTTGAGCAGTTACAGAAATATATAACTCGAAAACTGCGGAAGTTATAGGGAAACTGTACGTAATTTTATTATGCATATCGTATTTATGTACCAACTGGGAGGACTTCAGTATACGTATTTGCTTTTCATTCTAACGTAAGTTGTTGTTGAGTTTTATATGCAATTCCTGTTTGTCGTCATCTGAAGACAAAGTCAAGTGATTACGGCATTTGATCTACTTAAAATAATCCAAGTTACAGAACAGTGATATAAAAAGACACCACAAGCATCAGCGTTGTCCGTTTCATAATCAATTATGACTGCTCAGTTGATATGTTCTAACTTCTTTATTTTACATCCTAAAAACATTTGGGATGAATAGGGTCGATTTGTACCTGTCTTAACAAAATTTTGTGTACAGAAACTCAACGCAAAAAATGCAGAAAAAAGTTATTAGAACTACTATGTCGATTATCGAAAACTAAATTGTAAATTTTGTGTTGCTTTGACGAAAACGGTTACGAAAATGCGCCCGGAAGTCTGGTTCATCAACAAGAATTTTGCTTTCCACAAAGAAATTATCGTTTGGTTCGTCGTCATACCTATTCCAAGTATGGTACCTAATGATTCAACCCACCATAACAAACATTAACTATATATGAAAGTGAAATAGTTTTCGATTAGTTGTCCATTAACATAATCTTATGAGAGACAGTGTAGCTAAGCTGCCAGAGGCGGCTTTCCGGAGTTTAATCAGCGTAGTAAGGTGTGAGTATTTTGTAACTGATAAAGCGTCCCCAATACTACAGCCCTTGACAAATGTTGCATTGCTAAAAAGTGTGTGAGAATTGTTAGAAAAATGTCGGTAGAGGTGTGGCAAAATAATATTCCTTTTAGCCAGGGAAAATAGTAATTAAGTTAGTATCACGGAAGAGAAGATTTGAAGGAGGAAATTTTCTTGGCTTACCCGCTACGATTAAATCAATGCTTAAGAGAAAATTATGATGCATGGTTTTCAAGAAAATCGTAGTTTTATGGCGCTAATCCATACTCGTTTTTCTACTAGAACATGTTACCGGTATTTATTTATTTACTTATTTATTTATGCAGTGTGCATGGCAGATTGTACTTGCTATTGTTCGTTTTCTGTTAACAATGGCACACGTAGACCTAAATTTGACGCACACTCTACTTTAAGGTGACCAGAATTCTTACGTGCAAAAACGGGACGCATACGAATCAGCGACGGGTGGGGGTAAATATCTGATTTCCAGATTGCATTTTGGGACTCAGCAGTGTTTTCAATTTTACAAAATACACAAGTAAGAGTGATAACACAGCGTTTCTAACTTAAGTACTACCCAACAATACTTTTAACTACTAATAAACTACTTACCTCATTATTGAATATCTGTTATTCTCTACTATATCATTACTTTCACTACATCATCTATAGCGTAATTTTCACTGGCATATTTGGGATGAATGGATTTTCTTTAAAAGTTCTTTGTTTACACTTAACAATTTGTAGAAATTGATACAAGACTGATCAAAATTATTCTTACTGGTCAGCACAGCTTCCAAAGTATCTGTAAACACTTGGGTTTTTTATCACTTGTCCACAAAGCATTCATGTGCGAGAATACACGTTCAGTTGGAGCATTAGTCCCGGGTAAACAGAGAAGAAACTTCACAAGTTTTAGAAGATTTGACTTTGTCAGGGGATACTTTATTTGAGTTCCACTTAAATGAACCTTTCGAATGAGTGTTGGTACGGAAGAGTGTAGAGTTTGTATTGACCATTTATATTTTTGAATAATAATTACGGGACACCTGGGTCATTTTTGCTTAAAACGGGACATTTAAGCGTCCCGTTTGAGAATCAGAAAAAAACGGGACAATGATTGAAAAAAGAGACTGTCCCGGCTAAAACGGGACGTCTGGTCACCTTGCTCTACTTGTAATGATAAATAAATTGGTTTATTCAATGAAAACAATAATATTAACGTATGCCGACAATTTAGATCGAAATCCAGAGGCTGACATACATATGTATATTCACACGTAGCTCACAAAATAGTAAACATAATTAGTGAGCCACCATGTTTTATTTTTCTTTAATTATGCTTTATTTAAAAAAAAATACTATATTGTTAATTTCAATCATTGTTTTACATTAATCGTGTATAATGTATAATATTTACTATACATTAAATATTCTAAATATCTTGATATATTTATTAATATTTTATGCAACCAGTTTCTTTCATATTTAATAAACTTTCTACTTAAAGCACTGTAAAGAGATATGCTTCACTTGCGTCAGTTTTTTTAAATCACTTGTATGCGCCTTAGAGGTGCATATATACAAAAAGGGAAAGGAAAATATGCCACCAAAAAGTACAGAAAGTGCTCAAGTTCAAGAGGTACACATAAAAGTATAGTGTCCAGTTCTTGTGTACTATTCATTGTTGGTGGAAAATTTTCTTCTTCTTTTCCTTTTTTTCGTTTCTCCACATCAGAGGATTACACCAAATTAAAAAGCTTTTCAGTGAACATTGTTATGTTCTCAATGATTTTACATTGTTAATATTGTTTTTTTTTTTTTTTAAAAATATTAATACAGTATTTTAAACTTGCAGTTAAACAGAATTTTCTAAGAATTGTTCTAATAGAATTTTCCAAGAATTGTGCTATATATTTTAAATTATGCTTTATTTTCTAAAATGATGCTTTTAAAATTAGTTTTTTTGGGACCCTCAGACAACCACAACGATGTTCAAGGTACCAACCATATGTGTGAATTGCTACTATGCTTTTTATGTTTTTGGGTTGCCCTAATAATTAGTATGGGGGGTTAATATCTATACCTGTAATAACCTCAAGCAATTAATTCTGATTAATGCAGGCAAATGATTCAGTTGGTAATGACTTAATTTATCAAATAAAACTAGAGACAGCAGATTTAGATAATTACCCAAAAATGTGCCGTGGTCTTATAACTATTCTGGCAATGGCTAACATGTTCATACAGAAGTCAGATTTTGATGTAAATATAGACTAGCAATTTAAGTGGAATATTAGTAATGTGTTTAGCGATTCATAATCAGCTTTATAATCAGCTCATAATCAGCTTCATAATCAGCTCAAGATTGATCGGAGAGAATGATGAGGTTGAACTTTCTTCTGTGATGGTCATTTCAAAGCTCTCTCGAGTTCACTACTTTTTTTGTCCATCTATTCTCTTCTTGGTTTTTTGGTGACGTCATTATTCTTTCGGTTACGTTTACATTGCAAAATTTTCCTCATGACTCGAAGTAGAAAGTGCTTGTTATTGACTCCACACATTGCTACATAACACAAGTTACATTTCCAATTAAAAGGAATGTTTTTATCTGGACATAGTTTTAAGTCACTACGAGACTTCCTTGATTGTTCTGAAGATGTGAACGACCGATAAGCACAAGATTGGGAATTGAATTTTATTTCCATTTAAAATATGAAAATTTTACAAAGTATTAAGATAATTAGTTAATAAAATATCTTTTACCCTTATCAAATAATTTGTGTCATATTAAAATATAGTATTCTCTACTTATCCACGAAAACTACAATTTACATTGCTAGTCTGAAATAACATTAGTGGCATTTAATCACTTTAAAAGCAGAATTAAAGCAAGTCAAAGTAGTTGTCTCTTCACATATTAGATGACTGTTTTATTTTTAAAAGTTATTTAAAATCAATACCTCCTTAAAATGGAAGACATTATAGTACTTACAGCATAAAATAATCTTTTTTTTATTTAAAAAATGGAAATAAATATTTAATGCTTAAATCTTTTAGTCATTAAGCTTTGTTATGTCATTTGGAAAAAGAGAGTATCTCTTAACCTCCCCGTTTTTTTAAAAAAAATATATATAAAGCTGTTCATAAACACTTCATACCTGTTCTAGAATATTACTTGCGTCATAATCTTGACACAAGAAAACCCCTGTTCTTCTTTCTAGTCTTTTGATATGACATCGTTTTGTGTCTAAACCAGTTCTCGTCAGTCCTTATTTTTCAATTTATTTACCGAAAAAAACGAAAAAGAAGAAATAGAATCTGCACACACACATACACACAAAAGAATCGTCTTTTGCTTTATCAGATACTTTTGCACACCCTTCCCTTGAAGAGGTTAAGAAAGAGAAAATATATAAAAAGAAACTATGGCTAAGAGGAGGGTTATATAGACCGCCACGAAATCACCTTTAAGAAGAAAGTTTATGTGTTGCACCGACTTTTCCTCCATTTACTGACGCAAGCACATTGACGATATCTCAGCTAGTTATAGCCTCAAGACCTACACTGTAAGTCTGAATAGAAAAGGAGTTCTTTTGCGCCGACATTTGATCGATTCTTTCAGAGAAAGTTTGTGTTTTTCTTTCTTCTTTTTTTTAAAAAAAGGAGTCAACAAGATTCCTTTTTAAAAGATGTCTTCAAGAAGAAAAATATGTATACGAAACGAGACAAGCATAACGAGCACCCATTTGTCGGTGCTTCTTCGACTTTTTCCCCTATTTTTTGTTCTTTTTAACCCACTCACAATGTTCATCTTTATTATTATTATTTTTTCTTTTTTCTTCCTTTTTTCCTTGCCTGAAGCTAGAGACTATGTATGAACTTGTCTCTGTGTTATGCTGTTTAGCAAAGAAAGATAAGGGATTTTTAAAAAGCGTTTGATCCAGTTATTCTAAAGAAAGAAAAAAAAAACTTACTCAGGTAAGGCAATGCTTCTGAATTCTATTCTGTGTTAGTCATTTTATTGATGCTTTAAGAAATAATGTTAGAATCATTTTCTTTAAAGCTTCGAACTAAACGTTTAACTTGAGATTAGCTTGCTGGTATTAAATCTTTCAAGTATACGGGGAGTATCAAAAAAGTCTTTACAACTTTGAAAACTCGTATTGATATATTTATTTAGCTTACAGGCTTGGTTTTGGTGTCATTTTGTAGCAAAATACATCACGTTCTTTACCTTATACCTAAAGAGTTTCAATGTGGCTTCCATTGGTGATGAAGGACATATCCCATCTGAAGTCGATTTCTTGCCAAACCTGCTGTAGCATGTCAGGTGTGACTTGTTCAATTGCAGGTAGATCCTAGCTCTGAGTTCTGGTGGAGAAACTCATAAGGATGGAACAAACACGGTATCCTTAATGAACGCCCAAAGAAGAAATCAAGAGATGTTAAGTCCGGTAAACGTTGGGGGGGGGGGGGCGTACAATTAACCCATCTCGGCCGTGCCATTTACCTGGACCAGTTAAGGCAGCCATCTTTGCTCCAACTGCCGCCAGCGCTTGTGGTGGTTTGTTTCTGAACTAGTGTACTACGTGAGTCAAAACTTGATATACTTTGCTACAAAATGACACCAAAACTATGTCTGTAAGACAAATGAATAATTCAATATAAGTTTGCAAAGTTGTAAAGTTATTTTTGATACAACCTGTACTATCAGCTTTACAATTCATTTTAGGTCTCTCTCCGTGGCTTACTTGCTAGAATGCTTGTCTTTGGTGCACGGGGTCCTTGATTCGATTCCCGGTGGAAAAACACTAAAATTTCAACTCATTACTGTGATTTTATCCGGATCCCACCTTAAAGTGTATGTTCATCTCTCATACATTAGCGTGCGCAGGACATTGGGAATGTGGGTGCCAGATCTAAAGTACCACCATATGGAATGTTGTCCGCCCCTCCCCCCCCTTAGCCCTAAGAAAAGATAGCGTCATTGAACCCGCTGCTGCGTCGGCGATTCACGGCACACATGCAGACGGGAAATAATTTACAAGTAATTATTTTGTAAACACCTCTTCTTCTGACATTCAATGGTATCTGACATTCAGTCGTTACACCTTACGAGCATAGCGCATACATTCTTAATCTTTTTTAATTCACAAAAAAATAATTCTAGTGTTAACTATTATAAAATTAACATGTCATATTTGGCACGCGGAAGTTAAATGTGATTTTCTGAAGCAGAATATAGATCATTCTCTTCTCAGTTTGTAATAATTCTACATAAAAGAGTTTGTCTAATGGGAGTGCCAAGGCACCCATGGCACCCACGTTGCGCACGCCTGTGCTCTCATATAGCCTAACTGCTAAAAATTGACGCTAAATTATTAATCAAGCAAGCAAACAAACTAAGAAACAAACTAATAAACAAACAAATCAACCAAAGCGAACAAACACATTAATTTTAGTTAAAGAGCAATTAATGAGTATAGTAATTTCGTCACTTCCGATGACAATGCAAGAACTTGGTTACGAAACTTACATTTTTGGTTCCAAATAATATGGCTGCTGGGTAAACAAAGCGTAATCTTGCATGTAATTCACATTTATTTTTATGGAATGTTTCCTTATTTTTGATCAAAGTATTCTTTATGTTTTATTTTTGTTTCGGAAATTTAAATAACAGTTACAATTCCCTCTTCCATTATAATGCTTATAGGCAGGGCCGTGCCGTGGTAAGGGGGGGGGGCGAAAAATTCGGGAGAAAAAAAGGAAAAAGATAGGAAAAATTGCTTGGAATATATGTATGGGGGCGCCGTTGTGTACTCTCGCCCCGGGCGCTAATTTTCCACGGCACGGCTCTGCTTATAGGTCAACACACAACTTAAGCAATGCATGTTACAACAGATGTAGCACCATTTCTTTGGAACTCATCGGAGCTGGCTGAAGTATGTCAGGCCTGACCCACTCGGTAAGGCACAATGCAAATTTGGCGGGCCGTCTCCAATCGTTTAATCGAATACATCATTTAATTGGTCTCTATAGTTAATTGAAGCGATGGTAGCTAAGCTTCCACCATTCGACTCGATTAGCATTTGTGTGCCTGTTCGTCTGTACTGTGATAACTGTCGTAAAACTTATCCTATTTTGATGAAACTTGGAAAGTACCTTCCTTTCACTGTCAGAATCAAAAGTATAAGTTGGTGTTATAGTCCATCAAGTACAATGGGGTAAAAGAGGTAAAATCGCTCCCATGTAGCAAGTTTACACATGTATTACCCTTTAAAATAAAAAGTGTAGTTTTTTCGTGATAGTAATTTTGGCCCTTACTATGAGAACAAAATTAGTAAATATACGTACTACCACCTCCTTACAATTAAATGTTTTAAAGCTTTCAAAGACGCAATTCCTAAAAAATCGATAAATAGAATATATTGGACCTTATGCAGCAGAATCGTTTTGGCGTACTGGCGCCATACTAAGGGTTTGACTAACGCATAGTTATCAGACGTGTATTCAGAATCTGATGAGAACGCAGTAGTTGACTAAGTTAATCACATTTGACTAATTATTTTAGAGAAGAAGGTACTCTCTGGTTTAGCCAGTTTAGCCACAATAAACTTACATTATGAGAATTCAAAGGCAATTAATTACGAGAATATAAAGCAGGACTTTCAGTCGACATTTAATTTCTTCATAGGTATGTGTTTTGGTCTGTTAACATAAATATAGTTAGGTACAATATTTTCCAGCAGAACTATTAATTATTATTGGTAATGATCGACGTAACTTTTAGCGCCATAAAAAATCGTTTTTGTCGATTTTTCTTGAAATCTACGCATCAGTACAGTAAAACCTGTAACTTGGTCACTTGCTCATCTTGGCTTGGTGTGTCTTGAACCTGCATTTTCCCATAATACATTCGTTACTTATTACTCTATAAGTTGGCACCTGTTGGCCATCTGTCTATCTTAGAAGTTGGCCACATTGAAGCAATGTTTAACCTATTATGATCATGATAAATTTACCTGTCACGCAAAATACCGATTTGTGTGTTTTTTTCTTAACTATTTCGTATTCCCATATGAGAGGCAGAAATTCTGTATTTGTGACTGGAGACAAAGAAGCATGGATTCCCAAGATTTGTTCTTGGAGGTCAATGGCCAGAACTCTACCCTGATAAATGGGTAATGAAGGAAGCTGTGAATGAGAAAAAGCACGTACAGGAACTCAGGAAATGGTTGAACGTATTTGTTTACCCTAGCTGTTTTGGTAAACCATTAGCTATATCGGCTCCATTCGTCAGTGAGGAGCGTTAGTAATTCCGGAAAATTCTCAAGGTTAAAGCTAACAATCTCAACTATCAACTACTGGCATCTGACGGTTTGTCGAAAGATAGCGGACGTTTTGAGGTATGAATTCCCGTAAGATTTTCTCAAAACATCTTTTGCTCCGAGGAAAACACTTTAAGCTTATTCACAAAAGGCATTGTACATTATATAAAAGTAGCTCTCGAGTCATTGCTTATTAAAAGTTTACAATCAAGTAATACTAGAAATCCTTTTCTGAAAATATATCAATCACACTTATTTTCTGTATGTTGGCCACCTGTCTAAGTTGGCCACTTTTCAATTGAACCGATGGTTGTCAACATAGACAGGTTTCCCTGTATTTACTCTTAAGCACGAAATTTTCTTAAGCTCTGTATAATCTATCAACTGACATATGTTTTATCTTTATACAGTATTTTACTTAAATAGAATTTAAAATTTAAGAATTAATCATAATTTGGACTATCTCTCATTAACTATACTATGTACTCCCATGCGCAAAAAATATTGCGCGTATACTGTAACTCACAATTTTTCGCAATTATTTCATTTTCCATATGTTTATGAGTAAAATTTAGTTATTAGTAAGTGGAGATAATAGAAAGCAATCCATCTAAGGAGATATTTCCAAAAAATATAATAAAATAATAAAAATATAAGCAAAAAACAAAATTATGTTCGGTTTTGTGTATACTGGCAATAATGTTTTCGAGGGAATTTTTGGAGTAGCACAGCACGATTGCAGAGGGAATAACAAGATTAGTAGGAGAAGAATTGAATGAAGGAACTGGAAATTGGAGTGAAATATTGCATTTATTGGCTTAAATCTAGGGTGTAAATTGTCTGCCAAATATAAATTAGCTTCTGTAAGCAAGATGTTATAATGAAATATATAAACAAAGAGAAAAACTGTTGTCTTAAGTTTGGAAGTGACATGCTCTATAGCCATGAGCATTTATTTCTTAAGAAAAAGAGAAGTAACAAAAGAAAATCTGTGTGGTCAAGTGGGTAGAGTAACGGACTAGTAATTCTTATACTGTTTTGACACCAGATCGAATCCCATCCGGTCCTGTTCAATTTTTTTTTCTTTACAAAACATTGTAGAAAGTGTATAATTTTTATGTTAATAAAACTGAAACAATACAATTAGGAAATAACTTTTTGTTTCCTCTGATGACGTATTTATTTAGAATTAGTGTACTATTAGTAATACCGATTGCTTTCAGTTTATGGTGTTGTATAGCTTCCTTTATCATCCTCTTTTCTTGAAAAAAAAATTGTCTCCAATAAAGTATGAAAAATAAATATAGTCAGAAACAGACATTTTAGTATCAAACGTGATTTATCGTGATGAAATAAACAAGTTTCCCGTTATTAAAAAAGAAAACTATAGAAAATCATTGAATTTGGTTTTAAGGTTTTTATTATGCTATATATATTCTTTATAAGGCTAAGGCTATAGTTTATAAGACAAGATGAGCGATCATACCCTCAAATTTAGCTAGTGATTGAAAGATGTTTTCGGCAGGTGCATTTCGCCAGCCCCCCCACCTTGGAGTTTCAAAACAAATCCTATGCCAATCGTTTGTGCTACGTTTGTGCCGGAATGTACCGCAAAAATTTTCGTTTGTACCACTTCCGGTACGAAGTTATAATAGTTTTAAAGTGGGGGGGCTGGGGAAACGGCAGCCCCCCCACCTTGGAATTTCGAAACGAAACCTATGGCAATCGTTTGTGCTACGTTTGTGCCGGAATGTACCGCGAAAATTTTCGTTTGTACCACTTCCGGTACGAAGTTATAAGGGTTTTAAAGTGGGGGGGCTGGAGAAACGGCAGCCTCCAAACTTGGAATTTCGAAACAAAACCTATGACAATCGTTTGTGCTACGTTTGTGCCGGAATGTACCGCAAAAATTTTCGTTTGTACCACTTCCGGTACGAAGTTATAAGGGTTTTAATGTGGGGGGGCCGGAGAAACGGCAGCCTCCAAACTTGGAATTTCGAAACAAAACCTATGGCAATCGTTTGTGCTACGTTTGTGCCGGAATGTACCGCAAAAATTTTCGTTTGTACCACTTCCGGTACGAAGTTATAAGGGTTTTAATGTGGGGGGGCCGGAGAAACGGCAGCCTCCAAACTTGGAATTTCGAAACAAAACCTATGGCAATCGTTTGTGCTACGTTTGTGCCGGAATGTACCGCAAAAATTTTCGTTTGTACCACTTCCGGTACGAAGTTATAAGGGTTTCAAAGTAGGGGGGCTGGAAAAACGGAAGCCTCAAAACTTGGAATTTCGAAACAAAAGGTATGCCAATCGTTTGTGCTACGTTTGTGCCGGAATGTACCGCAAAAATTTTCGTTTGTACCACTTCCGGTACGAAGTTATAAGGGTTTTAAAGTGGGGGGGCTGGAGAAACGGCAGCCTCCAAACTTGGAATTTCGAAACAAAACCTATGGCAATCGTTTGTGCTACGTTTGTGCCGGAATGTACCGCAAAAATTTTCGTTTGTACCACTTCCGGTACGAAGTTATAAGGGTTTTAAATTGGGTGCCTGGAGAAACGGCAGCCTCTAAACTTGGAATTTCGAAACAAAACCTATGCCAATCGTTTGTGCTAAGTTTGTGCCGGAATGTACCGCAAAAATTTTCGTTTGTACCACTTCCGGTACGAAGTTATAATAGTTTTAAAGTGGGGGGCAAACTTCAGAAACATCAAATTCAATACAAATAGAGATAGAAACATTGAGTTAACGGGAATCGTTAGTGCACTTATAAGCACTAAGCACTAACGTTAGTGCTATCATATTTTGGGATTTATTCAAGATTTTTGGTGGGGGGGCCAACTTCAGAAATATCAAATTGTATACAAATAAAGGTAGAAACATAGTGTTAACAGCAATCATTAGTGCATCATTAGTGCACTTAAAAGCACTAAGCACTAACGTTAGCGCTACTATATTTTGAGATTTATTCAAAAAATTTGGTGGGGTGGTCAACTTCAGAAATATCAAATTCTATACAAATAGGGATAGAAACATGGGGTTAATGGCAAACGTTAGTGCATCGTTAGTGCACTTAAAATACTAAACACTGACGTTAGTGCTACAATATTTTGGGATTTATTCAAGATTTTAGATGGGGGCCAACTTCAGAAATATCAAATTCTATACAAATAGAGGTAGAAACATGCAGTTAAAGACAATCGTTATTGCATCGTTAGTGCACTTAAATGTACTAAGCATTAAGGTTAGCATTACCATATTTTGGGATTTATTCAAGATTTCTGGTGGGACCAACTTAAGAAATATCAAATTTCATACAATCATTTAGTGCTTTCTAGAAGCACTAACGTTACACTAATGAATGGCATTAATTTTTTGTTAGTGCTTGAAGTTGACGCAAGTTCACCGTGCCCTCCAAAGATATTGTACCTGTAGCACCTACACTAATGAAGTACTAACGTTAGGGGTTGGCGCACTAAGAACCACTAACAATTGCACTAGAAGATATCATTAGTGCTTTTGAATATGGCGGAAATTTGATGCAATTAAAAATTCCCAATAAATGTCTTATAGGAGTTTAGTGACATGTAATTGTTCATAACTACACTAATATTGAAGGACAAACGAAACTGTTAGTGTTTTCTAGAAGCACTAACGATGCACTAACGATTGCACTAGAATAGATCATTAGTACTCTTGAATTTGACGGAAATTTGACGCAATGAACAATTTCCCATAAATTTATTATGTGTTTCGTTACATGTAATTGGCCATAAGTAAACTAATATTGAAGTTCTAACTAAATTGTTAGTGTTTTCCAGAAGCACTACCAATGCACTAACGAATGGCACTAAGTTTTCGTTAGTGCTTGAAGTGGGGGCGCTAAGTTCACTCTGGCCTCAAAAAGGTATTTTAATTGTAGCACATTTACTAATGAAGCACTAACCTTAGGTGTAGATGCACTAAGAAGCACTAACAATGCACTAACGATCGCTCTAGAAGAGATCATTAGTGATTTTGAATTTGGCGGAAATTTGATTCAATGAAAAATTTGCCTAAATTTCTTGTGAGTCTCGTGATATGTAATTGGCCATAACTACACTAATAGTGAAGCACTAACGAAATTGTTAGTGCTTTATAGAAGCACTAACGAATTGGACTATTTTTTCCGTTAGTGCTTAAAGTGTCGGTGCGAAATTCACGCTGACTTCTCCATAGGTTTTTTACTTGTAACACCTATACTAATGAAGCACTAACGTTAGGTGTTTGTGCTCTAAGAAGCAATTACGATGCACTAACAATTGCACTAACAGAGGTAATTAGTGCTTTTGAATGAGATGGGAATTTGATACAATGAATAATTCCCCATGTGTTTCTTATGGGAGTTTTGAGACTTATAATTGGCCATTTCTACACTAATGGTGAAACACTAACGAAACTACTTGTATCTTCTAGAAGTACTAACAATGCACTAACGTATAAAACTAATTTTTTCGTTAGTGCTTGTAGTGGGAGCTAAGTTCACGATAAATTCGAAAGTTTTCTTTCCTTGTAATATTAGTGCTTCCTAGTGCACCAACACCTAAGTTTCGTGCTTCATTAGTGTAGGTGCTACAAGTAAGAAACCTTTGCGGGCCAGCGTGAACTTGGTTCTCACTTCAAGCAGTAACGAAAAATAAGTCCATTCGTTAATGTATCGTTAGCGCTTCTGCAAAACACTCATAGTTCCGTTAATGCTTAACTATTGATGTAGATATGGCCAATTATATGCCACAAAAATCCCATAAGAGATTCATGTGGAATTTTTCATTGCGTCAAATTTCCGCCAAAATCAAAAGCACTAATGACCTCTTCTACTGAAATCGTTAATGTTTCTTAGTGCATTAACACCTAACGTTAGTTCTTCATTAATGTAGGTCCTACAAGTAAAAAAACCTTTGGAAGCTTTCATGAACTTGGCGCCCCACTTCAACCAATAACGAAAAAATTAGAGCTGTTTTCGTTAGTGCTTCACTATTATTGTAGTTATGGCCAGTTACATCTCAGGAAACTCACATAAGAAATTTAAGGGAAGTTTTTCACTGTGTCAAATTTCTGCCAAATTAAAAAGCACTAATGATCATTTCCAGTACAATCCTTAGTGCATCGTTAGTGCTTCTTCGTGCACCAACCCCTAACGTTAGTGCTTAATTAGTGTAGGTGCTACAAGTAAAATATCTTTGGTGGTCAGCGTGAATTTGCGCCCTCTTCAAGCACTAACAAAGTAATTAGTGCATTCGTTACTGATTCCTGAAAATACTGACACTTTGTATGGAATTTGATATTTCTGAAGTTGCCCCCCACCAAAAATTTTGAATAAATTTCAAAATTTGGTAACACTAACGTTAGTGCTTAGTGCATTTAAGTGCACTAATCACGCTCTAACGATTGCCGTTAACTCCATGTTTCCACCTCTATTTGTATAAAATTTGATATTTTTGAAGTTGGCCCCCCACCAAAGATCTTGAATAAATCCCAAAATATGGTAGCACTAATGTTAGTGCTTATTGCGTTTAAGTGCACTAACAATGCACTAACGATTACCGTCAACCCCATGTTTCTACCTCTATTTGTATAGAATTTGATATTTCTGAAGTTGGCCCCCCACCGAAAATCTTGAATAATCCCAAAATATGGTAGCACTTACGGTAGTGCTTAGTGTGTTTAAGTGCACTAACGATGCACTAACGATGCGCTAAGTTTAGTGAAAATCTGTCTGCATAAAGATGGGTGGGGGGCTAACTTCATATGAAGTAGGTCCCAAACCAAAATCTTCAATATCTCGTAAACGCTAATAGCACTAACGTTAGTTCTAAATGCACTAACGTGCACTAACGATGCATTAACGATGTGCAACGTTTGGTGTGATTTGGGAAAGGTGGGGGGCCAACTTCAGGCACGTAATTTTTTTGCGGTACATTCCGGTAAAAACGTACCACAAACGATTGACATAGTCTTATCTCGAAATTCCAAGATGGGGGGTTCTGGAAACGGCAGCCCTTTAGTTAAAACTGTCATACTTTTGTACTGGAAGTGATACATACAAAAATGTTTGCGATACATTCCGACACAAATGTTGTTAAACGATTTGCATAGGTCTCGTTTCGAAATTCCGAGGGGGCATCAAAACGGCAGCCCCGTAGCTTGAAACTCTCGTATCTTTGTACCGGAAGTGGTACAGAAAAGAGTTTAGCGAAACGTTCCTGTTCAAAAGTAGTGCAAAGAGTGGGCATAGGTTTTGTTTCGAAATTCCAACTTTGGAGGCTGCCGTTTCTCCAGCCCCCCCCCCACTTTAAAGCCCTTATAACTTCGTACCGGAAGTGGTACAAACGAAAATTTTTGCGGTACATTCCGGCACAAACGTAGCACAAACGAATGCCATATTTTTTGTTTCGAATTTCCAAGGTTACAGGCTTCCGTTTCTGCAGCCCCTCCACTTCAAAACCCTTATAACTTCGTACCGGAAGTGGTACAAACGAAAATTTTTGCGGTACATTCCGGCACAAACGTAGCACAAACGATTGCCGTAGGTTTTGTTTCGAAATTCCAAGTTTGGAGGCTGCCGCTTCTCCAGCCCCCCCACTTTAAAACCCTTATAACTTCGTACCGGAAGTGGTACAAACGAAAATTTTTGCGGTACATTCCGGCACAAACGTAGCACAAACGAATGCAATAGTTTTTGTTTCGAAATTCCAAGTTTTGAGGCTGCCGTTTCCCCAGCCCCCACTTTAAAACCCTTATAACTTCGTACCGGAAGTGGTACAAACGAAAATGTTTACGGTACATTCCGGCACAAACGATTGCCGTAGGTTTTGTTTCGAAATTCCAAGTTTGGAGGCTGCCGCTTCTCCAGCCCCCCCACTTTAAAACCCTTTTAACTTCGTACCGGAAGTGGTACAAACGAAAATTTTTGCGCTACATTCCGGCACAAACGTAGCACAAACGATTGGCATACCTTTTGTTTCGAAATTCCAAGTTTTGAGGCTTCCGTTTCTCCAGCCCCCCACTTTGAAACCCTTATAACTTCGTACCGGAAGTGGTACAAACGAAAATTTTTGCGGTACATTCCGGCACAAACGTAGCACAAACGATTGTCATAGGTTTTGTTTCGAAATTCCAAGTTTGGAGGCTGCCGTTTCTCCAGCCCCCCCACTTTAAAACCCTTATAACTTCGTACCGGAAGTGGTACAAACGAAAATTTTCGCGGTACATTCCGGCACAAACGTAGCACAAACGATTGCCATAGGTTTCGTTTCGAAATTCCAAGGTGGGGGGGCTGCCGTTTCCCCAGCCCCCCCACTTTAAAACTATTATAACTTCGTACCGGAAGTGGTACAAACGAAAATTTTTGCGGTACATTCCGGCACAAACGTAGCACAAACGATTGGCATAGGTTTTTTTTCGAAACTCCAAGGTGGGGGGGCTGGCGAAATGCACCTGTTTTCGGCACAAATATTTTAGAGGTTTAGGTGCATGAAACACCAATACGCCATGGTCTTGACCTTCGTTTATTTCACATTATTATCCGACATATCATAGCAGGTAAAAAGCAGCATCAATCGGCAAGAAGAACTGCAAGTTGTGGTCTTAGTCTTTTTTTGATGCTCCGGACTCGATCGCCTAGCACGCTCGTCTATACCTTGACTCATACGTCTATCATTCAGTGCAGGCACATATCCAGCTTTTCTTTTCGGAGGGGGCCCAACACGAATCCTCGTAAGCACGTAATTCTAATGTTTCAAAAATATCAATAATAATAATAATAATAATAATAATAATAATAATAATAATAATAATAATAATAATAATAATAATAATAATAATAATAATAATAATAATAATGCAACAGTTCTGTATTTCTCTTAAACGTTTCTTACTTGTCATTTATGAACCGGTCAACCTTAATTCTAACTCACATGAAATCAAAAAATATTTTCTAGAGACATGTAAGGAAAACTGTCTGCTACGTATATCACATAACAAAAATAGCAAATGGCAATGAGTGTATCGTTCTAATACAGTAATGTTATAAACAGACCGGAAACGAAATTGTAATCCCATTTAAAAGTGTTCTTTAATTCCACCTGGTATCAATGGCATTACGGTATATTCTTACAAGTAACACTTCCCAAGTGTAACACTCCGATTTGGATAAAATTTGACAGGCAGATACTACACATAAAATAAACGAATACATGTTTTTTATTTTCTGCGGTAAAACTGTTTTACGGGGGCAAAAGCACTCATCCAAAATTTTGAAAGTTGACGCCCGAAAGACAAAAACAAGTGGACCAAAGTGTACGAAATTGTGCACAGATATGGCAGACGTAAAATGAAGGAATACGTGTTTTGTATTTTCCTGGAAAAAACGGTTAAATGGGACGCAGACCCCTCCAAACCTTTGATCATGAAATATCAAAAGTGCTAGTAACAATATGAATGATGTGTGTAAAGGACGAAGAATTCCGATGACACTTTGTGTATGGACAATACGCAAAAACTAAACGAATGCCTGTTTTAGGGTACAAAATCCCCCATCCAAAATGATGAAAGTTGACGCCCGAAAAGCAAGAAGAAGTGAACCGAAATGAATGAAATTGTGCACAGATATTGTAGACGAAAAATGAGGGAATATGGGTTCCGTATTTTCCTGAAAAAAAAAAGAAAAACGTTTCGGTGGGACACAGACCCCTCCAAAACTTTGTTCGTGAAATATCAAAAGTGCTAATAACAGTATGTCAGAAGTGCTTAAAGGACATGAAGAATTGGAACGACACATTGTGTAGGGACAATACGCAAAAATAAAAATAAAAAATAAAAAAAATACGGGTTTATTTTCTGCGAAAAATTGGTTTTAGGGAGCAGAATTCCCCACCCAAAATTTTGAAATCGTGCACAGATATTCTAGACGTAAATTGAGGTAATTGTGTTTCGTATTTTCCTGGAAAAAAGCGATTGAGTGGGACACGGACCTTCTAAGCTGTTGATTAGGAAATATCAAAAGTGCAAATAAGTATGTATACGTCAGAAGTTCCTAAAGAGTATGGAGAATTGCAACGAAACTTCGTATAGGGACAATTTGCAAAACAATAAATGAAATGCATTTTAATTTGTATGAAAAAACAGTGTTGGGGCCTAGAGCCCCTCCAAAAAAAAAAAAGTTAATATTACCGTAAAAGTGCAGGAAGGAGTGGACCGAAGCAAATGAAATTGTGTGTAGATATTGTATAGACTGTATGTAAAATAAGGACTTTCGTGTTTTAAAGATGTCCCTATCAATTTTGGCACATCAACAGCAAACAGGAAATTAATCGGCACGTGTTTTTGTTTATGCGGAAAAACATTGTAAGGGTTAAAGTTGCCTCGTGAAATACTACAAAATACGCTATACTGTTTGTGCTTGTTGTTGATCTGCCAAATTTGAAGAAATCTGATAGAGACACTTGTGAAACACGAGAGGCTTTATTTTTCATATCCAATATTTACAGACAATTTCATTCGCTTCGGTCCAATCCTTCCGACACTCAACGCCTCGGTCCACTCAAAAGGTTTTTTTCTCTTTTCAGGAAAATACGAAGCACGTATTTCCTCATCTTACCTCTACAACATTTGTGAACAATTTCATTCAGTTCGGTACATTTTTTCTTGCCTTTCTTGCGTCAAATTTCAAAATTCATGGGGGGGACCTTTTGTCCTCTAAAACAGTTTTTTCGCAGGAAATAAAAAAGCCGAATTTGTTTATTTTTTGCTTATTGTCCTAACACAAAGTTTTGTTCCAATTCTTCATGTAAATTTATGCACTTCTGACATACTGTTATTAGCACTTTTGATATTTCATGATCAAAGATTTGGAGGGATCTGTGCCCCACCTAACCGTTTTTTCCAGGAAAATACAAAACACGTATTCCCTAATTTTATGTCCGCAATATCTGTTCACAATTTCGTTCACTTTGGTCCACTTGTTTTTGCCTTTCGAGCGTCAACTTTCAAATTTTGGGTGAGGGCTTTTGCCCCCTAAAACCGTTTTCAGCAAAAAAAAAAGCACTTATTTGTTTATTTTATGCATAGTATCTACCTGCCAAATTTTATCAAAATCGGAGTGTTACACTTGGGAAGTGTTACTTGTTAGAATTATAACAACAACGCATTGTCCACAGTTTGGACACTGACTCAAAGTAATCTGACATAAAAAAAAAACTCAAAAGGTAAAAATTAGGTTTATTAAAAAAAATGCTTGAGGTTTGGTAAGGGACAGCTTCCAGGACCTCACGCTGGATACGTCACTGAGTCAATGCATTATATTTGTTTCTTGCAAAGATGATAATTAGATGCGTAATGTGTAAAATTATATCATAGTTTGTCTTTTTATAGGTCTTTCCTTAACACATCCACATTATCCGGCGTTCTGCCTGTCTGTTTTATGTCGGATAAGCGAAACTCTACTGTATTTTCAGATAGCATATACACAGGAGCTAGAGGTCGTCACGGGCCGGAATTTTTAGAACGGACCCGGCCCGTCCCCTTTAATTTATAATCTATAGGCATTAGCGGATTAAGGGCGGAGCCAATGGAGCCCAGGGCCCCCAGCTCAGGGGGCTCTTTAAAATCCCTCTGTTTAATACTTACGCTCGCGGTATCGCTAGATTTAAGTCTTTGCATCAGCAGCAAACAACTTAATTCCATTGCAGTTATATGCTTATTAAATGTTAACTTATATTTATCAATTATGTAAGTGATCGTATCGTTTTCTGTTTATTATTATTATTATTATTATTATTATTATTATTATTATTATTATTATTATTATTATTATTATTATTATTATTATTATTATTATTATTAATTCTTATTATTATACATTTCTTAATACGTTGATTGCCATGTGTATGAAATTCCATACACACGGCTGTCCTGTACAGTAGAGCGTGATTATTTTCCATACGCAAACAATGTAGGTATTCCAAGTTTGTTGTGTTCGTTCTATAGGTGTGTATGTAATTAGATACATATGGCGTAGAAATCAAAATTTAATGTCCATGCCACGTATATGCAAAACCATAGACAAAGACATTTATGAACAAAGACATTGAGTTTGAGTTTAACGTCTCGTTCAGCAACGAAGCTATATGAGACGTCGGCATACTGATTAACGTGGACTCCGAACCACGTGAGCTCTCGCCGGGAATCGAAGCCGGGTCTTCCACGCCAAAGGCGCGTACGCTAACCACTAAGGAGCTTATGAACAGAGACATTTATGAGCTAAAACAAAGGCGAAAACAAAGATGTGTGATGTGATTTTGAATTTATCGTCCCTTTCAGCAGCGAGGCTATATGAGACGTGGACCTACTGATTAACGTGAAATCCGAACCACATGAGCTCCCGCCGGACGAAAACAAAGACCTTTGGAATTGACAATTGTTTGGATATTCCAGTCGAACCTACGTAATATTAACAACGTTTCTACGATAATTTCGTAACAAATTTCTTTTGTTGATTAGCTTGGTTAGGCTTATTTAAACACTTTCTTCTTTGCACCGACGTGTCGCATCTCTTGGATGAAGATACACTAGCTCTCACTGGAAATCTAATCCAGAACCAATGCACTTGAACCATTTGACCACAACAAGGCACATTTAAAAAGAAGTTTCGATTTTGTTCGGAAAATTGTGATTAGGTGTAGCATTTAAAAATATATTTAAGAAAGGGTACGGAGTAAACGCACTGTACTTTCTCGCTCGAATTTTTTACACTGACTTATGTTAGGCTGCAACTGTTATTGAAATTTTTATTTGGGAAATTGCGAATAAAATAATGTTTTGGAAAACTTTGCTAGAAGAAACTTCAGGCCCAAAAGTAAAGTACCCATTGGTCATATTTCCGTTAGAAATAACTTGATCCATATATTAGAATTATAAAGGATATAATTGTATGTGAACTATAAGCAAAAGCGTCTGAGTAATTTCTGAGAAAATTATGCAAAAAGTCACCCCCAAGAATAAATTATCCCTTGTGGATCTTTTCAGTACAAACGAGCTATGCTATATTGTTAGTGTTTTCATAAAACATTTATTTATGAAATACGAACACAATCGCCTGAGTCGTTCTTGAGAACATCGCAGGGTAAAACTTACTGTCAAAAAGTAATATACCATTTCTAGATTTTCCGGATGAGGGAATTATACCATATAGCTAGGTTATTTATGTAACACGTATTTATAAAATATGAACAACAAACATATCCTGAGTTGTTTTTAGGAAGGTCATCGGGAAAAGCTTACCCCCAAAGGTAAACTCTTCTATCTGTAATTTTGAGAGTATATCGAGTAATTTTTAAGCAAATCGTCGGGAAAAATTTCACTGTCAAAGTAAACTATTTCTTTTGGATTTTTCTTTTCGGAACAAGCGAGTTATACCATATTGTAAGATTATTACAGAAAATATTTTTACTGAAATTAGAACAAATTTGTCTCAGTTATTACTGAGACAATTGTCCAAAAAAAAAAAAAAAAATCAACCCTTGAGAAAACCACTTCTTCTGTATGTTATCGGAATAAACTATTTATGCTCTAAGTTAGTTTATTAATGAAATATTTCTTTACGAAATATGAACAAAATTGCCTGAGGCGTTAATGGGAAAACCATCTGGGGAAAGCTCACCCTAAGATTAAGCTACTCCTTCGAACGAGTTGTCATATTGTTAGGTAATTAATGATACGTTTATTTATGAAATGTGGTTGAGAAAATTGTGCAAAAAGAACGCATACCATACAGTAAATTACACCATATATTTTTTCAGAAAAATTATTCATATGTGGTGGATATTTGTTAATAAAATAGATATTTATCAAAAGTAAATAAAATCGTCACAGCTTTTTTTTATTTGAGAAAATTGAATTATTTTAAATTTTAATCCTTCAGTAAATTACCATTGCTTTTAGGTGTCGAAGGACATAAAATTCGAAAGATATTATGTTATTAAAACGTTATGTCTAGAATTCGGTGCAGATACGTTGAACAGTATGGCCTCTATTTGAGTGCGTGTAAAAGCGTGACGAACCGAGAGACGAATAGATGGACAGACATCGAAAAATAATTTTTTCGATATGTAGGAGCCATGTAACTTGATTATTGAAATCTGGTATTCGGTTTTTATAACTGTCACCACACTTTCTTCTTTCGTCGCTCGAATGTGAAAACGAATAGGCCTACACCGACACGTAATGTGATAATTTGTAATCCCAAAAATTTAATTTGTTATGTTTAATGTGTGGTTACTCTAGGAAAAAAAGCTTATGCATGTTACATCATTTTATTATCAGTTTTTCACGCTACTGTATAGTTCGGTACGATCATAGTTAATATTCATGGCATCTTTTGGAAGCTTTCGCGTTCCTCACAAAGAGAGCTGTAAAATTTAGTTTTGTTTAAAGAAAGCACTCTTGATTTTTTTTTTCACACAGACTTGCATTTGCTGCACTTGTGGATATGAAACAAAAGGAGAGAGAGAGAGAGAGAGTCAGAGAGAGAGTCAAAGAAACACACAAACAGAAACACTAAAACAGTTTTTTTTTCTTCATGACAACGAGCTATCGCTGTGACTGTGTTCCTCACGCTGTGTGTAAAGCTGCAGGTTGCTCTTGTTTTTTTTTTTCAGTTCCTGACTCACAGACACTCGCAGTGAGTTGAAGCTGTGTAAAAACGGAGAGGGAACGGTTAAGCATACCATACCATAAACTAAAAACAATCGCTATTAGTAATAAATAGTAAGCTAATTCTGAATAAATACGTCATCAGAAAAACAAAAAGTTATTTCAATATTATATTATTTCGTTTCTTATTAACATAAAAATTATACACTTTCTACAATGTTTTGTAAAGAAAAAAAATTGAACAGGACCGGATGGGATTCGATCTGGTGTCAAAACAGTATAAGAATTACTAGTCCGTCACTCTACCCACTTTTTTTTTTTTTAACAGTCAGTTTTATTGCAAGAAATTACAGTACATATATGTATATATAATAAGAATAAAAGAGCATTCACAAATTACAAAAGGGATACCACTGCAATACAATTGAAAATCAATCACATGAAGTATACACACAAAACACACACGAAAAAAAAAATTAGTAAACAGCAGTCGGGTAGTGGGCAAAATGACGCAAGCGTAGATCTGAAGGCATTGTTTTTAAAGAGCACTGTAGTCTAAAAATGTACATTGCTTGTGTCACCAGCTCATTTTCGGTAAGTAGGATAGCCGCTGTGTGAATAGTTAACCACACTATGATATTGTGTTTAGGACGTGGGAAGTATTTGAAATCAGGCAAAAGAAAAAACGGCTCACTATTAATAATCCGTTGATCAACACGAAGTATTCGTGCTATAATATGTGTATAGCTACGCCACAAATGCTGGATATATGGACATGTTTGCAAGCGATGGATGAGTGTGTCAGCTTGTCCACATCGGATACATTGAGCATCTGGTCGAAAACCGAGTTCCCATGCTCGATGGTTAGTAAGAAATACATTATGCACTAACCTATACCATAACTCTCTCATTCCAGAGGGTAAAAAAGAGGAATTAATATTATGCCAAATTTGCGCCCAAGAACAATTGGGATGGCGAGTAACACATTTAGGGGGGGTATATAGATAATTTGCATAATAAGTATACAATTTCTTCACAGTCATATCTTCAATAGCTGTGTGACTGATAAGAGCATACGAAATGTCTAGAATGACGGTGCGCAGGTAATGGTAAGGTTGGGACCAGTTCAAAATAGAAACAGGTGAACTGAGAGTCACGTGCCGAAGGCAACGCATGATATGGCACGCGGAGAAAGACTCAGAAAAGGAAGTTAACAGCTCACACGTGCGTTGTAGTAGTAGACAACGGCCTTGAAGAGCCACGTCTTTAATACCTAACCCTCCTACTTGCTTGGTCGTACACACAGTTCGACGATGTACTCGCAGTGTCGATTGATACCACAAAAAGGCAAACAAATGTTTGTTAAGTGTGTTAGCGTCTGAGACAGAAAGCTGAAAAATCTGCATTATATAGTACAATAGACTGAAGGCAAAAATATTTAAGAAGGTCGCTCGCTCATGTAATGTAAGATTGCGAGCTTTGTGTTTATAAAGCAAGTTAATGACCTTAGGAACAGCCACTCCATAGGTTGCCTGAATAGATGCTTTTATAGTGGTATGCCAAGTAATGCCGAGAATTTTATGAATGTTAACGACAGGGAAGGGGGAGACAAAAGGGCAAGAAGACGTATCATTCAAAAAAAGTAATTTGGTTTTCGTGGGATGTAATTCCGCACCAGACAGTTGACTAAATATCTGGAGATTAGTAAGGATAGTATCTAAATCGCGCTGGGAGCGAAAGAAAAAGCAAATATCATCTATGAAACTCTGAACTTTAATAGTAGCCGGAGGAACACACAATCCCGTCATTTCATTCCGGATCTTATACAGAACCGGCATAACGGCAATGCTGTAAAGCATGGGGGACAAGGGACAGCCCTGAATAAGCCCCCGGTTAATTGAAAAGACCCGCGTTAAGGCACCGTTCAGTTTAAGTTGGGCAGTACGCTGGGAGTATAACGTCTTAACCATATTTAAAAATACTGGCCCGAAATGGAGCTTCTCAAGAACTGTGAATAAGTACTGATGGCTTAGTTTATCGAAGGCCTGAGAAAAATCAGTACTCAAAAGCGCTGCAGTCAATTTCGGACGACTTTCAAAATAAGCGATCGTGTCCCTAATATTCGATAAAGCCAGATATGTAGGATGCTGCTGATCGTGACCAAATTGTTCCGGTAACAGAATGGAACTTAAAGTATTACGTAACCGAGCTGCTAGAACTTTTGCGAGAAGTTTATAATCACAACATGCGAGACTGATAGGTCTAAATTGGTTGATGCGAGTGCTCTTGGGCTGCTTAGGAATGATCACTATAATACTGTGTGTAAATGTTTTGTCGACTTGTAAATTAGAACGAAAGGCATTAAAAAGTTCAGTAAAAAAAGGAATGAAAAGATCTGGGAATGTCTGGTAAAATTCGTAAGGTAGGGAGTCAATGCCACTAGATTTATTCTTTTTTGCCTGGAGGAGGGCATGCTGAATTTCTGCTTCAGTAAAGGGAGCATCAAGCTCTGCTTGGAGTTCAACTGGGAGAGGGTTCAAGGTATCGTAAACACCGTCATTACTAGCTGGAACGTCATGGTTGCGATATAAATCAGCAAAATAGCGCACAAAGTATGGAATAATATTAGTTCCTTCATATAAAACACCTTTATCATCCAGTATATTATGAATAATCTGTTGTTTGCCTCTGCGACGTTCAGCACTGATATGTACAAGACTCGGAGGCTCAGTGGGAGACATTGATGAGATTTTGCTGCGAACAGTAATACCGTGGAGTCTTTTGCGGTGTAATGTTAACAAGAAAGCCTTTACTTGTTTAATTTGTGGAAGTACAGGTACACCGTTAAGGAATGCCGTATGATAGTCGCGTAGAAGCTGAGAGTAGTAATTATATTGTTCATGGAATCGCTGTGACCGTTCTCTGCTGTATTCTTTACATATTTGTTTCAAAGCTGGTTTCCCCCGTTGCTCCCACCATTGGATAATATTGTTCCGCCGCAAAAGTTGCTGATTAATTTCTCTCCAGCGTTGGCGTAGCAACTGCTGGAATTCTGGCTCAGAAAGGATGCCGGTATTGAGGTGCCATAAGCTATTATGGTTCAGAAGCTTTTGAAGCGGTAGCTGGATAGTCATAACTAGGCCCATGTGATCCGAAAAACAAACAGGGATCCTTTCCACGGATTGCACATGTGGAAGTAATGACCGTGAGATATAAAAAGAATCGAGGCGTGAAGATCCAGTGGCGTAGAAAAAAGTATGTCCAGGATTGTGGGGATGAAAATGACGCCAGACATCGCATAAATTAAATTGGTTAATCACCTGTAATAAAGTAGGGCAGAAGTTCGAAGTAGAAGTGGAATCTTGAGCGGAAACTATACTGTTATGATCTCCACCCCATATAATCAAACGAGAACTGTCATGTAAGGCGGAGGCTACCTCGGAATTAAAGAAATTATGACGTTCACGCCGTCGGTGTGTACCTGCAGGGGCATACGAGTTGCAAAACCGGATATTGGCCACATTTCCAGTAATAATCCGGCCTGTGGGATGTTTGTATAACTGATCAAATTCTATATCATTACGATATATAAGTGCAGTACCCGTGCCGTTAACAGTTTCGTTAGAAAAAAAGGTGTGCTGATAAAGGCCTTGAAGGTCAGTCAAGGTCACTTCCTGAGCAAACAGTATATCAAGAGAATAACATTTAATGAAATCCAAAACAGCACTTTGCTTGGTAGGAGATGTTAGACCATTAAAATTGACCGTTCCTATTTTAAAAGAATACATTAAGAGCTGCAAGGAAAGGCTTGGTGTGGAGGAAAAAGCACACACAAAAGAACCGGCAGGCCCAAGGAAAGCAACAAAAAGATGTAATATTAACAAAAACAAAAGTCCCAAACAGACCGCTAGCATATTCTCACTGCGTAGCGGATCTGTCCAAAGTCTCGGAGACAACCTCCCCATCATTACATGTAGTAGCATCTAATTGAGACATCTGTCGTAATCTAGTGCGGGTTAATCTACTGGTCGAATCATAGGTCTTCCCGGTCACTTTCAAAACTTTCCCAGTATTCACCTCGTGACTGGAACGTTTCTTCTTTTTCAGTTGTTCACTAATAGGGGGTTCAGGAGTGTCATCAACACTGGATGTAGGCGTAACGGGGGAACCACTACCAGTCGAGTCGAGCACCTCGGAGAGAGGAGGCACCATGTCAAGGGAATCACTAACAACAGATTCAGGCCGAGCAGGTGCTGAAGTATCGAAAGTCATTGGCTGGGGTCCGGGACACTCAGTCTTATCAGATAAGTCACCTACCTTATTTGCGTCGGGGTTAACCTCAGGAAGAATTTGGCTGGCCATACCCTCTTCATGAAACGGGACCTGTGAGGATGTATCACTTGGTCGGGACACAGAAGCTGCCTCGCAGGGGGCTGGCGGGGTAGAGTCACCCGGAGTTGTCGGCATGGTAGTAATAGCGGGCCCGCTTTTTGTCGGCAAAACCGGAAACACACTATAGTTGTGAATAGCAGGCGCATCCTTCAGTTGTAGGATAGGTCGAGCAATGCGGCTACCCAAAGTAGAAATTCCAGAAGAATCACTGGACCGATGATCTAAACGGGCGCTAAATGTTCGGCGATCACACTGGGACACCAAATGCGTTTCACTGTCACACCTCGCACAAGTTTTTGTCTGTCCGGGATACGTCACCCAACAACGAAGAGAACTGAGAGTAATATAGGAAGGGATATTCTTTTTTAAAATCATTTTCACAACTTTGCGGCCAGTACGTACTTTATAATAATGTCCATCAGTATAAAGTTCGTCACTAACACTAAGAATTTCACCATAAACTTGAAGAACTTGTTTCACTTGGTTATCAGAAATTTCCATAGGTACCGCGTGGATACGTACCAATTTAATTGTATGAGAAGCCGAGTCAAGCGGAAGGTCGTAAGTACCTTCTGCATCTATATACGGAACTTTATTGTCAAATTTAGTAATGATCTGTTCACAGAGCTGTTGAGTAATTAATTTGATATATAGAAGTTTACGTGGAAAGTCTAGTTCAATACTTAATACTGCATCTTGTGCAAGCTCAAAGGTGGTTCGTATCCACTCATGGAGCGAAATCGAATTGGGAACTTTGGAGACAGGTTGAAAACTAATGCGAAGAGTGTTAAGCCTAATATTGGCCATCGTAATCAGTCGTAATCTTGCACTTCACTGAACAAAAACGGGGAGAAATCACCCAAATCAAGTGGTAAGCTCACTCTGCTCAAGTCCAAAAAGCACAGCAAAAACTCGCACAAATAAAAAAAAGAAAAACTATCACTACTAGCAGAATCAGCACCAAGACGCGAGCAACACAGGACGTGTTGCCTCGACGAAAACTCAGGCGCAACTGACTACTTGACCACACAGATTTTCTTTTGTTGTTTCTCTTTTTCTTAAGAAATAAATGCTCATGGCTATAGAGCATGTCACTTCCAAACTTAAGACAACAGTTTTTCTCTTTGTTTATATATTTCATTATAACATCTTGCTTACAGAAGCTAATTTATATTTGGCAGACAATTTACACCCTAGATTTAAGCCAATAAATGCAATATTTCACTCCAATTTCCAGTTCCTTCATTCAATTCTTCTCCTACTAATCTTGTTATTCCCTCTGCAATCGTGCTGTGCTACTCCAAAAATTCCCTCGAAAACATTATTGCCAGTATACACAAAACCGAACATAATTTTGTTTTTTGCTTATATTTTTATTATTTTATTATATTTTTTGGAAATATCTCCTTAGATGGATTGCTTTCTATTATCCCCACTTACTAATAACTAAATTTTACTCGTAAACATATGGAAAATGAAATAATTGCGAAAAATTGTGAGTTACAGTATACGCGCAATATTTTTTGCGCATGGGAGTACTATAGTCGTGATAATGTGATAGTCAAGAACCTAATAGGCCTATAGTTTAATATCAATTACTTCTTACCTTGGTTATTGTACAGCAAGGATTTTTAAGTTTTCAAAAAAATATACTTTCTCGAATTTCTCATAAACTACGCAAAGCTTTTACACTTGCGTATGCCATTTTGTACAGTTTATATATATACATATACACTGAAACCTATCTATGTTGGCAACCATTGGTTCTATTGAAAAGTGGCCAACTTAGACAGGTGGCCAACATACAGAAAATAAGTGTGATTGATATATTTTCAGAAAAGGATTTCTAGTATTACTTGATTGTAAACTTTTAATAAGCAATGACTCGAGAGCTACTTTTATATAATGTACAGTACCTCTTGTTAATGAGCTTCAAGTGTTTTCCTTGGAGCGAAAAATGTTTTGAGAAACGTCCGGTATCTTTCGATAAGCCGTCAGATGCCAATAGTTGACAATTGAGATTGTTAGCTTTAACCTTGAGGGTTTTCCGGAATTACCAAAGCTCCCCACTGATGAAAGGAGCCGATATAGGTAATGGTTTACTAAAACAGACATTGTAAAACAAATACGTACAACCATTTTTCTGAATTCCTGTACGTGCTGTTTCTCATTCACATCTTCCTTCATTACCCATTTATCAGGGTAGAATTCTGCCCATTGACCTCCAAGAACAAATCTTGAGAATCCATGTTTCTTTGTCTCCAGTCTCAAATACAAAATTTCTGCCTCTCATATGGGAATACGAAAGAGTTAAGAAAAATAATAAAAAGGTATTTTGCGTGGCCAAGATACAAATGTAAATTTATCATTACCATCATGGGGTAAACATTGCTTCAATGCGGCCAACTTCCAAGATAGATAAGTGGCCAAGTTGACAGGTTTTACTGTATATATATATATTTCCCGTTCAATGCTAGTAACATAGAATTACATGAAAAACTTTCAGTGCTAAAAAGGCATGAAGCAAAGGATTCAACTATATCTGAGAATGCTGAGTAGAAAGCATGAGAAAAGGTTAAAGATAATGCATGACAACAAAATCGGGAATCACAGTTTTGCATGTAATATGTCTTAACTTTAGAGTTAAAAAGAGATAAGTTACTCATTTCAATAACTCCCGAGGTAATATTCTAAAAAATAAGGCACTTGAAAAAAGTTATCTTTAACAATTTTTTTCATCTAATTAATTTCCAATCCAAACAATAGTTGTAAGTCTGTGATTTTTTTTTTAAAAAAGAGAACATTCTCTGTTTCATAAGATTCTGAGAATTTGTACACAACTTTCGGAAAACGTATTTTTTTTTCTTAATGCGGAAAGAAGAAATTTACTCCATTACAATTGACCGATTATTTCTCCAAGCAGTGAGGAAGATAGCTAAGCTTGAGAAATGAATCGATTTCTGTTAAAAGAGTGTATGTAACTTTTTTTTTACGATTTTCACTTTTCTATTTTTATTTTTATTTTTATTTTTTATTATTATTATTATTATTATTATTATTATTATTATTATTATTATTATTATTATTATTATTATTATTATTATTATTATTATTATTATTATTTTACAAAACAGTATTTTAGAGATAGATGCAACGTTTTGTGTTAAAATGAAGTGTATTCCTTGAAACTTGTTGAAAATGTAAGACATTGAAATATGCGTTTTCTGTTAAAAGGGCGGCATTCCACAAATACATCCTTTTAACTGAATATCAGACAAGCAGGAGTATACGCGTTACATAAGGAAACATGCCCGAAAATTCTTTCCTGGTCGCAATCCCAGCCACCTTCCATGTGACGGAGGTTTCGCCATCATCAAAAGAACTCATAGGAAACGTAAACGCCTTTACACTGTACATGAATTAACAGAGTTAATTATTTACAGTAGCAGGTCTGATAACTTCACCATTGTTTAATTCAGTGGTGAAGATATTTTAGATTTCAGGTCATGGTAGCCACAAAACTATAAGAAAAAAAACCTAGTTTCTCTGGAGACAAGGAACAAACAGAGAAAGGATAAATTAAATAATCTTTGGGATCAGTAGCCTATCAATTCTGCGAACAATCCATTAGTATGAACAGGTTTTACCAAGTGTTAATGGACTAATGAAATACACTTTCATCATGTCATGCAACACTACGAAAACTGTATTACTTCCTAAAACGAAACTTAACAGACTTCCTGAAACTAAACATGAGCTGCCCCTTTGAAGATGAACGAGATCAGACTTAGAAAAGTGCATGGATTAAATACTGAATGAACATAAAAATTTATATCGCTCAACTAAACCATTCTGCCGTCCAATCAGTGACATTAAAGAGACTGACTCATAAAAAATACATTATGTTATAAGGTGTTGGCACTTTCAGAATACTGCATTGTTTGTTCTTCCTAAAATATCATATTCTGCTGGATTGGACTAGTACTACATCTTTCTGAAAAGCACAGTACTAAGTGTAATGATTATATTATTATAATATAATATTATATTATATTAATGTGCCCTGTTGCTCGGTCTATCAACTGTACTAGAATCTGGACACACGCTCAGGTTTGGAGAATAAAACTTAAAGAAATCTCGCATGGATTAAAAATAAAATTCCTACCATTAAAATAATATTTTCTTATGCAATGCTACTGGAACTCAAAGTACTTTACAAGTCGGAGTAAGGCAAACAGTGACGACAAGTGTTAATTCAGAACTTATCATGACGGAGATTAAATATTTTTTTAAAATTATTTTTGGGGGACAAAATGTTTGCTATCATTTATTATTATTATTATCAATTACTATTATTAGTATCTCTGTCTTTCATCAATATACTACCAATGTAACAGTGTCTACTAGTTTTACATTTTTTGTCACCATATTTTCTGTAAAAAGGGCGTATGTGTCCAAAGTTTAATATTTTTTGTAAGTTAAACAATAATTCTCACTTACATCCTATATAGCTTATAAACAATCAGTAACTATGTACATTTACACATATTTTTCTTTTTTCCATCAACCGAACCTACTCGTGAGAAAACAGTTTTTTTTTGGTCGTTTTCTGAAAATTTTGTTTATTGCACATACGCCCTTTTAACAGAAAGCGATTCAAATATCGTCGCATCGCCTCGAAGAACCGCTATGTGTTAAAACCACAACTTTTCAGGAGAAGCTAAAAACATTCCAAACTCGTTAAATTTTGCCAAATACATGGAAATACTAGAAAATATAATAAAATTGATTCTGCGTATATTATGCACTGGACATTGTTGTAGCTAGCTTCAATAATATTTTTGTATTTACGTAGCACCTTTTGTACCTTTCTAAGCACATAGAGGATTTGTATACATTAATCAATACGTATGTGATAACCTGAAGTCTTTAATTTCAATCTATTATTTTTCCATTGTTGTAGCGACACAATTGAATATTCACTTATCACATTATAAGGGACGCTTCCTGACAGCTTTCAGGTTGTTTTGCACGACGTAACTCATTTTCGACAAAAATGTCACATAGCGGTTCTTCGAGGCACAGCGACGATATACTACCCTGCATCAAAACAAAACTTTTTTTTTAATGAATCTTATCATGAAACATAATTTTTGAATCGGGAGAAGGAAAGCAAAAAATTCACTCCTTCATTTCTGGTTAATTTTTTAACTCAAGCAGTGTGATTGATTGCAAGTCCCCAGAAACAAATAATATGTATACGTCATATTGCACCACAATCAAATTGTTTCACAAAAATTATCCAAGTACATTTTTTAAAAATTTGGAGTGGTTTTCGCTCATTTTTGATTGGTTTTTACCTAAAAATATAAAGATTGAATATAATCCGCAAATATGATACAGTCTGAAAATCGAATGATGTTTACAGAAATTGTTGCGGAACTTCGTTTGTGGAATATCAGAGTGGATTAAATTCAATCTTTGATTCTTGTCTAATTTATACACCATACAATGAGGATGACTGGAACCCTCAAAGAAAATATGCATCATACTACTGAATGAATCACTGATTGGAAAAAGGGAATAATTGCATCAGACATAAGTTTTCAAAAATGCTTAAAAAAAAAAAAAAAAACCTTCCCGAGGCGTTGTTTGGACTTGTTGCAAAAAGTGTATAATTGATTACTTGTAGCAAAAGAACTAACAAACACTAAGACAAGAAGAAGAATCTTGTATTGCAGCACTGCAATTGGTTAGATAAGCTTAAACATGGAAAAAATATTCCCTTTTTCCAATCAATTAGAGTTGGACGCAATTGTAATTGTGTGTAGGGTATGTAATGTGCAGTTTATGATAGACAGCTGTTAAAATATACATGCTGAATACAATGTTGTATGTTAATCTTGGATATATGTATCCGAACTATCACGCATGTTAGGTTTCTAACACTTTTATTGTCACCGTTCTATTTTTTTTGTTTTGTTTTGTTTTGTAAAGCACATGTTATTCGTACAGCAAGAAAAGTAATGCAATAGACAGCTGAAAAAAATACGTAGCAAAATACGTTGTCAAAATAGAATGACTTTACATAGGGTCCTATCCGTCTGCATCTTCGTCTTCTACAGTTTCTTGGCCAGTGGTTTTCCATGAACAAATCATCCTATAAAACTTTTTGTATTGGTCAGGTATGCATTTGATGATTTGTGAAGAATCGTTTATCTTTTTCTGATTGATCGGGACTTGCCAATCGTATGCCTTTGACGTTGGCAGTGGAACGTTTGTGACATTACTTTTGAGTAATCGAAAAATATCAGTTCTTAGTTTATTGATAAACTTATGAGCTTGCACATAACCTAGAGATTCTGCTTTATAAACAGTGTCTTTATTTACGTTCTTGGAATTTAACTGTTTTGTCCACAATGCTACCTGAAGATTTCTTGTAAAACGGTTACCACCAATAAAATCTAAGATTTCTTCATTGACAACTTCGTAAATCTGAAATGGAGTATCAGTATTTCTTGCATTAGTAATCATGTGGTTATACTGTGCTGGTAAATAAATGCGATTGTATCGTTTGAGTTCTCGTTTGATTATAACAAAATTTATTTCACATGGTAAAAACTGTGACCTCTGACAGGCAAATATTGCTGTACAGTGGTAAACCGTTATGACACGATCAGACTGAAAAGCATTAATGCCATTGTATGATTGCAGTTTTGGTATTGTATGATCACCACTTGTACCACTGAAAACATGTAAATCTGTAACTGATTCGGGCAAATATTTCTCTATAGATTGTGCAATGCGAAGACAAGGAGAAGTGTCGTAACGTCAGCAGAGGGCTCTAATGGTTGTCTACATACACACAGTCTCACAGTTGTGGTGGTGTCCTGTAGTGACTGGGAGAAGGAAATAAGAAACGTAGTTATTCCCTTTTTCTAATCAGCGAGATATTTTGTCTTCTACATTGGTCATATAGAGTTGCCCTAACATTCCTATTTTCTACTCAAGGATGCAACTATCTTAAAGGAACACATCTGCTATGTCAGGTTAAAATCGCAAAAAATTGTACTTATTCCCTTTTTCCAATCAGTGGTTCGAATTGTTTTGGTCAAAATTTGAAGGAAAAATTAATTTTCTTATTATATTATTTAAATAAGGAAATTTCAAAGTTCGAAGAAACTTAAACCTTTTTACACGCTTATTATTTACACATTTCAACTGCAACTTCCAATGAGAATGATCCGGGTGGCCAAGAAAAAATATACTTTGCGTTTTCAAAATCGAATAATCTTCATGTTGTTTATACTAGGAATTTATTTTACATGTATATGTGCTGACTTGCAACATGGAGTAACTATCGTCCATGTTTCCCTGTCATTCTTGTAATGGTTCATGCCCAAACAACAGCATTTCGAAAGATTATAGAAAGCCACAAATTAATCTTCATTAAAAAGGGATATATTTTATTCTACGAGATCTTTCGTGGGAAACACAGACGAAGGCACAAATACATAAATACCGCACAGTCGAATGATTAATCTTGCTACGTTTGCTTCAAAAATAAATAATGATGCTATGTACTGTAAAAGAAAGAGAAGAACTTTCTTTCCTTTTCGTTTTTCTTGAATTGTAGATTTTCATCGCCTTATACTTTACCAATTTCACTATGTTTCAGAAAAGTCGGTGGTTCTTTCAGAAATTCTCGTAGAACATAGTTTCTTTGATCAGAGGAGGGTTACTTGCCTTCCTTATTATTGAGTGATTCTACTGATTCCCAGAAGCTGTAGTGTTGCGGGAAACCGTCACAAAACATATACATTATATTCTATTAAAATCGTTTTTTTATTTTAAACGAAAGCTATCTTAGGACATATTTTTTATATAATGGGGAGAGTGTTAAATTCATTCCCTTATCCTTGGCTGAATTTAAGCCAAAGTGTATGGAATGACGAAGATGCCTTAGAAATACACAGAGTGTTTCAAAACAACACTGACAACTTTGGGAGGTGATTCCTGACACCAAGATAAGACAAAAGGTATACACCAACCTGGGTGCACAAATGCTCTTTATAGGAGTTATAGGCTGCCGAAAACATAAAAAATGAAATTTAAAGGTCCATAGCTCCTAGACAATGGAACCTAGCGTAGTCGGGTCGAGACTTCACTTAGGAACTAGTATGTAGTTCCTAAGTGAAATCCTGACCCTACTACCTCAGGTCCCATAGTTTAGGAGCTATGGACCTTTAAAGTTCATTTTTTCATGTTTTCGGCAGCCTAGAACTCCGAAAGGAAGCATTTGTGCATCCAGATTGGTTTATACTTTTTGTCTTATCTTGGTGTCAGGAATCACCTCCCAAACGTTACCGGTGTTGTTTTGAAACACCCTGTATATCCCAAGTTGTACAAAACCAACTATTTGTTTACGAAAGTTATCGTGGAATATGTTTTTTAACTGCTAATTGATCCCTTTATTGTTAACTAATTTTTGCTGTATCCAGACGGATTTAGTGGCAAGTGTAAAATAAAATATATGTCGAAACCATATAGGCCTACAGTATATATGAGTGGCTCGGGCGAACATAATGGTATATCAAATCTTCAAATTTTCGAGCAGAGTAGAAAAGAAGGTTCAACATTCCCATGCAATTCAATGTAATGTCACATACCAAACAAGCTTTCCCTGCCACTTACAGCTTCATTTCTGAAATAAAACTATCTACACACTCTTCTGTGATTCGATCACAACTCATTCTTCTTAATGAATCAACTTCACTGGAACTAGCACTTGCCATTATGTTTGCCGAACCCCTAATAAATATTACAACGTATAACACCCCCACCCCATATATATATATATATATATATATATATATATATATATATATATATATATATACGTATATATACAGGAAGACTGGTAATTCGATGCATCGCTTGCAAGGTTGCAAGGTGATATTTTCCAAGTACTTTGGGACATTTTCACCTATATGAACCAGGGGTCGCAAATAAATAGTTTCTGAGTAATTTGCACGTGTGTGATTTCTTTGAAATTCGCCGGCTAACGAGAAGTGCATGAGGAAGTTTCACCCTAACCCACTTTCCCATACACTTCCATAAAATTTTACATGTGTAATCCTCCGTACCTGTGTAGATCATGTGGTAATTTACAGCTCGTAACTCTTCACAGTTGCTGTGTTATAGGTCCGAACGTGAACTAAGGTGTAGTAGTCCAAAATCCCTTACTGCACCTCAGAAAGCAGCGTGGCAACATCATAGAAGTACTTGCTCCTAGGAAACGAGTGCCTGCTTGGGAAGAGGTGAAATGAAGGTGGTATGCGGTCAAGAGAAAACGTGAACTATGACGTATTTCATACCCAGGGTCGTGCATCTCTCTGGTCAGCATTCGGACAGTGAACGGGTACGATGTTTTCCAAGAGGCGGACACCTTTTGTCAGCATGCCACACTCTGGAATTTCACAGAATCCCGCAACGCACGCAGCTGTGATTTATAATATATCCTGGTAATTGTCGTACCTTTTGTCTGGAAAGCAAGTATTAATACCCAATTCTGTTCATATTACTAATTGCTTTCCAGACATAATAATCATCACCTTGTTCGCTCAGAGTTGAACACGGACTTCCTTTGGTGGAGGTACATCGCCAGGGTGTCGTTGGTTTCACTAGATTTTCCTAGGATTTCTTCACTCCAATTAGGCGAAGGCAGGGATGATACCTTCTAGAAAGCCAGGGCCAATTCCTTTCCAAATCCTAGACCCACCTAAAGATTTATGTGACCCCGGATTTGGAGGGCCGAACCCTTCCTTGGGGCATTCCCTTGCATAAATAGATAAATAAAGACAGATAGAAAGAAATAGCAATAGAATACATCGCTTTAATAACTCCTAACAAACTTACGACCATTGCCGTTCCAATTGCTATAACGACAACCTAATGCTTTCTACAAAAGTAAAAATGTAAACCTTGGAAAGTCATAACAAATTAACATATCTGCACTGTAGCACTATCAAAAGCTTCTGAAAAAAATAGAAACAGAGCGTGGCATGCTGACAAAAAGTGTCCGCCTCCTGGAAAACAGTGCACCCGTTCACTGTTCGAATGTTGGCCAGACAGATGCACGACCCTGGGCATGAAATCCGTCAAGTTCGCGTTTTCTCTTGACCGGACAACACTTTCACTCCACCTCTTCCCAACCATGTAGTCAATTCGTACGGGCAATTACTTTTGCAATGTTGCCACTCTGCTTTCTGAGGAGCAGTAATGGATTTTGGACCACTACACCTTACTTCACGTTCGGACCTATAACGCAGCAACAGTGAAGAGTTACAAGTTGTACATTACCACATGACCTACATAGGTATGTAGGATTACACTTGTAAAATTTCATCGCTCTACGATATGTAGAAGTAGGTACTCAGAAACTATTATATATAATTATATATATATATATATATATATATATATATATATATATATATATATATATATATATATATATATATATATATATATATATATATATATATATATATATATATATAATTATATATAATTATATATACCATATCCATAAAAATACTGTTATACTTTAAGGGGTATTACGTCGCTTTGGATAGTTTTATTTAAGTGAAATTGCTCACATTTGAAAGAAAAACTCAAATATTTTTGTTCATGTCAATAATGGACAACAATGTCAATAATGGACGGGATCAAACACAGAAAAAGCAAATTCACCCATGTTTACTTTCTGATTAGTCAATTAATTGTTGGAAATTTAGCAGGCAGTTGCTGTTTCTGCTGGAGGTCACTTTTGAAGTTTTTATGTTTCTGCACTGTTATGCCGTAATGTTCTAAAGTAAATTTATTTCCTTTCGTTGCGTTGTGTTGTTATTAAAGAATAAGTTAAGGAATTATGGCGACCCCGCAAGAAAGAAAGTTGGTGTGTTTTGAAATATCACAGCAAGCAGAGTGTTGTTCAGATTTACCATGCTTTTAGGCGAAAGTTTTAACATCAGGTTCCTACACACACATGTCAATTTTTAAGTGATACCGTGATTTCGTGGATCATGGCTGCATATGTCATAAAAGAAAGACCTATTCCGGGAGACCACTTGCCAATGCATTAGTTGTGGATAAAGTGGTGGAGGCATTTGTACGTAACCCTAAGAAGGCTATCCGTAGAGCTAGTCAACAGTTGAACATTCCTAAGTCCATCGGATCCTGCGTACGCGACTCAAGTTTAACCCTTAAAAACTGCAATTAGTGCACAAGTTGAAACCTGATGCTACTGTAAAACGATTAGGTTTCTGTGAACATTTTATGATGCTAATGGAGGATAATGAAGAACTGCCAAGAAAAATAATTTTCAGTGATGAGGCAACATTCCACATTAGTGGAAAAGTGAACAGGCATGATGTTAGGATTTGGAGGAACAAGAAAGAATGCACATGCCATTTTTGAAGTTGAGACTGATTCCCCTGAAGTTAATGTCTTTTGTGCCGTATTAAAATGTCAAGTCTATGGTCTATTTTTATTTTGAGAGACCACTGTCACAGCTCCAACTTATGTTGATGTGCTCACTAATTGGTTATTTCCACAATTGGAAGAAGAGAAGGCAATTACTTTATTTCCCAACAAGATGGAGCACATCCTCACTGGCATTTACATATTCGGGAACATCTGAATGAGGGGCTTCCAGGAAGATAGATTGAACGTGAGGGAAATGATGATAATGTCTTCTACAAGTCGCCACCAAGGTCGCCTGGCTTGTCGGTCTGTAACTCCTTTTCATGGAGCTACGTAGAGGATTGTGTCTATGTACCACCATTGTCTCAAGACCCGCAAGAAGTGCAAGTTCGTATCAGTGCTTTCATCCACTCCATTTCATCTGATATGTTGGAGCGTGTGTGGCTGAATTGGAAAATCGTCTTGATGTCTGCATCGCCACTCCTGGGACCTAGATTTAATGTCTATGAGGTATAGAAAAAAAATTTGAGTATTTCTTTCAAATGTGACCAATTTCATTTAATACGAGCATCCAAAGCGACGTAGTATTTTAAAATATGGACACCCTATACAAAATATTTTTATGGACACCCTATACATTAGAACTAATTCTTATATTACTCACATTACTGACAGTATAACCCCATACAGAAAGGTCATTGGTAAACCTAATAAAAAGTATACACCAAATTGCATCAAAGTCGCATAATTTTTGCGAATGTTATCCAAGAAACTAATTTATATAAGGAAACTTCGAAATTTGGGAGACCTTAGGGTCCGTACACATATTACGTAACGATATTTTTGATCAATTTTACTCCCTCCCTTCCCCTTGTCACACTTCGTAACGCAAGGCCGATCCTCTCCCCCTTTGTTATGTAACACTTTTTAATTTTTGTTTTTTCACCTAATTTGTTTTTCACCAATATTGCTGAAATTATTAAAATTAGAAAAACTATTTTTGTTTTTTCACCTAATTTGTTTTTCACCAATATTGCTGAAATTATTAAAATTAGAAAAACTATTTTTGTTTTTTTCACCTAATTTGTTTTTCACCAATATTGCTGAAATTATTAAAATTAGAAAAACTTTTTTTAGTGATAGAAATGTTTTTAAATCACAGAATGCCTGTGTTCTGAATATACAGTATTTGCAATGTGTTTCGCCAATAAATCAAAATATTAAAAAATGGTAGCACCATAATAAAATTTTAACCCTATAAAGTTGTTTAATTAACCAGCCTTGATTCTTCGAAACTGTATACTGTCGTTTTCGCAAGGAGATTGCACCCATCGTTTAGGTCACCAATGATTGGCAAGGAGGAAATGTTACGGAAGATACAGGTGAAACAGGATCTAAGGAACTGAAATCATCGACTTTTTTTGGAGGGGATGATCTAGGATGCTTCTTGTATTTGAAGTTCAGTGTTGACGATGAAGGAAGTTTTCTTCGTCCTCGACCACATATTCGAAGTGGCTGCACACGTGAAGGAGCGGGACATCTCGTTTGTGAACAAGCTTTCGAGCATCTTCTTAGGAATTTGGACTTCAGTTTATCTCTTTTCAAATTCTTCTTCCCGTGAATCAGTCGCAGAATGCGAATAAACTTTGTTTCTCCAGAAATATTCAAATCCAAAAAGTTTTTTTTTAAAAAATCAGTATGAGATGAATATAAGACGCATTAGGCTTTTATAAAATAGTATATAATGTTGCTCTATAAATCATGGATCGTTCAGTCGCGAAACAAATCACGAAAAAGAGTTTATTCTGTTTCACATGCGAAACCCCTTAGAAGAACAGGATCAGTAATGATTCAAATCAAAAGTTTTAAATAATGTTCTTTACTACATTTTTAGGCTGGCTACCTGCCTGCTGTTAGGTCAAATGAAAGAAGTTTGCTCAATTCTAATAAGTTTCAGATGTAAGCTCATTTCTATATTTTATTAATGGAAGAAAAATGTAGAACCACTTTCCTTTCTATTGTATTAGACTTGATTCCTGATCTTGTTCTTAGTAGAAGAGAAAAAATGAAACCGTAATATTACTTTTTGATGTTATTCCTTCGACGAAACACCGAAAAAAAAAAAATTATCTAATTTTAGTGAAGACTTGAACAGGAAATAAAACTAACTAAAACTAACTAACTAACTCTATGGCCTATGGAACCCGGAGGTTCAGTGCCGCGTTCACAAAAGCTCTCCACTGACTTCTATCCTTAGCTAATTGGATCCAGTTTCTACTTTGTATTCCTATCTCTGCGAGATCCATCTTAATATTATCCTCCCATCTGCGCCTAGGTCTTCCTAATGGTCGTTTTCCTATGGGTCTACCAGTCAAGACTTTGAAAGCGTTTCTACTTTCTTCCATTCTAGCTACATGACCTGCCCACCTAAGCCTCCTAGACTTGACGACCCTAACAATGTTGGGTAAACCGTATAAACTATGTAGTTCCTCGTTATGAAGCTTCCGCCATTCCCCATTCTCGTTCCTCTTGGGTCCGAATATTCTTCTCAGGATCCTGTTCTCAAATACTTTCAGTCTATGTTCTTCCCTCAGAGTAAGCGACCATGTTTCGCAACCATACAGAACAACAGGCATGATTATCGTTTTATATATTTTAAGCTTCAAATTCCTCGACAGAATTCGCAACAACAAGAGATTTTGAACCGAATAGTAACACGAATTCCCTGCTTTTAGTCGACATTTAATTTCTTCGTGAATAATTTTCGTCTGTTAATATTGATCCTAAATATTTGAAAGTATCCACTTTATCAAAAGTATTATTTAATATTTTAACGCCTCCACAATTTGCCGTATTACGGTCCCGACGCACTTCCATGTATTTAGTTTTCTCTGCATTTACTTCTAAACCCATGTCCCTGCAAGCGTTTAATAATATATCTGCATTTATTTCTACTGTTCTCCTATCATACCCTATTAAATTTACATCATCAGCATATGCCATAACCTGGTGAGTGCCGTTCAACTCTAGGCCCTGGTTGCTATCTTTGATTTTCCTTATGGCGTATTCCAGCACAAAGTTAAATAATAATGGCGACAACGCATCTCCTTGTTTCAGGCCATTTTCGACGTGGAAGCTCGTGGACAAAAATTTTCCTACCCGGACTTTACTTTGGGATTCACTTAAACATATCTTAATTAATCTAATTAGCTTTCTCGGTATTCCAAGCTCTGTAAGAACGTTGTATAATGTTTCTCTCCTAACCGAGTCGTAAGCCTTTCTAAAATCAATAAATAGTTGATGTACCGGGGTATTGTATTCCCACTTCTTTTCGAGTATTTGACGAATGGTAAATATTTGGTCGATAGTTGATCGATTTCGTCTAAATCCGCACTGATAATCTCCAATAATTTCATCTGCGTATGGGGTCAATCTTGCTAACAGAATATTTGAAAGGATTTTATAGGATGTTGACAGAAGAGAAATGCCTCGATAATTATTACAGTCAGTTTTGTCGCCTTTCTTGTGAATTGGAACAATGATTGACTCTTTCCACTCTTGTGGCAATTCTTCCTTGTTCCAGATAAGGAGAATGAGTTTGTGTATCTTGTTCCACAATTTTTCGCCTCCAGCTAAAATTAACTCAGCCGGAATTTCATCTACACCCGGAGATTTGTGTTTCTTTAATTTCTTTATAGCGGCTTCCACTTCTATTCGATTGGGTTCTGGAATATACGGTTCTGCGGTGTGTATCTCCTTTTCTCCACGCACATTAGTTTTTGGCTGCGTGTTCAGCAAATCGTCAAAGAAATCTTTCCATCTATTTAAGAGGCTATCCGTATCAGTGAGAACTGTTCCGTCAGATTTCTTTAATATATAAACACGAGGTTGATAGCCTTTCTTAAATTCGCTGATCCCCTTATACATGTCCCGAATATTTTTATTTTTACTATTATCTTCAAGTTCCTTAATTTTAGCTTTAAAAAAATCCCGTTTCTTTGTTCTAAAAGTTTTGGAAGTTTCCCGCCTGATATCTGCGAAATTTTGTGTAGTTATTTCATTCGGATTTTGTAGCCACCGTAATTTTACTTGTTTTCTCTTCTCTACTAGTTTAATGCATTCTTGGGCGAACCATGGTTTGTTCCTACGTATTTCCGCGTGTCCCGGTTTTTCTATTGCTGAACTTTTAATGCTATCTCTAATTTCAATCCAAGTATCCTCAACACTAGTGCACTCCGAGTCTTCTAAAACCGAGAATCTATTCGAAACTTCAATCTGGTATTCCTCTCTTACCTGACTCTCTTCTAATTTCTTTAAATTAAATCTCTCCGTTTTCGGACATTGAGTATTACCTTTATTCAACGATAATCTCTCCCGTATTATCGCTGCTACCAGGTAGTGATCAGTGTCACAATCAGCCCCTCTAAACGACCGGACGTCAATTATGCTAGATTGTCTTCTTCTATCTACTAAAACATGATCAATTTGATTATGTGTTTTTCCGTCTGGTGATGTCCAAGTGTATTTATGAACGTCGCGATGTGGGAATTTTGTACTCTTCACGATTAGGTTTTTGGATATTGCAAAGTTTACGAGTCTAACACCGTTGTCATTACTTTCCTTATGCAAACTTTCGTTCCCTATAATCGGTTTGAAAATATCCTCTCGTCCTACCTTCGCATTGAAATCCCCTAATAGAATCTTCATATGGTATCGCGGGAGTTGGTCAAATATTCGTTCCACTTCTTCGTAAAAACTATCTTTTATATCGTCACCCTTATCTTCAGTTGGAGCATGTACATTTAAAACAATAATATCACACCACCGTCCCTTAAGAGTAATAAAAGAAAGTCTGTCAGTAACAAATTCAACCCGCTTAATTGCTGGTAATATTCGTTTGTGAACAAAAAACCCTGTTCCTAACTGGTGATTTTTATTTCCTTCCCCGTAAAAGAACGTAAAATTTCCGGAATTCTCAGATCCATTTCCTTCCCACCTAACTTCCTGAACTCCTACTAAGTCCATCCTGTATTTCTCTAACTCACTCGTTACAGATTTTAACACGCCTGCCCTCCTTGAACAGGAAATACAGAAAGAAAGAACGTCATGCAGACATCCTACTCCTACAACTAGCCTACACATCCACCTACTACACTTCTGAGATAAACTTTTAATATTGTAGAAACTTTTGTATTTCTGTTGTGTTGAATTGTGTAACAGTTCTGCTGTTCTTCCTCGTTTTTTTTACTTAGTATGTGTTGCATAAGCTGTATCAGTAAAGATAATTTTGTTATTTTATTTTAACAAAGATTCACAGTTTGAAGAATTCTAATGTTAGTTAGGTGACGAAGGGAATTTACATTGTAAGAACCAATTTTCTCACACCTCTCACTGCTGCAAGGGGTCGTGGATATTGTAAAAGTTCTACTAGTGCAGGTTATAGGTCACGTACTGAATCAAGGAGCCCAACCTCTCTTGTGCTAGTTAGTGTGTCAGCTAAGATCAAGTGTTGCAATACGCATTTGGGAGCAAGGCACACATACACCACTTAGAGGGTCGACGGAAGTTTTCACTTTCGAAGGGCAAACTTGCTTTTTGATTTTCATCTCATCATCTTGTTCATCTTTTTCATTATCTGGGCTTCGGCCCTCGGCAGCTTCATTACGATGGCGGACTCTAGCAATCCTAATGGACAATCGAATCTCGGTAAACATATCGGCTTACCCGCTATAGTTTCTTCAAACCTAAGCATACAGTCTGCACAAACGGCACCCGTTGCACCTTCTAACCGCACTCGGCACTTTTCTTGGGGAAGTCAATCAATACCGTCTGTACCTAGAGAAAGGCATCCATCTAATACTTCTACTCAGTCAGCGAAACGCATACGATCACGGTCCCCAACGGTGTCAATGGATGTAGAACTCATTCCACAGCATAACAATATTGCTACTGGGGTTCAAGGTACATCCTCAATGCAGACGAATATCGATCCCCTTTATCATTTCATACTTACAGACTACGACACAAAGTACACCAATCCCAAACTGATTTTTCTGCAAATCATGAAATATGTTCCACGGATACGGGATACTCTGGTCCAAATTGTTCCCACTAAAAACGGCTACATACTAAAATCTAAAGATCCGAATTTTGGAATCACTATCCGCAACAAAGCCTCCTACGAAATCTTCGGCAAAAACGCCAAACTAACAAAACTGACGGACAAGCGGCAGAAACAACCTCCACCACCTCGGAAACCACCATTTCTATCAGTCGTTATTAGAGGTGTCTCTCCAGAGCTTACCGATGCTGAAATCCAGGAGGAATTAAAGCAAGAAGGAATCTCGGTGGATAAATGCATTCGTATTAGGAATAATAATGGTCCGACATACATGGTCCGTGTACTTTCTAAGCAACAGGAGACTATTGATTACCTGTTACGTTTCGGTGCACCCATTTACAAGAAAATACATCGTGTAGAAGCATCTAAAACACAAGCACCATTACCTATTCGCTGCGAAAAATGTCAGATATATAATGATCATATTACAGCAGCTTGTTCTAGTCAATCTAAGTGCGGATATTGTTCGGGGCTACATGAAACCAAAGCTTGTCCCAACTTACGAGGACCACCCAAATGTAACACCTGCGGCAGTGGGGATCATCCTACATATATTTAATAGCTATCGTTGCAAAGCGAAGCCAGTGCCGAAACCAGAACACCCGGAACTAACAGTACCACTAAAAACGACCGATACAACAACCCAACCTAACCAATCCATCTTACCACCGATAACAGTCGAAGATCTTCTTCGCTACATCAGTTTAGTGCTTCAAAATATCTTTCCCTTTCAGCGGGCCAATATCCTTCACCACATTATCGCAGCGGCAAAATCAATATTTCACATTAATCTCCATGCAACATACTCTAACAATTATGTTCATTTTCACATTGGATCACTGGAAACAGCTGTTTAATACAATCCGGATAGCATTCTTCATTATGGGTATTACTTTCTTATTTGTTAACATTCGATCCTTTTTGCAGCATAAACTATTATTAGAAGCACTGTTGTTGGAGGAACGTATCAATGTCTTTGCACTTAATGAAACTGCATTAAAACCGAGCATGCCAGCCCGCATTCCGGGCTACCAATTACAACGCCATGACTATCATGATCACCTAGCTCGTGCGCAAGGCGGAGTTGCAATAGGCTTTTCTCCAAAATATCCAGTAAGATCGTACAAACCGCCAGCTTTCAGTACTTTTCCGGAATATCTCCTTTACTCCATATACTTTCCATCTATAATCATAAATTTTAGTACGATTTATATTCGTCCACGTCAACCTATCCCGCTAGAATATTTCCAATACATTGCCAATAATTATCGAAATATTATTATCATGGCGGACATTAATATCCATAGTAGAAGTGATCGTGAGAAAGCAGATTTTCAACAGTATTTAACTAACAATCTCCATCTTCATCTACATGTCCTTCCATCGCACACTAGACCTGTCAGTCAGACCACGCCTGACGTTGTCATTACTTCTCTGAATCTTCTTTCAGACTGTCAACTAGAAGTTTTGGACTCGATTACTCGATCACCATCCAGTAAAACTCACACTAACTCAACGTCCACGCCAAGAAATCGCCCCTCGTCATGTTCCGAGATATGATAAGGCTAACTGGTCTCTTTTCCGGCGGGATCTTGAACGCATTCTTCATTCTGCAACGCCTCCAACTAATGAAACAGAGTTAGTTTCCTGTGTTACAACTGTCACTAAAGCCATCCAAATTAGTTCTCAGGACCATATTCCAACAGAGCAAGTGCACCCACACAGACCAAAATTACCGCCAACCTACATTCCACTCATACAGCAAGCTCGAAAACATCTTCGTGAATATTATAGAACTGGGAATGATTCATATTTACGCCTACATCATCAATGACAAAGAGCAGTTCGTAATTATCTTGTTGCGTATAAACGTAGAAACTGGATAAAAACGTGTAACAGCTTATCCGAGGAAGCTCATCCTTCCCGCTATGGGAAGCGGTTTCATCAGCTTATTGGCAAAAGCACTACAATAACCTACCCTCTCATAGCAGACGGTACTCCTCTTTATTCTGACGCAGAAAAAGCAAATGCATTTGCCGCCCAGTTACAGGCCGTTTTTACACCATCCGCTGCTTCCAAACGTTGTGAAAGGACAGATATATCTTGTCTTCCTGTCTTACAACCTTCCACGGAGCACGTCATTGACCCAGACCATCCTCTTACTTCACCCATCACAGTCGATGAACTCCATACGGCACTAGCACGGAAAAGAAATACAGCACCTTGGATCGATTCGATATCTTACCGACATCTCAAAGAAGCCCCGCCATCACTCCTACTACTTCTAGTAACAATATACAATTTCATCCTTAAAACTGGTTTCTACCCTACAGATTGGAAAGTCTCCAAAATTTGCATGTTTCACAAACCTAATAAACCTGTACATTCAGTATCCTCTTACAGGCCCATCCAGCTCACCTCAGTATTCAGTAAGCTACTGGAAAAAATTATCGTTTGTCGACTCCATAAGTATCTTGACACAACTTCTGTGTTACCTATCCATCAGGCGGGCTTTCGCCCTGGATTTTCCATAAATGACCAGCTACTTCGTCTCGGCACAATAGTTACTAACCAATATAACAAAGCTTTACCATCATGTCTTATTCTCATGGATTTAGAAAAGGCGTTCGATAAGGTTTGGCATTATGGACTCATTAAAAAATTGCAGTCGTTCAAACTTCCCGTGTGCTATCTCAGGTTAATATATTCCTTCATTTCAAATCGCATTGCTTATGTTACAGTTGGTACAGCCCTCTCTTGGCCGATTTTTCCTCTAACTGGTGTACCACAAGGATCAGCTCTCAGCCCTTTATTATATATCCTTTATGCGTCCGATATCCCTTCTGTACCACGCAACGTATTTATTTTTCAATATGCTGACGATACAGCTTTTCTTGCACTCGGTAAAACTGTGCATCAGCTTAATATTGCTTTACAAGCAACACTAGATAATTTCGTCAAGTGGTGTAAGAAATGGCACTTAATGATCAACTCCGAGAAAACACAAGCTCTAGTATTTCTACCGCCTAAATGTCGTTCCAAAGTCCATAGAAACCCAACTCTTTTGCGCCTCAGTGTTGATGGGTACCCTATACGCCCTTCCACCAGTGCTACCTATCTAGGCGTGGTTTTCGATTCAAAGCTCAGCTGGAATGCTCACTTGAAAAAACTAACGGACAAGGCCAATCTTAGATTAAATCTTTTGCGACGCCTTACAGGCACAACTTGGGGACTAAAAGCCGATATATTGCTTCATGCTTACAAAGCATTCCTTCGTCCGATCCTTACTTTTGGGCATACCGTTTGGTGCAATGCTTCTGCTTCTTTCTATGAAAAGCTTAGCATCCTGGAACGACATGCTATTCGTCTGGCGTATCGAATTAAACTTCCATATCCGACGTGGCTCACTTATGAGTACATAGACTTTCCTAAGATCACTGAGCATCTCGCACAACTTCGCCTTAGGTACATAACCTCTCGCATCCAAACAGGCCATCCGCTTTTCTTAGATATACTTCACACTGACGCACTTACCGACGCAGCATACCGATACAAGCACTCCCCATTAAATATCTTCGTATCTATGTATGTGACACATGAACAACTTCCTGCGGCTGAAAGGGAAATATATGAAGTATATGTCATTGATCATCATCTTCCTCATCTCTTTCCATCTTACAAGGAACCCTAGGTATCTATCAGAGCCCGATTTTCATGAAACTTTGTATATAAATAGAGTACCTCGATAAACACGCACAGCCAAAATTGTAGCTGCAGAGTCCAAGACGTTGGGACACTAGGGCTCCAGAAAGATCAAATGTGGAACGTCAGTACATTAAGGACATAATGAGAAAATGCAAGTTTTTCTTTAAAACTCGTCATTGTAACCACACGAAATGAACATGCATGGATACGAGATGGTAGATATGATCTGTTAAAAGTGATGAAAAGAATATATGCCATCTTGAAAGAGGCTATGTTGAAACTGGTGCGATTGCTGTAAATGAGAAGAGGGTCATGCGATGCATCAATTTGAACATAAATAGACGCAAAAACCCGTTGGTGAGGTCTGTTGTGGGATTATATTATTTCTGTGCTTCTGGTAGAGTGGTTTATGTACAAAATGAGCAAAGGTATCTCATGACACTTGAACAGATGGAGGGTATGGAGCACTATGAGTGAACTGATAGGCGTTCTGATTTCTGTTCGAATTAATGGAAATATAATAAACAGTTACAAATTAATGCTAACCATGGCATTATTATGAAGAACCCATTGTATCAGCACATCCACACTAATTATATGTTGACTCTGACAAAAATCATGTAGTGCTAAAATTATATTTCGCTCCGTTTTTCTAGTTGCACTGATCCCACTCATAGCGCACCATAACCTGCATCTGCTCGAGTGTCATGAGATACACTTTGCTCATCTTGTACCTAAACCACTCTGGCAGAAGCACAGAAATAATATAATCCCACAACAAACTTCACCAACTGTTTTTGTGTATATTTATGTTCCAATTGATGCATCGCATGACCCTCTTCTCATTTATACCAATCGTACCAGTTTCAACATGGCCTCTTTTAAGATGGCGGATATTCTTTTCATCACTTTTAACAGATCATATCTACCATCTCGTATCCATGCATGTTCATTTCGTGTGGTTACAATGACGAGTTTTAAAGAAAAACTTGCATTTTCTCACCATGTCCTTAATGTACTGACGTTCCACATTTGACCTTTCTCGAGCCCTAGTGTCCCAACGTCTTGGACTCTGCAGCTACAATTTTGGCTGTGCGTGTTTATCGAGGTACTCTATTTATATACAAAGTTTCATGAAAATCGGGCTCTGATAGATACCTAGGGTTCCTTGTTAGCACAGATATCCTCAATACTAATAAGGGCTTCCCAATGTGTTCATTAGTCCCGAGCCGCCCCGGGACAGAAGATTTAACCCTGCATCTGTCTCACTAATCAAACTCTGTTTGTGATGTGTAAGCACTTCACCTCATTTTCATAATCATCATTATTCTATTATATTTCTTATGTACTGTAATTCCTATTAGTATCCTAGCACCTCAAACATATATCTGCACTTTTCTGTTATTATTTTTTTTCTTTCCTCTGTTATTTTTTTTTCAGAAATAATCTATGGATTTATTTTGCATTTATTAATCTTTGTGTTCATGATTACTACACTTTGCCCATATATATCATTATCTTGAAATCAATAAAGATACTTTGAACTCCATGCCAAAGAGAGGGCGTAACCCTCTAGTGGCTGGGAGTAGGAACTTATTTTATATGATAAAACCAAAATTGATGAATAAAGACTTCAATGTTACCCTATTCCCTTACCCGTAAAAAAAAAAAAAAAAAAAGGTTATAGGTAAAGCTAAGTTGAGCAAATCAGAGTCCGAGATGGACTCCCACTGAAGGTTTATTATAAAAATCTTCTAATAAAAACAGTATTTACAGAAATACTTAAATACAGTTCTCTCTATTGTGAGGTAGATATTGGGTAGCCCAAGACCGTGAGACAAAGGACGGGATCTCTATAGAGTTTCGGGAAAGCTAGGTAGAGTGGCTTAGGAAACTTCAATGCTCCAGGCAAGCAGTGAGCAGGTTAAATGTTACAGAGCCCCGAAGCAGGCTAAGCAACTGAAATTGGGATCCGACAGAGCTCCCAGCATGCTAAATCAGGTACAAGGGAAGTCAAGAGTTCCGCAACAGACTAGAGGCTTTGAGGTTGACTTTCTTCTAGTGCTTCAGACTAGGGATGGCCACAAAGTTCTAGTTCCGGCGGAACCGGTTCCCCAAAGAACTGGTTCTCGGAGATCCGGTTTTCAGAACCGGTTCCGGTCCTGGATCCGAAAACCCGGTTCCAGAACCGGATCTTAGGAACCGGTTCCCGACTTGGATACGAAAAACCGGTTCCAGACCTAGATCCGAAAAACCGGTTCCGGAACCGGGTCTTCTTGAACCAGATCGGTTCAGATCCGAAAACCGGTTCCAACAGGAACCGGTTCTGACCATCCCTACTTCAGACAAGCAAGAGGAGGGGAGACCAATCGAAGATTAATGCCTGTGTACTGAATGCTCTCCAATATATATTCTCTCCAGACACTGCTATTCCCACACTGAGAAAAATAAGTGGTAACCTAGTGGGGGTTAATGGACAATTTAGCTGCTAGAACCAGTTAATAATTTGTAACAACCCTTCTGAGACAAAAAGGTTAATTTTACGAGGTCGCCGGTAATCAATCAAGAAAGGTTACTAGAAAATGTGTAGAAACAATCCAGTGTTTGGTTGCTATTAACCTATAAAATAGGTTAGAAGAAGGTAACCAATTCAAGAAGGTTAATTTAATTTAAAACACTGTGTTGTTATCAACCGATTTTCACACAAGGCAAATTTAACCCTCCGTAACTTGTTTACTGGTAACACTGCATTACTAGAAGTACAAACAGCAAGATCGCCATTTGCAATTTTAAGAACGAAAAGTTTTAAGAATTATGAATACATCCGAAGGAATAGGAAAACAGTTATTAAAATATGGATTCTACATAAATTAATAGAGAAATGTGAAGGAAAGTTTATTTACGGAGGTTTATGCATATTCTGAGATTTAAATGAATAAAATGTTATGTGACATGTTTCTAGTACAAATATCCACACTGATGGTAGCACTACTAGTTGTGTAATTGTCGTCAAATAATTCACACACTCGTAACAATAATTTTGTATTGTGTTCAGGAAACATAATGCGTTTTACGTTGCTTTACGGTACAAATATCAAAATCCTTTTACGTCTTTGCTTATAGGGAAGAGTATCACCCAAACAAATTCTCACTGTTAGTTATTAAATACTTGTGATATTGGTGGCTTATAAGGGTAAGGCGTTACCGATACTTTCCTAGAGCTTGCTCTGAAGCGTGACCTTGTGTATGGTGACGATTTTTGAATTAACCTTCCTTTTCCATATCCTGAGCCTCTTTCTCTGTTTCTTTCTAGAGATCCGTCCGTCAGACTCATCAAGCCAAGGGCGTCCGGATCTACGGATCGAGCCAGAGGAGCCGCTCCTCCTGGGCAACTATCCAAACGGGTTGTCCTACCTTCATCATATTCATAACTCACTACATTTCATCTTCGGGTCTCACGGCTCTCTAGAAATATATCGGTCTCTGCTATGGCAGATCAAGCTGCTTCTGGACCAAAGGTGGATGGACGGCACGGTGGTCTTCCTCCGGTATTTGTCACTCCGTCCGCTTCGAACACGAAGGTGGTCAAGCGGAAGGATACTGGCAACCGGCAGCGAACCATATCCGGCAGTTCTACCGCTTCAACAGCTTCGAATGTCTCCACCAGGTCTAGGTCTCCACGAAACACACAGTTGTATGCTGATTCTATTAAGCAGCCACGACATCAGTCGAAGAAGCAACACAGAGACAATATTTCAGACAACTCTGATATGGATGCAGCCGATGACGATAGCAATACACCCATTCCAAATTCTCAATCATCTCACACCAATAATCAGCCTCCTCATCGCCCGATTCTACATTCGTTCCTTCTTCAAAATTATGACACGAAATACAGCAATGAAAAGTTCATCATATTACAACTTAGGAAATATCTTCCAAGCATTCCACTAGCAGAAATAATTAAGACACGTAACGGTTACATCCTTAAGTCCATGGATCCGCAGTTTACTATCACCATCAGAAACAAGGCATCGTTTGAGATCTTCGGGAAAAATGCTACGCTTACATCTCTCTCCTCTACTCGTCAGAAACAAACACCGCCTCCAAAACGTCCACCATATCTATCAGTTGTCATCCGGGGGGTTGACCCAACATATTCCGACGCCGAAATTCATGAAGAGCTTCAACATGAAGGGCATAACATTCATAAGGTCATCCGCATACGAAACAATCAAGGTGCAACTTTTATGGTACGCATTCTCACCTCTTCCCAAGATACAATAGACGCATTACTCACTACTGGCGCATACATCTATAAACGTCGCCACAGGGTTGAACCTTCACGCTCTCCAGCTCCTCTTCCAGTGAGATGCGAAAACTGTCAAATCTACAATGATCACAACACTGTAAATTGCAAAAATCAGCCAGTCTGTGGACATTGCACAGGACCACATCCTACGCGCCTCTGCACCAACCTTCAACAGCCACCTGAATGCCCCACATGCCATGAACAACATCCGGCCTATAGTTATAAGTGCAAGAATAAACCTAAACCTGATCAACAACATCCTGATTTAGTCGTACCGCTTCGGATGCCAGACTCTCCACCTAAAACCAATCTTCAAACCACTGATCCAGTTACCATCCAGCAGCTTCTTCAATTTCTCACGCTCACCTTACAAAATATTCATCATTTTCATTTTCATCATATTCATTTTCATACATCCCGTCAAGAAACAACTGTTTAACCTACCCGTCATTATGGATTTAGTCTTTCTTTTTATGAATATTCGCTCCTTACCTACCAACAAAACCCTTTTCGAAGCACTGTTACTCGAAGAACACGTATCTGTATTTTTGCTGAATGAGACCTTTCTCACCAAGTCTACCGTATGTAATATTCCTAGCTACACACTCACTCGTCATGACAATACAGCTCCTGCATTACGGGCCAATGGGGGAGTAGCAATTGGCTTTCGCAATCACATACCATCTCGCCATCACATTTGTCCTGTTCCACACCTCCCTGAGCATATCATCATAACATTGTACTTCAAGTCAATCATCATCACTTTTGCTACTATCTATGTTCGACCCGGTCACCCCATCCCACTTGAATTTTTCAGTCATATTTCTAATACCTATAAACATTTCATCATTCTCGCCGATATAAACTTTCATAGTCGCACTCCGAATGAACGCACACGCTTTACAGACCATATCACCACTCACACTACCGGCATACTACATACTCTCCCATCTGCTACTAGACCTGTGTCCAATACCACTCCCGACATCGCCATCACCTCAAATACACTCGCTGCTAACAGTACATTCACAGTTCTTGATCTTCTTGGTAGTGACCACGCCCCGGTCAAACTTTCATATCATTTTGGCACCACTCGTTCACATACTGCACTTCCTCCACTACGAACCCCTCGCTTTGATAAAGCCAATTGGAATCAATATCGCACATTATAAAGTTCTTCTCGGGCAATCAGCCAGGTGAAAACTGGTGGATAGGCCAACGTTTCGAGAGCTGTCATCGTTCTCGTCATCAGGGCAATTATGTAGAGATCAGCGGATATAAGTAATATATACTCTGGGCTGGAGAAAATGCTGGTTCCTGATTGGCTGAAAATGCTGGTTCCTGATTGGCTGGTTCAATCTGAAAAACTGGAGCTGTGATTGGCTGGCTAAGTTCCGTAGTCCGTGCTATTGATTGGCTGAGGGTTATCTGAATGTTTGTGTGTCGTTTTCTTTGCTGTGGTACTGATGACCGGGTTCCACAGGGGGCTGAGTTGAAATCCAGTGTCTCTATTAACGTTGTTCGGTTCATGAACTATGGCGAGAGATTCGGCTACTATCCTGGTCCAGTAACTGGTGCTCTTGATATCATTTTGCCCTGAAAAGGACTTTCTGAACAGAGGAAAATCCAAAGAAGAAACTGAAGAACTGTGTTAGGCAGTTTTACAACCTGATTTTTCTGGATGGAATAATCTAATGTAATTTTCATGTTCCTCTGCAACGTTGTTCACGGTTGCGTCCTGATTGTCCTATATAAGACTTTTCCGCATTCACAGGGGTATACGATACACGGCCTGGATCGGGCGAAGTAAGTTCCTGATTTTTGGTGGCGGCTTGTGTATGGTCTTAATGTTGTGTTTTTTCAGAATCCGGGAGATCTTTCCAGAAAGTTGTCCAGTGTATGGTAAAACTGCTATACTCAATGGTTCTTCAGTTTCTTCTTTGGATTTCCTCTGTTCAGAAAAGGTCCTTTTCAGGGCCAAACTGATATCATGCTTCTTGTAATTATTCTGGAGTAGCGTCTTCTTGAGATGATCCAGTTCCCGAGGGAGGGATTCTCGCCATAGTTTATGAACCGAACAACGTTAATAGAGACACTGGATTTCAACTCAGCCCCCTGTGGAACCCGGTCATCAGTACCACAGCAAAGAAAACGACACACAAACATTCAGATAACCCTCAGCCAATCAATAGCACGGACTACGGAACTTAGCCAGCCAATCACAGCTCCAGTTTTTCAGATTGAACCAGCCAATCAGGAACCAGCATTTTCAGCCAAATCAGGAACCAGCATTTTCTCCAGCCCAGAGTATATATTACTTATATCCGCTGATCTCTACATAATTGCCCTGATGACGAGAACGATGACAGCTCTCGAAACGTTGGCCTATCCACCAGTTTTCACCTGGCTGATTGCCCGAGAAGAACTTTATAATATACGCCGCCAGGAAAGCTTCAAATCTTACTTCAATATCGCACATATCTTACCCATGCTGTCGCAGCTCTCCACCCTCCTACATCATCTGACGAGCTATCTGCCCACGTTTCTACTATCACATCTGAGATTACCCGTGCATCCGAATTATTCATCCCAACTTCTAGCTCCACTCCATACCAACCTAAATTACCTCCGCACTACCTAGCTCAGATCAAACGCTCTCGTCAAGCATATCGTGACTACGTCCGGACACGAAATCCCGAAGCACTACGTCTTCACAATCAGCTCCAACGTTCCGTAAAAAACTATATTGAAGCGTACAAAAAGTGCCAATGGATTAAAACTTGTAACACTCTTGCAGACACAGCATATCCATCACGTTACTGGAAACGTTTCAATGCGCTTTGTGGTAAATTCAGCAAAACGTCTTACCCCCTCATCATCAACAACAATCAAGCCGCTTCTGATCAGGACAAGGCGAATGCGTTTGCCGACTACCTCCAAGACATCTTCACCCCTCAACCCTCTGATCATATTTTTTCTCATCCAGTCGATAAAGTCAACACAGCGAGTCATCTCTTACAACCTAGTGTCAGCCATACATTACCGCCCAATGAACTCACTTCTCCCATTACTGTTGCCGATATCACTTCCGTTGTCCGGACTAAACGAAACTCTGCTCCAGGTTTTGATTCAATTATGTATCGCCACATCAAGGAAAGTCCGCCGTCACTACTCCTTTTATTAGCCTCTATCTTCACTTTCATCCTTCGAACAGGCTTTTTTCCTGCCGAGTGGAAGATGTCTAAAACGCTGATGTTCCTAAAACCGAAAAAACCACCCAGTGCTGTATCTTCCTATCGCCCTATACAACTCACTTCAACTTTTAGCAAAGTACTTGAACGCATTCTAGTCAATAGGCTCCACCCTTATCTCAGTGCACGCAGTCTCATCCCATCTTTCCAAGCCGGTTTTCGCCCGTCATACTCCATCAATGATCAGCTCCAACGCCTAAGCACCCTTATCACAAATCATTATAATTCTGTACGCTCATCCTGTCTTGTGCTTTTTGACCTAGAAAAAGCATTTGACAAAGTCTGGCATCTCGCCCTCATCTACAAACTCATCAAACTTAAACTACCAACATCATACATCCGTTTCGTCTATCACTTCTTGGTTTGCCGCATTACATATGTTCATATTAACAATCATTTATCTCATCCAATCTTTCTACACTCAGGTGTCCCTCAAGGATCAGCTTTGTCCCCCTTACTCTACTTGCTATTCGTTTCCGACTTTCCAACTCTGCCCGCAGACGTACATATCTTTCAATATGCCGATGATACCGCCTTCCTTGCACTCGGCCGTACTATTAGACACATCAATCTAATATTGCAGGAATCAATTGATCGTTTCTCTCAGTGGTGTCGAAAATGGAAGCTCACTATAAATGCTTCAAAAACTCAAGCCATAGTATTTCTTCCACCACGCACACGCTCCAGAATTCACAGAAATCCATCACTTCTCTCTCTCTCCATACAGAATTCGCCAATTCGTCTCAGCAGAACAGTAACTTATCTCGGCATTATATTTGATCAACATCTTACTTGGACTCCTCATCTGAACTACGTTAAAACTAAAGTCTATAACCGCCTAAATCTCCTAAAACGTCTGACAGGCACAACATGGGGACTTACATCGCACCTCGTTCTAAACACGTATAAGGTTTTTCTCCGTCCCGTCCTGACCTATGGGTTCACTGCCTGGATATCAGCTCCACCTTCGTTCTACTTCAAACTGGCAACCTTCGAGCGCCATGCCTTTCGTATCGCTCACCGTATTTCTCTTCCCAGTCCGACTCGTTACTTGTACTCTCTCATAACCTTTCCTACATTGCTTTATCACATTGAAACTCTACGCCGAAACTTCATCACCATTCGCTACCAGCAAGAACAATCACTGCTTTTCGAAACTATGCATCACCTCGCCCTCTCATCTGTTCGCCCCCGATACTACCATCTCCCACTCAATTTACTCTTCACACTCTATTGCTATACCCTACCGCCTAATCATCCAGACTTAGCACTTGTGCACGATCACCGCCTTCATGTCTATCTTCCGCATATCTACCCGTCATATCAGGCACAGTAACCCCTCTGTCATCTAACAGGGCCTCCTCTGTCTACATTGGCCTAGCGTCGCCCCTAGGCAGAAGATAACCCGCATTTGTCTTTATTAACAGTACCTATGTGTTGTGGCGTGCATCGCACCTCGTTTCATACCTCATACTCATTTATACACATTTGCATTATTTCCACAATAATGTTTTGTATCGTTGTAATCATCATAATTGTATTTATAACTATATATAATTTTGTTAATTACCTCACCTCTAAAATGATTATAGTCGCAAAGACTATAATGACCCAGTATATACAGTAATAAATAAAGTAACATCTCTTAGCCCACCGACTATAACCTTAAATTCCATAATTTCCATTCCATCCCTTTCCTTAAAGAGGGTGTAGCCCTCTACAGGGTAGCTAGCCCAAGGGCTAGCAAAAAAAATAAGGCGTTACTCTTTAAACGGGATGACGACAAAAAAAAGTACATACTAGAAATGAAAATAAATTTAGGTAGTTATCTATTTTAGTATTGTATTTTTTGATTTGCTCGTGGCTGAGTGAATATCTGTTACTGTTATTTATTAAATACGTTATACTAATCAAAATACACGGTTAGAAAGTTGTCTCACACTGTTACGTTAACCGAGCAGTCGGTTATTCCAACATACTAACAAGGTTACCGGTTACAGGCTATGATTGATAGTGGTAACTACGTGATCGGTTAGCGTACCCCTGTGAATTATTACACTGTAACCTAGCAATGTTAACCTGTAACGCAAGGTTACGATCACCTTCTCTCGTTAACCTTTTTGGCTTGGCTGCTGGGACACACGTCTCTGTTGTCTATATATTGACAAACTAACTTGGTTACTGTCCACCTTTTTCTTGTTTACTAGTAACCTTTCTTTTTTTTTGCCTGCATGTCGTCATGTGACTTGTAGCTGTAGCCGTCTGCTTCTTGTAGTAATCCCATGTGAGGTGTAATACTCCAAATACACTGTTTACAAACACTAGCATGTAGTACATTACAATATTAACAGAATCATCACATCCTCTTTTTTGACAGATGCAAGACATTTTCTAATATAAACACGTAAAAAATGTTCGAATATTACAATACTTAATGTATATTTTCTTTATGGTATATGGCAATATTCCCACAACTTAGGGAATATTCCCAAATACCAAATATCATTTGAGAATATTCCCAATCTACCAAAAATGAAACTTTGGATTCACACCTGTTCAATTTCAAAAATATATTCTAGGATTATAATTTTTGTTTTAAAAAAATTCGATTTTTGAGTAATATATGCTATATTTTCTTTGAGATTTCCTAGTCATCCGCTCTGCAAACAGATAAAATCAGAAAAGAATAAAGTACTGGATTTATCTTCTTAGTTTCTACTGCCCGCCTCCCGATTTCTTTTCCGAATTCCACGATAAATTTTCTAATATTCATTCGGTTTTGGTACAGTATTATACACACTTTCTTTGACTCATTTCCGTGATCTCCAGTGCTTGGAAGTGAAATCAGCCAAGAATGACCGATAAATTTACCCCGTCACGCGGTATGAATTACTAACCCACCTATAAAAAAAAATAAATAACGATAAATTTTGTTGCAACTGTTTACTTCTTATGTAATATCTAGTAAATAGCTTTCAAAATGTTGGTTTGTAGAAAAATGGAAAGAATTAGCTGGGTGGAGCGCAAAATGAATCAGAGGGTGTTAGAAATGGTGGGGGACAAAAAAATAAATTTTAGATATTATTAAGAAGAGGAAGATTAACTGATTGGAACTTTTTCTAAGAAGAAACTGTATCTTAGGGACGTTTTAGAGAGTATGGTGGCAGGAAAGAGAGGAAGGGGGCGAAGGAGACTACAATTAATGAATGATATCAAAACAGAAAGATCGTACGTGAAGACGAACAGGTTAGCAGAAGACCGTGGAGCATGGAAGCCTCTCAGTTGCAGCAAATAACCTGCGAACAATAGCAGAATATCTGTGATAATATTGATAATGATGTACATTTTCTTTAAGGCTACCCAATCACTCACAATGCATGGAACTGAAATCGGTAAAGAATAAAGTAGTAGTAATACTCCTTAACCCTGATAATTTTAGAGTTCCACGATAAGTTATAAAACTTATTAGGTTTTGATACAATATTATGTATTTTCCTTGAGTCTTCTATTATTTCCTGTGATTGGGATTAAGATCAGTCAAGAATGAACCGTGAATTTGGGCCCCTAATGTGTTCTGAACTACTCACCTTGATTCAAAATCTCTTTCTTAAAAATATTTAGCTTTCATGGAATATGTATAAATTCTTTGAGGCTTCATATTCATTCGCACTAATTGAAATTAAAATGAATCGAGAACGAGACCGTGAATTCTCAAAGGTTAAAAGAATATATGTTCTATGATCACATTTGTAAATATTTGATTTTAACACAATGTGATGTATATAAGTATTAATATTCTCATACAATTCAGACTCTTGCAGTTAAAGCCAATCAAATATCAAGACTAACTTAACCTTCTCCCCTACAAAAATATATGGCCCCGTCAGTATGTGGCCCCATGTAGTGTGGTCGCTAATGCTCTCGCCTTCGGTGCGAGCGTTCCCGGGTTCGATTGCCGGTGGGGAGACTCGGTCCAAAAAATGTAAAACGCTTTTTCAGGCCAGTCACCCTGAATGAGGTTTTCCTGGGTTTTCCTCATTCACACCAGGCAAACTTACAGGTCCCATGCTGCTTCCTTCCTTCCCCAATCCTCTCTCCCTTTCATTTCCCCGAATAGTGTGCTCGCCAAGGGACGTTAGCCCTCAAAACGTTACGGGATAAATTGCCATAGAAGCCGAAAGCCCAGAAATCTTAATCCTAAATACTAAAATTACTATGTTTGTGACTTAACAACTCTTGAACCATCTTACTGATCTCAATCAAATTTTCAATATAGATGAGGTTTGGGCCTGGGATGGTTTTATCATTTCACTTTGACAGTACAACGTAACGGAGTCGGACGGGGATGATATATAAAAATAAATAAAACTTAATAACGCTTGAACCACCCTACGGATCTCGATCAGATTTTCAACATAGATGAGTTTCGGCCCTGAGATTATTTTTGTCGTTTCATTTTGAGTGCAATTTAGGAGAAGAGAAATAGGGAGATATTTAAATATCATCGATAATGACCGATATTACCGTCGAACGCATAGTTTTCTGGGTCGCTGAGATGAACAGTGACACTTCCGATGCCGTTTAAATCCAAATTCACCATCGCAACTTCGTGGAGGGGTGATCAATAAGAATGATCGATGTTAGGGCAGAATCCTTAGTTTTCGGGATTACTGAGATGAAGAAATGACAGTTCCGACTCCGTTTAAACCCAAATTCAGACCCCCAGCAACTTGGCGGAGGGGCAGATAAAAATGATCAAGAATGACCAATATTAGTGTCAATTCCATAGTTTTCTGTGTCGCTATGACGAACAGTGACAGTTCCAGTTTAAATCCAAATTCACTCATTATGCCTGAAATGAAACTATACTCCCCGTCCGAAGAACGGGTATTCTGCTAGTCTTTAAATAAAAATTTTGATAACTTTCGTAAAAAATACAATTTTGTAGAATATGGTCTCTTTTTGGTGGACCAGTATGAAGGTGAGCACGTGAATGCGATCTACCCAATTTTATGTAACATATTTTTCTGAATATTTAATAATCGGACTCACAAGGAGAAAGTAGACTTTGGTAAATAAACTTCGGGACCATCTTTCGCGAGGTAGTAGTGCATATTTAAAGTGTCACAAACTGGGAGAGCGCAATAGACAAAAGTAGCGGGGAAAAAGCGTTTTAAAATTTCCGGCTTGCCGCACCTATGATACGACGCGTTAAAGTTACCAAGTGACGGTGTGACAGAGTGAGGAGCATCTACGGGTCCCGAGCTCGATTCTCACTGGGGTCAATTATTTGCTTTTACCAATAAAGTATCCATTTGTAACTACAAGTAAAATATTAATTCACCATATGTTTATAATTCATAGAACAATAGAAATGTTCAAATCAGTTGTAAAACGTTTCAATGTTCCATGTTAACTAGCAACAGAATGCAATCTACGCGGTAAATATGTTGATATCACGAGTTATATTATTGTTATCACAAATATTCTGATATTTACAAAATGTAGCGTGTTTTGTTGACAACTACAAGATTTATTGAATGAGAGAGTAAACGGTGAATCGCTTGCTTCAACAATGCAGAGTATCCCAAGATAAAATAAACCCTCCTAAAGGCAATAAAGAGGATCACGCGAAAGGTACATTTATGAATAAATGACATGTAAATAACCACCATTAACGTAACCGTTTCCCTTTAAGATGTTAACGGACTCATTCCAATAGCAAACTCTGCCGAAATAATCGCTCTAGCTGTCTATTGAAAAAAATAAAAAATCGCTTTCGTTCAAGAGTTATCGTTTGAAGTAACGGAGATGTTAAAGTCATCGTTATCCGTTAAAATATTAACGAATTGATTCAATTAACGAACTCGGGCGAGATAATCATTCTAGCTAACTATTACGAAACAAAAAATTCAAAAAATCGCTTTCGTTTAGGAGTTATTGTTTGAAATAACGGATTGGTTAAAGTCACCGTTACCCGTTAATGTGTTAACGGATTGATCCAATTAACGAAATCGGTCGAGGTAATCGCTCTTGCTAGTTGTTACAAAACAACAAAATACAAAAAAATCGCTTTCCTTCAAGAGTTATTGCCTGGAGTAACGGAAGGGGGGCGCGGTGGCTCAGTGGTAGAGCGTTCACCTCCGGTGCTTGGGGTCCCTGGTTCGATCCCAGCTCGCGCCGTGTGAACTTTGTGGTGGACAAACACCGTGCTCGTAGGTTTTCTCGGGGTTCTCCCGTTTCCTCCCACTTTCTTCATTCCACCATTTCACTCATCTCTCATTATCACCGTCTCCTTTAGCCTAACCGGCATAACCGTGGGACGTTAAACTTAAAGATTTCATTTTGGAGTAACGGATTGGTTAAAGTCACCGTTACTCATTAATATGTTAACGGATTGATTCCATTAACGAACTCGGGCGAGATAATCATTTTAGTTAACTATTGCAAAACAACAAAATTCAAAAAATCGCTTTCGTTTAAGAGTTAACGTTTGAAGTCACGGAATTATTAATGTAACCGTTACCCATTAATATGTTAACGGATTGATTCAATTAACGAACTCGGGCGAGATAATCATTCTAGCTAACTATTACGAAACAAAAAATTCAAATAATCGCTTTCGTTTAAGAGTTATCGTTTGAAATAACGGATTGGTTAAAGTCACCGTTACCCGTTAATGTGTTAACGGATTGATCCCATTAACGAAATCGGTCGAGGTAATCGCTCTTGCTAGTTGTTACAAAACAACAAAATTCAAAAATTCGCTTTCCTTCAAGAGTTATTGCCTGGAGTAACGGATTGGTTAATGTCACCGTTACCCGCTAATGTGCTAACGGATTGTCTCCACTAAGAAACCCGGTCAAGATACTCGCTCTAGCTATATATTAGTACAAACAGAATTGAGAAATTCGCTTTCGTTCAATAGTTACCACGTGGAGTAATGGACGTTAATCTTATTATACATTTAATTATAACTGTACGATCTTATAAGGTCCCTAGCGTGATTTTGATAAATTAGCTGAAGTTCATTTTTCTTAAGTTATATTGTCACGTACTACGTTAAATTCATTTATTAAACTTTTGTCCATGATTTTACTTTTAGTTCATTACTCTACAAAAGCGACTTGCAAAGGATAGTGAAAGGAAAACTTTTTGGATACTTCAAAACTCATTCTATGATTAACTTAAGAATTCTTTATTTGTAAATGAAACTGCTTTTTAATTGTCTTTGAATTTGTTTCTACGTACTGAAGTCAACGACCTTATACAAATCATCGTATTATAAGTTCATGCACTGGCAAACATAATAGTAGATATATATTTCTGTAGGTATATGTACACTCATGTCCAAACTTATTGTCGCATGTCTATAAATATGTTGTTTTATTGATATAATTTGATAACGAATTCGCCCAGTATTTCTTATAATGTTAGTATGTGTATAATCTGCAAATACATGTATGGGGAAAATTTCATGTCAATAGATCAGTAAATAGAAACAATAAAACGAAAATAAAACTTTATTGTCCATTTAGCAACATTTTGTATTACTCACTCTAATTTTCGTATTTATAATTCTTTTCCTATGAAATTTATCACAAATATAGATTTCCCGATTATACACATAGTATCAGTATTAAAAGTACCCTGCAAAATTATTATCTAATTTTATTCTTACAAGAAGACAGTTATATCTATCTATCTATCTATCTATCTATCTATCTATCTATCTATATATATATATATATATATATATATATATATATATATATATATATATATATATATATATATATATATATGCGACAATCATTTTGGACATTAGTATACTTACTATTTCACCACGAGTACTGTACGTACATGACCTCAGAATTAGTCAAAGAACAAAGCGACTTAGATTTTCTAAGTCGTGGCATTGCAACGTTACAATACAGGAGATACAAGACATCTTATCCAACCTGGGCACCGACCTGAAAATTAGAGCTATTATTTAGGATTATTAATGTATGTCACCAACAAAAACTGAATTATGGAAACATCAATAAGTCTAAGGTATGTACTCATTCCATATTTGTCCATGCCTAGTCATCATACGGTACTTGTAACACTTCCACAGACACAAATAAACATATGTCCTGCCCCTATTTTCTTCGTGTCGTCCACAGTAGATCGCGCAAAATAAGACAGGGGATCTGCAGCTTCCTCTATCCAACTCTCACGAAATACCGGACTTCATGTCGTCGGAAAGGTAGATACAAATCATTTTATGCGCAACTTGATTTTTTTAATTTAGATAAGTTGAGTTCCTCATAGTATAGCACAGTGGCGGCTGGTACTATATGTTGCATGGTTGTGCAACCGGATATTTTTTTTTAATACTAAAAATATTTTTAAGTGTTAAAGTAGTGTATCAGTAAAAAGTAAACCTTTGCTCTTGAGCGCAAAACAGTATTGATGCATTTCTGAAAAAAAGTCAATTAAAAAACGGAAAGAAAGAGAGAGATTTACCTTTCCAGTGGCAGCGAACGTTGCCACTGGAAGCAGTAACATTGATCATATGGCAGCGAGCTCCTATCTCTTAACATGGGGAAGTGGATTTATTCTTGCAACGCTCCTATCTTCCTGTATTGGTCCCTTGCGGTTGCATTTTTTTCCGCAACTGGTCAGCTTCTGTAATAGTTACGAATTCCTCCGCTTAGCAGCGCTTGACTCAATTGATAGGGCGAGGAAGATACAGACGCGTGGAAGAAAGAAGTTATTCACAAAACATAAACTCGCAAAGAACAAATATAAGTCTGGTGGTAGCAGGGACGGATCCAGGCTGAAAGTTTGGGGGGCGGTCGTTCGGAGTCAATAGATTTTATTTAACATTTATAATACAAAGGTGAAAATTCTTGGGATAAGATTTATTTTTAAAAAAATCATATTCTGGGGGGGGGGGGGTCAATCGAGTCTCCAAGAAGAAAATGTCTTACTACTGGTATAATTCCTAGCTCTGTGTCTTTCGTGCACATGATTCCGTGTTCGACTTCCGGCGGAGAGCATAAATTAATATCAAATCATTCACTTCCAATACTCATCTGTCTTCTTTAGCCTAATTTGCTGGAATGTTAAACTATTTTTTTTTTCATTTTCAAAGGAAAACATCTTAGATTTCATGCTTCTTTACAGACAAAAAATACGTGGTTCCTGAAAATGGACTTTTTGTTCAGTATATTTATACAAAGAAATACTAACAAAATGCATATTGTCGGAGGAGAGGGGTGTTTCTGGACCCTAAAGAAAATAAGCGGAAAATATTTGCGGTAGCGATGCTTTCTATTCAGAGAAACTTGGCGAGCAGCATTTCAGATTTCAATAAAGTCATAGAAAAATTTGAAGCCCGAAAGATCGAAGAAAGACCTTTCATTCTAAAATAATGCATAGTTTATATAATTAAATAATTTTGTTTAACTGCGTGCATGCAATTTTCTTGCTTTTTTTTTTTTATTATTCTTTTCGGATTAACGCCATCATTCATGGCTTACAGCACATACTATATATTCGATTTATCTCGTGTTCAATAACATGAGTGTAGAGGTTTTGTATATAAATAGTGTATAAACGTACATTGATAGTGGTTGTTTGAAAAAAAGGAAATAGCTTATATATTAAATTAATATTAGAGAAATAATTTAATCAATAATATACAAATAGAGCTTAAAAGACTTTCCTCTTCATATTTCCTGAATATTTCTTGGATAAGACTCAAGAATGCTGGGGGAGGGGAACACTTGCGCGTACCTATATACCTTTGATATTGCAACATTGCAACTGGTGCTTGTACAGACTACGAGCCGCTACTGGTATAGCATGAGATATCCCACGAAGAACTAGACTTAGCCCAGTATTTAGTCGCCACCCTCTTCTGGGGAAAATTATGAATATCTGGTTCCAAATTCTTTGATGGAATGTAGTGCAGAACATGGTATTATTTTCTAACAACGTTTGGTAAAAATTAAAACCAAAACGTAACTTACACTGTACAAAACAGCATGCAGATAAACACACCTACTACGATTACAAGTAAGAAATAATCACAGGTTTCAAGGCAAAGTCACAAAGAATTAGATATGTTGTTAATCTCAAGCTGAATACATGAACAAGGTCAGAAACACAAGGTCAATACATGCAATAGATCCTATATTCTTCGTCTACAATTTATGGATAGTGTTAGTATTGCTATAGTAATTAGTAGTAGTAATAGTAGTGGTAGTAGTAGTATTATTAGTATTAGTAGTAGTAGAGATGGATATATATGCCGTTCTATATGTTACTAGTAGAAGCGACCAGTTCTTTAGTAATATGAGTTACGTTGGTCGAATAATAATAGTGATTTATTTGTTAGTCCGCTATAAAAGCTAGTATCCGTGTTCATATTCTTACATCTGCAACATTTCACTTCAATAGTAATAGTATTAATAAGCCTCGTTTCACGTATACATATTATAATTACTCGTATACCTTATAGAAACATTTATACATGCGTCAAACACCGGACGCAATTGCCTACCATTACATTAATATATTATTGTATTTCAGATGCAATTTAACATATTATCATTTCACGGTGCAGTTCAGCATTATTTCTGAATATTGAGGACTGTGTAAGAATTAACGTGACTGCGTAAACATATGCTTTAGTTGAATTAAAAAAAAAAAAAACTGGTAATGTCGAGCACTCCTGTATTGACTTATGAAATATCCTCTCTACATTTATCAGTAATGAAGTTTACTAAAATTTAGTTAAATCCCAACTGTCTACATTATTTTGAACATCGGAGGATTATAACAAGAAACGGGGAAGCAAATCCCCGAAGCGTAGCTTATTACTCTTCCGTCATGTTTCCTGTATTTACCATCTTTATCGATATTTTAAATACACAACAGGAAGATTACCTTAAATTATTTAGCTGAAAAACTGACCTATGATCTTCTTCAGCGTCTCATTTATATATTCTTTGAAAAACAGATAAATTCTCCAACAATTGAAAATTTATTCATATATTGTACCTTTTTTTCTTTTCCAATGATGCTTCAAAGAAGTGTTAATTTAGGAGATGAAATAGTAAACTGAAATGAGCTTTTAGAATTTTTAAGTACAGGTTTATAATACGGTTGCATCTTGAAAATAACTTTAAACTTATAAAATAGAGAAATAATTGATAAAATTAATTATTAAAACATCAGTGCAACTACCTGAAAGGTAGAGCAGTACACATAACTTAAACGCATTAAAAATTATTTCCCAAATTCGTTAAGAATTCTTTTCGCATTACCATAAATAAAGTGCTTATGAATATTGGTGTAAAAATTATGGATGTCTAAATTTTTAAAACAAATTGGTTTTTGCTATAACTGTAATACCTCTTGCACATGCCCCATAATATGTTAATCATAGATAACTCGCATGGTGGAGGCCTTAAAAAAAGAAAAGAGAAACGTACAACGATAACGTTGTTATGTTGTTGTATATAGAGGGTGCGGCACGTAAAACCGGCCCGTCGTAATATTCTGGTATATTGTGTTTTTGGCAACACTTAAATAATCTACCTTCCTACCAAGAGATGGCGTGTCGAGGTCGGGTCGACTTACGTGACCTGCAGCAGTCATATGGGAATCCTGGAGGAGTTTTATACACACTTGACCGAAAAGGAGCGTCAGTTATGTTACTTTCAGCAGGACGGTGCAACATGCCACACATCAGCTGCATCAATGTCCCTTGTGCATGAGATGTTTACACTAGAGAAGACAATCAGCAAAGGCTTGTGGCCTCCTCGGTCACCAGAATTGTCCACGTGTGACTTTTACTTATGGGGACTGTTAAAGAGAAGAGTATACGAAACAAATCTACACACAATTGAAGAACTCAAGACCAGGATCCATGATGTCACCAATAGCATTACAACACAAGAACTGACAAGGGTATATATGAATCTCCTCAATCGTGCTCACATGTGTGTTGAAGTGGGCGGAGGACACTTTCAGCATCTGCTGTGAAGGCTGTTGTGAAGGTGAGGGTGGGGTGCTGACTGCCACGGGTGCTGACTGCCACAGCCCATTAATGTTGCTGATTGCCACAACTCTCTCTGATTCCCAATATCAAGGTGCTGACTGCCACGATGGCGTGCTGACTGCCACGAGCCTGAGAGAAAGTTGCTAGACGTAACATTACCGGACGCCAAGAAGCATGAAAGAAACTAGATGATCCTTATTATCGTGTTGTTCAGACCAACACCTAACAAAGGTAAACAGGTTTCTGTATGTACACTCATGTCCAAAATTATTGTCACATGATTATAAATATGTTTTTCTAGTAATATAATTTGATAACGATTTCGCCCGGTATTTCTTATAATGTTAGTATGTGTATAATCGGCAAAGACAAGTATGTGGTAAATTTCATGTCAAAAGAGCAGTAAATAAGAACAATAAAACGAAAATAAAATTTTCTTATCCATTTAATTACATTTTATTTGACTCATTATGATTTTCGTATTTAAAATTCTTTTCCTATGAAATTTATCACAAATATAAATTTCCTGATTATACACATAATATAAGTATTAAAAGTACTCTGCAAAATTATCAAATTAAATTCTTACAAGAAGATAGTTATAGATATGCGACAATAATTTTGGACATGAGTGTACTTTCAGTTTTGTCAGGGAGCGGTGCGTATAAAATTGGTATGATTTATGTGTTCTCACTTGAACTCCCTATGTCAGCATGAACTGTGTACAGCTGTGCAAATTGTTTCGAGCAGCTCTTGAAAGTTCCATCAAAAAAGCACTGCTGGCTGTACCTCACAAGGGAAGTTCAGGAGAAAGCACTCGCCTGCAAAGAAACTAAGCATGCTATTTGAAGTCCCAATTCATGCTGATTATAACAAGCTAATAAAATTCCTGTACGGTTCAGAATGGTTCGAGATATTCAACTTGGAACTTTAAATGAGAAAATGAGGATATAGGCATTTATACGCGTTAAGTACGACATAATTAGTAACGAATATTGACATACGAATTGAAAGCTATCGGAAGTAACAGAGAAAAAGTGTTTCACAATAACTAACGGGTTTGTTAGATACAATTAGTCATTACATTGTTCACAGTAATCATAGGTTAGAGATGAAAATTGATCACTGTTGTTCTTCTGTTTTATGAAGAAATGACGCAGGCAAAATACTCCCTTGCACCATGAACATTTTATATGTGCAATTGTGTTGCATCCGTCAAGAGAACAGTTCGCAGGACCAAAGCAAAAAGCAAATTCGACAAGGGATTCAAAAGTTATAGGCCTATAATTTGTTCCTAACCTGTCTTGCAGAACGCAAACTGAAACAATCCAATGTATCGCGGTGATCGGAAGTGATTCGTATGGACACGAACTTTGTTTGATTGTTTCGTTGGTACATTATAACGTCCAGATGAAGAAGATTCATACTATGTACACATCTCCTGCCATAATCTTTGATTGATCGGAATCAAAACACATCAAATGGTTGCACAAATCGTGTGCAATTCTTTGGTATCTTTTCAACCATTAGGTCTTTGCCATCCGTCATGCAACTTGTAATAGACAAATTGTCTGTGAATGGACCCCAGTGATCAGGCAATAGCAAGTTCAAACCATCAGGCTTCGTCATGGGTGAGAATACTTAACGCATTGAAACGTGCATCCACTCATTTTCTCATATAAACTTCTAAGCTGAATATCTCGAACAGTTCTCAACGTACAGGAGTTTTATTACCTGTTGTAATCAGCATGAATTGGTCCTCCAAATGACATGCTTATTTATCTCCCAAACTTCCCTTGTCAGCTGGCTTCAGACCCTCATATCCATTAAATAATACAATAAGACAATTAATATAAACAATGAAATGTGCAAATTCTTCATATTACAGAAAAGACAATCCCTTTATAAACATCCAAGTGCATGTCGTTCCACTTAGTGAGCAACTTTGTAACTTATAGGATGCCACATAGATTTGCTGTAATAATTACTAAATTAATCCCTACTAAATTAATTAATAATCATAAATTTAGTATGAGGGATTAATTCCTCTCTTTCCAAATACAGTTTCTCCCAGGCTCGTGGCAGTCAGCACGCCGTCGTGGCAGTCAGCATCTTTATATTTGCAATCAGCGACAGTCGTGGCAGTCAGCACCAATAATTGGCTGTGGCAATAAGCACCCGTGGCAGTCAGCACCTATCCAAGGTGAGTAGTCATATTCAATACATTACATTTCATTTATGTGTTGTAGTTAATCATATTCAATACATTACATTTCATTTTATGTGTTCACTTTACGGGCCGGTTTTACGTGCCGCACCCTGTAGTATTGGCAATCTGTGCCAGCTTATAAAAAGGCGATCAGAGGCGTATTAGTGGAACAGTATTATGTGAAAAGAAAAGAAAGATACGTAGAGATATCAATAGATTATTCTTTTGTAATTGTAAATTAGAAAAAAAGAGTGGTTGCTATGGATACATAATAAATAAATGTGTGTAGAGATAGACATCTTGTTATGTAGGCTTCTCATGAGTGGATATTAAACTCAGTTAAGAAAGTGACAAAACGTATATGAGTTATATTATTTATGAAGTTTATTCTTCTAAACGTAGTTCTTTACGTTTTTGTATAATATGTAAATTGAGTTTTTCTCAATTGTCTTAATTTGGAATCGATCCCAATACTACCATGTATTATATTTGCATGAGCTTGTTTTCTTTATAAGACACGTAATAATAACCTAAATAATATATTTTCTTGAAATTCTTTTCTTTATAAAACACGTACACTGAGAAAAATCCGTTCTCTGGATAGCGATATATTGTACAAACATACGGAATCCTCCTGCTTACTACAGAAATCAGTACGGAGCATACGTTATCCGTATACTACATACGCACTTCCCTTAGATGTTACATTATGCCGTTGCAGGATTTCTGACATCTAACAATTTTCAGTATATCACATGCATATACTTATGTTACATTCCTCAGCTACATGTTATATATTATACGTCCATTTGTATGTGAGATCCTGACTGCTTATATTGTTTCATATGGAAAGTACTTACAGATGAAACACTTATACAGAATGTATTATAAAACACGCGTTTTCAGTTATACGTTCGTTGTACGTTAAGTCCAAAAACTACAAGATTTATAAATGTAACATACGATTTTACCTACGCACATACAATTTTTTTTCATTGTAATAATAAACGTAAGTAATATATTTTCTTGAGCTTCTTTTCTTTAAAAAACACGTAATAATAACCTAAGTAATATATTTTCTTGAGCTTCTTTCCTTCATAAAACACGTAATAATAACCTAAGTAATATAATTTCTTGAGCTTCTTTTCTTTATAAAACACGTAATAATAACCTAAGTAATATATTTTCTTAAGCTTCTTTCCCTCATAAAACACGTAATAATAACCTAAGTAATATATTTTCTTGAGCTTCTTTTCTTTATAAAACACGTAATAAAAACCTAAGTAATATATTTTCTTGAGCTTCTTTTCTTTATAAAACACGTAATAATAACCTAAGTAATATATTTTCTTGAGCTTCTTTCCTTCATAAAACAAGTAGTAATTACCTATTATTGTATGCTACATGAGGAATAATCTTCTTATATTGTTGGAGTAATCTCAGTGGTGGAGCGCTCACTTGGTGGTAGGGTTTCCGTCTTCAGCTCCAGATTATGTGAATTTGTTGCGGGCAACTTCGTGTCTGTGGAACTCCACTGGATGCTTCCGTTTCTTCGTGCATTCTTTCTATTCATTCAGTTTATTAATTATCTCTATCCTTTAACCTACAGGGCGTAACCGTGCAACGTAAAACATAACTATTTCATGGTCTTCCACGCTAGTCTACAAGTATTCCTTTGTTGTATGTAGTTCCGCGTTCAATTCCCCGTGAGAGAGAACATGTGGAATTTTGACCGACCTCGATATCTCTTTGCTCTCGTCCCTGTCGCGTACATGGAAATGAAATGAAATCTTTAAATTTTACGTCCCATGGTTATACCGGCAAGGCTAAAGGAGACGGTGATGATGAGAAATGAATGAAATGGTGGAATGAAGAAATTGGAAGGAAAGGAGAGAACCCCGAGGGAACCCATGCACACGGTGTTTGTTCACCACAAAGTTTCACTTGGCGCTAGCTGGGATCAAACCAAGGACTCCATGCACCAGAGTTGAACGCTCTACTACTGAGCCACCTCGGCCCTCTCCCTGTCACGTTCAGCAGAAAATTGAAAGAAAGGAAGTGCAGTTAGGAAAATAAAGTTACGGAGGAATACTTAGTTAATGAGGTAACTTTTTTAAAAAAAAGCTTGTAACGCGTGTGGCGTTGGTGCGTGTGGTCCTGGGTTCGATTTACAGTGGAAGACCACAAAAGAAATTTACTTTCATTAACCAATCGTCTCCTTTAGCCTAAAGGATATAAGCGTTTGATGTTAAACTAAAAAAAATAGAATTTAAAAGATTTCGTTCAATGTATGCTACTTGTTCGAATTGTACCAGCTGATCATAGTCATTGATATTCTGTTAGCGCAAACTGTATCTGCTCTCAGTAAGCAAGAACATGAAGCATCTTAATGTAAAGTTTATTTCAAGCACGCTTTTTCGTAGAGGCATTTAAGAAAATATTTTGCAACGTATTCTGCATTCAAGCTTAAATCTGTTTACTTTCTACATTGTAGTGGGCTAAATAGGGCTTGAAAGACATTAGCCGAGATTTATATAGATATAACACTAATGAAGTTTCCACATTGTCATCTGCTTTCATCACGTATTTAAACTTAATGGGAAGTGCTATTGCCACACTCATTCAGCTACGTGGAAGGAAGGGGGAAGATGGGTGGAGTAGAGCAGAGATGAAACCAAGCAACACAGCTCAAGATTATTGCTCACAGAAAACGTCTTTTCTGAAAACTGTTTTCAACTTCGTCACGCTCCCAATGCCGCACACACGACGGGCGTCCTATTTCACGAATGAAATGAGTCCCTTCCTGAACGGGGGACGCTTCGTTAGGGAGTAAATGCTGACAATGGCCAAGAGACTTTGCGAAGAGTTTGTGATGATATTAGAGAATGATTCTGTTACTACTAGAAAGGCGACGCCAAGAAATGAGAAGTAACCAGCAGAAACGCACTCAGTGTTGTCAACTCTGTCCAAGAAAAGATTTCGAAAATGTCATCATTATATGAGACATAAGAAGACTAATATGTATATATAAAACAAACTGGTCAATGGAAAATAAATAAGAACATTAGAAATAGTGTGACGCAAGGTGTATTTTGAAAGAGATAATATTAATATATATATATATATATATATATATATATATATATATATATATATATATATATATATAAAATTCTTGTTCAACAAAAATTATAAAATCTGTTGAAAGTAATGAGGAAACATAAGAATATAAAAAATGTGTACAGGGAAAAATAAATCAGTATTTGGACATCTTTTTCTAGAAATGACTTTTGGTTATTACTTAACGTATCTAAAAATGTCCTGGAGTGTTCTATCAGTAAACAAAAAATATCTAGAATGCATCTTAAGAGGGTTCTAAATACAGGGTGTCCGAGACCACTCATCCTAATTTGAAATGTCCATAATACAACATGTTTTTGATATATAAAGAAGATTCATACAACAACTGATACAAACAGTTTCGAAGTTTTGTTTGTTCAATCACACTATTTCTACGTGAGCTCCACGAGTGACACCGAGGATGTCTGATCATACTAGATTTCTTTCCAAGTATTCTTTAGCATCTGTGGCGTAACTGTCTCATTTTGAGCTCGAATCCAATCACGAAGCTGTTCCAAAGTTGTCACTTTGGTAGTGTACAACCTGTCCATAACATATCCTTACACAAAGAAGTTCAAGGGGGTAATGCCAAGCGACCGTGGTAGCCATGAAATTGGATCACCTCTCCCAATCCAACTTTGCGGGAATTCGTCACTCAAGCCGATAAGAATGTCAGCATGCCAATTTCCAGGTGCTCCATCCTGTAGCACATCGCGGAGAGTTGATTTTGAACACCAAGACTACGTGACGCCATATGAATGGATTTCTTGAAACTTCCCGCAAACATATCTGAAATGTTATTAGCAATCTCCTCTGATGTTCTTGATAGTCCACCACCATATCTTTTAACAACAGATCCTGTCTCTAGAAACACTGACTGCTTTCCTCACCTTGATTCTCTTGGCATCGGATGGTTTTCGTGGTACTCTGCATGGAAACATAGTTGAATTGCAATAATGGACCCTAGTTCTGCAGACCATCACACGGCTTGTCCTTTCGGTTTTCAACACCTGAAATAAAAATGAATAAAAATAAAAACGAACTTGATATAATATTATAAATTTCTACAGCTAATCTCCATCTAACAAAATTGTCTGGGTTGTTTTTTTTATGTTCAATACAAGTGCATATGCATTCTAGACATTCTTTGTTCACTGATAGACCACTTCAGAATATTTTTAAACAGTCTTAGGATGCATTCTAGACATTTTTGTTCACTGATAGACTACTTCAGGATTTTTGAACAGTCTTAGGATGTATTTTAGACATTCTTTGTTGACTGGTAGATTACTTCAAGATTTTTGAACAGTCTTAGGATGCATTCTAGACATTCTTTTTTGACTGATAGACCACTTCAGGATATTTTTGAACAGTCTTAGGATGCATTCTAGATTCTTTCTTTGTTCACTGATAGACCACTTCAGAATATTTTTGAACAGTCTTAGAATGCATTCTGGACTTCATTGTTTGTTGATAGACTATTTCAGGATATTTTTGCACATGTTATACAAAATTTCCAAAAAATAATATCCAAGACGTGTTCAAGCACACTTTTATTTTTTTGTGTTGAAGCGTAAAACCGTATCAATAGTAGTATAATTGTATTTTAGGGTAATAAATATAAAACAGATATTGATAATTACTAAGTTTCCTTTATGGGAAAAAGATCGTTCTTCTATGACTGTTTAAGTGAATCTTCATTGCAAGTACACACTACATTCATAACATTGTTGATTAACCATCTCTTCGCTTATTATCTTCTATCTCTAATTAACTTTTCATAACAGCTCCATTTTATATACATATAAAAGAAGTGATTGCTTGCCTATCAGTTCTTAGAGCAATATTTTACATAAGTGAATTACAAACAAGATACAGTTATTGGTTACTTGTAAACTTAATACAGTGAAACGGACATCCTTCAATAGCTGATACTTTCGTAATACTGTTCCGGCAAAAAATATATGTATTATAGCGGGAGAGGACTATCCCTTTCACATGTGCTCTCAAATACATACATAGATATGTTAAGCAATGACATATTTCCGAAGTTTTAGTAACCTCTTCATAGCAAACAGGAATTATTCTCAGCTTATATGTACAGGGTGCCCGAGAAGTCTTTAACCATTGTTTAAAGTAGCAGTTGAATTTAAATGAAGTGTTTGTAATATCAAAGAAGACACCGTGAATCAATGAAATCACAGTAGTTCGATATAATCGCCTTCCATATCTAAGGAGAGTTATTATCTCTCCGCGGTGTAGTTGAACATATGTTACAACATTGCTGAGGTAATTGTACCCACCGACGCCGAAATGTGTTCAAGCACATGTCTACAATTACCCCAGCAATATTGCAGAGTGTGTCAGGTGCTCCACGGAGAGATGGCAACTCTACCTGGATATGGAAGGCAGTCATGTTGAACTGCAGTGATTGCGTTTAATTACAGTCTTCTTTGATATCATAAACACATCATTTGAGTTCAAGTGATGCTTCTCAGAAATGGTTAGGGACTTTTCGGGCATCCTGTATTTAGCACAGATAATACTAGCCGCAATTTCAAAATAAATCTTTAATTGATTTCTACCAATTCACGAAGTTTCCATCAGAAACTGGTGTCCGTAGAAGCGATCTCGGGTTCGTTATCAAGCCATCCTGAATGAAGATTTTTCCTGGTTGTCCTCATTCACACCAGGCACTGTAAGTCAACGGGATGATATCTAACATACATCCATACCTAACATCCCAAATCGCTTTCTTCCTTCTCGACTTCCGCGGATATAGTGCTCGCCGAGGGACGTCATCCCTCATATGAAGGGTAAGGAAAAAAAGAAGGAATGTCACAAAACTGCATTTTCGAGAAAACGGCGTTTTAATATTGAAAACCGCGTAAAAAGAATAGGGTTAGTTAAATCTTTTGCCCCTTTTTACATGGACATGTCTACATTTACGCATGCATAGCATATACTGTCAAAAAGGAGTACCAAGAGTCACCAACAGATAGGACAAAGTACCCAAAAAAGCACATACATGGACATTCCTTGTTTTTACCCCGTACCCTTCAATGTGATGGACTTAGAAGGACATATATGTCGAAGACCAAGATATATATATATCCTTCTTAATTGATGTTTGCACAATTACGTGGTAGACAAATACTGAAGACTTTTCCGTAAAGAATTTCATATACTGTCATGATTGGCCAGCTCTGTCTATATTTCCAGTATTTAATAATGTGATAATAATTTTGCATAATAACTATTATCGTGTTGCTTTTAGTTTCAATACAGTCAATAAGCGAATTAAGGAACTATTACAGAGATATGACCTGAAATTCAGAAGATAATTCTCAGAGGTATTATATTTTCTAATGCATGCCCATATAAACACATCCTCTAGCAAAACTTTTGTTTCTCTCGAAGGAGGATTTCCTTTCATTTTAACAGTAATATGGACAGTAAATATAGTATTTAGAGAGTAACCTATATTTACGTTTATAGATAAGTTATTTATTATATAATGCATTGAATTATTACATGAGCTGTGAGTACAGTAAGAAGTCGAAAATCCGAATTAATTGGGACTACAGGTAGTTTGGATTTTGAAATTGTGCGGATTTTCGAAAATGACCAAGAAAATACCATTTAGGCTTAAATATTCTGTACGGCATGCTCTTTTATCGATGCAGTGGTTATACAGTACATACAGTAATTACAATACCGTACGTAAGGCTACTTACATTTACCGTCTCTGAAGAACCTGCTCGTATACTAAATTGCACTGTTTTTGTAACTCACACTTAAAATAAAAATAAAAATATGTATGACAAACAATTACATATGAATGAGCTTTTATAAAAACACTGACTTCACACAACACCGACGGACAACCCTATTGTTTGTTTATCGCTAGCACTAAGACAAAATGTAGAAAGCTTCTAGGGATCACGTTCGGATTTTTGACTTTTCGGATTTTTGACGTTCGGATTATTGACGTCCTACTGTAATTTAATTTGTGTAACGTCTCTTTAACGGACACTTCTCATTTGTGGACAAATTATCATATCTCATCCGCGTTCGTTATTGAGAGGTTTTGCTGTATCAACAGATTTTTTCAATTGAAAAATCATTAACATTCTTGTTGGTTATAGTCTTATGTTCGAGAAGAACTTGACACTACTATTGCTTGAAATGATTTGCAGTATCATCAATATGTAAAGAATTAGACATATGCATCTTAATAATTTTGAAACTTTAAGTACTAGAATGCGCAATTTAGAATTAAACATTAGCCGCCTTATGTAGAGTCGTTTTGAAGTATGATTAGCGTCATACTAAAGGCCTAACTATTGCAGGAAACATACGTTACTCGAACTCTTTAGTATGGCACTAATCACGCGTCAGAAGGACTCTGCATAAGGCCCTTAAAGTCTAAAAGATAGATAATTATAGTATTTGAATTGCATTCAAAATAGTTGCTAATTTAACTTATAAATAAAATAATAACCACTGGCATTACAGCCCTTACGGGCCTGAGTCGGTCCAACGCCATCTGTTAGTGACCGGCTGAACTATGTTCAGCCTAGCTACAAACAGATGATCAGTGTATTACGTCGCTCTGGCTCTAACAAACATATTAGGGCTTTTTAGACTATATCCTATAAAATAGGTTATAAATAAAATTAATAGAACAAAAATGATAACAGCTACATGCTTTTTGTTTGCAATCGTTTCAGCGTCTCAAGCGAAAAACTGAAATGAAATCCTTGAGTTTTAAGTCCCACGGTTATGCCAGTTAGACCAAAGAAGACGATGATTATGAGAAATGAATGAAATGGTGGAATGAAGAAAGTGGGAGGAAACGGGAGAACCCCGAGTAACCTAAAGGGCGTAATCTTGGTACGTAAAATTAGACATTTTATTTATTTATCACCTCATTTTTTCAGTCTTATATATATATATATATATATATATATATATATATATATATATATATATATATACATATATAATTCTCATTTTTATTTTCATTTACTTTTGGAATGGAAACATGGATTTTGTTTCATACGAAAATAAAACTAAGTTGAAAACCCTGAACACAATGTTTCATGTATCTACGAAAACTTCATCTGTGACAATGAGAAACGGACATAACGTATTCTAAGGAGTTTCCCCAAGTCTGGTTTTAAATGAGACTCAAACGGAGGCTCGCGGTTGACGACCAATTTCCCCTCCTACTATCTTGGCGAAAGAGAGAGAGAGAGAGAGAGAGAGAGAAACGAATCGGCCAATTGCAGAATAAGAAGATAAGGAAGAAGAAGCAGTGCAGGCAGCATCGCGATATCTTCTAAATTACTTTCAAGGCGTTGATTTCTCGATTATTGAAATCCCTTAGAGACGATAGCAGAGACATCAAGATGACAAAAAAAGTATCATTTCAACTGCAAGGGAAAAAGAGAAAAGCACTGCCATCAACGCTTGATATGACAGCCTTGTATATGTATGGATAATAGACAAAAGAACTCGAGACGTGTGAGAAAAAAATATTCATTTAATGACGAAGATATTATCTTAGACGTTTAATCTAAATCTCTTAAGATTTTTTTTCTAACATTCCTTCTTTTCTGGGACTGGATTACTCGTATTTTCGTCGCTCTTTCTTTCTAAATAGATCCATTAAATTCTAATGTGACTAGTTTATGCTAAGAAAAGGCGCAGATGGAACACGTTCTTCCCCGTCTGTCTAATGGTATTTCTCTTCGGAAGGCTGATAAGAAACCATTTGAGGATATTGTTTCAAGATATTATCTCAGTTTTTCCTTAATTACCTGATAGTGAAGAAAAGGCAATCCTCGTTTATACTCTAATCTAAGTGTCTTAATCCTTAATAGAAGTATAATGCTTTTTTTCTTATTAATCTTCGATTGTATTACTGATTATCCTTCTCTAGGACGAATTTTTAGATTTCCAAATTAACTTATGTATAAGTATGCGACGTGTTATAAAACTACTTAACCTGACTGTACGTCCGTCTGTCTGTCTCCCGCCTGGTATCAGAGTAAAAAAACCTTAAAAAGGTAGCGAGGAAAGTGTTCTTGGAATCGATTCATTTCCAATAATACATAGCGTGTTCATTAGGTTGCGGAACTGCCGCGAAATAATATACTTAATGATACAAGGAAACTATATCTAGAAAAGGTTAGTTTCCTACATATATCCTTTCTCCCAACATACAATTTCGAGTACGGTCGTAGAAGCTCTTTATGTAAGAAAGCTATATTACCACGTTAGTTTTCTACATATATCTCTTCTCGCAACATTTACTCCCGGTACGAACGTACAAACTCTTTATGCAAGAAAACCATATTACCACATTAGTTTACACCTTCTTGCAACGTACACTCCCGGGCCCGATCGTAGCTCTTTATGCAAGAAAACTATTTTACCACGTTAGTTTTCAACACATATCTCTTCTCGCAACATTGCTCCCGGTACGGACGTAAAACTCTTTATCAAGAAAACTATATTACCACGTTAGTTTTCTACATATATATCTCTTCTTGTAACACTTATTCCCGGTACGGAAGTACAAACTCTTTACGCAAGAAAACTATATTACCACATTAGTATACATCTCCTTGCAACATTCACTTCCGGGTCCGGTCGTAGAAGCTCTTTATGCAAGAAAACTATATTAGCACCTTTAGTTTTTCACATATATCCCTTCTCGCAACACACATTCCCAGGTCCGATCGTAGAACTTCCTAGGAAAGTCGAGTACTGGAAATACTTTTTAGCAAGACTGTTACATTTCCTTGAATCTATACGATATCGTCGAAACGCTGCCTTAGATGACTGATTTAAGCTTAGGTAAGATCATGAAGCATGTATAGGTATGTTTAGGACTGTAATCCTTCATTTGGCCAAAAATGGAGTGCGGGCCGGTACATTGTCGTTTTAGTCACAAGAAGAGTCAGAATCCTTAAACACCACCATATTTGCCTAATTTGGTCCCAATAGTCTTAACACTAGCAGAACCAAGTGGGAGCTACAAAGTGCCACAATTTCGAAATTTGTGATATAAATCAGGAATATGTATAACCCCGTTCTCATATATTTTATGTTAATAAGTTCATATAATATTTGTTTCCACAGAACAAATATTTCAAATCTGTTTTCTTTGTGAATCAGTTCAAAAATGGTATCTCAGAATGCGCCGATGGTTGGTCTGCGATGGTTAATGCTCTTTCCTAAGCACAAAAACAGCCCTTAAGGGCAGCATTGGGACGATGTTGCATCGATTCAAGCAAATGTAATGATGATGTTGAACGGCATTCCACTAGACGACTTTCCTAGGGCATTCTAGAACTTATACAATCGGACCCGAAAGTGTATGTTTCGAGAAGGAATATATATATATATATATATATATATATATATATATATATATATATATATATATATATATATATATATATATAAATATATATAAACTACCGTCAATATATTTTTCTTCGGTCGTTAAATATATTGTTTCGACGCAGTTCCGAAACTTATTTTAGGCACTGTGTACGTCCCAACTCTTCCTTTAATTAAATTGAAAGTGGTGAAAATTTACAATTTCAGTTTTGATACTGACTGTGAACACCATAGCGTAAAAATGTGGTGATAAATTACGAAAAGCATGAAAGAAAATGGATTCATACCAGAAGAACAGTTTCCATCTCTGATCTTAGCCCTCTATTGCAACCAGAAGTTGTAGATATGTTATTTCGAGTTTCAGTATTGAATTGAGTTTGGAAATCTTCCGTAGTGAATCGAAACTCACTTCTTTATGTATTAATTTAAATGAATTATTTTGCTCCAATATGCTGTGATGATTTCTTAAGTTAAATTAAGTTGGTGCTGTAATTATTTGTGAATTATTACTCAAACATTTATTTGTGAATTAGAAACAAAACTATAGGCCTAACAGATGTTGTTCAATAAGTTTGAAGGAAAGTCACCCCAAGAGTAAAATACCCCTTGTGGAGCTTTCATCGGAAATAACTTATTCATATTATAGGATTGATATTGAAATATTTATTTATCAAGAAAACCGTTTGAGCAGTTTTGAGAAAATCACCCCCAAGAATAAACTAAGTCTTGTTGATATTTTCAGGGTAAATGACATATCTGGGTCAACCCTATGAAAGAACTAGATGCCTCATATTTGAACTTCTAACCACATATTAAAACAACTATGAAAAAACAAAATGACAGAATACAGTGTAACTCCTAAAGTTCTGTAATAATAGTCATTATCTTGTTTCTGAAAAGTTAGCCGGAGTCTTGCAATTTGAAAGTCCAATGAAACACTTTATTCCGATGCAATAAAATATCAAAGTAACCAAAGTATCTTTGTCGTCAATTCTATGACCTTATTCCAGTAATATGGTGTGAAGCCCGTAGTGAATTGATTTGTGTGATTAGGAACCTAAAAGGCACCTAAAAGGAAAAGTTGGATTCGACTGGACATTTATCACTGGACTTTAATTATATCCCTTTCAGACCACACACCCACTTTTATGAGGGCATATTCACAGTTGTTGAATTGCATGTATGGTGCTCAGGAAGACTTCGGCTCGACCTCGAACGATCGTGAGAGTTTACACAACGAGAATTGGTACGCACCAATTTCATTTGTTCACATGTTTTTGCCACAGCGAATTCTTTTCGGGTTGAAGGGCGCTGCTAGGTAGAGGTTATTCAGCAAGTAATTTTGAAAACTTTCGTAAACATTAAGATTGTTGTTTTATTTCGTGTTCTTATTGTATGCGTTGGTACATTAAATATTGCAAAGATGATATTCAGTGAATGTTATGAACGCTGCTTTAAAATTTAATGCTCTATTTGTACAATTATTAGCAACCGGCACAAAAGTGAATGCTAGGACTAAACGATACCCAAATAATACTAGACTTCTAAATTCATCAGCGGTTCAGTAGTCCTTATCCAGATACCGGTACCAGTTTAGGCCATAGTCCAACAGTGATCTTAAGACTGGTCAAGGCGTTGCCTGTAAAACGTTTTGTCTATTTCGACGTATGTTTTATATCGACTTCTCTCCTAGAATGGTTAAGTGACAGGCAAGTAGATCGAAAGGGATCACTTCAACTTAAAATAATTCCCAAGAATAATTAAAATTATGGTAATATAAAACTTCCTAACCAGCAAGACATCAAGAAAGAGAATTCGAAGAGTTCACATGAGACGATGACAAAATAACTCTACTACAGTGGAAGGACAGCAAATCCATTATGATTGTTTTGGCTAGCACTGGCTCCTACCTCATTGAAGATGTCCGGAGATGAGGCAATCAGAATAAGGAATATGTTAGTGTTCGTTGCCCTATTATTAAGAATTAAAAGATCAAATACTGGAATATTTTTCGGACATGATTAGAACCAAGAAGTGGACTCTTAAAATGATTTTTAATTTTTTGACTTGATATAATTTACTCATGATTCGGGCACCGTCAAGACTGTGAGCTACTAAATGTCAAGACATAAAATCAGCTTGATCTGAAATTTCGTCTCTCTACTTCAGAGTACCTCCTCGATGGTCCAATTCGAACGCATTCACCTGATCACTTTGCAGGACCAGAAAGTACCGTAGAACAACCAAAAATAGTTAAGAATAGAAGACCTAAAGCACTGCCATCACGAAACAAGAAATTTGACGGGTATAATCACTGGCCTATGGTGGATAAAATTAAAGCTCCAAGATGCTACAGACTTCAGGACTATACGTCACCATCCCGAACAAAGTGTATGAAAATGTGATGTGTGTTTTGTGTTTTAACAAGGACATAAACTGTTTCATTAAGTTTCACACAAACGAGTAATGTGAGCGTTCAACATTGTCATTGCTTTGTACTTTCTTATTGTGTTCTAATTGTTAATCTTGTTATGAGAAATCAAAAAAGGTACACTCTTTAGTACTATAAAAGCATTGTAAGTCATATAAGTCATAACCTTCACTTTTGTGAGTATTAGAATTAGGAGGGCTTAAGTCCAAACCATCACAATTGTGAGTATCGTGTTTTTTCTCTTCTCACTTTGGGAGAAATGTCAAGAAACATATCACTATCAATAGAAGGTGTATTTGTGAAAAGTAAGTATTTGAAATAAAAATCCCTAAAGAATTTTCTTTATGGGTCTGTAAGTGATATACCGAGATTTAAAGAGAATCACTCTGTAATGAAGGAAACGTCTGGATATGTTATATTGAATTATTGTCTCAAAAATAATTCCTTCTATATTAAAATATAAGAGAGCTTGTATGTGTGTGTGCGTATGTTTATTATCAGATTTTTGCATAGAAAGGAGTCACCTACAACTACCACATTTTTACACAAATAGATCTCTTCCAGATTTAATCACCAACTAAGCCGTTTTTCTTCAATTTTCGACTCAAGGCGGAATTGGGATGTCACACGTTCGAGACATTCAAACAGTATAAAGCATTTTAAAACCACTTCAAGCTAAACCACCCAAATTACTCTATTGTGTTGCAGTTTCAAATTGTTCAGTCTTTCAAACAAAGGGTTCTTCTAATAAATTATGATGCCTGACATTTTGCTACAAAATTGTTTAAATTTACATAGCACTTATATAATTTTGTGCAGGAATTTGCGATTAACATACTTAAAAAAAAAAAAAAACTGATATACTAGGGTGATTCAGAAAGTAATGTCTCCGAGCTCACTACCTGGCCAATATTACTCCAAATATTCTGGACTGTTTATCATTGTCGTTTAAGCTATAGAATGTCACTTGTTTCACATTCCTATCTCTTCTCGTTCCAGGGTAACGGAGCAATTCATAGCAGCCAGTGGTGAAGTCAGGTTGAAACAGTGGGCTCTCATTGAATTTCTGATTGCGGAAGATTGTGCGCCCAGGAACATTCATTGCCGGCAAGAGTCGTGGATACACCATTACGATCCAGAAACGAAGCATCAGTTGATGGAGTACAGCCAAAAAATTCAAAGTTGTCCCATCTTCTGGAAAAGTGTTGTTAATGTTGTGCCTCATTCTGCCTATAGTCCGGATCTTGCGCTCTGCAACTTTGGGCTCTTACCCAAACTTAAGGATCATCTTAAGAGCCAACGCTACAGTTGTGACGCGGAGGTGAAAGTAACAGTTCAGCAATGGTATTGCCAGCAGCCACCACAATTCTTCTCGGACAGCATGAAAACCTTGTTTCATGTTGGCGCAAGTATGTTGCCCGATATGGGGACTATGTTGAAAAATGATGTCGCCATTTGTATCTGACATTGCAAGCTTTCCACTGATACTTGTATCTGTGCTATCTGCCAAACACAAATAAAGCTATCACCAACGGAGGCATTACTTTCTGAAACACCCTCGTGTAAGTGTGTGTGTGTGTGTGTGTGTGTGTGTGTGTCCATAGACTAGGGATTATACACTTGTCCACTTTTCCCCTGAGTTATTTTCGAGGCAAGTGAAAACTGTCTTATTGTAAGCGTCGGTAGCTTTATTTTGGTGTTATTAAGGAGGACAACGGATCTGTAACCCTTAATTCAAGGAATGGAAGAAATGTAATCTAGAGGAAAAATGGAGTTATTGGGAAATGTCACCTGAACACTGTATTGAAATACTGATGATCTTCAAATTAAAGAACACTCTCTGTGGTTAAGGCTTATATTGACTATTTCTTTACAAAAGAAAAGAGAAAGAAAACATAGAAAAGGCCAAGGTGAGAAGAAATAATACATGAATGCGGTACCAAAACTTGCTATATAGTATATAAAAAAAACTTCTATAACTCACGAAGTAATAAGTATGTTTTAATTCGTTTTCGTAGGTAACAAACGAAAACGAATTAATATTAAACGAAATAAAAAAAATAAATGCTTAAGTCAATCATAGCAGATAATATTCTGAAATTTAGAATTAATTTTCTTTTTCTACGATGTGTAAATCTATGTTTTCTCTGTGATAATATCTAAAATTATAGCAGTTTAATTTTGCTCCAGTCCAAATACACAAGTTTACGACAACTTGAGACTACTAATACTGTTAGGCCAAGAAGAAAGGATATATGCCTATATAATGCATTGCAACCTTATAAACTAGTGTAAGAAATGGGAAATACTAAAAGTAAAATCCTAACTAATCAAGATATCGGACGTTGACCCTGACTCGTTCGGAATCCAACCCGAGACCATATATAACAAAGATGAATTCTGTAGCTATTAGACCACACATTAGCCTATAGTTTAAAGCGTGAACTCACGATTAGCTGAGATATGAAATGGTAATAAAGCATTTCATCCATTCGAAGCAAAATATACTATAGTAGTAATCTTCCAATAATGTTTGTTAAGATAATGAGCATAATTTGAATTTTGACTGAATTAAGTACACTTTTGCCGCTATCTTCTGTGTTAGGCCTATCTGTTAAGTAGGATTCAATGCGGTTGAGCCAACAGAAAAGGAAATAATCTATAGCATTGGAGCTAATTAACTAGAGCCTAATTGTTTAATTAGTATTGAGAATATTTGAGACTAGATCCTATTGCTTAAAGTGGAATATGGATCAATATTGGGGTATTATCCAAGGCTTGGTACACACACGCAGAGAATTGAATTCTCGAACATAGGCTCAGAAAACACGAGCGTTAGCCACTTAGCTATGATGAGACACGCAATCTACAATAATTTTCCAGTCAAAAATCAAGTGAGAAAATGTAAAGAGGAAACATCAGGCTGTAGGATGATACTATTTAAACATTGTTTAATTCAATACTCTATTTCAAGACTACTGAGACAAGGCCGAGATGAGATCGAGACTTGATCCTTGAGAGAAAGGATCGAGACAAGCATCTGTTGATCAGGACGAGATCGAGAACAAGATCGGGTGATTTTCAACTCAAGACGAGAACGAGATCGTGACCACTATTTGCCAATCGAGACGAGACCGAGTCTGCATGAAGTTTCGTCTCGTCCTATCTTGATACCACCCCTACGAGAAACTGTGCTTTGTTATGAATTCAGTGTTGCAGCAACCAGTTTGATCTTCTTTTTGAACCCATCTATTCCAAATCGGAAGTGGTGGAAGCTAAACATTTCCGGTTTCAACATTGACTAGCATAGAACCAAAACGATAATAGATAGTAAGTAGTCGTTTTCTGAAAGAGATTCAGTGTTGGAGGATATAGCTTCTATTTTTGCTCATATATCTCTGGGAAAAGTGGATGTTGTAAACTTTTGTGCGATTTCCGGTTTCAGTTCTCATTCTCGTATAGCAATAAGACACGAGAAATTATTTTTGTTTCATATGAATTGAGTATCCCAAGTACAGATTCCCTTTCTGATTTCCCCTCACTCTATCACGACCGGAAGTGGTACTAGTACATCTACCACTTCCGGTTTTCAGTATTAAATCCAGAAAGTTTGGAATGGAAGTCTTCAGTCGTGTCACAATGTGGAACGGAACTCACATTTTATTTTTAACAGGACAGTACTTAAGAAACTTCCCTTTTCTTTACTTAGTAATAAAAGAGAAATATAGTTTATGTATGGATGCATTAATAGCAGACCTGTCTTGTAATAATAAACTCTAATGCGTTGATTTATAGACGTCAACGTTTTCGTTACAGCGGCTCACATACATATAGTACATTGAATCATTCTTTTCTCGACATACATTTACACATACAGAGATAGACACGTCTACATACCTAGAATATAAATTACCTCATAAAAAATGTTCTCTCTATATGGTAATTATGATGAAAAGGTTATAGGTATATTACATTTACCTCCTATATATTTATTCCTACGAATATATTGATATTCCGTATGTTGTTGTTAAAATATATGACTCAGGAAAAAAAATCGCATTATATTTGGATACACAATTATTTACCTGTTCAGTTAAAGTAAGCCAAACATTATGTGGAGTTTATGACATTATTCATAGATATATAATCCTCTTCTCTCAGTGTGTATTTGAAGTGGACAAGAGGAAAGAGGGGGGGGGAGGGGGGGTTGAATGTGTGACGTGTGAGCTCGTGGAAACGAAATTCGTAATGTCACATCGTTAGTGGTTGTTTTATGATGGCACTTATTGCCCTCGTGGAGGCTTTCTCTCGTCACGAAGGTCGTAAAAATATTTAACGGAAAAAATATAGGGATATTTCATCATTACTGGAGAACATTCTTTTTAGGTCTTTTTCTTCTTTCTACGGCGGGAAGATTGTTTAAGGTGGTTCAAAGTAACACATTATAAATCTTATAAGCTATCTTTCTTTACCCATGTTTTTTTTTTTTATTTTGTGCTAGATTAAAACACATAACTTCCAGATATGTTGATGTCAACAGGATAATCCTGGTATATACTTACATTTTTTAATCCTCCTTCTGGCTAATCCCTGTACTGTCCAAGTGTGTGGTCAAGGATTCAATCTTCGTTTGAGGATAAAAACATGAAATCTTTGAGTTTAACGTCCCACATTTTTGCCCTTGAGGCTAAAGGAGACGATGGTTAAAGTAAGTGAATGATAATGGAAGATTTGTGGAATAAGAAAGTTGGAAGAAACGGAAGTGCAGCGAGAAAATCCATGGGCACGATATTGTCCACCATAAACTGACTTGGCCGCGGATCGAACGATGGACCCCACGTGCCAGAGGGTCAAATTTGCAGAATGCATTATGTATGCAGATGACATAAAATTATATGGAGAAATTAAAGGTAACAATGATATTATTGCTATGCAAAATGACGTAGATTCACTATATAGATGGTCAGTTGAAAATTATTTACAGTTTAATATGAAGTGCTTATATATGATATTTTCAACATCAAAACGCTCATATAATACATGGTACAAAATAAACAGACAACACCTAAATAGAGTGAATATGTGTAAAGATTTGGGTGCGGTAATGGATGATTGTTTGACCTTCAAGGTCAAATAAATGAAGTAAGAAATAAAGCTTATAGAAAATTAGGTTTTGTAATTAGGAAATGCTCTTGATTTAAATGACATTAACAGCTCCAAATTACTGTATAACACATTAGTTAAAAGTAAGCGGGAGAATGGTTCATCTGTGTGGTTTACATCTTGTAAGTTGAATTCAAGTAAATTAGAAATGATTCAAAGGAATTTTTTACAATTTCTTTTTAATTTAAGAAATATCATGTATGTGCACTAAGATTAAGGATTTCATACTCCAATTTATTGTCTGGATTTCAATATATTAACCTTGAGGATAAGAGTGTAATACACCAGCAAATTCTGTTGTATAAAATTGTAAAATAGAGGATTGATATTTCAGAATTTTTCAAAAATATCACATTTAATGCTGTTGTAATTAGAAACAGGAATAGAAATTTATATAAATATGATATTCCTAGAACTGAAAAATTCAAGAATTCTCTTTCAGTATATTTGTGCAAATTATATAATAACCTATCAGCCAAAAAAATACAGTTTTGGATTTAGGAGTTTCCTTGACAACATTTATAAAAATCATAAAATCTATAATTAAAAATTCAAATGGCTAAGTATCAATATTATATAAGTATCCTTGCCAAATTTGAATTTTAGCATTATTTGACACTTATCATTGTTAATATAATGTTTATTAATAAAATATGAATTCTCCTACATGAATATTAGATAATTATATTACTGGATGGTAGATTTTTGACGTTTGTAGCGATTGATTTAGATTACTTCTTTTCATTGCCTGGTATTATTTTCGTATTCTATGTTTTATTATTTCTTTTTATCATACTAAGCATGTAATTATTATTATGTGTCATTTAACATGTACATTATTTTATTGTATTGCTTATTGATGTATATCTAATTTGTGTAAGGAGTATTTGTAAGCCTTCTTAATTGGAGTTATTTACTCTGTTGAAGACATTAATAAATAAATAAATAAATAAATAATAAGTGTTCTGGCACTGAGCCACCTCGTTTGAAGTCCTCACTGGTGTGCTTGCTGGTAGGTGCGCCTTTGGTATACGAGATCCAGGGTTGATTTCTTGGTGGAAAGGACTGAAAATTTGGATACATTACGGTGGTTCGAATTCCGTCCATGTCTCATTTAGCCTTGGTGCTGAAAACGGCCGCTAAACTCCAACTTACTTATCTTTGTTTCGGAGTTGATTGCCTCTGATATAAACTCCAACAGTGGTTTTATTTCCAGTTGAAAGTGAAGATTCTCTTATATAGCCTCTGTGCTGAAAAGAAATGTTAACCTCATAACAATTAGGCAACTAAAAGGTAAATATATCTCACTCGCCTGGTATAGCAGCACGAGCAAAACTAAAGCTATAAACTTTCATGACCTGTTGACTAGTTATGCCTATGAGATGAGGAGAAATTTATTGTTCCATATCAAAAATGAGACGACAATGGAGACGAACCGAAATATTTTACGACTCTTGTGGAAAACACTAGTTCACTCAAGTCTTTGATTTCAAATATTTCAGTTTAATGTCCCACAATTATTCCCTTTAAGCTAAGGGAGACGATTATTAATGCAAGTGAATGATGATGGAAGAATTTGATGGAATGAAAATGTGGAGGAAAACGGGAATACCCCGAGAATATCTGTATAGTGTGTATCTGTTTATATTTTAACATCTGTTTCGTCACGAAAATTCTGTCTCGTCTAGCAGGCAACCTTAATTTTACCACCAAGATTAGGCCCCGTAGATTAAAGAAGTTAGATAATTAGCTAATCTGAATGATTATGAAAGAATTAATGGAATGCGATCGTAGGAAGTAACAGGATGACATAAGAGAAAAGCCACGGATATAGTATTGTCTATCGCAATCCTGCATAGGCGGGTTCGAATGAGGGCCTTCGCACCAGAAATAAATGCTCCATCACTATTTCGTCTTGTTTTCCCCAAAATTAGTAAGAATTTAATTTTTGAAATCATGTTTTTGAGACAGAAAACTAAGTTCTCTCTACAATATGTGAAAGGAAATGCGAACATGATCGTTTGCTTATTACTCATTCAATTTGATTTTGAGAGGTTTCAACGTCCATTTCTTTAATTGAACTGACATTATTATGAAATTTGACTCTCTCTCTCTAAAAACAGTCAATTGGGAAGATAGAGTAAATGTACTTCTGTAGTGCCATTTGTTGTGGATTGGCACTCTTTAACACTCTCTCTAACGTTAGAAATATTTAAAATCAAAGCAAAACATTTTCCGCCTTATGCAGAGTCGTTTTGACGTATGCTTAGCATCATACTAAAGGCCTGGCTACTGCAGGAAATATATGTTAGTATAACTCTTTAGTATGACGCTAATCATAAGTCAAATGACTCTGCATAAGGCCTTTTTTGTCTGACTTTAGAAATGACAAGTAGCACAGATAAGCGCACTGAGAAAACCATAATCTATCGTCTTTAATTAAAGATGAAATAATCTTAAATAATATGAAAACGAGGACATATATTATGGCCAGACGAAGTTACTAAGATTCTTTCTGAACATCTTTATATAAGATGTAATCAATCTAAACATTATCTTATGCACTCCAAACGTTATCCCGGATTTTATTTAAGACGTTACTCGTAATTAACTAGGCAGTATATGCTATAATTCAAGGATTGTATTAATGATACATAGAGACACCAATTATTTTTAGCGTTAAAATTAGGTTTAAATCTTTGGGAAATCGAATAACAGTTTAGCATTGGATATCAATCATATAAAAGCTCACCTCATATCGAAACTAGTTTGTTCATAGTATAGCTGACAGCACTCGTAATTCAATTACAAGGAGAAAATTAGGTGAATGATTTGATCTTGTTTGTCATCGAATCACGGAAAAACAGCTGAAAGTCATATAAATGAATTTTTGATATTGTAATATCCGACATAGTTTTGTATATAAACAACCGACACATCCTTATATTTACAAACACTAACTATGTGAGGCTTTGTGCGACTTACTACGATGGCAGGTGACGGAAACACCAGCAATACTACAGATCACGTGCTGATAGGCCCACCAGGGCTCCCACCTCATCTGGAGTCCCTATAAAACCAGTAGGATCACAATGACTTTTATCAGTCGGCAACTGGTCACCTCCCTCCTTTAGCTTGTTTCGGAGTTCTAAGAGTTACCTAACCTCAAAGCTTCTAGTTTTCTCGAAACTCTAGGCTTTCTCTCTTTTCACTCAGCTTGCTCGGAGCTTTGTTGGGACCTCTAACCTCCGTCACCTACTTTGCTTCGGAGCTTCGTGACTCTTAACCACCCTTTGCTTGCGTGGAGCATTCGGGATCCCAAAATCCATTTCACCTAGCTTGTTTCAGAGTTCTGTGGAGATCTTACCTTAGGCTGCTCGGGTTCTTGGTTCACCTCTCTTGCCCAGTATTAGAGAATTTACATTATAATGATATTTTAAGATATTGTTTATAGTTGATGTTTATAGAAGCCGGTAGTGAGAAAAATAATTCCGGACTGTAATTTGCTCTACGTATACTCTACCTAAACCTGAACAAGCAGAACTATACAAAGAGGCAATGTACGAATAAAAAAAATAAGAAAATATGAAAGTTAAAAGTCTAAAATTTGAAAAATATGAAATTTTAATGATACAGTATAATTTTTAAAGATTAAGTATATATGTTTAAACTATTTTACACTTATATATCACATATTCATTAACCTTTTCAAAAAACATGTTACAAGTAAGTTTACGCCATTTATCTCAGTGATAAAATGCTTTGTAAAAGTAATTTTCAACGGACAAAGAAATAAAAAAGTACAATACCTAGTTAATGAAAAACTACGATGGCAAATGTGTGTGGTCCTCATCAGCACCTACACATTTTTGCCATTCCTCAGGCATCGAATAGAGTCTGTTGCAATAGGAGTCTCGAGTCTATGATGTGAAGAATGTATGTTGCAATGTCTTATTATGCAGGGGGACTCCTTTTGCGTCCAAAACAGCTTGGATCCGACGTGGAGTGGACATATACAGCTCCTGAAATGTGATGTGTAGAATTTTGTACCATTGATCCTCCAAAACATGCTCCAGTTCCTTAAGGAATGCTGGTGGAGGGTAATGAGACCGAATACGTCTTTCTAACTCAGACCACAATGGCTCAATGATGTTCAGATCCGGTGATTGTGGGACCCAGGGGAGGTGTGATAGCTCCTGGTCATGCTCCTCAAACCATGATTTCACCGTTTTTGCAGCGTGACAGGGTGCCAACTCATCTTGGTAGATGCCATCAGCATCAGGGAACAATATTTGGGCCATAGGTAGAACCTGGTTCCCCAAAATGGCCTCATACGCCTTACCATTCATCATTCCATGCAGGGCTATGATGGAACCTGCAGAAAACCACGATATCACTGCCCATACTGTAATAATACCGCCCCCATGCTTTACAGCTGGGAGCAGACAGTCTGTATGATAGGCCTCTGACGATGTTCTCCATACGTAAACAAGTCGGAAACAAGGTGAAGGTCGATTCATCGGACCACATTACGTGTTTCCACTGCTCATGAGTCCACGCCTTGTGGTCCTTGCACCACTGGATACGCCTCTTCGCATTTACTTCTGTGACCAGAGGTTTGGCGATAGCTGCCCTGCAATGAATTTTCATTTCATGAAGTTCCCGTCGCACTGTTTTCGATGAAACCGTGTTCTATAGGCCGGAATTGAGTTTAGACGTAATTTTCATGCAGTGGTCTTCTTTTTAGCTGCTACAATCCGTTTTAATGCCCTCCGGTCCCTATCTGACAGGATTGTCTTTCGATCACTGTTGTGCTTTGCAGACGTCGTTTGCCCATGAATTGTGTATGCCCTCGTGACATTGAGCACAGTGCCTTTCGAAACCTCCACAATGTTCGCCACTGTTGCCACTGAAGCTCCAACCAGACGGGCGCCAAAGATCATGCCTCTTTGGAAGTCCGTCAGGTCGCCCATTTTCCGCACCACTTTCACATCACGACACTTACAGGTGAACTGGTTACTGCTGACGAAAGAGGAAGGTCTACATGACAAATTGAAAACAAATGACGATCGGCACCTGCAACGGTGTCCTCCGTGTTGTATAGTGGAGGGTCAAACTTACGTGTTCTGTATGAAGTGTTTTAAAATTTTTTGTCTCTTCCCTGTATATCTTGTGCTTGAATTATTTAATTATTTCAGTATTTTCAGTTCTAAAACTGATCGAGAATGCTTCTTAGTATGTAATCTGGTAATCTGGATGTTACCTTCTTTCTATGTAATTTCTCACGTTCTGACAAAATTGCTGGAGCAAAATTTTATGTATCCATTCTCGTCGATAACTTGCAAACAAAGACGCTATTATTATCGCGTCAGCATCTGAGGTTGGGCAAGGTTGCCAATCGTAGTACAGAATTTTCGCAAGGTTCTGATTAAAATCGAATAAAAAGTAGTTTAAACTGGATAAAACTGGTTTTAGCCAAAAATATGGGTATCTCATAGGGTTGAGGGGAGTGACAAGTACCCTATCTGACATGGTATTGGCAAATATTTGGGAAAATTTCCATCCAATTCTTAAAATACGATTTACCTTGAATAATAATGCATAAATCACGACTGCGTAATCAATATGCCTATACATGGGAAGAGCTTATAAAAAATAAATAAACGAAAATACTATTTTTCATCAATCTATGAGCCTCAAAGTCTCAAAGTCCCAAAATTTTCTTATTTAGATATAAACGGAGATTTATATTTAAAATATAAACGATTAACACCTTAAACATTAGCAATATGTACTGAAGTTGTACAGGGCGATCCAAAAATTATTGCTATGAGGGGACCAGTATTAAAAAAATTCGGACGGTATCAGCATTGTAACCGTCTGATTACAGATTGACTTTCCTATTCCAGCATCCGCCGCTTGTGAAGTATGATCAGTGATAGTTTTTGAATGCATAGCTTATAGCGCCAATTGAAATCCATTGTCAGCTGTATCGTTGCAAAATGGTCACTGCTGAAGCCATGCGCCTTGTTTTGTGTTCTGAAGTCAGTTGCTTCAGTACTTACTGGCACCTAACTTCTTGACCGCTGAGTTCCGTTATTGTGAAACGACGATTTTGCATGGTTCGTTTCCAAACAAGGTCCACAAGGTCGTCTGTGATAACGGTTGACCTCCCACTGCGCTCCTCATCATGCACATTTTGGCATCTTGCTGCAAATTGTCTACACCAGCAACGCTCTATGCTTGCTCATGACGTTAGGCCCATAGACCTGGCACAGCTGACGATGGATTCCAATCGGCGCTATGTTATGTACATTCAAAAACTTCATCACTACTTCCACTTCACACGTGGCGGGAGCTGGAAATGGAACTTCCATCTTCAACCACTGCCACGACGTTACTGAGCGCACTAGGGAAGTTCAGCTGTCTCATGCGCCATGCTAGGACCTTACTTTCTCACATGCACGCAGCCGCTTTGCCCAACGTACGGTTTCCTAGCTGTGGAGAGCGTGGGAAAGTTATTTTGTGGATGCGCCACGTAAATTAGCGACATCTTTATCTTTAAAAATATTTCCGCCCTCACATGGCCAGCAAGTTATTTTTTCCTTTTGCAATGGCAAATAGAGGAATTAGAGGGGAAATAGAGGTTTTGATTGCCTATTAACTTAGTGGAATAAATAATACCATCTTTAATAATAAAATAGTTCATATTATTAACATATTTATTGTAATATGTGTATAAGACGATTTTTTGACTTGTAAAGCAGTTAAATATTTAGACATAAAGTTCAGCCTCTTAACTTTAACCATGTTTCAATCTTCTTACATGTTTTGAAATCCTAAATCAACAATCAACACACGCTTTAAATCAGCTGATTTCTGGCTCTTCTCCAAGATCAAAAAGGGCCTAAAAAGGTAACCGTTTTGCCACCGTAGAAGACATCCAAACCAATACGGCGGCTGAACTTTGGAACATACAAAAACAGAACTTTCAACGTTGTTTCCTGGAGGAGCGGTGGATCAAGTGTTCTCAAGGAGGCTATTTTGAAGGCCAGTAAGTGAATGTGTACCATATTGTGGTAATAAATATTTATAACGAAAGTCTGGGAACTTTTGACTGCCCTTCGTACATATCTATATCCAGTGGCGTATTTAGGGGGGTGGCTTCCGGGCTTAAGCCCCCCCCGAAATCTTACTTAGTATAGTAAAGTAAATGAAATATCTTGCAGAATTTTCACATTTCCAGGCAAAGCCCCCCCGAAAGTTAGCAAAGCCCCTCCCGAAACAAAATCGTAAATACGCCACTGTCTATATCTATATATATATTGCAAGGATCCCCACATCACAATAGACGCACGTGTCAACTCAACACGTGCTATTATTTATAAAACAACATAGCAGACAGCAAGCCAACGCGGAAGGACACCGAGGAACGCCGAAAGCAGACGGACCTCACGGAAGGACCCGAGGAGGACAAATAAAAGGAGGAACAACGAGGGACCCAGCATCAGTTGTCCAACTGATCAAATCACCTGAGGTCGCACTGGACTAGGGGTACACCCATCCTTCCCGAGGTCGCACTGGACTAGGGATCCTCTAAACAACAAAGCCTTGCGAAGCTGCCTTGAGCTGAGGGGGCTATCCTTCCAAACTCACCGAACCGGCAGGTGTCTTGGAGACTGCTTTGAGAGAAGGGGCACCATGCAAAACACCTATACTCCTCTACTTGGACATTAACAAGGAAACAGCATTATTCTCTTTGTAATCAAAGACGTTATGTATTTATCAGATTTTATAGTAAAATTGGTGAAGGGATAAATCTCGGTCCATTATTGAGTCTACCAAAATCATTACAATGTACTGTATATTAGTCTGTGCATAAACTGGATTAGTCAGTTTCTGGGTATAATGAATTAAAATTATCAAATTATTTTATCAGTAAATAGACGGAATTTTAGAGTAATTACTAAGGTAAAATATTTTAATTAAAAATGTAAATTAGTAAAGCAGTGGCAGATCTTCAAGGCAAAAACTGGGGGGCGGGGTAGCCAGAACCCAGACTATGATAGGTACAGTATATCATGAGTTTACTATAAACTTTCAAAAATATATAATAATAGCTTAAATTATTTTTGTTACTCAAAAAAGTGGGGGCCTAGGTCCCCTCGACCCCGGGCTAGATCCGCCACTGCGTGGAAGTTGGAGCAGGAAGAGGGTGATTATTGCTTGGAAAGCGAGCCACTTTGCACGAAAATAATTGTAACCAGGGGTAAAAGTGGATCTGAAAAGGCAGGGGGACGCATGACGTAATGCCGTCCCTTGTGCCTATCTTTGCCCATTGTATTGTTTTCAGAAAGTGGGGGATGCCACAGATAATTTCTGGAAGCGGGGGGCGGAGTTCCCCCTGACTTTTAATTCTGATAGTAACTACATTTCTGGTATCTGTTTTCTTGTCTGTATCTGCATTCACAACAGACTGGAGATTCGGATTCCGGAGTACTGAATAGGACATAAACCCTCTCTGCTCCACTGTAAATCGCAAAAGTTGAATTTCTTTGCTTATAATTAGGGTCCTGAAGTTGAGGAAAAATCATCTTTTTTTACGAGTGTCCGAAGACGAGCCTTAACATAATAAGTTCATTTTGGGTCTTTGCAGGCCAGAAAATGATGGATTTTATTTGTCCTTTTTTGCCTTTTTCGGTGTTTTTTATTGGTCCTTTTTTAACCCTGCACGCACACACTTATTTTCTTACTCACAAAGTACATACTGGGGTTTGTAGGACCCCAATCATATTTCTCTAAATTATGGAGTTTCTTTTTATTTAATGAACTCATACATTTTTACACAATATCTATCAACAATGCTCCAACATTTTACTGAAAATAGTATTTCTAATGCAATTCTTGTAATTACTGTATTATTTTGAAGAAAATGAGGCAAATTTATAAAATAATTCTTCCTTTAAAATACATACTGGGGTCTGTGGGACCCCAACAGCAGTAAATGTTATCACCCTTCTGACAATTATGAAACTAAACTTAGTGATACTTTCTTGTAAGTAGCATATGTAAACAGAACATTTTAGACACTACTAGAGTTTTAAAATTGTTTCCAAATCCATTTTATCAAAATGTTTTTCAAAACAATTCACTGACTTAAAGTACACACTGGGGTATGCTGGACCCCAATCAACGCAAGAGCGAATATAACGTCTATTTCCAACAATGAGTCTCACTAAACTGGCTGCAAACTTAATTTACATTTATAGCCTGAACTGCAAAAATAAATAGAATTGTTATAGTATTAAAATGAATATGCCTTGGGTTCCCAGAGACCCCAGTGTGTACGTACAGGGTTAAGCTTTTCATAGGTCTTAAACATCTTTTTTGCACTTCATCTTTCGACAATAAATTTACTGGCCGTTAACTCGAATCACCACCACCTCTTAAACATCTTTTCTTTAGTAAAGAAAATTCAAAAGATAAGACATTCTACAACGACTGGACTGATAAGACCAGATCTACAACAATCACAAGTCAGATAAGGAGGCGTAACAATGTCTTCCAGCAAGGTGGGTTGAGGATGAAGAAGTTTTCTTATTTTAGTTTGGACTTCAGTTTGTGGAAGAAGGACAGACCGTTAACTTACCAGAACTTGCATTCATTAAATACGTAATTCTAATTAAATTGGGTCTTATTTTTACGTCCTTTTTTCCAGTTTTTAGGTTCTTGTTTTAAAAGATATTTTTATGTCTTTTTATAGTTCCTTTTTAGGAAATTTTTAGGTCTTCAACTTCCAAGCCCTATTTAAAATACACACTACAGAGTCTTCCAAAAGTCCTGCAAAAAAGTAAAAAGCTGTAAGTTTGTAACCATTTATTGTATTGGTACAAAACTTTTAGTGGACTTGTAAGAATGTCTGAAATTTTGTTTCCAAGCATTTTTTCAACGCCAAACCTCCAGCTGAGCACCATTTACGTCCAAATATTGCTGAAGTCTTTTCGGGAATCCAAGAATGGCATTTCGGCGTGCTTCATCCGTAATACTCCCAATCACATCACGTATCTTCTTCCGGAGGTCCTGAACATCTGTCGGGTTTTGCTTGTAAACTTCTGTATTATTTTCTTACGAACGATATTGTGTAGCGTTGTTATTGGCACTCGCAGCTCCAAGGATACGCGTTTCAACGATTTCTTTGGACTTCGCAACACGCTTTTCTGCACGGACTGAATCACATCAACACTGGTTGTTAGCCTTCCGCTACGAGGCAAGTCCAAGACACTTCCGGTAGCTAGGAACTTATCGTACCATCTCTTGATACTTGAACCTGCAGGTGGTTGTTTCTGATATTTTAGTCGGAATTTTCTTCTCAACAAAACACTATATTTTAACTCACAAAACCACGCCAAACACTGCGCTTTCTCTTGAGTAGACGCCATCTTTGTCACGCGATTTGCGGTTATGATATCAACGTTTACATCCGCTCATTGTTGCCAACAAAAATGTTAACATTTCCACTAAACATTACAACAGTGTTGCCAGACACGACAAGCAAAATTACACACACCTTCCGTCCAAATTGCACAATTTTACACACAAGCTGGAAGACAGTGCACACAACATTACACAATACATAACTACCTATCTATATGTATATATTTATACGTACACTCATGTCGAAAATGATTGTCGCATATCTAAATATAACAGGCTTGTTGTGCGAATATATTTGGATAATGATGTCGCAGGGTACATTTAACACTCTTACTATGTGTATAATCGGCAGAGACATGTATGTGGTAAACTTCATGTCAAAAGATCTGTGAATAAGAACAATATAACGAAAAAAACTTTTCTTGTCCATTTAGCAACATTTTGATGTACTCATTCTAATTTTCGTATTTATAATTTTTTTTCTATGAAATTTAGCACAAATATACATTTCCCGATTATACACATAGTAACAGTACTAGAAGTACCTTGAGAGTTTATTATCCAATTATATTCGCACAACACGACCGTTATAGATATGCGACAATCATTTTGGACATGAGTGTACATTGACCAGCCATTGTTCAGGGATTCAGCGCTTGATATTATTATTGTTATTATTATTATTATTATTATTATTATTATTATTATTATAGTAAAACCGTCACCTTCCCACCCATTGTCACTTTCGTTTTACTTTCAACTATGCGCGCCGACTACGTGGGTGCTCCAGGGCTCCGGCACCCACATAAATAATCTTGTGGGTGCGGCGCACCCATAAGATTTTTAGCTTGAACTCGGGTTTGAACCAGTTTCTCTTGCGTTTAAATCAGTCATGTTACCGACTGAGATAGAGCAGCCCCAATTTATCCTTATAGTACCGATATATTTTACTTTCTCACAGCACAGGCCTTTATGACAATGTTCATAAAATATTTTAACTTAAAGTAAATCAATCAAACATCCAGACTTCCCTGAAAACATATAGGCTAATATGACCCGCCATTGATATGCATCCACATAAATCTTGGAAAGTCTGCGCCATTGCTTTCAACGTACTTAATTTAATGTTTTAATTGGACATCGGCCACTCTGTCGTTCATCTGTTTGCAAAATGACATTTTCTTCACAAGTGGTGAGAAGACAAGACTTCATACCACCTCCGCCTCATGTTTAGGCCAACATTGAGGGTCAACATTCATTCACATTGCTTGCTTGAACAAAGCGTCTTTGCTTGGGGATGTCATGACAGGCTGAAAAACAAGAAGTGAGGTACCATGGAAGCAAGATAGGTTTTATCATACTGTAGAGAAAATAACAAGAGATTAACAATAATAACAAATAGCTTGTTATTTTCTCTGTGGTTTTATTGCGCTGGCCTGGAGTCAGGCGTTGGAGCTCGTAGTTTTTAGAAGGCAATTTTCAGAACAAAATGGTGGAAATAATGAATATTTGAATGAAAGGAACTTCGTAAAAGTCATCAATGATCAAAATTTTTAATTGTGCCAAATTACACACAAAATGCACAAACAGGCCAAAATTTCACACATTTTGTGCAATTACACACATATTGGCAACGCTGCATTACAAACAAAATACAAAATTGTAAGTAGTACTTTCAAAGTTACAGTTTTTTACTTTTTTGCAGGACTTTTGGAAGATTCTGTATTGTTGCTGAGAATCACCGAATTGATAATAAAAGCGATAAATGATTATTTCATTAAATATTAATCGCTATTTTTTAAAATGATTTAATTAACTTGATTATAAGAGAGAAGACGAAGCTCATGGATTTTTCTTGGATTGAAAAATAGAGATAGATTAGAAACTGTTTTTGTTTCGCGGTACAACTAAACACAGTGTTCTTTTATTGTGAAAAATTTGTACTGTTTTGCCACAAGTGAAGGAAAGTTTGTATGTCGGTGCTTCAGGAGGAAATCATACATTATACACAACTTGTACATGCACTTTTTCCCTTCCTAAATTATTCTATCTTCCTGTTATAAAATTTCATGTTTCCATTTTTGTTCACGTTATTCCCTCTTCCTTTTATACGCATGAGGGAGGAATCAGGGGATGGTGTACTTATTTTCTATCTTCTTTTATTATTATCAATTCTCCCTTTTTACATTCTTTATCCGCATTTTACCTTTGATGTTACATTCTGTATAGCGGTGTTTCCACTTTGCACATAGATTTTATTTTGTTCTTTCTATTTTCTCCCGTTTGCGCTGTTCGTTCATGGTTTGACATGTTTCAACTTGATGTTGTTGATTCGGACGCTGGGCTCCTATGGGGGGAAATTCCTGACAACAAAGTTACTAGCTTTCTGAACTTGTCCAGTCTATGCAGCTACCAATTTCCTCCCAGTCTAAACGTCCTTCCTGAAAGTTCTCCCTCCTCGCACCCTCAATTCCCTGTCTGTTCCCTACTTCTGCCATTTCTATTACTGTACTACTGCTACTGCTAAAACTGATGTTCCCATTACTTGTACTGTCGCTTTGTGAAGTCCTGTTCCCGGGGAATGAACCAGCGAAATGGCGGGTGAACAAGACAGCAACAGGAAAGAAAGGGAGAGAAAGAACATCAATAGAATAGAACTGCCCGGATCCTCTTTCCCCTTCAGAAAATGTCGCCTATCTCTGCTAGTTCTTCACTTTCTCCTCTTCTAGCTTTTTGCCTTCCACAAAGAGCTTTGAGGTTTTCAGTCACTCACGTTTCTCTCTCTTTCCTTATCACTTATCTACTTCGTTTACGTATATATGTAGAGAGAGAGAGAGAGAGATGGCATTTTAACGCAAAATGGTGGTCTATTCTACCAAATGTTTAATTATTCATTTCCTTGTCCTTATATGTGAAAGGAACAGTCTGAAAGGGTAGAAACCTTTAGTGCCATCTTTTTTTTAATAGTCCTCATAATAGAGTTTGCATGATAGTTTTGTCTTAATTACGAAGTTCTAAACTAGAGATTCATATACGAAAGTTTCAAAATTATATTTTACTCAGTGTTTCTGTTCTCTTGTATTACATTTACGGGCCACAGTGGTTCAATGTCGGCGTGCTTAACTTTGGTATATGGGGTTGTTGGTTCGATACCCGGCCAAGTAAGTGAACAAGATCTTGTCCGTAGGTTTTCTCGGTTACTCATTCGCCCCTATATTCTCATTCTACCGATGATTGTTATATCATCATTCAGTTGCCCTAATCATCTGCCTCCCGTTAGCACATAGAGAAAGAAACCGTTCTTGACGTACGTAAAAACGTAGATTACGTACGTAAATCCTGTAGTTTTCAGACTCAACGTGCGACTATACGTAACATCCTTCAGAAAACGTATAACTGAATACGTAAGGCTTTTACGTAAAGAACGTAAGTGTTCCATCTATACGTTCTTTACGTATGACTGTATACAGGCTAAGGATCTCATATACAGATGGACGTATATATCATATAGCTGACGTATGTAACATACTTAAACGTATGTAATACACGGAAGGCTGTTAGATGTCAGACATCCTGAAGCGGCATGTTGTAACATCTAGGCGAGAAAAAGGCTGTACTCTTGTTGCATATGGTTAACCTATTCTCCGTACAGATTTCCATGGAAAACTTATGGATTCCGTATATTTGTATAATATACCGCTATCCAGATAACGAATTTTTCTCACAACGTAAAGGACATAATCGTAGGACGTTAAACTGAAAGATCACATTTCATTTTTCATTACAGAGACTACTAGTAGATTGTTATTTCTTCACAACAAAACACTATAACCTGATAAAAATGAAAAACTTAACGAACATTTATTTGTTAAATGACAAATAATATTTGAAACATAATTACGGCCTATTTAGGGCATAATTTTTGAATTAAGGTTTTTATAGTTGTCAAAGATAGTTGGAATCAACCATCACAGCATATCATGCCCCATTCAGTATCTTGTCTCAAAGACAACTTAGATCAATCGTTCCAGCGTAGTCTGCTCCGCACCACAGTATCTCGTCTCAAAAACAGCTGGGATCAACCTTTTTCTAGCATATTCCGCTCCCACGCAGTGTCCCGTTTCAAAGACAGCAAGGATCCAAAGTTCCAGTAAAGTCCGCTCCCCACAACTATATTTTCTCTTAAAGACAACTAGGATCAACCTTTCTAGCGTTGTCCGCTCCCCACCACAGTATCTCGTCTCAAAGATAGCTGGGATCAACTTTTCTGGCATATCCCGCTCACAACCACAGTATTTCGTCTCAAACACAGCAAGCATTGACTGTTCCAGCGTAGTCCGTTTATTATCACAGTATCTCGTCTCAAAGACAAGTGAGATCGGCCGTTCCAGCGTAGTCCGCTCCCCACCACATTAGATCGTCTCAAAGACAGTTGGGATCAACCATTCGAGCGTAGCCCCCTCCCCACCACAGTATTCCGTCTCAAAGATGGCTGGGATCAACCATTACAGTATAGTCCTCTCCCCACCACAGTAAGGCGTCTCATAAACTGATGGGATCAACTATCACAATGTTTTCCGCTCCTCACTACAGTATCTCGTCTCAGAGACAACTGGAATCAACCGTTCCAGGGCAGTTGGCTCCCCACCACAGTAAGTCGTCTCAAAGACTGTTGGGTTCAACCGTTCCAGAGTAGTCCGCTCCCTACCACAGTAAGACTTCTCTAAAACTGCTGGCTTCAACTGTCACAGCGTAACCTTGCACCATTCAGTATCTCGTCTCAAATATAGCTTGGATCAACCGTTCCAGTGTATTCCTCTCCCCACCACAGTAAGCCGCCTCATAAACTGCTGGGATCAACTGTCACAATATTGTCCGCTCCCCACTACAGTATCTAGTCTCAGAGACAACTAAGATCAACTGTTCCAGCGTAGTTGGCTCCTCACCACAGTAAGTCGTCTCAAAGACTGTTGTGTTCAACTGTCACAGCGTAGTCCGCTCCCCACCAGAGTAGCTCGTCTTCAACCGATCCAGAGTAGTCTGCTCCACATCACAGTAACTTGTCTCAGAAAGAGCTGGGATCATCTGTGAAAGCGTGTAAGCTTTCCACCATAGTATCTCGTCTCCAAATCAGTTAGATTACAGTATCACTCATTTATTACATAAGTAACTAACGTTCTTTGTCTATTAACCTCTTCCTAAACTCTGAAAATCCCACACTCCATTAAGGGAATATGCGACACCAGTGGTAAAGCGCTCACCTCTGGTGCGAAATGTTATTGGTTTGATGCCAGATTATATGAGTTTGTCATGGACAACATAGTATTTATGGGTTTTTGTCATCTTTGTAATTTGAACAATTCCCTCAACACAAGTCATTTGCAACGGTCACTTGCCCTCTTTATTTTCAATCAAAATACTTGGAATTTAACCTAAAGATTTGACTTATTTATTAAGGTATTTAAGAAAATTCGAAAGGAATGTACAGCAAAAAATGTCAACAAAGAACTAAAGAAAAGGCCGATGAATGCATACGCATGAACATAGAGTGAAATAGCTTTGTATGGGACTGAGACTTGAGTTTTTGGAAAGAGACTTAAAAATAAGAAAAAGAGAAATGGAGAATTAAAACCTCCTAATTACTGTGATACAGATGACAATTGAAGGTTCTATACGTAGGTACAAATACAAATGAAAGAGGGTTGAAAATAGTAGGAAAAATTATTGTAAAATTGCCTTATTGATGTAGAAGGTAGAGCAGTTTACACACGAGGTTTGGTTTTCTCCCACAGCCTTTTAGTATTAAAAATTCTGTTATGAAACTATGTAACACAGAATCACTGTAATTGTAGTCCTAAGACAAGTACAAAATCCACTAAGTAGGTAGGGTAAAATGGGTGTCCCAAGACCCAGGCAGCCAAGGGAATTATTCCCACAGAGCTCCAGGCAAGCTGAGTGGAAATGGGTTAGGGTTCTCAGTGATCCAGGCAACGAAAGAGAGGTCGGAGTCTCAGAAAGCTCCAGACAAGCTAGGCGGTAAAGAAAACCACAAAGCTCCATGCAAGCTAGGTGGTTACGGTTAGGAATCTCTCAGAGGTCCAAGCAAGCTAGGAGAGCGGTCGAGTTCTCACAAAGCTCCTGCAAGCTAAGTAGGCAGGAGGCCCCAAAGCTCCAGGCAAGCTAAGAGAGAAGAGTTAACCAGCCAAAACTGATGTCGATTGAAGCGATGCATGGAATTTTATACCTCCTCCTAAACAGCGGTGGTGCTGCTTTTCCTCTTCTATCATATTACCAAGTGGTAATGATGATTCCAGTCGTCTGCTTCACATAGTGACTTGTATCAGAAGAACACGGGGTTTTGATTGTAAATAAAAAGCACATGGTGTTGATGTTTGAAAATATAAAAAAGTGTAGGATATTACAGTATACTAAAGACTATCTTGAAAAGAAGAGATAGTATGATTGAACACATTATGAAAAATGGAAAATTTACGTTGTTACCTAGGTAGTTGTGGAGGGAATGACAGAAAGAAAAACGCCTAGAGGAAATGTGTGATTGAAATATATTTACCAAATAATTCAAGGAAAAAAAGTTCGAGGAAACGAAAAATCTGGTTCAATATAGGAAAGAAGGAAGGACAGTATCAAATCAATCCAGAGATTGTTGATCCAATAATATATATCTTTTTCTCCCTCGCTGGTCTAGCACCAACAGACATAAGATGAAATTTTAACCTGACATTCGTTAGGTTATATACATTGAATAACCATCAAGTAGCCTGCAATTTTATCTTGCAACTAGACCTGGATTAAGGTAAATTGTACAGTCGGCAGTAAAAGTGAGTGATCACCGCTTCAAACACTTTGGTGAGAAGTTGTAGTATAAGTGGATAATACTTAAATTAGTAACTATAGGAGAAATTCAGATGTCTTTAGGCATGCGACACTCAGCGTCATGAGGACATTTGAGGAACTGATTGAAAGAAAAACTTTATGAATCTCGTTTAAGAAAGCAGCAATTGTACTCGAGAGTTAAGATACTCGAGAGGAATAGTATCCAAGGTAACAACGGCCTACAGAATGCATGGTAAAATAACATCGGCAAAGAGGAATAGTAGACGGAAGAGGATTATTGTCAAAGATCATAGAGCGAATGCGGCACAGTGATCAACACTGGAACACCCTAATTCGTCAATAACAGCTTGACACACTTTAGTTAACCCGAACATTCATGAATGAGTTACCAGTTCCAAACTGCTTATCACCGCCAACAATACTTCAGTGCGAAGGAAATGATGAGAAGAATATGGAAATTGAACCGTTTATGATTGGAAACACCTAATATTGTCCAACGTTTCTTTTTCTATCTTATTCCTTACCAACAGGCTTTGTTTGTATATGGTGGACACCCAAACAAGCTTATGTGCCACACCGTGTCTTCTCTATAGTGAAACATATAGCGGCTGCTTTTTGATACTGTGAGTCTGAATTTCCATGTATTCTCTGCGGCTTGTGATTGCGTTTACAGAACGGTTACTGGACATAAGTTACGGCGTGTATCCTATGGTACACTCGTTCCTTTCGACAAATGACAGTGAGTTAATTCACACCACTAGAGCTGTTGAGATTCCATGGACATCAGATGAACTACAACGCCTTTCCTTGCCAGCTTTATCCACAAACGTCAACCTTATCGAACACGTATGGTTAGTTCTGGAGCAAATTGAGGAACATATATCGTCCTCCATCCTTGATGACAGAACTGAGTTATGCATTGCATATGAGGAATGGTTTAATATTCTTTTATGACGTATATCTTCATTCCACAACGATTCTCTTATGACTTAGTGCAGTTAACAGCATCAAAAGAGGTCACCAAACACAGAACAGGTTCTTCCTCTTTATATTAGGCCTATTTGGCTTCTTATACCATTGCATAAATGGTCGAAATTTCGAAGATTATTGTAAAAATCCCGTTGAAGGTCTTTCACAAGGTTGTAGTTGTGACTCCCGAACTATATTAACGAACACAAGTCGTATTAAGCAATGTTTCTAGTTCAGTTTAGGAATGCTTTTTCTTTAATAGTATTTTCCTTTGTGATAATTATTTCAGTAAAACCTGACTATGTTGTCCACCATCGATTCCATTGAAAACTGATCGAGTTAAAATTCAATAAAATGCTAAAATCATTCATACAATTTCAACCTAGTAAGTAGCGAAGCGTGAAAAGTAGGGTAGTGGCAGTCGCTATATGTTGTTGATTCCCAATAAGCTTCCCAGATGAACACGTCACAAAAGTATACCTCAACGGCTCTGCCACGAATGGGTTACCAAATGCCTTGTAAAATAGAATACATACAATAAGCTTAATAGAAATTTTCTGTTCACACACTCACCGACAGTATACATAATAACAATAATTAGTACCACTGTAAGCTGTATGTGTATCTGAGAGTGGGGGAGCAAAGTGGCTCAGTAGTAGAGATATTACATCTGGTGCGTGGGATCCTTCGTTCGATTCCCGACGCGAAGTAAATTCTGTGGTGGATAACATGATGTTCTGGATGAGTTTTCTCGGTGTTCTCTCGTTATATCCTACATTTTTGTTCCATCGTCATTCATTTGCCTTAATCCACCTCCGGTGCTTGGGGTCCCTGGTTCGATCCCAGCTCGTGCCGTGTGAACTTTGTGGTGGACAAACACCGTGCTCGTGGGTTTTCTCGGGGTTCTCCCGTTTCCTCCTACTTTCTTCATTCCACCATTTCACTCAACTCGCATCATCGCCGTCTCCTTTAGCCTAACCGGCATAACAGTGTGACGTAAAACTTAAAGATTTCATTTCATTTTCATTTGCCTTAATCACCCACCTCCCTTAGCCTAAAGGGCATAATTGTGAGACATGAAACAAAAAATTGTGTTTCATTTTAGTATGTGTATCAGTAATTTTTATGAATAAGATTTTTACCTTCTCTCCGTGAGTTTATTGGCCCCCAAAACTTACAAAATAAAACAAAAAAGTTTAGAATTTTTTTTTAAGAAATGAAGATCACGTAGGTAAATAGAATACACAGTTAAATGTATTATTGAAAGTATACGAATAATTACTTTTATGCATCCAAGTTCTAGAACAAGACAGGTGACCAACTTAGAAAGTAATGAGTATTGCATATATTATGGAAAAGTGAAGATTCTATCGAAACGAGGCTACTGTTGGCAAAATTAGCAGATTTTATTATATTTTCTTTTTAGAACTGATATGGCAAAAGAGAAAGTTACGTAAGCGTGTCTATTAAATATTTCACGTATTTTTTATAACCGATATACCGAAAGAGAAAGTTACGTAAGCGTGTCCATTAAATATTTCACGTATTTTTATAACCGATATACCGAAAGAGAAAGTTACATAAGCGTGCCCATTAAATATTTCACGTATTTTTATAACCGATATACCGAAAGAGAAAGTTACGTAAGCGTGTTCATTAAATATTTCACGTATTTTTATAACCGATATACCGAAAGAGAAATTTACGTAAGCGTGTTCATTATATTTCACGTATTTTTATAACCGATATACCGAACGAGAAAGTTACGTAAGCGTGTTCATTAAATATTTCACGTATTTTTATAACCGATATACCGAAAGAGAAAGTTACGTAAGCGTGTCCATTAAATATTTCACGTATTTTTATGACCGATATACCGAAAGAGAAAGTTACGTAAGCGTGTCCATTAAATATTTCACGTAGTTTTATAATCGATATGCTGAAAGAGAAAGTTACAAGGCATTGCATGAAACATTTAACATATTTTTATAATCGATACACTGAAAAAGAAAGTTACGTATACGTATCTATTAAATATTTCACATATTTTTATAACCGATATACCGAAAGAGAAAGCTACTTAGTCGTGTCCATTAAATATTTCACGTATTTTTAAAACTGACATGCCGAAAGAGAAAGTTACGTAGGCGTCTCCATTAAATATTTTTCGTATTTTTATAACAAATATGCCGAAAGAGAAATTTGCGTAGGCGTGTCCATTATATATTTCACGTCATAATTCCTCATTTTCTTGCTATTGAAATTCTTGTGATGGCTGTCTGCTACATGCATATCGCCTTGTTTCTGATTCCTACCCAGATCAAGTCTGAGATGTGTAGATAGAGAGTGAATGACAGAGAGAGAAAGAGAGGAAAAGATAGTGATTGAAAAAATGTAGAAACGAGAAAAGAAGGAATTGAAGAAAAGAAGATAGAGATGGAGAAGGATTTAAGGGGAATCCGACAAATTGACATTTTCGACACGTAGGCTTTTTCATAGCGTGATTATGAAATTTGCTGAACTTTTGCTCAATTTTAAGCATCCACGTTGTCTCTCTCTCTCTTCTTTTCTCCTAACCGTAGCTCATCCAGACGCCTCACACGATAAGTGAAAAAAATGAGGGAATAGCAGGGGGTTTCGCCCTAAGGACCACCACCAAAAAATACTCCCTTCCTTATCTTCTTGACATGAGTAATTTTAACTTTCCCCTGACACACACACAACTACGAAACCAAACGAAGCTTTCCTAGGAGGGAAAGGAAGAGATGAGATGGAGATGTTTCTTTTGCTTTCCCCTTGCTTTCTAAGCTGCATATCTCTCTCTCTTTCTCTTCCCAATAGAAAGTGTGTGGGGGAGGGGGAACAGAGGTGGATATAGGGTAAAGGGAAGAGCGGCATCTCCGCTGTTGCGTAATTCAATGAAGTCATGGATGGTCGCTTCGTGAGCTTGCTGGAATACCAATGACGTCATTTAGACGTTCTCCTTCGCAAAAGGAGGTCTGTTGGTTAGGTTGGTTTCTGCAGGAACTGACTGAGGCACAGTCGTCTTATATATATATATATATATATATATATATATATATATATATATATATATATATATATATATATATATATATATATATATATATATATATATATATATATATATATATATATATATATATATGAGTGTGTGTATGCTAGGACTCAGACGTTTCCTCTACAACCACCACTGTTGCTTTGAACGTTTCGACGGCGGTCCTCGGAGCTCCTTCCTCAGACACCGGAAAAAGGAAATTCGTTTATTCACAGAATAATCCGAAGGAAGTCTGGTACACTGTAGGGTGTTCTTTGTTGTGGGTAGAGGGGCTCGGTGGGTTGTGAGGGGTCATCACACACAGTGTGAGTGAAGAAGAAATCTCAAGGGGTCTCTCCATAGTACGACTTTGCCATTACAATCATTCTTTAGAAGTTAGCTTGAGTTCCGTTAAGATGAACGGAATGTCTGTAGTATTTTTTAAAAAATAAAAATCTAAACATCTATTGCAATGACCTACCTATATATATATATATTCTGCTTTTCCTTCTCCTAAGTACCAGGAAGAAAAAAGATGTAGCCGACCTATTTCTTACTGTTTAGCGAACAGAACACATTTCTCGTATTCGCCTTAACTTTTTTTTTTTTTTTTTACTTAGACCAGTTATTTATCACTTTAACCCATTTCCCCAACAACTTTCCACTAGACTGCTTGGTGTATTGATAAATTAGAAAACTTTCGGTTGATGAATGCTCCTTTTTTCGGAAAAGCGTTGCCCACTTTTTGGATATTCATGAGCGCCAGTCGGCAAGAGTGACAGCTTTAGGTACAAGAAACCTATAACCACAAATTTTACATGTCTAGGCCATAGAATTAAAATATAAGAGAGAGATACAATGCTGTAATGAATGGTCAATTATGTAAATTGAAATCAGGTGATTATGTACATTTAGGAACCATTAAATTTGTTCGGAGAGCTTCAAAGTTATTTTTATGAAAAGTGATTTAACTTTTTACAAATCTGGCAGTTTCTTAAAGTATTTTAATGGGATATTCAGGGGCGGCGATTAGGGAGCAAGAGGGGCAGTTGCCTCCCCTTTCTTGATGCGACCCCTTAATGTATATAGTTTTATCTGGAAATGGAAAATTTTTGTATGTATTATTGGTTCATAGAAAAAAAATTGTGCCATATAATATTTGCCGTTGCGTGAGTACGTGTTGTTTATTTGCTTTCCCATGGAGTTAAGAAAGCTACAGGAATTGCGTTTTAATTGCAATTCAAAGCAATTAATATTGCTATTGCGTATTTCTTTAAATGTAATAGCATGCTCGTAGTAGTTACTGTTTTTTTTATTTTCTAAGAGTAATAACACACATTTAATCGCATGTTTGGAGTTAAAAAACAGTAATATAAGTTGTTCATTAATCCCCAGTTTCAATATAACTTCTACAAAACAAGCCTCATTATTCATTACTATGATTAATATTATCCTTTCTATTTATTTGTTTTGTAAATTTGTTATTAAATAATCTGATCACACAATTTTCCAGACAGAATTTTAAGATGTTCATGAGCAAGGAATCAAATCTCTTCTTACAGTTTCGTTGTTTAAGAGTACAAAGAGCTAATACCTACTTGCATTGCTGTTGTCAATTTAGTTAATAACATATGAAATACAATATACGTTATTTTACCTGGAAAAGATAGTATCCTATTAGTTATACAACTTTTCGTCAGTGTTAGAAACAACCAGGAAAACTAACATTGATATACAAATATTCAGATAATGTCTTGCACCCACCATTAACGTCCAATCGCCGCCACTGGGTACATTCATAATCTAGAAACAGATTTTCCTTAGGAACAATCTTTAAAAGTGTTAGATTGACTAAAATACAACTTATCAACGCAGTTAAAAGAAATAGAAAACAAATTTAGTTATATAAATTTGAAATGAACGTATATTCTGTAACATATTTTTAAACGTCACTTTTACAATCTAAATCCCTTTTTTATGTGCATGATTTCTCTGCTCGATCCTTCATTTGGTTAATTAACGAAGAGGGTTGAAGAAAAGGGCAGTAAATCTACATTAATGTATATTTGTAATTTACATTTACGGTGTGTGTTTAAGGCAGGGTTTCCAAAACTCTACTCTGTGGCGCTCTAATACTCCTTGCCTGACTTACAGGCCATGCTATGAAATATTTGGACTGTTTCACTAAAATTATAAATTATTTAGCATATGTTGTTTTCTGGTTTGACCATATTCTGAATATTCTATATCTGTGTGTTAGTGTGAGTATCTGTTATTTGCGCATTTTTCAATTTTGAGCCCTCCATTCCATAGAGCATTAGAAACTATCTGAAAAGAGTGATGGACTTTTTCGCGCCACTCTTACCATTCCTGAGTTATTGGCCAAAAAAATAGTTCCGATTTCATGAGATTTAAGTAGCCATATCTCGGGAACCGTAACTCATAGAGAGACGATATTGGTGTTCATCAATATCTAAGAGGATGGTCAATATTTTGGTACCAAATAGTACCAGTGGCCACTGGTCAACTGGCCACCGTTCCCCAGATATTGGCCAAAAAAGTTCGGATTTCAGGAGATTAAGGAGTCATATCTCGGGAACCGTAAGTCATAGAGAGATGATATTTAAGGTGTTCGGTTTGGCAAAATCTCCTTTATGCAGATGTTAATGAACTATATCGACAAAGTAAAAAAAAGCGATTTCCCACATCAAAATAAGATAAAAAGTTGATTTGGACTTGTGAGGAAAATGGCATAGTTTCAGAGCTAGGGCCGTTCTAAAGCGTGTAAAAGCTACATTTGAACGTGCGTTATTTTAAACTCGAAAAACAGTGAGCAGCGGTCCATATCAGCGTAAAGGCACTCACTCACATGTGTCATCCAAAAATATATACTTCAGTAATGTACACCAAAGAATGCCCTACAAGCTATAATTCCCAAATTGAACTCGTATATTTGCTTTGATACAATTGTGAGTTAAAATTATGCAAAGGGTAAACCTTGACAGCTATGGGCACGGAATACTTCGACGGGGAGTCCTAAGTGTTAGGAACGAGCATGCTTCCTCGTGTTCGGAATGTTGCGTGCTGCAATGTATTTGTCACAATATATTTCACGTTTTGTTTTCCATGCATCGAGTTCACTGATTGATGTATTATTCAATTCAGAAGTCGTTAAAATCAACAATTTCCGTTTTTAGCGTTGATCATTATAGATCCAAAACGGCGATGACGTAGATAGCGGGAAGTTTTCTTTTTAATCAATTAAATGTCCTAAAATTACATTTAATTTTTATCCTTAACCCTCTACTAAAACCGGAAATGAAAGACATTTACTACAAGTTCCGGTTTCAATATTGATCTATATATTGAGAAAAAAAAAACTCTATATCAAGAAGTTGTTTTTGGAATCAATTCATTCTTCTAACACGGGACGTATGCGAACCATGACAGCTAGATATTTATGAAAATTTTTACCCTGACAAATTGTGGACCGCTAATCACCGTGGTGATAGTCACTCGGTGCGGAAATGCATTGTTTACGCGCTATGTATAATACACATACCAAGCAGTAACCGGGTGAGGCTGTGCGAGTAATACCCCCAAAACGCCGGAAAAAGGCAGAAAATGAAAAATGTGTGTTGGTAACCGGATACCTACGGGAGGGAAACATGTGACCAAAAACACTGCAGTGTGTCACACGAGCAGTGTTGCCATCCCAACACATTTTTTGTGTTTTATACCATTTTATGGCAATACAATTGGCATAAAACGTGAAAGAAAATAAGCAAAATGTGTTATCAATGTTCCCAAATAATGGAGATGCGAGGCTCTAAGGTTGATAAATTATAAGGCCCGTACAGAGAAACTAACAAACCAACAACAACAACAAGACTGCAGAAGGAACAAGTGAAGGAAGTAAACTACAGTATGCACAGCATTCATTGTCTAACGGACTTGATACAGGATTCACTCAAAACAGGTACATGTTACAATAGCTGTAGAAAGTAGTTCCATTTGACGTAGTGCGGAAATGTAAACAGCAAATCTTCCTGTAGCCCAGCAATTCCAATGGCGCTTGTGTGGAATCGATATCTCGAACCGAACTCGAGAGCTTGGGGTTGCAACACCACATAAAATCCTGCATGCCTTGCAAACCATAGAAACGAGGGTGTAGCACCTGAAAAGAGGGTGTAGTACGGAAAAGCTGTGGCACGAAAAGCAACAAATCTGTGACAACAAAGTAAATCAGAATCGATTCGCAAAGATTAATGACCTGTGATAGGTGTCAGTCGAGAGTACAGGAAACGTTAGCATGTGAGACAACGATGAGGACGAAACACACTGCATTTATATTGCCATTGATATACAGGCACAAAATATTTTAACATAACACACCAATTCATACAATAGCGAAGCCATAGATAGTATGGCAAAATACGTACATTTCTCGCCCTAGCTGTACGCTCGATATGACTTACCGGTATCAAGCCCGTTAGTCACTAGATGTTGTGCATGCTGTGGTTTATCCTTACTGTACATTTGTTCCTTCTGCAGTCTTGTTGTTGCTGTACATTTGTTTGTTTCGTTGTACGACCCTACAATTTATCAACTTTAGAGCCTCATATCTCATTTGTTTGGCAACACTGATAATCCACCTTTTGCTTATTTTCGTTCACGTTTTATGCCAATTGTTTTAATGTCATAAAATTGCATACGTTCTATTTGAAAAACTATAAGTTTGTGTTGGGATGGCAATACTACTTGTGTGACACTACTGCCGTGTTCTTGGTCACGTGCATCCTTTCTATAGCTATAAGGTTATCTGCACACATTTTTCATTTTCTGCCTTTTCTTTTTTTTTGGCGTTTTTGGGATATTACTTGGCACAGTCTTAGCTGGTCAGTTCTTAGTATATATATTATACGTAAAGGGTAAACAAGGCATTTCCGCACCGAGTGACTATCACTACGATGATTAGCGATCCACAATTAGTCAGGGTACTAATTTTCATAAATATCTAGCTGTCACGGTTCGCATAAGTCCCTTGTTAGAAAAGGCCCCATCTTCTTTGTTAATTCTCTATTCAAACCAAGAGTGGCAGAAATAAACCACTTTCGGTTTTAATGATGATTGCTATAGAGTAAAAACATTAATAGGTTTTTAAAAAAATATATCAATTAGACATATGAAGAATATATTCAATTTCATTTCTAATCCCTCTATTAGTAGAACGTTCACCTCTCGTGCATGGTGTCCCTAGTACGATCCCCTGTTGCACCAAGTGAACTGTGTGCTGGACAAACACCGTATGAGTGGGTTTTCTCGGGGTTCTCCCGTTTTCTCTCACTTTCTTCATTCCACCATTTGATTCATTTCTCATCATTATCATCTTCTTTAGCCTAGCCGGCATAAGCGTGAGACGTAAAACTGAAAGGTACTGCTAGAAATTTACTACACTTTCAGTTTTATTAAAATAAGTGAAAAAATATCACACAGCACAATCTTCCTCACATGGTGTACACGTAATACTGTTACTTACTTATGTACACCATTCACATAAATGTATACATATATCTTGTTAGAAGGTTAAACTTTGGAGATGATGTGTTTTAGGGGTAATTTGTTATGATGCTTAAAACATGTATACACCGTCAGGGTGTCAATCTCTGTCGATGTCCTTAGATACTGCCATATGGCATGATGATAGCTTATCATGTATTGGAGCACTTCCCGTGACATTGTTCCTTCATTTTGACGAAGAGGTCGTCACGAATTCCCCGAGAACATGTGAGTACCCACGGCAGGATACACTAGGTCCGAACCCCTTAAAAAAATCCTAATTCAACATACATTTGTACACTTTTAAAATAAAATTATACTTGTTTAACAGAGAAGTGATTCATGTAGCATGAAAATTTGATCGTATACGTCATCTCTTTTCTTTCTCGTATATAGGATGGCCCAAAAGTAGGTATACAGTACCGTATTGATCAGCTCATTGCATTTTATATCGTTTCTTATTGTTATCTATCTACAGGTTGAACACAAATTCAAGTTAGTAGGATAACTGTAACTAAAAAATATGATTCGGTTGATAGAGTAGAATTGTAGACTTCATATTTTTCTAGCATGAAAGAATGGTATAATTATTAAAACAAGAACTATATTACAAGGCCAATAACTCCTGCGAGTTTGTTGAGGATGGGGCGTAAAATAGCGTAAACAAAAGAAAGTATTATTTTGGTTAATAGAAGATTAGCGGGAGAGAAGTTTTCTGGGTCTCTTAATATATATGGGTTTCATAATAAAAGAAGTATTGATTCTAGAATTATTACTGTGAACTCAATCGTAATATCTGTTTAATATTACAGAGATGTAGTGGCTTGTAATATTGAACACTGCTCCCAAAGATTGAACCCGTCCCAACGAAAGTTTCTGGGTTTGAGCCTTCACTGCACCTACGTCCAAGGGCGCCGATCCTGGTGGTTAGAGGGGACATCAAAGAGGTAATGTGGGCCACCCTATTGTATTTATGAATATACAATATTTGGCATAATTTGAATGCAATTTATCTTAAAATCCTTCTATTATATACCTTCTGCATCTGAATATTCCTCCCAAATTTACAGAGAAATCGGCGCCCTTGCCTACGTCCACTTCAAAACTGATCCACGCACGTTGATCGTCTTCCCGAAACATATTGTAATGGCGCTCCACTTTTCTCCTCTACTTTATGCCACTGTTGCTTTTGACTGAAAAACATCAGTCGTTATCATTACCACACGCCACACTTCATAGCTTGACTGAATAACACACAGTCGTTATTACTCTCTAAACTTCATTGTGTCGTATTTACTTTAACAGCTATCGGACTCTCGCTAATGTTTTGTGCTTTGATGAAAGAACAGTGGGCAGTTGACGTAAGAACAATATTATCGCTGTTTTTTTATCCAATCTATGTATTTCGAACAATAGCCCAAATGAACGGCTAACGTAAATGTCGATACCACAAGTGTCACGTTTCCAAATTAGTACCTCCAGTACACGGTGCCTTTAGCGTTCCACGAATATTCGATCCTCCAAGTCAGGCGTGCCTGAAAAATATTGAGTATTTAAAATAAATATTTGCCAAAATGGATCTAAACATTCTCCTTAAAATCTCACTTCCAAAAATCTTCAAATACTTTCTTTCCGTTCCACTTCCTGTTTTGACCCTCTAAGTTTTGTTCCACAAAGTAAATATCAAAAACATATCTAAAATATAGTCAAAATCCTAAAAATCTACTCACAAAACTCGCACAACCTCGAATATGGAAAACATTCAAAATTGAACATAAAAGTAAACTTGATCCTATCAATAAGATCATCACAGAATGTGTAATGAATTCAGTCTGCGGTTTCGCCCATTAAGAGTCTTCATCCCAGCGAAATTAAAATACCGCTAATTTTACAATAATTATGTGATAGCTTCAAATAGATAAAAAAATAATCGAAATGTGGAACAAGAGTGCCCTAGACAATATTATTTTACATGAGATACCGTTATCACGACTCACTTATCTGCTTTCGAATTCGAACCATTTCGAAAATCGGCATTTATTTTCGCGTTTATAAACAGCTGAAAATGGAAAGCCACTAGGTGACTTGTGATAACGGTACCTCACACGAAATAATATTGTCTAGGGCGCTCTTGTTCCATATTTCAATTATCTTTTATCTATTTGAAGATACCACATAATTACTGTAAAATTAGCGGTATTTTAATTTCGCCGGGATGAAGACTCTTAATAGCATTATTCATTCTGTGTTGTTAATGTGAGCAGTTTCATATGATCATATCACTAAGGAGATTGCTCAACCACTGTTCTACAAAGTAGTTTTAAAATATCTGGAGACTTTTCGTGATGTTGTCAGTCTTTCATAACACAAAGCCGCTTTGCATTGACATCACCTGCAGGAATGAATGACAGAGCTGAACATAATATGTATGTACAATTTTAGCACTAGCTTTTCACTTTAACATTAGGTAACAATCTATATGTTCTACTTGTGTACTTATCTCAAAAATGTTGATTTTCCTCTCCCATCGGTAATATAAAATATGTTTGACTACCAGAAGTATCACCTCTCAAACACCGTGAGTCTTTTGTGATCTATTTTTCTTTACTGATAATTTCATACATGAAGCGTAAGAGAACCAATAACCTTAGTTATGGTCCACTTCAAACAGAGTACACTTCACTTCCATTATTCTATTAATATTGTTTAATATTGCTAATGTGCAATACCTAATTTATTAATATTTCAATCACCATCATTATCATAGGTATTCTGTCATTATTGGCAGGCCACTTGGCGCCACTGGGAAACTTACATGCACCATGGTCTTCGCCTAACCCCTTCGTCTTCATATACATTTTTTTTCTGTTTTGATACTGTGATCCATAGTATTCTTCGTTTCTCCCCTCTCTTACCTGCCACCAATACCCTCGAGCACATCCCTCATGATACAGTTCCTTCTCAGCCAGTGTCTAACCACTTTGTATTTCTCTTTCAACAACATCTAAAGTTGTTCTTTTGAGTTAAGTTGATTGTGAGTTTAACGTCCCGTTCAGCAGAGAAGCTATATGAGACGTGGACCTACTGATTAATGTGAAAACCGAACATGAGCTCCCACCGGAAAGTTATTCTTTTCCCCCATCATTCCTAACACACTGTCATTCATTTTCCGCTCGATCAAAGTACTGTAATAATTGTGTGAATTAACCTATATATGTGCACGCAATACACCTGCATGCTTTTGGTGCATGTTGCACGCTGTGTATGGCAAATGTCCCATGAATAAGGAAGAATTCCAGATGACCAGGAAAGCTGATTTGAAGAACTGCAAATGTCCAGTACCGCAAACATCCCATCATTTATTACTTTAGAGGAATAAGATCTAAAACATCAAAGATTTCAGCCTTTCTTCTAAATACTTCTTTCAATAATCTCAGCTCCTCTCTTCTCCATTTTAGAAAAGAAAGTGTCAACATCTAAATTTTACATTAATTTGATAAGTTCATATAGAGTGTGTTATAGGGGCAGAAATCTGTCATGTGTGAATGCAGTGTATAATTTAACTGTTAGTGAGATACTTTAGCAAAAGTGCTTTAGCGAAATACTTCTTTAGAAAGATATAAATCTTAATAGCAATAATAATAACACAAAAGGTAATAAATTTAATCTTATCTGAAAGAAGATTAAAAAATGTGGAGAAACGAAATAGATATCATGCTAGGCAAGATTATTACGTGTTATCGAGAGGGTTAAGTTTCTTCCGTACTTAGTTATATATTGAATAAAACCATCACCAAAGAACATAACACACGTACATAGATCTATCTTTATATACTAACACGAACACTCCTGAAGATGTTATAAGAAAGAAAAAAAGCTGAAAATTCAATTTATTGAGTGCACACGAAGTTCAGAAGGGGACAAGGGAAACTAAAAATCTAAAGAAAAGGTAGAAAATAACCAAAAAAGATGAAGAGGACTCCTTTCACTTCCATTTGAGAAAATAAGTGAAAAAGGATTTGTTGCGTGTGGTGAGTAAAAGGAAGCAATATAATAGATTGTTCGCTAGATTTCACGAGAAGCATTTGGCTAACTCTTTTTTTGTTTTTCTTACAGTGCACACACATACACACAGACCAACCAAGGGAGAGAGAGAGAGAAAGAGGGAGAGAAAGAGAGAGAGACGAAGAAACAATAATGGTTTTAAGAAGAAGTTTAATTTAACCTTGTGAAAGTTAGTTAATCTCTATTTGGGCACGCACTCTTTTTTGTTTTTTTATTTTCCTTGCCTTTTTATGTGTTGTTTTATTTTTTGTATTTCTTCTTCTTCATTTACAAAGCCACTATTACCAATTTACCAATCGTGACCTCCCAATGGATGGAGAAGAGCAGACACAAAGACCAAGAACGAACAAACGGGTTTTCAGGATTATTGAGTGCATGATCTCTTTTTTTTCATCCCGTATTATCTTATATCTTTAATTACGTTCTTTATCTACCAGTTCAAATCTTTCCTTTTTTTAAAGTAAAAAGCACAATTCTTCTATCATGTTATTTTTTGTTGTTTATTTATTAACTTCCAACTAAAATTTCACACACTTTAACCCTTTAACTGCTACAATGTATTAGCAAAAATTACATACTCCCTGGGGCCAAAACGTCATTTTGATTTTTCTCATTTTATTTGGACCGATTCTGCGTACTGCATGTGTATAATCTTCGAAAACAAACAAAAAAAAAAGTGTGAGGCATCCCTAGGTGCCACGCGGCACAAATTTATAAAAACACTGAGGCACAGCGTTGATGTCTTATGGCAGTTAAAGGGTTAACCTTTAAACGTCCATTGACGCAACTGCTGCGCCAAGACTAAACCTCAATAGCTCGTCACTTAATTAAGCTAGGACGATCACCTTAGTATTAATATGTTTCTGAAAATGAAGCTTTGTGTCGATATGCATTTTATGTATATGAGGGATACCACAGTAGAGGAGGTAGGGTAAAGTTCGTGTTTTTTGTTTTTCATCAGGTTTTCTTGTAGGGCTATTCCCTCTCTTGGGAGTACACTCCTAAAAATTGATATGCCAAGTAACGAAGTAGTCCACTACTGGTTCCTTGACTTGTATGTACTCCCTGTATGTGTACTTTTTGTATACATGGGGTCGGTGTGTGGAAAAAATGGCCAGATTTTGAGTCTTATTTTTTTTTGAAGTACACTGAGAAAGACACATATATATTGTATGTAAAAACGTAGGTTACACGTATATATCCTGTAGTTTTTGGACTTAACCTACAGCAAACGTATAACTGAAAAAATATATTTTATAGGGTTTTTGGTACAAGTGTTCCGAATAAATGTACTTTCCGTACTAACGAGATAACTGTATACAGGCTGTCAGAATCTCACATACAGATGGACGTATGTAGCATATAGTTGACGTATGTAACATACGTATATGTATGTAATATACGGAAGTTTGTTAGATATCATAATCCTGCAACGGCATGATGTAACATCTAAGCGAGAAAAGTATGTAACATGTGGATAACGTAGGCTCCGCACTGATTCCCGTAATAAACATAAGGATTCCGTATATTTCTAGAATATACCGCTATCCGTATACCGGATTTTTCTCCGTATAACACATTTATTTACAGGTCGGTTCCATATAACATATCTTTTCACTAAATTGGTCTTCAAACATAATTCTTGTGGCTGTACATGTTGTGTGCAGTAGAATGATCTGCATATAACATCGTACTATTGGGGGGGGGGGGATACGAATGTCAAACTCAACGAAGTTTCTTTTTTGAGAATATTTCCTGCATTAAACGAATTCATTACGTTTTTCTTTTTAGTAAAACACTAAAATTCAATTTTCTTTGTCACACACACATATATTCAAAATAATTTCTTTGAGGAAGGGAAGAGTAACTAACGTAAGGTGACTGCAAGGGTTGCCAGAGCTCCCAAAATTCAATTTTGTTTTTTAGGCCTTTTTCGTTTCGTCTTCTTCTTCTATGAATAGGGTGGGAATAGCATAAATAGTATCTCACTGGAATATATGTTTAGTAAGCTTTCCAACGATGTATGTATTATGACTCTGTGATAATTAGGGGTGTGACCAGGGCCCCCAACGTAAGAATCTATGATTTCATTCAAATCCCTGACGGGCATAGAAACTTTGAGCTTTGAAATTCTGTACGGACAAATAAACGCAACGACAAGACAATTTATTGACATGATATTTGCCGTAGCTTATCGTTGTTGTTACGAAAGTATTTAGATTGTGTGTATCCGTAAGCAACATTATTTCAATTGATGGGAGAAAGATTCAGTGGTGGTTCGAGACTTTCATCTGTGCTTTTAACGGAAAACTTAAAAATTAATATCTTCCATGATTCATTAAAATTAAAAAAGATTCTTTTGTTGAATTGCAAGAAGCAAAAAAATTACAAGGGTTTATTAATTAATTTATTTGAATAATAACCAACTGAAAGTATTTGAGAATAAAATCTTGAGAAGAATATTCAGAGTCAACAGGAAAAGTAATGGGGAATGGGGGAAACTTCAAAACGAAACTGCATAGTTTATATCGTTTACCAAGCATTGTTAGAGTCATTAAGTGTAGGAGCATCAAGTGGGCAAGTCATGTAGCCAGAATGGAAGAACGTAAGAGTATTTCAAAAGTTTTAACTGGAAATCCAATCGGAAAACGACCATTAGGAAGACCCAGGCGCTGACAGAATGACAATATTAAGATGAATCTCGCAGAGATAGGACTACAAAGTAGAAACTGGATCCAGTTAGCTAAGGACAGAAGTCAATGGAGAGCTTTTGTGAGCGCGGCATTGAATCTCTGGACTCTATAGGCCATAGAATTAGTTACATAATATCGTATCTGCTACAACATCCCCCTTCTAAGATTCAATTAAGACCGATTGAATATGGAAACAGTTTAAATCGGTCGTTCAATATATAAGTTTCCCTAAGCTCTAAAATGTTATATTTTATGATACATTTGTGAACTATATATACATATGTAGGTGGGTCTTTCCTCCACTGAGATTCAGACATGTCTTTCACCGTTGCATCAATTTGTCCAAACCCTTAACAATCAGGGCTTTGAATATTTAGCGTTCTCTTCACATTACATCATTGATTTCTTTAAACATCTAAGAATTGCATTAACATCTAGGGGAAATTTTCTTAAGCCTTATCATAGACCCAAGATACAACAGACTCTCAGTCAAGCTTATTCCCAATAGATGAGAGTCAGGTTAATAATTGTCGCTAGCGTGGAGCAGATTAGCTGAGGGCTTGGCGGAGCAACTTAAGGCTGTTGGCATTCATACTCGTCAGTAGAAATGTTGCTAATGAATCATTTGGCAGGAGTACACAAGGATGTTCGAGGAATACCGTTAAAATTCTGAACTTTTAACTTCAAAACTTTAAACTTCTTGAATGTTTGAATAACGTCTTAAGTACATAGAAATAATCATAACATATTAATTGCTACCGTTTCCAACACAATCTACATTATTATTATTGAAACATCTTTTTTAACTTTTATCAGTCAATTAATGCATTGAGTCGCCATTGGTAGTCCTGAAAGGGTATATAAATGTTCATGTAACAGTGTCGCTAACTTTGATTTGATTATCAGTTTAGCATCCCTTTTCAGCAGCGTAGCTATATGAGACTTGGACCTACAACTTAAAGTGGGATCCGAACCACATGAGCTCCCACCGGGAATCAAACCTGGGTGTCCCACACCTAAGGCGAGTACGCTAACCGCTTAACCACTAGGGATCTCTTTGAGTAACATTCCAACGAAACGTTTCTTCTTCCAATTTCGGGATGAAATTTTTTTGTATTACATCCTCAAATTTTATACTAGCCCGCGCTACAGCAGTGCGATTTGGGTTGCATACAACCAAGTTATTGCTTCGAAAATTTATCGGTTACAATGCCAAAAGAAAAGCAGTGTTCCTATTATCTGTTCGGCCTTACATCGAAACCGCGATAATCAAAGCTTGCTGCAACCAAACCATGCTGATTTGCTGTTGGCCTACCGACGCTTTCAGTCTTCTGGAAAATAGTTTACTACTTTCAATTATTACTTCTACTATAGAACAAAATAAAACTATGACGTTATTATAAGTGACATAAAGACGGTTCGATTAAAATGAATCATGAAAGTGCTTTATTTAAAAGAAAAGAAAAAAAATGCTTAACACATACAATAACGAACGATACATGAAAATATACAGAAACTCTCCAAGTTTCAGATATACTGTTGCTTTCTTTCGTCACACGACACACACTTATTCGTTAGTGCGGTAGCTCAGTAGCAGAGCGTTCACCACTGGTGCACGGGGACATTGGTTCCATCCCCGCTCACGACAAATAAATTTTGTAGTGGAAAAACAAAGTGTGCGTGGGTTTTCTTGGAGTTCTCCCGTTTACTACCACTTCCTTCATTCCTCACAATCATCATGGGACGTAAAACTTACAAAATTCCTTTCATTTTCTTCCTATGTGATACTCCAGTTTAACCGACACACGCTCTAGCAGATCCCTATTAATGGCCATAAATGCACCATTAATGTAATCTTGGAGTTCACCCAAACTTGTTGAGACTAGACACACATACATTGTATCTTCCACATGCTCCCAAAGGTAAAAAATCACAATCAGATCGGAGATTCTGGAAAGTCATGGGAAAGCACTAAGTCATCTTCAGCACATCCCCCAATACAACGGTATATACATTCTTGGGGTTAAATAGAACGAAGAACTCCCACACTTTTGATTTAGACACTGCAGTAAACACGTTCGCTTTTACCTTTAGGCAAGCAGTCAGTGCCCTTAAACAGTCGATACCAACCCTGAATGCTTTAGTGACCTCTAGCGGTGCAGTTGGAAACTGTTTACGAAATGCATGCTGCACGGTAAAAAACAACAACAAAAAAACAAAAAAAACACTTATCATGTTCCAAACTACAGAATGCTTTCTGTTGCATAAACGTCACTTTTGAAACTATACTAGTGCTGCCATCTGTCTCCACGAGTCAAGGTTACAAATACGAAAAATTAAACCTTCAAATGTTTTCTTTCGTTTCATCATCAGCACAAGCAGATTATGATAATTATTTTCAATATATTTCACTTTAAAATCGCCCATATAATATGTATTATCTAATAATAATGCAATCAAGTATGAAAAATGAGATAATACACATTAATTATAGCGCCAAATTAACTATATATGTGTCTTCTGCTTTCACATCAGAAATATGGATGACATGCCTAGTATTTCTGCGAATGTTACAGTAAAACTCAGCAAGTGAGACCGTTACACAGTGATGAAAAGGTGCTTGAGTTAAACGTGTTCAGTAAGTTTTGGTCACAGACGAAATTCAAAAATATATTTTTTCTTTTTACTTCGCTGGGTTTCTTTTCTGTTTCTAGTACTTTACACTACACAAGATTGTCAAAATGCACTTGCACAACTCGCTTCTGTCCGTCCGAGAAGAGGTGATGCATCCTTGGTCAGTTCTAGTAATTTTCAACAGCGGAAGAATAAGAATAATTATGCTTATCTCTGTTTAGAAGTAAAATGGAACAGATAATAGATTTTCAAGGTTCATGCAAGCCTTTGTTGTCTGAAACTAATTCCGAACTGGAGAGAAACGGTTTATCTAACATACAGAAGAACATATTAAGTTTATACTGTATAATATTACAATTTAAAAAAAAAATAACATAATCAATTTAAAAGAAGGCAACGTTTCTTTTAAAAAAAAAGTCGCATCAACGTCCATGATATATATTGATTAAAGGACCAAAGACAGGTCTATTTTGTAAATTAGTTGATACTACAAAACCTTAAAATCCTGACATTCATTTTGAAGTACACTGTAATCCTAACAGTGTCACACGTACTTCTAACAGTGAAAGTCACACTGTAAATGTATTAAAAACACCGTCTACTTTGAGCCTTCAAAACGTAGAAATATTCTATTTTCTTGTTCACAAATGTTCGCTCTTTATCGTGCTTATCGGCCGTTACAATGTACTATAATGTGCTGAATAAACACTCGTTCTCGTAAATTAAGAAAAGAATAGCTTCTTAATCTTACAAAGATAAACACAATGATATTCTCACTCACAGTTTATGGTTATCATAAAAACCTTGCAAAGAAATTACTGTTTTGACGATTAAGTTCAATTTTGAAGAAAGACATTAAAATGCTATTGCAGAGAATGTAAAACGAACCATCCTTGAAATTCAATTATTTTCTCCGTTAACAGCTAGTTAAATTTCTAATTAGTTCAGATTCTTTACGGATTGCTTATTAGCAGAAAAAACAGTATTTAATAATAAACCATTCATTAGGAATGCCTTGTATAAGAGCTAGGTTTTATCTTAAGTTGATCTGCTACATCTGTTGTTTTTAGGGCAGCACGGTGGGTCAATATTAGAGCGCTTACCTCTGGCGCGAGGGGTTCCAAGTTCGATTCCCGGCCATGCGAATTTGAGATAAATTGTATTGTGTTTGTGGGTATTCTCGAGGTTCTCCCGTTTTCTTTTACATTTTTACTAAATAAATTCCTTTCATAGTCATCCAGTTTCATTAATCCTGCGTCTTCTTTAGTATACAAGGAATAAATGTTAATGTGAAAATGTCTATTTATTTTTCTGAACTGTATACTTAAACCTGTAGGCTTCCAAAAGGATTACTTAAACATGCACGTTCACATTAGTAACTGATTATTATAATGTGTGGGCTTTACAATATTTTCTGTGGCTTTACAATATTTTATTTTACTTTACTTACGTTACTTTGTTACCCAAATCTTTGGCTCGCTGTACGATGTGGGTTAAGATCGTGGTTAATTGAAAGTTGTAATTATTATATATATAATGCTAGAAGTGAAACTAATACGATTGTACCTTCCAATTACATTAGAGGAATAAGACCAGAGACGGAAGCTGTTCTTTTGATGCTGGGTTAATATAAAAAATAGTTTCTCATTATGTTACCAGAAATAAATATTGAAACTGTAAGTGGTACTAGACACTGGTAAGGAGCATGGTGCTTTATGGATCAGAGACGTGGACATTGAGAAAAGCTGAAATATCCAAGTAGGAAGCATTTGAAATGTGGTTTTGGCGCAGAATGCTGAGCATATCATGGACCGAAAGGAAAAGGAATGAAGACGCATTACAGGAAGCTAATGAAGGACGACAGATCATGAAGATAATAGGAAAAAGAAGAAACGGCATGCTTGCCCATCTTATTCGGCACTCTGATTGGAGCACAGTGCTGATAGAAGGAAATGCAGAAGGAAAACCAGGAAGAGGAAGACCAAGGATAACATATCTAGACGCAGTTATGAAGAAGAAGCCATATCAAAGTAAAAAACAACTTTCGCAAGCGAGAGAAAAGTTTTAAAATTTCTGTGTTGCCCATCAACTTATCGTTGAGGTGAACAAGAAGAAGAGATGTGGTACTAAAGGTTATTACAACTAATTTTAGTACAAAAGTAAAGAATTGAGATAAAACGTTTCTGTGGTCTTCTGAATCCATATCAGAAAACCAATCTTTCACCTCCCATTACTGTTTCCGCTGTAAGGTAAAGAGATAGTAAAATTCTATCATGTCCACTTCTAATAGACGAATAGAGTTGGAAATTATACCAATTTTTTGTGGTACTGAATCCATACCAGAAACTTCTTGTCGCTATTTATTATAGTTTTTCCCACTATGGTGGTCATTATTGAACCCGGAAGTAGTGACTTTCAACCACTTTGGGATATGAATGGAGGGATAAAAATCGAGGTGAAACATATTCTTGGGGACTTGAATTAACATAAAAAACACATTACTCGTCATCTTTACTGGTTTTCAGTATGGAGATCAATATTGAGACCGGAAGTGATAGTGAATTTCTACCACTTCCGGTTTTAGTGGAGATATAAGGATTAAAGGGAACCTATTCCTTGAGGTTGTTGAATCGATTTCAAAAGACCACTTTTCCCTATCTTTTACCATTTTTGCTTTGATACCTGTCACACAAATAGACTGACCGTGTCGTTCTATAAGACTTTCCCATACGTATACATAGAATAGTTAACAAGTTTTAAAAATGCTATAACAAAAACATAAACATTAGTGAAGCGAATAAGAAGCAATGAACGAGCAATTGATCATAATCATTAAATGTTCTTTATTTGCGGTAGGTGACTTGTGTTGATGGTAAAAGTAGTAGCGAACGAGTGCAGGTAATCGGTTCTTTCTATGTAATCATGAATTACCGGATGTGTGTTACAGAGCGTTTAAAACCTGGACTAGAATTTCCTCAATTATAACATGCAAATGATGACTTACAATAACGATGTGATTAGTAAAAATATTGACTTGCATATACAAAATTAAATTTTGAACAATTAGATACACTTTATCCAGTTTACTACTTTTGTAGTTAGACTGTTAACCTTTTATTTACAGAGAAGTTCCTTTTGCTCACTCAGCTTCTATAGAATCATCTGAAGGAAATAAGCGTTTTATCTGGGAAGAACATTATTACCTGACGTATAGGCAACCCAAAACACGGTGGGGTAATTTGGGTTGTCTACATAACAAAAATGTTTCAATCGTTCTGTTGTGAAAACTACAATTCAATGGATATTTGTGGTTCATTATCTCTACAAGATCGATATGAGGATGACACAGTTATTACAACGAGAACCGGAAGGGAATCTATCAAAAGCCATGAGAATATTTGTAGAAATACACCCTTACAGACCAGAGTAAAACAAAGAGATCTTGAAGAGGCAGATTACTTCAGATATCTAGGAAGTATTTTGACGATACACTGTAAAAAAATTCGCCTTAAATTTACTGACCGATTACCGTCAACTCTCGCTGCCATCCGATTACCCTAAATTTTACGGACCACCGTTTTTTCATAAAAACGGCAGACTGTATATTTAGAAGCAAAATAATATTGACCGTATTTAGAAACAAATTTGGTACCGTATATTTTACGGTAATTTACCGTAATATTTAGGGGTCATTTTTTTTTTAAAAGCACAGGTGTGTTATTACCGTACAAGATGTACGGTAATAACAAACCTGTGCCCTCTTGCTAGATCCAGTAAGAATTCTTGCTGGTCAATATATATTGACCCAATTTTCATCGAATTGCTGGAAACTGTATCAGTGCACGGCTAGCAATAATTTTTGCTGGATGGATGCAACTAGAGTGCACACTGGTCCACTGCTGTTAAAGACTACTTAACTAAAGAAAACAAAAGTGAACGAAAGAAGCGTTGCACCTACGACGTGCATAATATCCATAAGAATAAAAGTTGAAATTAATTCTTAGTTTGTAATATCGAACCCTTGTTCTGATATCATCTTGAACATACATTGCTTTTTCTTTTCAAAATTACTAATTTTGTAATGTATTGAACAAAACACCAAAAGAGGATTCGATATTACATACCAAACAAAAATCTTGAATTTTAAAGCTGAGTTTTCGCAGGCTTTGAAGATGTAGTTGGAACAAACATCAATGCCCTTTTAAGATATTCATAAATCGATATTCTGTTACAGTGTTAAGACTAGCTTTATTGCATGTATTTTCGCTATGAGTACCAGTAGGCTAATAGACCTCAAATATTCTAATCAGCGATTCATTCGATTAGTCGCATTATTACGGTTTCAGATAACCAAGCAGGCACTCGACAACATAGCTTAGAATGACCAGAAGTAGGACTAAACAAGTGTAAAACCATATGACTTCTCACAACACTGCCTACAGTATCCAGTATCCGCTATCTCAAATTAATAAATACGTGTTTGCATAATTATGTAACACTGGCATCAATGCTTTAAAAAAAAGTCACCAAACTTCCAGAGTATCGAACTTTTGCATATTTAGACTATTAAACGCTCAAATGTATTAACAAGACACCAGAACAGATTATAGGTACTCAGAACAAAATTAAAGATAAAAACATTTACAGAAATATATTTCAAATCTAACAATTTATTTATCCAGAAAAAATAATGACAGCATGGGCGCCCGATGAAAATTTTCTAGGGGACTCAACTCCCTGGTTACTATATACCCTGATATTTTTTATTTGTATTAAGAAATTTAATACGTTTTCACTAGCTAGGGGAGCGACCCCCTGCCCCTCCATCGGACACACATGAGTGACAGTATGCTTTTGTTTCTGTAACATGAAAAATTCTAGTTGATGCAACATAATTTATGTAATGCTGTTACGGTAAACTACGAAGCACTTTTCCCTTTTTTTTAAAAAAGTATTTCAACATTGTGATTCTAATTCTAGCTTCACAAACCACTCGTAGTTGGCTACATTATCATAAGACTTTATACATCCAGCAACTTCTTGGTTTCGAATCGTTGCACTTAGGAGCGATCTGCTTGCCACGATAGCCAACTAAAGTTTTTTTGTCACCGAACAAAGTTCAAATATTAATATGGTGCTTTCCCATCATTACCTTGCTTAATTTTGAATTTCCAGGATATCTTCAACAGTGTAGGCCTATTGTATATATCACACCAGAAAACCACACACTAAACAAACAAACAAACAACAAAGAAAAGAGAAAAACAAAACAAAACAAAGCACAACACATTCGAACCTACGCGCCACCAATCCTCGCTTCGAACATGTGCTTTTTCTCTCCAATGCGCATGCCCGACACAAGCATCTGACAGGAAAACGGTCTCCTACCATTATTTTAGAAAAACGGTAAACCATATATTTTTTACGGTAGGAGGCACTTATTTTCACGGTTATTGGTTACTGTGTAGATGCTTACTGCACCAAAGTAATCCGATCAAGTCAAGAATTTCCATAGTCAAAGAGGTATTTATCAAGAAAAAATCACTCGTAACTAGCAGACTTAATGTTCAACTAAAGAAGAAGTTGATCAAATGCTATATATGGAGTTTGGATTGCATGGTTCGGGTCGGAGGCTTGGATATTACGGAAGCTGAGAGAAAAACAGTTATAGAGTTAGGAAATGTGATGTTGTAGAAAAATGAAAACGATAAAATGGACAGAGAGATGTTTTAAAACGGATAGGAGAGAAGAGGACTCTTTTAACCAGCAGTCTTCGTAGGTTGTATTGGACACGTCTTGCGAAGAAGTTATCTTCCTCATGACGTCATGGAGGGAAAGATAAAAGGAAAGTGAAGAGTAGGAAGAAGAAGAACAAGACCAACCGATGATTTTGAAAATGGAAGAAAATAATGGGAGTTAAAAGAGTAATATTTACAGACCTGAACTTAAGAAATAATAAGATATTCTAAGTTATAGGATCTGCCGACAGAGAGTATACTCAATAACAATAATAATAATATATCAACTTTTGGATAGTTGTCAAAGTGTACTGATGAAAACTCAGTTCGATTTAATGCAAAACTACATTTAAAAATTCCATTCAAGTGGTTCAGACGTTATGTCTTCAGAAGGTATCACGTAACTTACAGTTAATTTTTGTCTAACTTTGTCCGCAAGCCTTAGGCTTGCTGCAGCTAACGTCAGAATCATCAGGTGATCATCAGACACTGTTAGCATGACTATTAACTATTATGAATTAATCTTCATGCAGACCGACATGTTTTGTCTTGAAAATACTTATTAGGATTATGAGTTAGATTTCTGGGCTTTCGGCATCTATGACCATGTTAGTCCTAGGTACCATCCCGGCATTTGCCTGGTGCGTATGAGGAAAATCCAGGGAAACCTCAATAAGGATGGCTGGCTTGAAAAATCTTTGACACACGTTTTAGAACGAGTTTTCCCACTGGAAATCGCTCACGTCAAAGACAAGAGCATTAGCGACTATGCTACGTGGATATAAGGATATAGACTCTCTTTATATATATATATATATATATATATATTGCATTTAAGGGTGGTGCACCGATGCCCCCTCTTCGTTTTAAATATACACTATCTAAAATAAGAAGCTGTCTGTGAAACAGCAACACTTTCCGAAATTTTCTGCCATTATGATTCCGTTTCGGGCTTAAAAGAAAGCAGAATTGTGCAAATGCAATAGTTTAAGTCAATTTTCTCAGGATTGACTAAGGAAAATAATACTCGTCATTGGCACCACAGATGATTAAAGACATTTTTTTTAAAAAAAAATCAAATTTTTGTCAAATATAATGGAAGTTATTGGTGCATCCTCTATCAGAATATCCCGGATTTGGCTCTGTATATGTATAAATAAAACCTCAACTTATACATTGTTTGTCATCCAATTGAAACTAGAAAAAATTGACAACAGATATATCATCAAAAAATTAATTCCAAATTCTTCAGCCTTTTTCTCGTTATTTTTAGTTTTTATGTATAAGATTACATTAAATAATAACATTGTACGAAAGATTCAGATTATCACGGTAATATGTTAACATCTAAAACAAAAGGTTTGTTAATAAGACATGGCGAAAAAAAACTTAGTTTAAAATGTTTAGTCAAAAAATTTCTTAACTAGTTTGGTGAAAATAAATATCAGTTTAATCAAGGATTACTAAAATTCTAATATAATATTTCTTAAAAGTTAATTGAATGTTGTATCATTGCTGACCACAAAAAGTCGCTCCAAATTAAATCGTTTTATGAGGCGTATACTAATATTACGGTATACGGAGCAAAGAGCGAAAGGAGAGTTATATACGAGCTCGTCCTGAGGTGAAAATCTCACCGTGGCGTTGTAATATTACCACTTAAGCAACATACGTTAAGACCTGTTAACTAGCTCTTACCAGCGTTACGACACAATATGCATACACTAACATGGGAAAAGAGTTCTTGAGAGTGAGGCATAGCAGAAGAGGGAGGGGGTGGTAGTTAAAATGGCTTTGGTAGTTTGAGGGTGGAAGTGGCAGGGAGAGAGAGAGAGGTTGATAGTGCGCTAATCACCCTTTGGCCAGATAAGACCCCCGCGCGGACAATTATTGAGCAATTTGTTACAATTAGTGAGTGGCAAGACCAGGGTTGGTGGGTTAATAGAATTAGAGAGGAAGCCTACAGAACTCGGATCATGACATGCTTTCCTAACTTCACTGTCGGAGCTTTGCTTTGCATACACGACGCTTTCAAAGTATTTTCACTGTACCACCACTACTAGATAAGGCTTCCCACTGCTTAATGACACGAAATATTAAAAAAAAATAAATAAATAAATAAAAGCAAGAAGTTGAAACTAAATGGATATTACAAACTTATTTAAACGGGTTATGGTAACCTTACACAAAGCATAAAAGAATAAAATAATTAATTTCAAGGGATTATTTTTGAAGTCGAGCGATTAGACGATTCAATTCTTCTCCCCTAGTGATTTTTTTCTGGTTTCTTCTTTAAAATGGATATCAAAAATAACAAAAATAATATGTTCATTTTTAATTAAAAAGAAATCTAGTATTTACGTCCCAACATTTAATAACCTAGAAGAAAACACTTTGACGATCTAAACATGTTTTCTAATACTTTCTGGTTGATATGAAACTATAAATGTCCTTGTTACTTTCAAATATCTGGGGTCAATATTAACAGACGAAAACCATATTCACGAAGAAATTAAACGTAGACAAAAAGCAGAGAATTCGTGTTATTATTCAGTTCAAAATCTCTTCTCGACGCGAATTCTGTCGAGGAATTTGAAGCTTAAAATGTGTAAAACGATAAGCATACCTGTTGTTCTGTATGGTTGCGAAACATGATCACTTACTCGGAAGGAAGAGCATAGACTGAAAGTATTTGAGAACAAGATTCTGAGACAAATATTGGGATCCAAGAGGAATGGGAATGGGGAATGGCAGAAACTTCATAACGAGGAACTATATAATTTATACGGTTTGCCAAACATAGTTAGAGTAATCAAGTCTAGGAGACTCAGGTGGGCAGATCATGTAGCCAGAATGGTAGAAAGTAGGAACACTTTCAAAGGCTTAACTGGAAGACAAACTGGAAAACGACCATTAGGAAGACAGGTGCAGATGAGAGGAAAAATATTATGATGGATCTCACAGAAAAACGATTACAAAGCAGAAACTGGATCCAGTTAGCTAAGGATAGAAAGTCAGTGGAGAGCTTTTGTGAACGTGGCATTAAACCTTCGGGTTCCATAGGCCATAGAGTTAGTTAGTTATAAAAGTTCTTGTTAATGAACATTGTTATGAAAAACAAAAACTGTAGATTACAATAAGACTGGAAGAGGTAAAGAATGCAAAGGGCGAAGTCGGATGATGCAATGGGTAAGGGACAGTGGTGATTTGTTTTTGACTTGAAGTCAATAGTTTCATTGATCGTGGTTTAGAATAATGTTTCTCAACCTTTTCGAACCTATCGGCCCCTTTATTGAATGCGATTGTCCTGAGTACTCCAGCATTTTAACCTAATCCACCCTTGCACAAGGCTTAGAGTTGGACGAAGCAATCCAAGAACCAGAAAAAGGCTTCAATTGTTCAAATCAGTCATGAAGTCAATTATTATTATTGACTATTGATTATTATTATTATTGAAAAGTTCTAACTTAACCTACTTGTTCCTGTTTCTCAGAATCATTAAATAAATACCTGCTGATTAGATATTATTATTATTATTATTATTATTATTATTATTATTATTATTATTATTATTATTATTATTATTATTATTATTATTATTATTATTATTATTATTATTAATAATAATAATATTATTATAAAAAGAAGTCTACATTTTTGATAATTTGTGAATTGCACAGTGGCTTTCATCCAACAATGAGAAAAAACCTAACAGCTCATGAAATGTCTAACGCCCACGAAATAACCTGTCCCGACTTTTTTGTTACACCGCCTACTGGAGGGCGTTAGAGCCACACGTTGAGGAACAAATTTTGTATAAATTCATATATTTCCGAAATAAAAAGAGGGACACTTTCTATTTGAATAATATGGGATACGTTTGCATCATAATTACGCGTATAATAAAGGGGGTATTTAATCCTTATAATTTCTGTGAGAGCACACATTCTCTTCGGCATTTTAAATTCTTGTGAAATAAAAGCAATCTCGATACATAGATCACTGTCATATCGTAGTTATTACCGTGTCCGCTGACAACATTCTTCTAGCAACTGGACAGTGTTACCAATAGACAAGACATTTTCTTTCTTATGATATATATTGCTTTCTTGGCAATTATGTTACAAATTTTGCAATAAGAACGTTAATCTAAAATCCACTAATTAGAGGACAATTCTGCGCCCAAATATTTTTTTTAGAACCCCAGGACTCCATCTCCTGAGCAATCCCGTAAAATACAGGAGATATACTATGAATTGGCCTCTCGTGGTATAATAATTTGGTAGTTCATAAACAATATATATACGTATATGTATATTAATGTTCCGATAATAAGGCTGACTCAATACTTTCAACACTCTAAGCAAGGAAAAGCGATAAAATCAACGACAATGACAATATAAAATTTATACATTAATAAAGAGAACCTACCAGTAATGACGCTACAAGGGAACAAGGGGGTGTGATGCCCGATTGCCCTCTTTCAAAATACAAAAAAAAAAAAAAAAAGCCCGACAACTTTCTCTGCAGAATAAAACGGAGTGATGCTTGGAAATGATATCTAAACAAGTGTGAGTAACTAAATGTAAGTATCAACAAAAAGTGTCACAGTTTACACTACGTGAATGGGTTTGATTTATCATAGTGCGCAGAACATGAAAATTTAACTTTGAATGGAAGTTCCCCAGTAAATGTCTGCCTGTCAACAATTCTCTGCATTTCTCCCCGTCAATCACTCCCCATGCAAAGCTATGGTGTACTTGAAAGGAGATTAGATATGACAGTACAAATATAAACTGTATACCACCTGCAGTCTTCCCTGAATAATATACGGAATATTTCCCCTCATCCTTAATTTCCGAATCAAATCCTTTAGTGTTGCCATAGTAACCGATTTCGTTATACTTAAGATTACTAATGACGTAATAGGTTCTTAATTAATATTGAAACCGGAAGTAGTAGTAGGTTTCTACCACCTCTGGTTTTAGTAGAGAGATTAGAGTGAAAAATGGAATGAGAATATATTCTTGAGACGGTTAATTGATTACAAAAAGCAGCTTCTTGCTATCTATGACCGTTTTTGCACTGTAGAGATCAACGTTAAAACCGGAGCTGGTTGATTTTTGCCACTTTCGATTTGAATAGAATATTAAGAAATAACATGGTACTTATTCTTGTAACTAAGTTACAAAAAAAAAAAAAAAAAAAAAAAAAAAAAAAAAAAAAACTACTCCTCGCCATCTCTTGTTAATTCTGCTGTATGTAGATAAATATTGAAACCGTCAACTTCAGTGTATATCTATAATTAAAGCTTTAATAGAGGCTTAACGTAGGAGATGAAATGTGTTATTGGCATGCTTAATCGATTGAAGGAAACCGTTTCTCGCTATCTATTACCGTTTTTGCTCTATAGTGATCAACAGTAAAACCGGAAATCGTTTATTTCTACCACTTCCGGTGAATGGTTCATCTCCATGAACGAACTCGATTACTAATTTTTGACTTCTACATCATAATTCTTAAGATTTGTTTTTATTTCCGGACGGATACAGGGAAAGACAGAGTAAATACAGAGTGTTTCAGGAGGAAATCGACAAAATTTGCGTACATCTCCCTCAGATTAAAACAAAAGAAAGTTTATTTTGTATTTTACTGAGAGGTGTCTAGTTTCCGAAATATAGGCCGTTTAGGAAATCTAGTGATAATGATGCCAGGTTTGCTACACTGTAACCATGAGGAAACAGTCAATGGGTTCCTCATATCGAAACAAGCGGAAAGTTTATCTGCATTTTGCTGAGATAAATAGACACATTCTTCTTGTTTCGCTGTTAGTAGCACATTGAATGAATAAATTGATGGTCACAGTGTAGCTAATCTAATGTCATTATCGCTAAATTGCCTAAAAGTGCCTGTATCTCAGAAACTAGGCACTTCTGAGGAAAGCACAGAATAAACAGTTGTAATATTTCGATGTAAGAAACACAGTGACTTATGTTCATTGATGTGGCAGCCAACCAGGCATTATTATTAATAAATTGCCTAAAACTGCCTGTATCTTTGAAACTAGGCACTTCCAAAAAAGTGCAAAATAAAGTTTTCTCTTGTTTAGATGTGAGTAGCATGTGCGCGAAGTTTGTCGGTTTTCTCCTGAAACACCCTGTATATGAAGGAGTCTTTGGTAACCCAAACTTCTTTAAAAAATCATCTGTACTGACTTGAAACTGTATAATTGACACAAGTACTGTAAAACTGAAATGAATATGTAATAAAAAATTTTACCAGGATATTTACACTGATGTCCAAAACTTAAACACGAACAATAAAGTGAGCTAAGACCTGAATATATCAGGTTGTATGAGTGTCGATTAGGGTTAGAAATACAATACACGAGGTAACATTATAGTCAGTGTATTTATGAAGTTTCTAGCATAGAAACAGAGTGTCATACATGATGAATATGAAAAGCAGGCATATCCCATGTGGAAACTTACGTCCAGAGTACACCAAAGAAGAGTACAGTAGAGTATTCACGTAGAGACATCAGTATAAAATATGCCTTCCTCGAACAGAAATACACGACTGACATTGACGTGCCCTATTGGAAACAAGATTACCAAGCACTTCTGCCTCTCCTCCTTGAGAGCCTGTTGGAGGTCTGGAAGAGTACTAGGTGTTGGTATATGCTCGGCAACACGTGTTCCTAGAGCATCCGAAGCATGCTGTATGGATTGAGATCCAGGGAGTACGTAGGCCACTCTATTCGATGAATATCCTCTTCCTCAAGGAGGTTGAACACAGCAGTTGTAAGATGTGGACGAGCATTGTTTATGAAACGAAACTCTGGAACGACAGCTCTACGAAACAAACGAACATGACGGAGAAGAACATCATTAGAATATCTGGAGTCATTTAGAGTCCCTCCTTCTACAAACTGCAACTCACTACGTCCGTCCATTATTATGCACGCCCAGACCATGATCACACCGACTGGTTTGTTCGTTTCCACAATGTTTCCTTGCCGGTACCAAGTGACAAATCCATGCCAGATATACTATCGTCCAGAATCAGATAACACACAAAAGCGGCTTTCACCAGAAAACATAGCTCAACCCCAATCTTCATCTGACCATTTAATGGGCCCTTAAAATCATGGCAAACGAGCCTGTTTGTGACGCAATGTTAAAGGGGTACATTTCACTGGTTTACGAGCATAAAGCCCTACCGAATGTAATCGCCTGGTTACAGTTTGGCATGATACATGTGTCCCTGTGCTGGCATGAAGTTGAGTAATTAGTTGCGGAGCACTACTGAGGCTCTTTTCTTTCGCACTTAACACCAAATAACGCTCTTCTCCAGGAGTGCTACATTATGGACAACAAACTCCGACACGTCTAACACCATTTCCGGTCGACTTGTACCTCGATTATACCCTTAACACTATGCTATGGTGAATTTCCAATTCTCGAGCCACACTGGTTACTCTCCGCCCTTCTTCCAATTTCCCGACAATGCGACCACGATTCATTCAGATGCTGTCTTTGTACCATACTATCAATGCACGCTTATTTATTGTTTCGATGTCCTTCAGATAGCAGCCGTAACCTATTACCCCCTTACCATGCACACGCACACCAATTGCCCTAACCACCTTCAATGACTACTGCTCAACTCGCATATGTCATTAGTGGGCGGACTACGTGGCTCTGCTATTGCTTTCCTCCGTTTATGACATTGTTTTGGTCGTAAGGATCAAAATGGGTACATTTATGGGAAAAACTACATACGTCCTTAAGTTTTGGACATCAGTGTAATAAGAGATGCAAGGGCTCGGAAAAAAACCGGCTTTTTTGGAAAAAAACTCGGTTTTTTCTGCTTTGCTTTTTTGCTTCGGAAATTTTGGGCTTTTTTCAAAATACTGCTTTAAATTGATAAAACAGACTTTGTATCGCTTCTCTATAACACAAAAATCATTTAATTAGTGGTTGATGCTGATAATAGTATAAAACATCAACCATGGAAAATAAACTATGAATTTCGAAAAAATATTTCAAACAATTTTTCTTCAACATATTTACATTATGAATTCCACAGGATTAACCAATGTATATAATAAGAATTTTTTAACCTCCTATATACAAAAGTAAGCAGAGTTGGCAAGAACCGTGGATGTTTTAGAAAATGCCAAAAACCCGTTTTTTGGGGATGTTTAAACCAGGCTTTTTTGGTTTAAACCAGGCTTTTTTGACTTAGATTTTTTGCTTTATGTATTTATATTACATATTCACAGAAATAGCGTAAGTTTGTTTCGCCTTGATGTTATTATGCAACAGCGGGGTTATGCCGGAAGAACTCCCATAAGCTTAAAGAAGTGCGGTCAGTAAATTTCTTAAGTTGAGAATCTCCCGCCCTAGCCATTGGGAAAATCCCGTCATTACTTGAAATGTAAGACAATAACGGGAAAATCCTGTTATTGCTTTGCATGTAAAATTTAAAGGTCAACGTACCATAATCAGTACGCTAAAACTGAGGTATTAAATTACAAATTTAGTACCGGTACGTAGATATCATTGAAAGTCCAATCCAAGCTAATGTTGGAAGCTACGTAGACAATCGATAAATTTTGCCAATTTCTATCAATATATTTAAGCAATATTGGCTTCTTTATAAAACAACACGCATTTAGGCATGTAGAAATATACAATTTGGTTTGTTTCGTATATTTAGGCTTAACATCCTTACGAAATACCGAGGTTATCAAGGAGAAGACTTTCGCTTAAACTGACATCCGAACCGCTACTTGGGTTACGCATGAAAGAAGGATTGTGGTTCGACCGAGAATTGAACATGGGACACCTTGATTAAAAGGTGAAAGGGAAATAAAACTATTGCAGGTAGTTTGATATCTGGAAACGTCACCATGAAGTTCACACGATTCTCATTTTTCATTCTTTTTATTTTTGTGGTTTAAACCAGTTATTAAAAAAAAAGTTGGTGTAAAGCAGCCAACCCTAAAAGTAAACACTTCTTTTTAAAGAATACACAAATAACTAGCAAAATAGTATGTAGTATTTTTACTTCAACATATTCCATACCCTCTTTTTGAAACAAAATAAAATTAAAATAAAATATAAGAGAAATACTTAGATTTATATGATACACTTAAAGGCTGCACATCTAGAGCTTTTGGTTCTGTATATTCTTGAAATTCTACAGTTAAGTTTTATAGAACCACCATCACAGTTTACCCAATCCTCAAGTTTTCTTAATTTTTAACAAGAGGGATTCAACATATCATTACGGAACTCTCCCCCCCCCAAAAAAAGACTACGGAATATATTTAAGTTAAGCTAAATACAACTGCACAACAAACATGACTGAGTGTTTAGCTTTTGCGCTTCTATCGGGAAGTCCAGGATTCAACCAGCATTCGACCATTCTGACAAAGCTTTTCTTCATTCTATCTGTGAATGTAGAAATAGTGCGTGTACTGTGAATTGAGCGACTTCCTTTTTCATTGTTTTTAAATCGTTATTGTTACTAATTACCAGCAGTGACGGTTTTGCGAAGGTTAGGGGGGCGGTCTTTCGAACTGAAGCCCGTTCCCCAAAGTTACGGAATGTCTGCAACAAACGAAATATCTATTATTTATGCCTTTACTCATAAACTTTAAGCTCCCGTCAAACAAAAATTACGAATGTTTAAAAAAACTAAACATTAGTAAGAAATCCTTCCCAAAATACTTTTCTAAATCCGCCACTGATTCTCAGTATAAAATGATTTTTAAAGTTGTATCCGGAAGATTGTTGCTAACCATATAAGCGAAACGAAATATTAGTTATGCCTGTACTCATAAACTTCAAGCACTTCCCAAATAAAATTAGGACTTTTTAGGAAACGAAACAATCAGAAAAAACCCTCCTAAAGTACTTTTCTAAATTCGCTACTGATTATTTGTATAAATTGGTATTCAAGGTTGTGTCCGGAAAATTATTGCTAAATCACTTCACAGCTACAGTATAACAGAAATGTGGAAGTACGGTTTGACGGATATATTGAAAAACGTACGCTTTGACTGATAAGTAGAAAAACGGGCAAGTTTAACTTTTGCGCTAGAAGGTAGAGTACTAAAAGCTCTTAGAAATGAAACACGGATGACAAACTAGAAAAGAAAAAAGATGTCGATAACTCAAAAGATAAAATAAAGTTAAATAGCCTCTAAAATTACCCTCAAATACTACATTCTTCATGTTAGCTTTAATTCGTAAAACATGTGCTCCATCCATCTTGATGGTGAATTTCAGAGCGAAATATCACATTCAGGTCATGGAATTTTATATAACTATAGAATATAGTATAAGAAAGCTATTTAGATAGAAAAATCATGAAGTTGAAAAAAGCCAAAATTTCCAAAATTCTCGTTTTTTTCCCAAAAAAGCCGGCTTTTTATGTGAAAAAAACCATCGATTCAAAAAAGCCGGCTTTTTTGCATCTCTAGTAATAATACAAAATTTACGAACATAAATTTTGCGCCTAATGCATTTAAGGAGGGATACGTGTCCTTATAGATCTTCAAACTTTACTATGTATAAGAATATGGGTATATGAGTATCTATATAGTTCATTAAAATAGATGATATTTATGTTGTTCTATTTCATACATACGAAAGGGGCATATTAGGAAGGTGATTTTGAATAGTAAAGAAGCAAGAAAATGCTATGTCCATTTGATTTATTATATTTTTTAACGAAATACAAATAACACGGAGTTTTAATCTCCTTAAAGACGAATGTGGAATGTAAACATACAGTAGATTGTTCGATTAAAGACATATGCAACATATGAACAAAATCTAGACGGAGAGAAAGGATGAGTGTGGTTTATAAGCCTTATTTGCATTTAATTAATCAAATAAATTATTCAATACTCAATCAGAGTCTTGGATGGTCTTTAGAGCGTCCGTTTTCTACGTATGTGAAGAAATCATGTCTTTTAAAAAAAGTTTTACGTCCCACGATTATGCCGGCTAGGCTAAACAAGACGGTGATGATGAGAAATGGATGAAATGGTAGAATGAAGAAAGTGGGAGGAAACGGAAGAACCTTGAGAAAACCCACTCACACGATGTTTGCCCACCACAAAGTTCACTTGGCGCGAGTTGGGATCGAACCAAGGACCCCATGCACCAGAGATGAACGGTCTACCATTTAGCAACCGCGGTCCTGCGTATCTGAAGAAAGATTAATAGCCGTCTCTAAACCCTCTAGAGACGTATTGGTATATAAACACATCCGATAGTTCGTTGAAAGCGAATGTGGCACATAAACACACCCGATAGTTTGTTAAAAGCGAATGTGGCATATAAACACAAAATCGGAACGAAGAGGACTTATGTGGTTTACAACCCTCATTTACATTTAACTTGTCAAATAATTCATTCTTTCTGTTGCATTATAATAAAACTATTTTATTTCCGTCTCTGAAGGAAAACTGATTGAAAATAGCCGTCCTTAGAGGGGTTAAAAATAAGTGATCTTCCAGTTTGATTAAGTTATTTTTAACACCCTGTAAATAGTAAGACATACATTCAAAAGACGTAAATGTAGCTAAAAATTTTTTTTAGTTAGAATGAGGGGAAACAGTACAATAGAAGCTAGTATATGATGTTTCACCCTCCACTTGCGTTCTGTACTACGTTCTCTTTCTCTCTATGTGTTCCTCTCGTCTAGAGCTTGGAATTCGTTTGGGCGGAAGGAACTCGCTCTCGCTCGACCAGAATCGGAACAGAAAATAAAAAAAAAGTTCCCGCGTTTCAGAGCTCTGAAAGAGAGTTTTGTACCAGCAGCGTACAAATAATCGCAAAACTCGTACCAACAGAGAACATCATACATACACACACACACACACACACACACACACACACACACACACACACACACACATATATATATATATATATATATATATATATATATATATATATATATATATATATATATATATATATATATATATATATATATATATATACAGACTTACATTTCACCACTACATTTACTAGTACAACTAGCACAAGTTACTGCTATTAATAGTACTATCCTGTTGTAGGTGCTGGTGGTCACATGGAGCGAAAAAAAAAGAGCTCGTGTCCAGAACTATTGCAAACAATTGTCGAATGGGTCAAAAGTCCCCATACCCGCATTTCCTCGGGAAACAAAACTAAACTCTGTTGTGCAATGTCCTTTGAAAGGGAGAACCGGATACTAAGGACTAATGGGATGGAATGGACCTTGAAATGATTCTTTCTTTCTTTTTTCTAAATAATGTATTAAAAATACGTTGTGGACAATGTTCGAAAGTTTCCATTCACTTTAGCCAACAGTAATATATGTATTCTCTGTATCTAACTCCACAATTTACGTGCCTCTAATCCATTTGCTTTTACAGGGAGAAGAGTGTTGAGCTCCTTTACAATCTAAATCCTGAACAAATAGAAGAAGAAGACGATAAGCAGAAATTAATATCGAATCGTGAATATGAACGGGAATTGGTAAAGTTAAATTTATATAATGACCACCGTGAATTGTGGGCTAATATTCAATTGTTTCCAATGAGAACTCCCGAGGTAACAGTTACAATTAGTTGACAAGGGACAACACAAACATGCCCTTTCAGTGCGCTACGAGGAATGCTTTAATTGCTAACGTAATTTTTTATTGTTCGCAATACAACGATTTTTATCACCAAGGACATAATAGAGCAGTATATTCTTTATTTTACTTGTTCATAATGGATAAATAAAACCTTGGGAGACATATTTCAACATACCTTGTGAGTATTTGGAAATTTTGGGATGCACTCTTTTTATCCTTTGAATCTCCGTCTATAGACTGATACTATATTTCACGTTTCAGTTCTTAAAGTTCAACTGTAGTTCCTGTATATGTTGATGAAGGTAATATTTTATGGTTTTATTAACGTATAATGAGGAGGAGGGGGGTGTCTAAACATTAGACATACAAGGGCAGTCAAAAAGTTCCTGGAATGTTGTTGTAGATTTAACATTCGTGATACAATCCGATGGTTGAGCGCCAAAAGGGCGTAACTGTCGAATTTTCATATTTTGAGTTAATGCTATGAGGACATGTATAATGAATTGAATTTTCTTGTGCCAAGACGCCTTAATGAAAATCTCTATCCTTGGAACGTTATTCGAAAATGATATAAAGGTATAACTGAGTTATTAGCATTTGGTTCTGTGCCAGAGAGGCACATATCGCTTAAGCCTCTAAACTAATAAAATTGCAGTTACGCCTTTTTGGCGCTCGACCATATTCCTTAGGCTGTCTAATTCTGAATTTGACAAGTGTGAACAGGTGATAACAGGCAAAGTATGAGAAGTGTAGCTGAACTTAGGAGTGCGTGGTGATCAGTATAATTCTAACTATATTAAACATTTTATAATACATTACATGCTATTTGTGTTATTAGTTTATCGGTCATGCCCTACTTGTGTGATTACGCTTCGCCACTGATTATATTTTCGCTGTGTATATTTTTAGATCAGTAGCTGAATTATTTCTTGATTTTGTATGAAACATAAGTTATAGGAAAACACTTGGGGCTATGTGTAGCCAAAAGAGTGAAAACTTTACATGAAAGAGATTAGTGTATGATGTTATAACAGAACAACCACACAACATATTTGGAATATATGAATTAAAGTTCAATTTTCTCTATTCGCCTTCGATTTGTAGATCTTTTTCTCTTTACCTCAATTGAAGCACTTTAAATAAATGTTACTGGCACTTTGACTGTTTCACTAATAGCACTATCCATTAATTATACCCTTTTTGAGAATTATACGTATAATTTTATATATTACTTCAGAATTTTTTATAGTCTTATATATGATGCACACAATTATTTAATATACATAATAATTGAATCATTGAGTTCGAAAACAGGTCGTCTCCATTAAAGTTAATTTGAGAGCAGATACAAACAAAACTAAATTAGTATAAAATATATGAATCTGACATACAGGGCTGTTTTCACTTTCGGACTGTAGAACTGCTATTTTTCTACGATCGAAAAATGAAAAGTCATTTGTGTCAGATGCATATTGACTAATTTAGTTTTGTTTGTCTCTTCTCTCAAATTAGCTTCGATGGCCGGTTTTCGAACTCAACGATTCAATTATGTTTTACTAAAATTTCAAGACAAGTATAACGTTTAACCCTTTACGTACTGCTGTTTTTAGATCAGGCCTTATTCAAAGGTACAATAAATAAATGCATACTTTTCAAAATGAATTTTTATTACGTTGTAATAGGTACAATGACTCTTTTGACAAATTAAACGCAAATGAGGCTTCTAACCACGAGTCTTCTTTGTCCCTATCTTATGTTTATATGCCACACCCGTCGTCAACAGAACAATATACTGTGTGTATATGTCAAATCCCCCTTCCCCTTAACAGAACGATCCGCTGTATGTTTTTACACCTTAGAGAAACGATTGGTTGTGTGTTTTATGGCACGCCCGCCTGTAAATTGTTATGCCATTCGTCTTGAACCGAACGATTCGCTTATATATATATATATATATATATATATATATATATATATATATATATACCACACACATTCTTAGTGGAACGATCGACTATGTGTTTATATGCCACACGTATATCTAGAGGGTTAAAATTAATGACAAAGTTAGTCTGTTTTTATCTTACAGAAGATTCTTTTCTGCTTAGATATTCCTCGTTTTAACTATTTAGATATTTTTTCACGCTGATTCTTTTTGTAATTAGTTCCTTGTAGATAGTGGCATGTTTCTAAAATTTTAAACGTTAAAAATAAATTTGTGAAAAATAAATACACAGAAAATTAATCCAAATTAAAGTCATTGCATTTTACTACCACTGTTCTTGCTTATTAATATACAGTGAAAGTACTCAATAACGGACAGCAATGGAACATAAATATTTGTCAGTAAATGAGAGATGTCCACTCCGAGAGATTACATATTTTTATAATGCCTCCATAAAAGTTACTAGATTCCTTTACTGATTGTGTTAAAACTAAAATTAGTCCAATAAGAAAATTAAACATTATTATTAAATACTGAAAATGTTAAGAGAACTAACCAACCATGAAGGTTTATTAATTTCTTTAGAGGGGGAGGGGAGTAGGAATCTGCAGTCGTTGTCTGCCTGTATTCCTGTGGAGACTAGTTTCTGTAATACTAGAAATGTTAACAGGTTCTGACGTATCGTTACTGAGGGTCAGCATTTCCATTACAGTATCCAATCACTACAAGCATTAATAGTTACGTAATTTTATTTGTATAGTCTTACCAATACTTATCGTAAAATCTTTCTAACATAGCCGTGTATTAATACATAAAAAGGATTTCTTGTTATATAATCTAACAACGTATTTAGTTACTCTTATCCTAATATCTTACAAACTATGGTAATTCCAATCCTTATGCTAATTTCCGAAGTATGAATCCAACGCATATTTTTTTTGCGCTCTACCCTAGACAACTGTTTTGCACCACCCGAGTGTGACGTAATGTCACGTGGTATTATTATTGGGGTCAAGGTGGAATAAAACGAGGCCTGCGGGACTTTGACATCCTTCGCTCGCTGACGCTCACTCAGCTGTTTCGTAACGTAAGAAAATAACTTTTTATGCATTATATATTACGTACAAGGACAAATGAATATTAGTTTTATTTTATTTTAATGATAAAAGTGTAATTAAAACTTTTAAAAAAGTATTTGGGCCGGGTATGAACCCACGCCCAAAGCGATTCTTATTACCAGCTCGTGCGCTAGCATGCTCGGCCACTAGAACTGACTGCAATTGATGTTTGATTTGTGCTCTATGTATGCTACGTGACGAGAAACAGATAACTTTGACCAATCGGAATCTTGTATTTAGCTCCTATGGCTAGAGTCGAGCGTGATTAACATATATTTGAATCCAACAAGGATGTTATAAATAGAGGATCTACCCATATGTATCTTCATCCTATTAAATCGATGAAGCCTAAAAAACAAGCGAGCATAGACACGTCTGATTGGCTACTCTCGTTTCCGCCATCTTTGTTGGCTCAAAACATTGCGGTCCTATTGGGCGGAGTGGGCAGAGTAGGGGTGGTGAAACCGTAACGTAGGCTTCAAGATTTTCTTGTAAGGGCAGATCCTCTATTTTATAAGATCCTTGGAATCCAAGGACAAAACAAAGGATCTTATAAAATAGAGGATCTGCCCATATACAGTATATCTTCATCCTATTAAATCAATGAAGCCGAAAAACAACCGAGAATCGGCACGTCTGATTGGATACTCTCGTTTATGCCAACGTCTGATAGGCTACTTTAATTTCCGCCATGATTGTTGGCTCAAAACATTGCGATCCTATTGGGCGGAGTGGGCAGAGAAGGGGTGGCGAAACTGTGACGTATGGCTTCAAGATTTTGTTTTAAGGGCAGATTCTCTATTTTAAAAAATCCATGAACAAAACGAATAGAAATCATTCTTCTTTTTCTGATAATTATATTTTCATGGCACTGCACACAGAGTCATTATTAAACAACCTTTAATACTCTTACAATTTCTGACAAAAATTTGCTTGTAACTACTGGATCAATTGAAGGATTAATTGAAATTTTATTTTCTAATTGCAGAAAGAAAGAATCAAAAGATCCAATATACTTAAATCAAAAATTTTCTTGTACACCTTATTATATATAGTGTAGCCAAACCCAAAGTATCACTTAATTCAGCACGATGTGCTTATTCCGTAGAAAATACCAAAACTCGATTGAGGGTTCATTCAAAAATTTTATGGCCCCTTACCCAAGATCCAGTATATTTCAATAAAAAAATTTCTTGTATGTCTTATGTCTGGAAAGCTAGATATAGTGCAGCCAAACCAAAACCATTACTTAACTCAGTATGATGTGCTTATTCCGTAGAAAATACCAAAACTCGATTTAGGGGTCATTCAAAAATTTGATGGCCTCTAATCTAAAAACTAATTATTGGCCAAGATTGCAATTTTTTGATACATTTTTTGGATCATTCCTAAAATTCTTGTCTCTGCATGTATAGGCACTTAAAACGACGTCCGTTATGAAGACGTTGTTTTCACAAGAACATGTTGGAGACACAAGAATAATGTATGCGTCCTTATCTGTGAATGCCCGTAAAAGTGACTGTCCTCTCTCATAATAACGTGTATATTTTGAGCTGAGCCACTATTGAGAGGTATCCGTTAAGAAAGGTTGCACTGTACTACTGTAAAAGCAGCGAGTGTTGAAGTAGAAAATTATCATACAGAGGGAATCCAGGGAAAAAAAATGAAGGTTGAAAATGCAATGTCTGTCAGAGTGGATGATATCTATTTCCCGCTTTTCAGCGCAGAGTCAAAGGGACAATTCTCGTATCATGAATATTGGTTTTCGATCGAGATTTTTCTCTTTTATGTTCCGTTTGAGATTCCAGTCACAGAAAGAATGTGAAGAAGAAGATGAAAGGCAGAAAGGACGAAGTCTGTAAAAGAGAAGAAAAGAAAAAGGGAGCCGTGAAAAAGAGTCGTCCTTCTTCCCCCCTTTTCACCCAGCTAACCCAACACAGAGGACTGCTAAGAGAGGAAGAATTCCGTCACCCTTAATTTGTCACAAAGTAGTCGCACTGGGTGACTTCATTTTTTCGTTCGCAGCAGCAGTAGCTGTTGGTGCGTCGCTTATGGTGAATCATGGAGAGGAAGACGTGAGAAGTTAGTTTAATGACATAAAGAAGACAAAGAAAAGAAAGATCATTATTAAATGTTATGTAACATTTTTTTCATTCAAAATTAATATATCGTATAGGTAACATGCATTATGTTAAATATTATTATTATTATTTGTATTTTTCTCTACTACTCATGTGACCAGACAATGTAACAATGTAAGAACATATTACTATTTCTCGTATTTCTTCTGATATTGACAGGGAGTTACTTACAACTCTGCATATGTACAGTATTGCATTTTCTACAAAGTAGCCATAAAGTCCCTTTACACAGGAACTAAATAGCGTGTAACAATGTAGGATGTTAAGATATTTACGATTTGAATCTCCCATCCTGATCATTCATGTGGGAACAGTACTCTTCGTGTGATTTCCGCGTAACAGCCTTGTTACTGCCCGCGTTGGGGGGGAATAAAGTCTGTGCGTTGATCAGTTCCTAGTCTCAACTTTTCGTGTTTGGAGACCAACAATGACAGATGCCAGTGATTTCATTTTGGAGGAACGCTTATTGGCAAGTGTGTAGGTCCATGAACAGAAGCACAACAATGCAAATGCCGAACGGTTTAGTAAGGAGCCACCAAGTCGTCAGACTTTGATTACATGGGAGAAGAAGGCTTTTCGCCTGGGACTTATTAGGTGGCTGACTACTAGTTCTGATTGTCCACCAACCCGAAAGGAAACGTATGGAGAAATTAGTGCGTCTGTGATGTGTTCACCCAGCAAGTCGATCCGAAGGCGTTCTGCAGAACTTGGAATCGCAAGGAGCACAATGCAGCTCCACATGAAAGTGGACTTAGGCCTGCATGCATTCTGGCCAATGAACATCAATGAACTAACAAACAATGTCTTCAACCGCCAGGAGGGAGCATGAAGAATCTTATTGGAGATTTTTCCCCCATTCATGTTCGGAAGTGCGTTCTTTTCACTTATGATTATGTTATTTTTCGAGTTCAAGGGATAGAAGCGTTTTCATATGGCCCAAGAGAAACCTATAATTTTATCAAGAAATTGAGAACAATCCTCCGTGCGTCATGCTTTGGACGGGAATGTTTGAACAACAGATCTTTGGTCCGTAATTTTGTTCAGAGTTCAGAATTCTGTGACAGAGGTTACTTATCTGGAGATGTTAAATGATTGGCTTCTTCTACAGCTGCTGAATCTGGGTGTCAACAATACGGTTGTTTACGAACACCACGGAGCTCCCGACGAATTAGCGTCGGTGAACCGAAATTAGCTGCAACACAGTCGTTATAACGAAAGATAATAGAATTTTCTCTCATCATTTAAATTTTGAATAATAATGTAACGCCCCTATATAATTTTACTAGAGTTGTAAATACTAGTATGCTTTACAAGATACAACCTGTAATAAAATTGTAGTTAGCAACACTGTAAGAACATCATGCTCGCGGTAGCGCGAAGGGAATTCTGGGAACCCAAAAGGAAACATGGCTGTACGTAGGAGCTTAATGGTGATGGCTCGTCAATTTATTTCCGTAAATCTTGGGTTATAGCTCTCATCTGAATCTGCCCAAGGAGTTTAAGGCTCTCTACGCTATATAGAGCATTTTTCGACATTTGGTTATTGTGTCCATTGTGAATTGAAGTAGTATCAAGTGGTAAAGGGGGCATATCTTGTTCTTTTTACTCCACCATGTGACTTCGCATTGTGTGATATTGGTTGCATCACTGTATTGTGATTCTATAGAAACTCCTCCACGTATTAAGTGTACTATTTATGCTGTGAACTTTCCATCATGTCATCTGTAGTGTATAAATTTCAGTTTCAGCAGGATTTAAGTTTCATCATGTATGAGTAAGCTCCACCCAGCGGCCCCCAATCCATCGACGCTAACCACCAAGGAACACAATGGCTAAGTTATTCATCTTGCCTTCACCTTCAGCCAACACTAATTCTAGTCTCAGTGATAAAACTGCAGTGGTCATTTTGTTATCTCAACAGGGACGAGTTGTTCATAGCAAACGCACGTTTAGTGAGTATTTAATGTGGCATATTATACAATCTGCCAGCTTGCATGTGATTTCTTCGTATAACAATTCGAGTATGAACTTGCATCTTAACAGTCTGGTCTCATGCAACTGCAAGAACAACATGAACTTTCCACCGCATTTACGTGAAGTAAAGTCTAAGATGAAGTAAGGTAGTACATAGCTTAGAAACAGTACTGCGCCCTGAATGTATATACTTCTATAATTTTGAACTTGTTTGGTATCTGTATCCATATATCCTTAGTTATCTCTTCAACAATTTGGTTAAAGCAACCAGGATCGATCTTTGTGCTGACAATTTAATTATTGGATTTTCCTGCATGTGTTGAGTGTGGATATTACACCACAAAACCCAGTATGCAGTAACCATCTCATCTGCATCATATAGCCCTGTTCAGGACGTGGATGCGTCACCGGCTTTTCTCTGCCCAGAGTGATTTCTTCACCGTGAGGGTATTTTCATCCGAGCATATGCCAGATGTTTACAGTCAAGAGGATCAATAGCTTGGTAGTGATTCCTTCACCAGTTTAAGTTTATTACGGCAGGATACGTGAGTGAAGCCTCAGTCTGTGTGTTTTGTGTATTATTATATTTTCCAAAATGTTCTATTCGATCGAGCAGTAAGTGTATTTGTGAAATAAGAAGTGAAGCATGTTTATTTTAGTGTCTGCAAGTAAGGGTAAGTACAAGCCGCCTTCGTAGCTGGCTAACTGCTCTGCTTCGTACAGAGTTTACAGTATAATCACCGATATTTCCAGTGATTTATTTTCTTGTTTGTGTATGATTTGCACCCGTTTGTGGATATGCACGTACGCTATCAAAATATTGTCATTGCAGATAATTGTAGTTACCTGACATGCGATCTCATCACTTTGGCAGTATTTTACGAAGGAAATAATGCACAGAGTTATCAATTTGTCTTTCGATTTATCATTCTTTGGCTGCGAGTTCTTCTCATTCATTTAAAGTTTGCTTGTCCACCTAGCACAGGTTGGTTCATTTGTCCTCTTGTGTCTTGTTAGCTACTTTATAGCTAACCTTGTCCGCCGCTGAAGTCTATTGATTTCATTCTAGCTCCTTCTACTCAATCTCTGCCATAGGTGTCCCAGCCACGTTCTTGGCTAGTAACGTCCTAAAGAACAAAGTGTTGATTACATGGGTTTATTGTGCGTAAGTCGCAATGCTAATTACAGCCATTCCAGGCTTTTGTCCATTTTCTGTCTGTGTTATTAAATTTTATATCGAATACAAGTTCTAGTAATAAGCATGATGTTTCTTTCGATGGTAAAAGTTAATTTGTCCTTTTGTATCAAAACAGAGTCAAGGATAATATCTAATAATAATGATACTTAATTTAATAAAATGTCCACCCGACTAGTCGTGGTTTCGAACTACAGAGTAGTCAAGCTAGCTTGTTTAAATGTGTATTAAAACCATGGTAAGTGGATTACTATAATCGAGTGTTTTTGTTATTTTATTTGTGTGTTATTGATACAATTGATTATCCAATCAATACATTTAACATTCTCAACATATAGTATAAATGTGTTTTGGTGCATAGATGCACAAGATTGATATTCATGTGAACTTTATTTTATTTGATCTTATTTTGAGTGCAAGTAAATAACATTATCTCATTTCTATGCACGCAATGATTATTGAATATTTTATATGTGAAAATATATAGTTAAATAAATATTACACCTCTTGCAATTCCATTCTTTATCTCTAAAGAAGCCAAACCTCATGAGTGTATTTTCAATAACTAAGGTCTTGGTTTGTTATCAGGTAAGAAGATCACGACACAGGAAGAGGGCTGCTTTCTGTACACTCGTAAAGTGTATAGGCAGCAGCCTCGCTTAAGTTGGATTCGTTCATCGTTGCATTTTATTTAATTTATTCTCACGTTATCTTTGATGCAGGTTTATCCTGTTCTCACTTTCATGTTGTATTTTATTTTGTTCCTGTGTTCTTGGTAGTTCACAGGTGGCGACCCCTTTCAGATAACTATTAACTCGGTGCTCCGGCACTGGGCGTTAAACTTAGCTGTGGCTTTCCAGGGATTAGGGCCCTCTGGGGCGCTACAATAATTACGGGACTTTGTTCATATGCATTTGCTGAAAACCGGAATATTTAAGTATCTCGTTTGGGAATCATGAAAAAACGAAACAAATGTAAAAAAAAGGAACGTCCAGGCTAAAACGGGACATCTGGTTACCTTATCTTATACAGACATACATACCAACTAACAAGTGAAAGTTTGAGGTACTGAATGTGGTTGTATGGGACTGAACTTCCTTGCTTACAGGCCTAGGACTTTGATCATCTTGCTCTATGCTATTAATTTCTCACTTGAATGTATGGTACAATCCTTAATTTCATAGTGTACAGTAGTGATGGGCAATTTCTAATGCACCACAGGCCAGAATTAAATAATAATAATAAAACTTGGGGGCTATTTTCCAGATTTCTTCCCCGACCAAGTCCAAGATTCGCTGAATGTGTGCAAGTCAAACATTTTCTAAATAATTCTTGTATTTTCCGTACCCTACTTTTTGTGTAATGGATCTAAGGCTAAATTGTGCCTAAGATACGAAAATTTGAAAGTAACTATAAGATATGAAATGTGCATTTTTCTTTAAAAAAAAAGAGACCATAATAATGGCTTTACTTTACAGAATGGGATTTGAATTTAATTTTAACGTGTCTTTTGCAGCGCGACTATATGAGACGGAACAGAACGGAACGACTTTAGCTCCCACCTGGAATGGAAACCGGATCTGAGGCGCCAAAAGCGTGTACACTATCCACTTGGCTATGAAGGAGATCCCTTGCAGAAGACTTAGTAATCAAAAAGTTTTAAAAATCACAGTTAAAATTCAAGTTTCGATTTAGATATACCATGATGGCCAGCTATACACTTCCTGTTACGCCTGGAGTTAAGAAACAAGGGAACAAATTATGCATTATTAATTTTTATTCTCTTGCCGGATCCGGTATTAGGAGCGGAAGTATTCTTACGATTTCTTGTTTCCATATGTCTTTAATTTCAACTGCTAGGTCAGTGTAGTTTCCTTCCTTTTCCAGGTATCACAAGTACAGCAGTGATTCCCAACCTGGGATACACAAGAAGGCTCCTGAGAGAAATAAACTACATTCGTAATTAGAAATGTTGCGAAAGATAACAAAGAGGAGTTAAACTAAGTACAAAGTAAACTATTGAGCAAGAACTGTGGTTTCATTTAGAACAAAGCTGGTAAAAAAATCAACGATGTACTTGAAATCACAGACGCAATCAGACAAGAAGCACGTATGACAAACGAGCGAGAAGGAGGGGTCTGTGAAGTACGCAGAAATTACTAAGAGGGCCCAAAGGAAACAAGGTTTGGAACCACTGTTGTACATTCTATTATCAAATGGTATTGTAATCTATTACGGAGGTTGATTAATGTTACTACGTAGTAAGTCAGCGTTTAATCTGTTGCATGCTATAGTTTGGCTCATAACGATGGACCCAGTGGTATAGTTTCAGGTTTAGGAAAAGTTGGCAAGATTGTCCATGGCCATAAGGGTTTTGGGTTAACACCTATATTAGTACACAATTTTTTAAAAAAGATACATTTCTCAAACTCAGTGAGAGTAAACGTCTCCTCACTCTCCCTAAATGGCGCAACTTAATTGATATAACTCAGTTTATTTTAAACGTATTGTTTCCCATGACGGACTAGGGTTTATATTTTGTAATATGAAAGTTTTCTGATATCAGCTAGCATTGTTTCAATGCTTTCGTATAGAATTTTTGCAACGTTATTGAGTCTTTCAATATTTCAGTTTGTGCTTGGTTCCTATATTCTCCAGGCCTAGGATATTTTTTTATTGTTTCATTTATATCTTCATACATTCTGCATTTGTCTGTTTTATCATTATTTTCTTTTAGGATTTGCTTCCTATTTTCGAAAACAAAGAAATCATCAATGATCAATATCATACTTACTACCTGACTTACCATAGCATGTGAAATATTGTAATATGCCATTACAGTCTAATGATATTATGTTTTTAATAGGAGGGTGCCCGAAATTTTTTGCACCGACTGTACCTGACGTTTAACAAAAAAATTCTGGCTGTTCATATAATTCGTAATATTGTTCATTATTCTATTTCAAATTAACATGGAAAACTGTAAAAAAAAAAATTTATTGGGAATTATAGTTTTGGGAATCAATATCTTTATTTATATTTTAAATTAGTTATAAGTCTTGTATATGGATGTGTATATGGATTATTACAATTCTTACGGTGTCAGTGCTATCCGAAAATATAGATCCACTATTGGACGGAACTTTCCAGATCAAATAACCAATCTAAAATTCGACAGAATTTTCAGGACCACCCTTCACCTCTCTTTTAGATACCTAGGTCCTTCTAAAATCTAGTTTAATCCAGATTTTACCAAATTTTATTCGTTTCAAAGCCCCACCGCCAAAATGCTTAGTTTTGATTGGCTGATAAACCCACGCTATGATATTAGGGCGCAATTATTCCATTCCACGCCGGAAAGTGCTACTGAAGACACTGGTTTTTGTTCGTCTAACTTAAAAGTCGAAAGGACTGAGAGAAACTAAAAATAAAGGTAATATTGTGACGTTATTAACGTATAAAAAATCACTGGAAGCTATGGAGCCATAATTTGCCAATTTTTATAGTAAAAAACCGGACTGTAGAGCAGAAATAGGAAGTCAACTCGGTAACGCCATGTTTTGCTAATATAATTAGTGGCGGACAGGTTCTGTGAAGTGCATCAGTTTGCTAGTTGTTCTTAGAAAGAAAAAATCTATAAACAGTTTCGGAAGAGTAGTGTTTCTCCCTTAAAATATTCTCATCCTGAAAATTACTCCTTTTAGAGTTACGTTAGGCCTGCCCCACTGCCGTTTGTGTTCGTGTATGTAGTAAATGTGATTTCTTTTGTACTTATTTAGTAATAACATGGCGGTATTTAATTTCTTTGTAGTTAAGATAGTGATCACAATGCACGTGTGAATTATCAGTAAGGGCTCCTATCTGACTCCCAAATTGGGAGTACGGCTTCCAGCGGGATGAGTTGAACATTTAGTTTGTTTCCGGGTTCCTGCCCCTTCAGGGCAGGGGTCCTATTGTTAGCTAATACTTCGATACGTCCCCTCGGGGGCGTTGATTAAACACTTAAGAATGTGATTCAGTGAAACAAGGGCCAGTTGGCCCTGTCCCTTTCTTTCCTTTTCCTTTCGAGCCGATTTAAAATGGTAAAATATGAATGTTTTCTGTGTGTATTTATCAGTACAACATGTATTAATGATAGTGATAATTGGTGTGTATTGGCATGATGTGTCTTGTAGTTTGAGTAGTATGTGTATATTTGTAATGTAGTATCAGTGGTAGTGGTAGTTAAGTGATGAAAGAGTGTGTGAGATAATTAAATACGGACAGTGTAGTATTTACTATGCGATAAATTTTTATTACTCCGTCATTAAGTGAACGTAATATAGTATAATAATTCCGTGTACAAGGTCACATTCCGTTGTTCAAGGGTTGATTATATCGTCGCTAGCCCTAGTGTCAAAAGTCAGTACTAACCGCCATTCTTCCGTCGAGGTGCTTAGTGATTTAGTTTTCATGAAATTGACCTTTCTTTCCGAAATAAAACCTAGAAGGTATAATTCACAGCCCATATGAATGTACAGTTAGGTCAAGTGATCCAAACTTAATATATTCTGAAAGTTTCAACATTCTGCATAGTCTAGAAATCGAGATATTTAAGTAAATAAACAATACGTAAATTTTTAACAGAAGTCGGGCGATATGATGCTAGTTCTTCGCTTTGGAATTATATTAGATGTTCATTTTTCTTCGTGGCTGCAGAAGTCAATTGTTGCTGCAGAAATTTCGTAAACATTAAATATTATCGCGGATAATTCTATTTTCAGTGAACATACGTAGGATTTTTTTTTCTTTCTTCTTAATAAAGCTACCGAGTATTACATAGTATTGTGTGTGGGATGAAAGAGTCTTGGGTTCGAGTGAGGTTGTCGTGCGGTGATCAGAATGGGAAATGTTTGTAGTGATTATAGATTTTAAAGTATTATGATGAAATGTGTAAATAGGCTGGGCGTAGATAGAGGAAACAGGGTGTTTGTGAAATATAGCGACGTAGTAAATGAAAAAGATGATATGACTATTATATGAATATTAATAAGTATATGAATATTGTAGTAAATGAATATAGAATATAGGACACCCATATAGTTAAATATATAGTAGCCCAGTGAATACTTCACCGCGTGTTGATATATAGATATTGAATAGATACGGGTAACTACAAACATCTCAGGTTCTGGCCCCTGCACCATAATATCACGCGGACCGGAGGGCGATATATAGTCGGACTATGGTAATACTTTGTAGTTTAATGTGTTATAATAATAATCAACCATAGTAATACCATCTGATAGAATGGGTAGCATCATATAATCGCTGACTAGACATATTGAATAATAAATTATGAAAAGACAGTAGCAGTTATACAACAGGGCTGTAGTGAATTATATTTTCTGGTCGTTTTTTTCTTTTAAATAGAATATCCTGCTCCGTGAGATTTTTTTTTCCTTCACGTTACCTACTCAGGCTAGCTTACAATGTTCATGGAGGCGACGGCTCTGATAGGGTTACAGAATCAAAACAATTAGTTATTGAAATTTATTGGCGTACCCGGATGTCGACCCCTAGTCCCTTTAAGTATTTTTATCTCTTTTCTTAGTTTAATTAGACGAGGGAAATTAACGACATCCCAGACTGTGGCGTGTCTGCGCAGGGTAGCTATCGGTGAAGTTTGTCAATAGAAATCACCGATCCAAAATTCAGTTTATTTAATTTTTTTTTTATTTTGGCAAATCACTAATTAGGGATATCTTAGCTATTACTCTAATTTCATTACTATTCTGGAATCTTCTAGTTTCCAAGAGGTCGGATGATTTTTTTCTTTTGAAATCCTAAATTAACGCCGTCTCTAACCTTCCGGAGGATTTCGGGGTCTGCAAGGGTGTTGACCGGATACGGTGAGTGGTGGGATTTCCCTAAAGCCTTTGTCTTTCCGAAAATCCCATTGTGGACACAGACTTGTCTCATCTTCGCAGACAGTTTTATCGGCTATTTATTTGGTAAGCCGAACCCTTTTTGGCATGTTAAGAATATTTTGGCTATGGATTTTGTTGAGAGCGAAATTCGACTTCTAACTTTGTAGCGTTAGTTATTTCTCACTTAAGTCTTTGGCGCCCCTATTCTTCGTCTTCCTTCTTCTCTATCTCTCTCTCTGTCTTCATTTCTTCAAGTTTTTTTTTTATTTTTTTTCAACCTCCCCCCCCAAGATTTTGAACTTGTTACTTACGATTTATTTAACGTACAACTCTGATCTGAAATTACCAGCTGAGACGTTGCGAGACACGATTCATGAATGGAGTAGATAATGATTGGGTCCTCCATCACATTTTGACCTATCGCTGAAATGAACAAAGACTTAGTATTTGACGACACTTCGATTACGTTCTTTCACCGTCGTTCCTCTTAAGTTTCTTTTTAATCCATTGGTCACTTTCCTTTCTGTTTCGGTTTTCAATTACCTTGTAGTTAACCTGGGCCCAGAAATTGTATTTTGATTTACCTAGTTATATCTAGAAATGCTCTGTGTTACGTGCCTGCCTCACAAAGTTTTTTTTCTTCATGATTTAAACACGAATTGATTATATAAAAGTTAAAAATTTATAGACGCGCGGTATCAGATAAAATTTAATTTGTTTCCAAATGTAATGTTGGAAGTCATTTGTTTTCTTGGACAATGTTGCAACCTTGTAAAATTTTATTGTTGGGGATGATTAATTTAAATGTGTGCGCATTGATTATAAATATATATATATAGAGAGAGAAATAAATACTTCGAAATATATGTGTAATTAGTATGTGAATATGATGTTAAAGTAAAAGTATGATATTAAATGTATTATGAATATATGTAAGAGCGCTCGTGTCTGTCCCCCTAGACGTGTATTGGTTGCTATAGTTTACCAGAAGTCTTCCGACGAATTTAAGAATGTAGATTTTGTTAAGAATACCGCCGTGCACTTAAGTAATTTTCCTTTTCTTCTGAATCAATGTAAGTGATAACCTCTGTAATTATATAATGGCATGCATTGAAAAAATATCGGCAGGTCTAAACGTAACCCACATCATAACAAATATTATCCCTGAGCAATTAACCTAAAACCATTGTGGAAAGTGTACCTTGAATCCGTCTCACCTTCATATGTATCCTGTGACTTGACCAGTTTTTTTTTTATCCTCAATTTGAACCATCATACTCCGTACACCTGTGGAAGATCATTTTTTTTTTTAAATCCGAACCATGTATAAACATATACGAAAGTGATCCTAATGAAAGGTCTCGTGAAGTGTCCCAGTGTTGGATAAATAACTTGAAATTATTCGATTAATAAGTTTGGAAATGGATCGTCTAAGAGGAGAAACCTCCTCTAGTGAAAGTTATTTTCTCGAAATCCCTAGATGGGTATAGACGTAGCAGTGTGCGATTGCAGATATAAACTGTTACCAGTTACAAACCAAATATAGACGACGAATGGTTTTGTAAACCAATAGATATATATATATATATACATATAGAGATATATATAAATGACCACAAACTAAGTTAAATGGAGCGAAACGTTTTGGACACTACGACTAGTGCGTGAGTTGTGATTTGGACGCTCGAAATTATTAATATTTTAATATCTCGACGTGAGGTAGAGACTCATATAAGTTCTAATACACCAAAAAGTTTTTTCCCTTTCCTCTTTGTCCATTTTTTTTAAAGTGAAATAAGTGTCGTATTTGCGTATGTCGCAAATCATAATTTGTTTTAGCATGCCTAAGATATGATACATGTATTTTTTTTCCATTTGTCAATATGATTGAATATATAAAAACTTACTAAAATTTAATACTATGTATTCTATTAATATATAACCAAGAACTTGTGCTTTTAATATTTTCTTCATAATTATATGTTTGTCTTTCTTTTTTCACTATGAATGTAATAAACTATTTGTACCTTTGTAGTTAGTTGGTTTCCTTTAAACATATATACACTGTCCTGAGTGAGTGAGCGTGTGAATGCATGATAGATTTAATTTAAGTAATTTTAGTGATATCATTTATCATATTAACATCTGTAATATATGTGTCATGCTTTAATATATGTGTTAAGGTAAATAACCTAGGTCATGAAGGACCGTCACTAACGGTTTAAATCGGCTCGAGGAGTGAAACAAAAATAGCAGGATAAGCCTAAATACGACATCTTTCTTCCAGGAAGTTGAGACTTCGATTGATACGACACATAAATTTATATTGAGTTAATAAGTTTTTTTTTTCTCTTGGCTAATTCATATGTGTGGTCGATCCTAGAGAACAGAGTTCAGATACTGGATGGTTATCAATCACTGGTTAGAATAACAGTACAAAGAATTAAATTTCACTTTTCTCATTTCCAGGTCTAGGTCTGGGCAACCCCATGATCGTGGTGCCTGGAGCTAGGTCTGGGTGGTATGAGGGAACATGTGTCTATTCCGAAGCATTCCAAAATTGATTAGTTGTTAATAACATTTAGAATGATTCATCTTTCAACGACTTTACCGACCTTTTACTATATTTCCGGAATTATCCAGTAATCTGCTTCTTATTAAAATACCCTATTTCTTTTCTTTCTTCTTTACCTACCTCCTTCTTTTACCCTTCTACTTTCTTCTCTTTCTTTCCTATTTCTAAATGAAAGAAAACGGAGTCATGATTGCGAGTAGTCGCTATTGGCACGGTCAATAAGTTGTTTAGATGAGTTTTCTTCGGGAGTCCGATATGGAATAATTAACAGTAACAAAAGGTTTATTGGAAGTTACTTTATTGAAGAATAATCATGATTTCAATCAGTAAGTGATCTTTCGTAATCGTCCTCGTTAAAGAGAATTAATTTTAGCGACTCCTCTCCTCTACATTAGCTCTTTTATCTTCGTTAAATTTTTGTTTTCTTTCAAGATTGGCGACCGTTGACATCGGACAGTTACCATGGAAACAATTGTTTTCCCTGGTAACGAATCTGAAATTATTTATTAAACACTGTTTAGGATCGAGCACATATTGACTTGGCCACAAAAGGTGCATAATTAAAAAGTTATAGTGAGATTAAATAATTATAGTCATTGGCTGTTCTGCTATCTTTGTCTCTCTCTGTAGAAAGGGGGGAATGGAGGAATTTGCTAAAGTGACTTCTAAAATTTGAAAATGCTGGAAGTTGACCCAAGGAGGGAATTAGATAGGAGCCCTTAATTTATGGATAGTACCTGATTAATAAGTATTGTTAGTTTATAAGGATATAATTGCATGTGTTTATATTGTGTCTTTTTATATGGAAACTATGGCAACCAATAGGGAAGTAGTATCACACGAGAACGCGGAAGTCTCATGTACACAATGTACTTTAGAAAGTAGTGAGAAAAGAGCTCGCGTCTCTCGTAGGCTAGTGAGGTGTCACGAATGTGGGCTGAAATGGATCCATTTCAGTTGTATTAATTTAGAGGATACTGCGGAAAATGCAGAAAAGGTCCGGGCTGGTGAGATAGTTAAATACTGCAAAGAATGTGAGGGGAAGCTCCACCAGTCGCGTGAACCCATGAGTTTATCCTCTGAAAAAGAAAATGAACATCCCGATTCGGACGGTGAGCGAGGGTATAGTACCCCGAAGAACCGAGGCCAAATATCTCCAGTGGAGATATCTGATCTCGATGATGATGAAAAAGATGGGGATCCAATTGGTGATAAACCCAAAGAAAAGCAAAGGAAGACTGTGTCATCTAATAATGACGCTCTCCTCCTTTCATTGCAACAAATGCTACGGGAAATGAGACGCGAAATAAATGAGAAAATAGATAATAATAGCCTGGAAATGAATGAAAATAGCCGGGAGATAAGACGTGAAATAAATGAGAAATTTGACACCTCGAAACGAGAAACCGAATCTCGATTCGAGGCATTAACCCAGAAAATTGACAACATATGTTCGGACTTTGCTTCCTCAATAACCACATTGAGGCAGCAAACGTCTACTGAAATTGATTTGGTCAGATGCGAGGCTCAACAGTCCCTAAAGCAATTTCAGCAGGAGACTGAGGGTAAATTAGATCATGTACATTCTGAAATCGAACAAATGGATACCAAATTACATAAAATCGACAATAAACTAGAGACACAGCAGGCCGAAATTGATAGTTTAAAGTCAACCTTGTCAGACTTATCATTGGAAACCAAGCTGGAAGTAACTGACCAGAAAATTTCGAAAATCCAAAACGAGATAGCACATATTCAAAAAGAAATGACAAAATCTAGTCGCGAAAAATCAGAGGTAACCTATTCTTTCCCCGGTAGCGATTCCTCAGGAATATTACCCGCTACAACTACCCGTGGCGCAGGAAAAGAAAATTTAACGTCAGTTGATGCACGGGATATTGCGACGCACTACCCCATGCATCAGTCAGAACCCAAGTCGTGGTTCAATTCCAATAGTGTGCCGAATCAGTCGAGTGTTGTGACGACTACGGTCACTAGCGTGAGTGCTCCCTCCTTACATGGAGGTATACAATCGCATAGCGTGTTGCCGGGAAGAGGAGATGGGTGCCATTCTGAGTCGTTGTTCATGGGTGCGATTGGTCCGGGGATGGAGCCCAACATATTCAATACGACCAACAGAATCCCTTTCACTTACATGGGTAGTTATAACACCGCTACGACGTCGTCGGTGGTAAATCCGGTGACGACTCCGATTGTGCAGGATAATATGTTAATTCCCAGTAACTATTCCCCTGCTTATGTTAGTATGAACTCTAAAGTTTCCCTCCGGGATATTGAACATTTTCCCACTTTCGATGGGAATATAGCGAACTGGTTACCTAGTGTTTTCCTACGACCTAAAAGGTGAACTCACAATTTCCAGAATCTTAAGCTTTTCAACTGTACCGAGGACAAAAAACGGGAACTTCTATCTCAATACCCAAAGTGAATCTTACACTGTCTCATTTGAGTGCATGAGAGTATGAGTGAGTAGTTAGTTTATTAGTATTAATACATGTTAATTCTATTCAACAAAATTTTGTTATTCAAACAAAAATTTTTTTTAACGACGCCGGGGAACTGTAATATGCCATTACAGTCTAATGATATTATGTTTTTAATAGGAGGGTGCCCGAAATTTTTTGCACCGACTGTACCTGACGTTTAACAAAAAATTTCTGGCTGTTCATATAATTCGTAATATTGTTCATTATTCTATTTCAAATTAACATGGAAAACTGTAAAAAAAAAATTATTGGGAATTATAGTTTTGGGAATCAATATCTTTATTTATATTTTAAATTAGTTATAAGTCTTGTATATGGATGTGTATATGGATTATTACAATTCTTACGGTGTCAGTGCTATCCGAAAATATAGATCCACTATTGGACGGAACTTTCCAGATCAAATAACCAATCTAAAATTCGACAGAATTTTCAGGACCACCCTTCACCTCTCTTTTAGATACCTAGGTCCTTCTAAAATCTAGTTTAATCCAGATTTTACCAAATTTTATTCGTTTCAAAGCCCCACCGCCAAAATGCTTAGTTTTGATTGGCTGATAAACCCACGCTATGATATTAGGGCGCAATTATTCCATTCCACGCCGGAAAGTGCTACTGAAGACACTGGTTTTTGTTCGTCTAACTTAAAAGTCGAAAGGACTGAGAGAAACTAAAAATAAAGGTAATATTGTGACGTTATTAACGTATAAAAAATCACTGGAAGCTATGGAGCCATAATTTGCCAATTTTTATAGTAAAAAACCGGACTGTAGAGCAGAAATAGGAAGTCAACTCGGTAACGCCATGTTTTGCTAATATAATTAGTGGTGGACAGGTTCTGTGAAGTGCATCAGTTTGCTAGTTGTTCTTAGAAAGAAAAAATCTATAAACAGTTTCGGAAGAGTAGTGTTTCTCCCTTAAAATATTCTCATCCTGAAAATTACTCCTTTTAGAGTTACGTTAGGCCTGCCCCACTGCCGTTTGTGTTCGTGTATGTAGTAAATGTGATTTCTTTTGTACTTATTTAGTAATAACATGGCGGTATTTAATTTCTTTGTAGTTAAGATAGTGATCACAATGCACGTGTGAATTATCAGTAAGGGCTCCTATCTGACTCCCAAATTGGGAGTACGGCTTCCAGCGGGATGAGTTGAACATTTAGTTTGTTTCCGGGTTCCTGCCCCTTCAGGGCAGGGGTCCTATTGTTAGCTAATACTTCGATACGTCCCCTCGGGGGCGTTGATTAAACACTTAAGAATGTGATTCAGTGAAACAAGGGCCAGTTGGCCCTGTCCCTTTCTTTCCTTTTCCTTTCGAGCCGATTTAAAATGGTAAAATATGAATGTTTTCTGTGTGTATTTATCAGTACAACATGTATTAATGATAGTGATAATTGGTGTGTATTGGCATGATGTGTCTTGTAGTTTGAGTAGTATGTGTATATTTGTAATGTAGTATCAGTGGTAGTGGTAGTTAAGTGATGAAAGAGTGTGTGAGATAATTAAATACGGACAGTGTAGTATTTACTATGCGATAAATTTTTATTACTCCGTCATTAAGTGAACGTAATATAGTATAATAATTCCGTGTACAAGGTCACATTCCGTTGTTCAAGGGTTGATTATATCGTCGCTAGCCCTAGTGTCAAAAGTCAGTACTAACCGCCATTCTTCCGTCGAGGTGCTTAGTGATTTAGTTTTCATGAAATTGACCTTTCTTTCCGAAATAAAACCTAGAAGGTATAATTCACAGCCCATATGAATGTACAGTTAGGTCAAGTGATCCAAACTTAATATATTCTGAAAGTTTCAACATTCTGCATAGTCTAGAAATCGAGATATTTAAGTAAATAAACAATACGTAAATTTTTAACAGAAGTCGGGCGATATGATGCTAGTTCTTCGCTTTGGAATTATATTAGATGTTCATTTTTCTTCGTGGCTGCAGAAGTCAATTGTTGCTGCAGAAATTTCGTAAACATTAAATATTATCGCGGATAATTCTATTTTCAGTGAACATACGTAGGATTTTTTTTTCTTTCTTCTTAATAAAGCTACCGAGTATTACATAGTATTGTGTGTGGGATGAAAGAGTCTTGGGTTCGAGTGAGGTTGTCGTGCGGTGATCAGAATGGGAAATGTTTGTAGTGATTATAGATTTTAAAGTATTATGATGAAATGTGTAAATAGGCTGGGCGTAGATAGAGGAAACAGGGTGTTTGTGAAATATAGCGACGTAGTAAATGAAAAAGATGATATGACTATTATATGAATATTAATAAGTATATGAATATTGTAGTAAATGAATATAGAATATAGGACACCCATATAGTTAAATATATAGTAGCCCAGTGAATACTTCACCGCGTGTTGATATATAGATATTGAATAGATACGGGTAACTACAAACATCTCAGGTTCTGACCCCTGCACCATAATATCACGCGGACCGGAGGGCGATATATAGTCGGACTATGGTAATACTTTGTAGTTTAATGTGTTATAATAATAATCAACCATAGTAATACCATCTGATAGAATGGGTAGCATCATATAATCGCTGACTAGACATATTGAATAATAAATTATGAAAAGACAGTAGCAGTTATACAACAGGGCTGTAGTGAATTATATTTTCTGGTCGTTTTTTTCTTTTAAATAGAATATCCTGCTCCGTGAGATTTTTTTTTTCCTTCACGTTACCTACTCAGGCTAGCTTACAATGTTCATGGAGGCGACGGCTCTGATAGGGTTACAGAATCAAAACAATTAGTTATTGAAATTTATTGGCGTACCCGGATGTCGACCCCTAGTCCCTTTAAGTATTTTTATCTCTTTTCTTAGTTTAATTAGACGAGGGAAATTAACGACATCCCAGACTGTGGCGTATCTGCGCAGGGTAGCTATCGGTGAAGTTTGGCAATAGAAATCACCGATCCAAAATTCAGTTTATTTAATTTTTTTTTTTTATTTTGGCAAATCACTAATTAGGGATATCTTAGCTATTACTCTAATTTCATTACTATTCTGGAATCTTCTAGTTTCCAAGAGGTCGGATGATTTTTTTTCTTTTGAAATCCTAAATTAACGCCGTTTCTAACCTTCCGGAGGATTTCGGGGTCTGCAAGGGTGTTGACCGGATACGGTGAGTGGTGGGATTTCCCTAAAGCCTTTGTCTTTCCGAAAATCCCATTGTGGACACAGACTTGTCTCATCTTCGCAGACAGTTTTATCGGCTATTTATTTGGTAAGCCGAACCCTTTTTGGCATGTTAAGAATATTTTGGCTATGGATTTTGTTGAGAGCGAAATTCGACTTCTAACTTTGTAGCGTTAGTTATTTCTCACTTAAGTCTTTGGCGCCCCTATTCTTCGTCTTCCTTCTTCTCTATCTCTCTCTCTGTCTTCATTTCTTCAAGTTTTTTTTATTTTTTTTCAACCTTCCCCCCCCCCAAGATTTTGAACTTGTTACTTACGATTTATTTAACGTACAACTCTGATCTGAAATTACCAGCTGAGACGTTGCGAGACACGATTCATGAATGGAGTAGATAATGATTGGGTCCTCCATCACATTTTGACCTATCGCTGAAATGAACAAAGACTTAGTATTTGACGACACTTCGATTACGTTCTTTCACCGTCGTTCCTCTTAAGTTTCTTTTTAATCCATTGGTCACTTTCCTTTCTGTTTCGGTTTTCAATTACCTTGTAGTTAACCTGGGCCCAGAAATTGTATTTTGATTTACCTAGTTATATCTAGAAATGCTCTGTGTTACGTGCCTGCCTCACAAAGTTTTTTTTCTTCATGATTTAAACACGAATTGATTATATAAAAGTTAAAAATTTATAGACGCGCGGTATCAGATAAAATTTAATTTGTTTCCAAATGTAATGTTGGAAGTCATTTGTTTTCTTGGACAATGTTGCAACCTTGTAAAATTTTATTGTTGGGGATGATTAATTTAAATGTGTGCGCATTGATTATAAATATATATATATAGAGAGAGAAATAAATACTTCGAAATATATGTGTAATTAGTATGTGAATATGATGTTAAAGTAAAAGTATGATATTAAATGTATTATGAATATATGTAAGAGCGCTCGTGTCTGTCCCCCTAGACGTGTATTGGTTGCTATAGTTTACCAGAAGTCTTCCGACGAATTTAAGAATGTAGATTTTGTTAAGAATACCGCCGTGCACTTAAGTAATTTTCCTTTTCTTCTGAATCAATGTAAGTGATAACCTCTGTAATTATATAATGGCATGCATTGAAAAAATATCGGCAGGTCTAAACGTAACCCACATCATAACAAATATTATCCCTGAGCAATTAACCTAAAACCATTGTGGAAAGTGTACCTTGAATCCGTCTCACCTTCATATGTATCCTGTGACTTGACCAGTTTTTTTTTTTTATCCTCAATTTGAACCATCATACTCCGTACACCTGTGGAAGATCATTTTTTTTTAAAATCCGAACCATGTATAAACATATACGAAAGTGATCCTAATGAAAGGTCTCGTGAAGTGTCCCAGTGTTGGATAAATAACTTGAAATTATTCGATTAATAAGTTTGGAAATGGATCGTCTAAGAGGAGAAACCTCCTCTAGTGAAAGTTATTTTCTCGAAATCCCTAGATGGGTATAGACGTAGCAGTGTGCGATTGCAGATATAAACTGTTACCAGTTACAAACCAAATATAGACGACGAATGGTTTTGTAAACCAATATATATATATATATATATACATATAGAGATATATATAAATGACCACAAACTAAGTTAAATGGAGCGAAACGTTTTGGACACTACGACTAGTGCGTGAGTTGTGATTTGGACGCTCGAAATTATTAATATTTTAATATCTCGACGTGAGGTAGAGACTCATATAAGTTCTAATACACCAAAAAGTTTTTTCCCTTTCCTCTTTGTCCATTTTTTTTTTAAAGTGAAATAAGTGTCGTATTTGCGTATGTCGCAAATCATAATTTGTTTTAGCATGCCTAAGATATGATACATGTATTTTTTTTCCATTTGTCAATATGATTGAATATATAAAAACTTACTAAAATTTAATACTATGTACTCTATTAATATATAACCAAGAACTTGTGCTTTTAATATTTTCTTCATAATTATATGTTTGTCTTTCTTTTTTCACTATGAATGTAATAAACTATTTGTACCTTTGTAGTTAGTTGGTTTCCTTTAAACATATATACACTGTCCTGAGTGAGTGAGCGTGTGAATGTATGATAGATTTAATTTAAGTAATTTTAGTGATATCATTTATCATATTAACATCTGTAATATATGTGTCATGCTTTAATATATGTGTTAAGGTAAATAACCTAGGTCATGAAGGACCGTCACTAACGGTTTAAATCGGCTCGAGGAGTGAAACAAAAATAGCAGGATAAGCCTAAATACGACATCTTTCTTCCAGGAAGTTGAGACTTCGATTGATACGACACATAAATTTATATTGAGTTAATAAGTTTTTTTTTTCTCTTGGCTAATTCATATGTGTGGTCGATCCTAGAGAACAGAGTTCAGATACTGGATGGTTATCAATCACTGGTTAGAATAACAGTACAAAGAATTAAATTTCACTTTTCTCATTTCCAGGTCTAGGTCTGGGCAACCCCATGATCGTGGTGCCTGGAGCTAGGTCTGGGTGGTATGAGGGAACATGTGTCTATTCCGAAGCATTCCAAAATTGATTAGTTGTTAATAACATTTAGAATGATTCATCTTTCAACGACTTTACCGACCTTTTACTATATTTCCGGAATTATCCAGTAATCTGCTTCTTATTAAAATACCCTATTTCTTTTCTTTCTTCTTTACCTACCTCCTTCTTTTACCCTTCTACTTTCTTCTCTTTCTTTCCTATTTCTAAATGAAAGAAAACGGAGTCATGATTGCGAGTAGTCGCTATTGGCACGGTCAATAAGTTGTTTAGATGAGTTTTCTTCGGGAGTCCGATATGGAATAATTAACAGTAACAAAAGGTTTATTGGAAGTTACTTTATTGAAGAATAATCATGATTTCAATCAGTAAGTGATCTTTCGTAATCGTCCTCGTTAAAGAGAATTAATTTTAGCGACTCCTCTCCTCTACATTAGCTCTTTTATCTTCGTTTTTTTTTGTTTACGTTTTCTTTCAATATTGGCTAACTGTGACAGGATCTGTTGCCCTGGAAACGGCGGTTTCTATGGCAACGGACAGACGTTCTTCTTTCAATATTATGATTCGAAATTTTCTGTCGAAAACAAAGATAGCATCAAGGATCAATATTATACTTACTATCTGACGTACCGTTGCATGTGAAATATTTTGATATGATGGCTTCTGTCGAAAACAAAGAAATCATCAAGGAGCAATATCACACTTACTACCTGACTTACCGCAGCATGTGAAATATTATGATATGAAGGCTTCTGTCGAAAGCAAAGAAATCATCAAGGATCAATATCATACTTACTACCTGACCTGCCGTAGCGTGTGAAATACTATGATACGAAGGCTTCTGTCGAAAACAAAGAAATCATCAAGGATCAATATCATACTTACTACCTGACCTGCCGTAGCGTGTGAAATACTATGATACGAAGGTTTCTGTCGAAAACAAAGAAATCATCAGGGATCAATATCATACTTACTACCTGACTTACCGTAACATGTGAAATATTATGATATGAAGGCTTCTGTCGAAAACAAGGAAATTATCAAGGATTAATATAATACTTACTACCTAACCTGCTGTAGCGTGTGAAATATTATGATACGAAGGCTTCTGGTTCCTAAGTTATACACAGTCAAAATTCTAAATGAATTCATTAGGATTTAAAAGTAATAAATACGGTTTAAAAAGCAATCGGCCAGTCTTGGGCAGAAGAAAATATAAATTAAATGAATAATGACTTTTTTACCTCCATGTGTAAGTAACAAATAACCTTCTTCCAAAAATTGTCATGTAATTTGTTATTATTGATTCATTTAGAAGAAGAAAATAGTAAGACCGGGCAGTGAGAAGTGTGAGGGAAAGCTCTTTTGATATATGTTAACAGTTGCAAAATTATGCAGCAACACTTTAATCATAAATGCAAACAGCTAAACGCTGGTTGTTTCGGTTGGTATAGTTTATCACACGCTACATGAATTGGATAATGAATTCAGCATTAGAAGCATAACCAATCGATCACACTTTTCAGGTCAAGTTCGACCTCAATATATCAAACGCTATCTATTCACATCACACATTGAGGTGTTCATATGCATACATATATGATGTTAGCATCTTTTTTTATTATTGTTGTTGCTTAACCATTCAATATTGGTCTTCTGTGTAAGATTTAAAAAAATAGAAGTTTATTACTTTGTGAAAGCTAGATTAGCTCTATTAAACATCTATTTTTTTTCGTTATTTATCCTAAATTCGACAAATTTATTAGTGTTTTACAAAAAGAATGTTCAAAGATGAGACATATGCAAATCAATAAATGTTAAGAGTCTTCATCCCGGCGAAATTAAAATACCGCTAATTTTACAGTAATTATGTGATATCTTCAAATAGATAAAAGATAATCGAAATATGGAACAAGAGCGCCCTAGACAATATTATTTTACATGAGATACCGTTATCACGACTCACTTATCTGCTTTTGATTTCGAGCCATTTTGAAAATCGGCATTTATTTTCGCGTTTCTAAACAGCTAAAAACGGAAAGCCACTAGTTGACTTGTGATAACGGTACCTCACGCAAAATAATATTGTCTAGGGCGCTCTTGTTCCATATTTCAATTATCTTTTATCTATTTGAAGATATCACATAATTACTGTAAAATTAGCGGTATTTTAATTTCGCCAGGATGAAGACTCTTAAGGAGCTGAACAAATTGATATAAGAATATAAATCTTCATGCGTGGTTTTCGAGCAAAAAGAATTGTTTTGAAATGAAATCTTTCAAAATGAAATGAAATGTAATATTTGAGTTTAACGTAACACGGTTATGCCTGTAAGACTAAGGGAGATGATGATAAAAGCAAATGAATGATGATGGAAGAATTGGTGGAATGAGAAAGTGGAAGGAAAATGGAGCACCCCGAGAAAACTCATGAGCACGATGTTGTCCACCACAATCTTACTTGGTTGGGATCAAACCAGGAACCCCACTCATTCCCTACCACTGAGGCCACCATTCCCCCAACCAATTGTTTTGTAAACCTAACAAGTAACTGTGTCTCCTGTTTACGACGTGGAGGAGGTTTGTTTGTATGGTGTGATATATTTGCTGAATTAATATTGAAGTTGAAAGTGGTATTAGATTTCTACCTGTTTTAGTTTTAGCGGAATAGATTATAGAGGAGATGGAATATATTATTGGGACACTTACTTTGATTGCAAGAGACCACTTCCCGCTATCTATTACCGTTTTCCCTCCACAGCGCTCAACATTAAAACTTGAAGTGGTTGATTACTGACACTTCCATTTTGAATTCACGGTTAAAGTAGAAGACGATATAGATCACTGAATGAAAATACAGCTTCTCGCTATCTGCGATCATCTTTCCTCTGTAGATCAACATTAAAACTAAAAGTTGTAGTTATATCACTTATACAGGGTGTTTCAAAACAACACCGACAATGTTTGGGAGGTGATTCCTGACACCAAGATAAGAGAAAAAAGTATAGACCATCCTGGGTGCAAAAAATGCTTCCTTTCCGAGTTATAGACTGCCGAAAACATGAAAAAAAAATGAAATTTAAAGGTCCACAGCTCTAAAACTATGGGGCCTACCATAGTTGGGTCAAGACTCCACTTAGGAACTAATATGTGGGCTATCCAAAAGTACATGTTTCAGAATCCTGAGGTACCACAAAGCAATTTTTATAGAGGAAGTTTGGCTACGAGCATGTAATTCGAAGTACTATTCAACTACCTCCATAAAAATTGTCGCGAAAGTACCAATTGTTTTCATTGCCACTTATATAAAGTTTCTATTTTACTGAAATAGGTTATTTATTTATTTACGTGTATGTTTTGTATATTGTTCTTGGTTTCTCATAAAGTGACACACATAATTCAAACAGTGACGGACACATACACTACTTCTAAAAGTTTACAACTTACTAAAAGTTTGATTAGTTCTTAAATATATACGAGTTCTCGTATTTTATTCCTTTATTTATATTAAATAAAAACTTGGTGCCGCGGTGGCTCAGTGGTAGAGCGTTCATCTCTGGTGCATGGGTCTCTTGATTCTATCTCAGCTCGCCCCAAGTGAGGTTTCTGGTGAGCAAACATCGTGTGCGTGAGTTTTCTCGGGGCTCTCCCGTTTCCTCCCACTTCCTACATTCCAACATTTAATTTATTTCTCATCATCAACGTCTCCTTTAGCTTAGTCGGCACAACCGTGGAACGTAAAACTTAAAGATTTCATTTCACTTTATTTATTGAATAAATACTTATTACAATTTGTTTGTTACATTACCCTTCTGTTTAAATGTTAGATTCGAATCTTGTAGTTTAAATTTCAGATATTTACAGTACTCACTAGAACTCCGAAGTTTTGTACAGACGCATAAACTGGATAACAATGCTGTATTTTGTCATAATTTTCGCTCTTGTTATCGTTTTTACTGTAAAATCAATTTTTAGAAATACTGTATTTATTCAGTGTCTGTTGCATATACAACCCAACTCTACAGAGAAGTTTGGTTGGTTGCAGACTACAAGACATTTTGTTGAACTTGAATCAAGAAGTTTGATCATTCATAAGTGATTTATCAAATAAATTTACTGAGCATTACTCCAATAGATGGCAGAGTGGTTCAATGCTAATTCGAGACTCTTTTTGTGTGGCATTTCCACAATAGTTGGAACGGAAAAGTTGCAACTATTGCTTCCACAATGCAATTTTTGAAAAAAAAAAAGCTCTTTCGTTGAATTATTAACATTGTAAGACAAATAATAAGAGTTAATAAATTAATATAATGATATTACAGGGTACCTTCTACAATATCTTTTTGTAAGATTCAATCAGAAACTGATTGAAAATCAAAGTGAAATCTTTCAGTTTTACGTCCCGCGATCACGCCGCGTGGGCTAAAGGAGACAGTGGTTATGAGAATGAATGAAATAGTGGAATGAAGAAAGCATGGGAGGAAACGGATAACTTCTAGTCAACTCTCGTTTGTCCGCCACAAAGCCCATTTGACGCTAGCGAGAATCGAACCAGAGACCTCACACGCTAAAAAAATAAATGCTCTACCATGAGCTATAAGGAACGGTTTGAATCTGGAAACAAGTTATAATAAAAAGTAGAAAATAATAATCGTGGAAGAACTTTTAAAAACAATGTTTTGTGAAGCGCACTGGAAAGTAGACTTTTTGGACGAGTTAAATGAATAAAATAAAATAAAAATCTTTTAATGCAAAAATCTTTCTTTCAGTTTAACGTCTCACAATTATGCCCTTTAGGATAAAGGAAACAGATGATGAATGATGAACTAATGAATGATTATGCAAGAATGAGAAAGTGAGAGGAAAGGAAGTACCCCGAGAAAACCCAAGGACACGATCTAGTCGGGGATCTTGTTCACCACAAACCAAAGACACCATGTACCAGAAGTAAGAGCTCTGCCACTAAGCCACCGTACCCGTATTAATGGATTATGTGATAAGAAGTTTTATATGCAAAAAGTAGAAAAGAATTGTCAAACAGGATGCTTTTATATTTATAAAGCACTGTTTTACGATTGTGCCAGATTCAGAGATAATTATTGAGGAGGTATAAGGGTAAAAAGTTATTCCCCATCCGGGACAAATCAGAGTAATCCGTGTACAACGTGGAGTTAGAGCTCCACACCTGTTCTTTTTCATTTGGATGGTCTGTGACGTCACAGTTTCATGCTCGTTTTCTCAATAAACCGCAAACAAACAACAAGGATACAGCGGAAACCCTACAATTGATAGAAGACAGTTGTGCCAAACATGCCAGGCCCAGTCGACCGTTTCGAACGTACTCTAATCCTGTATTCAGGGTTAATCGTACACTACCAAAATTTGTTATATTCCACTCCATCTAACTTGTTTCCTCCCCTACTTTGCTCAATCTCTTCTCTGTTTTCAAGCTCTGATCGTAAAATTTCCCTTCTACGTCATATGCAACCAAGTAGGAAATGACTGCTCCATACTTTTAGTAGGAAATGACTGTTCCGTACTTTCAATAGAAAATGATAGCTCCGCAATTTTTAATTGGAAATTACTGCTCCGTGCTTTTAGTAGGAAACAACTGCTACACACTTTTAGTAGGAAATGACTGATTCGCTCTTTTAGTAGGAAGTGACTGCTCTACACTTTTAGTAGGAAACAACTGCTCCTCATTTTTAGTAGGAAGTGACTGTTCCACACTTTTAGTAGGAAATGACTGCTCCTCACTTTTAATAGGAAATGATTGCACAATACTTTTAGCAAGAAAGGACTGCTCCGCACTTTTTTTTGTAGGAAATGATTGCTCCGCAATTTTAGTTGGAAACGACTGCTCTGCATTTTTAGTAGGGAATGACTGCTCCGTACTTTGTTTACAACACTATCTACAGAAACCAAAATGTAGTCAGTGACACATTCCGATTATATTTTATCTACAAGATTTTCCAGTTACTCATTTCACGAAGGCTATAAGAACTTCTGAGACTCTTTGGAAAGAGGATATAATGCCATACCGCTCCTTCCGAAGATGGTAGACGGTTTGTTGGATTCATAAAGACAAGAATTTAAGAAATGATCCAGAAAATGGATCAACACATTGCGATCTTGGCCAAGAATTTTAGGAATGATAAAAAATGCATCAAAAGATTGCGATCTTAGCCAATAATTAGTTTTTGGATCAGGGACCATAAAATTTTTGAACGGCCCCTAAATCAAGTTTTCTTATTTTTTACGGAATAAAAACATCATACTGAGTTAAGTGATAGTTTGGGTTTAGCTACACTATATGTAGTTCTCTAGATATAAGGCTCACAATAATTTTTTTTTGATTGAAATATATTAGATCTTTTGATCCAGAAACGTTTATCGACTAAGCCGTCACTGCATTTACTAAGTTTTTAATTATATACCGGAGTGAATTTCCCCACATCGCGACATTCATAAATATATTGGACGTTACTAAATAAAAATAAAGAAAATAATCAATGAATCAAATAGCTCACAATTTAGTAGATAGAAGCAAATCATATTTAAGAAATAAATTAAGGGGCAAGACTTTTACCTCTGGTGCTAGGAGTAACGGGTTCGATTTCAGACGGATATCCTTTCCGTACATTTTGTCCAGTTTCTCAAGTTTCCTCCCACATTCTAGTTCCACTAATTATTTTATTAATCATCATTTTCTCCTTTAGTCTACAGATCATAAGTGTGAGACGTAAAACCTAGAAAAAATTTCATCCTATAATTTTATAAAGCACACAATAATGTAACAGTATTAATACTTTTCCGCGTATGGGCCTGCGGTGGCTCAGTGGCAGAGCCTTCACCTCTGCTACGTGGGGTTCCTGGTTCGATCACCGCTCAAGCCAAGTGAAATTTGTGGTGAACAAACACCGTGTGAGTGGGTTTTCTCAGGGTTTTCCAGTTTCCTCCCACTGTCTTCATTCCACCATTTCACTCATTTCTCATCATCACCTTCTCCTTTAGCCTACCCTTCATAAGCGTGGGACGTACAATTCAAAGATTTCATTTCATTTCATATTTTTCCCGCGTATGAACTTCAGAAATATACTAACGGTAAGAATGATAAAATAACAAATGCTAGGTTAATATTTGTGACGTACAATATTTTACACAACACTACATCTAGAGTAGCTTAGCTAAGTTTATTAGTTACGTAACTGCCTCTTAGACTAGACTAATACTTCACTTTCACAGAAGATTTCATTACAGAAAAACATAATAATAACTTTATTTTAAAATAAAATCTGGTATATTGTAGTAAGTAAGTGCGTATTTTCGTATTTTTCTTTATTCTAAAAGAAACAGAAAAGAATAATGACTTCATACAATATTTTTAATAACTGAAAAGCGTAAAAAACTTCATAAGTTATTCATATATATATATATATATATATATATATATATATATATATATAGCTCAAAATAAAAACACAGAATAGGGAAGAAAAGAAATAATATGTGTCTCTGTGTGTGAAGAAATAGAGAATAGACTTGACAGCCAAGAAAGGGTTAGCATATACAATAGCAACGGGAAAAAAATAGCAAGTCTCCTTTCTAAAAAAAACTCACAAAGAAAAAAGAAAGATAGAAAGAGACGAAACCGGAAAAGTACAAGAATACCGGAAAGAAGAAAGCAAAGAAAAAAGAAAAAACGGGACTGTGGGAGAAGAGGGAAAGTCTGTTAGGCATCTTTTCATCGTTTCTCTTCGAGGGTGACTTTTAAGGCGAAAGGGAGTTTCTTAGCACCCAACCTTCGTCCGCCAGGCAGTGGATAATGAAGGTAATATTTTTTAACCCACTTGACTTAATGAAGCTCACACAGTTCTTATTTCCTCTTTTTTCTTTTCCTTTCTTTTTTTGTCTCTTCTCTATCCATTTTCTTCGAGAAAACTTCTCTTTTGAGTTTGAGCGTCATGAGTTCTTTAACGACACAACATCTCACCCGTCCCTCCACACAACCCTACCTCCCCTAAGTGCCACTGCAAGAAAACACAATCAGGGTTGGAAAATTTTTCAAGTGAAATATCATCCTCTTCTCCTTATCTTTTAATTTATCTATTTCTGTTAATCATTACCAAAAAAAAAAAAAAAAGTATTTTCGTAAATATACTTGTCTATTTATTTGGAGTCTTTCAATGATCTCAAATATCAGTAACTATGAACAATTTCTTTTATTAGAGAAAGGAAACAAACTAGTTGAAAATGCTCCAAGAGCATTGCCAGAACGAACTTAAAAAGTAATTAATTTTTCTTATTAATTCCAATAGGTTTTATACCAATTGCTCTATGCACTTTATTATTATACTCATTAAACAATTCTTGTAATATATCTATCCATTTATAATTTCTTTGAATACTAATATTTTTTCAACATGTTTTGTTTAAGAGTTCTGCTAAAGCGTTCTACAATATGTTGTCTTACCAAGAGACATACCCAAGATTGGAAAATTCGCAAATATCACCTCTCTGTGATTTACGGTTCCCGTGATATGGCTCCTTAAACCTCCCGAAATCCAATTGTTTTGCAAATATCTTGGAAGCGGTAAGAATGGTTCCATAATTTCTTTAGATAGTTTTTGATGCTCTATCGAATGGAGGCTCAAAATTGAAAAAAAAATCGCAAATAACGGACAGACAGACACACAGACAGAGAATTCAGTAACGAACTCTTTAAGTTCATTGAAAATTTACTATTTGTTTTCTTGGTTAAATTCTGTACCTTCATAATTTATTCATAATTTCAATAACGTTATCAGTGTTGTAACGGTGGAAAGAGATAACGTGATTTGTCACTTCCAATATAGATATTATTAAATACTAACAAAAGTTATTGTTCTTCGCACGGAAAAATAAGGTTTAATAACTATAAACCCGGAAATTTAAATGTTATAAAATGCTTTCTTCTTCCCCTTTAGAAAAGAAGGTTTCGAAAACAATAGAAGAAATATTTAGAGAGCTTCAAGACGTGGCCTTTGAAGAAGATGGAGAAGATAAAATGGACAGAGATAGTAACAAATGAGGGTACTTTGAAACGGATAGGAGAGAAGAGGAGCCGGCATCCTTTGTAGGAAGGCCAATTGTATTGGACACACCTTGCGAAGACATTATCTTCTTCATACCGCCATATGAGGAAAGATGGAAGGAAAGCGAGGAATAGGAAGAAGAAGAACACAACTGATCGTTGATTTGAAGAATAGAAGAAAATGTTGGTAGTTAAAAGTGGAATGTGAAGATCGAGAAACGTGGAAGAAACATTTAAAGATTCAAATAAAAAAATCATTATTCCAGCACCTGCCATAGTAATAACGTAGGTAAATCCTTATATTGTATATTTTCCGAACAAAGAAATAAATGTGTTTGATATACGAGTAGAAACACCACATACTTTTCCTCTTTAGAAGTGAAATTTTCAAAAACGATCAAATGCTTGATTCCTTATTTTAAATGAAGAATTTATAAATTAAGTTCCACATCTCTAACTTAAGCGAATCCTCACATTGCATATTTCCTGAATAAACAACAGAAAATTTCAAACTTATCAAAATTGCCTTGTTTCCACTTTTAAGAGCGTAATTGTTAGGAAAGGTGAAACACGTATTTATTTACTTTTAAAGAGGAATTTATATGCATATTTTCATCCCTCTAACTTCAAGGAATCGCAAGATTCGTGGTTAATCAATTGGACCCCATTTTAGTCCTTAGGATACGTATTTTACACAAGTCTTGTTTCTTGACACAAGAAGTTTAATGTGTAAATTTCAGTTTTTACTTTTTCTAATAGGAAAAATTAAGAACTTTATACGGAAAAATGAGGGAAAGAGTATGTCTAATTTATTATAGTGAAAGAGTCAAATTTCTTTTACCCTCACAGAAAATTCTAAATTTATTGAAGCGATAATTATAGAATATTTTCCAATCTTGTTACATATGAAAATCATTACAAACAATGCAACAAACTATAGAAATATTAATAAACAATTGAAATATTTATTAGGATGATGCAAATGAAATGTCTATTTTGACACCAACTAATGAAAATTTCTCCTCAGTAAACCAACACAGAGTTGGACTAAGATCACGTTTTTGACGTAACAAAATTTCTTACACGTCTTGGCACCTAACTAGTCAAACAGGCTTGGCACCTAACTAGTCAAACAGGCTTGGCACCTAACTAGTCAAACAGGCTTGGCACCTAACTAGTCAAGACGTAGCCAAGACGTAGTGCGTCGTCCAATAGTCTAGTGGTTATATGGAAGTCCACAATAGAGAACACTCAGTTCTTTATGACTTGAAACTAGGACATTCTGCACAGCAAGCCGCAAAACATTAACTGCATTTGGGTCAGCGATTTGCTGTTGTTTTGTCAAAATTGTGTTTCACAGTATTGCAAGATGAGCCTCTTCCGCATCTTCCAAGCAGAGATGGTATGAGTCAATGAAAACTAGACTCATAATCCATTGACCCACCACCGACAGTGACCTACGACTCATCATAACTCATCACACCGTGGCCGACTCTGGCCCATCATGACTCACTCTGACCCATGATTCACTCCCTCCTGTATACTGACTGAAGAGTTTACAGTTGTAATAAACCAATCCTGTAAATTATCACTAATCGGACTTTTATTTGCTACGGTTAATTGTTCAAGCATCTCTTAATTACAATACCGGTCAATCTGATCTTTAGTATATAAAATGGTAAATTGTTTTTCATGCTTTAATTTCAATTTATTATTCTTATATAATTATTTCCTTGTTGAATCACAAATACTACTGGGTGGAAATTTTAATGAAATTTTAAAGTCTCAAGTCAAGGTAAATAAGTCAAAATAAAGAAAAGATACAGTATGAAATTATGTTATGTCTCGAAAGTCAAGTACTAAGTCGTATTGCTAATCTTAAAGTTACAAATATACTGTAAAAAATCGTTATGTTATTTCAACGACATGCCTATGTGTTAACACGATTGTGTTAAAAAATAACACATACAAGTGGTTAGAACAACTCACTCTCCATTTGCAGTTGTGTGTCAAATGCCGGTAGTTGAAATGACACACAGCCTGTGTGTTAAATTAACACAAGTGTAAAATCTTCGGTTTTGTTTTCTGCGTGATTGCCAAATATGTTAGGCATCTAATTATAAAGTCTTATAAATTGAAGCTACAGACAAACACAGAAGAAAGAAATACTTAAACAAATCCAGGTATACGCAAAATTTCAAAATACAAACAGCACGATATGTTTTCAATTGTTTTACATAATGTTTCTGAAGAAACCCTAACAGGTGGCCATTTAGTTGTTCTAAATTCATCTCCCAAATTTGATGCATTTATTGCTTCTTTTTCTAAGCGATTGTGTACTGCAAGCAACAAACGTATCAACTTTATTAGATGGCAACTGTCGCCGATCATTTAAAAGTGAATATGGAAGAACTATAAAATAAAGTAAATAGGCAGTCGTTATAAAATTACGTCTACATGGCGAGGAGATTTTATCCCGAACGATTATCGTCGAATATACGCGGCTTAAAAGAGCACTCTGATTAGCCAAATTCAAAAGACCTCAACAATTTATACCTCTACAAGCGACGTTTTCTTCATCGCCTCCGTGGCCAAGTCGGAAGAGCTCGCGGCTAGTAATTGAAAGGTTGGTGGTTCGTGATCCCCGCCACTGCAGTATATTTTTTTACTTGTTTAAAGTGTTTTTTTAGGCTCAGCATAAAGTAAACACATTACGCATATAGGCGATTTAACACATTTTGGGGGAGTAATTTTGTGGTTCATTAACGCTTACAGCACGGCTGAACACCGGTTGTGTGTTAAAGACGTAACACATCCCCTTGTGTTAAACGCCAACACCGCGGGATATGTTTTGAACTAACATCGCATAGTGGTAGTCACGCTGAAACCACTGCCCTTTGTTAAAATTGAGTTGAATTAAACAACCATTTTTTACTGTGTATCAATATCCAAAAGTGCCTGAAGTTCTTTTTTCACTTACGTATACTCATCTCAGATACGTAAATAGAAACAAATGGAAAAGGAACACAAAGTAGACCTTGAAAATAAAACGTAGACAAATTCATAAGTGTTGAGAGAATACTATATACAATGCAATGACGAAGTGAGCCGGCGTATCAGGGTTGGTCATGATAAGCTAGTGAGTCAGAGTGGATCATGGTGAGTCAATGGGTCAGAGTGCGTCGGACAAGTCAGTGGATCAGAGTGGATCACGATGGGTGGTAGGTCACAGTGGGTCACGTCTTGTTGACATACGACCCACTGACCTACTCCACCTCTGCTCCCAACATTAAAATTCGGATGTGCTGCTCAGGAACATCGTGGAAGCGGAACCTCGGAATAGTTATTGAAAATGAGCTAGCCATACTAAATTTGTCATTTGGTGCCTCTGTGCAATCGGAAAAATACAAAGTTGAATTTTATGAGTGTTCTTTGAGTTGAACATCAGCCAACAAGAATTGTCGTCTGGAGATGCGCAGTTTTCTGAGTATGTGGAAAAAACAGGAAAGTTTCATGCAAGAGATTCTCACTTCAGATGAAAATGAATCTACTACAACAATAACAAATGTTCAGGACTATGGTTGAATCATGCTCAACGTACAGATGGTTTCCAAAACTCATAAAACGTGTTTTTCTTTTGTAAGAATTCTATGGTGTGAGTTGTTCCATCACGACTTCCGAAACTCATAGAAGGTGTTTTTCTGTATGGTAGTCTATGGTGGGAGTTGTCTATCAACTTTTTCTCCGTCTAACGAGGGAACCTATCCAAGTGTAACTCTGTCTTCGAGTCGAGACTATGACAAATTGAACCGGGGATCAAGTAGCATATTGTATGAAAGCTATTGTTAAATAAAAGAAGATATAACAAATCTTAACTCTCTACGATAACGCTGTGCAAACGGGAAATTGGTCAAAATGACAATACAACCTAGATCAGAAAATCTATGGCCACTCTTCTAAATCCGTTAAGCTGCGACAATAACAAAACAGAAAAACACGTTTAAAAGTGCAAGGTATTGAATTATAGCAAATTCCTCTTTCACAGAGTCGCATAACGCACCTTATCCAAGTATAAGTGTCACTTCGAATGACCAATGGACCATGGAATGTCCTAGAAGAGAAGGGATACTTTTTCAATCGCAACTGTCGTGGAGGGTGAGAAGGTGAAAAGGCAATGGTATATGCTTCGCGAATCGGGACCACAAATTCGCCGATTGCACTGTGAAATTTCTATTGGGGGATTTGCTGAACGAGAAATATGATGGTGAAGATGAAAAGGAGTGACCTTGAAGCTGTGAGGGAACTTGGAGAGGAGTGGGGTTGGAATAATGGTGCAGAAATAAAATATATCGGAGGGTGCTTTTCTAGGGCTATAGGGAATGGTCAAGAATAATATTTCGTTAAAATATAAATTTGGAAATCACTTTGATAATTGTAAACTCGGGAAAGAAAACGATAACCAAGTGGGATGGGAGACGAGCCAAAACATAGTGAACGTACCAGAACATAGTGTTTAATTGAATATTGGCACACAAAATAAACTGTGACAATACAATATTGATTTGCAGCAATATGCAATTTATTGGAAGAATGTGTGAATGAAATATAAGTAAACAAAACTATGTGCAAAAAAATAGATATACAACTTCGCATATACGTGTTGGTATATTTACAGAATGTTACTTCAATAAAGAAAATATATATTGCGCTAGGCAAAATGAAAACCAATATCGTAAAATTCAATGAAAACAGACCCGTTGCCTTTTGAACTTCTCACCCTCCACGACGGTTGCGATTGACAATGTATCCTTTCTCTTCTAGGACACGAAATCCAATGGTCATGGTTATTCTATGGTTCTTTGGTCATTCGAAGTGACACTTATACTTGGATAAGGTTCGTTGTGCGACTCTGTGAAAGAGGAATTTGCTATAATTCAATACCTTGCACTTTTAAGCGTGTTTTTCTGTTTTGTTATTGTCGCAGCTTAACGGATTTAGAAGAGTGGCCATAGATTTTCTGATCTAGGTTGTATTGACATTTTGACCAGTTGCCCGTTTGCACAGCGTTATCGTAGAGAGTTAAGATTTGTTATATCTTCTTTTATTTAACAATAGCTTTCATACAATATGCTACTTAATCCCCGGTTCAATTTGCAAATTTTGAGTTGGACCCCGTCTGTGACACTGCGAGTGCCCCGAGGACAAATTTTTCATTCAAAAAGTGCTGGGCTCCCCATATTAATTTGATATGTATTCGGTGAGTTTCCTTACCCAACCGTTTCCGAAAATTCTGACCCGGAATCCGACTTTGTAATGTGTAGTATGAAGCTCATTTTCGAACTTTTCACGCTTATATATCAGCAACGGTTGAGATCGAGGATGTATCCCTTTTCGTGTTATGTTCTTTTGGGACAAGGCATCCAACCGCCATAGTCTCGACTCGAAGTCAGAGTTACCCTTGGATAGGTTCCCTCGTAAGTGAAACCATCGACACACATACAGTGCTGAAATCAATTAAATAGAATGCAAAATTCTTCTCAAACATCCAACAATTGTCAGTAGGCAAGTCGTTGCATATTGTACGCCAATGCTCGCACATATGTCGTTTAAAGGACAGGGAATCTCACCATGGGTTGCAGTATGAGATCTTTCCTCATCCACCGTATTCCTCCGTTATCTCCCCCACTGACTACGACTTCTCGATCACTTCTTGGTAGGAGTGACCTTTCTTGATTATCTGGCGCTATAACATTTGGTTGAGGATTTCTTAACATCGCAGAGTCCAGACTTCTTTCGCCACGGAATCCAACCGTACGTTGAGCGATTGCTAATGTATGTGGTTGCAGACTGCGACTATTTGGATTAACCAAGTATTTATTTTCTTTGTATTTGGAAATGATCCCATGCCGTAAGCGTCGGTGGACCACCGATGGGCAAACTAGTGACATCTTGACAAAAATTTGCTGTCCCGCAACGACGATCCGCGGTGCGTCCACTTCCGCTTTGAAAATTATACCACCAGCGGCCCACCAGTGGCCGAGATGCGACGAAACTCCAATCAACTACAAAATTACTCCCCAAAAATATGTTAAATTGCCTATATGTGTGATTTGTTAATTTTAAGGTGAGTCTTAAAAACACTAAAAAAGTACCAAAAAGGTACCCGAGGGGAGCACGAACAACCAACCTTATGATTACTAGGCGCGTATTCTTCTGACTTCACCACGGAGGCGATGAAGAAAACTTTGCTTGCAGAAGGATAAATCGTTGGGGTTTTTATAATTTGACCAATAAGAGTGCTCCTTTAACCTTGATATTATACGCTAATAACCGTTTGAGAATAGATAAAATACGTTCTCCATGTGACATTATAACAAAAGGATGCATATCTACCGTATTTACTTTATTTCATAATTCTTTCATATTCACTTTCTAACGATCGGCGACAGTTGCCATCGAAATTCATACTATTATACGCATTTATCTCAAGATTTTTCACTTCATGATGTAGAGGCAGGGGCTACTCTTGAATCCGGAGCTCACTTTAGAAACAAATCATCGGAAAGAAATATATAATAATAACTTCATGCACATAACAGGCAATAGGTCGTGTTGGTCCCTTGCGATTCTTAACGACAAATTGAAGGAGGGAGAACAAAAATGAAATACTCGCTATTACGCGGTGGTAACTTCAACATTCCGACTGTAGATATCTGTTTCGACTTGACGAAATCCTGTTTCCAGTAGCACACTAGCGGCAATCCTTAGCAGCAATTTACTGTAATGAAACTAATAATTTAATTTACTTCCGAAAAATAATTCTGAAGAAACTATAGTAATAGAACATTTTCCAATCTTGTTGAATATCAAAATAATTAGTTAAAAGGAATCAGAGGAGGATAGAAGAATTGATACAGAAAACTGAAGAAAGAAAATAAATAATTGTGTATATAAAATTAAAGGAAGGAATAGCACTTGTTTATTGCAATGAAAATGAGGAATTTACAATTAATATGTACTTAACTGTTATGAATTTTTTGCATCAGTGTTAGGAGTATGTGCGTCACTGGTAGAAGTATGTAGGTCAGTGCTAGAAGTTAGTCAACTCTGACAGCACAATGATAGACTCAACCCCACATTATCAACAAGTAGCACCGGTGTACTTACCCATTCAAAAGAAACGGTCAGAGTTGGTCAACAAAAAGGAAGTGTCTTATTTCATGCAAAAATTGAAAGAAATTAGCTGAGAGTTTTTAATGCGTCCACTGAGACTGGATTTGACTCAGATTATTATTTGTTTCGATCTGTTTAATGTCCCTGGATGAAACTAAGTCAGTTTCGAAAGAGGCCTGCGAAATATGACGTGTCACAATTTTTTCACCAGAAACAACAGAAGTTCCATTACAGTGTTGCCGAAAAGAGACAGAAGATCATAAAAGAAAATGGTGCAAATTGGTTTTATAATATTATTTTCAAATCACAATAAATTTACTCTCAATTGTGATCCTTAAAGACCCAATACTTTTCATATAACTTGGCATAGTTTTATCTTTAATTTTTAACTACGAGCTGTGACCAAAATATAAGGTGAATAATTTTATTAGTAACAAACTTATAAGCTTACATGGAATTTGATTTAATCACCTGAAAAGTACTGTCCTTAGCTAGCAATGCACTTGAACTCGCAACGTTGAATCCATGACTGAAAGCATTTCTGAAAGGCTTTCTTTAGAGAGGCGTTCAGCTACTCTATCGTGGCCCTCTTAATGTCAGCAATGGTGTCAAAATGTCTTCCTTTAAGCACGGTTTTAATTTTTAAGAACAGCCAGAAGTCACATAGTACTATATCTGAAGAGTACAGCGAATGTGGACAGATAGAAATATTTGTCGGCCAAAAACTCGTGGATCAAAAGCAAGGTGTGGTGGACCCGTTTTCGTAGTGAAGAAGGAAGCCATTTGTTCATTTAGTCGGCGGTTAAAATGCTTATAATGACCCATACGAGATGTTTAGTTCTTCGGAGAGCTCTGGAATTGTGATTCGTCTGCTTGAGCAAATTATTTGTGCCAATTTTTGCACATTTTCATCTGTTTTTGACGTCAAAAGACGTATCGATCCTTTCTCGTTTTTAACCGACTCCTTGCTACTTTTTAATCGGTCGTATCACTTGTAAACAGTCATCAATGCCACAGATTCATTGCCATACACTGACTTTAAAATGAGCTTCTTTGGCAGTTTCTTGCAGCTTAGAACAAAACTTAATGTTGGCGCGCGACAGACACACTTAACACGTCCTCACTCTTCTGCCCTTGGAAGCCAGCTTACATGTCACAACTCGTTCAAACTCGACATTGACTTTACAAAAGGTTTAGGTCCGTTACATAGTCAAGCGGAGCTCCGCGCACCGCCATCCGCCCTCCGCGCTACGCATGCGTGCTTACAGTCATCCGTAGCTACGCTGTACGCGTCATGTGATTATATACAGGATTTTTGTCAGTCAGTGTTGCGGGTCAACATGAAAAGATCGAAACGACAATAGTGGCATCTTAATAGTTCTGTAAGAAGAGAAAACGAAGAACACGGAGAAATAAATGTCTCAACATTCATCCCTTAGTTTCTCAAAGAAGTCTGAAGGGAACTTTTGTGTCTGTGTATATAGATTTGCGAGAAGACGAGAAGAAGTACTTCAATAATTTCCGTACGTCAATTCAGTCGTTCGATGACCTAATTGAAAAAAAAAATCCATCGAAATTATAAAAATGTAGTTTAAATAGGATTCATATACACGCTCTTAAAATACAGCACTTCCCTTTTTAAAAAATTCATGATGCTGTTTTTTAACAAATGAAAATAATGAAGTTTGTACATTTGATTAGAACTTCACATCACATCACTTTTCATCCAATCAACTATTTAATAATAGGGATAAATTATTTGCCTCAATTTATCTTTTTTCATTGTCCATACTTTCATTTTTACAAAAAAATCTTTTACATATCTCGTTCCATGCCTGTTCACGAATGTCACGCTTTTTTTTATTCGTCGCAAGAAGAATCCCATTAACATGGTGTTAATTTAACCTCCGTGATAATTGAAACTGAGACTGAAATTTGAAATTTGTTGAAAGAAAGCCGAAAAATTACAATAGTCACGTACTGTTAACAATGGTACATTAGATGCACCACATGTACAGTTCCAATTAAGCAAAGACATTAATTGAAAGTTCCAATTAAACGAAGACATTATAGCTAAATTAAAAATAACACTAAAAAAATATGGAAAAAGTGTTATTGAACAGTATAAAATATTATTTAGCAACTCACTATCAAAAATAAGAAAACAAATCTGGATCAATTTTCATTTTGCTTTTGCTACCATGCACGTTTCTTTTTAGATTTTAAAGAGAAGTGGCTGCTCCGCGTGACTATGTATATGCACCCATAAGAATCAGTAGAACAATTTTGCCACGCGGGACTCCGAGCGCGGAGCTCCACGTGACTGTGTAACGGACCTTAGGCTACCAGGCTTACTAGTTGAAATAGATACAACGTCGATCGATAGATGGCACTGTGCAACTACATTCACCGTACTTTTTGATCGTACCTTGTATATGTAATTAATCGTACAGTGTTTTGTCTTCTTGCTAGTACCAACCCATTCCAGAGCTTGGAGCTCTTGAAAGTATCTCTTAGTTGCAGTATTACAACCCACAGCCCCCCAGAAGTGTGTCCTGGATCCGCCCTGGCTAGCACTGTAATGAAAAGCTTGATTACTATGTATTTCAGTATTAACTTCCTCTTAATAGGTTACGTATTATCGTAAATCACTTTTTAGCTTTAGAAAAGAAAAGTCTATTTTTCCAATTTCTCGCAAACTACACATGAGAATTTGGACTCACGCAGGACTGGATTTGGGGGAGGTGCATAGGTACACGTGCACCACCACTTTGTTGTAAATATACACTATCTAAAATGAGAAACTAACATCGAAAATAGCAACACTTTCATAAGGATTCTATACAATACAAGTATCCTTCATATTCCAAGTGTCCATGATCAAACAAATTCCTGATCTAAAGCAGCAAGCTAATTATGTAGTGAAAAGTATACCGTACAAAATCGGCTGTGATTCAGTTTGTAAAGCATTGACTTTGAATTCGGAAAGGTGTTCGACTCCCAAGACCAGACACTGAACATTTTCAGGGCAATCCCTTAGTCATACCACAGATGACTAAAGGCATGGAAAATATTCAAATTTCATTCAAATGTACTGGTAGTTATTGGTGCACACCCTGTCAGAAAATTCTAGATCCGACCCTGCACTCACCAATTACAATTTTGTTCAGCTTGAGAGATGTACGGATTGGTCTATGTCTTTAAAGATATTAGTTAAACGCTAATAATATTTGTAGAATTTTGCAGTCGAAAAAATTATTCTCAATAAGTGATAATTGTAGAACATTGTCCAACCATGTTTCTAATCAAAATTATTGAGTTAAAATTAGGGATGCACGCGAGACGAGAGTGAAAATTTTATGCGAGACGAGACGCTAGACGAGACTCAGTTAAGTCTCGCACGAGAAGTCTCGCGAGATTCTCGCAGTCTCGCAATATTTATGAATTACATTTAATTGTATATTTAGTGATTTTACATTTATTGAGTTTTCTAAGTTGAGCGTTAATGCCTCCATGAACAAAAAAGTGATTGGGGCAATAGACATTTGATGAGATTTATTATTATTCAAGGTTGATTTTCAGATTAAGGCCTTCTTTAGTTTCTAAACATCATTAAAAAAAGAAAAGCTTTGTAAATTGGAAATTTATTATAGCATCGATTTTGGACTTTATTTTGCGACACAAACACAAACACATACACGCGGGCGCGCACGAATACATGAACTTCTGTTTTTGGTCTGAAAAGCGAATAAGACTCTCTATTGCTGCAAAATGTGATATTTCTGTTGTTTCTGTCTTTTTCACATTACTACTAGCGATTAATGTTGGGGGATGGCGGAAAATCCCCTCTCGTCAAAGTTTATCCCCCGCCCGGCTCTCAGAAATAACATGATATTTTTACATGGAATAAGTATTTTTTTCTATATATTTATTGAAAACATCTCCCTATAGTTCGGAAGTTTAATTCAAACACTGGTTTGGTACGATGACACTATAGGTTTGATGGAAGATGGCAGGAATGGCCCTATATCTGTGAGTAATTTTATTTTCTAGATCTGGCAACACTATATAAGTTGAAAGCAAAAGTTGATAAAATGTGATAATGCAACATTGCTACAAGCGTGAACGAACCGAAAAAATTGGGTCGTATTGTGTTGTGAGGATTTCTATTGTTGTTTACAAGCGCTTTTTGGTGGTAAAAAACATATTTATAATGGAAAATCACCCTTCAAGGAAACGACCAAAACGTGTAAATGTTGATAGTGGCGACGATATTTTAGAAGAGCCAAATGGGGACCCAGTTGAAAGTGAAACGGATTCAGGTACTGTTTCTGCAAGTTCGAGTCTTGATCCACCCAAAACAGCAGGGCGCAAAGTAAGTTTCAGGATTACTTTGAAATTGCGACGAATGCTGAGTTGGCTATTTGTAAATTATGTAAGCCTAAAGAGATAGAATTGAAAATGCATTCTCGTAATACAACGGGGCTGAAGAAACACTTGAAAAATATCCACTAGAAAGAGTACGCGATTCTCTACCCCGACAGCGACAAAGATCAGAAGAGTAGCTGCAGGAAGGAGGATATAACAATATATTTCCCTCAGAAGAAGGAAACTAAGGTAAGTGCATAGCATACTTGACAGTGTATAAAGTGTTGAAAATTAATTATCACTATTCCCCGCGGCACTCCGGTTGCGGGCCATTGATATAATTACATAATTATGTTGTATATTAGTTATTTAGGTTAGTATATTAGTATATGTTAATTGTGGCGTCTAATAGTGAACCGTATAAGTGTAAATGAAGCTACTTTTTTTTTAAAAAAAGAGGGAATTTTTTGGTGGTAAGTTCCTCACTTATGCGGAGAGCATTCCGCGATGAATACCGCAACAAATTGCGGACCCTGATTTGAGACCACAGACATGTAACTAAAGAATAGACCTCCAACCCTTATCTTAAAAGCATTTGGCAGGATGAAGCCGGATGAAGCTAAAATTTGGTGAGGGAAGGCGGAGTACAAGGTAAGTTTGGCGGAGTTTAAATTTTATTATTTGCAGCAGTTACCTATATTTAATCCAATTACCCTCTGTACAATTACTCTTCTGTATAGTCACTGGGTAACGTACTGTACATATTAATTTCCTCCGTCAGACAATTTGTGATTTAGAGTGAGGATAGGACGTTTCTATCCGTCTACTTCCGGCTTCAAAATGCCTACAATTGGCTGTTTGAATGGCCACATTCTACCCTCACCACATCCACTTCCGACTTCAAAACGAACGCTCCAATTATCGGCCTATTCGGGGCAAAAATGTGCCCGCATGGCATACTGGAAAATATTGCTGGAGACCTCTAAGCTGGAAAACAATGTTGTATCCAACAACAATTTATGCTGGTTTGGCTGTAAATTATGCTATTAATTTGACGAGAATTAATAGTCCTGCAATCAAATTCCAGCACAACTTTTCTTTCAATTTGGAGCGGAGGGGACACAAGTTCGGATACCATGTTGAACTCTAGGTTCCATCTCCTTAGGATGTTATGAACATTCATCCCATGGAAAGCAAAGGCAAACCACCATGAATTCACCTTGCCAAGAGACTTCAGGTTAAATACCTGTCTTCGGACAGAATATCACATCATCATTCATTAACAGCCATAGAATAACAATTGCAAAATTTTGACCCAGAATATATGCGAGACTGCGAGACCATGCGAGAAAGTCTCGCGCGAGACGCGAGATGAGACTCAAAATTTTATGCGAGATGCGAGACGAGACCACATTTGCGAGACGAGACGAGACGCGAGACGAGACCAACATTTGAGACTGCGAGACGAGACTTTTCCATTTCTCGTCTCGTCTCGTCTCGCGTCCATCCCTAGTTAAAATAAATACAGAAAGATAGAAAATTAGTACAGAAAGCTCAAGAAAGAAAATAAAAGAATTGTGTACGTATAAGAAGAAAGCACGATTAGGTATTGTATGTTGTAGCGAAAATGATAAATTTATTTTACTCTCGAACAAAATACTCTTAAGAAACAATAAATATAGAACATTTTCCAACCATGTTACATATCTATATTATTAGTTTAAAATAAGCAAAGTAAGAAAGATAGAAATATTAAATACACAGAAAGAAAGATAAATAAAGAAGCGTTTATGTTAAAAAAATAGAAAAAAAAAAGAGTAATTCTAGTTTACTGTATTAAAACTGACAAACTTAGATTCACATTTTTTCTTGTAGTTTTCTTTTCCCTCTAAATAATATATACATGTTTGAAAAATAATAAGAAAAAAGAAAATATAAAAAACGGTAGCTAGACAGAGAGGTAATGAAAAGATCATACAGACGTTAGAATGAGAGATTGTTGAGATATCAGCAACAATGAGCTGTGATGTAAAGATATATATTTTTATCTTTTTAAATAATAATAATAAAAGGATATTTTTATAATGAGAAAAAGTAAAATAAAAAGTAAGTTCAAAAAAGATTTTCATTATAACGAAATCAACTATGGGTGAAAAGAAAAAGAAAAGACATTTCAGTGTGATAACCTTCATTTTTGTCAAAAGAAACGTATTTTCCTGTTCTTTTTTTCCTTTTCTTAAAAAGGACCAAAAGGAAAGACTTATTTGAAGAGAAGTTTTCCTTCTTTAGCACTGAGGATTATTACTTCTTTCCTTCTGATGTAAACAGTTGACTGCGCTTTGATTGTTGGATAAAGATATGAAATTTAATGGAGTTTTAAGAATTATTTGAACTCATTGCTTTTTTTTTTTTAACATTTTCTTTCTCCCTTGAGATATTGTAATAAATTATTTATAGGGTGTCTCAAAAGTCCCCTGACACAGAGAAACTCTGTTATTATCAGAGTTATAACAAAATGTAAAAGAGGAAACCGTCTCCAAATATGATGTTTTCAATCTAAAGTTAAGGATTTTTTTTTTTAACGGACAAGCCGTTTGAGCTGTACACTCTTCATGCGCCCAATGTTAAATGAATGTGCAACGTTGCCATTTACCTGGGTCGATAACATAAACGAATGAAGTTACTTTCGTTTACGCTAACGTATCGATGACCAGTCCTCACTTCAAACAGTAACTTCATTTACTTATGTTGTGGGTCCATGTAAATGGCAACGTTGTGTTTTCGTTTAACATTGGGGGCGTAAAGAATGTATATCCCAAACGGCTCGTCCGATTTAAAAGATTCCTTCACTTTAGATTGAAAACATCAAATTTGGAGATAGTTTCCTCTCCTTACATTTTGTTGTAATTCTGAGTTACGCTATATAATGGGACAAGAGTTGCCAACCCATTATAAGGTTATATTTTTCCAAACGCCAGATTATTAGATGTTTCAAATCAACATGCCAAATGAAAACATAAGATACCACTTGTTATTCAGTGTTGCAAACTGACGATGAATATCACAAACATCCAAAGTTTGGAAGGCTCTAACACATATACACCGCAACGGAGATGGACAGGATAATTCACATCGAAAGTACCTTAGCATGGAATAAAATGCTCTGCTCATGGTATGACTTGTTTCGAATGAATAATAACGAAGTTACCAAGGCTTCAAAATTTGATTTTTTTAAAATGATTTATTACGAAAAAATCTTAGATAAGTATCATATCTAGTTACTCGTGTGGTTTGTAATGGATGTGTAAATTGTTTTGCCGTTTACGAAACCGTTCCGACGAGGACCCGAAAGGTATAAAATTATATATATATATATATATATATATATATATATATATATATATATATATATATATATATATATATATATATATATACGCTTTATTTTGGCTTATAGAATAGTGCCCTGGAGTCCCTGGGTACCATTTTTACCCGATGTATATGTATATAGTGCTGTACCGATTTTCATGATTCTTGGTAGACGCGTGCATCCTGACCTAACTTATATTCTTAGTATATTTTTAGTTAATGGGGTAGAAGGGGTGAGAGGAATATTTGCAAAAATAATCAAGAACTACCGATATTAATGACACGTACACAGTTTTCAGGTTTGTTGAGATTGTGTCAGATTGTTGAGACACTCCAGATGCAATTTAGGTCCCAATTCATCTCCAATTAGCAAGGGTGCATGAAGGATGGGCTTAGGTAAAGGTGATGTTTAATAATTATCAAGAACGATAGTATTAGTGTGTTATCTATAATTTTCGGGGATCGCTTAGGTGAATAGTGACAGCCCGGGGACATTTAAGTCCAAACTCATTATCCTTCGGTATGGAGATGTGAAAAGCGTGGGAAGGGGATGGGATGTGAAAATAATCTAAAAACAATCGATACTTTTGTCGACTCCACCGTTTTCAGAGTAGCTGAAATGAATAGTGGACATTCCAGATGCCGTTTAAGTTCAAATTCATGGCCATCGAAATGAGGGCATAAAGGATTTGGGTAAGAAATGGGTGACATATAAAAATAATCAACAAACCAAAAACCCATAATTTTGGAGTTCACTAACATGAATAGTGGTACTCCTGATACAGTCTAAGTCCAAATTCGTTCTTTTGCTGCATAAGAGTGAGGCATGTTAGTGGGAATGGATGACATGTTAGAATACATGAATAGGCCACATAAATGTCGAATCCATGGTTCACGGGGTCGCTGAGAGGAAAAGTGATACACCCGATGCCGTTTAAGCTCAAGATCAAGCCATCGGTATGAGCATGTGTGAGCTGATTGGTGACAGTTTCAATGACTATTTAAGTCAAGTTTAAGTTTCAAATTGAATAAATCTTATTCTTCGCGTACATATCAGGTGTACTTGGAATCGTCAGGAGCGGAAAGGCCGAAGATCATTTCTGTATTTTCAAATATTTTGCAGAAACCTAGTTCTTCCCGTGCAAAGAGCGGGCATTTCTGGTAGTCATATGTAAATATTTGATTAATAACCCTATACTGTGGTAGACAGACGGAGTACTTTACTTTTGGAGATGAGTTCTTTCGGATGATTTTCTAAATAATGATCAGACGGTTTTATTCTTTATACAGTATATAAATAAATGTTCCATTAATAATCTGACAGCATGGCGTAACACATTTTTCCTGAAAAATTCATAACGGGTAGATTATTCTTTGGAGTAAGTTTTTTAGATAATCTTCTTAGGAATTAAATTTCTCGGCTCTCGGAATTTATGGCTGTTTACGCCATCAAGTATGAGTAATGATGTGTCTCGGCGAACACATTGCCCGGGGAATTGGGGAAGAAAGGAATGGGAAAGGAAGAAAGTGGCCTAGAACAGTTATGTGAAGTACTCTCCCTGCATTTGCCTGGTGTGAACGAGGAAAATCTCTCTCAGGGTGGATGCCCTGAAAAAGCTATTATACCTTTCCGACTGAATGTCCTAATCAGGAATCAAAGTGGGATCGCTCACACTACGCTACTGGGGACCACGGGACGATTTTCTTAAAAACGACTGAAGTAGTTTTATCCATATTTCATGAATAAATACTTACTAATAAGCTGACAATATTTCGTAAATCATTTGAGGACCTTGTTTTCTAAAGGAAACATTTCCACAATAACTATAATTTACTGTAAAAATAAAGGAACGAGGTGGATAGTTTTCATTTTAGTATAAACTAAGTTTACATTATGCTTTCTATCAAAAATTTCCCATTTGTATAAAACATGTTGCATGATCCGACAGATCTTACTCCAAAGATTGAAAAATCGTTGAAAACTGAATTTCGAAAATTATCTAAATGTTCACTTTTTGAAAACAAGCTCTTCATTTGTGCTGAAAAACACACAAGGGATAATTTTTCTTGGGGGGAGGGGAGTTCTTCTGAGACGATTTTCTCAAAAAAAGACTCAGGCGATTTTGATTATCTTATATATAAAAGAGAACGCACAAATCCTTTGTTCCCTCATCACGCTAATACGGCTGAACCAATTTCTTTCATTTTTGGGGGGTTATTAGGATTTGGACCCTAGATGGTTTTCATCATATCACTTTAATTTTTAATTACCAGTGTCTTGAGATAATTGACCATTCAAGTGTCCATAACGTACAAATCCTTTGTTAGTTCATCATAGGTAAAAATAAACGTATTTATATGCAACCCGCATGACCGTGTCACTCGGCGGGTTAACATAAATGACAGGCGATATAATGTTAACATTTACTGCAATCTACTATGGTTTTTATCATATCACTTGAAAGCGAAAAAGTAAAAATTATCTAAGTAACAACGTTTATTGCGTTCCGGGGTGACCGCAGCGAAGCGGGGCGGGTTAACATAAATGACAGGCGATATAATGTTAACATTTACTGCAATCTTCTATGGTTTTTATCATATCACTTGAAAGCGAAAAAGTAAAAATTATCTAAGTAACAAAGTTTATTGCGTTCCGGGGTGACCGCAGCGAAGCGGGGTGAACGCTGCTAGTATTTCATAAATAAATATTTAATTAATAACCCTAGAATAAGGGATAAAGGGATATTCTCATGCAAACACTAACAAGGAATAATTTATTTATGCGGGTCAGTTTTTCTTTATAATTTCTTCAAATCCCACATATGCAATTTTGTTGATATTTAATAAACAAATATTGTATAAATCGCATTAATATACTGTATGACATGTCATTTCTTATTAAAAAATCTCTTTGGACGAAGCTTTCCGAAAACGACTTATAACATTGAAATCAAAAGTAAATATTTCAGTCATAATTACAACATAACATGATTTTGCTTAAGAAATTGAAGTGAGAGTCTTTGGTGTCGTGGCCTTTACCTTTTCGTTGTAAAGGACCTTGTGTAAGTTCTCGTCAAAAATAAAAGTTCTATTTGCCTCGCTTTTTTGCTGTATTCCTATAGATATAAAGGCAACTCCTCAGGGAAAAAAATATTTCGACGACACTGATAACGATTTCAAGAAAGTAGGGCTAAAATATCGCAAATGTTTATAATGAAGTATATGGGAAACTACATGTTACATTCGGATTTTTGTAGGTACCGCCCACAACTTTGAGATCAATGATTTGCACATATGATGTGCATCAGAATACGGGACAAATAATAGGTAGAAACGAAAGTGGTGTTATGTTTCCTTTGGCTAATACAGGGTGTTGAAATTGGGCACCATCTGGTAGTTTATTAGACTGTATGAGAGAGTATTTGGTGGCTGGGAATTGTATTACGTACCATCATCGCCTCCTAAATGCAGATCAAGATGATGTGGTGTTCCTCCCAAAGGCAGGGCTGTGACCCGAAGGTCGCTGGGCAAGGTGAACCCACGATGGTTTGCCATTGCCTGCCATGAGATGATGACGTCCGAAGGATGGAACCGACAGTTGAACAAGGGATCCAGACTTCCTCTGTCCCCACCGGGAATCGAACCTGAGATCTCTGGAGTACAAGTCGAAGAGCTTATCCATTCATCCACCAGGGACACATTCTTACAAATAAAACCATTGTCATACGATGATATTTAATATTACGAAATAGGCAGAAAAGAAAGTGTTTGGATCTGTTTCACACACGCACACACACATACGCAGACACACAAATAAGGCATCGGAAACATAAAGATCACAAAGTGTCAAATTCTATGGGAATGGACAATATTGTCCTTAGATGTGAATGACAACACCACGATTAGTGGTCAAAATGTGCAGCAGATCTTATAACCAAAGTTAAGTCATCCCTGGATCTTCATTACCGTGTATGTCTTTAGTGTCGAGAAAAATACCACTTAGGTGCAAAGCTGGAAAATGAACAGTTTCATAACGAGCAACACCAAGATTTCAAAGAACGAAAGCCATATGCGAGCAACATCCGAGAACACGAGCTCTACTGGGGCATTTGCAGTACCATCCAAGAATATTTTTCTGGATCATATTCAATGAAAAGTGTGTACTGCAAACTCTGTACATGTCGAGATTGAATTTTTAACCTGAGGATGTGTGTAGTGGTATGCAAATGGAACAGTGCAAAACTACCATCAGATTTCATGTGCTCCGCTGCATATGCGTGAGCATTTTGGATTTGATAAATTCCAAGCGTGATTTTGAATAAGTCTTCTTCTGTCAATCGAGGGAAGTCAGTAATTGACGATCCGTCACACGGTTCCCAAATCTTTGCTGAGCGTTTGTCAATATCACCGAGGATGTCTGTAGTTTATTTTGTAGTTCGTATGTTAAACGAGAACGTGATAAGATTTCAATACTTTCGTCAGACTTTTCTGGTGCATCGTTGGTCAATGGAAGCGCAAACTGATTCTCTAAGGCACCTGCAATGAGTAAATACTTGCGTAAGTAGGGAAGAGCTGCAACTGGAACCCTATCCCTAAAGATCTTGTACTTCATTTTGAGATGGCCATTTTTCGCTTCTACACACCACCTGCCCTTTGTGACAATACGGGATTGGTTTGCAGCCAGGCAGTCGTTCTGCTTCTTTCCCTTTTCTAAAAGACATGGCATTTTCGCAATGATCCTCGCCTCCTCCAACACCGTCATGGAATCTCGGAATCCCCTATCAACCAAAACAGTACCCTGGTTGTAAGAGCTGGCTTAAACCATTTGCTGTGTCGGCGAACATAGAGTTTGTAATACTAGCATCATTATTTACACCAACATATGGACCAACAATGTCAACAATGTACCCGTTGGGTGTAACGATCATCATGGGTTTCACTAAAGTACATCCTTTTTGCACACTATACAGAAGCCTTTGCAGAGTATAGTTCGTCGATTTTTCGGTGTAAATGTATGATCCGTCAAAGACTAAAACCAGCTTGTCATCCCCTACCCCATAAAGTTTGCGGACCCAAGCTGGAACCTTGCTCAGAAGAAACGAACAAGATAAATGCTTTGAACCCAATTTGAACCCAATATGGGCGGTACAAACTGCCTCATCAAAGCCTGTCTGACTGATTTCAAAGCATTTGACACACTTCCGTGGCATGGATATCCAAATATTGCTTCCAGAAAGTCATTACAAAGATCATGCCTGAGTTTCATTAACAGCATGCCCAGTCTGGTTTCAACGCTTGTAACACTGCTGTTATGTAAGGTGTCACAGAAGCTGCACAGCACAGTCAACTGTTCATTGTTCAATCTCGTGAACTCTACTAACAGTTCTTCAGGAATTTCTGCGAGGTTTACCTTCATATGCACAGGCACAGTTGACGTATCTTCAACGTTGTGGTACGATCCCTGACTACCCATTTCTAGTTGTTTCTGCACACTTCTCACATAAGAACTTGCCTTTATGTAGCATGTTGTACATAGTACTGTTGACGGGCCGAAGCAATAGAATGACTTACCTTTGCTCCCACGCATGTAACTAATCGCTTGTAAGAACTCACTTCCACACACCGGGCGCTTTCTTTGCCCTCTAAACCATAGTTCGCACACGGAACATTGCCGATGTTTATCCGTGCTTCCACCCGAAGCCATTTGTCACACACGTCACCAAATTGTTTTGAAATGAATAATATGGCTTTTGCGTTACACGTTTCCACACTGGTGAAACCTACCAGAAAATAACACCAAATAGTATACAACAACAAAGTTTGCATAAATGTCGCAAGAAACAGAACAACAAAAGTCACAGGACAAAAGCATGCAGGAATTGCAACTTCTTGCAGGCACAATGAAGTAGGCACAACACACGAATCGATCATCACCTACTTGCAGTCACTAAAGACGAGTAAGCTACTACAGAAATCAACACCTCCACAATGACGCTTCTACTTTACTTCCCTCAATAGAGGTAGCCTCGCAACAGACAGATAGCGAATAGGAAGCGAATGTTTGCATATACACAACTTCAAACGTCCGGATCGGTCAAACAGAACATAATGCCACTGACGTTTTCAACTATTATTTGCCCTTTACCCTGATGTACATCATAATATGACAATGGTCTTATATGTCAGAATATGTCCCCGGTGGATGAATACATAAGCTCTTCGACTTGTAATCAAGGGATCCCAGGTTCGCTTACCGGACAGAGGAAGTCCGAATCCCTTGTTCAACTATCGATTCCATCCTTCGGACGTCCTCATCTCATGGCAGGCAATGGCAAATCATCGTGGGTTCACCTTGCCCAGCGACCTTCGGGTCACAGCCGTGCCTTCGGGAGGAACACCACATCATCTTGATCTGCATTTAGGAGGCGATGATAGTACGTAATACAATTCGCAGCCACCAAATACTCTCTCATACAGTCTAATAAACTACCAGATGATGCCCAATTTCAAGACCCTGTATCAGCCAAAGGAAACATAACACCACTTCCGTTTCTACCTATTATTTGTCCCGTACTCTGATGCACATCATATGTGCAAATCATTGATCTCAGAGTTGTGGACGGTACCTACAAAAATCCGAATGTAACATGTAGTTTCCCATATATTTCATTATAAACATTTGCGGTATTTTAGCCCTCCTTCTTGAAATCGTTATCAGTGTCGTCAAAATATTTTTTTTTCCTGAAGAGTTGCTTTTATATCTATAGGAATACAGCAAAAAAGCGAGGCAAACAGAACTTTTATTTTTGACGATAACTTACACAGGGTCCTTTGTCGTTGAATATTTACTTGTAAGCGACTTCCTTATGTTCAGGTTGTCTTTCGTTCATTTTCGTTCAGTTCTTGTTTTCTGGCTTCGCGGATCATGGTCGCTAATGTTCTCATCTTTGTTGCAAGCGATCCCGGGTTCGATTTCCGGTGTGGACAATCGGTCGAAAAAATGTAAAAGCTTTTTCATGTCAGGCAACCTAAGTGAGATTTTCCTGTGTTTTCCTCATTCTCACTAGGTAAATGCCGGGATAGTACCTAGCATACAGGTTCGAGACTGCTTCCTTCCTTCCCTTTCCTTGGATAGTGTGACGCCGTGGAACGTCGTCCCTCATATGTGTGACGGGCTAGCATGACCATAGATGCCGAAAGCCAAGAAATCTAATTCCTAATCTTAATCCATAGTTCTTGTTTAGTTTTTGTTTTATTGTGATTTTTTCTTATGAGTCATTGTGTGTAATTTATGGTATTTACACAAAGTGAATGTTGTCGGGCTGGATCTTTGAAAGAGTTGGCTATGGCTGCAATTTCATATATGTGTGATGACAACTGTGCTGCGCTTCAACTATTTACGTACTTAGCCCGCTGTTCATCAATGATTGGTATTTCGTTTGGCCGGCAGATGAATCCGCTTAGGGACAATAAAGGTTAATTCACACATGTCATGCCGTGCCGTCGTACATCACTTCGCTTAGTTCTAGTCAACTTCGTGTCGCTTTGTGTGGTCCGAAGAAAACCGAAGGATCGCGGATGACGAGCCACGACCGAGCTGATTTCTCTTCAAGGTTGCCTGTCGGGACACGGCATGGAAACGACACAGGCGCTTGTTATGTGTGAATTAAAAAGACAACCCAATGGATTTTCAATGTAAAGTCTCAAAATAAATTTTGTAGACCACGGTACGGACAGGATACACCATGAGAACGGCACGCTATGTGTGAATTAACCTTAAGTACTGCAGTACAACTGAAGGTAGCTTGCATTTAGGGATCCTATATTCGTTAAAATAAAAAGGCTTTGAAAAAAATAGTATCCCCTTGCAACTGAATCACTTAAAAATCCTATTTGTAATAAAATTTGAAATTATGTATAATCAGAAATTTTTGAAAATTTATTTTTAAGGTGTTTGGTTTAACAAATCTCGTTTATATATTTACCCAATCCGTCCGTGTGTCCGCCCGTCCGTTCATCTGACAGACAAAATAATCTCAAGAACTAATTAGTGGATGACTATAAATTTTAGCCAGGGTGTGGAGAGTCATGGAATAATTAATGGAAGGGAAAAAATAACTGGACACTGTAGAAGTCAACCATTTCCGATTTTAACGTTGTCCGCTGTAGAGTAAAAATAGTTATATATTACAAGAAGCGGTTTTCTGCAATCAATTAAATACTCCAATAATATATTCCATCACCACTCTATTCTTCCTCTGCTAGAACTAGAAATGCTAGAGATCTACTACTACTTCCGGTTTCAATACTCAGAGATTATCACACCATAGAAATAAAACTTCTTCGCGTGCTGTACACGTGACAGTGCTACTTGTTATCTCCTCTCGCTGTAACCCGAGATATTCCAGCGGTTAATATCGATAAGTGCAAAAGTTTTAAGAAGGATCGTAACACTATTGGATTGCGACGATTTATGAATGACTTACATGTCGTTTGTTATTCTTTCTGATAAAACTGAAGTGTGTAATTAGTTTCGAATATAATTTGTGTGTATTCATTGTACAGATCAGTGATAAGCAATTAATAGTGGACTACGGGTTAGGACAATATAATAACCATAATTGGAAGGTTATTATCCTGGTCTCACTGGGACTATGGTTCATTGAATGTGCGTAAGTAATACAATGATCAGTTCTGTTTCTAGTTTTAATATCGCTAGGCCAATTAAAGCTTGAGGTGCAAACATTTAAAAGTAATTCAATGAAACCTGCACTTTTTTCTTTACAAAAAATGGCTCGAAACTAGCGGCATTACTCTTCAGAATGGATATAACAACTGAACTGTTAAAGAAAATAAACTCCAGTAAACATACCAGAGAGAATATGGCGAAACTTATGGGTAATGAACTTTTCACAGTAAGAAAAGCTATAAGTATAATTTTATTATAGGCAACCAACATTGATTTGCTATTGTGCAGGTTGCATAGAACCTAGGAAATGTTATAGATTTCAAACGGGATATTCATAACCATCGTTACTTCTTAAGATACTATCGGATTCACTCCATTAACGAATTCGGCTGAGATAAGCGCTCTTGCAATCTTTCTCAAAAATAAATTTAAAATCCGTTTTCGTTCAAGAGTTGTCGTATGAACGAATGCACAATCTTACAAATCCAACGGAGTGTTCCTAATAATTTTACAGTTAAAAGTCATTTTTTTTTAAATTAGGTATTCCATGATGAACAATTACATTCTTTCTGTTGCACTTTAACCTACAAAGAAAGGAACAAAGTTTGTATTTTCATTCGCGGGCCAGAGTTTAGTCATCACTGGTATAGATAATAAGCCTGAGAGAAATTTTGCTTGGAGAGGCCATTGTGGATAACAGAGTAAGATGTTTTCCCGTTTACTTTTTATCAGAAGCTTCGTATGACTTTGAAACAATAAGAACATCAAATACAACTTTTGTTTTTTCTCGTGTTAAACTTTTTTTTGCAAGATACTCTATATTAATGCCATAAAATCTGAATATTTGTATTACAAACGCCAAAACTAACAGTTTAACTTAACACAATTAAGAAAAGAATCAGCACAAATTAGAAGTTCAAAAAGTTTCAGTATTTCGCCAGGGAGTAAAATTTCCAGAGCAATCTTTAAGGAGTCCTCTTGCCGCCATCTTATGACAGAAAAAGAAGGGTGTAAATGAGGAAAGTTCTCGCTTTCCTTGAAAAGTAACTTTCTTTGTTCAATAAATATTATACAAATAAGAAAACTAAAGCTGGTGATGATTGTTCAGTTAAAAGAAAAAAAGAGGGGAAAACTTTACCATTGCGAGAACATATTTTCTGTTTTTTTTCTTTTTCAGAAGAATCCTTAGAGAGAAATATCATTTTAAAACAAAGAAATGAAAATAAGTAAAACCACCTAAGGGACCGCCACTTGAAAACGTAACGTGTTCTTTTGAGATCACCGTTGCTACGTATAATCAAGAGTCTCCTAGGACCAAGAAAGTTCTTAAGTTTACTAGCTGGAATAGAGCGTGTGAAGTTGTTACGAAAGAATTGCCGTGAATAAATAGAGGTGCCAACGAACTTCAGAGTTCGTACATTGTTTTAAGATTTCTCATTAACCATCTACAGGCCAACAGTACTGTACACGGATGAAAACAACGAACTTCTTCTTCTTCTTCTTCTTATAATAATAATAATAATAATAATAATAATAATAATAATAATAATAATAATAATAATAATAATAATTATTATTATTATTATTATTATTATTATTATTATTATTATTATTATTATTTTCTCTGTTTATGTGCCCACACCACAGCCCTAGTGGGTAGTGTGTGCGCTTTTAGTACATGTGGTCCGCGTGAGTGATCCGACAAAGAAGTTTATTCATAGTTCCATTGCCAAGAGCCCCAGAAGGTAGACGTTACCTAATAGGTGTAATAGAAAGTACTCGTCAAGCCCTATGTAAAGGTGCTGTTATTTTGGGTCTAAAGCCTCAGGAAGTTGGTCAAAAATGGGTAGTAAACGTAAATGGGTCAATGATGATTTACAGAAACTCAGAGGTTTTAGGAATGAAATCAATATAGGAATAAGAGAAGTATGCAATCGCATTTAGCATATGTGAGAAGCATCCATAGCGGATAACGCTAAGCTGAGATATTGAAATAGGTGATGGGTCCAAGATTTGTTCAAAACTAGACATCTCGAAAGAAAACAAGGGTAGACGAAATAAAAACTATGTCTACTATAGAACCTTTAAAGAGCTTGTATATGGCTTGTTTCAAGGAAACTTTAGGAACAGGATGAAACTAGTGAGAGAGCATTCTTCTCGTTGTAAAAACCGGTTGGAGATCATATGGATAGGGAGGTTCGGATTCCACTTTACACTGTAGGTTCACGTCTCATAGAGCCTCGCTGCTGCAAAAAGACGTTATATTATCATCAAGCAAGCAAGCAGGCAACAAAGATGGAAATATGACTGGATTTTTGAAATGGTTTGGCAGCAGTTTTGACATGGTGAAGAATGATGTGTCACTAGTTTCACATCGTTCCTGAAGTTTCTTTAAAACAAAATACCGGTACATGTCCTATGTAAGCTCCTAAAAAGTTCTATACTAGAGACATTTTTTCTTTCGTCTACCTTCGTTTTCTTTTCGCGATATCTAGTTTGAAAAAAAAATCGACTCATCACCTATGTCATGTATTTATTTGTAACACATAATTTCTACAGAGCCAAACTCCATTTACAGAGGAACATGTATTAAAACACACACATACACAATCGTTTTTCACTCAATATATATATATATATATATATATATATATATATATATATATATATATATATATATATATATATATATATATATAGAGAGAGAGAGAGAGAGAGAGAGAGAGAGAGAGAAAAAAAGTTATATATACAAGGAAAAATACAAATTAAATAAACAAAATTAAAATAATAAAATAATAGTTGTATAAATATTAAGAAATTGATAAATAGTCTCCAGTATAAGTTCAAACTCATAGAGAAACTTCTTATTTAATTCGTTGTTATTCCTTGCATAACATCTCTTCAAAATATTAGTTTCGAGAATACTCAAACATATAGAAATAGGATAACAGATGCCAAAATCCAGAACGATTATACTAATAGATTGAAATTTTTACAAACTCTAACTCTGGAGAACTCCTGGTGGATTGTAATATGAGATCTCTTTATGTTAAATATCAAATTCTTATGCAATAGTCGTTTTGATATATTGACATTATGATATTGAAGTAAATTATAATTGTCTGCCACTGATTTTACTGTTTCGTACAAAACAATATATTTGTTAATTATCTACTGTAGAGAGAATGAATATCAAATTTACGTAAAAGAGAATAGTAAGGGATCTTATTTGTAGTCGTTGACATATGATAAAATTTTAAATAAAAAAGATGTTCCAAAAAAGTTTGAATCGAACACGTTCTATGTTATTTTACTTGTAGTTTATGAATAGGGTCCCAAAGAACAAAACAATATTCCAGCTTACTCTTAATTATTGCTATAAAGAGGTGTTTTAAAGCTCGGATATTACGTAGATTTCTTGTATTCTTCACTTAAAGCCTTAGAGGCCTGTACGACACTGTAATCATTTTATTTATGTGATATAATACACCTGAATCATTAATTGAATATACTATTTTTAACGTTTCATTATTAATCTTATACTCAAAAGACGGATAATTAATTTTAACTAAAAACGTTATAATATTACACTTCCTAATATTAAAATATAATTTGATATACCATTGCAGACAAGTATGATTGTCAACTGGCAGTTCGTAGAGATCATTATTATCTTTTATAGCTTTAAATATTTTAATGTCATTTGCATATTAGTGTAGGCAAATTAGACAAAATGGTGGAAAATATTCATAAAGAGACAACAATTTTCAGAGATGTATTAAATAGTGGTCCAATCAACATACTAAAAGTCCCGGGAAATCCGAGTGGAGCTTCAGCCTCCATATTGGAAAATGGCCGCCGAAATTTACTTTTTTTCGTTATGTCGTACACAATACGCCATAAAATCGTCAGACAGAGATAAAAGTCAGTTTAATTGTTCGGAATAGTGGTTAAGTCAATATACTAAAAGTCGTGGGAATCCGAGGGGAGCTTCAGCCGCCAATATAATATAATAAACAATTCATATATTTTATAGTAGGTGGTAAATTATTAATTAATAATAAAAACCAATGGGTCGAAGTTTGAGCCTTGCGGTATACCAGAATGAGGTACATAAATAAAAGATTTTACAAATTTATAGTAGGGGAGATATGTATGTTCTACCCCACTTTGCCCCTTCCACCCCCTAACTGCCCCAAAAATTTATGAAGCCGCCACTGACCATTGTACTTTAACACAGAAGGATACCCCCAAGTGAGATTGAATATGCTTTTATGACATTTAAAATCATAAAAACTTAAATCTAAAACTTATAACTAAAACTATACTACATATAATTACATCTACTCCTCTTTTATCTTACAATGTCCCCAAGCTAACGTATTTACACCATCTCGTAGTATATATCTTTTATCGTCTGAGGAATCTAATGCTAGCTTATGAACGGTTATGCTATATATATCGTGCTTATAACTTCTAATGAGGTTTATGTCTTTATACGTTTTAACATTTTTAAATAAGCTTTCTTTATAATCATCAAACTGCAACTCCTTAGCAACTACGCATTTAGTTACTCCTTTAGCTTTTTCTTTTGTTTATTTTCTACTCTATAAGCATACATCTTTGATCTCAATCCAATAAACTCTGTCATTATCTTACCTTTATTCTCATCTTTCATCTTACCTATTACTTTTTTGTTTATTAGTGGTAGTCCATATATGTTATTTTCCTTGTATTCACTCGTGTCAAACTGGTCAATTATTTCTGCTATATCTTTGTAAAAGTCTTCAGTCTCAATCTCATATATAAAGCTATCGGTATCCATATAACATAAATCTATATTGTTTCCATATTTCGGCTTCATCGTGTTATAGTGAAAATCATACATTAATAGCTTCGATAGTTCTAACACACTCATACCAACATATATTGGCTTATTAAACGTTAATCGCTCTTTTTTCATATGTATAGCACACAAGTTCTCACTAAATATTGTTCTGTAATCAAAGTTAGGTTTAGCAATTAATGCTTCTACCCTCTTAGGATCACATTCTAATTGTATGGGCTGCCTCTTTCTAATATTTTCCATTGTTTTTCCGAATACCGAGTTATTCATGAGCTTATAAAAATCTTTTTCAAACTCATTTTTAGCTTGCGTCCTCATCTCTGTATTTAAATCAATGTATTTCTTTAGCCAGTTTGATTGTTTAAACTCTAATACCCTATGCACTTTCTTCAACCTCATTCCAAGTGACATATAAAGTTTTAAGTTTCTATAGTGAATTACATATCTTTCCTTATTGTAAAGCGTTGTTAATAATTTCGATTGTTTTGAGCCGGGTGGACACATGTTCTCTGGAGCTAATGGTAAATCAGAATGCTTGTTATGTAAATGCTTTGGATATTCTAAATCTACTTCTAATATGTAGCCAGTTTTTGAATCATCTGGAATGTTCATTATATCTATGTAAGGTTTAACCCACTTAAAGTCTTTATAAGGCATGTATTGACTCATAGCCCATCCATATAAGTTGTTTGCGTCTAGATATGCTAGGTATGTTGAACACGCATCCTTATTATAATCTTGCATATATTTGTTGTTAGCTTTTACATATCTTTTGCTACATTGTGAGATTCCTCCTCGTATACCCTTTTCTAACATTAGTATTTTATCATAATCAGTCAACATTTCTAAGTTAATTTTAGTCATCTTTAACATTGCATTCCACCTGGTGCTGTATAATACCAAGCAGGATCTAATCCATATGCCTTTAAACACACATCTCTAAAGTTTTCAAATATATCTGTTAATTGAAGGAAATCTGTTTTGTTATAATGTTCAGTTAAGTCCTCCAATAACTCTAGATTGAATTCTTTACAAACTCGTACATGAAGCTTATGACGTTCAGGACTCATTTTTTCTCCTGTTAATCTGTTTGTAAATTTGTCTGGAGATAATGGAACAGGTTCTTTCAATTTTTCAAATGAATCAACATAATCATATGGATAATCACCTTTAGTATTAACTAGATCAAGTTTATCAATCGGGAAAAACTTTAATGTTTCTCGAAATTGTTCTGGCTTTAAATTCTTTGTTAACTCTGCTAAACTCTTTGACATAAATCTAAATGAATCAACAAATCTTAAGTTTATTCCATCTTTTTCTGATCCTGCTTTTACATATTTTTCATATGTTATGTACCTTTCCTCATTATTAGCGATCAGTTTAATTTTCTGTGTATCATAAGCTAACTCCTTAATAAACAAATGCGTATCATAGCCAGTTAAGTTGTGAAGAAATACAGGAACAAAGTTGGGATTTTTATAGTTTAAATTGCAATAACTGTGAGCTGCACCTCTAAACTTTCCAGGTAAATGATCATGATCTCTTACCTTTGCTTTATTTTTATTTATCTCATACAAACATTTTTTTAAGTCATGCTTCCATTCTTCTATTTTTTCACTCATATCATCTTTATTCTTGTAGAACTGTATTTTCTTCTTCAGTATATTTATTTTTTTCTCAACAGCTGGTGGTAAGTCATTCAAGTTTTTCTCACATATATGACAAGTATCCGAATTGTTATAAACTTCTATTTCCTCCTCACTAAGCGGGGTCATATTAACTACTCTGTTATATATTTTCATAATTTCTATTGCTTCTTTTTGTAACATTTCAATAAATACTTTCGCAGCATCTGGACCTATATAACTAACAGGGGCTTTGTAGTCTCCATTTGAATACTTGACATAGTAACAAAAACTCATTGGCTTATGCTATTGATATTTTACTGTTTTACTACAATTATGCTCTATTTTTAACTTACATAAGATACATTCAAAGTCAGCAATTATTGTAAATGGAACTCTTAATGATCGATTATAGTTTTGAAACTTTATTTGATTGTCATATGGTTTAGGAAGTTCTATTCTAACAGCCTCATGCTCTTTACAATATAGCTCATGGTTTTGCAACTGCTTCTCATTTCTAAAGTGCCTTGTTAAACATCTGTCACAAAAGTATAACTTCTCAGTATGTTTTGTCACTTGACTTCTTATTAATCGTGATAGGTCTTTTATCCAACAAAAATGATTGTTTTTTCATCTTTTACATATAATAAATTGATATGAGTTTCCTGCTTATTTTTTGTGATTTGAAGTGGATATACATTATAGTTCTTGTCATAGCTGTAAACATTGATGGAGATATTACTTCTTTTTTCAAATTTAACTATATCTTTTAACTGTACAGGAAACTCAATACCATTACAATATTTCTTTTGTAATTCATTAACAAGTTGCTTATAATGAGAGGGTCTTTGAGGATTTTTTGAAACGGTTTGATCAATAGGTTTTAAATAGCTTGCAATAGAGTATAAGAAACATTTATTATCTTTATTTTGAATATTTATTACTGCTTTCTTATCTTTAATCTGCTTTGGAAGTTCAATATAGGAAGAAGCTCTTAATGGTACATACTTATTTAATCTGATTTCTAGGTGTTTAATTTGATGTAACGTCCATCCTGATCCTCGGCCTTGAAATTCTTCCATTTCTCTACGAAGTTTTTGTTTTGCATGATGTATGTATTCACTTAAGTCAGTTGATTCTAATATTCTCTCGTTTGATGTTTTGAAATTGCGCTCTTGTATTTCTTTATCTTTAATATAGTCACAAATGAAAACAAGGTTAACTTTAACAGGGTGAAATTTTAATTCCTCTTTGATTTTGTTAATAGCAACTCTTCCACTTGTATCTAAAAATTTTATTGGGTCTTTATATCCTCCGGTGTTTTCGACTTTAATGGTTTGTAAACGCTTCTTGAGTGCTGTTTCTTCTAATTCAACTTTGTTGGGTATACGTGCTGGCTTCGGTTCTTCAATTACTTCTTGTTTAAATAGGAATATATTTCTAATCTGCCTCCTGCTTTGTTCATCATCATGTTGTTTAAGAAGGTCTATCAGTTCTGCTTTTCTTAATCGGGAATATCTTCTGATTCCCCTCTCTTTACATTGTCGCTTTAACTCTACTACAGTAAATTTATTATAATTATTCATCCTATTTATTATATAGAAAATCTTCAATTTTTACCTTCGTCGGATTATTTCAGTTCATTTTCATTTGTCCTAGTACAACGATTAACATTGTACACCCCTGCCATTGTCTACATATTACGCGTTGTATTAGAACACGGCTTTCATGGGAATAACCCATCAAAGTCACATATACACATATTAAAATTAAATCATTTTTCTAAACTTACTCATCATCATCATCATCATCATCATAATCATCACTACCATATTTATATTCATCATCACTACTCAAATCAGATGTTTTTTGCTGTGTTATTAATAATTCTTTTTCCTTTAACAGTATTTGCTTCTCTAGTAGTGCTGCTAAGAGTTTAAGATCATGATGAATTAGTTTAAGTCTATCATGTAATAAATCAAAATGTGCCTCCATATTTGTTATATAGAAAACCATAAAAGTTGTTACCTTTACAAATATCTAAACACACAACTTATTGTTAATTGTCTCTTATACTCAAAAACAAATCAACAACAAACTCATCGTCTTCTTCTTCAATATTTACATGACAACCATACGAAACAACACAGCTGTATTTTTCTTTGACTTTGTTTAGGAGGTTGACCGAATTTGGATCTTTGGTTTCTGATAACACTGACATGCTTGGGTACTTTTCTTTGAGACACTGAAGTCTTGCTTTGATGTTTCGCTGCTGAACCCTTCCAACCCAATATTTGTATGACTCGTAACGCCTAACCTGATCGTGTTTGTCTGTGTCGTACTTGTCTACTATGTCTTGAAGCTGACCAGCCGTGAGGTTCTTTTTAATAATAACTAGTTTGTGTACTTTCCCTGGATCTTCTGTATATGATGCTGCAACTGTTTTAAGATAATCAACTTTGCTTTCTAGTTCTTGATTGTACAATCGTAATTGCACCATTTGTTGTTCTATCTCTTCTACTCTTGATTGTAACTCTTCTTGGTCTTCTTGAATCTGTTTAAAATTAGAAACGAAATAGTCTTGGATAATATCATAGCATTTGTCATAGAAGTCTTGTGATATCCAAATGGCAATAGCGAGAAATATTTTCTTATGTACATATGTTCCTGAGATAACTGAGGTCGCTTCTCTGTCACCTCCTTTTACTAGATATGTGGAAAAGCAACTCCCACGAAGCTGGAGATTGAATTTTTCACCATAATACCTCATTAGATCTTTTGATTGTTTATTTTGTAACCAGTGATCGAACCTTTTACCTCCATCTTGACACAACTTGGTTGCATTGAAGTACCCAGTGTTCTTATCTATAATCAGCTTGAAGTCACCAAAGACGCCGTACCAATAGTTGTCTTTAATCTGTTCGTAGGAAATATCGTTTAAACTAAGAGAACTATCCATAGTACTCATATTTATTATATAGAAAATGTTGATTTTTAACTTCATTTTCGTTATGTTCCTAATGGATTATTCGAGCGCTGGAAATATATGTTATGGGGGTATCGTTTCGTTACTCCCTTATCTCATTTAAACCAACCTTTTATGGCATAATAACCATAAAAGACAACATTTATATTTACACTACAACATTACTTTTATCTATCCAACTATTATGCGAATCATCAAACCCTAACCATTTAACGTATACTTTGTCACCTTTCTTTCTCAACACCTTTTCTACCAAGTATTCATCTTTATGCCTCGTCTTTAATAGTTCTGGTTCGTAAAATCTACCTTGCACATCCTCTTCTTCTAAATCTTTAATTCTATATGTAGGCGGATTAGATGGAATAACTTCACTAATAACAAATACTTCTATTGACCAATTAGGTGTATATCCTTTCTCAAATAACCCTTTCGACTTACTTATACGAACATGATCACCTAACTTGTATTTGGGCTTAACACGCTTATATTCTTTTTGATACACTTTCTCCAATATTGTTCGCTCATTCTTCTTATTAACTTCTATAGGCTTTAAACCAATTGTTCTATGAATTTGATGATTATACTCTTTAACTAGTGTTGGTAATATCTCTATCCATTTGTAGTTCCCTTGTGTCGTGAACCTTTTCCACATGTTCTGCTTAAGTGTTCGATTAAATCTCTCAACAACAGAAGCTTTCTTACCACTATAGGTTGAGTAATGATTAATCTGATTTTCCTCCATTAACTTCTTAAACTCTTTATTGTAAAACTCTTTACCTTGATCAGTTTGTAAGTTACTAGGATTTCTCGTTCTTAAAATGGATTCGAATGCTTCTGTAACATTCTTACCACTCTTATCTTTAACAGAAACAGCAAACGCATATTTCGAAAACACATCTATAATCGTTAGCAAATACTTATAACCTTTATTGATTTTGGAAACACCTTTTAACACACCACTATCCATTTCTACAAGATCAGCTTGCCAAAGATCATCGATACCTTTTATAACTACACTTAATCTGTCAAAGTTTTTTCTAGATGGTTTGTGAATTTCTTCTATAATGTCTTCTCTAACACCTTTACCTTCTTCTAGTCAATCAGGCTTTTTAACGAATTGAGTTTTAGTAACACCACATACAGAACAAATACCTTTCTTTAGATATCTTCCATTCTTTGTTTGTTCAATTCTAATAGTATCTTTCTTCGTATCTGTCGATTTCTTACACTTAACACAATACATCCTGTTTATTATATAGAAAATCAATAACTATCGCTGTTTAATATTATGCTATCAACATTCTCACCATCATCATCACTATCTTCGTCTTCTCTTTCTACATGCATAAGAAGCAATAGTAATTTACCGTGTTTCAGATCAGAACCTTTAGATGGTCTAACTGCTAATTTATCATTTGTATTAAAGTGCAATGGAAAAGTTTCAACTAGAGAATCATTTAAATATATATCTATATAATACGTATTGTAAGATGATTCTATATGCATTAACCTACCTTTATAAAGAAATTTGTATGCGATAGATATATTATGTATTAAAAAGAACGGAGTTTTAACATTTTCTGATATCAATCGACTATGAAGCTCTATAACATGACTCCGTTTGATGAAGTTAAGCTCTTCTTTCAACATAGCAATATCTTTTCTCACAACTGTATTATCTAACTCTGATGTCATTTTAACATTACCAAAGATATCCATATTTATTATATAGCAAACGTCTTTAGGAAAGCTCTCTTTCTATGTACATTACAACAAACAATAATTGTCCTTCTTCCATAGCAGAATTTTTATTTGGTTTAATCGTAATTATATCGTTCTTCTTAAAGTCAAAAGGTATCTCTTTAATCAAAGTATCACCCAAATATATATCTAGAAAGTATTTATCCAAACTTAAGTCCATGTGCATTATTTTTCCATTATAGAGAAATTTGTAACCATTAGAAAGATTAAATATTCTAAAGATTGGCTCCTTAACGTTTTTAGCTCTTAATCGATATAGTAGAGGCATGGTTTCTTTCTGCATAACCAATTTAGTAGTATCCATCCTAATCTTTTCAATATCTTCTTTCTTGACGTATGTGTCTTGTAACGTTTCTAATGCATCTTCAAATCGTTTTCTATCGTTCTCTAATTGAGTTTCTATTGACCTAAGTTGACTTACGCTAGCAACATCATTTAAACTCTCCAACAATTTTAATTTTTCTTCACTAATATCAACATCACCTTTTCCATCTTTAACATTACCAAATATATCTATACTCATTTATTATACAGAAAATGCCCATCCTAATTTTTCAAAACATTTCTTTAACATCTCTATTTGTTTAGGTGAGTGTTTAAAATCAATATCAACATGAACATCGTGCTTTTTCAACAGATGGTACAATACACATTTCAAGTTAATAAACAATGCTCTTTCCGGATACAGCTCCCTAAAGACCTCGTGTAAGTTTTCGAAGTCGTTTATAAGTGTTTCCTCCATATGTTGTAATTTTAATGGTTTTTGATCGGTAAGGTGATAGTGTATTAAATAGACATCATCATAATATTTTGTGTATTTGTTTTTCTTTAGTACTTCTAGAACATCTTTTGTTGATATTAAATCTCTTGGTATATCTCTAAGTTTATCATTTAACACCTTGAACACCTCTTCGGGAATAATTCTATCCTGTAAAGCTTGCAAACGAGATAACTGTAACTTAAATCTTTTTGTAATATCGTACCATGGTTTTCTAGCGCAGGCAGCTCTCATTCCTTCATTAGTATCGTAAACCCAACCACTCTCTACAAAACAATCATCACAAATGTATCCACTCATACCTTTTGTTAATGACTTACTACCACAATTACTGCACTCTAATGGTCTAGAGCTATAATTTGACAACAAGTCCTTTAAGGTAATTATTGGACGTAACTTTTCCAACTCTTCTTCCGTGTACAAAAATTTTGGTATTAACATTTTCCATAGATCAATAGCATTATATACGTTGTTTTTATCTTTTAAGTCTATCTCGCTAACATGCTGAAAATACTGATAAAAATTATATCTATCTAGTGCATCTAGTTCATCTTCATGCTTCTCAAAATAATCTAAAAATCTATTGTGTATAGCTTCCATATTTATCTTAAACAAAACTTTTATGGATACAAACCATAAAAGCACTTAATCATTTTTAATCATATACATAACATCACTAAAAGAATACCCTTGATTTAGAAGATTTAAAACCTTAACACAAAGATGACCACATATAACTGAATTAAAGTCTTGTATTCGTTCGTCATTGTAAAAGAAGTTTTCGGTACCAAGATATTGTACCAGTTGTTTAGGAGGAACACCACCATAAGAATCGAACACGTACTTTATGTTGTTATCTTTCCAATAGCATATCCAATGAGTACCAATGTTTTCTGATTTATCGAGGTTAACTACACCACACTCATTTACATAAGGTTTTTGTTGAAGTTCATCACTCATAAATACACCTCTAAATCGTTTTATCTTTAATTCTTTAGCCAACCTCTCTATATCGAAGTTGGTCAATGGTTTTAGTTTTTTGACTTCTTTGGTTTACCTGCCCCCTGCTTTTCTTCCATAGCCATATTGTGTCTTTTTTGTTCTTCAAGTTCTTGTTTATTCTTCTTAGCATCAAGTACAGTTTTAGTAATCACTGCTGCACCACCTGCTAATGAGCCAACTGCTCCTAAAGCTGCTAGAATGGCTGGAATTGTAAAGATAAAACCGCCAATATGCTCTTTCTTAATCTTTTTCATTTGTGCAGTAGTTAAAGTTAAATCCATTCCTTTACCTTCTTTAATTTTCTTGGCTTTATCGTTAAGTTGTTTCTTTGCTAATACATGATCAATATTTAAATCCTTTAGTTCGTTATAAGGAACACTAAACATACAACCTTTAATGGAGCACATCTTCTCTATTTATTTAAGAGAAAATCTTAGTTTGTAAAAGTACAGTTGTTGTAGCTCCACCAAAATCAATTAAAGAATCATTCTCATCTGTTATCCTTATCTCAAAATTGTCAACCTTGTCTTTGGATATAGGGAAAAATAATGGATAAGTAGGTTCGTAAATGATGCTATGTTTAAACTCGGCATCTGTTTTGAATGATGCTATGATCCCTGTTTATCTATGTGTGTATTCTGTATCTTTAACAAGCATGCCATCTGCTATATTACAGTGAACATTTATAGTATCAAACGGATGAAACTTTGGCAACTTACTTCCAATATGTGTTTTGTTCTTTTCTAAAACTTCAAAAACATTAAACCCGAGGACAGTGCCTATACTCCCAATTGTAACATCATTACTATCAGTTTCAATTTTAACTCTATTTCTTAAATGATCTTCTGATAATGTTATGTTGATGGATTGAGATTTTAAATATTCATTAAGACTGTTTAAGCTGTATTGCCCTTCTGGTATGAAAACTTGTCTATCACCATATGATAAACTGTTTTTTTCTGTTGTTATGTTTGGAGTTAGATATGTACTGTAAAACCCAACTAGTCCTATGCTTAAGTAGTTGTTACTGTTGTCTAATTCGTAATGGAGTTTCTTCTTTAAAACAGAAGTATCACTCGTTAACTTGAATACCATAGCCATTTATTATATAATAAATGAACGAGTTTGATTTACCTAGAGATATTCCAAGAGAGAAAGTAATCAAGTTAATAGAAGATGTCATTCAGAAGTTAGAATACAGTTTAAAGAAGAAAAAGAGAAAACTACGAATTGTTAAATATGCATACTACACTTTGATCGCGTTGTCTGTTATACTTTCTGCAACAACTGGGTTTATTAATATTTTTATACCTGTTACAATTTACTCGATATTAACAACGTCTCTTGCAACTGGAAGTGCTATAATAACAGGTTTGTCTTCGAAGTTAAACATAAGCAAAAGAAAAGACGAATATAAAACCATTGTCACTGTATTAACTCATTTAAAGAACAGTTAGAGATGATAATAACATTGAATGGTGAAATGGATAGCGAATATATAAAAGATACGTTGCTTAAGATCAGAGAACAACTTAAAGATATAAGATAGGCTATGTAAATACAAGTCAAGCCCTTAAAGATAACGTAACACCTGGAGACTACAAATGGTGTCCGCATTACGGACACCCTTCCAAATGAACAACCCCACACAACCTTCATCAACGGGTATATAAAGATTTTAAGGGTCAGCAAAACGCTCACCCTACAGTTCATCCTCAAATTGTTTGAAAGGGGTCCAATGCTGGTGGACCCCAACGTGGGCGGTAAATTGCCGCCCCTAACTTCTAAAAATTTTTTTATCTTCTTTGTCTACATGATCTTGGATGGTGTTTCTAGGTTGTGAATACTCTAAGACAAATAAGATCATAAAAGGTGATGATTTTCTCTATAATAAATGAGTAAGAAAACTATTAATTGGGATGTAAAAGAGATGATAAAAGAAACAACAGCTAAGAAAAGAAATGTAGAACTTATACCTGATGATGTTCGATGCCTTATCGTGGGTCCGTCGGCGTGTGGTAAAACGTTTTTGCTATTTAACTTCTTATTACAGCCAGGTTGGTTAAACAATAATTACTTCTACATATATTCTAAAAGCATGAATCAGCCAAAGTATAAGCAGTTAAAAGATCGATTTGAGAAGGCAGAACTAAAGTTCAATAAGCATATAGCAACGTTCTTAAGCGGTAATGATTCTATTGTACCTATTGATGAATGTGAAAAATTCTCTGTCGTTGTGTTTGATGATTACATTTTAGAGAATCAAGATACTGTTAGAAATTACTTTACAAGAGGTAGGCATAGACATTTAGACTGTTTCTGTCTTGCACAAACATATTCAAAAGTACCTAAACAGCTTATAAGAGATAACGTCAATTTCCTATGTATATTCAGGCAAGATGATACTAATCTTAAACATGTGTATAATGAGTTTGTTGGGGGAGATATGTCTTATGATAAATTTAAAGAGATGTGTTCAAAATGTTGGCAAGAAGATTATGGTTTTATAGTAATTGATATGACAAGGAAGGTAAACAATGGTAAGTATAGGAACAAGATAAAACACTTCTTAAACGTTTGATGTTTATTGACGTTTTACGTTTTAACGTTTCACGTTCTTTGACATTTATTGACGTTTTCTCACGTTTATTGACGTTCTTTGACGTTCATTGACGTTTGTTCGTTTGCTATACAATAAATGGATGAGAAAGAAATTGATAAGAATATTAAGTTGAAGGAGTTCTTGATAAAGGGCTTCAAATCTTGGAAGAAAGAAAGAGCAGGTATATACGATAAATTTAAGACACAAGAGCAACCTGTAATTGATGCTATTCAAAACTTGGGAAGTGAGATCAAAGAAGTAGCAGAACAAAATAAAAATCTAATAACTGAACTTGTTCCAGTTGCACATAAGACGGCTTCAATAGATCCTAGTCTACTAGAAACAGCTAAAAAGATAACTTATGATAGTTCTCCAAGTAGTAGCGATACGCCTATAACGGGAGAAATAAAACAAATGAGAAAACAAATTAAAGACAAAATGGAAGGAGTAGAACCTTTAAAAACAGCACAGTCATTTGGTAAGATTGCAACGAAATATTATAGTAAAAGAAATGATAGTGTATTTGGAATAAGAGCTGCAGAAGAAGATGGAAAAATAATAAATAAGATAGGAAATTTGGAAGTTAAAGTGAATGGTGATGATTTGATAATTAATGGTAAAACTTATAAAGGAACAGAAGGTCTATGGGAATTGTTAACGATGAATACTAATAAAACCATTGAAGATTATGATGATGATGATTTTGAACAGTACAAGGAAATAATAATAGACTCAGATGCTGCCTTCCAAAAATATAATCGAGATAAATAGGTAGCATCTAGTAGAGGTTCAAAGTACATTAATATTATCAAGCCTATTTGGGATAATTATATTAAACCAACTTTACCCCCAACTCCTAAAAAGAACACGACACCTAAAAGGACTGGTGAAGGAATTAAACAATATACCGAGATACCTAAAGAATATGTATGGATGGATGACGTGAGAAAGCTTATAGATAGGCTAATTGTTATAGATGGAGAAGAAAAGGCTGGCAATAATAACTTTTACAATGAGAAAGTAGGTATAGTGAGTATGATTAATAATAAGCTTTCGCAGTTTATTCCTAATGATCCAAAAGGTATAGGTTATTTGATTAAGATCTTAAATACGTTACCACCACGATTCTGGAATGATGAGAAGCTTGGAAAAGGATTAGTAAATGATTTGATTAATAAACTTCCAGTTGAATTACATATTCCAGGTTTCAGATTTTGCGGGCCTGGGACTAAGCTTCAAGAAAGGTTAGAGAGAGGTGATGAGGGTATTAACCCATTAGATGAGGCCTGTAAAGAACACGATATATACTACAGAGACAATAAAGATACAGAGTCGAGACATATTGCAGATAAGAAACTAGAAACTAAAGCATGGAAAAGAGCATTTAGTAGTGATGCGTCAATTGGTGAACGATTAGCTGCTTTTGGGGTTGGTACTGCTATGAATGCTAAAGTTAAGTTAGGATGGAGACTATAAGTTATTAATATTATGCAAGATTCTTTTATGGGTATATCCCATCAAAGCGTTGTTTCAAGATTTTCTTTATAATAAATGGATAGTGTTGAGAGTTACGAGTTACAGAGTTTTAAAGCTAACACAAGAACATTTAATAATTTGAATGAAGCTAACAAAGATATTGAGTTTGATTTCAACGTGGGTGATGGGTTCGTACATCCACACAAAGCAGATTGTCATATGACTTTTGAAGTTGTTGGTGCATCAGTTGGAGGAACATTTGGCGCAAATGATACTATAAAACTTGTAGATAACTTCTTCCCATTCTTCTTTTCTCAAATTGAGGTTAGAAAGCATGGAGTTGTTATAGATAAAATTGAGCTACCAGGAATAACATCTACAGCTGTTGGAACATTAAAGATTTCCAAGCCAGAAGTTGAATATCTAAAACAAGCAGGATTTGAAACAGATGATAAACTTGGTCTAAGAAAGGACTTTAGTGTTTTGTATCCATTAAGATTAATTCCAGGCTTTTTAAGTGATTATAAAGAGGTTATGTGGAAAGGCGGATTGAGAATAACATTTACAAAAGCTAACAACAATAACGATGTCTTGTACAAATGGACTGGATCGGGAGCAGCTCCTCATGATGGAAAAATAACAATAAAAAGTATGGAGATAAGAATGCCTATTGTTGAATACGAATCTAATTATGAAAACAAGTTAAAGTTGAATATTCTTAAAGAACCAAAAATCATGCTTTCATTCCATACTTATCAAAGTGTTCAAAAGACTGTTACAGGTTCTTTCTTGGAGTTTGATGTTACTACTCAATTTAATTCTAGACAATTTGATATGCCTGATTTCGTAGTTGTAATGTTCCAAACTGATAGAAGTGGTAAACAAACGGCAGATGCAAGTAAGTTCGATCATTGTAAGGTAAAGAATATCTATCTTAAGAATGGGAGGAATGAGGTATTTCCAAAAGAATCAAGAAACTTAGATATTGCTAACAAGGATTATTTTAAGATGTACGAAGATTACACTGCATTTAAGAGAATAACATGTGGCAACACCGAAATGTACTATGACCCTAAAGAGTTTATAGACAACAGGCCAATGTATGTGATTAATTGTAGTAAGAGGAAGAATGTATCGGTAAATGAGAGAACAAACATAAAGATTGTTGTAGACTTTGCAGAAGCTGTGGCTGCTGATACTATATGCTATGCGATTTTAATTGGGCGAAAGAACTTTACATATGATCCTAAGAATGAGAAAGTAGTAGAAGAGTTTTAAATAGTTAACAAAATATCAAAAACAGTATTCGACTTTAAGGGGTATCGAAAAGATACCCTTGCATCCTCAAACCGTTTTCATTAACGATTGTTTTATGGAAATTATCCATCCAACGAAATTGACAAAAATGATTAAATATTTTTTGGTGAAGATAAAAATTGAAAAGTGTTCATTGATTTTCTATATAATAAATACGATGGCAAAACACGTTGATTTTTTAAACAACCTTGGAAGTCTTGAACAAAAACAGGTTATTGGATTAAGAGAATTAGAAGTAAATACGGAATATAAAATTGTAAAAATGGAAAAGATTAAAACTAAGTTTGGAAAGAGCATATTAGTTGAATGTGAGAAGTTCAAGGTTTTTCTTCCACCTAGATTTACAAAACACTTAACAGATAAAATGATTGATGAGATCGTTAAAGATGGAATAAAAATCAAATACACTGGTCTAAAAGGTAACTATCCAACTGTTGAGTTATGTATGTAAATCCAAAAAATGAACGAAAATGAACAAAAATATGTTGTCATAAGTAAAAAATGGAGTGTTTAGAAATGGATCCCCAAAAAAAGTTCATTCTTACTAATAACTTTAATGTAATTGTAAAAAATGTGCAAACCGAAGTTCAAGTGGTTTCTGATATTAACGGCTGTCTATTCAGTTTGAATTACGAATCAGTGGACAGAGTTTAAGAAGTCATTGTTTCCCATAGAGAACGAGGTTAACAGAAGATTCCATTATCAATATCCGAACTTGTAATTTTAAGTATGTTCTAAGTGTTTTATGGTTATAAAGCAATAAAACTGAGATCTTTAAACATACACAATGCATAAGGAGAAGCAGTACTTTTGAATGTCATTCGAATTTTAAAGATACATGTATAAATAAGAGATTTGTTTGAGTTTTTTGTAATTATATCCTTAGAGTTATGCAATTTATAAGACATTCGATAGATAGGAAATTTATTTGTCTATTGATTGCCGTTTGAATTTTGAAAATCGGTTAATAAACAACGGAGATATAACAAATTTGGAATAGTATCCTTAGAGGTATGCAACCCACAATACATTCAGAAAATGGCAAATTTATTTCTCTGTCGAATGTCGTTTGAATTTTAAAAATCGGTTAATAAACAACGGAGATATAACAAATTTGGAATAGTATCCTTAGAGGTATGTGACCCACAATACATTCAGAAAATGGCAAATTTATTTCTCTGTCGAATGTCGTTTGAATTTTGAAAATCGGTTAATTAGGGGCCGAGGTATTAAATAATAACGTTATTTGGGGGTGGGACTGCAAGTGTTGCCAACTCACTTTTAACAATTATCATATTTATTAGTATTGGGGTGAATTCCTCCCTATATGTTTTAAAGCGATATGTTGAAAAATTAAAATCCTGGAACGTTCCGAAAAAATATATTGAGTTGGAGACACTGCATGGTAAAAAGAGCTCTAGTTGGAACAGCATGTACAATTTGTGAGTTGTGAATTTCTTTCTTTTATTTGAGGAAATGATGTTGAGGAAATCATGTTGAGCTATATGTAAGTCATTCTCTCTCTTTCTTGTCGAAGGTGGAAGGATATAATGACGTGTATCAACTAGCATCATAGTTATTACGTAGTCCCATGCGGTGGGATTATGTCATAGTTATTGCGTAGTCTCATCTCGTGGGATCACGTCATAGTTATTGCGTAGTCTCATGCGGTGGGATTACGTCATTAATAGCTCCATCTGGTGTCTACTGGCTGTGTGGGATGGCAGTATGCATGCATGCTCCAGACAATTTTTATATATGTCGCTGAGCAGGTTGTGTGTTAGTATGTAATTGAATTGCTGCTCGTGTTGTGGTGTTCCAATGTTAGTACTGGAATCGTTCAAAATGAATCAGTGACAGATCATCTGTTCCGGAGTTGATGTAATATTTGTATGTATTCCTTCTCATTGAGTTTTTAAAGCTAATTATTAACGGATTTTCATGATTCAAGTGTTAAATGAAAGCTTATAAACTGGAGATTAAGATGAAGTTTTTAGTTATAAGTTTTAGATGTAAGTTTTTATGATTTTAAATGTCATAAAAGCATATTCAATCTCACTTGGGGGTATCCTTCTGTGTTAAAGTACAATGGTCAGTGGCGGCTTCATACATTTTTGGGGCAGTTAGGGGGTGGAAGGGGCAAAGTGGGGTAGAACATACATATCTCCCCTACTATTTATAATTCACAAAATAGTTTCTACCAAGTAAATATGATATTTATCAAAGAGTTTGAAAATCTAATAAACGGAAGTTTACTTTTTAAAAACTATATGATTTAACTTTTCAAATACTTTTTGAAAATAAATATAAATTACATCAATGTAATATCCATCATTTATAATATTTGCAATAAATTGAGAAAAAAGTTAAATTAGTCAAAGTTGAGCGTCCGGAATAAAATTAATGATGTAAAGGTGTGATATAGACTTTGACCCGCTATAAAGTTCTATTAAATAAAATATGTTAAACATTCTTTGAAAGAACAGAAATTAGACCAACAGGTCTACAATTTTTTAATATTCTTAGAATTCCCCGATTTTAATATAGGTGTTATTTTACACAACTGAGTTTTCAAAATAAAATATCAAATACAGTGGAACAATAACGGTTCAGCACATTCTTTAATCAAAGAGGTGGGAAGTTCATCTGGACCAATAGCTCTGCTAGATTTTTAATTCTATTAATGATTGTTGAATTTCATTCTTTAGAGATATGAGTTATTGTAATGCTATAATTTACAACTGATTAATAATTGAAGACTACAGGGGAAAAAGGAGGTAAGTCAGTTTTCTATAACTTTATACAATTGCCCTGTTTTCCACGAACTTACCTGCTTCTTCCTCTGTAAGCGAAATCTTTAGCCTTATATTTCTTAGTGACTAACATTCTTCTTACTGTGGGATTTAGTTCATGCAAACTACACCTTTCAGGCTTCATAATTCTGCTGTTAACTCATATTCGACAATTTCTTGACTTACCTGTGGTCTTCAATTTTCATTTAAAGTATGTGTAGGTGGCGTAGAATCAAAACATAGCAAAAAGACTTAGCTGACCTACTTGCAACTTCTTGAGGTGAATTTAATAAACCATTCATATATTACATTTCAGAAAAATTAGTAATATTTCCCACTGTAAAAACTTTGCTTTCAGCAGACTTAAAATCGATTTAAACTATAAAGACTTCCTGAGCAAAACCATACGTTTGCTGTAAAAATAATAGCATGTAACAGTTTTGCCAACTACCCAATAGTGTCTGAGAAATCAAAGTTGATAGTTGTTGACATGTTACACGTTACAATTTTTATAATAAACGTATTATTTAGCTCAACGAGTAGTTTAAATCAGATTTAAGGAAAAATAAATTTTCTTTTCCTTTTACTATTCAATAAATTACATTAAAAAAAGACGATCATGCTTCATTATTTCTTCGAAAGGTTTAACATTTATTATAAGCAGATTTTTTTAATAAAATTTTTCGAACATCTACGAAATTCATTGTATTCGATGATACATAATGATAATTTGAAGTTTTTCTGAGTCTCCTTTGATACTCTTTTCTATGTAGAATATGAATTTACTTCAGCATCAAACTAGGGAGAAAATTTTCTTCTATTTCTATTATCAATCTTGGGTACATGTGTTTGTAAGCCAAGTTTCTGCTATAGCTATTAAATCATAATTTTCAGTCAAGACTTCCAAATACAAGTCACGTGATTTGTTGTTAATACTACCCATATTTTGATGATAAATAGATAAATCGTACTCATTAGACATGTCTAGTTATGCGACAGAGCTTGTATATCTGCTATTGAATTCAATGTATATATTTGTCTGTTATTGTCTGATTCTCTTAACTTATTCTTACGAGCCTACAGAAACTCAGAATTATTTTGAGGCTTTATCTTTCTTGCTTCCTTGAACAAGTTTCGCTTGTAACTAGTAAGATTCGGGTTAATATAGATAGGATTAAAAACCTTCCAAATTCAGGTCTAACACATGAAAGATTACGTTTCATCTTTCGCTTTCGACGGAACGAGTCCCTATCTTGCCTGCGAACAAACTTTACAATTATATCTGAATTGTGGTTACCCGTTATAGAACTTAATCTATGACAAGTGCCTATCATAGAAGTATACAACTTACAATCAAGCGCGTTATCTACATCGTTTATTATTTGATTCACATTTGCATTATTCGCAATTGGAATACCAATATATTCCTATGATCTTATTGGTTTAATTTATCAATTCTTCATCTTAACACACAAAATTGATTAACTAAATTCTAAACTGTATACGGGCGAAACAGTATAACTCAGAAATTGGCCTAAATGAGATAATTCAAAATTGGAGATCTACGTGTCATGCCCCACCTCCGGTTAAATTGGTATAAGTCAATTCTAAACATGAGTTGAATAATCGCGTCTTGATACTGTTAATATAAGTGATTCATACTTATGCTTGGTAAAATAAAAACTCGCCTTCTGAAAAACCTGTGTTTTTTGACTTACGCTGTTTCTCCTGAACAGTCTAGAATTGACAGTATGGCTTTTAACTTGTTACACCGGCTCAACGCACTTTTTAAGGTCACTTTTGTATTGTTTTAACATATTCTGTCTATGCTAAACGCACAAACCTATGCTAACATTTGTAACCTGCTACAATAAGTTTAGGACAGGCTATCATAGACAAAATACAAACTATCATAAACGATGGTGATAGCAGAATGAAATAGACGACGAAAGTTTAGCAGCTCTGATGGAATAAGTTAAAATTCAGTTAATTTAATTCATATTTATATTTCCAGTGTGGACAGTGAATATTCAATTTTTTATTTGAATAACATTTTTGACATTATGGATATCGCTGTCAATTCATTTGGAATTATGCTAGGCGAAGAAAGTTCGAGAAGAAAAAGGGGAGTCCACAATCCGGCAACGTTACACTATATACCGCATACAGTTACCGTTACACTATATACCGCATGGAGAGTATACTGACTTTGCTACTCTCCATATTGCTTTTCATCTGAAAACAAAGCTGTAACGTTCAATTTCACATATGAAATGTCATCGCTTACTTTTATACGATCACGATTGTGATTTGTACTTTCTATATACTGAAGATGACAGTACAATAACAAGTGGGTGATATTATATTATTCAATGATCTATTTTGGTATGATATATTCTTCTTTAGTAAGCCTAGATTTGCACATGATGCTACACGATTATATTAAGATGACTTTAGTTTGTCTTCGAAACCAAACAGCAGCCCACATACAGAATATATAAAAGTTTTATTTTTTATCGGATAAGATCTGTTTTAATATCGTACGGTAACACACACACACACACACATACACACACATACATACACATACACATACATCTATATAGTTAGAGAAGAATGATTTTGTGGAGGAATTTCTGTTCTTGGAGATGAGAAACGCGACAATCCCGGAGGCAACTGTGACAGAAGCCAATTTCCGAGAGTCCGTCTTCCTCCAGAAAAGCAATAATCCCAATAAAAATGTGACTTTGCTACTTCCTTCTGTCGATCTTCTTCTTCCTTTTATTTAATACGTTTCTTCTTGTTCTTCTTCTTTATCTCCTTTTTTGTATCATGAGACATTCTCAATACAACAATCATATTTTCTTCTGCGTTATTGGATCTTAGAAATATTCAACAAAATATGAAATTTTCTGTGAAAAGTTTCTTATCTTCTGTTGTTCTCTTTCTTTTCTCTTCTTTTTCTTTTCTTTTTTTTAAGAAAATGAAAAGATATTTTTATTACTTTTATATTTCTGGTAATGTAATGAAAAATGTTTTTAATATAAATATACTAACAATAATATTATTGCTGTTATTTTCTTCTAGTTTCATATTTCATATAAGTGTTTTTAACGATAATAGAAACAAAGAAAACGAAAAAAAGAATGAAGTATTATATCACTATTCTCTTTACAATAAAGCAAAATAAATACAAAATAATATTATTACTTTCGTTACTAAGAAAACGATTTTACAATTTGAACCTAACTTGTAGTACTATTATGCGTACACTGTAAAAAAAAAAAAAAAGTTAAATTTACAAACAACGTTGGCAATCTGTTTGCCAAAGCTCTGTGTAAATCAATTTACACCTATAAAGTAAAATTACTAATATGAAATGTAAAATTACATTTTTATCAATAAAAATTTAAAATAGGGCCTATCATATTTTCTTATAAATTTACTGTAAATTTGTAAAAAAAAAAGGCAAATTTTGTAATTTAATCTAAGGAAATGTTTATCATCTTACAAAATGAAGGGTATATGATTTTACAGTGATATTGGTAATTTAAACTACAATTTTTTTCCAGTGTAGTAGAAGCAATATGTTTTAGACTTCTAAACTACGTTATTTTTAAGTGTAGAAAATCTTACAGATTAGGATTAGGAATTACATCTCAGGGCTTTCGGCATATGAGGCCAAATTAGTTCGTCACGTATGAGGAATGACGTTATTCGACGATCACACTATCCGTGGAAAAAGAAACAAGAAAGTGGCCTGGAACATATTCAACCTTCCACATCAGAATCAGTTCACAATTGAAAAGTATTCAATTTTATTTGTCAAGAAACTCGAGTCAGGAACCCATTACCTCTGCTCTAAAGATTTTAGTTTACAAAATCCTGAGATGGGCTTGTCAGTTCTAAATCCTCTACTTCTTAAGTTTACTTATGTTACGCCGAGCTACAAAAACTGACCAGACCTTAATTTACACTAATTGCAGAACATTTCATTCCGAAGAATCAGAAACCATTAAAGGTGCATTTCGCAAAATAATGAAAATGGAAATGCTCTCTTTTGAAAATAAGTTTGTCAAATATGTCTACAGGTCAACAATAATGCGTGTTAGCTATGGGAGACGAATAATTTGTAAAAGAGTATGAAAGAGTTAGTGGAATGAGAGAACGTGAGTATTCCGAGAAAACCTAGGAACACAATGTTGTCCACCAAAAGATCACATGACCAGGGATTATAGCAGCAATTACTCGTAGTAGCAGCGATTATTAGTTTATCGTATTTTAAAAAATAGAGTTGGCTTTCGCACCATTGCTCGAAAGTTTTCGAACGCTTAAGATTTTAAAAAAAGAATGACATGAAAATTTTCAGTGTACGTCCCACGATTATGTCGGCTAGGCTAAAGGAGACGGTGATGATGAGAAATGAATGAAATGATGGAATGAATAGTGGTATCAAACGGGAGAAACCCGAGGAAACCCATGTACACGGTGTTTGTCAACCACAAAGTTAACTTGGCGCGAGCTGGGATCGAACCAGGAATCCCATGCACCAGAGGTGAACGTTCCACCACTGTGCCATCGCGGTCCAACCCCAGATTTAAGTGAGCATCTACTCCGTACCTATTATTTTGGCATAAGGAAGTGCTGCCGTGTTTTGGAAACAGTTCTGTCGAAAGTGCTAAATTTGATGGCAGTTGGATCGGGATCTGAGAGAAACTGCAGATGATAAAAATAAATTATAAATGTTAAAATACACACACAGAGAGACTATTTCAAATAGATATCAAATGGTATAAACGATAGTGTGAAAAATGAGCTAACATGTTAGATTTGTTTGAAAGATATTATACTAGGTCAGCGCAGTGACAGAAGTTCGAAAGTTAAATAAGTTTTCTCTTTTTGTAGTTTTTTATAAATTGTTTTACAGTAACGTTTTAAAAACTAAGAACACCATACTTTGAACGTGTTTACGATTGTTACACTTGGAATAGTAATAACGCGCACTACATACATGCTCTCATTGGACGACAATACTGCCCTGTCGCGACAAAACTCTGTAACTTTGATAGAGCAGTTTTAAGAAAAACAGCCGTAAAGTCGCTACAGACCGGCTAATTTCCTACTTACATCGAAATTCTCTTTGGTATATTTTCAAAACTATTTGACTCAGCTCAATGCTGGGCCTGGTGAACATAAATATCGGTGGCGGGAAATTCAAAAATGCTTATAGCGACAAAACAATGTAACTCAAGTTACAGCGTTTTGTCGCGACACGGCAGAATAGAACACAGAATGGCGTATAGAGACCACTAAACACTTTCTAAATTACGATATTTTTGATTTTTAAAATCTTAACAGAACGATATGTGTAGAAGTGCAAAACATGTAAAAACTTGCTTTCCTTTTACATTTCTGCCACTGCATTGACTTCATATTTCTACATCTTTCAAACAAAACTAAAATTTCACCTCACCTGAGAATCTTTTGTTTATACTATGCAATATCGTACAAATTGACTTTTTATTTGTTCACAATAAGGATTATAACTAACTAGACATATCATCTACAGATACCGATCCAATTATCCCAAGATGTTATGCTTTAAACCGGAGTAACCCTGACAAAGAGCGGTGGGAAAATTCTCGTGTCAAAATAATTATGTCGGCTAGGCTAAAGGAGATTAGGCTAATTATGTCGGCTATTATAATAGGTCCACAGTAGATACTCACTTAAATCCGGGGTATTCGAAAACTATTTCAGATATACTTTGCTGATTTCCTTTCTTAAGAGATTTGGTGCTTTATACCTTATACATATCGTTCCGTTACCTCCGTGGATTCCATATACTCTCACACTACTAACAATATTTTACTACAATAAAATAGTCTCAAAACATATAAGGCGGTATTCAGAGAGAATCCGTTAATCAAGCCTTAGTCACACGACCAGTTATTGTCGTATTACCTCTATACTAAGAAGGGTATACGTTTTGGTATTCAGAGTCTGCTTGGAGTTCAGCTAATAAATTGATTTGGGTATGATTAACTAATGCAGAATGTTTCAAAACAACAGAAAACATGAAAAAATGAACTTTAAATCTCCATAGCTCTAAAACTATGGGACCTTCCGTAGTTGGGTCAAGACTTCACATAAGAACTAACATGTGCACTATCCAAAAATACATGTTTCACAATCCTAAGTTACTCAGGCACCAATTTTTATAGAGGGAATTTGGCTACGGACATATAATTTGAAGTACTCACCAACTACCTCTGTAAGAATTGTTGCCGAAGTATCTGAAGCTTCTGAAACATGGATATTTGGATAGGGCACATATTAATTCCTATGCTGAAGTCTTGACCCGAGTACGGTAGGTCCCATAGTTTTGGAGCTATAGACCTTTAAAGTTTTTTTTTCATGTGTTCGGCAGTCTATAACTCCGAAATGAAGCATTTGTATACCCAGGTTGGTCTATACTTTTGTCTTATCTTGTTTTCAGGAATCACCTCCCAAACGTTGTCCTTGTTGTTTTGAAAAACACACTGTATAACCCCAATACATCGGGTGAGAAAAAATATGGAAAACTACAAAACTCTAGACAGTGCTTGCATAGTCTGTAAAAATAAAAATATATGAAATACGAAATTCAAAATATTTTCTTCGTGATTTGACGTCAAACTAACTTATAAACAGCTATGAAATCGAATTATATTTAATTTATTCATTTCTGAGGATGTATTTACGGTGGGTGTGGAAAAAGTAGAAATCAATTAATATTAGCGACAATATAAGAATTGGGTCTTGATTAAGATATAAGGGAAGGTATTTTATCAGTCAGTTGTATGTATTCCTCAGAAAACTGGAAATTTTCTACTCATCTCTCACTGTTCACTTTGAGAAAAAGTTCTGCTATTGTTAATTACTTGGCTTTTAATACCTGCTTCATAGTTAATTCATAGTTGAAGTGAAAGTAAAGACAGTTAATTAATTGTCTTTATCTTCTCATAATGAAAGTTTATTGTGGCTAAACCAGGGTGCCTTATGCTATAAATCAATTAGTCACGTGTGATTAACTTAGTCAACTACTACGTGCTAATCAGAGATTCTGAATACACTTCTGATAACCATGCGTTAGTTAGACCATTAATATTGCGCTAATCATACGTCAAAACGACTCTGTTATTTCATATTAAACTACTGAAAATATTACGTCTCTATAGCTTTATTGTAAATTAACCACAATATTATTATAGCTGTTTTAGAATTGAATTATTTATGCTAATACCTTCCACTTCCATCTTACAACTGACCTAATCTACAATTGATGAACTATTGCAACAATGAAATACTAATTAAGGTACTTTAATATAATATCAAATAGAAGGAAAACATGATATTCATAATTACATTTCACTAGAATCAAAGCTCTCTATAATTTAAATTGGTCTTGTGTGAAGGGAAAAATATTTTAGAATGTAGATTCAGTAAAAACAATTATTTAATTTCCTCATGATCTTGAAATGAGAAAGCGATTACGAAACAGTTAAGTAAAGTCATTAAAAATACAATCAAAAGATAGACTATCTATTTTTCAATCAGAAAATTTCTTGTATGCCTTATATCTGGAGAGCTACATATAGTGTAGCCAAAACCCAAACTCAGCCAGGGATAAAAGAAAGTGCGCCGATCCTGGAGGGCCGGGGGCCTGGCCTTCCGCCAAAGCTCATGTGGGTCCCCCTAGTGTATTTATGAATATACAATATTTAGCATGATTTGAATGCAATTTGTCTCAACATCCTCATATATATAACTTCTGCGTCTGAGTGGGCCCCCCAAATTTACAGAGAAATCGGCGCCCTTGGATAAAAGTGAATCTGAAAAGGTAGGGGAACGCATGACGTCGAGCCGTCTCCCGTGCCTATCTTTGCCCATTGTATTTTTTTTAGAAAGCGGGGGAACGCCACAGATATTTTCTGAAAGTGGAGAGACGTCGTCACCCCGCATTGTCCCGCACTTTTACTCCTGAACTCAGTATGATGTGCTTATTCCATAGAGAATACAAAAATTAGATATAGGGACCGTTTAAAAATTTTATGGCCCCTGATCCAAGATTCAATATATTTTAATAAAAAATTTTCTTGTACGCCTTATATCTGGAAACCTACGTATAGTATAGACAAAACTACACTATCGCTTAACTCAATATGATATGCTTATTCCGTAGAAAATACGAAAACACGATTTAGAGACCATTCAAAAATTTTAGGCCCCTGATCCAAAAATTAACTATTGGCCAAGATCGCAATCTTTTGATGCATTTTTGATCATTCCTAAAATTCTTGGTCAAGATTGCATTCTTCTGATCCATTTCTTGGCTCATTCCTAAACTTCTTTTTATTATTATTCGTCTGACCTCAAATTAATAAAACAGTATTTTCAAAACATGTTTGTTATTTTATTTCATTTCGAATATGAGATCCTTATATAACGACACTTATTCAAAATAAAGTTATACGATGAACCACTAATATATATGTCTATAAAAATTATAATTCGCATAATCATATAACATATCTTACTTTTATAACAATATTATTTTCATATTTTATCTTAAATTCTTAATCAATTTCACTTCAAATATTCATATGCTTTAACATCGATAATATAAAGTACATTCAGATTATGGCATAGAAGTTATTCAATTTGAAGGTTCTTTTGTGGCCATTGATATATAAGCTGAAGTTAACAAAATTTATATAATTTTAGCGGGCAGAACGAACAAAAGAATGTGAAAAGGATATGAAATTTACATAATGGCTATTTTACATAAGAAAGGATCAAATATAGGATATAATCAAACAAAATATAAATTAAGATTAAAATATCGACAATATTCAGAACATAATGCAATAATTAATATTACAACAAAAATTAACACAAGTAAAGAGATTATCATATTAAGAATAAATTCATTGATTATGTGTTATCCATGTTTAGTCACAATTTCAGAAGGAACTAACATTTTAACTAATTGCATCCTTTTACTTTTAGTATATTTTGAAGAACGCCATAACTTAAGTTCATCAATATTGCGTAAACCCAATAGCTTTTCAGCCTTCACGTCCATTAATTCGAAAACATTAGGATTAACTTGTCTTATACATAGATAGGGTCTCGCAAATAAATCACAAAACTTATAGTCTTTTTAAAGATGCATCACTTTGTGAGTGTAATTTTAAAAAGACTAAATCGTTAGTTTGAATCTTAGTTTTACCTAATTGTTGTTCTTCTATTTTCTGATTGTGAGTCAAAAATTTCTGCGTCCTGCGAAAATATACCATGCTCACAAGATGTGAATAGTCCATTTCATCATTTTCATTAAGTGTAATGCCAAAATGTTGCTCACTCGGTTTTATGAAATCGTCCCCATTATGAATGTTGGCTGGCGCTACACCCAATGTATCTGACACTGAATAGTTTAAAAAGTATATAATTTCAGTAACATACTTAATTGTCAGAATGCTTACCACGGCAATAATGTCTAAATAACATACCAATACTTCTATGTATGTTTTCCACAATAGAACTACTGGGATGGTAAGGAGTAACAAAATGCACCTTAATATTGGCGTTGTTCATTGCACATATGAACAAATTTCTCCAAAATTGTCAACCATTGTCACAAAGTATGTGTTCTACAGGACTACAATGAGGTGTATGTATACATTTAAAATTCGGTTAACAATTGCTGAAGAAGTCGCTTTACGCAAAGGATATGCTACTAAATACCTAGTGAAAATGTTCATAACCATGAAAAGAAAAGTTTCACCTGTGGCCGCTCTCGGAAGAGGTCCACACAGATCTACTGAAATAAAAGAATGAGGTCGTTCAGGCATTATCGACATCATAGGTTTATATAGCAATTGATAATTGTGTTTGATTTTCATACATTCCTCACAATCAGTGATATAATTTTTGATTTGTGATCTGAGAGACTTTCAATAGAAATATTTGCTAATTAAAGAGTAGACTTTCAAATATCCAAAATTCTCAAAATCATCATGGTATGCCTTTAATATGCGAGGTACCAACATCGGTGGAACACAAATTTTATTCCTATGTACATAAAATCTTTGATTAGTAATACATTATTATACATTCGATATAAATCATTCCAGGTGCGAGGACAATCACGATTTCCAGAACAAAATGTTAAATGATGCATAATTTTTGTATATTCTTCATAATTTCTTTGATGTTCTTGCAACTCTTTTAAATAAATTCTGGATATTTCTTCTTCTAAGATTTTGAATACATTTATAGATATTACCTGATGATTCTCATTGGGAAACAATCTAGATAATGTATCAACTGGAATATTATCAATCCGAATATAATAAACGACCATTATATTCTTCTACTTTCTTAAGATTACGTAAAGAATTATGATCAGTTACAACAGTAAAATGACATCCACTAAGATATTGAGCAAATTTTCGCAATGAAAAACGTGCAGCATGTAATTCAATTTCTGTGGTGGTATACCCCTTTTTGGCGTTCTATGACAGCTGGTTCATTAGTTGTGGGATTCGGTTGCCAGAGTATGCCAGAAATTCCAGATAATGAGCCATCACATTGTACATACGTATCTCGTATCTAGAATGGTTTAAGCGAATATTTTTCATAATGCACATCTTTAATTTGTGAAAACTCTGTTCTTGCAAAGTAACCCATTGCCACGGTATTCCCTTTTTGGTTATTAAGAATAAGGTTTCTACAATTTCCGCAAATAGAGGCATGGATCTCCTAAACCAATTAAATAAACCAAGAACGTGTCGTGTTCCCTTTACATTGATGGAAACGGGTAAATCCTTAATGGCTTGCACTTTAGAATCACTATAACACATTCCGCTTGCATCAATAGAATAGCCTAAAAATTCAATCGATTCTCTGAAAAATTTTGACTTTTCAATATTTAGAGTCAAACCTGAATTTTCTAATCATTCTAGAACAGTGTCCAAACTTTCCAAATAATCTTTGAGAGTTTTCCCCATAACCAAAATGTCATCAGCATAATAAGCAACATTAGTACGTAAATCGTGCACTATTACTTGATTCAGACATGAGGCCAAAGCAGCACTACCATTAATTAGTCCGAAAACAACACGATTGTATTCATACAGCTCTCCTTCAAACTAAAAAGCAGTAAATGGTTTTGAATTTTCCACCAACAAGATTTGGTTGTAGGCCATTACGAGATTAAGATTCCCAAATATAGTATTTCATTGTAATTGGCTAAGAATTTCATCTACTGGTAGATACCTCACTTGCTGCAATTTTATACGAAAATTCAATTTTCTTAACTCCAAAACTATTCTTAAATGTTTACCATCCTTTTTGGGTACCACATGTGAAGGATTCAAATGAATACTCTGGGAAGGTCGTATTATAGTCTCTCAGCATTTCCGATATTTGTTTTGGCACATTTTCTCTAAATCGATATGGCACAATGTAGGGCTTCGTTACTATGGGATTTTTGGTTTCAACTTCAATGTCATAGACAAAATTTTTGCAACATCCAGGTCTAAGCGAAAATACCTTTTTATGCTTATAAAGAATATCTCTAAATTGTAATATAAAATCCGTATCAGTAATATTTATATGATTTATAATATTATCCACACATTTATGAAACGAATAATTATTATCTTCCATCGTAAACTTTTCTCTTTAAATTTCCTTGTCATTGGTTTTCTTCTAATTATCTGATTTGATACTTAAAATATTATTTATAAATGGTTGGCATTGGCAAGCAATGCTGTCATTAACAGGAATTAACTCTTGAATAATTTTGTCATTTAACGTACGTATTGAAAATGTTTTATTTTCAAAGTCTAAAATAGCACGTAATTGAGTTTAAAAAATCTAGTCCTATTAATATATTTTCATTTAGTTCATTGATAACTAGGATAGGAATGGTAATTTCATAATCTTGTATAGTAATTACAATCTTGTATGGTATTTACCCATAATCCTTTTCTTGTGTTTAACTGTATAATTAATTAATATCAAATTATCCACCTTTTGCAATCTGGGATTTGAATAATCTTTTGTAAGTTTACGCCAAAATGAATAAGACAGACGTGGTACTGTAGCTCCTGTATCAATTAAAGCTTGAAGAAGAATTCCATTAATTTTAATATGTGTTTTAGCCGTACTAAACGTTTTCGGGAAAACGAAATCATCTTCAGAGGTGCCAGCCTCTTCTATTTCATTATCAAACATAATATAACAATTAGCAATAGGAATACATTGATAGTTGTCATTAGTACCTAAAATTTTAAGATTAGTTTCATCTTCAAAAGAAGGTTCTGGCACATTTAGCACTGAAGTGGTTTGGACCCCCTCCATGCCAGCTGGATCTTGTTTAAATTAGAGCAATCTGATAATTCTGTTATATTACATTGTACTCCATAATCCTGAGTATTTTCCTGCCTGATATATGCTGTTACCGAGTTTCGATTCCTATATTGGTAATTCCTGCCACCTATGAATCTGTTTCGTGAAAAGTGCCACGATTACTATTTCTATTGTAATTCCTGCAATTAGGTTCGGTTCGAGTACCGGTAACATTTAATTTATTTGTTCTCCTATTAGAATGAAAGCTATTATTTCTTCGCACACTTGGAATAATCTCTTGTTGAACATCGATATTATGGATGGAGGCATAATTGACTTGCTTACGATTAAGGTTAGCCTGTCCTCTATTGTTGTTTTGCATCATGGATTGGCTTTCAAAATTTTGGACAATCATAGTAAGATGGTTGATAATGCCTGTTACGGATTAATGCATCCCTATTGGCTAGCATAAAGTCATTTTCAAAATTGGATAATAACGTATTTTTAAAATCAGAGTAATTTCGTAGGTTAACTCTGACAGCCTTAAACCATGTTGAACAGGGAGGCAATAGTACGTGTGGCAAAATTTTTAATAATTTAGATTCATCCACCCCCATTAACTCACACTCATCTTCACATTTTTCTATAAATGTACTAGCCGGTAGTGTATCGTCAGATCTGCCACTAAACTTTCTGAGAGATTTAATTTCACTAACACGTAAAAATTTACCTCTGTTTCTATCCTTCATCTGTCGTGAATTCACGCGATGATTTCTGCCACGATGCGAGGAACAATTGGTTCTTCGACGCTGGCCCACACAAACTTCATTATCACTAGTTGTTGAATATTCAACGGAATCATTATTTTCTTTCATGTTCCTTCGATGATGATGATGATGATGTTCCTGAGATGTCTGCGTAATATCAGTGGGAATTCCATTGCCGTTCGTATGAACATTAACATGATTCTCATTAGCCACCATAAGATTTTCTTTAATAGAATTCACTTCTTCTTGCAGTTCTCTAATCTGGTTATTGTGTTCATTTATTTGGGCGGAGTGATCATTAACTATAGTTTTGTACCACTTCGATGGAATTTGGCATCTCAGTGAATCTACGTATAATTCGTTCCATTTTAAGGTCACTTTGTTCAATTCGTAGATTTGTCTGGTCCATTATATTATCAAGTTGTTTCAATTGTCCCACCTGTTGATTCATTTGCTCACCAATTTGTTCCATTTTTTAATTCATTGGTTCCGTTTGTTGATCCATTCGATTACCAAAATCTTGTTTTAATTGTTTAATGAGATCGGCTAAGTCAGAAAAGTTCATTTCTCTGTTACCATCTGATTCAGATGTATTTCCAATATCAGGAAGACTCATTATGATACTTCAGAAAATTTTTGTGGCACTCCTTAACAAAGTATACATCGTTTTGATATTTCCTTTAACAAAATCACTACGTAGCCTTAAAGTCAATCTCTACACTTGGAGTTTATTATTGTGGAGATTGTCTACTAAACTTCATACAAATCTCCTAAGGTCCTGGCGGCAAACCACCAAATTTATATAACGACACTTATTCAAAATAAAGTTATACGATGAACCACTAATATATATATATATATATATATATATAACGTTGTTACTCAAAGGTCCTCAGTTTTTAGTTTTATACAATCAAGGCTACGAAAACCATCATAAAACATTTTACGGATTGCATTTTAAATATTACCTTTTGTTATGGCACATCACAAATAAAATAACTTCACTCCTTAAAATGGGCATGTAGTTTTATATAAGATGGATTGTTGCTTTGACAACTAACTTCTATTATAACAAAACAGCAACGTATATATCAACTACAAAGAAATTACATCTACATACCCTTTTTTCGTGTACTTCTTCTTCCTTTTCTTGAATAGCTTGTGCATAAGTAAAAAAAGTATATTCTGCCCACAAATACAAATGAAGGTTGCAATACAAGTATTGTTATACTTACATTGTTGCTAAGTTATACAAAGAAAATGAAGTTAGATAACTTATTTCTATGAGGTTACGTACTTTAATGTGTAGGTAAGAACTGTTTGCTGACTAGATAGATGAAAATACTAATTATTGCATGGTTTCGTAATATCTTTTTCTCAGAAGTTGTATAACGAACTGAGAATGTCGCCGTTTGCAATACTAATGTTCTTGAAGTTAATTTATTTTGAAGTAGTAGCAACTACATTCTCAAAATAAAAATACTATATAGTTGGAAGGAACTTTGTGTCGGTAGCAGAGTAGTTTTATGCATTTCGTATGCAGGAAGCAACAGCACAGAGCAGAATTGCATAACCTTCACGTGAGAAACAGAGAGAAAAAAGAGTGAGAACGCTATCCCAAAACCATATTTTTAAAAAAAGTAGAAAAGAGACAAAACTATAAGCGGAAACACATTAGAAAAAGTATGCGAAAACGCGCTTGTTGAATTGATTGCAATACAATGTTCTTGAAGTTAATTTATTTTGAAGTAGTAGCAACTACATTCTCAAAATAAAAATACCCTATAGTTGGAAGGAACTTTGTGTCGGTAGCAGAGTAGTTTTATGCATTTCGTATGCAGGAAGCAACAGCACAGAGCAGAATTGCATAACCTTCACGTGAGAAACAGAGAGAAAAAAGAGTGAGAACGCTATCCCCAAACCAGATTTTAAAAAAAAGTAGAAAAGAGACAAAGCTATAAGCGGAAACACAATAGAAAAAGTATGCGAAAACGCGCTTGTTGAATTGATTATCAAAGGATTTTCACTTTGTCCTTTTCGTAGACCGAGTGAGAGCTGGCTTGTCGGTTCTGTTTGATCCTGGCGTCTACACAAAGAGTTCCCAGGATAATCCTATTTTGGAGCTTGCATAACGGAGTTGGATTAGATTCTGAAACATTCATAGTTCATACATGCACTGGCGCGGCGCGGTGTTGGCAGAAGGAGGCAAATAAAAAGAAACGCGGCGTGCTGTTATCCGAACAAGCTTTTTGTTTCTTGTGTGCTATACCATAATTGGTGATTTTCTGTGTCCCTCTTTGCTGCTCATTAATGATACAAAAGACGCATGACTACAGGAAATAAACACGAGATAATGTGTGTGCATATGTGTATGTGTGTGTGTGAGTGTTTCTACAACCATCTTTCCCACCTTCCCTCTCCCTAGTATGTACCAGCTTAACGAAGATTTTTCACTCTCAGAATGAGAATTAGAAGAAACAAAAAACCTAGTGGGATAATAAAGGGACAAGAGAAGGATAAATCTCTCACATATCTCGCTATCTCTTTGAGCGTTTTTTATCTCACTTATTTTATCTCTGTTTTTCGCCGAGTTCTTTCTCGTGACTTTTATACTCGCTGCCAAGCTCAATATACAAATCTGTTTGTAATATTCTCTGATCTCCTTTATTAAGTTCCATCATTTTTCATCATTATTTGCACCTCCATTATAATATTCTTGTTATCTTCTATTTTTTCAAAAAAAAATGTTCTTAATCTAATGAAATGATTTAAAAAACGGTATTTTTACCACAAATTTAGAATTTCAATTAGCAAAGAGGTAATTTCTTTCGTCGTTTGGCAAATATATATATATATATATATAGATAGATAGATAGATAGATATATAGTGGCCCAAAAGTAGGTATACAGTACCGTAATGATCTGCTTATTGCGTTTTATATCATATGTCATTTTTATCCATCAGGTAGACTTAGTTTCTTTATTATTTATTCTTAATATCTTTTTACTAATATCGTAAGCTCGGAAAAGCCGAAGCAAATAAACCGATAAACTAGAATGTTATATCAGATTAATGCAGGGGTGTATACCTACTTTTGGGCCATCCTGCATATATGGAATGAATATATTAATGCGTTGTCTGGGTGTAAAGGCCAAGATTTGACTATACCCGAGTCTGGTTCTGTCCATCGCACACAGTAACGAATAAGACTACCAGTAATTTTTGATGATGTTTTTACTTTTGTATTGTGTAACCGGACAGAGTAGAACAAAGAGAATTTGAAGTGGTTGATTATTTCAAGTATCTGGGAAGTATTTTGACAAGAGACGCTTGCTGCACAAAAAGAGATCAGATCAAGAATTGAACAGCCAAAGAAGCATTCAACAAGGTAAGATCACACTTTAAGTAGCAAGCTTAATATTGGACTACGAATGAAGTTGGTCTTGGACTGCATAGTTCATAGACCTGGATATTACGAAGTTAGAGAAGAAATATTTAGAGAGTTTTGAAATGTGATGTTAGAGGAAAATGAAGCAGATAAAACACAGAGAGATAGAGTAACAATTGAAGATGTTTCAAAACGGGTAGGAGAGAAGAGGACACTTTTAACAGCATTCTTCGTAATGTCCAATGTCGTAGGAAGCAAATTGGATTCGACACGCCTTGCGAAAAAATTGTTTTCTTCATAGCTCCATAGAAGGAAAGATGGAAGGCAATCGAAGAATAGAACGAAGAACAGAACTGATCGATGATTTGAGGAAAAGATGAAGATAGTGGAGTTAAACCATCTATGCCAGTAGTTCTCAAAGTGGAGTCCACGGACCCCTGGGGACCTAGCCAGTGGGTCCGTGACGCCTAAAAGTTAAAATGTGTTGTAATAAAATGGAAATGACAGTTGATATGTAGGAAGTATTTTCTCAGTTACTAAAAAGAAAGCAATTAGAAATTATACCTATGTTTATAAATTCAAATGTTTTCCTACTGTATTAAATTTCTGCCCTGAAGCCGGTCAACCGTTATATAAGACTACTTCATGTCAGAGAAATTCCTTCATTGTTAGGGCACTTTTTCAAAAGCAGTTGTACACTCATGTCCAAAATTATTGTCACATACTTATAAATATGTTGTTGTAGAAATATAATTTGATAACGAATTCGCACGGTATTTCTTATAACGTTAGTATGTGTATAATCGACAAAGACACGTATGTAGCAAATTTCATGTATAAAGAGCAGTAAATAATAACAATAAAGCGAAAATAAAACTTTCTTTTTCATTTAGCAACATTTTGTTTTACTCATTCTAATATTCGTATTTTAAATTCTTTTCCTATGGAATTTACCACAAATATACATTTCCCTATTATACACATAGTTTCAGTGTTAAAAGTACCCTGTAAAATCATTATTAAATTATATTCTTACAAGAAAACTGTTATAGATATGCGACAATCATTTTGGACATGAGTGTACAATAACTGTGCGACGCCATTCTTCAAGTTGCGGAAAGCTCCCACCAATACCATAAATTCCAGATTTTATTTTTAGAAAAGAGAAATAAATGTAAGTTATTCCTATGCTTATAAAGATCAAGCCTGCCCCCAATTATGATATTTCAAAAAAAAAAAATAACTATGAGCTGTGGACAGTACGAGTACAAAACAATAACTATATTCATTATTTCCAGTGCTCCAAATCTTCATTGATTCTTCAGGTTAAAATCTCTGCTGAAGTGCACAAAATACTTTTGGGTACTTGAGAGCATTAGTTGCTAGTTTTCAAAACTATTTCCTTGTCCAACAACCAAGTAATGGTTGGATTGAAAATTCTTTCACTCTTGTGGAAATCTATATATATAAAAGAGAACGTACAAATCCTTTGTGAACTCATCACGCTAATACGGCTGAACCGATTTCTTTCATTTTTGGGGGGTTGTTAGGATTTGGACCCTAGATGGTTTTTATCATATCACTTTAATTTTTAATTACCAGTGTCTTGAGATAATGGACCATTCAAGTCTCCATAGTTCATCATAGGTAAAAATAAACGTATGTATATGCAACCCGCATGACCACGTGACTCGGCGGGTTAACATAAATGACAGGCGCTTGCAATTTGAAAGCGAAAAAGTAAAAATTATCTAAGTAACAAAGTTTATTGCGTTCCGGGGTGACCGCAGCGAAGCGGGGTGAACGCTGCTAGTCCATAATAATACAAGGTATGAATCTCTCTAACACAGAGCAAGAACAGCTATTGGACTTATCCTGTGATACTTCATGGAAAAACGTTTTCAAAGAAAATGAACTTCGTTGCTTTTGCTTGCATGTGCTCTACGAGTATGCAGAGTTGTCTAAAAAGGCATTGCAACATTTGATGCCTTTTCCTACCGCTTCCTTATGTGAGCAGATCTTTTCTGCTCTTTGCAGCATTAAATCATTACAGCGAAATCGTCTAAATGTGGAATCGGACCTAAGATTGATGATGACAAAACTTATTCCAGATTTCAATGCAATTATGGAAAAACACATAGAATTTCATTCTTCATATTAGTGACCCCGTATATGAGAACATCGTTTATCAAGTGGATTTCCTTTAAAATATTTTTTTTAAATATTGATTTATTGTATTTTCAATTGAAATTTCGTTCACTAGGAGACAATCATGTATCTTTAGAATAAATTACTTATTGCATTATTTTTCTTGATCTTTTTCTTGTCAGTGGTAGAGTTCCCTCGTGACTAAGTGGTTAGCATACGCGCCTTTGGCGTGGGAAACCCTGGTTCGATTCTCGGCGGTAGCTCATGTGGTTTGGATTTCACGTTAATCAGTAGGTCCCGTCAAATATAGCCTCGCTGCTGAAAGGGGCCTCAAACTCAAAATCAGCTCAACTAATGTCAGTGGTAATTTTAATTAGTATTTTATTTAATACCATGTAAAATTTTAGAAAGCATTGCAAGGGGGTCCGCAGATCACTTTCCGAATGAACAGGGAGTCCGCGTTATCGGAAAGTTTGAGAACTACTGATCTACGCAATTGTTACTCGTATGTGTTACTTATGTAAGTAGTTTTCCGAAATAAAATCATTTGACAATGTCAAATTTGGAATTTCTTGGAACTGTTGCTTCTACTTGTTACAAATACGTCATATCACAATGGTAATATTCGACTCTAAGGTATTTTAGCTGTAGATGGTGCCGACCGTCTCACTTTTGTTCGTTTTATTTTAGAAGCTTCCAAAGTTTGTTCGTTTTCGAAGTTTGTGATACTGTAGAATCCTTAATTTGAAACACTGAATAATAAAAACTAAATTCTCGTAACTGTTGCTTTGTAAGTTTGCGTTTAACGTGTAAATTTGAATTATTATCACACTTTAAATAATAAATGAATAAATATATAATGTAGAACGTAGGGATGGACTTTTTCCTCGTGTTGAAATGTACAGTCCGCAGCAAAAAACCTGCAACATGAGCATGCAAATTTATTGTAAAACTACACCTAACAGCGAAGGGAATCAACATAAAGTCTAAGTGGCACAAATCAGGTCAGGAGGAACCCCGGTGTCCTCTCCTACACACTTATTTTGGAGCAAAAGACTTTGTCGTTTCACAATAAACTTATATGCTCATGTTGCAGGTTTTTTGCTGCGGACTGTACAATATCTCTCACGTTAATTTGTAAAACGCTTTTTGAATTTATAAATTTTGATTTAACATGGGTAGAGCTTAAACATCGAAATCTCATAATTAAACACTTTATTATAGCACATTTTTACAATTAACCATGGAATACAGTTAATATGTAGCCTGTCACAAGGAAACTTATACCCAAAATGAGCATGACATTTTCACTCAGATATAGCTTGTGTTAACAAATTTCCAGAAATTTTGAACCTGTTGGTAAAACCAGTTTTCTTCGGTTTATTCCCGGAAAATTGGAAATATGGGGGAAAGAACAAAAATCTTGCTATTAGGTTTATTTTACTAGTAATGGAACCATTTGTTTTCGAACGAGTAAAAAATGTAAGTGGAGAAATTTAAATATTGCAAATATTTTTGTTAAAAGAAAAGCACTCGAAAATAAAACATGTTGCAATTACTCTTGAAAATGAATAATCTGAACTCATTTCCTTTATGTGCTTTTTAGTCGTTTATTCGTGGAGGTGCACAGAACTTTTACAGTTACATACAAGTTTTTCATCATGAAGCGTTTCTGTTGCAATAAATAGGGCTCTTAAATGAAACAGATCTAACTTTGATCTGGTGAAGTTTTATTGATTTTAACCAAATTACTTCTAAAAAGAAAGAGCAGTAGGTAAATTTCACTACCTTTTAGTTTATAAATTATTTTTCCCGATTTTTCCCAATGTTATCGAACAAACTACTTTTTCTAATCGGTTCAAAATTTCCGGAAAGTTTACACAGCACAGACAACGAAGATTTGATCTTAAGATATTAACTAAAATTATTCTGGACCCGTTATTTTAACTCTTCCATGCTATCAAGCGGGAACTTCGTAAGATTGCTTAAGATAATTTAAAAGCATCTATATAATTAATCAATTAAGATTATATTTTAGATCTTTTGTAGCCATAAATTCTTTCTATCACGGTGCTAGTTTCAAAATGTTGGATGAGTAGTTCACAATATTTGTTGCCACAAAATTTCCCTATTCTACATAATATAGAAAACATTAGTACTCAATGATCTTAACCGTAAACTAGTAAATATAGAAGTTTTCATTTTAGAAACATAATATAGTAAAATATTCGAAAATTTCAATTTTCTTCCAGATTTCCCATTTCTCCCAAATTCGACAAAACTTTAAAAAAACTGTTTCTTATCCAAAATTGCCATTTTTCCAGGCCTTCACAACACTAGATGTGGTAGATGCTAGAAGATGCCTGTGAACCTCCCCATTAACCCTTTTAGGTTCTAGTACCTATTTTTATGTACTAAAGTAGTGTCTTCATTATTCGATTAAAAAGTACCAATAATGCGTTTTACTTCGGGTTTCTTTTGTTTTTACAAGCATAGAGGCAGTGTAGAACACGTTACGTATGGTTTCATGCCTTTCTGCGTCGAACAAAAAGGAGCAATTCAATGGAACATACTAATACTATCAATGATGAAAATTTTCCGGAAAATTTTTCGATTCATAAAAACATGCTCCTCTTATTCTTACATCGTTGTTTAGCCGTGATGTGAGGTGGAAAGTTTTCTTCTATATTTTTCCGGAAATTTTCCGTTCTAAACAAATATCAGTGATCAAGTAACAATTGCTCAGTGTTCATAAAATTGATTGAATTCATGTATAGAAATGTTAAAAAGCGAAAGATCGTTTAAAGAATCTGAAAATTTTAATGGCTTAGATAATTTCCAGTACTATGTAGGAACAAGCGAAACAATTTTTCATGAATCGAAAAATTGTCTGTCCTGTATGAAAAAACCGAAAAACTTTTTGACTCGGCAAATTTTAATCATTTTTAAGCAAAAAGTAAAACAACTTTTTACAAATCGGAAAGTTTTAATGCTCTGTAGAAACAAGTGAAAGGAATTTTCATAGATCGGAAAATTTTCATTGCGATGTAGATACAAGTAGAAAAAATTTTCATAAGCCGAAAAATTTTGGATAATATGTATAGTGGTGTTAGGTGGAAAATTTTCCACTATATTTATTCCTATAAAATTCAATTCCTGTAGAGGATACTTAGACAGCAACAAACTATAATTTTCCAATTAGCTTTCGGGAACCGGAAAAATTTTCTAATATTTCAAGTTGGGAAGTAAAATTTACATAGTCTCTCTCTCTCTCTCTCTCTCTGTGTGTGTGTGTGTAAAGTGCAGGAAACAGACATGAAGTTCGTAGAGAACAAATATCCCATTTCAATATTTAAAATGTATCAAGAAATCGAAAAGAAACTTTTCTGAATTTATCAAATATTTCAAAACCAGAAAATTCAACTTTTTCTTCACATATAGGCCTGCCTATGTAATGAAATAACTACATAAAAGTTCCTTATGAAGATTATTTTTGTAACAGAAAATAAGAAGAAATGCTTTGATTTTATTGTGTTTAACGTCGTAATCCATAATTTCAATATTGGAATTTTGTATTCAACATCTTAGAGCAGATATTTGTATTGTAAAACTATCATTATTATGCATAAAAATGTATTAGAAATAATACCAATTCGATAGAACAAGTACATATCTATATTATTTTGTAAATAAAAATGAAATTTCTTGTTGCTTTTACAACGCAAGCTAACAGTGCAGTTTTTTACGTCTCTTTTATTATTTTATTGGAAGAATAACTACACAAATCAGCTTCCTTATTAGTTATATTTCACTTTCTCTTCTGAATGAACATATGAATAAATATATTTTTTTCAGAAAATGGTCATTATTTGTTTTCATGAGTTGCTTAAATCCAAGTTTTGAGTTGTCAAAAATTTACAGTAGGCACTTTATATTATCTCTACTTATTTATAAATGTTGCAGTACCTAAATCTAGAAAAGTAGTAAAGCTATGAGAAAACTTCTTACGCATATCAAACTGACGAAATATAATTTTGTGAGATCAAAGGTGGATTCTAAGGGAAGAACGCATTGAAATTTTTGAAACCTTTTTGAAGAAATGAAGAATCGTTAGATTTTCACTTCATGAAACTTTTTTAGACAATATTTAATACCAATAAATTTTAGGCTAAACAATGATGTAGGAATAAGTAGAGAATGTTTTTATGAATTGGAAAATATTCATCACTTTTAATAAATTTAAATTTTAAATAACAGAATGGTATATTTGTACTCTACGAACTCCATGTATGTTGTCTCCACTTTACACACACACACACAGAGAGAGAGGTACAGAGAGTTGAATTGAGTTGATTTTGAGTTTAACATCCCTTTCAGCAGCAAGGCTATATGAGACGTTACCTACTGATTAACGTGGAATCCGAACCGCATAAGCTCCCGCCGGGAATCGAAGCCAGGTCTCCCATGCCAAAGGTGCGTATGCTAACCGCTTAGCAACAAAGGAACTCGCAGAGAGAGAGAGAGAGAGAGAGAGAGAATGAGAGAGAGAGAGACAGAGAGAGAAGAACACCATGAAAATTTTTACTTCCCAACTTGAAATATTAGAAAATTTTCCGGTTCTCGAATTTAATTGGAAAATTTTGTTAACTTTCCTCTACAGGAATTCAACTTTGTAGCTCAATGTGCAGTTAAATATAGCGGAAAATTTTCCACCTAATATCACTATACATAATATCCAAAATTGTTCAGCTTACGACAAGTTTTTTTCTACTTGTTTCTACATCGCAATGAAAATTTTACGATTTATGAAAATTCCTTTCACTTGTTTCCACAGAGCAATAAAACTTTCCGATTTACTTTTTGCTTCAAAATGATGAAAATTTTCCGGCACATAAAGTTTTTCAATTTTTCCATACAGGACAGACAATTTTTCGATTCATTAAAATTGTTTCACTTGTTCTACATAATACTGAAAATTGTCTAAGGCATGAAAAGTTTCAGATTCTTTAAACGATCTTTCACTTTTTAACATTTCTAAACATGAATTTAATCAATTTTATGATCACTGAGGAATTGTTTTTGATTGCTGATATTTTTAGAACGGAAAATTTTCCGGGAAAATATAGCGGAAAATTTTTCATCTCATATCATTAAACACTACTAAAAATACGTAAATGCCAATGGATATTTTCGAACTTTCATACTAGTACCATACAATGATATTTAGTCAACCCAAACAGTTGTACTTTTTTCTGACTGTATAGCTAATGTCCTGGAGATTCCTTTCCATAGATTTTATTGTTACTTCATAGCTCTGAGAGTAGGATAAATTAGGATGAAGTAGAATGATCGGATTATGCTTTGGTTGAAATTTTGGTCTTTATATATATGAGTGATTGTCCTTGTTTTTGTAAACTATTTTTGCCTTTTGAAAGGTTTCCACGCTGTATTTTTTAAGTTTATATGATTTTGGTAAATTTCAAATAACATTTCGTGATAAATATTATTCTTATACTAATGACGGAAAAGTAAAGTATTTTTGAAACTTTATTCACAACAAGGTATTCGCAATCAGTTTATTACGTTGAAATATTTACCTGTTTTATTTGTTGAGAAACACATTGTTTTGTCACTTCAGACACTATACTGATTTTTTACAATCTCTTTTCTGTCGATATTGAAAATGTTCACTATTTTCACTTTGTTTTCTGCACGTAAAGCACTTGCATTGAACGTATTATTTTAAGTATTTATTTTACCTGTCCATTATTATATTTTAATAATAATAATAATAATAAACCTTTTGCATATATGATAATACAGTATTTAATAACCTGATTTCGTGCTGTTTGAAAAAAATATAACTTTTTGTTAGATTGGTAACACTGTTTTCTGATAGTATTTCAGAGCATGTCAATGTCCTTTATCGATAATTTCATGTTATGAAATTTCAACGTTTTGCATGGATTAGTTTAAAAGTTAGAAGTGAGTAGCAAAATAAATAATCCACCCTGTTTATACATAAATAGTGATGTGATTTGTGAGTGTTTTCAGAATATGTAGGCCTACTTGTATTCTAAAAGCACTCACAATTCAATTCGAGATAATCATACAACAAACCCAATCTTTCACAGAACCTAAACAGTTGTATTTATAAAATGGCAGTAACTTGCGCCCACTGGATACACATGTTACCCATGACATCCAACTTTCTACTCCTCAGCAGTTCTTTGCATGTTACCACTACCCCGTATCACTCGTTTCTTAATTCTAGATTTGATATGGATAATAACATCAAATGCATCTTTCAGACAGTAAGATAAAGATAAATGTTAGAAAAAGAGACAATCATAGTTACAAACTAAAATTCTAACTTACTAAGTTCGTTTTAAGTATCTAAGAGAAAGAGAACAAACCTAGTTCATAAAGTCGTCTGCGAACTATTCTTATATCATTTTTAAAAAGAAGTTAAGACAAACTAACCAAACTTATGGACCATATTTTATTCTTCTTTTTGGATTTGCCCCGCGTTTAATGTTGTGAAATCACTCTTATAAACACAAAATAGCCAGAAGTATAGAGACCAACAAAGCACATCCTTGTATTCTCTTCCTGTACTTGGAAACGTCTTTAAACTTACATTGTGTGATCATATCTTGAGGATGATCTACATTGAGATCGTAAAATGTGATAGCTTGTTCACAATGAAGTTCAAGAACTTGTTATATTGAGAAAAAAATCATCCATAAACACACTCAATACGAAAGAATATATTGCTATTAAATGTGATAATCTCTCCATTTATAGGCATCGTGTTTTATGTCTGGCGGTTATAAGTAATGTCTCTGGGACATATTAGTGGTCGTTTTACCATTTAAGGCAAAAACTATTTGATGGTAATAATTTTCAAGCTCTTTAACCATTCCTTCACCACTTCCCCATGAACAGCTAGATCATCTGTCTGACTATGTGTCGGCAGAGCGGTAAAAGTTAGTAAAAAGTTGTTTATAAAAGATGTGAATTCGCTCTGCGAAGAATGAATTCCATCTCCTTTGTTTGTTCAAATTGCAAGAGGTAACCTTGAACCAACGCTGGAGCATCATTCCGTAACAGTCTGTGCAAAATTTGCGAATCACAACGCAAAGCAAATATTGTACCAACTAATTATGACTGATATGTCAAATATCGCAACCAGAAACACAAGTTTTGGATCGTGTTGACCAAAATCCATTCGGAATGAGGTCACTGGTTTGAACATTGATCACAATAGAGGAAAGACGGTAAAAGATACCGATAAGCACTTTTTGTGTGTATATTTAGTGCCCCAAAACTAAATGCTACTATTACTCTCAATTCTCAACTTAAAACTGGAATTCGTAGAAGTCTACATACAGTTCTTTTGGTTTCAGTATTTTCACAGAAAAAGGATACAAAAAGATAGCTAGAACAAAGTTTTAACAATGGATTCAGCATTCGAACAACAGATTATACATCTATCCTTACCTAACTAACTAACCAATTAACTCTATGGCCTATGGAACTCGGAGGTTCAATGCCGCTTTCACAAAAGTTCTCCACTGATTTCTATCGTTAACCAACACTTAGATCCAGTTTCTACTTTGTACTCCTATTTCTGCGAGATCCATCTTAAGGCTAGTTTTAGACGGAAGCATTTATCGTAGCAAAAATCGTATCGTCGATATCCTACCATGTGAAGTAGCAAATGCTATAGCATTTCCCATGCCATGGCATATCCTATGGCATTTCTTGTCGATAGAACCTGTTTCTGTTTCGTGGCATTTCCCCAAGCATTTCTGATCCGATTGCAGCGCCGTGGTGTGTTAAAAAGAAGCGAAAGATTTTGTGCCAAATATCCATGCTCTTTGTTTTGTGTGGGAAATTGAATTGTAGTAAAGAAAAATGAGTTGGAGTAGGGATGTTCTTTGCCTACATACTTCTTTGTGATTTTCGTTTTGTAATATGACCGGCGAGAACTGTTGTTACAATTACTATAGCTTTAGCTACTTCACGCTTAATTTCGGAGCCATAATTGCGCTCTTCTCCAGTGATTTGTTTGCTACGTCACGACAGATGCTTATCAAAATGCTACAGTTTAAAAGCACCATATACTTTTGATGCCATAGAATATTATATGAAATTTTTGGGAGCACATCTGCTACAAGAAATGCTACGATAAATGCTTCCGTCTAAAACTAGCCTAATATTGTCCTTCCATCTGCGGCTAGGTCTTCCTAATGGAGGAGTTCCAATTTATTTCCAGTAAAAAAAAGTAGAAAGCATTCCTACTTTCTTCCATTCTAGCTACATGTCCTGGTTACCTTAGCCACCCAAAATTGAAGAATATAACAATGTTTGGTAAACGACATAAATTATCCAGTTTCTCGTTATGAAGTTTCTGCAATTCCCCATTTCCATTCCTCTTGGATCAAATATTCATCTCAGGATTTTATTCTCAAATAAGTTTAGTCTGCGTTCTTCCCTCAGAGTAAGCGACCATGTTTCGCAACCATACATCAGAACAGCTAGTCTATAATTATATCGTTCTATATATTTAAAGGTACAAATTTCTCGGCAGAATTCGCGACGACAAAATATTTTGAACTGAATAATAACATGAATTTCTTGCTTTCAGTCGACATTTAATTTCGTCATAGATATAGTTTTGATCGGCTAACATTGATCCTAGATATTTGAAAGTATCACTTTGTTGAAAGTACTATTGATACTTTGACGCATTCATAATTTGCAGTATTAAGATCTCGATGAATTTTCATGGATTTACTTTTATCTGCATTTACTTCTAAACCCATATCCAAGCAAAGGTTTAATAAGGCGCCTGCATTTCTTTGTTTTATTATCCTCTATTAAATTAACATCATCAGCAATTGTCATAACCTGGTGAATACCATTCAGCTGTAGGCCATGGCTGCTATCTTTGATTTTTCCTTATAGCATACTAAAGAACAAAGCTGAACTACACGAGTGGCGATAAAACATCTCCTTGTTACAGGCCATTCTGGACAAGAAGGCTCATAGACAAGAATTTTCCTACTTGGCCTTTACTTTGGGATCCATATAAACACATCTAATTAATCTAACTAGCTTTTTCGTCTATCTTGATGTCTCGACTAAAGCAGGAAGTAGTAGAAAACTACTACCACTTCCGGTTTAAATATTGATTCTCGAAAGCTAAAACGCTAATACATATCAAGACAGCTTTTTTTTAAAAATATGGATTCAGATTTCCAAGAAGAGATTTTATCTACGCCCTTATATTCCTATTAAAACCGAAAGTAAGAGAGATTTACTACTTCTTGTTTCAATATTAGGTTTCGCGATGGCTTAGTGATAGAGCGTTCACCTCTGGTGCATGGGGTCCCGGGTTCAAACCCTGCTCCCGTAAAGTGAACTTTGTGATGGACAAACACCGTGTGCGTGGGCTTCCTCGTGGTTCTCCCGTTTCCTCCTACTTTCTTCATTCCACCGTTTCATTCATTTCTTATCATCACCTTCTCCTTTAGCCTAGCCGTCATAATCGTGGGACGTAAAACTCAAAAATTTCATTTCGTTTTTGTTTCAATATTGAATTCTCATAGTTGGGAAATGCGCCATATCTTCGCAATGTGAAATGAAACCTACTTGTTAAATTTATCAAATTCTCTCAGGCCCTATGCGTTTATAAATTGACTGTCTTAAGAGTATTGCAAATGTTGTTTTAGGGAAATGCGAGAAAGTTCATTTAATTTGATTGAAATATATTGACTTCTTTTTGTCAACACGTTCACCTTGTTAGTTCATTTTAGTATCACGTTCATTTTAATCATCATCATCATCATAGGTATTCTGCCCTTATTGGCAGGTCACTTGCCGTGACTGAGAATCTTCCATAACTCCACAGTCTTCTGCAAATCTCTACCTCTTCAGGTGTGATTTTTCTGTTTTGATGTCGTCCATTAATTATAGCCTCCTTCGTCCTCTCCCTCTCTTTCCTGCCAAAATACCCTTTAGCATGTCCCTCATCATACAGTTTCTTCTTAGCCAACTAGTTCCTCTTCCTCTTCTTAATAATATTTAAAATAGTTATTTTTTCCCCTCACCATTTCTAAGACTCTTTCATTAGTTTTCTGTTTGACCCAGCTAATTCTATCTATTCTTCTCCACACCAATATATCGAAACATTCTAGTCGTTTTTCATCATTGTTGCGTAATGTTTATGTCTCTGCTCGATATAGTACAATACTCCACACGAAATATTTTATGAGCCTTTTTCTCAACTCTTTATTCAAGATTCCTCAAAGCAGACTTCCCTTCTTTTCAAAGTCTTCTTTCGCCATTCCTGTTCTTGTTTTTATTTCACGTTCACACTTTATATCAGCTCTAATAATACTACCAAGATATAAAAAGCTAGTTATCTATTTTCTCCCTTACTATTTCTATATTTGACACCGACAGTTTTAATAGGACGCTTATTTCTACTATATCAAATAAGTAAAAAGCTGTTGTCAACTTTCTCGAGAACTACGCATGAGTATTCACCTTTATTTTCTTCAGCTCAATAAGAACTATTGATTGATTACATGTCTCACCTAAAGACATTTTTTCGATTATAATAATATTTATTGAATTCGAATTTTTAATATTTTATGTTGCACAATACGGAATATACGTATACTAGTAATGAGCCCTGATTATAAAAAAAAAATCCTCAGTCACCTTGATATAAGCAAATCTTTTTCACGAATATATATATATATATATATATATATATATATATATATATATATATATATATATATATATATATATATATATATATATATATGCATATACATATACGTATACATTTATTCAATGTAACTCAATCTGATAATAATGTTTAAAAGGTATTCTCTTTGTGCTCTTCCTTAATTCTTGTTTTAAATAGGAACATTCACACCACAGATGTTTAAAGGCATTTAAAAAATTCAAATTTAATTCACATATATTGGTAGTTATTGGTGTACCCGTGTCAGAAAATCCTACATCTGGCCCTCTATATATAGATTGTACTAAAGCGGAAATTATAGTTAAGGTCTACAATATACGTACTATCGTAGCTTAAGATTCATAAGGTGTATATTTTTTTACTTTATGTGATCAATCAGCTCAGTTGGTTAAGTTAAAATCGGAAAAGGATAGTCGAATAAAAAATGGAGTTAGTTCACTCAAATTTCGAAATTTTCTTAATATGATCATGCTAGTTTCGTGTGTTCCTCTTTTACTGTCTTTAGTAGGGTGACCAGAACCGGTTTTGGGCTCTGAACGGATCCGGTTCTGGAAGATCGGGTTCCGGAACCGGTTTTTCGGATCTGGTCTGGAACCGGTTCCTGAGTTTCGGTTCTAGAACCGGGTTTTCGAATCCAGGTTTGGAACCGGTTCCTAAGATCTGGTTCTGGAACCGGGTTTTCGGATCCAGGTCTGGAACCTGGTCCGGAATCGGTTCTGAAAACCGGATCTCCGCCGGAACCGAAACGTTGTGGCCATCTCTAGTCTTTAGGAGAGTTTACTCAGATGTCACGATGATAACTTAAGTTTCCTCGACAGCTTTCAGAAGCTCATGCGATACAATAGGGTCTATATTTGTAAGGTTGTTATCTCGTGAGAAGAAAGGAGTGGATAATCCCATCTAAAAGAATATTTCTGTGTTAATTTAATTAAAATTATGTTTGATTTTGAGGCAATAATATATTTCTTTTGGGGCTTCTGAATGATGCTCACTGTATGGAGTTAAAATCAGTGAAGACTCAGGGGGAAAATTTACCTTGCTCTACACTAACAATGCATATTTTACGATATTCGATTTTTGGGGAAAATAGTGTTGCCGCATAGCGTAGTCACTAACGTTCTCGTCTTTGGTGCGAGCGGTCCCGGATTCGATTCCCGGTAAGGACACTCGGTCGAAAAAGTATAAAAGCATTTTCAGCCCAGGCATCATGCTTGACACTTTCCTAGGTTTTCCTCATTCACACCAGGAAAATGTCGGGATGGTACATAAGATACATGTCCCTGGCCGTTTCCGTGCTTTCCCAATCCTTTCTTCCTTCCCCTTCCTTCGATAGTGTTATCGCCGAAGGGCGTCATCTCTCATACGTGACGCGTTAAGGCCATAGATGTCGAAAGCCCAGAAATATAATTCTTAGTCAATAATCCTTTGGTAAAATAGCATATATTTTCTAAGGGTTATCACTGATTCTTTATGCTTTAATTAGAAATCAGTCGATGAATTTCAATATCCATCTACCTGACGTTTGTATGTTTCATAATAGCCTGTGTGAAATTATGCTATTTTGATAGGATATAGCGTATACGAGTATATATTCTAGGGAGCTTTCCAGGCACGTAGCCAAGGGGGGTTCCGGGGGGTTCCGGGGGGTTCGGACTCCCCCTTCGAGACCAGAAATTAAAAAAAAAAAATAAGAAAGGATGAAACAAAATGAAATGAGAAAAAGAAGGATCAGCGTTAAAAATAAACTACTGAAAGCTTTTGGTTACTCTTTCTTGTGAGAAGATTTGTATTACTTGCAATACATAGTGGCGATGTGAGCGAGATATCCCGGAAGAATAAGGGAATTTGAAATTTGTAGAAAAGTTACGGAATTCTCAGAATTTCTGCTACTAGTCAGGGAGATTTCAAGCTTCCGTAAGCATAGTGCCATTGTATAACAACGTGGACATTTTTTAATCATAATTTTTCGTAATCTCATATCCTTGCAGCATCAAACATGTTATTTCAAAAACAATTTTCTACTGCTCCTTTAACCTGTCATTTAAAACAGACAGTAGTTAACGGAATAATAAAAATAAAAATTTATGTGGAAAGAAAGTTGTGTTAACATTTGATTCAACAGGGAAAGGAACGCAGTTATTGTAAAATATTTTACATTATTGAGTATGTACTTTTTATAATAGTGAACATGTACTTTTTATAATAGTTGAGTTCATAATGAAAGGAAAATCATTATATTTGAATAAACAGTGGAAGTACGTAAACATTGTATAATCTTTTTCAATACGCTTTTTTATTTTGCTCGAGATTTCTTCATAGTTTGTTATTAAAGTACTTACCAATATATCCTCACTTTATTGTCCAAACAAACCAATGTATGTTGATAGTAAAGTAGTTTCGATTGATCGAGCTCCTAGGCCTCCAGAATATGATGTCCCCCCCCACTTTCGTTACGAAATCCTGGCTAAACGAACCGATATATGTTCCAGTAAAATAGTTTAGAATGATCGAGCCCCTCGTGTGATGACCATAGTATTTCATGTCATGGACCCCCTCCCCCTTCACGAAATCTCCTGGCTATGTGCTGAACTTTCTCACAACCCCCTCCTCCATTGCTAGGAACAAAAATTAGTTAACAATGAAGGAATTGATTTATCATTCGGTAACCGATATGTTTCAACAAAGAATCGTAAAAATTCTACTTTTATGAAGCATAATAAAATTGATGAAAGACAAGACCCTTAAATCTTCAATGATAATATTAATAGCAATACGGGAGAGAGTCAAAAAGTTCCCGTACTTTTGTTGTAGTTCTTTATTACGACACTATAAGCATACGTTTACTTAATCGCTTTCAACGAAGGCAAATTCGGAACAGACACACTCAAGGGCGCCCATCAGGGAGGTAAGATGGGGCGCTCGCCCCCCTAAGAGGAAATCGTACTTGGGAATATCGAAAACCCAATAGAATTTTTACATTAGTTATAGCAAAATTTGAAACTATATTTGAAACCTCGCTTTTATTTGCCCCCCTTCCTTGGAAACCACAACATGGGCGCCCTTGGACACACTTGTTTCAACGATCCTCCGACACCGACGAAAGTCTTCTTCCGTTATCTTCCGAAGTTCAGGCGTCACGTTGATTTTGATCTCTTCTACGGTTGCGAAACGCAAAAGTGTTATCATTAGCTTTGGGAAGAGCCAAACATCCGATGGTGGTAAACTGTTTTTAAGGCTATTTTAAAGCCTCTAAAAACAGATTCTCCCCAATTTGCACATGAACTTGATGTTTGCCTGTTGCTCGATCTGTGAAATTGCATCAACGGATCACCACATATTCCTTCGTTCAGCTACATTACTCGTACACTGCCTGTTATGACGTGTTAATACTTGTCCAATACATAATTAGGCAACTTAAGAGTCTTCATTCCGGCGAAATTAAAATACCGCTAATTTTACAGTAATTATGTGATACCTTCAAATAGATAAAAGATAATCGAAATGTGGAACAAGAGCGCCTTAGACAATATCATTTTACATGAAATACCGTTATCACGATTTACTTATCTGCTTTCAATTTCGAGCCATTTTGAAAATCGGCATTTATTTTCGCGTTTCTAAACAAAGGAAAAAAGGAAAGCCACTAGGTGACTTGTGATAACGTTACCTCACGCAAAATAATATTGTCTAGGGCGCTCTTGTTCCATATTTCAATTATCTTTTATCTATTTGAAGATATCACATAATTACTGTAAAATTAGCGGTATTTTAATTTCGCCGGGACGAAAACTCTTAAGGACTGTATTGCACAAGATTCATTGTGGTTGCATCACAAATGCCAATATTATAACAACATTCCTGGAACTTTCTGACTGTTCCTTCCAGGCTCGTAGCCAGCGCAAAAATGTAGGGGGGCCCGGTAGAAGTTAGGGGAAGCCCGACCCAACCATCATACTTCATCACCATATTATAGTTCATTTGCAAGCCTACCGTAAAAATTTTAGGGGGGGCAGTGAAAATTTAAGGGGGTCTAGCCCCCCATGGATACAGGTCTGGTATAACAATAAACTTTGGGAAAGCTCCTACATTGCACAATATCACTAATACTAGATGTTTCCAATACTTTCAAGCGACCATTGGAGTGGAGATGAGTTTAAATGGAATTCATTTTTTTTGCATAGAGATGCGATATTTGAAACATGCAAATATATTTTCTGTATTAAGAAAGAGAGAAAAAAGTGAACATTGTATGAAATAAAATGTATCCCATAGAACATACAACTTTGACGCTTATGCAGTTAGAAAATTAAATTTTGAAATTTTCAGTGTAGAATAAGAAGAATGCCTTTCGTGCATTTCGAAAAAAAAAAAAATATGCAAGAGAACGGCAGTGAATATTACATTCAAAGACGAGAATTTGAAGTCTGGTCACATTCTACAGGTGAAAATTGTTACTTCTCTTTTTTTTTTTACAAAAAAAAAAAATATAGATAGAAGGAACAGGGTGACAAAGTTTTATATATTCAGGTGGCAAATAGAAACTATTCTTCCGTAGAAATATGTAAGGAATACGTTATAGCGAAATTTCACACAAGAACTAACACAAGCGGAGGTAGAAAGAAAAAAAACTCCTTTTTGGTACGCGAATAGCAACAGAAACAGATCTTACGTATGTCTTTTATGTGCCATTCGTCACGTTTGGTTCCTTTTGCAAAAGAGACGGTAAAAGAAGTTTTTTGTATGTGAATATTCTGTTAGTTTCTGTCAGCGCATAATCACTTAATAACTCATATTTTTCCGCCACCAATTAAGGACTTCCATATATATATTAAGTAGAGAGAACGAGGTTTATGATTAAAATCCCAGACGCGCTTGCAAACAAAGGACGCTGAGGTGATCTGAATTGAATTTTCGCAAGGCGGCGGTTCCATGAACGTGACAACAATAACAGAGTGTGCAGATGAGGATAAGAATATAAAATAAGGAAAGGTGATTTGAGAACTGAGAATGATAGAGATGTAGAAGGATTTCATAATAATTTTCCAAGACCTTTCTCTCCTTCCTCCCGTTTCAACATATACCTTCTTTGTACCGTGTATAAATGCAAATCTTTAATTTCAGGTCACATGCATTGTACCTTTCAGGTTACTGAAATGATGAATGGACGTGAATGATTATAAAGAATTCGTACGATGAAAATGTGGGAGGAAACGAGAAACTCTCGAGAAGTGATGTACACATTTCATGATGCAGTTGTAAACAAACTCACAAGTGCTGGGAATCGATGCAACGACACATTGCGAAAAAGGTGAGCGCTCTACCACTAAGCTACCGTCAAATTGACAAAACAACGGTAACAGTTAAAGAATAATATCGGTGGCGGAGTTGGTCGCCACTTACGTTTATATGTGTCACTGTCAAGAGTATGATATTTGATTCACTGTTAGGAATATGTGTGTTACTCTTAGAATAATGTGTGTCAGTACTAGGAGTACTTAGTACTTGTGTCACTGATACGATTTTGTGTGTCACTGTTAGGAATATGTGTCTCACTGTTGGGAGTCTGTGCATGACTGCTAAAAGTGTGTGTATGCTAAATTTATAGTTTTTTTTACGTACATGACAACAATTTGATCGAGCAAGAGTAAAAAGTATCAATTATTATTAGCATAGTTCGAAAAATCATTTATCGCCATAAACACTTACTTTTTTCGGTTTCCTCGAAGTTTATGCAGGAAAATTTACCTAAAATGTATAATTGTTTCAGTTCGATATCATGTTGTATTTTCTTAAATCACGTCAATACGTTAAAAATATTAAATCAACATAAAATGAATAATTCACTGGCTACACACAGTTGAGAATTTATTATTGCACTGTGGCAATTTGATCTTATTTTTTAACTTTAGTTTTTTTAAAATTACTTGTACTCATATAAACGCAAAGTCAAACGAATGGATTTCCAGAAATACTTTTTATTTCCCTATGAGTAGTTTGCTAGTACATTTCCTACAGCATATGGCTTCAGCGACGCAAATACGCTAGTTGTCCCCCAGGGCAAGAACACGCCTTAGCGTCCCCTTACCAACCAAACCAAAACGCTAACCCCCCAAATTTGCCCACTTTTGCGCAATCCCAATCTAGCACCCTGGGCATAAGGCCCGTTTGCTCCCTCTTGTTACCTCACTTTGTGGCTCCAGATTCATGTACTGTTAAGATCTATGTTTCAATAAGATAATATACCAAAATATAGGAATCATAACTTGTACGTGTATATGATGAATTAATTATGCTTTCATGTTGTGAAAGGTAACTTTTGTGGCTTCATTACATAACGGTATAAGAAAAATTTGGGGATAGCAATGCATCACAAATAATAACAACTGTTATACAGACTATCGGAAACTAAAATGCAAATGTTGCGTTGTGTTAACGCAAATGGCTAAGGAATGTGGTCTTTGGTTAGCTTTTAGTACGTAAATAATTCCGCCCCTTCGGAAAATTATTAGTTCCCCTAGAACTTCTAACTGGCTATACCGCTATAATTCACCACAAACTCTGCCTATACAACAAAATTTTGAAAGGATAAGTTCCAGTTTCGCCACACCTACTCTGCCCAATAAAATCCCAATGTTTTGAACTAGCAATCATGGCGGAAACGAAAGTAGTCAATCGGACGTGTCGATGCTCGTTTTTTTTTTGTTTTTTTTTTGTTTCAGTGTATGATGAAGACATACAGTATATTGACAAATCCTCTATTTTGTAACATCCTTGCTTCAAGCGACTGGAATTAAACTCATCAAACCGAACATTTGTCCCAGCAGAAATGTACTTTCTTTGCGGAGTTAGTATACACTTTTGCACGCAACATTCATTTCGTTTAAAAGAGATAAATGAATGTAAAATATGTATGTTTTGTAAGGCTACTAAAATCAACTTCATTATTAAAATCATTACGAATATTAAAGAGAACTCTTTTTTCTCATTAAATTTGTCCCCCACAAGATTATTTTATAATGATCAATTTATGCTGGTACACTTTATTTGCTTCTTTACCTCTTTGGTTGATATTTTTTTCTCTTTTTAGAAAGCATTAGTGGGAGTCTATTTGAAGAAGATACATAGTTATTAGACGGAATAAATCGTTCAGAGGAAAAAAAGAAAAAGTATTTCGTCAAATCTAATAAACTAGCAGAAATGTCTTATTATTCTTCGCCGACGAAGATGAGACATTCGTTGAAACAATTAGATGTCAGCAATCCGAAGAAATTTAAAACCACGCTTCTTTCTTCTCTTCCTTTTTTATTCTTACGTTTCTTGTTTTACCTTAACAAATAACAAGAATCGGAAAGTAACAATCGAAAGAAACAGAAAATAATGAGGTTTTCGTTTTCATGACAGCCAAACAAAATCTTTTGTATCCTCATTAGTGATGTCATTATTTTTTTTATTATTCATTTTTCCTCTTGGACCAAAAAGAAGGAAGTAGAAGAACAGGAGCTATAAATGGAAAATTGATAACAAAGCGAAATCTCGGAAACGAAAAGGAGAGTTTAAATTTGTGTTTACAAATTATTAAAATATGGTTATATTTAGAACTAGCAGAATACACGTTCTTCACATGGGGAGATACGTTTTGTTTGGGTTATAAAGGACTCAATTTGGATTTAAAAGTCATTAAAAGTGTCACTGTTCGTCTCAGAGACAACGAAAACTGAATTCGGTATCAATATCGGCTATTTTCGAAAATTATATATATATCCAACCAGTTGCGGGCAGAATTTGGATTTAATCAGCATCAGGAGTGTCACTGTTCATCTCAGCGACCACGGAAACTATGGATTCAACACTAATATAGGTCATTTTTGATCATTTTAATAAATCCTCACTCCCCCTCCCCTAAGTTGCATCGTCAAAATCGAAATATTAAAAACAATCCCAGGTCCGAACGTCATCTATGTTGAAAGATTGGTTGAGATCGGTCAGGTGATTTAAGAGTTATTAAGTCACAGACACAGTCACTTTTATTTTATATATATATATATATATATATACTATGTGATCAAAAGTATCCGGATACCCCCAGAAACATACATTTTTCATATTAGGTCCACTGTGCTGCCACCTACTGCCAGGTATTCATTATCAGTGACCTCAGTAGTCATTGGACATCGTGAGAAAGCAGAATGGGGCGCTCCGCAGAACTCACGAACTTCGAACGTGGTAGGGTGATTGGGTGTCACTTGTGTCAGAAGTCTGTACGCGAGATTTCCACACTCCTAAACATCCCTAGGTCTACTGTGTCTGATGTGATAGTGATGTGGAAACGTGAAGGGACACGTACAGCACAAAAGCGTACAGGACGACTTCGTCTGTTGACTGACAGAGACCGCCGATAGTCGAAGAGGGTCGTAAAGTGTAATAGGCAGACATCTATACACAGGAATTCCAAACTGCATCAAGATCCACTCCAAGTACTATGACAGTTAGGCGTGAGGTGAGTAAACGTGGATTTCATGATCGAGTGGCTGCTCATAAGCCACACATCACACAGGTAAATGCCAAACGACGCCTCGCTTGGTGTAAGGAGCTTAAACATTGGACGATTGAACAGTGGAGAAACGTTGTGTGGAGTGACGAATCATGGTACACAATGTGGCGATCCGATGGCAGGGTGTGGGTATGGCGAATGCCTGGTGAACGTAATCTGTCAGCGTAAGTAGTGCCAACAGTAAAATTCAGAGGTGGTGGTGGAGGTGTGGTCGTATTCTTCTTGGAGGGCGCTTGCACCCCTTGTTGTTTTACGTTGCACTCTCATAGCGCAGGCCTATATTGATGTTTTAAGCACCTTCTTGTTTCCCATTGTTGAAGAGCAATTCGGGGATAGCGATTGCATCTTTCAACAGGATCAAGCACATGTTCATAATGCACGGCCTGTGGCGGAGTGGTTGCACGGCCTGTGGCGGAGTAGTTACACGACCATAACATCCCTGTAATGGACTGGTCTGCACAGAGTCCTGATTTGAATAATATAGAACACCTTTGGGATGTTTTGGAACGCTGTCTTCGTGCCAGGTCTCACCGACCTACATCGATATCTCTCCTCAGTTCAGCACTCCGTGAAGAATGGGCTGCCATTTCCCAAGAAACCTTCCAGCACTTAATTGAAAGTATGCCTGCGAGAGTGGAAGCTGCCATCAAGGCTAAGGGTGGGCCAACACCATGTTGAGTTCCATCAGTACCGATGGAGGGCGCCACGAACTTGTAAATTGTTTTCAGCCAGGTGTCCGGCCTACTTTTGATCACATAGTGTATATATAAAGTTACGAACCTTGAAATTTAAACGGGATAATCTAGAACGAAATAATTTTTATGACATAGTTTCAAAATATTCTTTGTTACGTGTAACTTGCTTAAAGACATCTGGGATGACGTGAAACGTTGTGGTATGGCAATGTGTGCTTTTCGCAACTTTTGTAGATCTCAGTGAGAGGAACTCAATTGTACAAGAATTTTGCGATTCAACTTTCAGAACTTCAGATAATGGCAGTTCTTTGGTACTTTAGTCAGTGACATGCCTATCTTCTTTCAATGGGGAAATGTATAAACTTATAATCTGTTTATTTGAATAAATGGCTTAAAAATCTAAAGCTTATACTTATTTTAAACTACTTCGCTCAAGTTATTACCCCCGCTTGGGTTTTCTCACAATGTATTCTAATTTGTTAAACATTGTATATTATTACATTTGATCGGTCTAATATATAGTGTTTGTTCATGTTACTTTACACTCCTTAAAAGTGATGGATTTCAACCAAGATAAAGTATGAAACATTTATAATTTAATGGATGACGTGCACATGGATTTAAAAGTGTACCATGATGGCGTAATTTACATCTTTCCAATGCATTAGTATCTAAACTATTTAATAATATTACTGGCAACTACTATAATCTTAATAAAATGAGTTAATTGATATCTCTAATGTTTCTATAAATGTTTCCAATTTATGTTGGAACGTCCTTAAGAACATACATAGTAACTGACAAATCTAATTACACAATGAAATATTTTATTAAACTTACTTAAAAGTAGGATAATATTTTTCTGATATAAAAATAAAATTGTTCACACCTGTTTATCTGCTCTTCATTCTACAGAAATAAACTGATAATAGAAAACATGTGATTTTATTATGAAACCTCCCGAAAACAGACAATATTTTTGCGTACCGATATACCAACTAAATAATATAATACTAGAAATGCAAAACATTATAAATATATTTTATTTGATACACTTGCATTTAGCCGTGATTATTGATTAAAAAAAACTAACATGTATATAGTAATAAGACAAGCCTGCCAGTGCCTCAAACTTTTACATTAGGGTCTACAGACAGTACTAGTAATTAATGGTCTTCACTACAACGAAATTAAACTACCGCTAATTTTAGAGTTTTTCTGTAATATCTTCAAAACAAATAAAAATATTCGAAAAGCAGAAACGTAGTGAACTCGACAATACGATTTCGCATGTGATACCGTTATCACAACTCACCAATCTGCTTTCTATTTGCAACTGTAGATAGATTTAGCATTTTTTGCAGGTTCTGTAAATAGCGGCATAACAAAAGCAGATAGGTGAATTGTGGTAAAGGTATCACATGCAAAATCGTATGGTCTAGTTCACTACGTTTCTGCTTTTCGAATGCTCGTAAGTTATAATTATGAAACTTTTGAAACTTTTTAAATAGAATTATCTTAGCACACAAATGATATAGTTAAAAAGTTAAAAGGGTGCTTTTCGTACTTTTGTTTTTTTTTATTTTATGTGTGCGGAAATATACAATTTTAAGTTTTGTTACAAATTGTGTTATAGCTCATAAGTTACAACTATGACACTCTTGAAGCTTCTTTTTATAGAATCATTTTATCACATACATGTTTTTACATGTACTTTTACGTTAGAAATCTTTCATTTTGCAACTGAATGTGAATAAAAATAATATAAACACTTGTTTTGTATTGTGTTGACATGCTGTTGTTAAACTACTTTGACGTTGGGTATTTATACGCCCATTTCCTTATAAATGTCCATAATAGTATTGAAAATGTGTTGTTTTATATGAGCTACCGCTTGCGACGAGATATTTTGCGAGTGCTGTGTTGTTCTGAGTGCTGTGTTGTTCTTCGATGGGCTGAAAAAATAAAAAGTACTTATTTGAGCAGTATTTGGTGTTTCTGGTTGATGGGCATTGACTGAAGCTAGCTAATTTAGAAAGAAGTTCCTATTGTGCTTATTTTGCCAGTGTTGTGTTGTTCTAGTTAATGCGTAGTGACTTAAACTAGTTAACAAATAAGTTTTAATGTACTTATTTCAGCAATGCTGTGTCTTCTTGAATAACTTGCGGTGATTCAAGTTAGCTATTTAAAAATATTTTAATGTGTTGGTACTTATTTTGGTGGTGTTGTGTCTTCCTGGTTAGTGCAGTGACTCAATTGTTAGAAAATGACATCACGTAAATGTTTGAATGACTCTGATATTTTCTGCTATGTGTGTGGCAGTTAAAACTGTGCTCAAACAGAGACTCCCTATTACAAGTTTCATAAAGAAAGTGTACTTGGCTTATTTTGGTATCAGATTAGGCGATCAAGATAAATCGTGGGCACCTCACAGTGTGTGCAGAATATGTGTAGAGACACTGAAATCCTGGGCAAACGGTAAAAAGAAGGGAATGCTGTTCGGAATACCTATGGTGTGAAAGGAGCCTCGAAACCATCATGATGACTGTTATTTCTGTGCAATAAATGTTAAAGGATACAATGGTAAAGACAAGAATGGTATTCTGTATCCGGATAACATACCTTCAGTGATTCGGCCCGTTCCTCATGGTGAAAATCTACCGATTCCCAATTCACCAGCCTCTATGGATATTTTATCATCATCTAGTAGTAGTGAAGGAGATGTTCCATGCGTGGATGATAGCAACTATCCTAACACGATTCCGCAGCCGTTTACGCAATCAGAACATAATGATCTTGTTCGAGATTTAAATCTACCAGACGAGAATGCAGAAGTTTTTGGGTCTAGACTTCGTTCGAAAAACTTTTTGGCCAGTGGGACACATTACTCATGGTATAGACACAGAGAGAGAGAATGTCTTCCTTATTTCTCTGAAGAAGACGAGTTAGTGTTCTGCTACAACATTCCAGCTGTTGTGGATGCATTGGGTGCTTCTTATAACGCATCCGATTGGAGACTGCGGTTGCGTCAGTGCATGTATTTATGACCATTTTATTGGGACATGTGCATCACTTATCCAGATGTTGTTTTCGAGTAATGATACTATATTCCACGCTGTTAATATGTCCATTCATTGCATCAGAGCAGCTCTGTGAGCAAAGTTGAACTCCAAACACTTTTTTCCAGCTGGAATAATACTACACATTTTTCTTAACTTTTCTGGTACACTGAAATGCAGAAACTGTCTTTTTACAGCAGTATGCAAAGTAAATTTACATTAACTTCTTTTACTACAATATTTTGTTACTAACGTTTTTCGTCAAACTAAATTTCAGAAAGTATTTTTGTAGCAGGAATTTATACTACATAATGTTTTTAACTTTTCTGATAAACTTTTCTTTTCATTAAAAAACTGTATTATGAATACTTTTAAATAGTGTGAATAGAAACATTTACCTGTATACATAATAAACTAACAAATTTTAAATACTCAGTTTTCAAACTAAACATCAATGTAATCGCACCAATTGAACTTACAATTGTAATCCATTTTAAACATTTAACAGAGTTAAAGTATTACTTATCACTGTTGAAAACTTACAAATAATTGAATTGCTCAATTACGAAATAGATGTTTCATTAAATTGTAACCTACAATAATAGTCTAAAACAGAGGTAACTAAATCAATACCTCACTGTGTGCGAAAACTGACACGTAAGGCATTATATCAGGTAATTATTCATAAAACACTCGTGGTCTTATAATACAGTTACGATAATGTAAAAGAAATGCTATGTACTATGAAAATTAGTCTTCCACAACAGTTCATATACCCTCCAACTGCATTGGAGTTGTCCCTATTGTGGTTCGGAACCCATATTACTGTTATTATACCGTTTTTTATAACCTTGTTGTTATATAAACATAAAATTAAAAATCAATTCGACCATGTAGTTGATAACCTAATACGAAAAAAAAAAATCTTCTCAACACCAGTTGAAAATATAATTTACTTATCAATCGAAAGTCCCAAGCACAGTTAAAATGGATCTTGATGTGAGCAATAGTAATTCAAATTCAATTCCTTCTGTAAACATTCGTTTTTATAATGCTATCTTGAACACAATCTACTTCTCATCTGCGTGAAAGGAAGTCCACACTTCCCAATATACATACTTTCTCGTTACAACCAATAGTAATGGTTCAAATTCCACTTTAAACAACAGCCCTCCGCAATCACTCAAAACCCAATAAAAATGTAACTAAAAATTTCCAAAAATAGTAAGTTCAGTATTTTCATCCAATACATTTGCAATGGTTAAAAGACCAAGACAACAGCTCGTCTTAAATTACCAAATTTAATTCAATAAGTGAAAACTGCACAATATAATCTCCTTAAGGTTTCGGAAGTTCTAATTTCGTAAGTACAACACTTTTGATCTGTTATAACAGTATGTCATGTATTCACTCACAAATATATCTACTTTGCATATGCAGATAACGAAAACATTAAAATACTATTCCCTGAAGCACTTTTAACAATTACAATAAAGTTTAAAATTATCGAAATTCAAAATAGTTTTTATTATTGAAATTTAAAGTTACAAACACCTGTTTCAACTGGAAAATAGAGGACATGTTAGCTATTACCTGTAAGAGAAGGTATTAAATTATTTCCTTTCTAGCGGCCGTAACACCATTAAAAGAATATTTTGTTGTTTTTATAACTTACAAACAACATCTATAAATAAAATACCCTTTTAATTCAAACAAACATCCATTACACTTCAAGTAAAATACAAAATCGTATCTGGCTGTCTGTGAATATCATATGCAACTCTCAAAACATTTTTAAATTGTCGGTTGCATGATCTTCTTGGTATGAAAGCCAGACCCATTATTTTATATAACAATATTCATACTCAATATTATATACATAAAACATATCGGTCTCTCCGTCACACTAATTCCCATAGTTCACAGTCATGCTAATAGTTTTCACCAATTGTGTTGCCGCTTGCCTTCTACCTGACGCTGTAAAACAATTTAACCATACTACAGTGTTCGAAGTGGTATCCCTTATTATATATCAAATGTTTCAATTTGTATATAAAGCTAATCCTAATAAAAACAAACGCACTACTAATGTCGCTAGTTACACTGTTTAAATGATGCCAAAGTGTTGGGAAGTGCTGCAATAAGTACACACATGCCAAAGTGAAAATATTTGAAGAAGATAAAAATGAGGCTGTATTATGTGGATTGTTTAAATTCAGATTATATAGTTTTAGCTGAGATGTACTAAGTATATGTTCATGGTTCTGTATTTTATAAATATGTTTTTATTTTATCAGCTTTTAATTGAATTATAGATTGTAACAAAGTATACATTCATATTTACAATTTGGTAATGATTTGTTTTAGTGGGAAGTTATATATACAGCAAAATTTATGTCGTTAGGCCTAACTTGAAAGCCTAACATTATAAGAGAACGTTGTAGCTAAAGTGTATAAAGCAGCACTCACCATAAACAATTTTAACAGGTATAACAATGACGCAGTCTTGGAAAAGATCGACGACTCCCAGATAAGGTGCATAAGTAAAGTTTAGTTCGACTGAATATAGCCAAAGGTGGTATCTGGAGAATCATACATCCTATGCAGATGTCGGAGCTGTGTGCTCGTTTGGAGTTTTGTGCTCATATTAAAGTAAGCTGTGTGCTCAGTTGGGCTCAGCAAGAGCTTTTAGAGGAGCTGTCTGCTCAGTGGAAGCTCAGGAGGAGCTTTGAGAGGAGCGATATGCTCAATAGGAGCTGTGTGCTCAGTTGGTGTCTTGTGCTCAGATTAAAGTGAGATTTGTGCCAGAATTTCATCCATATTACGCTTGCAACATTATTTACCTACAATACGTTTCTTTCCTTATAAAATGTTTGTTTCTTTCCTTACCAAATCTTCGTAAACAGTATATTGCACTGTCCATAAAATAAGTCACTTCTGAAACGAAATGCTTTCGTTCATTCAGAGTATATGTCTAGTACAAAACGTTGTGCCTGAAATTCTTTCGTTTCTTCATACATTTTCGTTCCACCAAATTATAATTGCGTACTTTATTCACTCCTCTTCTTTATCCGAAAAGACATAATTGTGAGACAATAAACTTAGAAACACAAACACACACATAGGTTATCATCCATGAACTAAATTTGTTTTCATTTAACTGTACGTGAACTCACAACTAACTAGTTAATAAACAATATATATTTTAAGCATAGCAACCCACTACCTAGTCTCATATAAAAGATATTGTTTCCTAAAAGACGAAGAAAAATATTCAATTTAAAGATCCTTTGTGCGAAAGTTGCGAAGGTCAAACACACACACACAGAAACAAAAACAAGACCCTTGCTACCTGGTACAGAAAACACAATTAACTGTCCCTATTATTGTATCATCGTTTTCTTAATATATATAACTAAGCAACTATGGTGGTACAATGACATGAATTATTATAAATTACATTCTGCAGACATTTCAAAGACGTAAGTTTCCTCTCAAAAATATGAAACAAGGAAAATTCATAAAACCCTCTGCGACCTTATTCAATTGTACCAAAGAAAGTAAATATGATTTTTCATCCCCTCTTTCCGCTTGTTCATCGCTTATGGAATTCATTCACGTTTTCTCCTCTCTTCCAACCAAGAAAGGTAAATTACTATGATTTATCGCATAAAAACTCCTTAAAGAACATACAAAATTTTCTCATTTCTACCAAAAGAGTTACAAAACTATAACTAATTCTCCACTAATATATCTTAAAATATATAAAACTTCGTATTTATATGAAAATGTATCCCAAACAATATATATGTTCCCAGTGCCTTCGGTTATGCGGTTGCCATTGACAAAAAATAACTTCTCTGTCCCCGGTAAAAATGTTAATATATTCGATTTAAACGGGGTAACTTCTGTTTCCAGTGGCGGAAGATGCGGGTTTACATCCGGTAATATTCAAAACTTTGTGCCCGGCAAAGATAACGATTCTGTGAAATTACTTTCACCTCGTGTACTAAGATTCAAAGGTTTCGGTAAATCCATGTTTTAAAACCAATCTATAACTCTTTTTCACTAAAAACACAAGATATTTAATATGCTTAGTCCATCAAGTGGTATCCCATTCTACATCAACCGGATATCCACAAATATATTGCCTTCTTATACGTGTGTGATCTGCGTATTTCATTTCGAAAGGCAATTCATATTCTGTTTGTCAAATTTGCATTTCATAAACATTCTCAAATGCGGAAATCATTCATTATACGTCATATTCTGTTTCATTATAAAACATCCGTACGCTTCGTAATTCATAGCTGTATATATTATTATAGTTCATCGGTGTCATTTGCATATCACATTTATTTAAATGAACAAGATGCTTCATTACATATGCGCGAAAATATATACCTTTCATTAAAATTGTCATACTATAAAAGGACCGCCCGTAAGTACAATTATTATATATCATTAAAAACTATCAAATGTAGAGAATCTCCACAGGATATATAATTGAAATCTATTAATCATTGTAGAGAAGTTCTACATTCATGAATATTCATGAATGTCGATAATTATATTACATACTACTGTGCGATAATAAAGAATTAAGTTGTTAGCACCAACATAACTGTTTCCTTGAGTAATGAGGCTTTTAGTATGACGCTAATCATACGTCGAAAAGACTCTGCATAAGGCGAATGCACATAATCAATACAAGCTGTAAAAGCTTATATTTGTTCTGTTTTGTCTTCCTTAGTAAACAATGTAAGCACTGAGTTGCAATGCATGTTGTTAACGATTGAGTGGTTGTTAAATTTCAGGTTTACCGTCTCTTTCAGCACGGAGACTATATGGACCTAGAGCGGAATTCGAACCACTTGAACTCACACAGTATTCTCTAATGAATCCTGGTCTCCCACGCAGAAGATACATACGCTAACGACACAGCCACTAAGAAAGCATCAGACGATAAAGGTTAATTTCATAGCTTTTTTTTTGTCGATAATCTATGGCTACCTTTTATAACGTGCCATACTTCCTGTTTTTTCTGGCTTTTCTTTGAAGATAAAACAGAGGAAGCCATATTCAGAAACGTCATTCTAAGGATTTGATTAACGGCTGATTATTATTTCCGTATGAGAGAACATTTTAACTTTGTTATATACAACTGATGTCTATATCGATAGAGGCAAACCACGAATTTTGGGCAGGGCTATCCAAACACATGAGCAGAAAACAGGTAAGAGTGTGGGCTCCGAAGGGGGCAGGGTGGGGGCCGACCCCCTGGTTCACGAAACTTTTTATGTAGTATAGCAAACTACGTATAATAAATACAAGACGTAATTTAGCCAATATGGAGATGTGCCTCCCTAGAAATTTTTTTAGGCGCCACTGGATAAGAGAGAATATTAAATAATTTCTGTCTCACCTTTTTTTCTTAATATATTTGTACAACAAAAGGAAAAGTCGAGGCTAGTATCTTCCTTGAAAATCGTGGATAATATCACAAACGTTCTTCTGAAGAATATGGAAGTATTAATCACGCGTTACGTAAGTCTTTTAGTAGGACGCTATTCAAACATAAAATTGTTTCTGAATATAATACATGTTGTCATTTGTATAAAGTGAGAGGAAGAATATTAGTTGTCCTTCTTGATATGACAGAACAGATTTTGTTCTCTTTTCTAATACACCTGGACTAAATGGCGTTCTATTATCATTGTTCATGAAAGGTTCTTCGCTGTTGCTGATTAAAAATTGAAGTCCTTTTTTGCATTTTTTCTATACGTAAATAGCGAAACAGTGCTCTTGCAATAGTCTACATACAGGAAAAGCAATCTTTTCATTGAAGAGGCCACGGGGCGTCAGTGGTAGAGCTTTCATTCTAGTGTATGGGGTCTCTGGTTTCATCCTAGTTTGTGTCAAGTGAACTTTTGTGGTGGACAAATATTGTGTGCGTTGGTTTCCTTGGGGTTCTCCCGTTTCCTCCCACTTTGTTCATTTCACTCATTTCTCATCATCATCATCTCCTTTAGTCTAACCGGCATAACCGTGGAACGTAAAACTCAAAGATTTCATTTCATTTGTTTCATTAAAATTTTATGGAAATGTCTCATTTATTATCCATTTGATTGCAAACATATGATTGATACCAACATCTTACAAAATTTTTTTTGTTTGCAAACAAAGCTTCGAATATATTAAGGTATAAAATAAGTTAAGTGATAGTTAACCATAGAAGAGTATTGTTCCGAAGTTTTATGTCTAATCCTACAATTTTCTTTTGTGCTATCCTTTCCTTTGTTCAAAGTTGGTTCTTCCTATTTAATTCTTGTTTTCTTGGTTTCTGCTGTTCTTCCTATAAGAGTGCGAGTTTCACTTCTAGCGCAACTGACGCTGTGTGGTTTACTTAATATAATTGTGTTCTCCAATTAGTCAATCGGTATTCTTATAGGCAAAATGTTGTTCTAAATTTTACTGTTGTGTACAAATTTGTACTGTTTTGAGCAAATAATAAAATTATTTTTACCTGTCTCAAAATATCCAAAATTTCAACTTTCAATTTGACGTTAAAGGTGCTAATTTGGCATATTTCTTTTAGAATGATCCAATTTCGTTAAGGACTTCTTATACTGATTTGCATCAACAATTAAAAGTTTTGTATCTACCTCAAAATATCTCAAATTTCATCTTCCACTGTGGCGTTCCAAATAGACCTCTGAATCCCACGTAGGCCGGTTTCCTTCAAAATGATCTCATTGCATTATACTTTTTTGTACTGTTTTGTACCAACATATTTTTTTTTTTTACTTTTCCGAACTATCTCAACTTTTATCTTCCAGTGTTTCATTCCAGCTAGACCTCTGAGTGTTACGTAAGCCAATTTCTTTCAAAATGATTTCATTTCATTAACAGGGCTTTTATTGTTTCGTATAAACAATAAAAAAGCATTTTACTATTCGAAAAGATCCCAAATCTTATCTTACAGAAGGTTAAATTTTAATTCAGACATATTGTGGTAGGAACAAAACTTTTCTTTGTTGGTAGAAAATTGTACAAAACATCGTTCATGCAATGAGATCATTTTGAAAGAAATCAGGGTATGTAGCACTCAGAAGCGAGCCGGAACACCACACTGGAAGCTGATATTGGAGACATTTTGGGATAGATCAAAACATTTTATTGTTTGGTAGAAAATACAGGGTTAGCCTTAAAGAAATAGACAAGTTTTACTATGTATAAAATGTTATGTATTTTTTTGAGCAAAAAGATTTTACCTGTGTTACATGTGTACGTACTTGAAGTTTTGCGGCTGACAGTTTATCTTTTGTTTCAGTGACGGGTGTGTGGCGTAAGCGGCCTTCCCCTCGAACTTGACCTTGACGTGGCTTGGAAGAATATGGCGAGTCAAGTTGAGAAGACGTTCTGTGTTCTGGAATATGCCAAGACCAATTCAGTTACTGTGGTGCAACGTCATTTTAGGACAAAGTATGGGAAACAACCACCCACACGGCAGTCCATTTATGACTGGGTGCATAAATTTGAAGAAACAGGTTGCCTGTGTAAGAACAAATTCACGGGAAGACCTCCAGTGTGAAATAAAACAGTTGAGCGCGTTCGTGAGAGCTACGCTCGCAGCCCGAGGAAATTAACGACACATGCAGGAGAGGAACTTGATATCTCTCAAAAGACTGTCTGGAACATTCTACGCAAACGTCTCAAGTTCTATCCATATCGATTGCAATTACTGCAAAGTCTCAGTAAAACTGATAAACAGCAACAGTTAGAGTTTTGTGTGTTCATACAAAATCTTTGTGAAGAAAAAGATGACTTTCTTCAGCTGCTTACATTTGGGGACGAATCAACCTTTCACATTAGTTGTGTCCTAAACGAACATAATGTGCGTATGTGGGGAAGTGAAAACCCTCACGAGATTGTGAAGCAGATTAGGGACTCTCGAAAAGTTAACGTGTTTTGTGCGGTATCACCAAAACGGTGTATAGACCGTTATTTTTTTTGAAGAAACCGTTACTGGAAGAACGCACCTGGACATATTGCAACTTTGGTTGATGCCACTACTTGAAGAAGATAGTGACAATTTCATACTTGTGCAGGATAGAGCCCCAACACACTGGTATTCCAAAGTGAGGGGTTACCGTGAAAAAGTTCTTCCTAGGCGGTGGCTTGGCAGTTCAACTGATGAGAACATGGCTGTGACTCAATGGCTATCACGAAGTCCAGACCTTACACCGTGTGATTACTTTCTGTGCGGTTTCATAAAAGATAAAGTGTATGTTTCCCTCTCCCTCAGAGTCTGACGCAACTCAAAGAACGAATCAGAGATGCTGTTGCATTGGTGGGCAGTCAGACTATGATGCCTGTTTGCAAAGAATTGGACTACAGATTAGATATTTCCCTTGTAACCAAAGGATCACACATTGAACATCTGCAGTTGTACCACAAAAACTTCCAGATGTACCCTACAACTCATGTAAGTTATGTTACCATGTCATTAAAACTCCTCATTTGGGGGACCACTAAAGTTGTCTATTTCTTTTAGGCTAACCCTGTAATAAATAACTTTCTTTATGAAATAAGATCAATTTAGAAGAAGTCGACGCAAGTGGCACTCAGAGGTCGAGGTGGAGCGCCACACTGCAAAAAAAAAAAAAAAAAAAAAAGTGAGGTATTCAGACACGTACGAAACCTTTTATTGTTGATATTAAACAGTACAAAACTTTTATGTAACCTTATTTATAATTCATTATGTGACATTGCAGCTTGGTCGACCTTATTAAATGGTAAGTTAAGGTGTTGTTTCACCAAGAATTAAGTAGCAAATATGATTGACATTAAGCTGGGTCATGTTGGGACCCAGAGTTGTTTCTCTAAGATCAATAAGTCAATATAGAATTTTGACGATGAAACTATTTTGGCTGTGGTATATTTTACAACTGTACACATGCGATCTGTATACATCCACGAATGGTTACCGAATATAAGAACAATGAGATAACCCATTTGTCACAGAAAAGCGTTATTGTACTCAATTTACGTCTCAGAGACGAAAGATTCGTGGTATTATACTCTTTGATTTTTGTTCCTTTTTAAAAAATAAAACAAAAAATAAAAGAGTAAAATATTAAGGTAAACTGTTGATCTGTGATCTACATAGATGCTCTTGCAGCTGAAGGTCTTCTTTCACGAGGACATATACACCGGCAATAAGGCCGTAATCCTTCCCTCTATGATTATGGATATTCTTTAACTAGTACGTATTCATAAGTCTAAAAATTACTTCACAATGTAAAAGAGTAGAACGAATCAACCTTAATATCAAGATTGGAGAATATTACCATGTTGATAAAACATACATATGCTTTCATCATATCTACTACGTAAGGACTAGTAAACATAGTATCGATTTGCCTTTTGAAACGTAGTGTTTAGTTCTGAAGTAAGACAATTCAAATATGAATGACACAAAAGATGCTAGTGCTCCACATATGAAAAATACGAACAGAGGACCAAGACGACTAATTGTGAGTGATTTGTTATTTTTTTTAACAGATGCAAGGAACCACATTTTCCTAAGTTCATCTTGAAATATGAAATCATCTACAGTTCGTACTTGAAGACCACACTCCAGTATTTTATAGATAAATTCACTAAATTCAGAAGTCAATGGAAAGTCCTTCCTAGTATAGAATGCTGTACGATATATAACAACCGGTTGTTCCACAACATGCACTAAACAATGTTCACCTGCGTATAGTTTTAACTCAATGAGCATGTGGTACAGATAAATCATTGGCTCAAAAAGTACAACATTTCGCTTATAGGCAACGTCCTTTAAAACTTTTTCAACATTTGTCACAGGTGTATATCTCTCATACATTTTCTTCATGAATGGATCATCAGAATCTGTTATGGCACCTTTATGCTCAGGGAAACTTTTTACAGGTAGTTGACTATTAGCAACATCTGCTAAAGTATCCATTTCACGTTCATACAACGGAAGAGTTAAAATATTTGCTACATGTCCAGTAAGAATTGAAGTTACAATTAAGCTAAACATAGCAAAACCTATGAATAATATTCTTAGTGGATTACTCCTTGGTTCTTGAGTAGAAATTTGTAAGAATATCGAGATAACGTACATGAAAAATATATTTTGCGTTACGGAATTAGGCTCTTTGCAAGCAACATATTTGACAAACACTTTGAAGAACAAGTCTGTACTTATAACAGTAATAACAATTAGTATCCAAACATTTTCTTTGAATGCACTGAGCAAAGATTTCATAAAAGTTACTTCTTGAGCACTGGGAACAGCAAATAATAGTACCTGTACGAATACTGGTGCACTATAATCCAAAACCTCAGTATTTCTTGGATATAAAGGTAAAGAATTGATGTATAAATCAGCTTCACCGCTAACTAGTTTAGTCAAATAAGGATTCCACGAGGTATTGAAATTCTTAGGCCAAGAGCAGTCTACTGGATACAGAGTAAAATTTTTGTACGAAGCAAATAACTCTAAAACTTTGAAATCAATTCCCCCTACTAGCATTGGTTCTTTTCCTGTTGCAGATTCATTGTACTTATTTGATGTTTTCCACAAAACATTAGGATATTTGTGATAACTACAACCTTTAATAATAGCACCATTAAGATTCTTCATCTTATCTGGTAGTAGAACATCATTTGTAAGATTGTATTCACTGGTATCGCTACAGTGATGTTTAACTAGATTTGTTCTCACTGGCTTGGAATATGTGGTGTAACTTAGATATTTTACATTACTTGTATTATCAAAATTCACTTCTCTAGTGACTATTAATGTATTTAGTATTTGCTCGTTAAATGTATGATTTAGGATTTGAAGTTGTAAATAATCCGAGAGTGGTTTTTCAGATATGATTACGAAACATTTGCAACCCGAGTTCCAAAATGGAGAATTTTTCAGTCTGACTAAAGTATCCCTAAAATTAGTGTATCCATTGTAGAAAATTATGAAAGAATCAGCTTTGATTTTTTGTGAGTGATTCACTAATAAATCGTAATAATGGTTAAAACTATTCTTTGAGGCTATAACAACACAGGAGTGTTTGTGGATAAATTTGATAATGTCTGACGAGAATTGATTTCCTGATGTATCATCAGCGATAACTACTAGTGCGCTTTTCACTAGGACAAAATTGTCAATGCGTTTTATGCATTCTAGGAACGATTTTTGATACTTCTGGTGATAGTTTATAGGCATTCTTTTATCAATAAATTTTGTAATAGCTGGTAAAACATTCAAGACAATTACCAATATATGTGACAGGATCATTCTTCACGTTCTATTGTGTTCACATCTGTAATGAAAGGGAAACAGATTATTAGGGTATGAATCATCTTGAAAGGAAAGATACAAGGATTGTAACTGGGTTATGTACGTCATGAGGTAAACACAATTAATTAAATATATTTTCTTCAAATTTTAAAATCTAACGATTGTTTACAAGTTACAAGTTAAAAGAGAGCAAAAATAGACGTAGTTATTCGGGTTTATGCAAAGAATGTTATAAAATAGAGAATCTGTCTATACAACTAAATAGCCTAGCCATAAGTAACAGTTTCGCCGCCCCCACTCTGCCCCTCCACCCAATAAGATCGCAATGTTTTGAGCCAACATTCATGGCGGATACGAGAGAAGCCAATCAGACGTGTCGATGCTCGGTTGTTTTTGGCTTCATTGAGTTAATAGGATGAAGATACGTATGAGCAGATGCTCTATTTTATAATCCTTGGGTTTATGTTTCTTATATTATTAAATGAAGTAGCACAACAGTTCACTGAAAATTTGTTAATGCAGCTGTAATGGTGGAAGCTTCACGAATATATTAAAGTCGTAATTTGTTATTCCATATAGCCTGTAAATCAGTTTGCTTTAGCAGTTATTAGACTCTTGTTTGACTTCTTTTTGAAATGCTGGGTTATAGATCGCGATATGTATTTTACTTTACACGTCTTAAAACAAATTACCTTTGAGGTAACTGGTTATTGCACTGGTTTTGGGAACGAGTTACCCAGGTTGGATCTCCAGTTGGTGCTACTAGTTTTTATTCTCATGTTAAACTGTAGATCCACATGTGGTATAGCAGTTATTTCCAATTCAGTGCTCTGTGACGTAATAGAGTGCGACTCCTATTTTCGGTAAACAACACGGAGATAACAACGGGTCAAACAGGAAATCTGATATCGACGAAGATGGTGTTGGCAGGCAAACAACAAACATCGATGACGTAGTTGATTATTTTAAATATAATTCGTGGATTCATGATTACTGGTACACTGACAACACTGATTTTGTTCCATTCCTTCTACTTCGACCCCTCCCTTCCTTTGCCACACCTATTTCTCAACCCTTTCATTGACAGAAAACCCTCGCTCTTACGTTACATAGCGTCAGTTGGAAATAATTGTGTTAGACAGTGTGACCACCGCTAGTACTTTCGTACTAGATCTAGTACCTTTCATAATATTTCAGTGTTTTAGTACTGTACGTTCACCAACAAATCTAGTACCTCTCTCCTCTTCTTTTCATAAATACATTTGGAAGAGAAAAAGGAATCTCATGAAAATTTGGCAATGTGTGAAAATTTCAGTGTTACTGGTAACTTTTTGTTCCGTTTTTTAACAGTGATATTTACACGAGCAGAGGTGTCCCGTCGCCTCCTCAAACAAGAAGGAATACTGGTAACATATAGTTCATTCTACTGGGTAAAATAGGCAGCACAAAGACGTCAAAGAACAAAGGGTTAAAAGTAATAAATGACCACAGTAAACCATATTACATATTTGGTGATCCGTTTAAACAGTAAGGATATTAAGGAATTACAGCTCGATTTTCTCAATAAGCCTATTTTATGATATTTCTTGTTTCCTACCGACATTCTCTATATTTGTCATTCTTGTGTTACTTTAGTGATTTTACAATGAATTCTAATACGACAACTAAGCACGCTTTTCAGTTTCGGGGTGTAAAGTCAAAATTGGGAGGGTATAAGTGGTTTGCAGGGTTTATATCGAATTTTGACTGTAAAAAGTTTAAAGTTAGGGGTTGTCTCAAGAATGTGGCAGGTCACTCTCCCACCATAAAGGAGGGGGAGCTGCCGGAAACCTTCTAATAAGATATTAATATCTTAAAATGTCATAAATAGGATGAAACGGGAGCAGGTTAAATTTTAGTACTTCCCCCCCCCCAGATCTAGTACTATTTTTCTGCATAGTTTAGTACGAAATATTTTTGCTGGGTGGTCACACTGGTGTTAGAGGCAGAAAGTACTATAGTTGCGTAAGTTGCACTTGCCGTAAGAATAATTTCATTTTCTTATTAATACTTTCAAATATGTGTTCCATTGTTTTATTTTGTATTCACATTATTAATGTTGAACAATGGATATGTTCGTATAAAGAAATTTTTGTTCAGAGATTTGTGTTACTTCAAGGTATTAACAACTTGAGGATATATTGAATAATTGTGGAGCAAAATAAACGATATAAGTGGATTATGTGGTTGAAAATGGAACAGTAGCAGAATATTGCCAGTATTTTGCACTGCTACTTTTTCTTGGGAGATATTACATTAGTATGATATAACTTCAACACTAAAAGTTAAATTATATTAGGTCTGTTGGAAAAGTTTCTGCAAACTACTACTTACAGTGGTACTACTGTTCCGTTATTACGAAAGTCGGAAGAATAGATATTTATATGTTCAAAATATTTTTATTTTTCTAAGCCTATTCGTTCATTTCTAACAACAGTTTGTGGAAGTACTTTGTGTAAAAAATGAAAATTTCTCGGAACACTTTAGGGCAATAATATTTTATGATTTCAAATGTAGTTTGACACAGAAACAATACATCAAGCAACTTTATTTAGCTTCTTAACCTCTTCTGTACCAGTGACATCCGTGTAGATGTCATCAAAGTGTATTCCATATTAAGAGTGTATTAATCCTGGAGATGCTGAAATTTGTTAGTGGATGCAAGGCAAGAATTAGTTCTACAATTTCTCCTTAGGTGACAGCACCTTACTCACAGAAAAGACAATAAAATATGTTTTGTCAGTAGATGGTAGCCCTAAGGGAGCATTCAATTATAACACGCATGTTTTGACGATACACAATTAGCAGCTTCAAGATTTTCTTCGAAAGCGGAAAAGGAAAACCTTTGTCTTTTATCTCCGGTCAGTATTACCAACCTGAAGCAGCATAAAATCCCTTCAGCACATCAGAATTTCCCTTTATCAATCCAAATATCCTACAATGCAAATAAATGTTTTTATTACTAATGTGAATGCTCTCCTCATGCCTGCACAATAACTATACCCTACATACAGGTTTTTTTAAACAATAAATGAATACCGTTTTTTCCGCACATACATAGGAAAATGACACCTACAACGCAAGGGGATAAGATGAAGCACTATCTAATAAAATTATGTACAATTGGTTTTCTGAACTCCAACGTGGTCGCACATTTCTCATTGATGAACTTCGTAAAGATCGTCTATCTACATCTGTTGTTATCAATAATGTTGTGCTGTGTGCGAAACGATTGAGAGAGATTGGTTTGTCACATACAGTGATATTCAGACATCTTTGAACATTGACAAATTATATTATTCGACTTTGCATGGTTACCTGAACGTACAGAAAACTTTTAGGCCATTGGATTCCACACAACTTGATCGAAACTCTAAAAACTGGTTCGTGTCAATTGCTGTAAAGAAATACTAGAAAAAACTTAACCCAGGTAAGTCAAATTTGGTGTACTACATTGCTACAGTGGATGAAACTTAGGTCTGTTCATACGAATCCAAAAGTAAACAGCAATCCTCTGTTCGTGTGTTTCAAAATGAATCGAAACTGACAAAAGTTGTTCGTTCAAGGGGTGCTATCAAGCAAATAATTGCTTGTTTCCTCGGTTATACCAGACATGAAGCAATTGTAACTTTATTGCTGCTATTGAAGGACTGTAAATGCTGAGTGATACACAATTTGTTTGCCGGGGTCGTCAATGAATTATGAAAAACAATCTCAAATCGTCGTACCATACTCCACTACCACATTGGTAGTTCACACTCAACACACCGAACTGTTGGCTGTTTTCAGTAAAAATGTAGAATTAATGACTTATTGTTTATACTCACTGTTCCCACATACGAAAAATAAGATTAGTAGTAAGCGATTTATGTCGCTTGAAGTAACTGTTGACGTATTACGAACAAAAGTTTGTGAGACACTTCTTTAAGATGCTGTGGAAAGTAAAACAAATAGGCTTAAACAATCACAAAAAGATAATTTAAACAAAGAAGAGTCGATTCTTCCGAATTATGGAACACTAGCGCCATTGTTAGTATAGTAGTTGGCAGAAACTCTTCAGGCAACCCTCGTAAACAACATTTTACTAATTTGTCTGTAAATTTTAAAACTAAACATACACGAAATAAAACCTTTTTCGAATATCTTCATAAAAAATCCAGTTCATAGTTCTACTCTAGAAATACTTACGTTTTGTTGTTCTATCGTTATTAGCTAAGTAACTATTATTTTATACATTCTTTTCTTCTAATACACGTATATGGATAATCATATTCATAAAGAGCAATCAAAACAATGATATCAACCCCAAGGCCAGAATCATAGAAACAAAAACAAAGTTAGCGAAAACAAATAACAGTTCACGACTTGTCATAAACAGTAATTAATATCTACTACATGCATGTTATATCTTCATTATCAGCTGAATTATTTTTTCATAGTAATATATGACATTTGGTGTTTATTAACTATAGGGCCTATGTGTGATATAGAATACAATTTTCCAGACATGTCATGTAAGGAAATACTTGTGTGTACAAAAGTAATGAGGTCGTAACTATAGTCATTGGAAGAAAAATCATCTAGATCAATATGTTTGCTTCATATATATCATATTGAAGTTTGTGACAGTTTGAATCCCAACTTTATTATGTTGATGGACATATAATGAAATAGTATTTACCTTCAACATTAATTACTTCCTTTCTTTTAATGATAACTATGTGAACTTTCATGACATATTGATTGTATAAATTTAATGACTTGATTTTCTTTTATGAAGACTTTTGCAACACATAATTTATTGTTTACACTTTATAAGAGCAATCGCTAAGCTCTTAACAAAGATTTTCGACTAATGCAGTAAATGAAATGAAATCTTTGAGTTTTACGTCCCACGGTTATGCCGGTTAGGCTAAAGGAGACGGTGATTATGAGAAATGAATGAAATGGTGGAATGAAGAAAGTGGGAGGAAACGGGAGAACCCCGAGAAAACCCACGCACACGGTGTTTGTCCACCACAAAGTTCACTTGGCGGGAGCAGGGTTTGAACCCGAGACCCCATGCACCAGAGGTGAACGCTCTACCACTGAGCCACCGCGGCCCCTCGACTAATGTAGTGTGGTATATTTGTTAACATCTAAAAATGCTTAACGCTAAATTTTAAATCAGTTTTAATAATTATTGTCTAGTATTTTCATTACATAATATACCCAATACATATAGAGAAGGTTGTTTACTTTATACCCGAATATTTTTAACCGGTACTCACCTTAAAAGACACCGCATCATCACCACTGGTCATGTACTATGAAACCCCCACCATTGCGGACTATCACACAGCATCGCAGTTTCCATTGCAGCAACCTCCGGCGAAGGACAGACATGAAAATTCTCTTCTACTCTTCCGTGCACGCTTTTCATAGGCCATCCAGGGTGCGCAGGTGGCAATGTTGAAGAAGTCGTTTCAACAGCCCAAATGCGCAAAAATCCATTGGTCGTTTCTGGCGCACCTGGTCGTTTCACTGGAAAATCTTCAAACGGAATGACAGGGATTTCTATTTCGTCTGCCATTCCCTGATAAGAACGTAGTGATGTTCTGGTGATATGACTCCAAGCCTTATCCATATGGATCTTCACCTGGTTCCTGTTCATTCCATACAATTGTGGGATAGATAGGTGTCAGAATGGATATTTAAAAGTATCTTGCATTCGCCTTCACGTTTTTATTCACTTGCGTATCAGCAATTTATATTCATATTCGTATACCGTAACAACCACATAGCCACGAGGGAAACTTTCCCTGCACTTCCGAACAAAGTTGCTGCGCTCTTTGTCGGCAATGTCGCGGTATGTGATCACCCCAGTGTGACCATCAGGAGTGAGATGGACATATGATTCATCCATTGTGACAATTTTCTTCTATTTGAAATCAGCCAGGTTCTTCTCAGTTTCCTGCAGTTCATCTTATCTTCGGCAATGTGACGAGGTAGCAAGTATTGTGTTTTTCAGATGTAAAGCACCACGGGCAGTAGCCAATGCTGTGCGATATTCCGCGCGGTGTTGCCGGATTTCGGACTCCCCTTTCCCTTCTCGCTCTTCCTCTAGTTGAGATTATTACACATACATTGGCAACATTATTCACAATGTAAATATACTATTCCAGCAAACTCAAAGATTTTGGCTGTGTATCCTAGAAGTATATATAGCAACTGAATAACCTACCTATTAACTTATTCCAGTGGAACTGCTAAACGTTCGTCTTCAACACTACTTTCACTATCGTCTATGTCAATTAATATTTCGCCATTGTCTGAATCTGACTCTTGTAAATTTTTTATTATGAGTTCCAAAAATTGTAAACACAAAAAATAATTCTTCGAGCTTCACTTCGTAGCACTTTTTTTTTTTAAGAAAATTCCGCACTTGTACTTGGTTTCCTTAAAGACATTGTCAACTATAATTTTGGAGAACAAATGAACTACCACGAAAGAAAGCAACCTAGACACTGATGAATTCTGTTTATGCTAGAAGAGAAGTTGCGTTCCTACACACACAATCAGCTCCTTTGCTTCCATGTCTGTTCCTATAATAACATACTCTTATACTTGATGTAGGTCTCACAACAACAATCCATCTGATTCGTAAGCAACACGATATGGTCGAGCTTGTTTTGGGTTACAATAATTTATGACACCACTCAGACGCCTGGTGCTTTTGCATCCCTGCTAGAGGAGTAAAGAAGGAGTACGTAATTGGCCATACATACGTAAGGTATTTAAACGAAGAAAAAAAATCATACTGCGTTTCTTCTGTCGAATAAGGAAGAATCTTGCATGAAGGCAATTTCAAAACAATATTAAGAATGTCCCATACCTTCTGTTCTTCCACACGAGCTCCAGCCGGGAATCGAATATATATATATATATATATATATATATATATATATATATATATATATATATATATATATATATATATATATGAATCAAATTGCAGAGGCTTGTTATTTAATTCGATCGCTTACTATTCTCAAGGGTGTAGAAACGGGGGAAAAGAGGGCCTTGACTTTCCAAACTATTTCCAGGCCCGAAATGAGGTTCATCTAGTATATGTTTAGTAAACTTATTTAATAGTTAATGCAAATTAGGAACGTTTATAATAAAATACGATTTTTTAAAAAAGAAAACATCATCAATACAGTTTCTGTACCTAATTACAAGGACGCTGATTTCTCTGTAAATTGGGGGGGGGGTGCATTCAGATGCAGAAAGCATATATGATGATTTTAAGACAAATTGCATTCAAATTATGCCTAATATTGCACATTTACAAATAAAATGAGGGGCCCTGGCTCCCTCAGTCCCCCCAGGATCTCTCACTACTATATTATTGCATAATAATATCTGAGTTGATATTTTTTCGAGTTTTTTTCCCTTTAGTACATAAACACAAAGTCGGATAAACAGACTGCTAGAAACAGCATTTGTTTTCTTATGAATAGCTTATTGATTTATCTCTTACAATCCGCTTTTCAACTTCAGTACTGTCAAGATCCGTCTTTTGTTAAGGTAGCATCGAGAAAACATAATATGTGTATAGTATACATGGTGAGTTAAAATGCTTTCATATTCTGAAATAGGTCATTTGTTCTGTTTTTAATGTGTGAAAAGCTTTCCTCCCCCTGAAAGTAATGTTCCCCTAGAACAACCTGTTGGTTACACCCCTGATTATCCTTTAATAAAAGTTGAGTTCCATTTCCAAATCGAAGAAAAATCCACTGGAAATTAGACGGGACTCAACGCTCGTTTTACTAATTGTTTTATATGGAAACCTTTCAAAGCGTGTATCATGCCAACCAGTTGTCATAAAAAGATGTAGTTTTCACGTATGTGTTCGTAATTCTTTCCTCTACTTCGTAAAGTGAGCAGTTAATGTGCTAAATCAATATTTCTAATAAGCGCCTCTGCTATTGTCAAGATTCGCAGTAGCGCGAGAAGTCAGCGTGCAGAACTGCTTGTCGCGAATTGTCAACACCGCTCAAAGCCAATTGGACGCCGCGTAAAGCCAACTCAAGGCCATGCCGCTTCTCATCTGAAATCTGCTGTAGTGTACACGTGCCTTAAGCACACACTTCAACCTGACCACTTGAGAATTGTTTTGATCACAGTTGACGGTACGAGGAGGAATCTGTGACCAATACCACGTTGCATCGTGGAATTTTCTTGGCACGCCAATCGATGGATCCCCCTTAACACTACTGGTGTCACTTTACTTGCAGCACTTCTCCTGGTGGTTTCCGTGGGGGAAATGCTTCGCAAGGGGAGCCTGTTCTGTATAACAAGCCCACAATAGCTTTCGCAGTTGTCACTCCGAGTGCTAACCCATCCTACCGACACTGTTTCACAATGCGTATGCACGAAAACTTAGCATGGAAACGTAGATAAGGAATAAATGATAAGAGAAGAAGGGAGTACACTGAAGGTTTAAGATGAACAGACAACTTAGGAGAAAATGCTTAAATTACGCTGTTAGTAGAGACGGAACTTCTTCGCAACAATTTTGATATTTTGTAGCATTACTTACCACAATTTTCGCATTTATGCCGCATTCATTTTTTTTAAATGTAGCACAAGTCTTTTCTTTAAATATGGAAATTGTATACAGTATATTTTTGGTAGTAAGATGTATATTTAATACAAAAATGTGGATATACCTTGCTAGTGCACATTCTAGCTAATATATACACTGAAATATATAAATTAATGCAAAAATTTAAACATATCCTCTAACCTCATCCTTAGTTAAAGGATAACATGCAGCAAGACGTTATCAATTCTTCTTTTAAGTTTGTTCTCCTTGTTAATAACAATAATATTAAGCTTGGAAAAGAATCTCTCGGCATCAACACTCGAGACTGGCAACTATAATTAGCGTAATAAGCTGACAGCAAATGACCTGTCGTTAACTTTTTAAACTGTATAACAATGATACAGTGTCAACTTCCTTATCCTGAATGTTGAGAACTTCAATAACTTTATTTTTAAATTCATGGTAAGCAACCAACAGATCATGAACATTTTCATGACAAAACAGTCAAGGATTTAAATAACAATTCAGTTTTGTTGATGTCTACATCGTTTAGAAGTGAAACAGTTTCTGGATCAAATACCTAGCAGAGCGTTTTCGTAAATGCAACGTTTTTTAAGTTACATAAAATATTGGAAATGCTCTTTTTAGTTATTATTAGCAATAACACAGGGCTGCAAATGAAAACCATTTGAAAGTTGTTTTCGTTTTGATAGGTGATTTTAATAGTTCTTGACTCGCTGATTCCGAAAATGAAGTCCGTTTTTTCTCATCACCCTAGGTTCAAATTGACTTTGAAAATCCAACCCAAAACCACAAAATTTGTATGTACATATTATATATGGGAACAGAAATACGAAGGAACTATCCAGATGTCTTTACTGAAAAGTAAATCTGAATGAACTCATGTAGCATCCGAGTTCTTGAAATTTCAACAACACAGTTTCTACAATCTGGACTTTTGTAGTTACCGAAAAAATTCTGTTACACTTTTAAGTGCCATCCAAGCATTTCTCTCAGCTAAATTCATTGTTGCTTTAAAATGTCTGTTTTCCATAAGTTTTCGTATATCGGGGCCAATAAATATGCCTTCTTTCACTTTTCCATAGGACAAGCATGGAAATGTATTATATATAAACTTGAAACATTGTCCTATTTGACAAGTGCTTTCAGTGCTTTCACAAATTGTTTAATGAGTTCCAACTTAATGCCAAGATGTGGAAGTAATGTTTTGTCCTAACGAACTAAACGTTCATGAGCAATATTTTTAGAACCTGGATTCCAAAGTACCCATAATGACAATTCCCTTGTTACTCAATGCTCACTTCTTGCTTTACTATCCCATTTGCAAATGAAACGTGACATCTTCGTATCTCCAGATGGCTGTCTTGGTAAAGTGCTCAAAATCTTGAAATCACCACACACTTCCCACTCATGTTTTTGATATTTAATATTGTTTAGAATTAATTTAATCGTTTCTTTCATTGAAATCGAATGGGCAATAGGTACAGATGGGTACAGTAGAGCGTCGATTATCCGAACGTCGGTCAACCGAACGACCACTTAACCGAAATGTGTACTCGCTCGCACCTGTTACTCTCCCACCCTACCGTCCATCATCCCCCTCACTCCCAAACCAAGTTTCCCACAGTAGTCGCCGCACTGAGCCACCGCTGGTGGAATATTGCTTCTAATGGGGCCTTCACAAGGCGCTGCTGACCGGCCAAGCCGCCAGTCGCTGTGTTTCAACAATCAGCACACTTCTGTCGGTTTGGCACTGGCTGTAGAAGTACAGTCCTGTACAGTGCAGTACAGTACAATTCGATTATCCGAACAAACCAGTTTTCCGAACACCCATGTCCCCCAATTACTTCGGATAATCGACGCTCTACTGTACTTATTTTCATTGTGTTAAAGGACACATTTTAACTTGTTTTGTCAGAATCAACCAACAGTCTCCAGGTAGTGGAAAGTAGAGGAAAACTTAACTTATCAAGCAAATCCAACACATCACAACAGTACACAAGAGATTCTTATACAAAATATATGGGGGCACGATGGCTCAGTGCAGATCCCAGCGTACTTTTAACACTTTTAGTATGTGCATTATTGTCAGAGACATATGTGTGGTAAATTTCTTGTCAAAAGAGCTGTAAATAAGAACAATATAAAAACAAACTTTTCTTGTCCATTTTGCAACATTTAACTATGCTCATTCTAATTTTCGTATTTATATTTTTTCTATAAAATTTATCAGATATATACATTTTCCGATTATACACATAGTAACAGTACTACAGGTACCCTGCGATATCATTATGCAATTATATTCGCTTCAACAAGACTGTTATAGATATGCGACAATCCTTTTGGACATGAGTGTACATACACATGTATTAGGAAGGAATAGAAAAGAAAATAAGAAAAAATGGAAAGAGAGAGAAAAAAGAAAAACGAACGACTGCATGGTAACGCAATGAATAGTTTCATGTGTAACAACTTTTTTGTTGTTGTTGTTTTTGTTTACTGAAGACCTTCATTAGAAAGATATTCTTTAAGTCGACGTTTAAGAGTCAACACTGAACCAGAGTTTCTGATGCTTTCAGGGGTGTCATTCCAAGCTTTGGTGGAAAACAGTGTGACAGATTTGGAAAAGAAATTAGATTTGTGCATTTGAACGGCGGGTGTTGTGTTTCCTTTAGAACGGGTATTTAGTGGATGTGTATCGCCGAGAAATTTAAATTTAGAGGATAGATAAGTAATTTTTTACAATTAATTATTTTATATAAAAGTGTTAAAGAATGAATGCAGCGGCGGGTGCTTAGATTGCACCATCCTAGTTGCTGATAACAATGGGAGATATGGTCGAAGTGCTTTTTAATAAATATGAAGCGATCGCAGAATTCTGAATGCGCTGTAAACGTTTTGCGAGAGCTTCGGTTAAGTCAACATATGCTGCATCACAATAATCTAAATGAGAGATTACCAATGATTGAACCAGGGACGCTTTAATGGATTCCGAAAGAAGGTTTTTTAAACGCTGAAGAGAATGAAGGGAGCCGTAAGCTTTCTTGCATACTCTATTAATATGGCCTGTCCAATTTAAGAATTTATCGATCTGGAGTCCTAGGCTATTGACGCTATCACTTACAGGGATGACTACGTTGTTTACAAGAACATTCGGTAGGCTTGTAATATTGACTGTGGAGAGTAGTTTACAAGAACCAAGCATGATAAATTTTGATTTGGTTGGGTTTACTTGCAATCCATTGTTGCGTGCCCATGTGCAGATACTTTCAATATCACTGTTTAAGTGATCAATCGCGGTGGTTAAATTTAGGGGATTATTGGTTAAATAGCATTATATATCATCTGCATATAAGTGATATTTACAGTGGGTGATGTGTTCAGGTAAATCGTTGATATATAAGGAAAACAGAAGAGGTCCTAGGACGCTGCCCTGCGGGACTCCACATGGGACAAATTTCGTATTGGAACATATACTGTTAGTATCAAAATTTTGTTTTCTGTTTGCTACATAGGAACTAAACCAAGATAAAGTGGACTAGGAAAAGTTATAGAAGGAAGACAGTTTGGCAATCAGTATATCATAGTCTATAGTTTGGAAAGTTTTAGAGAAATCTAGTAGGGATAACAGTGTAATTTGGCGTTTATACATAGCGGCACAAATATCATCAGTAATATTTACTAGAGCAGTGGAAGTGCTGTGCTGAGATCTGAAACCTGACTGAAAGGGATTTAAGATGTTATGTTTTTTCGAGAAATTTAGTTAATTGTCATGTATTATATGCTCTAACGCTTTGGAGAGTATAGGGAGTATACTAATAGGGCGGAGATCTGTTTTTATTGGATATGTGGTTTTAGGCAATGAGCGAACGTGAGAGAGTTTCCAAATTGATGGAAATTCTCCGATTGTGATGGAACTATTAAAAATATGCACAATGACATCTACAATGAACGGTAATATTTTTTTTAAATAAGAATGATTGGCAAGTCGTCAGCTCCTGAAGCAGGTGATTTGATTTTGTTTATTGCCTTCATGACTTCCGGAGCAGCAATGAGGTGAAGGTTAAATAATCTTTTACAGGTCTTGTTTTTTTTTTTTTTTTTAATATTCTTCAAAGTATTGACTTTATCTGGTGTGATATTTGGTGTATAGCATAGTTGTTCATTTATGGTGTCTATATGGAGTTCTAGAAGTTTATCGATTTTGGCCTTGACACCAATACCAAGGAACTTTATTTTTTGCCATAGCTCTCGTGGTTGAGTCGTATGGCTCAGGAGACTTCTAGCAAATTCGATCTTCGCCTTACGAACCTCTTGGTTACAATGGTTTCGTAATTTTCTATATTCCTCCTGCATTAATGAGATGTTTGATTTTTGTTTTAAAGCCGCTCTGTAACGTCTGTGGGCAAAGTCTCGAAGAGCCATGAGCGCGAGTATAGCATCGTTAATCCAAGGATTGGGGAGTCTACTCACTCTTTGCCTTCTCAAAGAGGCATGTTTGTTGTACAGTTGCTGCACAAAATTATTAAAAAGTGTTACCTTTAGATCCAGAGTAGGAGCACAGTAAACTAAGTACCACGGCACGAGATTTGTGTCTTCGTACAACGCGTTGTCATTTATTTGTTTTAGATTCCTTTTACGATGATTTCGTATGCTCCATTGTTGCTCGTTGAAATAGTAACGATGAGCACTTCTACTGAGCGACAGAATGCATATTGACCATCGTAAACACTTTTTAAATCATGGTGTTTTTGGGGTTTTAAACGATAGCATATCAACAAGCTATAAAGAACTGCAAAATTTGGAAAACTACTTTCTCTTTCAAATTTTTGGCATTGCATTGACCCTCTATGTCTACACTTTCCAAACTACACTAATATCTTGACTCACCTTCCACACTTTTGTTTATACTATGCAATATCTACATGAAACATGCTTTTTGGCCTCTGCATAAAATGTCAAACCTCTGTTCAACTGTCGTCAAATTCTATGCTCTAGGCAGGAGTACATCTAATGCAAGACGGTAGAGTTCTCGTGGCAAAATAATAGGATCATAGTAGATACTTACAAAAATCCGAGTATTTGAAAACGTTTGAGCGGTAGTATATATATATATATATATATATATATATATATATATATATATATATATATATATATATATATATATATATATATATATAATTATAGTTTATTAGTATAGTTTCAAATCAAACGAAACCTGAGTTTTACGTGCCATGGTTATGCGGGCTAGGCTAAAGGAGATGGTGATGATGAGAAATGAATGAAATGGTGAAATGAAGAAAGTGGGAGGAGGAAACGCACGCACACGGAGTTTAAAATCAGTTGCAAATATATTACACATATATGAAACAATTAACAATGAAAGAAGAGAATTATTATTTTTTTTAAAAAAAGAAAGAAGTCTGCTAGAGCTTGCCATAGTAGAATTTGTGTAATAAGACTAAGGGTATTGTAGGAATACCTTAAATAGAATAAACTATATCGTGATTGAACCCAGAGTCTCTTCCTTTGGAAGGAAAAACGTTAAACATCCATTCATGCCACTTACTCGATGTATATATATATCATGATAATTTTTCCAAAATCCATATTGAAATATGACGCTGCCTCGCAGACGAAGACATATCGCCCTTTTCGCTTATAATTAAACTGATGCTCTCGGTCCAATGTCAATGGTTGTTACATTAACATTAATAATCCCTTTGAATGAAGCAGCTGGTTCGGCCGAAGCGCTCACAGCTATTACAATGTCATTAATGAGTGTTGTATCTCTGTATGACAACGTGTACAAGTTTCTCTTAAGCTGCTGTCATTAGAAGCCACTTGCAAATGGGAGAGACACAGGAGCAGAACATCCCACATAGATACGATAATGATTATGTTTCTCCCATGTAGTATTTTATACTTTAAAAAAATCAACACAGAAAATGATTCTAATGTACATAAAGAATTTTTCATGTAATAAATGGTCTGTAGAGAGAACTTGTTAATTTGGTATTATTCTTATTGCAAATAATGTGCGATACTCTTACGCGAAAGCTGCTAGTTAAAAGCAAATTGCATAAATGAAAATGAAATTATTTTTCCTTTTTGGTTGAATGTCCCACGAATATGCTCTTTAGGCTAAAGGAAACAGATAACACAGCTAACCACACTCAAAATAAATAAATAAATAAATAAATAAATAAATAAAAAGTAAAAGTTCTGTGCACCGGACCCCAGGATAGGAATTCGATGTATTTTGTTATACAGAATTCAATTTCGAAACCCCAGGACAATCGACCATGTCTTTGTTTTCTTATAGGGAAAAAACTTGAGCTATAGGGAGAATACACGTAACAGTCATAAAAAACAAAAGTTCTGTGCACCGGACCCCAGGGTATGAGTTTCGAAACCCCAGGGCAATCGATAGTGTCACTTTTTGTTATAAGAGAAAAAACTTGAGCGATAGAGAGAATACACGTAACAGTCATAAAAAACAAAAGTTCTGTGCACCGGACCCCAGGATATGAATTTCGAAACCCCAGGGCAATCGATAGTGTCATTTTCTTTGTTATAGGGGAAAAAACTTGAGCGATAGGAAGAATATACGTAACAGTCATACAAAAAAAAATCCATGCAACGGATCTCTGGGTCTTGATTCGATTTATTTTGTTACACAGAATCCAACTTTCGAAATCCTAGGACTTACGACCGTGTCAATTTTTGTTATAGTGGAAAAATATGAGTGATTTTGGATAGGAAAGACACACTTTTTTCGCCCGTAAATAAAATTAAGAAGGTTAATCGTCCTATGTTTTCGAAATTTAGATTCTATGTAACAAAATATATCGAGTCTATACCCTGGGGTCCGTGTCACAGAACTTTCGTTTGTTTTCCATAGCTTTGTTACGTGTATTCTCCCTACCCAAAATCGCTCAAGCTTTTCGCTCATAACAAAACATTGAAACGGTCGATCGTCCTGGGGTTTCGAAATTTTGACCCTGTATAACAAAATACATTGCATCGATAGCCTAGGGTCCGCGGCATAGAAATTATATTTTTGTGTGGCTGTGTAATTAATGAAAGCGTGTGATTGTGAAATTAAACAGGTTTGTGCTTTCCCACCGGGAATCAACCCGAGACCACGTGCATGGAAGATAAACACACTAGCAACCAAAGCAGTTTGTTTTTTAAGTACCTGAGTACCCTAGTTTCCTCGTACAGTGTTTTAGCCCTTATCGAACCAAACAGGGGAACGAACACAGATATACCCAGGAAAGTTAAAATTTCGACCATGCTCTTCAGAGGGACCTGAATCTCTAATGAATTGCACCTCATGATTAGAAGCCAAACGCCAGAGATCACTTGGCTATTCCCACCTGCACGAGAAGGGTATTTGCATAAATAAATAAATAAATAAATAAATAACCTTTTCCATCACACAATAAAAAGCTGTCAGTTGTACCAGATTAGCAACAAACGTCATACATTTTAGTGCCATAAAAATACTCTTCTCAATTTTCTCAAAATCTACTACACAAGTTTATTTTCAAACTTATCAGTTTGAACAGTTCGATGTGTTCCATCTGCTCTATGTAAAGGGTGTCCCATAAAGAAAGCAGGTTTTTAAATGCCCGCCATTTACGTCCCTTGGTTATGCCGGCTAGGCTAAAGGAGACTGTGTTGATGAGAAATGAATTAAATGGTGGAATGGATTTGGGAAGAAACGGAAAAATCCCGAGAAAGCTCACACACAGGATGTTTGTCCACCGCAAAGCTTACTTGGCGTGAGCTGGGATCGAACCAAGAACCCCATGCACCAGAGGTGAATGCTCTACCACTGAGCTCCAGCGGCCCCTTCACCGTTCGATTTAGGATTTAGATTTCTGAGCTTTCGGCTCAGAACCCGTCACGTGTAAGAGACGACGTCCCTCGGCGAGCACATTATCCGAGGAAAGCGAAGGAAGGAAGCAGTCTGGGACCTATGTCAGGTACCACCCTGCCATTTGCCTTGTGCGAACAAGGAAAGCCCAAGAAAACTCATTCAGGATGTCTGGCCTGTAAAAGTTTTCTATACCTTTTGGATCGAATGTCACCACCGGAAATCGAACCCGGAATTGCTCGCACCGAAGGCGAGAGCGTTGGCGACTTGACTGTTCGAGTATTTGAGGACTTTGCTTCTCTGTGTACAAGTTATCACTGATCTTGTGTGAGCATTTTGACAATTTTCAAAAGTGAGGAATGTAGCTGTGTAGGATACAGTCGACTCTAAAAGTATTTATAAGCATAGTTTGGCGCAGAAAGGAATAATGAGGAATTTAGTCTCAATCGGATTATCCATTATTCACTTGAATTTAAGCAGCAGATATTTTCAGCGTACTGATAATTCTTATTAGCTATTGAACTCAATACTTAATTTTGAGCGTCAATAAATAAAACTAAAATGAATTGACACACCACAGATTTTTCTGTTTTTAAAAAAAAATGTTAAAAATAAATAAAGTGTGGATTTGGATAGGTTCACCTTAGCTGAGAGAAATTCATTTGGAAGAAGTAAAAAATTCAGTAAATGTGGAAACAGAAAAACGAGAAGAAACTTCTGTGTAATGTAATTTAGAAAGACAAACGAAATTTCGCTTTCAAGTAATTATTTACTTATGCTTCATCCTTTCTTTTCTTTCGTTTGCTTTCTTTTCCCCCTCTTTCTACTTCCTTTTCTTTCTTTCTTTCTTTCTGTTTTTGCGCCTTCTTTGTTTCTCGCAGTTTTTTTTGTATTTGTTCGATTCTCCACAAGAAACTGTTCTCTTACGCAGTGTTACTATCCTTATCATAATGCCAGTAAACTTAAGATACAATTTCGTATCTTTTGCTTTGTAATTTCCAACCATTTTGCTGCTGTCAATCAGTGTCGCACACGATGAGGCGAGAATCTCGCTTCTTAAATTTTGTAGAAGTATCGTCCTGTCTCGATCTTCTCAGAATTATTTCTAGTCTAATTTCGAGTCTCGAAAAGCTTTTTTTTTGTCTCGTCTCTAAAACTTCTTGTCTTGTTTTGTAAGTTTACGAATAAAATTTTTGTCCTGTTTCTTATTAAGTACATCTAGGGGTTGTGAGAATCCTTCCAAGAAGGATGTGATATAATAACATTTAACTATATTTACTATTATAATATACGAGTACGTATTTTTGTAATAACTTGAGTATGTTTAAACGTTGATAAAAGATCTTCATTCTGTTCACAGAATGACTTTATTCATTTATAGTTCTTATACTATCAATCATGAAACAGTAGAACAGCGTTTCTCAACCGTGTGTCGTGACATATTGGTGAGTCGCCAATATATGTCAAGTGTGTCATGAGATTTTTAGTGTCTCTATGACCTTCGGCAAAGAAATTATATAAAAAAATTATCGAGAATCGACTTGATTTCACACTCGTCTTCCAAGTTTAAAGCTGGAAAGCTTGCTTTTAATGCTGTTTCATTTTTCTTTGGAAAGAAACATTGGACATGAGAGTGTGTCTGTCAAGTTCCCTGTCAGTTGTCGAGCGCGGACGTGTTTTCGTGAAGCTCGTAAGTTCAGTGACCTCCGCAATGGGAATCTCAACCGAGCAGTGGAGAGCTAGAATTGGCCTGTTTTGTAGTGCCGCGAGAAAACTTCCGATCTCAAACTTTCCGAAAATGAAAGCATCACGGGCGTTCTTATCTTACGGTTTAGTGATTCTCGCACTATTAATCATAGGAGGGGTCGAACCCCACCCCGGCCCCCCGCAATCACAAAAAAGTGGAAAAAGTGAAATTGCCGAGATAAAAGAAATTTTGAACAACCTCGTCACCTCTAATGAGGTACTGGTGAAAGAAGTGAAGCAAATTAGTGCTACAATGAACTCACTAGTGAACAGAGTGAGTAGTGTTGAAAGTGATCTCGAAGTTGTGAACCGAGAACTAAGGTATCTTCAAGATCACGCAAGGTACCTAGAAGATAAACTTGATGATCTTGAGGGTCGATCGCGACGACAGAACTTAGTACTTTTTGGCATTCCGGAAAAAGATGGTGAAACTTGGGAGGAAACTGAGAAAAAAGTCAGGGACACAATAAATGATCGATTAAAAATCTCATTAAGTGATGATGACTTACAACGTGTGCACCGTACCGGAAGGAAGAGAAATGGCAATGCGCGCCCAATTGTCTGCAAATTCTTCTCGGACAAAAAGAAAGAGACTGTCCTAAGAAACAGGAACAAACTTCGAGGCACAAATATATATATTGAACAAGACTTCTCTTACAGAGTTCGCGAGGAGCGCAAAAAACTAAATCAGCACATGATTAAGGCAAGAAGGAACGGCAGCTTTGCCTATCTTCAATATCGCTATCTCTACATTGATGGCAAGCGTTATAGTCTGTACGACCTTGAACCAAACACGCGAGAGGCAGCGGTCCCCAGAGAGAGAAGAGAAACACCACCAGAAGCCTCAATCCCCGCGGCGAAGGCAGACCTAAATAATGGACAAAAAGAGGAAAAGAAATCTTCAACCTCCATCTCGAATGCAACGGCAGAGAGCGAAAACGCATTTCCACCCCCTCCAGCTCTAAGGTCATCCACCCGTCAAGCGAGTACACAAGAACTCTATGAACAGAAGGACTATCCCCCTCTCAAAACTCCACCCCCTTCCCGTACGGAATATCTCGTACGGAAACAATGAAATAACTGTGACAAGGCTCCGGTAGAAGACCAAGAAAGTGTAAGTATAGATAAAGACTCTCTAAAAATATTCTATCAAAATGCTCGTAGCTTACGTGGTCGAACATGTGATTTCTTTTGTGGTGTATTAACTAACAATTACGATCTAATTGCAATCACTGAGACATGGATTAACGAATCTCATTATGATGCTGAGTTATTTGATAACAGATATACTGTGTTGAGGCAAGACAGAAACTCTGTCAAAACCTGTAAAACAAGGGGTGGGGGTGTTCTTATTGCAGCCCTAAGTAAACATTGCATGTTCTTATTGGACAAGTGTGATGATAATTATGACTGCTTGATTGCCAAAATAAACAGTGAGGGGAAAACAATATATATTTGTGTTGTGTATTTCTCACCGGGATCTAATATTGAATTGTATAATGATTTATTTACTCGACTTGAAATTAATTGTCCTCAAGGTTGTCCTGTTCTCCTGATTGGTGATTTCAATTTATCGGAAATAAACGGTACGGAATTTAATTTTGAAACAAGCTCTTCTAAATGTAAGAATTTATATGAATTTATGTCCTATTATAATTTGCAATCATTAAATAATGTGACGAACGAAAATAATCGTACATTAGATCTGGTTCTCTCTAATATAACGAATATAGAAGTCAGTAGGGAATATTGTCCACTAATTCCAGAAGATGTACACCATCCATCCTTAGTAATAAACGTGATGCAGCAGGGGACCGCGAAGATTAAAAAGAAAACTAATATATCAGGATATAATTTTAGGAAAGCTAATTTCTTAGAGTTGTATCTTGAATTCTCATCTATTGACTGGAACTGCCTAAAGAAATATGAAAACGCCAATGACCTAGTTGATAATCTCTATTATATTATTTATAGTGTATTTGACAAGTGCGTGCCACTTAAAAACAACTCAAGAACAGCTTATCCGTGCTGGTTTACACATGAAATTATCAAAAAAATCAAAACTAAAGCAAGGTATCATAAAAAATACAAATGTAATAAAGAAGTAAATTATCTCAATAAATTCAATGAATTGCGTAGGGAAATAAAGAAAGAAATTAAGCTGGCATACAGAGCGTTCATACAAGATTCTGAAAATAACATTAATAACAATGCTAATGAATTGTGGAATTTTATAAAAAATAAGACTAAGCATCTTCTTGGGGGGAAATTAAATTATGAGGGATGCGACCTTTATCATAATGATGAAATAGCTAATGCTTTTGCACAGTATTTCTCGTCAGTATATGTGCCAGATACAGGTTTCACTGACATTCCTACGAACAATTTATTAACTTATGTAAGTAACAAACTAGAGTCACTTACCATTGAGGAAATCACTCAATCTGAAGTAGTAATGGCAATCAAAAAATTAAAGCCCAGAACTGCTGTTGGCCCTGATGGAATACCTCCATATATCATAAAGGGTTGTATAGATGCGTTTACATATCCGCTAAGGATTGCATTTAATCTCGCTTTAAAAACATGCGTTTTTCCGGATAAATGGAAATCATCTATAGTTTGCCCAATACCAAAAACCAATGATAAACACGTAATAAGTAACTACCGGCCTATATCAATTTTACCTACTTTTGCAAAGATATTTGAACAAATCTTATACCGACGGATAATTGACCACATCCAACCCGTAATCTCACCTTATCAACATGGCTTTATCCCACACAAATCAACAACAACAAACCTTGCACTTATCACAGACTTTATAGCAAATTCGTTAGATGTAGGATGTCAGGTTGATGTAATATATATAGATTTTGAAAAAGCATTTGACAGAGTCAATCACAAGGTATTATTACATAAGCTAGGCGAATATAATTTCTCTTCTCCCTTGATCAAGTTCTTTTCATCATATTTAAATAATCGTAAACAAACTGTTATCTACAAGGAATATAAATCATCTGATTATATTGCATATTCTGGAATTCCCCAGGGCTCTAATCTAGGTCCGTTATTGTTCCTTTTATTCATTAACGATCTCCCTGATCATATATTATTAAGTAACAAATTGCTTTTTGCTGATGACCTCAAAATATACGGTAGGATAAAGACCATCCATGACTGTCTCGATTTACAACGTGACATGGAAAATATTGCTAATTGGTGTTCTCTTAACAAACTTAATGTAAACATAAACAAATGTAACATTTTATCGTTTACCAGAAACAAAAGTCAAATAGAGTTTGATTACTCAATGAATCAGATCTTACTAAATAGATTAAATTCAGTCAAAGATCTTGGAGTTATATTTGATACGAAACTGACATTTAATAACCATGTAGAGAACATAGTTAACGAATCTCTCAAGATGTTAGGGTTCATAATTAGAACTGGAAAGGAATTTAACAATAGTACTACACTAACAAAAATGTATTATGCCTATGTCCGATCAAAACTGGAATATGCTGCTGTGATTTGGAACCCATCACAACAGCAATACAGACACCAAGTGGAAAAGGTCCAATCTAAATTTATCAAATACTTGATGTACAAGACAACTGGAATCTATCCATATTATGAAAATTATCTAACATTAATAGACAACTTCTGTATCCCTACACTTGAGCAAAGGCGAAATGTGACAGATTTGATTTTTCTCCATAAAATAGTACATAACGAATTTAATTGTACGCATCTCATATCAACATTAAATTTTCATGTCCCGACACTTAAAACTCGTGCTAATAACTCTGGTCTGTTTTATTGCAAAAAAGCAAGGACCAACGTATTATTGAAATCACCAATTTGGAGAATGTGTTCTACTTACAACAAAATATGTATCAAACACAAAGAAATTGACATCTGCAATATGAACTCTAGGTTTAAGAAAACTATTGTAAATGTATTATGTAATACACCAACACTATAATTGGGCTTATGCCTGTTGTGTTGATGGCAAATAAATAAATAAATAAATAAATAAATAAATAAATAAGAGTTCGTCTACACATAGATATGCTTTGCAAAATTCGCCAGGGACAAATATCTTACTACTGTAGCTTCAAGTTTGATGTCTTCTTATATTTCTGATGGTAATATTCCTTTCTCATATTCTTGCTTACGAGTCATAAGTAGGGCTCGGAAGTTGAAAACCTAAAAAAATAAAATAAAATAAAATAAAATAAAATAAATAAAAATAAAAATAAAAATAAAAATATCTTTAAAAAAGGACCTAAAAATTGGGAAAAAGAACATAAAAATAAGACCCAGTTTAATTGAAATTACATATGTAATGAATAAGGCCCGGATTTTTATGTAGTACAAAGTACCGAAATATGTACATAAATATGTAACAAAAATCAATGAAATATGTAAGAAATATGTTAAAAATATGAAAATATGTAAAAAATATTTTTTCGTGTTTATTTTGTGTTTGTGCTATTTTCTTAGCTAATAAACATACTGTAACATATTTATGTAATACAAGCTTAACAAGTGTAAATAACTTCCTACAGATACATACAAATTTTCAGGAGAAACAAATGAAAATATGTATCAAGAAAGTAAAAAATCACATTATTGAACATATAAACATAAAAAAATGTTTACAGTATTTAAACAAAAGACAATTACTTTTGGGACGAACAATGAACCACTAAATAATTTTACGCAATGGAAAAACTTTGTCACTAACTTGTCACTGATACGTTCAAATTTTCACTAAGAACAAATAAAATTGTCTCGTGGAGAAATGAAAATCACATTATTGAATATCAAAAGAGAAAAAATATTTAAGAGAAATAATGCTTACCTTTGGAACTTTCAAATTTATAATTGCGTGTTTGAAAACTTGTAAGGGGTCTGTCCTGGTTCGTATATTAGTAATCTTCAAAATAATTCGAAACGTTCTAACACTTTCTTAGCTGGTTTTTAATAATTGACCCTGAGAAGCGTACATAAACAACTTTTCTGCATATCCGACAAGATGTCTACACCTTTATACATACACTTATTTTCTCGACAAGATGTCTACATACATGTTCATTTACTTACGACTTTGCTATAGTAACAACAACTCTCTTATTTTAGTTACCGATTACAATAATATTATCTCTATATCTCTATATATCTTTCTTTTCTTTATACATAGTATTGCTCAACTAATTCGCCTCTGATCCCTTTCTGTAAATTGGCACAGATTGTTAATAATACATACAACGTTATCGTTGTAGATGTCGCTCGGACGGGACTTCCATAATAGTTCTACTATGAAGGAAAGTACCCTGGGTTACATATCATGAAACATTTACCTTTTGAATAGCTCTCGTATATTTAATTTCAACTTTAACACACATATTCTACTTTTCCTTTCATATAATATATTATCATTATACATTTTTATATTTGTCTGTATATCTCCATATTAGTTACGACGAATTACAATTGTCATCAATGAGGCTATTCAAAAATCAAACCTTACTGATAGTTTCCTTCTATGGTACAAATTAACTATTCCTTCATATACAAACAACACTATTTACAAACAAAGACCTTCATAGTATTAAATACTGATAGGATCAGAAGACAACAAAGCTAAAATACATAAACATATTAATGATTATCATTTAATACATTAATAAACTTTTGAAAAATGAAGAGATTCGATATTCATTATTCTTATTCTTTCCATATAATAAGGTGCATTTATCTTATGTAAATCTCATTACCTTCATAAGTTTACATTAAAATTATGATCTTTTTTTTTTAAATATTTATAATAATCGCATGAAATTCGAAAAGAATAAAAACATGGCAACAAGAATAGCGTCTTATAATAAAGCTTTTAGATAATTTCTTATCATGAAACACAAATCAACACTTTCTCAAATTAATACTATAAAAGGAAATTGCAATAAAACTATAAGGAATAAATTCAATAACATTTTCAGTTGATTGCCATAAATTAACTTCGTCAATACTTCGTAAATGATTTGCTCCGTAAATTATTTGCTTTCTACATATTTAACAAGATATTCATATAATTAATTATGAGATAACTTTGCAAAAGACATGAAACACAAACATCAAGCATTAAATAAAACATACAATTCTGGAAATTCAACGATAAAATAACAAGGTTTAATACAATGAATCCTCTTTTTTTTAATTATTATTTATATTTGCTTGTGTCATGACCTCAGAAGGGACTAAAGTTTTGACTACATCTAACCACCGTTTTCTAGTACTTTCAGTAGGTTGCCATAGCTTGATTTCATCAACATTCCGTAGTCCTAAAGTCTTTCCCGTTTTCATATCTACAAGTTCAAATACCTTAAGACTGAGTTGTTTAGAACATAGATAAGGTCCAGCGTATAAATCAAAAAATTTGTATATCCTTTTTAATGCAGCATCACTGTGAGGGTGTAATCGTACAAATACCAAATCTTTAGGTTGAATTTTAACTTTTCCCAATTGTTGTTCTTCAATTTTCGAATTTCGAGATTTAAATTTCTGTACTCGTCGAAAATGAATCATGCTCACCAGGTGGGAATAATCTATTTCATTGTTATTGTCGAGCCGAATTCCAAAATGTTGTTCAATTGGCGCTACGTAATCTGTATCAGTGTGAATATTGGCAGGCGCCACTCCAAGTGTATCAGACACTGAATAGTTCAGAAAATACGTGATTTCAGTCACATATTTAATCCAATCCTTATGATTATTACGACAACAATGTCGAAACAACATTCCTAGATGACGATGAACATTCTCTACAACAGAACTGCTGGGATGATACGGTGTCACGAAATGCACATGGATACCTGCATTATTCATACCACGTAAAAACATATGACTCCTAAATTGTCCTCCATTATCACATAATACATGCTCAACAGGACCGCAATGCGAAATGTATACATTTGAAATACGGTTAACTATCGCTGATGCGGTTGCTTTTCGCAAAGGATATGCTACTAGGTATCTGGTGAAAATATCCATTACAGTAAGCAAAAAAGTTTCGTCAGTGGAAGCTCTTGGAAGTGGTCCATACAAATCTATGGAGATGAATGAATGTGGTCGTTCAGGTATTATAGGCATCATAGGTTTATACATAGAACGATAGTTGTGCTTGATTCTCATACATTCTTCACAGTCATTAATATAATTTTTAATCTGAGATCTAAATGATTTCCAGTAGAATGATTTATTTATAACAGAATACACCTTCAGATAACCAAAATGTCCAAAGTCATCGTGATAAGCTTTCAATATATGGGGCACCAATTTAGGTGGAACACAAATTTTGTTTCGATGTTCAAATTTAAAATCCTTAATTACCAACACATTGTTCGACATACGATACAGGGTGTTCCAAGAACGAGGGCAATCACATTTATCTGAACATGAAATCAGATGTTGAATGATCTTTGCATATGGTTCATATTCTCTCTGAGATTTTTGCAATTCGTCGACAGAAATATTGGAAATTTCTTCTTGTAAAATTTTGAAGACATTTGTTGATAATACATGATGGTTTTCACTAAGAAACAATCGGGATAGTGTATCTACAGGTACATTATCTACTCCCTTTATATGCTTAACTTCGAAATCGAAGGATTGCATCTCTAAGGACGATCTTAACAAACGGCTATTGTATCCTTGTATTTTCTTCAAATGGCATAGTGAGCTATGGTCAGTAATAACGGTAAAGTGGCATCCGCTTAAGTATGGAGCAAATTTTTGTAAAGAAAATCGCACTGCCAATAATTCGATTTCTGTTATAGTATATGCCTTTTCCGCATTTTCAGAGTCCGACTCACACAATGTATTACCGATAGCTCATTAGTGTTAATCCCAGGTTGCCAAAGTATACCAGAAATGCCTGTGCTCCATCGCACTGAACAAGAAAGGGACGACTATAGTCTGGATGGTTTAAACGGATGTTTCTCATCATACAGGTTTTTAAACATTGGAAGCTTCGTTCTTGTGCCTCTCTCCATTGCCATGGTACTCCTTTCTTCGTAATAGAAAACAATGGTTCCGCCATCTCAGCAAACTTAGGAATGGATCTCCTAAACCAATTAAAAAGTCCTAATACCTGCCGAGTTTCTTTTAAATTCGTGGGAATTGGTAGATCTCTAATTGCTTGAACTTTAGAATCGCTATAGCACACTCAATTGGCGTCTATTAAGTAACCTAAAAATTCTATAGATCTCTGAAAGAATTTAGACTTTTCAATGTTTACTGTTAAACCAAAATTTCCTAATCGTTCCAGTACTAAATCCAGATTTTTCAAATAATCATTCGGAGTTTTGCCCATAATTAAAATATCATCAGCGTAATAAACTACATTATCGCGCAGGTCTTGCTGTAATACTTTATTCAGACAAGAAGCTAATGCTGCACTACCATTAATCAATCCGAATACTACGCGATTATACTCATAAAGCTGACCTTCAAACAAAAAGGCAGTATATGGTTTGGAATCTTCATCCAATAACACCTGATTGTATGCCATGACTAAGTCCAAATTCCCAAACACAGTGTTACCTTGTAATGTGCCAAGAATCTCATCTACGGGAGGATATCTTACCTGTTGTAACTTAATGTGCGAATTCAGTTTTCTGAGATCCATTACAATTCTCAGATTTTTTCCATCCTTCTTGGGCACTACATGCAATGGATTGAGATGGATACTCTGGGAAGGTCGTATTATTCCTTGAGCTACCATTTCAGCTATTTGTTTACGCACATTATCTCTATAACGATAAGGAATAATATATGGTTTTGTTACGATGGGGTCCTTGGTATCCACTTCAATAGTGTATACGAAATCTTTACAACAGCCTGGTTTACGTGAAAATACCCTTTTATGTTTGTAGAGTATATTTTTAAATGACGAAGCGATTTCCTCATCAACTGACCTTACTGAGTTTAGAATTTCGTCTACACGCTTGTAAAAGAAATCATCATCTTCCATCATTGACGACTCATGTATCATATTAACATTATTTTCTTTCAGTCTGTTAAATTTAATATTAAAAACATCATTTCCAAAAGGTTGACACTGAGATGCAATACTGTCTTGTGCAGGAATTAATTTTTGAACAATAACATCATCCAACGTTTTTATAATGAAAGTCTTGTTTTCGAAATCTAATATGGTACGCAGCTGTGTTAAGAAATCCAGTCCAATTAATATTTTTTCATTTATCTCGTTAATGACTAATATAGGGATCATAATTTTAAAGTTCTGTTGATTTCCGGTACCATTATAACTACTCATTCTATTATTGAAACTGCGAACATTAGAATCATTTTCAGGTTGAATATCTACATTACGAACAGAAGCATATTGCGTCTGATTACGTACATAATTACCCTGACCTCTATCCTGCATTTTATTGTTATTCTGAATTGCAGACTGACTCTCATAACTCTGAATGAGCATAATTAAATGGTTGAAGTTAATGCACTGTGCCGATATTAGCAACTGTTGTAGTCTAAATGGCAATAAGATCCTAATAGAGACTAGAGGCTATAATTCGGGATTCCGGTTGGTTTGAATTTAATGATCTTAACTCATGATATGTAGATACTACAAAATCAGTAATACTCCGGTGTAACTTTGGATCGTAGTGCTTCGTTCGCAAAACGGCATCTCTATTCGCTACCATAAAATCGTTTTCATAGTTTGATAGAAGAGCATTCTTAAAATCTGAATACGTATGAAGACTACCTCGGATGGCTTTAAACCATGTTAAGCAAGGTGGCAACAAGATGTGCGGTAATAGTTTTAAGAACTGAGACTCATCTACATCCATGAGCTCACATTCATCCTGAAATTTTTCGAGAAATGCCCTAGCGGGTATATCTCCTGCCACGCCACTAAATTTTGTAAGCGACTTAACTTCGCTAAATCGCATCTGTTTACCTGTGTATGTCTTCATACCTCTACTGGAGATGTGTTCGCGCCTGGATGTTTGCTTTACTCTACCTTCTTTTTCACTACTTTCTGCATCACTCGAAGATCCATTAAATTCCAAAGTTGTTCTGGGAGGACGATCAGGTACCCAACCTGTGGCTGTAGGATGATTCGTGCCTTCGTTATCCTGAAATGGAGTTCCGGGAATACCTGACCACGACACTCTCAGTCCATAATTTACGAAACGTGCAACTGTGGAATGGTTTGTTTTGTCCAAAACTTTTGAACAGATCAGAAATGGTCCTGATGGAGAATCAGGATCAAGCTTTCCTACCACCAGATTGGCAACGAAGCTTCCTAATACGTAGTTTCATCCACCGCAAACCATATATGCGAATCACCAATTTCAGCCCGAATGTGTTTGATAGTATCTTCATAGCACACATCCAAATAATTCTTGCGGATAATAGATTCGTCAGGAATGTGTCTCTTGCAATATTTTTCCAAAAAGGACGCGAACTGTGGGACTTGCAATTTGTACCACGGTATGTCTGCTGTTATGAATGCATTGGCAAGGTCTGTGTAAAATTCACTGCTGTTTTCAGATGCTGGTTTCGTTTGGGTTAAAAGTTTTTGCTTTGAGGCACGCTGTAACACCTTGTTTTTAATATGAATAGCTGTTTTCATGTGCTGATCCAATTGCGACTTCATTGAACAGCCCACTTTCTTATCGCATACTTGACAAAAAAGCAATTTTACCGTCTGTGGTATAAGCGCCATCCATAGCTATACACGATTTCAATTTTGATGCTAAAGAGGAAGCCATCATTGGAAACAAGAAACTGACTCGGTCACAGGAGATTCGGTTCCCAGCGGGAGCTCATGTGGTTCGGATTCCACGTTAATCAGTAGGTCCACGTCTTATAGCCTCGCTGCTAAACTAAAATCAACTCAACTCAACTCTGTCACAAGAGTGCACACTACGTAACAAACCGGTCGCTAAACTGTATCCTTTTCCCTTTTGTTTGAATGAAGAAGTGGCGGAGTAGCCATCGAGTCATACAAAAGCGATTTTTTATTCGATTTAAGAAACAAGTGATAAAGCCTAGCCGCTCCAATCACCCCCGTCTCATCGCCACCCCCACCCTCACCCGTAGAGGCTGCACATACAAAGAAAGATGAGAAAGTTAGCCAACTGTGTGCGTTTTAGTTTGTTTTGTCGGCACACATCCAAGTGGCGTCTGCTTGAAAAGGCAATAAGCACAAAAATCCTTATATTGTTTTCTTTCTTTATATATAAAAAACAGATCTTTTTCCTTTTTTTCATGATTAAAAGCGATAGCTGACGACGTTTCTTTGCATATTGTAGAGTGTACGATTTGTTTTAACCCAACTTTCTCGCAATGCAAATCGGTTGAACAAAGTGAGAAAAAAAAATACAGATACAGAGAAAAAGCATTTTTGAGTTATTGTTCCATATATAGGCCTATTTTTATTTGTGTATTATTTAAAGAGAATTAGCGAAAAGGAGCAAGGAAACTGAATTTATGTAAAAAATATGTACAGTAGACGGAAAATATGTAACAGACTTCAAAATATGTAAAAACATGTAACGTGATTTTGGTTTATATGGCTCCTTACTTCGTAATTTGCGAACATTTCATATTTTCACCAGCGTGCATACAAAGGAAAAAATATGTAAAAACATAAAAATCCGGGCCTTAGTAATGAATATAATGCTCAATAAATACAAGATTCTGGTAGGTTAACTGTCTGTTCTTCTTCCACAAAATGAAGTACAAACTAAAATAAGAAAACTTCCCCACCCTCACCCCCTTGTTGGAGAACATTATTACACCTGCTTATGTGACTTGTGATTGTTGCATATCTGGTCTTATGAGTCCAGTCGTTGAAGAATGTCTTTCCATTTTAATTTTCTTTATCAAAGAAAAGATGTTTAAGAGATGCTGGTGATTCGAGTTAATGGCTAGTAAATTTCTTGTCGAAAGATGAAGCGCGAAAAAAGACGTTAAGATATATGAAAAGCTTAAAAAATGCCGAAAAAGGCAGAAAAGGACAAATAAAATCCAAGATTTTTTGGCCTACAATGACCCTCGTTTTCGGACACTCGTAAAAAAAGAGGATTTTTCCTCAGCTTCCTGGCCCTAATCATAAGTTTCTTTTATGTTAATATGTTTCTATTCAAGACTCTTACGTAATTTGCTTTTGAGACTTGTATCTCATACTCGTTCCATAATTTTAAATAAAATGTATGTATTTTATGTGTTTGCTTTTTCGCATCTAGGAACAAAAAAATCACATACAGGGGTGTTGCGAAAGTTTGAAACATACTTTGGTGTGTCCCTAAGGAAAAAAGTTGAGAAACGTTGCACTAGAACAATGTTTGAAATTTAAGACCTAGATGAACTAATGCTTTCCAGGACATTCATGAAACTTCTCGTCTCGGAAACAAGACAATAATTGTCATTTTTCATATCTTATCTGGAATTTTAAAATATAGTTCTTGTCTCATTTTCGACACGAGACATCACGTCTCATAATATACATAATGGTACTGTCAGTAGTTTGAACCCTCGCTCCTGTTGTCACTCACCACATTCGTTCATCAGAATGACAAATTCATATTCTCTAAAACAAACACTTTACTGGTGTACTAAACTTTGTGCTGTTAAGTCGTTTAAATCAAAGTATATGTTCAGCCAGAGTCGGTGGCATAGTTCAATATTCCAGCTGTCTTGGTAGAAAGATATTGTGTTAGGTAACGGCCTATACTGTAACGGATATTGCACTATGGTTTAAACTGCCACTTGCAACGGATTCAAATTTCGATTTGTGGTTCGAAATCCTTGTTAAAAATAGGCCTCGTTCATTACCTTTATGTAGTGTAAAAACGCGAAAGTAAAAAAATCAGATCAAACTCAAATTTATGTTTGGTGTGTAACAATAAATGTTCTGGGTAATTTATGTTTGGGACTAATAATAATATTTCGTTTACAACAAATAACATGGCCATAAGAAAAGCTCCTATGCACGAAAATTTCATTCGTTTACTACTGGTGGTTGAAAACTAACAAGCATCTAATAGTTGCAGAAATATCGCATCTTCATACCTCCTCTACCAATTTGCTGCATAAATTTCCAAAATTCCATTATGTAAAAAGTTTCCATAAGCAAAACTGCATTGCAATCTGAGGATCACTTGCGAGGCTGAAACCAAAACACTCTGTCAACTAGAAGTATACGGCCTGTCCGTGAGGCGCCAATCAAAAAGGTCGAACCTTGATACATAAAGCCAGTTTATGGGGATCCCAAGTATACATATAGAAAGAATTAAGTTTTACGACACTGCAGCGTTTGGATCGCTGGCAAGGTAAGAAAGTGTTTCAGTGTCGTGTTCTGGTGGAATAATCACATGCAATACGCAGCAACGTTAATCCGTAATATTTTAATCAAGCCGAGTAAATTACCAACACGCTTACAAACCTAAGTTAAATCTATGGAGACGAGACTGATCAAAAGAATAAAAATATTAGTAGGATACGACGTTCAGACAAGTGAGAATCGACGTGAAGGAGTAACAATGCGCTTCGAATGCCGAACTACATCCAAAATTAAAAAAAAAATGTATCTAAAGTGAGTACTTGTATTGGCTTCTTACCAGTATTCGCCCTGAGATGTCAGACACCTGCAGTCTCCATCATGGTAATTCTCCGAGTTATGTAGTACTAGAAATGACGGGATTTTTGAGGAGGAAAATGAAGCTACAATTGCTACCCACCGTACAAACAAGACCTTGTTCTAGACGATTACTTTGTGTTCCAAAAACTTAAATCGACTTGAAATGAAATCATTTTGAGACAACTACAAAGTTTCAAAATGTTGTAATGTATGTTTTCCCAGATATATCATATTAATGCTTCCTGCGCGGTTACGAGCAGTGGTAGCAACGCTGAAATTGCTGTGTTGACGATCAAAAATTCTACTTTTAAGAACAATGAATATATTTGGTTGGTCCTATTAATAATGACACGACTTTTCTACAATTAATTGTATTACTTTTGGGACAGATTCTGCATACTAGAATTAGCACGTTTACATTCATTTTTTACGTGCAAAGCACAAGCGTAGCTTTCCTAATAACCTTCTCGGCTAATGTAAATAATTTCTTTAAATAATAACATTAGTAGGCTAATTTTATTTATCTGTTCGATCCAGTTTTGACCTATCTTAGAAATCAGTATGTTTCAAATAAGTCCTTAGCGCGTAGACAGAAGTAGGTCAACAAATTTGTCTACCTTTCCTTATCGATAACGAAGGTTCTTAGAGCAGCAAGGGAAGAGGCGATTTGCACTCCCTTAATTTTGTTATATACGTGTTTTAAAACTTTCCACGTATAGTGATTTTAATAATCACTGCTTTACTGAAAAGATTTTGTTTGAGAAGGGAGCAATACTCTCCGCTGGAAGTAGTGTTTCACCTTTATCAATTGAATAATATTCTAATAATGATTAATGCATACAGGGTTTTCGAGAAATAATGAGATTTATTGGGTCTGCTGTTTAGGAATGATGACACTTAGCTGGTTGAATGACTTACATTTTGTTTACAGCTGAAATAGTTTATTTAGTGCGAAAAATGCAGTTCAACCAAAACACACTATACTGTGACACAAAACAAATTAAAAAATCTTTGAAATCCAGTATGATTCTTGATTTGTTTGTTTTCTTCTTATGGGGTTTTACCAAACATCATCACTATGTACTGATGTCAAAAATGATAATGTAAACCCTCTGAACGCAATAAATAGCGAGCTAATTGAAACTGTTACCCTAGACATACCTGACAGGGATTAGGGTAAAAAGGTTGATTTATATCATATACTAAGAATTATATACAGAGAAACACACTGACTTGCAAACACATATTAAGATGTTTAATATTGCTTACTTTCACAACATAGTGGTTTCTGGTACCACTACATTTGCTATTGCACTGAATATACTATTTGAATTGCCGACAAAGCGGCTTAGCATTTAACCATCCAAATACCTTCCTGCACAGTAGTCCTATGAAATCATATTATTCTCCTAGAAGTTCCTGTGTATGTTAATCAATAGTATAATAATATTCTAATGAAAATCGAGAAACTTTACTTACAAACCTGCAAACTCACTGTTGAATTTCTATTCAATCGGTGATTTAAAAAAAGAAAGGAAAGGATAATTTACAGAAAGGCAGGATACAGAAAGTTGCACCTGCTCCATAGCTAGAAGTGTATCTGTAAATGAATAAAGAGATTGAATTATGAAGCGATAAAATTAAAGACGAAATGTACTTCGTATTTGCATAACTTTACAACCAATATTCATTATAATGTAATTTAAATTCTTCAATATTGTTATATCCTACACATGATCTATATTTGTAAACACTAATATGTGCTTCTTATTGGTCAATAAAAATAGTACAACTACTACAAGCAAGTAGACGACAGGCATCCTCCTCATCATCAGGTCATGTGACACAAGAGGAACACTACCTTTAACGCTGATCAGAAGAAAGTATAAAACACGATGTAAGACCTTCATCAGAACCAATTTCGGCTAATCATCCCAGTGTCTGAGCTTGCCTGAAACTCTTAGGTCTCCTCCTCACTTAGCTTTCTTGGAGCTTTGTGTTAACTCAATCTCTCTCGTAGCTTGTCTCGAGGTCTGAGAGATCCTAACCGCAACCACCTAGCTTGCTTGGAACTCTGTAGTTTCCTTGCTCGTTTATCTTGCTTGAAGCTCTGCGGGACCTCAACCTCTTTTTACTTGCCTGGAACACTGTCAATTCCTAAACCGTTACCACTTAGCTTGTCTGGAGCTCTGTGGAATTCTTTCCTTTTCTGCCTGGGACTAGAGACACCTATTTACCCAGACGAGAACTTTGTATTGGTCTTCGGATCGCAATTATAGACCTTGTGTGTTGCATTGTTATATAACAAGATTTTTTTTTAAATAAGAGGATGTGGGGGGAAACCGAATCCCGTGTGCTAAATTGCTGTACCTACTACATTATCAAGGTGTAGTAGGTATCAAGATGCAATAATTTTACAGTATTATTAGTGTGTAGTAAATAAAATGTCTAAGAATGAGACACAAGAACTGTTTATTTAATTCCAAGACTGATGCTGTAAAAAATCATAGGGACGACTTAAACTTATTCTTTCGTTTCCCCTTTGAAGTACTTTCTTATTGCATTCACATACCGGTTGCAACATTTACTCCTGACAGAAGTCCTGGAACATTTGTTGTGGAATGCGCCTGAAGTCCCTCCTTCATATCATCCTGAATGTGCTGCTTGGCCAAGACGTTTCCAATTTCAGGTGGATATAAGGAAAGAATCACACACGGCGAGCACTGAGATGGTATACGAAGGGATTCTTTTTTTTGGGGGGGGCGGACAAGAAGTCGGAAATCATTCATGAAGCGTGACACGGAGCATTGTAGTGTTGTAAACGTCACTGTCCAAACTCCCACTTGTCCGTTGGTTCAAAGACGAACGGAATCGCGTAATTGTAACACAGCTGTGTAGACTTCCTAATTCTCACTGTACAACATGGAACAAATTCGTGATGTACGATCTCAAAATATGTAAAAGAAAGAAAAAAAAATAATGCTAAGCACTATCATTCACGAGCAGACTTCTCTAGTCTTTGGGTCTCAGGAATCTAGAAGGACGTCATCTTGGTTTTGAAGTCACACATATATATCTATGATTCATCCTCTCTGATGATACTGAGCAGGAATGTCGAATTATTAACGACTGTTTTCTCTACTTCCTTGCTGATAGTGGCTCGAGTCACCTTTGATCTGTGTGAGAATCTTCGGCACTAATTTCACCGATCCCAAGATTTTGTGACATTAACCAATGGAAATATTTAACTCACCTCAATTTCGCAGACTGTCAATCAACGGTTGGATCACACAGGATCAGTGCCCTGGGCAATTTTCTTCTTATTGCAACCAGGATGGGGGATCATTTTTCACAGATATTCTACCATCTTTTAAACGTCCTAACCATTGATAAGAATAAAAGCTTACAAGGGACACTTGAGAAGAATGTCACTTTGAAATGAAAGAAATGTGTGCCAGACTAAAATCAATTTATTTTTCGACACTGTATTATTTCAGCTCGTTACACTTCATCCAACATTTTTTCAACACTTTTATTGCCTTCAAAAAAAAAAAAAAGTTTGTCACATGCTGTTTAACAGATGTCTTGTTAAGCAGGCGCGCATCCAGAAATTTATATTATGATAGTCCAAATGTTGAGAGCGTCCAATATACTATAGAACAACATCTGTGTAAAATTAAACAGTTGTTATTATAGACCCGAAATGACGATAAATACTGTTACTTCTATTCTAAGAAAAAAAATGAAATGATAGAACTGGATTGTGTTTTATAAGAAAAGAAAGATTATATACAAAGTACAAGATCAAATCTTTACGCAACCTGAATCATTTCTCTGCTAAATAAAAGTAGTTAGTTTTATTAACAAAATGTGTAAATCTACGCCGAGTTACGAAGATTTTGGGGTGATAGGCCAGCTCCCTAATGCTTTTGCATTAGTTCTTTGTAAAAAAAATGATCTAATAAGGAGACACAGCACAAGCTTGTAATAGTTTGATCCTTTCCCAGGTAGTTGGTAAAAACAAGGCCATGAGAATTTAAACAAATCTTACTATGAATAATTTTTTACTTTTCTTTATAGCACGTTCTTCTGCTGAAATCCGACTGCTTTGATTGTTCTTTGCTTTCTGGTTGGTTGAATTATATCCAAGTTTCAACAATGATCTTCTTGGTGTCAAGTATAGACGGACGCAAATATTCCTCCACGATCTTCAGGTTCCCTTAGAGGAAAATGTCGGGTGATTATGGGGAATGAAATAACATTTTGTACTAATCTAGACAGTTTTGAATATGACAATAGCAAATATATGATCCAGGGTATTATCCTGGTGAAGCAGAATTTTTCTTTGTTAAATGTGCGTGCATTTTCACGAGTTCTTCCTAAAAACGATCTAATAAGGAGTTGAGTTGATTTCAAGTTAACATTCCGTTCAATAGCGAGGCTATATGAGATGTGGACCTACTGATTAATGTGGACTCCCAAACCTCATTAGCTCCAGATGGGAAACGAACCCGGGTTTCCCACACCAGAGACTCGTACGCTAACCGCATAACCACGAAGTAGCTCATTTAATAAGGAGAGACAGTACTAGCTTGTAATAGTTTGATCCTTTCCCAGGCAGTTGTTGAAAACGATGCCATGGGAATTTAAACAAAAATCTTTAACATGAAATTCAGCTGGATGGAACAGTTTTTGCCCCTTTTACAGAGCACGTTATTCTACTGAAATCCACTCCTTGTCCTATTCTTTGCTTTCTGGTCGATAGAATTATATCCAAGTTTCATCAACAATGACATACTCGTATCGCCTAAAATATACATTGGGTAGCGCTTTAACATGTTCAAACACTGCTTTTGGCCAATAACATATTTGAAAAACTTCGGCAGTAAAATTCACGTATTAATTTTTTAATATAAGGAGTGTAGTATGTATATACGAGAATTCTTTCGGTAGTACATGTCTGGAGATACAGTAAAAGCTCCTTATTCGCGCTTCCTTCATTCGCGTTTTCACTATTCGCGGATTAAAAAAAATGCGACCCAATTCCTATATTCGCGGCTAAAGATTTCTTTATTCGCGGATCTAATCAGTATGTACATACATAATAATAAAAAGGATTCCAATAGGTATCCAACCCAATATCCTTTGTAATCGCTGTCAAATGGACTAATAAAATGTAAAATAAACCTTATTACAACTTTGCCTAAAGTATGTTGTTAAATGATATCGCCGCTCTATTGGTTCGGACTTTGTCATAAGCCGCCTTCGCCGCGATCGGTGTTTTTGAGAATGTAAACAAACAGAATGAAAGCAACCTTATTGCTCAATGAATAAAGTATATTTTTAAATGGTGCCACGTTATTAGACGTTCCGTCCTTTGGTAAGAGCCGCTTTGCGTGTTTTATTGTTTCGTCTTTCCATTCGTTACAAAAATTGTGATCGAGTAACACGTCTCTACCTCTGTCTTCCTAATTTATGCAGTAATGTCAACTAAAAAAAATGAGAAACGAGTTGCGACGCGAAAAAAATCTGTGTTACCGCTTAAAGTGAAAATAGAAATGCTTGATCGTTTACGCCTTGGAGAGTCGTTTGCATCCATATCACGCTCATTCAATGTCAACGAATCAACTGTACGATCGATAAAAAAAAAATCCGAAGATAAAATAAGGTCGTCTGTAGCTTCAACTTCACTGTCAGTGAAAATTGTTCGTGATCCAGCAATAAAAAAAATGGAAGTGGCGTTGTCATTATGGATCGAAGACCACAACCAAAAAAGGGTGCCCCTGAGTGGTCCAATGGTCCGGGAGAAGGCAAACCGTCTTTACCCTCATTTTAAAGAACCTGATGGTAGTTGTAGGGGTGAATGTACAGATGGAGGATTTCAAGCATCGGAAGGTTGGTTCAATAAATTTAAGGTGAGACAATCATTGCATAAAATTAAAATCATTGGAGAAGCTGCATCTGCAGACACTGCTGCAGCAGAATGATATCCAGAAGAATTTGCAAACTTAGTAGCTGATGGAGGATACAAACCTGAGCAAGTATTTAATGCAGACGAAACTGCTCTGTTTTGGAAGAGAATGCCAAACAAAACATTCATTTCTAAAAGCGAAAAGTCTGCTCCTGGATTTAAGGCAGCAAAGGATAGAGTTACACTGCTGCTATGTTCTAATGCATCTGGAGATTGTGTCATTAAACCACTGATGCTTTACAGATCGTTAAATCCTCGGGCTTTAAAAAATCGAAACAAGGACGACCTGCCAGTGTTTTGGCGTGCTAATAAGAAAGCGTGGATTACAAGCGCTATTTTTTGTGACTGGTTCCGGAATTGTTTTGTTTCCGAAGTTGAAACTTATTTAAAGAAAACAGAATTTAGACTTTAAAACAGGTCTAGTTTTGGACAATACACCAGGTCATCCTCGCGATCTTGAAACTATGCATCCAAATATAAAAGTGACATTTTTACCTCCCAACACGACGACTTTGCTTCAACCTATGGACCAAGGAATAATCCAGGCCTTTAAGCTCTATTACATTAGACGAACCTTCAAAATCGTATTGGATAATATGGAATGTAATCCTGATATGAATGTTATGGACTGCTGGAAGAAATTTGACATAGGCCGCGGTGGTTCAGTGGTAGAGGTCTCGGGTTCGATCCCCGCTCCCTCCAAGTGAACTTTGTGGAGGACAAACACCGTGTACGTGGGTTTCCTCGGGGTTCGCCCGTTTCCTCCCATTTTCTTCATTCCACCATTTTCATTCATTACTCATCATCCCCGTCTCCTTTAGCCTAACCGGCATAATGTGGGACGTAAAACTCAAAGATTTCATTTCATTTTTCATTTCAAATTTGACATAGCAAAATGCATCGTAAACATAAAAGAATCATTGGAAGAACTGAAGCCACACACATTGAAGTCATGCTGAAAAAAAACTGTGGCCTGCTCTGACTTTGGAAAATAACGAAGAATGTGTGCAAATTCAAACTTTGACTGCAAACATAGCCGAAATTGCGAATGGAATAGGACGAGATGTGTTCGAACAGATAGAATCAAGTGACATTCAGGAATTGCTTGAATCGCAAGATAAAGATTTGACTGAAACCGACTTGGAAGAAATGTTAAATTCACAGCCCATTGAAGAAGAGGCTTCAACAAGCACTGGAAACGTGACATTTAATTTGAAAAATCTTAGTGAAGGTTTAAGAATGGCAAATGAGCTTTGTGATTTCTTTATGAAAATTGATCCATCTATGGAACGAAGTCTTATTTTTAAGAGGCAAATTGCTAATGCCACTGCTGAATATCAGTCTGAATTGAAGGAGCTTTTAAAAACTGCCAAGCAAGAAAAAATTACAAAATTCTTCAAACCATTGCCTAAGCCTGAATATAATAATTAATCAATATGGTCAAAAACTTCAATTACAGTAAATTGATTTTTTTTATATATGTATTTGTTTTTTTATATGGGATACGTTCCGAGGTGACAAAACAAATTACCATTCCGTATTCACGGTTTCTGTATTCGCGGCATATTTGTGGAATATATACCCCGCGAATAAAGAGCTTTTACTGTATAGAAAATTTGAGATGTCGTTCCTGCTTACCTACATATCTAATTTTACCACTAGAGCAAATCAAATAAAACTTAAGGGCAACCGCACAACACATTTTGGATCCAATTCCTCAAAAATAAATCCTAGTTATAACACATTTTCTATTGAAATATGAACAAAACATAAATCATTTTCGGAAAATTTCGCCTGAAAAGGAACTTGTAGTTTTTCATTAGATATGACTTATTTTATATCTGAGGACATGTGCGTCGACTACGTGAGTGCTCCGAGGCTCCGGCACCCACACAAATAATCTTGTGGGTGCAGCGCAACAAGATTTTTAGTTTACACTCGGGTGTGAACCCGTTTCTCTTGTGTTTAAGTCAGCTGTGTTACCGACTGAGCTAGGATAGTCCCAACTTATCCTTATGCTGGTATATTTTACTTTATCATAGCACAGCCCTTTATGACAGTGTTCATAAAAGATTTTAACTAAAAATAAATCAATCAAATGTCGAGACTTCCCTGAAAACATGTAGGCTAACACGCCCAGCCATTGATAAGCACCCACATAAATTTTGGAAACATCGACTTACATTTAAATGACAATATCTACTCACAAATTAAGCTAGAAACTTTGTTCTTGTGTCAGTTTCAAGATAATAGTATAGACTAACAAATGCAAGTTTGCATCATTCTATTTGTTGCATCAATATTGAAAAATAGCGGGCATTACGTAAACATATAGTTATTCTCATTTTACAATAATGTTTTATTGGTATATAACCCAGAAACTAACCAAGATATTAAAAGATGCCTCAAAATAAACGTGATAGAGCATAATCGTAGCTTTCAAACGATGCAACTTATGTCGATCTATCTTAAAAAGTAAGGGAGCTAGTCGATTTTTTGGGACACTAGGTGTGCAATTTTCGGCACATTATTCTCAGGTACCTGCTATAATTGTTTCGTGTGCACTCACACATCTTATCTATTTGGCATAAGTGACCCTGCCAACTATAATTGTTATTGGCTAACTGCAGAGCATTTCAAACCAGAAGAGGTTTTGTAACTGTAATCACCGTATTGAATCCGCCATTTCGTATTTTTTAAAATATTGACGTCAGATTCTGAATCAGCTGTTCTAAAAGCCCCCTGGCAGTATGTTTTCTTCTACATTAAATGGTTGTTGTCTGTTCATGCTTGGAGACCACCCTTAACGTTCAAAGGGTGTTTTCTACCCTAAAACCCGCACCATTGCCTAAAAAAATACGTATCGATTATTTTTCGATGCTCTCCAAGTATGCAAAGTTTCGTTCATACCGGTGAGTGACACTTCTGTAAGTCTCCTTATCAGTTTAAAGTTCTACATACAAAATGTTTATGCTGGTGTACCTTAAGGATTCACTTTCGGACCTCACATTTTCTTTTATTATTATATCTTTAATGTCATAGTGTATACTGTTCTCTAGCGAGTGTAATAATGAAAGATTCGATAAGGGTATATTTTAATAGACCCCTGTCAGTTTCACGTTAAAAAATGAAATGAAATCTTTAAGTTTTACGTCCCACGTTTATGCCGGTTAGGCTAAAGGATTCGGTGATGATGAGAGATGAGTGAAATGGTGGAACGAAGAAAGTGGGAGGAAACGGGAGAACCGCGAGAAAACCCACGAGCACGGTGTTTGTCCACCACAAAGTCCACACGGCGCGAGCTGGGATCGAACCAGGAACCCCAAGCACCGGAGGTGAACGCTCTACCACTGAGCCACCGCGTCCCCAGTTTCACGTTAATAAGGGGCATGATTTTCGTATAAAATCAACTTTAGTGTTATCAAAAATTATTCATTTCTTGTTGCTTTCTCTAAGACTGTGTACAAGAATTAACCTCCCAAGCATGTTCTTTGTTTAGCTACATACGAGATATTGATATGTCTCATCTTTGGACCATTTTCCCGTTATTGGCAGTAGAGACAGACAAACAAAAACAAGAACAAACACTTGCAAGCATTTGTTTTTACTCCATTTGCCTCATCCCCTCCCTTCATTGCTTAACATGTTCCTATCAGCTATCTCTCTTATTGTAAAAATGTGTCATTATGTCACAAATTATTCAATAGGAAATATCTGCTGTATAGAACACTTTAGTTATCTGTAGTTAGCAACACTAGTTCCTCGACCACCAAGTGAACTGGACTCTTTGCTTTTGTTAGAGCAAAGTGACGCTACGCTCCTTTTCCAGACGACCGAGTTTCGGCCATTTTCTTCTTCACATGAAGTTTTCTTCTAACTACTCTCCTTCTCTCTCCCTGAGTGAGTGTGTGTGTGTGTGTTTGCCGTCGTCTCTTCCCGTAGGTTTGGGAGGACTGGTAGTCACTGTAGACTTTGGTCCATCACTTTTTTTTCTTCTACTTTCTCTTGCCTTCAACACATTCAACTCTTAAAGCAAGCAAACCACGTTTCTCTCCAGAAGGCTTTAAAAGTTAAAATCCTTTTCACAACAAAACCCCAAATCCAATACATGAAACAAAATTACCAATTACACATTTCACTGAAGCCAAGGCGCATCAGTTCGAGGCTTTGAATTCCAGACGTTCCTTAACCTATTAATTACTTTCTAACTGCTTTGAGTACTTGTACCTACGCTGTCATTATTTATTTCTGTTCAGTCCATTGTCTTATATGGGAAATTATTTTTGCATTAAATGATTTCCAATATATTTCAATCAACAGTGTTCTTGTACCCCTCATATTTGGAGAACTATATATATAGTGTAGCAAAACCCAAACTATTACTTAACTCAGTATGGTGTGCTTATTCCGTAAAATAAAATACGAAAACTCGATTTAGTGGCCGTTCAAAAATTTTGTGGCCCCTGACCCAGAAAATAATTATTGACTAAGATCGCAATCTTTTGATCCATTTTTTTTGGATAATTTCTAAAACTCTTGTCGTATTTCCTCTTAAATAAACCGGAACTTTAAAATCAGCTTATTTTACTTTTTTTTTGCAAGTCTTTGATAAGTGTTCATTGATTTACGAAAAATACATTTGATTATGTACAAATTTGACACTAACGTAATTAAATCTGATTTTTAATTATTAAAATTGTATGTCATAAAATCTAAGTTTACATAGAAAATTAAGGGACATTTACCTAGATTTGTAGAATAGATCAGAGTAGGAAATAGATTCCAGTACAGTTTTGAAGAAAAAACAGTACAAAATAGATCCCAACGTAAATCAATTGGGCTCAAAAACTCTACATCAGTGTTTCTCAAAGTGTAGGCTGCGACCCATTGGTGGGTCGTGGGCCGTCTTTTGGTGGGTCGCGATAAGTTTTTCCATTAAATTATGAAAAATTTATTTTGATGCCGAAACATATGTTGTAAACAAGGACGGATCCAGGATTTTCTGAGGGTTGTGCACCCAGAGATGGTCACCCACCCTTATTTTGCCCTCATGAGAGCCGCCCTCACCCTCACCTCACCCTCATTTTAGTAGTTGACGGTGAGGGCGTTGGAGGGTGAGGGCGATAAAGTAATTGAGGGTGAGTGTGAGGGCGTCAATGGAGGGTGAGTGTGAGGGAGGGTGAGTGGAGGGCGTCAATGGAGGGTGAGTGTGAGGGCGTCAATGGAGGGTGAGTGTGAGGGAGGGTGAGTGGAGGGCGTCAATGGAGGGTGAGTGTGAGGGAGGGTGAGTGGAGGACGTCAATGGAGGGTGAGTGTGAGGGAAGGTGAGTGGAGGGCGTCAATGGAGGGTGAGTGTGATGGAGGGTGAGGGTGTCAGTTGAGGGTGAGTGTGAGGGAGATGAGGGTGAGGGTAAGGGTTCATAAAATTAATTATCTTGCAATTCTTCATTTCTGGAAAATATGTTAGAAAATGTAATGTAGTTTTTTCTTAGAATTAATCGTCGTTCACAGAAAATCGTCATATCAATATTCTATCAGTTTCATACGCTTTTCATGCGCGAAGACAAGGTGTTTCTCATAGCTTTATTACTTTTCTATATTTATATATTTTCACTTTATAGAAACAATAATTACGAAATATATAAAAATATCTACTGCAAGTGTTTGGCTACCGAAAATTTCAAATTTTAACGAAAGTAACTCATTAAAAATACTAGAAGTTCTCAGGAAATGATGTTTTTTTTTTTCATATATTCGTTCAGAAGAGAAACTAATAAATATTCATATATTCATTCAATCTGAAATTGTAACTAAGAAAAAGCTTTATTTCTTCTTCTAAGAGAAAAAAATATATATAAGAAAAGTACAAAGCTGCATGCCGCAATAAATAACTTTATATTTAATTATCAAATAAAAAGATATTTCCTGCTTTTGGCTATATACCTACTTTTAGATTTCCAAACTACGCTATGCATATGAAAGGGAAGTCTTATAGAACGGCTCTGTTCGTCTGTGTGTCTGTCTGTCAACAGGTATCACATCAAAATCGGTGAGAGCTATTGACAAGCGGTTTTCGGGAATCGATCTAGCATCCCAATAATAGGTTGCATCTCCTTCATCAACCTTCTACTTAACAGGTACCCTCAAATCACCTTGGCAGTCAATCTGTTAAACCGGAAGTGGTAGAAATCGGAAGTTTCCGGTTTCAAATTAAAGACCACGAGTAAAAAAACGGTAATAGCGATCGGCAAACGGTTTTCGGAAATAGGTGGATATGAATGAAACCACCTTAACTCCTGCATTTCTATTAAAACTGGAAGTGGTAGGATCCACTACTACTTCAGGTTTCAATATTTATTTTCATAAACTTAAAAGGGTAAGAGCTATCGACAAACGGTTTTCGGGAATCAATTCTGCATTGCCAGAATAGGTTCCATCTCTTTCAACAATCTTACTTAAACGGGAAGTGGTAGAAGTCGACCATATCTGGTTTCAACAAACATATTCATAACTCATAAACGAATATAAAACATAGCTAGCGATAAAGAGTTTTCAGAAATCGATTTAATTCTTAAGGAGACAAACCACCTGTGCTCCTGTATTTCCACTAAAATCGGAAGTGGTATAAATTCACTACTACTTCTGGTTTCAATATTGATATTCCTAGACCTAAAACGGTAAGTGCTATCGACAAGCGGTTTTCGGGAATCGATTCAGCATCCTAAGAATAGGTTCCATCTCTTTCACCAATCTTCGAGTTAAACCAGAAGCTATGTTGAACCACTTCTGGTTTCAACAATATTGGTCATAACTCAAAAACGGTAAGAGCTATTGAGAAACGGTTTTCGGGAAACGATTCGTCGTTTCAATAATAGGTCCCATCTCCTTCGACAACCTAATATTTAAACCGTAAGTGGTAGAAATCAACTACTTCAGGTTTCTACTATTTCCAGTTCTACTAGTTTGGAAGTTTACCGTAGTTTCATACTGTAGAACGATACTCGCTTGTTCTATCATATAATTCTTGTGTTATCAAATACTAGGTTTATTACCAGGTACTCAGTAATATTTATATATTTTCCCATTACAGTACCTAAAATGTTGGAAGATTATAATTTGCTGTAATGTCATATTTCTATTCATGGATTCAATCAATATCATGGCTTAATGTGGAGTTAATACTTGATAGTGAATATTTGTTAGAATGGAAAATTTTCAGAAATGGGAAGTTTTAAGCGGAAAATTTTCCACTTCACATCACTAGTTGCAGGGATGGTTTCAGTAGAGTAATTGTTAATATGTACATTTAATGGACGGAACAATGTAAAGGACATTCTTTCTTCTAGGGTAGAAAATGTTTTATTTGTAGCTGTACTTTATTTGAAGGAGCGCCAAGTGAACTTTGTGGTGGACAAACACCGTATGCGGTGGTTTTCTCGGGGTTCTTCCGTTCCCTCCCACTTTCTTCATTCCTCCATTTGATTCATTTCTCATCATCATCGTCTCTCTTAGCTTCGGAGCATAATCATGGGACGTTAGACTGAATATTTCATTTCATTTTATTTGAAGGAGGACATTTCTACCCAGCGATTATCTGAAGCAGAGATCTTTGGGTTATCCGGGTTCGATTCCGTACCGGACATAAGTTCCGCGATAGGGAGAAAAGCTCAATTAAATATAAAACATAATTGTATTTATAATGATTTACATATACAATTATAGTTCTAAATTTACACAGTTCAACTTTTTTATTATTATTAAATTAAATATTTCCCTTTGTCTTTCGTGACTGGTGGCTTGTTGGCAGTGGCGTTACTAGGTCTAATTTGGGGTGTTCAAGCCTCCCCAATTTCTTACAAGCCCAGCTAAATTTCACTATGTTACATACTTTTAGAAAAGAGGATACTAAGAAAATCTACCGAATTTGCACCCAAATGCAACAGAAGGTGCACACACACCTTAAAATTCAGCATCTTCACAGAGTAATTGATCGTTGATTATTAATATTCTGTTACTATATGAATAGCCCCCTTAAAATATGAACTATTTCACAGGGCAAATTTTAAATAGGTGACTTTTAAGGTTTGATTACTTTATAAGGTACCTAATATTTTCTTTTTTTACTGTATTCTAATATTATTACGTGCAAATAGGGATGCGCACGAGACAAGATTAGAGGTTGTCTCACCTCGAAAATATGTTGTGTAAAGTGATGCCTCGAAAAATGTATCTTTTTCTGTTGGAAGAACCCTGTCTCGTCTGGAATCTTGTCGAGTTATTTTGAGAAACAATAGCTTTAATTTAATAAAGAATAAAACAAACATGACTATGTTGCTAAAAATGTGCACGACTGAAATAGTAACCACAATTCTTTTGCCCCAAATGCTCGCAAATTGTGTTATGTTCTTGATTAAAGATAAATCTAAAATACCGAAACAATGGAATTTTGGAGTGTTGGGTACCTTGGCCCCGAAATGGTTTTTCAGTCCCCTTTTTAAAAATCCTAGTTACGCCACTACTTGTTGAATGCAAACAGTCAATGATCGTACAGATCACGCCCATACTCATGGGGCCTGAGCTTCCCTGAAATTATGAGTTTGCTTGAGAATGAATTTCGTAATGAAGAGTAATTTCATTCATTCGTCCTTAAAGTTGCTTGTATCCGAAGTATGTTTCGTCCTTCATTTATAAATATGGTGTTATATAAAGTCATAACTTCAATATCTTCTTTCTGCATCTCTTAAGTTTTTTTCACCAAAAGTTGAATATCAACAAACATTTCGCAACCATTATTTTAGATTTTTTTAATCTATGTTCTCTACCAATTGTAAATCAGACATATTGAAAGAAAGGCACGAAAAGTCAAGCTTTATTTCTAAAGAAATGAAATGAAATGAAATGATATATTTAGTTTAACGTCCCAGGATTATGCGCCAAAGCTAAGGGAGACCGTGATGATGAGAAATGAATGAAACTGTGCAATGAAGAAAGCAGGAGGGAACAGGAGAACCCCGAGAAAACCCACGCAGACAGTGTCTGTTCATCACAAAGCTCACTTGGCGCGAGCTGGGATCGAACCAGGGACCCCACGCACCAGAGGTGAACGCTCTACCACTGAGCCACCGCGGTCCCCTTTATTTCTAAAAAAAAAAGTGGATATTTTGTGCGCATAGCCAAGGACGTACGCACGGGGTGGGTCCTTGAGGTCCGGAACCCCCCTCGAAATCCGGACTTTTTTGTCAATTTAGTCTAATTTTAGATACAAAGTTTAGTATAATTTAGCCTGAAATTGTGTTTGGACATCCCCCCCGAAATAAATTCTTGCGTACGTCTCTGCGCATAGCACTGAGAGCGGATTAAGGTTTTTGGGACCCTGCAGCCGACTATTTCAAAGGGCCCTATGTTACGAATAATTTCAGCGCATAACTTTTCTTTGCTGTCTTCCACAGCCTCATAGGCTTATCGAAACACCGAGGAGTATGCTGTAACATTTTAATGTGCTCCAAGTTTACAATAATTAGTTTAATTACATTCATTATTAACAGTTAAATGCCTATATACTTCAGTGTAACACATAAATGCCGAATACGAGCCAAATGGTCAACAATCCCTGAAAAAACACTAATAGACTAAAAGGAGAAAAATCATATACAAATAGTAAACCTGTACAAGATTACACTGTGATCAAAGTTCCGAATTTGAAGGTCTTCTGTGTGAATGATGTTTGAATTTATTTGTTTATTCATCACATCAATCAGATTATTTATCCACGCCCGGCGGTGCCACGAAAGTCTGATGTTTGCAGGCACGAGCCCAAGCTGGTGGAAGAAGACTTAATTCTAGCGATACCGCCAGCCTACCGAGCGGGAAAAGAAATTAGCATGGATCTGAAGCCTATACTATAATAAGTTGATTGATGTATTTTAGTATTAAAGAGGGGAATTTTAGGGGACCCCCTGAGCCTGGGCTCCATTAGCTCCGCCTTTAATCCGCTCCTGATTGCAATCCAGGTTACTTAAGTTGTCACAATACCTATAGGCCTATTCACTGGGTCTATTAAAAACAATTGTGTCTGAGTTGTTTGATTCAACAACTAATTCTTCTTCTTCTTCTTCTTCTTCTTCTTCTTCTTCTTATTATTATTATTATTATTATTATTATTATTATTATTATTATTATTATTATTATTATTATTATTATTATTATTATATACATGCTACAAAATAGATTTACTGCTATACTGACACATACTAAAGCTAGTTTTAAACAACGAACTTGGCCTAACAACAGAGTCACGTTCAATTTTTCCCATTTTCTGTACTACTCTCATTCATTATCTTTGTTAGCCCAAACACCTCGGATGGGAAGGGAAGGTACAATGTAAAGAACCTTTACCTCTGTATGTCTAATGGAATTCGTCATCAGTGTATTTTTAGTTTAGATCTCTCTTTCAATGCCACCGGAATGAATCACCAGGTCTTCCTGTCGGCAAAGAAAGAATGCTCATCGTATTTATGTTAGATTAATACTACGATAACGTTACTTTCAAGTTCTTCTTTCTAGATCTCAAAGGTTCATACTCCACCAGATGGAACAATACGTTATACTGCGTGCTCATTTCTGGTATGAAGATAAAAATAGTTTTCTTTTCAGAACTTTGAAGGCTCTTTATGGCAAAGACTGCGAGCAAAACAATGACCGCCTTGAATCTTAATCCAGTGTCTACTGTGACTGTCTACGAAAATAAAACTTGCCCTTCACTAGAAAAAAAAATAATGTTTATATGGAATATGAGACTCTCGACTATGACTGCCTGCAGCAGAGAGCAAGAGGGGACAGTCACCCCACCCTTGTATTTTTGAAATAGGTTTGGTTCTTTGAAATATACCTAAAAAAATATTCAATTTGTTATTTCCACATACTACCCAGCTTAATATACAATGTGTCAAAAAATCAACCTACTAAGTTTGGAACGTTATTTCTTATATTAAATGAAAAAAAAAAGTTTTGATGAACATACTGTGGGTCAAAAAAGGTCTCTTTTCAAATTTATAATCCGCCAAAAATGAGGAAAATCACGTTTTAAAAACACTCTAGCACAAAAGTTATGGAGTCTATCGCACGTGATTCGACGGATTTCGCAGGAACTCGTATGCACTAGTAATAATTATTTGTGTGGAACAGTCTTCTGGTATCCACGAAAAGAGTACCCAATTAGTATTTAAAAGTGTATCCTCGTACACTAAGTTACTTTTTACAAATCGTTACGTTGATATCAGGGGATTGTGAAACGTGGGTATTTAGATAAGAGGGAATACTAGGTATTGCCTAATTTTTTCAACCGCTTGCGAAAAAGTCCCATTATTTTTAAGCTAGGGCGTTTTAATTCTTTTTCGGCTTATAATACTGAAAGAACTCGTTTTAAGACCTATATGTATTAAAACCTTTAACTTTCATTTGATATAAACACTCATCTCCCGAAGTTTCAGTTGATTTTTTGACACCCTGTATTAATACTAGGCTTGTATACAAATTTAAAATAACACTGGCACATGAGTTCACAGATATATATATATATATGGAAACCTCATAGATGATATAGTAATTAATGTGAAATATGTAAGCATCTCGTAAATCCATCTTTGATGCTCTCAAGTCGAAATTAATTTGACAAAATTACAGATGTATATGAAAAATTAGTGTGTTAGAGCTGAGGGGAGTTGAAGAAGAAAATAACACATTTCTTGAAAATTGCCTGAGGTCAGGGGCGTATGCTGTGTTGGACACTGGGTTTCCCCTTCACAAAATCTCGACTTTTCTGTAAGTTTGGCCTAATTTTAGGAGTAGTTCTGCAAATTTTAATACAATCTGTCCTCATACTGAATTTAGGACACCACCAAAAAGCCACGGAGCGAAAAAAACGAAAGGATTTTTTGGTGGAAAAAAGTAATGAAATTGGTAGGTCGAAAGGTGAAAAAAAGCACCATTTTTGGTTTAAATTTGGTGGAATGAAAACTATCTTAATTAATAACACAGTTTCACAAGGGTCATATTTTTGTAATAATTCACTACTCTGAATTCAAATTTGAAATTAGAATTTCGCTACCAGGCATAGTTTTTCAGTAATACAGGGTGTCCCATAAGTACATGACACTTCTAACTATTAAGAATATTGACGGCATATACGGTATGTATACATGGACGGCAGTAATTTTGTCACCGGAAAGTTCGTCAGGGTAATTTCGTCACCGGTAATTTTGTCACCAAAATATTACCATATAGGTAATTTCGTCACCGAAAATTTTGTCATGATAATTTCATCACCAGTGTCTTTTAGAACATAATACAAGTACAATGAATGAATGGAAACCGTTTTTGAAATTGCTTTCTTTAATCTTCAACTGAAGCAAATCGAAATATAATAATAATAATAATAATAATAATAATAATAATAATAATAATAATAATAATAATAATAATAATAATAATAATAATAATAATAATAATAATAACAACAACAACAATATTATTATTATTATTATTATTATTATTATTATTATTATTATTATTATTATTATTATTATTATTATTATTATTAAATAAATAGTTACATATTTTGTATATCGTATTTGAGATAAGAGAGAAAAGTTTTTAGTGATTCTGTCAGAAATATTATCAAATAGGAAATTTTGTCATGGTTATTTTTTCATCTTTCTTGAACTAAGTAGAGGCAAAGTAAATGACCTAAACAACTTACGTTATTTTAATCAAACTTGGAAAACAATTCGGTTGACGTTGAACTCTGCAAAATTTAAGTTTCGGGTACTCGACGCAGGAGCAAGCACCAGTGCAAGAAAATAGTGCCAGCTTCAGCACATGTTAAAAGCAAAGGCAACGTGGGGAACTATTGGGTGTATCACTATTTACAAATATTAAGCTTCGCCAATATCAAAATTTCAGAACAGAAAATTGCAAACAAATATGGGAAGAGATGCCAATCCGTTCATTTTCCCGCAAACTAGACGGAAATTTGCATCGTTCTTGTACCGTTCTCTGAGCCCAAACTCTGGAACCTTCATCCACGTTAACTGAGTCATGTGAAAAGAGTGATCTTTTTTTAGGAGCTATTGAAAGAAGAATGTTATATTTCAATATTTCAACTCTGATTAAACATTGGCCAAATTGTTATTGGATATATATGTCAAGAAAGCAAATTTATATAAAGGAAGAAAAACATATACTGTAAATATTTCTAACAATTTCCTTTAAATATAGCCTTATGGAGCTATTGAAAAGTGAAACATGGATGGTGGATGGACTACTTTCCAATGGCTCTTTAAAAAGAAAAAAAAACGTAGGCCCTATATGTTATTTGAGGTGAGACTTCCTTTACTAGGTGTATGCCTTAATGCAGAGCAAGACACAACATTCATATGAAGAACTGTTTTGTGCGGTGGTGCATCAGTGCAGTGAATTTAGTGAATACCCGAACCCTGTAACTGTGGTTATGGATTTCGAGATAGCGGAAATGCACACTTTAAAGACAACTTTCGGATACTCAACTCGTGTACAGCATTGCTTTTTTTTTCACCTGACTCACTAAACGTGGAGAAAGGTCCAAGAGATTGGATTCACAGAACGGTACAAGAGCAATGAATGTTTTGGTGACGAAATAACCTACATGCTAATATTTTGGTGACGAAATTACCGGTGGCGAAATTACCTAAGTTCATGTATACATATATACAGAACACGGCGTATATTTAGAAAAGGAAATTTCCAATGTAATATCTGGCAACACTATCAGTTTCGATTTTCAGAGATTAACAAGATTTTCCACCAGTGTTTATTCTTCCAATGAATCCAATCTAATACTAACTTTGATTCTTGTGAGGTTAAGCTGTTACTTCTACTTACTTAAAACTAAAAAAAAAAAAAAAAAAAAAAAAAAAAAAAAAAAAAAATCTTTGAGTTTTACGTCCCATGCTTATGCCGGTTAGGCTAAAGGAGACGGTGATGATGAGTAATGAATGAAATGGTGGAATGAAGAAAGTGGGAGGAAACGGGAGAACCCCGAGAAAACCCACGCACACGGTGTTTGTCCACCACAAAGTTCACTTGGCGAGGGCTGGGATCGAACCCGCGACCCCAAGCACCAGAGGTGAACGCTCTACCACTGAGCCACCGCGGCCCCCTACTTAAAACTCAGGTCTTCATGAATGAGAAATCAAGAAAAACATGAACCAGTATGTTATTAGACGACTGCTTATGTATCAGTAGAGACAACAAAGAAACCCACTACAAAACATAATATAAACCAGTAACTTCTTAATCACTATTTCATTCTCAGAGAACTTTTTTGAACATGTGTCTGTACTTACGTAACACCCTGTATTACTGAAAAAGCAACAATGATAAGGAAATTTTGATATTAGACTTCAATTCAGCATGATGAATTACTATAGAACTACAGATCTAGAACTGTAAATGAAGAATGCAAGGGACATTAAACTCTGTGAGTTGATAACTTCAGAGACGTAACTAAGCTATTTTGCGCCCGGGACGAGATCTTGTTTTGGCGCCCCCTTCCCCAACGTAAAACGTAAATATATAGCTACAGTAAAAAAAATCTTCGTTTTGCACCCTCTCAATCCGGCGCCCGGGGCACGTACCCCGTCTACTAACCCCTAATTGCGGTCCTGGATAAGTGACAGGTGAAAAAAAAATTAACTGAGTTGATAGTTTCACATTTTGTTTCTTTTTTGGCTCTATATGGTTCTTTATTTCCCATATGTACATATGCTATAGATAAGGTTTTTTCTAACATTGGCCCAAGCTCTTTTATTTCACGGAAGATAACTTGTGGTTTTGCTTTAGTCGTGAGTACCAACATTTTGTAGTTTCAGCAAATTTTGGTATGGACACGTTAGTATTTATTTTCTCCACAATCTAAGATAGGATGGGAACTTCTCATTTCTACATCTATTTTTTCCTGTGATATCCGTTTTGATATCTCTCCTATTATTTTGTGACATATTATACTAGTAAACATAATTTTATGCACTCTTGCATATAAGAAATGGATGCAATGAACGTTAATACTGGTGAGAAACGAAAAAGAACTAATGGATAAGGAACGAAAACAAAATTTGGTACGATAATGAGCCTTGTAGTCTTAGTTCTGGAAAAAAGAATGGAATAAATCCCGTGTCCATGATGACGCCGGATCCAGTAACTCATCCACGTGCGTTTCTTTCTCCCATTAGCGTGTAGTAATATACGCCTAATACAATTGTATGCATTACTATCACACTTAAGACCAAATCTACAATCGGTATATTGTCCATGTCGAATTCAAATGTACACAGCTACACAGATAGAATGATATTCCTTTCCCAAGCCGAAAAAGAACAGTTTTGGTATGGTTAAAATCTCTGAAACAGACCAAGTTTGAAGCGGAAAATCTCAGCAAGATTCCGCATACTTCACGTGGTGTACAAGTGGCTCTACTATTAGTTTGTAAATGTGTTCTACGATTGCCATCGGAAAAGCTTTTTTTTTTTTTTTTAATTTTATTTTGATGTAATATGGTGCATATTTTGTGAGGTTTCCTTATAGCCATATTTCTTGGGTTCAAACTCAGACGTGAATTCATCTATTCCATTCCAGATTTAAAAGAAAAAAATCCGGGTTAACTTTAGTTTTAAAAATCTGATTTTCAAAATTGAGAATTTCTCATGCTAGTTGCAATCGAAATTGATAAGGAATAAGGCGATAAAAATATTTTATAATAATAATAATAATAATAATAATAATAATAATAATAATAATAATAATAATAATAATAATAATAATAATAATAATAATAATATTTCTCGCTTTACCATGCACTACATCACTAGCTCTGTTGAAACAGTAAGATTTCTTCTCCGAACCGATGGGTTTCTGTCAGTACAGGGAGACTGTCTCCTAAAAGTATTTTTCAAGCAATGTTCTATTTGGCTTAGTCCATTATGGTTTTCATAATGTATGTTTACAAATTTATTTATTTATTTATTTTATTTATTTACGAACATAATAAAATAAAATGAAATAGCCAACATACATTATGAAAATTATAATGCAGTAGGCCAAACAGAACATTGCTTGAAAAATACTTTTAGGAGACAGTATTCTTTTTCTTTCTTCAATACCTGCCTGCCTTTTCTCCTGCTTGCCACTATTTTTCTTTTTCCATTTCTTACTACGGTCATATTAATACAATATTCTATAGAAGCATTGTAGAATCTAAAGGCCAAACTTTACTCGATTACTGATTTACAAAGGTTTTGAGTTTATCGGCCCTTTTCACCATCAGTGTTATACCAGACCTACACCTACAGTTTAAGGTGGAATCTTAATTATCGTAATGTGTTTAAAACTTCGCCCATCAGGATTCGAACCCGGTACCACGTGGACCAAAGGTGCACCAGGATAATAACAAGTGTTATATTATGTTTAAAAAGTTACTCTTACTCTGTTAACTATTCATATAGACTCCGGCCAGAAAGAAGAAAGAAAAGTGTGAAAATGTTATATTCATTGCTTCGGCTTTTTTTTTTCTAACTGTAATGCACATTCATACCTTCTTCCTTCGATGTGGAGAGCAGTGACAGGTGCAAAAATGCTATTGCTTTGTGACAACAGACAGCATTTCCAAGATTATTTTATCCCTCTGTGCTGTGTCTTCATCCGTAAATACCGCGAATTCTTCGTAAATACAGAGCATCACATGATCTGTTCATCTTTAGGGTTTTGCCTTCATGAGGGCCGCCCTCACCCTCACCTCACCCTCATTTTAGTAGTTGAGGGTGAGGGCGATAAAGTAATTGAGGGTGAGTGTGAGGAAGGGTGAGTGTGAGGGCGTCAATGGAGGGTGAGTGTGAGGGAGGGTGAGTGTGAGGGCGTCAATGGAGGGTGAGTGTGAGGGAGGGTGAGTGGAGGGCGTCAATGGAGGGTGAGTGTAAGGGAGGGTGAGTGTAGGGCGTCAATGGAGGGTGAGTGTGAGGGAGGGTGAGTGTGAGGGAGGGTGAGTGTGAGGGCGTCAATGGAGGGTGAGTGTGAGGGAGGGTGAGTGGAGGGCGTCAATGGAGGGTGAGTGTGAGGGAGTGTGAGTGTGAGGGCGTCAATGGAGGGTGAGTGTGAGGGAGGGTGAGTGGAGGGCGTCAATGGAGGGTGAGTGTGAGGGAGGGTGAGGGGAGGACATCAATGGAGGGTGAGTGTGATGGAGGGTGAGGGTGAGGGGCGTCAATTGAGGGTGAGGGTGAGGGAGGGTTAGGAAAAATGACCATCTCTGTGTGCACCATAACTACCAAAATAACCAGTATCATTTAAACTCTTCAAAGTGGCATGTGACACGATTCTTTACAGCTGACAATGCTGACGCATAGAATGGAGGGGGGGGATATTTTAAAGAAAGTCGGAAATGATATACAGGAAAAATTGTTCTCTCTCCTGGCTTCTGTTTCCTTCCCTACTTGAAAAATGTTATATTTCTTTGCTTGCAGAATCCTTTTCCTTGAACCTTCAGAAAATCGACTTAAACTATTGCTTTTGCAAAACTCCTCTTTCTTTTACGCCCCAAACGGAAACATGATGGCAGAAAGTTTCGGAAAAGTGTTGTTATTTTCACTAGGTTCTCATTTTAGGTAAATGTATATTTGCAACGAGGGGGTTGCACGTGCACCGGTGCACCTCCCCTAAATCCGGTCCTGGTTGTGAAGTATTATTGAGAAAATAAAAATTGCAAGCGTTTTTTGTTAACGACCTGAAGAGTAAGTTATTACTCAGAGAACTGCCCTGTTAAACAGTTAGTAGAGATGCTGGGTTAGGATGGGAAGATAGTGGGTCAGTGAAAATCTGTCACGGGGTAGAGTATTGTGTCGGGAGTAGTGTTAGCTCTGTGTTGCCTTTCTATGGAAAACCTTTAACTCTCTTTGCGCAAGCGTTCAATTTTAAATGATACAGTTATTCAGAAAGAAGTTTACTTTACACTTACTCGATCGTCACCTTCTGATATTCTTTTACAGACGAGCCACTGTATTCATAAATTTACATCACAATTTAGTTTGAAATTTGAGATATTTACGATAGGCATTAAAGAAACCAACTAAGTTTTGATTTATTAAAGTCTTAAGCATCGAGATCTACTTTGTAACACTAGTGGTCACTCGGGGTATTCGCAACATACTTTAAAAGTAGGTGGGCCACAACATACTTTTTTATTATTTAATGTAGGTCGCGGTAATAACAAGTTTGAGAACCACTGCTCTACATCCTAGACATAAAAGAAAATAAATTACTACTGTATACTTCGGATATATCATCAAACCATTTTATCGGTACGTCGGAGCAGAGCAAGAGAAACCTCTACTAGCTATTTGGAACTAAAATTGAACATACTTGTTATTGGACGTTAATTAATGCATCTTTTTTCTTCAGGGATCAGCGATCTAGTCGTCTTCCGATTGGTTCGACTCGACTTTTTCTACGCTGAGTCACACTTTTCATTTTCGTCTCTCTTTTCTTATCTACATCTGGCATTATTTGACCCACATATTCCAATCTTTTCTATGCTGAGCAAGACTTCTCATTTTTGAGTACTTTTCTTTCCTACATCTGATATTATTTGGCCATCTTTCCTGTGCTGAGTTAGACTTTCCACTTTCGTGTACCTTTCTTATAGGGTGTCACATAATGTTACACTCTATAAGAAAGTAGTTGGGGGCGCAGTGGCTCAGTGGTAGAAAGTTCATCTCCGGTGCTTGGGTCCCTATTTCGATCCCAGCTCGCGCTATGTGGACTTTGTGGTGGACAAACACCATGCTCGTGGGTTTCTTCGGGGTTCTCCCGTTTCCTCCCACTTTCTTCATTCCACCATTTCTCATCACCACTGTCTCCTTTAGCCTAACCGACATAACCATGGGACTTAAAACTTAGAGAGTTCATTTTATTTTCTGTAAGAAAGTAAATGATGAGACGGTTGATTAAATATTTTTAAAAAATGCAGTTTGTACTTGATTTACTTCGTTTTTACTTTATTTAGTTTGTACTTTGCTAAAAATCAATGAAAGACAGTTTTAAATGTTAAGTAAAGGCAATGAGCACTTTATAATAAAGATTTACTAAAACCAATGAAACAGTCTTAAACGTTAAGTAAATGCAGTTTGTGCTTATAATAAAAATTTGCTAAAATCAATGAAAGACTGTTAAACATTAAGAAAATACAGCGTAACAAAGATTTGCTAAATTCAAGAATGACCGTTAAACGTTAAGTAAATGCAGTCAGCGCGTACTTTATAATAAAGATTTCCCAAAACCAATGAAAGACGGTTAAACGTTAAGTAAAAACGGTTTGTGCTTTTTATAAATATTTACTAAAATCAATGAAGGACGATTAAATGTTAAGTAGATACAATTTGTACTTATAATAAAAATTTGCTAAAATCAATGAATAATGATTAAAAGTTAAGAAAATGCAGTTTAGACTTACAATAAAATTTTAATAAAAATCAGTGAAGAACCAATCTTTCCCGCAACAGGGAAATTCACGAAATATCAAGGAAATCGGAACAAGCACTCACAATAGTAAATTACTGTCTATGAAATTCTACCCCAAGAGAGTCAGAACTAAGAAATTTTCGTACGAATTTTTTCCCAAAATCAACAATTACGTTCAAAAATAGTTTTATTAGTATTTTTTCACATTTATATTACTATACTTAAAATTTAAAATAATGTAGTCGAGTAATGTTTCATGTATTGTACTTTCCTTAAAGTGATTGAACTTTTAATAAAAGCAATTTTAATATTGCCATTTATTATACAATTACTTTTATTTCAGACTTCGCAGTATAAATAAATACACAACAGCATATATAATATGACATACGCAAAGAAATATTGTTTTCTTTCGGAATCAAGAAATTTACTCGTAATTTTCACGTTTCTATAACATTCGACTCGCTGAAAATAAAATATTGAATAATAATTCATTTTAAAGAAATTCTAATACTCTACATCTTCTTCTATGAAGACTTCGTTGTAATATTAAGGATTGAGGCAAAAGAAGGCAAAGTTTATTGGAAAACGCGAGACTAAAATCTGTTTCTTAAAATGTTGCTATCTTCACAGGCGGCTATCTCGAAAACTACTGGAAAGAGAAAAAAGATAATAGAAGACCCCCTTGAGCATTCATTTACTGGTCTGCTCTCAATACATGGACAGACATATGGCTATGTCGTCTTCCTCCAACTGGTTCCTCGCCACACGCACGAGGTCGGGCTGTTGCCTTAGTTCAAGGCCGGTAACTATACACTAGCCTGGCCCTTGGTTGCACTTACCTATGCGTTGATTGTTGTGCATGAATGTAATATCTAGGTCTATTCTTCTTTATAGTGATACAGTGCTACCTTTTACAACACGGAGGTAAGCCCATATCACAAGTGGAGGCACGGTGATTCAGTGGTAGAGCGTTTACCTCTGGCATGAGGTTCCTGGTTCAATCCCCTGCAAATAAGTTCGTAGTGGACAACATATGTCCGTGCATTTTTTCGGTACTCCCGTTTTCTCGAACATTCTCATTCCACCAATTCTTCCATTATCATTCAATTGCCTTAATCATACGTCTCCTTAGCCTAATGGACATAATCGTAGGAAGATTACATTTCCCATATCACAACTAAGAGAGTGGGAGACGCGCAAGGTCTTGAGTGTTTCCCATTTATACCTATTTCCAGCAATATAGAGTCTATCCTCATCTGCAGCGTTGAAACCCAAGCGCTATAATGCAAGCTCACTTCCTGCTAATGAAAGTGTCTGCTAACGAATTTACGGTTTGATCACTGAGTTCAAACCAAAGCCGGGAAACCCCTGATCACAGGGGGTACGTTACATCACTGCTGTGCCTATCTTATGTCGTTCAAGCCCATACAAGTATTATAGGGAGCTAGCTTGTTTACCAGCGGGGTCTGAGGTAAAGGGAGGAAAATTTCAATAATTTTTCTGACTGACTCTTGCAATACTCCCTTACCCTCCTTCTATATGTCAGCGTTGCCAGGGCTTAAAAATTGTCACATGAATGTTATTCTGAAGAGAGTGTGAGTTGGTTATTTGTTGTGTGCTGTTGTGGTTGCGGTTTTGTTGCTCATTATTCATTTGACAATGGCTTCACAGCGTAAGAGAGGGCAAACTATACACAGCGAAGCTAGAGAAGTAATAAGGAAGGCCATAGTGCAGTGCGACGAGGAAGCGAGGGAGAGAAAACTGAAGCATTTGTTATCACAGCCTAATTTGCATGTGTCAACGTATACAGGGATCTTCGATAGGGATTGCATAATTGCATAACTCTTTGAATTAAGTGAGTATTAGCTGACTTTTTTGACAACGCACTGGCAACCTTGCCCAGGACCGTCGAGTGACCGTTTCTTGGCGACGGGTGGGGAAGCTGTCAATCAACTCTGAATTCCTCAGCCTCGCATTAAAGCCAGCTCCCTATAATACCCATAACGCGTTGAGTACTAGGTACTCTTCCCGGATCCAATGACACGTGTAAGTCGCTTTAGACAGACAAACATAGCTGTTAAGATTTCTGAAACTTATGAATAACATAGTTTGTAAGTCTAAAATTCATGCTGTACAAAAACTATACCATTTATTGAGGTGAAACTCGTACTGAAATATACTCTTATGAAACTCTTCATTCCGACACTAGCAGGACGACCGTACATTGTATGGTTAGTGAGAAATAGTCTAAAGTTATTATTAAGTCTTAAATTTTAATCTTAGTTTACCTAAAATATTGTCCTAAAATGACATATACATGTATCAATTGATAAATCACGTCAAGGTGAATAAAGTAACACGGTTAATCGTCGTTGACAATAATAAAATTGACAGTATTATGATGGTAGAAATTATTATTTATTCATGTAGACTACTCTACACGTAGCAACATGTATTTATATACCAGATTGTATCTATAGCTGTTTCTCTTTTCCGAACGCTAATACACATTTTTTGCCTATATGTTATGTCTAAGTGAGGCAGATAACACAAGTCATATATATGTATACAGGGTGACAATTAATGAACTATATGAAATAAAACTAGGGATGCGCACGAGACAAGATTTGAGGCTGTCTCGTCTCGAAAATGTGCTGTAAAAGTGATGTCTCGACTCGAAAAATGTATTCTTCTCTACTGGAAGAGCTGTGTCTCGACTCGAATTTTGTCAGAAAAATTCTGTCTCGACTCGTCTCGTGCGCATCCCTAAATAAAACCGTCATAATTTCTGAACGGTTCGCGTGATGGCGTCCAAACTGCGTGACTGACCACAGGACATGATGGGAATTCTTACGCGCATGCGACGTAGCGCACTTATAGAGGCGAAGCCCACTTTGATTTGGATGCGTTCGTCACTAAGCAAAATTGGCACATTTGGGGGACTGAGAATCCGCATTAGGCAATGGAGAAGTCTTTCTACCCTGAACGGGTGACGTGTGGTGTGTAATGTCCAGTCATGGAATAATCGGTGCGATATTCCTTGACGGTACGGTAACTACTGCACGATATGTGATGTTTTTGGAAAATGATTTCCTTATTTCGACAAGATGTCGTTCATGCAAGACGGAGCTCGACCCCATCAGACCATGAGAGTGTTTGATTCCCTGGAGGAGTATTTTGGGGACCACATTCTAGCTCTCGGGTACTTAGACGTGACTGGAAAGGGACTCGCTTGGTCGCCATATTCCCCGGATCTGGACACATGTGACTCATTTTACAGCAATAACCACAAAACCATTGCTGAGCTGAAAACAACCATTCAGGTGGTCATCGACAGCATCGATGTTCCGACACTTCAGCGGGTCATGCAGAATTTTGCTGTTTGTCTGAGCCACATCATCGCCATACCAGAGATGATAGACATATCAACATGTCATAACCTAAATCCGAATGTCTGTAGTGCCGTTTGCATGTGCAATACAGTTTGTGTACTACGTAGTTTGTCACTAATTTCCGTTTTGTTTCATATAGTTTAATATATATATAAATCAAAGTGACAGTGGCGGATCTAGGCCGGGGCTGGGGGGCTATCCCCAGTTTTTTGAATGACAAAAATAATTTAAGCTATTACTTATATATTTTTGAAAATTTATAGTAAACACGATATACCTATCATAGTCTGGGTTCTGACAGCCCCCCCAGTTTTTATCTTCTAGATCCCCCTCTGGAAAGTGACTATGTTCATGACTTAATGACTTTTGAACCACACTATTGATCTCGATCAAATTTTCAACATAGATGAGGTTCGGGCCTGGAATGTTTTTTTATAATTTCACTTTGACGGTACAACGTAGGGGAGGTAGAGAAGGGAGATGTTAAAATAATCGAAAATGACCGATATTAGTATCGAATCTATAGTTTTTGGGGACTCTGAGATGAATAATGATACTTCCGTTGCCGTTTAAGTCCAAGTTTAACCCTACAAGTTGCGGGAGGGGATATATATATATATATATATATATATATATATATATATATATACATGTAAATAATCGAAAATCACGGATATTAGTGTCGAATCTACAGTCTTCGGGGTCACTGCGACAAACAGTGATACTTCCGATGCCTTTTAAATCCAAACTCAACCCTTTGTTTCTAAAATGAAATGTATTCTATCCATTTCATGAATGAGTATTCTGCTAGTTGATAATGTCATATGCAAGTATTATTAACTCGTCCATTTTGTTTTTTTAAATTTACAATATTTGGTTTTGAGGACAGAAACATGTCGGTAACTAAATTAATCTTAGCATCCTTTCTAAATTTTGGTCAGGAGAATAACGTTTTTCTTTTATTTATTACTGGTCTTTACTGGTGAAAATGCAGAACATACTATGATGCTTTGAAATTAAGGGAGAAAAAAAATCCACATTTCTTGCATGAAAAAAGAAGGGAATAAATTTTCCAACACTGCAAAGACAGACTGTGACACTTTCTTTTTTTTTTTAATTGCCTTTCGTCTCTCTTTTACAAGTGTGTCCTGTAATGAAGTGGCGAGAACATAGCCAAGAACCACAGCCCACGAGCTGATTCATTACACTGCGTTAAAGGAAGAAAAAAGAACGCGAGATTTCAAAGTTTCTCATCTGCAACATTCCTAACATTTTCTACATTGCCTCTCCTTGTCCCGTAATCATGGCGTCGGGTTGCTCTCTGTGCTTCCGGCAGCCGACCAACTGTCAGCGTCTTTGTTGCCTATGGTAAGCCACGAAAGCAGCCAGAAGTACTGCGTTAAGTACGAAATAGAAAATTGAATTACTATCATGCAATAAATATGCACTACTAACGTTTACACCATGGATGATAAACGACTTAAGAATGGTTAAAAAATTATTAAAGTATTAACGACGCCCATAAGAAGGGAAATAAAGCAAAGTAATACTTTGGAGTTCGAACTTAATTTGTACCAGAATCGCATTTGAATTCCAAGACAAGTTTTCCCAATTAAAATAATAGAAACTAGATATATCCAGTCATGAGTTCAAAAACTCGAATTTTCACACTTACACTGAGAAGAATCTGTTATCCGGAGAGCGGTATATTGTACAAATATAAAGAAAATTACGCATTTCTGTACGGAGCATACGTTATCTATATGCTACATATGTATAGCCTTTTTCCCGCTTAGTTGTTACATTATGACATTATGCTACAAGATGTCTGACATCTAATAGTTTTCCGTATGTTACATACATATACGTATGTTACATACTTCAGCTACATGCATCAGCTACACGTTCATCTGTATGTGAGACCCTTACCTCCTATGGACAGTTCTTCCTTTCATACGGAAAGTATTTAAAGATGGAACACTTACGTTCATCTGTATGTGGGATCCTTACCTTCTATAGACAGTTCTTCCTTTCATACGGAAAGTATTTAAAGATGGAACACTTACGTTTATCTGTATGTGGGATCCTTACCTCCTATGGACAGTTCTTCCTTTCATACGGAAAGTATTTAAAGATGGAACACTTACGTTCATCTGTATGTAGGATCCTTACCTCCTAGGGACAGTTCTTCCTTTCATACGGAAAGTATTTAAAGATGGAACAGTTACGTTCATCTGTATGTGGGATCCTTACTTCCTATGGACAGTTCTTCCTTTCATACGGAAAGTATTTAAAGATGGAACACTTACGTTCATCTGTATGTGGGATCCTTACTTCCTATGGACAGTTCTTCCTTTCATACGGAAAGTATTTAAAGATGGAACACTTACGTTCATCTGTATGTGGGATCCTTACCTCCTATGGACAGTTCTTCCTTTCATACGGAAAGTATTTAAAGATGGAACACTTACGTTCATCTGTATGTGGGATCCTTACTTCCTATGGACAGTTCTTCCTTTCATACGGAAAGTATTTAAAGATGGTACACTTATATTGAAATTATTATAAAACATACGTTTTCAGTTATAAATTTGTTCCAGGATATTACATATAGTTGTACCGTAAGTCCAAAAACTACAGGATTTACACATGTAACCTACGTTTTTACATGTAAGACTAGTAGGGGCTAGAGGTTCAGAGGGCTCTCAATTCCTGGAAAAAGATCTATCCATATACTGTATACAGCATACATTTTATGCTCGGTTGCCAAACTCACTGAAGAATATATTGCAATTAATCTAACGCATGTAACGTAAACTGGAGACCGTGGTTGGATTTATATGTGTCTTGTGTATTTCTATGAAAAATTTCAAGTTATTACCTGCAATACTTTGTTAAAAATTACCATATTAAAATTTACGTGTTATCAAATGGAGAGTTAGAAACGTAAGCGAAGAGGTATAAGATCCCCTTAACACCCTATAAAATCCATATGAACATGGTATAGATGCTAGGAGACTGTGCGTCCTCGTATTCTATAGTGAAAGAGTGGGTAACTGAATTTAAGCGTGGTAGAAATAACATTGAAAATGACTTCTGAGTGGCAGGTCTTCAACGTCGACCACTACAGAAAACGTCAGTAAAATTTGTGACTTGATTTTGAATGAATGTAGATATAAAATCTGAGAGGATAGCTCTGAGACTGTGGGTGTTTCCTATAAGCGAGTACACAACATTTTCGTAAAGGAATTAGTTTTTTTTCTAAGGTGTCCGCGAGATGGGTACTCAATTTGCCTTTCAGTTGAACACAAACACAATCAACTCACCCTTTTCCGTGATTGTTTGAAACTACTTGAAAGTGATTCAGAGGAGTTAATTTTCAGATTTATGACTGTGGACGAGATATGGGTAAACCATCATACACCAGAATTAAAACAACTATACAAATAATGGAAACAACCTGAATCTCTTGTACTAAAGACAGTAAAACAAGTTTTTTTTCATCAAACAAGGTTATGGTGTAATTTTTTGGGAGTGTTTTGCTAGAGGCATTATCCTGATTGATTTCTTGAAAAAAGAAAAGACTGTCAATTATGAATACTACTGCATCCTTCTGCGACGTTTACGTGAGAAAATCAGAATTAAGAAGCTAGGAATGCTGCAAAGGAAGCTGTTGTTTCATTAGTACAATGTAAATCCACGCGTCCCTTGCATCCATGGCAGAAATTCATTCCTGTGGGTTCGAACTGTTGCCATACCCACCCTATTCGCTTGATCTAACCCGTCGGACTTTCATTTCTTTAGAAACCTGAAAAAAAATGTTGGTGGGTCAGCGATTTTCTTCGAATGCAGAGGTGAAAAGTGCTGTACCGGGATATTTTGCAGGGCTAGAGGCATCATTTTTTTTTTAAATTAGTATAGAAGCATTACTGGAGAGGTGGCGTAATTGTATCTCGTCAAGGGGTATTACGTGGAAAAATAAGACTTAAATTATCCAAATATTTTCTAATTTTGTAAGTCAGGCTACGAACTCCAACCCACCCTCGTAACAATCAACAATATTATATTTTTTAAAAAGAACAACAGTGTCACTTTATTAAAATAAATAATTTTAAAAAATATCTTCAGAAAAAATATACGTATTATATCTAATACTTCTTAGGCAATTTCTTCTCGTCGTTGCCGAAAGCTACCCATTCAATTTTTCTTTCGTTTTCTTCTGTTACTTTTTTTTTTTTAGAGGTTTTCCTTTCACAATTTTCTTTCTATGAAACAATCAATCCGCCCGTACTTTGTTCGGTCTCATCTTTCAGCATCTGATGCGCTGGACAACTTTCTACAACTCTAGGTCTTCTACGCTATACTATTTGCCCCCTTCCTGATCCGCCCCTATTACTCTCTCTCTCTCTCTCTCCTTCTCTCTCGTGTGTTAGAGGCTCAACTAACCGTTGTGAAGGATTGCATCTCTAGTGGCCAGCATTCAATCAAAGTTTTCAAAACTTCTCCATTCGTGTCCCATAATGGAATTCGCAGTCATTGCCGGTGTTTTTCCGGTTCTAGATTCCCAGGGAAGCAAGATTCCCTCGGGAGTTCCGGATGTGGCCAACAGACCAGGAAAACCAGTTTACGTGGAAAACGCCACCAACACCGCCAGCGCACAACTAGCGCTATTACTACAACCGACGCCAACCACTGCACGATTTTTTCTTTTTTCTTTTTTTTCTATTTTATATTTGAGTGTAGAGAGAAGGCAGGAAATAAAGTTCAGCGTCTATGTCAGGATGCACTGCAAACGTGTCTAATATGGTTCCGCTATTTCTTTTTTTTTCCCTTTCTTTCCAAAGATGTAAGCTAGAATATCTACACTGAATACACGTACGATGAAACCAAGATGTGAATATTGTCCATTATATCAAATTTGTGTTAATCAATTTGATAGAAATTAGATGGAGCATGAAAGGTAGAAAATTTTCCCATTGGATTTTTTTCTATTCCGTTGGTGGCTAAAACAAATTAAAATAAAAAGAAAAGAAAACTTAAAATAAAACTAAAAGAGAAATAAATAATAAAATGACTCAGTGGTGAAGCGTTCACCTTTTTAACTAGGAGTCCTTGGTTCGATCCATACCATATGAGTTTGTGCTGAGCAACATCGTGTCCGCGAGTTTTTCTCGAGGTTCTTCTGTTTCTTCCCACATTCCCATTCCCCCAGTTATTGCTCAATCATTCACTTCCATTAATCCCGTTTCCTCTGGTCTAAAGGGCATGATTGTAGGACGTAAACCCAAAATGTAATTTCATTTCTTCCTTATAGAAATAAATTAATAATATGCTTGTTTGCTACTTTTGTATCCAATTAATTAATAATAAGTTGGTTTCCATCTGTGGCTTACTTGTTTTATATCTTCATAAGAGGGTCAAATTATGAAATACTACTCTTACTGTTAAAGTGAGTTAAAAACCAGTGATAACATTTCTACCCAAGTCATTCTATTATACTCTAAGAAGAGTTTTAACCTAAATCAGACAAAGGAAAATGAACATGTTAACAAGGATGTTATAGATGTAACTTCATTTTCTTGATCTTTCAAGTCCAACATTCAGATTCTGGTGCTATTCTATGAGATTATTTGATTATCTGAAAAATTCAGACATAAAATTTAACATGAGACCTAAAGGACATGGGTATCCTACGGATATTGGACAGGTTACCAGACAGTCAGAAAAAAAAATATTTTAGCTTGTTAGTTACCTAAGGGGAACTGACAGCGGCGCAAATCTGTTCTCAACATTGGGGGGGAAGGGACAAGTAAGACCGTTTATTTTTCTTTTCTTTTCTGTTTTTTGTTAAGTGATGCTCAAAATATTTGTGAATTTGAAAATAAATCCTGTGGATTATCAGAGAGCAGAGTTGACTTTAACATTGGGAGGCAGGCAGATTTGAGGCTTATTCTGGAGGGACACCAATTTCATCTCATTTTCCTTTGTGGCAAACGGACACAAATCATTACATTTTTCCCCCAAGAAACACATTTCAAATCGGATTATTTGGGGACAGTCCTCCAGCTCTAAGATTGGAGGTGACATGTCCTCCTTTTCCCCCCGGGATTTGCGCCAGTGGGAATTGACTGAAAATGTTATTTAGTACACCTCCTAGGTAGATGAATTGATATCTTACCAGCATTCGGTACATGATATCTGGATTCAATTCACAGTGGAAGTTCATGTGGTTGGTGTCTCACGTTAACCTGTAGGTGTATGTTTTATATAACATCGGTGCTGAAACAGAATTTGGACCCTAAACCCAACCCAACCAACAAAAATGATCTCTCGTAACATTTAATTATAATTGCCAGTTGAGCCTCCTAGTAAAATATGTACATAATATTTATATTTAAAAGAAGTTCTGATTTACTGACTGATCAACGCCCATGTCAAACTGCTCAAGTCAGAATCCTGAAATTCGGACAATATGTTGGATTTGTGACGTAAGATACCACTAATGAAGCTTTCTTTTCAAACTCGACATAGAAGAGGGGACAGGGGTTTCAATCTTTATGATAAGATTCCCATATTTCCAGATCCGTTTAGGTTACAGACATAACATTTCGTATTGAGATATTTTTATTTAAAACATTTAAATGTGTGTTTTAGCTGTTCTTTGATGTTTAACCTACACTGAGAGAAAGAGAGAGAGAGAGAGAGAGAGAGAGAGAGAGAGAGAGAGAGAGAGAGAGAGAGAGAAGAGCACTGATATTTAGTTAGGAAAATCGGGAAAGTGCGAAATTTGTCAAGATCAGGTGTAATATACCATTACAGTTGAAAGTAATGGCAATTTTTTTTTTACGCACCCTGTACCTAGTAATTTTTTTTTAATTCAATTTCGGTTTAGTTACACAATTTATTTACTCTCTCTACTTCGAATTAAATATAATGAACCCAAAGGTTTCGTTAGTAACCATATTCCCACTGTATAATATATTTATTTATATTTTGATTAAGTGTAAATCCCATTTCCGGATATATAACTTGAATAGTTACAAGGTTTACCATTCTGACGTCATACCGAAACATAGTTCCGTTATTGGATATAAATTTCCTTAATTTCAGACCAATGTAGATTTTGGCCAGGTACCTAATCTTTCCCTCACCCCCTCTCACTAGTCCATAGTCGCTTTCATATCCGGTTATATCTGGATTTGCCAAATTTCTATTTGCTTTGTAATTTCCGCGGCTAACGTTTTCGTTCTGATTGGAGGAATTCTCCTACCTCTGGCTTTTTCAGCGCAATGTTATTAGAATAATTGAAGACACACTAGTAGGAGCAGCTTGTGATTTTCTTGCCACATATTTTTCGGGAAGGTCTCAAATTTTCAAGGAAAACTAAGGTAACATTTAATGTAACTTAATATTTAAAGACTGACAATGATTTAGGAGCTGACAAACTTACATTTTTCGTGAAGTGAACTGTAAAAAATAAAGGAGAAATGGGAACCAGCTTTACAGACGCCATATTGCTCGTTATCCAAGCCAAAGCATAGACAGTTTATGAGAGTGATTGTCTGACCTTTTTAAAAAAAACTCAGTTACGGATTAGGGAAATTACGACCTGATTAGTGCATGTTGGTCGTGTATACAGTAAATGTGATTTATCATTATTTATTTCGTAATTGCATGTATGTAGTAGGTTTGATAGTACTGTAAATAATCATAATGGCAGCTTAAGTTAGTTCAAAAGGGCTCCTATCCCCTTTTCCAAATTGAACCAGTTTCTAGCGGGGGGAATGGGTTAGTTATTGTTCGTTTTAGGGCCTTTTCCCCTTTCAGGGGAAGGGTCCCTCCATAAACCTCGTTAAGGTGCCCCCAGGGCATCAATTTTTGGCAATCATTATGTAAACAATTGGTCAGGTCAATTAGACCTAGTGTTACCTTTCTCATTTTTGACCCCCTTTAAATTAAATAGAGCCGACTATATATATATCGACGAGGGAGTAATGTATTTTAAATCTAATGTGTTAGGTTATTTTCGTCAACGTGCATGTAACTAAATGGTGCATGTTTAGTTTAGTTAGTTGTCTTTATGTATAATACTAACAGTGGTGTATGTAGTTAGTAGGTTTGTGTGAGTGTGTGAATTTTCGATTTGGACAGTGTATAAATATGCTTTAATCTAGTACCATTTTTCTAACATAAATAAACCAGAGTAAATATTAAATTTCCGATTAATGAGTACAAGTATATATTTCAGTACACGGTAAATTATGCCTCCACTACAGCGCCATAGCGTCAGTTTTCGGTAGTCAATTGTTTGTTGACATTACGACATCGCATAACTTAGTGATCTAGATTGTTTGATTTTGGCCATTTATTCTCAAATTACTTCCCGTGGACATGGTTTTCGGTTCGGATGAGTATACCTTCGTATAAAATAGCATGAGATCTTACTGTGCTGAAAATTTCAGCTTGCTAGGTCCAGTAGTTAATGAATAATCCGCTGAAATAAAGAACACCTATTTTCTTAATAGAAGTAAAGTCCATATGCTGTTACTGTTCGTTTAAAAATGTAGTATTAAATTCTCTTTTCCCGTAGCTGTAGAAAATTCCATTGTTGCTTCAGTTTTATCAACAAATCAGAAATAGATTAATCGTTGACAATTTAACTTTCCGTAAATACATGTATGATTTTTTTTTTTTTAAACCTGCAAGGTAAATACAATTTGGGTGCTTCGAAATAAAGAGTACGTGGTTCGATGAATGTGATCGTGTGGTGGTTTGAGCGTGATAGATTGTGATAGTTATATATATATATTCATTACTGCGTAATGTAAATATGTGTATGGCCTGCGTGTAAAATGTACGAAATAGGGTGTTTATAAAATATTACTTCGTGTGGAAATTAGTAGATAATGAATGAATGTAATGATATGTTAATAATATGATATATAATATGAATGAAATGATGACCCCTATATTTAAATGGATAGGCCTAGTGAATTTTATATAGTGAAAACATGAATATGTTTACGAAGAAAAAAAAAAAAAATCTCTCGCGTTTTGACTTCCACACCAGTGCATTCATCCAACCGAGTTTGCTACTTGGATAGTAAATTATAGTTGGGAATTGTGTGTTACTTTGCATTTATGTACCTCCTAATAACAGCCCCAGATCTTAAGCCTTTCAATAGATAGAGTAGCATCATGTGGGAATTACTTCTAAAGGTTGACAGAAATGATAATTAAGAAAACCAACTGCTATATCCTGTGATCATCGAAAAGTACAGGTTTCGGTCATTTGTACCTTTAACATTCATTGCCTCTCCGAGATTTTTTTTTTTTTTTTTGCTTACCTTATTTAGTTATTGTGCAGTGTTCATATAACTCAGTTTGGACTATCCGATTAAATTAACTGCTACTAAATTAATATTCATGGATAGCGTACCCGGACGTCGACCCCTAGTCCCCTTAAGTATTTTTCATGTCTTTTCTTAGTTTAATTAGATGAGGGAAATTAACGACGTCCCAGACGGTGGCATGTCTGCGCTGGGTAGCCATCGGTGATGTTTCGGTAATTGAAATCACCGATTCAAAATTCAGTTTATTTATTTAATTTTTTTTTATTCTGGCAAACTCTAATTAGGGATATCTTAGCTATTACTCTAATTTCATTACTATTCTGGAATCTTCTAATTTCCAAGAGGTCGGATGATTTTTTTTTTCTTTTGAAATCCTAAATTAACGCCGTCTCTAACCTTCCGGAGGATTTCGGGGTCTGCAAGGGTGTTGACCGGATACGGTGAGTGGTGGGATTTCCCTAAAGCCTTTGTCTTTCCGAAAATCCCATTGTGGACACAGACTTGTCTCATCTTCGCAGACAGTTTTATCGGCTATTTATTTGGTAAGCCGAACCCTTTTTGGCATGTTAAGAATATTTTGGCTATGGATTTTGTTGAGAGCGAAATTCGATTTCTGTCTTTGTAGCGTTAGTTATTTCCCACTTAAGTCTTTGGCGCCACTATTTCTTCGTCTTCCTTCTTCTCTATCTCTCTCTGTCTTCATTACTTCGAGATTTTTTTTTTTACTTTTTCAACCTTCCCCCCCCCCCTGGTTTCTGAAACTCATGAAAATGTACAATATTTCATATCACCTATTTCGATCGTATGTACTAACTGAGACATCGAGGGATGCAATTCGTGGAGGTATTGCAGCACATCTCAGGACCATTTTCGCGATATTCAATCCACCACGGGAGAAATTGACGGGAAGGTACACTATGCTTTTAGATTCCTAGAGACCTTTGTTATTCATTGATCATACAACTTATATCAAATGGATTACTGATTTCTGGTTTTTATTTCTATTGATTGGTCATATAGTGTGTATGTATTAGTAGTCTGGGCCCACTAGTTTCCAATAACATTGATTTTTTTTTATATATACATCTATATATGTGTTTACATAGTTTTAAAAGTTACGTGCCTGCTCAATTTGTTGCATTTTCCACTTCTTATGTCAACTTATTAAATAACACCAACATCTTTTTTTTTTCATATACGCGGATCTTTAGTAAATTGAAAATGATTATTGATTATCGGGTTTATACATATAAAATATAATGTTGCAACCTTATGAAGGAAAAAGGTGAATTTTGATAGTCAGGGTTTTGTTTTGTCTTTGAGCCAAATAAATATAAATATTTATAAAATATGAATACTTGTCGAATATGAAAGATTATGTAGAATTTAAACGTCGACGAAATACTACAATGGATATTAAAGTGAAATTTATTGTATTAAATAACATATATATATATATATGCGAGTATGTATGTAATGGGCTCGATATTTACCCTGGTCTCGTTAGGTTGCCATAGATTTTTGACACCCGGTATTAACCAACTATTTGTGATATATAGTATTACCGCGTAAATTGTCATAAATTACTTTTTTTGTGAGTTGTTATTAATTTCTGTAACTATTAAAGTGGAATATAATGTTAAATACTGCATGGGAATAAAACAAGTAGCGGGTCGTAAGATAAATAAGAATAACCCTAATCCTTACCCAAATTTACTTTGCGAGTGAAATTAGCAACCTACGAAACAGTGCGCCCCTCCAACGAATCTTTCCATTAGTGAACCATGAAACAAATCCTTCCCCTACGATCGGAAACCAAACTATTCAATATTTAGAATCTTTTGACTATAAGATCTATATTAGAAAAAAAAAATTAGTGATCTTAAATTCAACGAACTGAAATCTGTTTAATAAGTTAATGTGAATACCGGAATATGGTAATATGTTCCCAATATCTGTGACTGGATTTGATAAGTTTTCCTTAATATTGACAAACTTTGAAATTTTAGATCAAGTGTGTCGAGTGACAAAATGAAAAATATAAACATATATGTGATATGAAGCAATTAGTTGTTTATAGTTAAAACAAAACCAATTGAATACTCTCATGGACGCAAACCACAGTGCAAAAGAGAGTTGGAAAAAGGAGCTATTATCGATGTGAGAACAAAGACTCATAAAATCGTCGAAATGTCTCCTCTTGGGACAGAGACCTAATAAAATGCTATTAAAGTATTTTTTTTTTTTTAGAATGATTAACCAATTATATATATATATTTTTTTTTTTTAATTTATTTTTTTTTTCTTTCGTTTTCCGCAATGATATATATATATTCATTACACTGAATCCTAAATGTATTGATCTGTGAATCTCCTTATTTTTGTTTTTTTCATTTTTTTTTTTTTTTGTCAAATTCTCTTTCATGTAATTCAACTTTTTATATATATATAGGAAGAGAAATGTGTTATTTGATCTTGTTGCAAGTAGCGAATTTCTATGCATGTTAATGAAACATTCTTTCCATGTATTAAATTTTTCCATGTTATGTCCAACTAATTTTTCTTCTATTGAAATGTAATAAATGTATATAGTAATGTAGTTAGGTTAGTTTAATTTAACTAAATACAACCCGAAGTATACATTGTCCTGTATGAATGGGTGTGTGAGTGAAATGTAGGTTTAGTATTAAGTGCATCCATTATTTTGACATATATGTGTGATTTATTATAATTAATGGTAGTTATCAATTAAACTCATTGAATGTTAATACTAACTTAAGTTGGCTCTATGAAGGAAGTAAAAAGGACTGAAGTAGCCTGAACGAATGATCAGCATGGGAGAACTGTGAAAGTCAAAATCTTCTACGAATATGTGATACTCTGATTTTTTTTTCTTTCTGTGGTCGTTTCTAACATGCCATCAACTGCGTCGTTCTTTTTTCAAATATTGAATATTAGTCTAAAACTTCTGGAAATATTAAATAAACGGTAAAACTAAACTTTCTCATCTATCTCCGAGCTAGATTGGGATAATTCGGTAGTTGGGGTCAAATGGATCTAGATCGGGGATGTATGGGTTAACATGTGTCTACCTTTGATCACCCTGATACCAGACATTTACCCAATAGCTATTGGAAATGATCACCATTAGATAATTATTCACTTTCCTTTACCATATTCCTCAAAATATCCAGTAACAGTTTCCTCTTTATCACCTTCTTACTTTACCTCTTTCCTCTTCTATCTTCCTCTTCCTTTCTTCATCTTCTTCTTCTATTTTTAATAAAACTGAAAGGGGGGTCGTGACTGGGAATTCTATATGTAATAAACACGGTCATGTATTTATTTGATTTTATCTTCTTTAGAAGTCCGATAAAAAGTTTTCTCGTTTCGATCGAATCTAGTATGTTCAAAATTAAGAAACGGCTAATATATTCCAACGTAATTAGACATAAGCTGATAGCTTCATGAACATCCCCACCAGGGGTGAAGGGTTCCCACTTACGACTTATTCTTTTCTTCAAACAGTTTTAGACTGACAAGCAGTGACAGGATTCGTTGTTATGGCAACAGTGGTTGCTGTGGCAACGGCCCCCCCCCTTTTTCCAGTTTTAGAATGGCGACACGTGACAAGACTGTTGCTATGGTAACCATGTTTACTGTGGTAACGGATCTGAAAATGCTTATTGAATAATACCAGTTATCATGCCAATCAGTTTGAATTGGTGAACCGCGACAAGAATGGTTGTCATGGCAACGCTTGTTCCCATGGCAACGGATCTCCGTTTAAATGGCGACCGATAGATTTGAAATTTTTTAAGAATGTTAAAGAGTGAGGTTGAAGGCATGTTGAATTGATTACAACATTGAAATTAATACGAGAAATTTTATAGTGAAACAAGTAGAGTCGTTGGCTACTTTGTCATTTTTGTTTCCTTTTCTAAGGGGGAAAAAGAGAAGGAGTGTCAAAATTTTTCTAAAATAGAACTAAACGCTAGAAGGGTTTCAAGGAAGGAAAGAGAATGGGAGTCCTTTAATTTATGAATAATACTTGTTTGGATAGCGAATAAGTATCTTATAGTATATGTGTATTTTTGATATATATATCCTGTCTTTTGTAAAGTGTAAAGTGTCTCAAAGCTATGGCAACAAAAAAGGTTGTGGTGTCACAGGGCGAGTGTGAAGTCACGTGCACTCAATGCACATTAGATGAAAGAGAGAAAAGATCTCGCGCCCCGCGAAGATTAATTAGATGCACCGGTTGTGGACTAAAATGGATCCACTTTGCTTGTTCCAATTTAGATGACACTGCTGAAAATGCAGAAAAGGTGCAAACCGGCGAAATAGAAAAATATTGTGAGGAGTGTGAAAAGGACCGAGGCCAAATATCTCCAGCGGAGATATCTGACCTCGACGATGAGGAAAAAAATGAAAATCACAGTGATTCTCGGGATCAGACGGCAAACCCGAAGGAAGGAATGTCATCTGGAGGGTCTGACACGTCTGCATTAATTCGCCAGATGATGGAAATGATGCATGAAAAATTTTCTAATATGAACGAAAAATTTTCTAACATGGAAGTTAAAATAGAACAGAACGGTGCAGAAATGAGGCGTGAGAATGCAGAAATGAGGCGTGAGAATGCAGAAATGAGACGTGAAATAAATGAGAAGTTTGATACCTCGAAACGAGAGACCGACGCTCGATTCGAGGTATTAAACAATAAAATTGACCAGATCTGTTTGGACTTTGCTTCTTCGATGAGCAAATTGAAAGAGCAAACATCTACTGAACTGGAGCAGGTTAGATACCGGGCCCAACAGTCCACCGAGCAGCTCAGAGACGAAACAAATGAGAAATTCAACGAAATAGATATAAGGTTTGAGAGTACAAACAAAAGATTTGGTGACATCGAACAAAAAGTTGAACAGCAGCAGGCTGAAATAAGTAGATTGAATGTTGTAGTATCCGACCTATCAATAGAAACTAAACTAGAGTCGGTTGATCAAAGAATTAGTCGAATTCAAACCGAAGTAGACAGTATTAAGGGGAATATTACTAAATTGCAAATCGCCAAGTCTGATATCTCCTATCCTTTTCCTGATGGCGATTCTCCAGGGAAAATTTTCCCAGAAACAAGTAATGTCCTCCCGGGTAAGAGTCAAGTGTTGCCTGATGCACGGGACACAGCAATGTATTGCTCCCCGCATCAGCCAACCTCGAAATCATGGTTGAGTAATTTCGATGTACCGATGCAGTCGAGTGTTGTGACTACAACAGTCACTAGCGTAAATGCTCACTCTACCTTTGGAATGGTACAATCGTACAGCGTGCTGCCAGGAGGGGAAAGGAGATGTGCCGGACCGTCGGTTACTACCGTGGTGGGTCCTAAGTTTGAACCTTACATGGTCAACACAAATTACAAAACCTCTCTTGGTCATATGGGAGCGTTCAGTTCAGTGACCACTCCGTCGGTGGCAAATCCGGTGACAACCCCAACTGCTCAGGATAACGCGTTGATTCCACTGGATTATTTTCCTGCCCCGTATAGTATGAGCTCTAAAGTTTCCCTCCGGGATATTGAACGTTTTCCCACTTTCGATGGGAACATTACTAACGGGTTACCTCGAGTTTTCCTGCGGAGACTGCAGCAATATTTAGACATGTATAAACTTACTGATGGGGAACGCCTGCAGATAGTTGAAAAATGTTTGATCGCCGCTTCGGGCGCATGGTTTGCTTCGGTTAAATACCAAATCCGAACGTTTAGTGATTTTTTTGATTCTTTTTAAAGAAGAATATTGTAATGAGCACATCGAACGGCTCCAAAAGAGAAACTTACAATCACTCCGGTATGATCGCTCCAAGTATGGGTCCCTCTTGGACTATGCTTGGAAAATTATCGAACTATATTATCAGATAGCTGAACATCCCTCTCAGGCCGAACTGGTAGATATTATAGTTAACGCTCTTCCACCCGATGAGTCCCGGGCCATAGCGTCCCACTTGTGCCAAACGGTGCGAGAAGTCACCTCACGTTTAGCTGCCTTGTGCGGCAAGGAAGTTGGTGGTCCACCAAAACGATACTTCGCCCGACAGGCAAAAATTCTAAAACCGATGAAGACGAAGGTAACGGCAAGTTGCCAGACAGATTTCCTGAGTTATACCCAAGCTGGATCTCGTTATCCTAGTGGGTATGGCTCAGAAAACAACAATAATGGCCGGCGACTATTTAGGAATCGGCCCATGTTCAACAATCGCCGGAGTTATCGTCCCTATGACCGTACCAACATGGAATCGAACCCGGGTAGGGGCGATAACACCAGGAGGAATTTTAACAGGGCGTACGGAAGAGGGGAGAACGGTAATAGTCAGAATAATAGTAACAATAATGTAAATCGACCCCAGAATTCAGTCCCTTCGCAGGTGCGTGGTAACGGTGAGCCTAGAACAATATTAAATGGGAGTGATAGTCGCGAAACGGCGGTAAAGTCGACAAACTAACGCCGCAGTTACCTGATGGAATGGGGGAGGATAACTGCGGGTACATACACCCCATTAACTACAAAATGCAATATTCTAATAATAGTAAATCCGAGTTTCAGATACAAGAATACCCCTCACCAAATTCCTTAGAATTTATAATAAAATTCGTAATCGATGAAGAGCCATTTGCGGTGGGGGAAGAACGTTATTTCTCGGCATCTCCCAGCCTAAAAGGAAGTATCGGTGGCGTTGAACTTGTTGCTACCATTGATAGTGGTTCGGAGCTCTGCCTAATGGACTGGGAGGTGTGGAGAAGATTGAAACAGCGCTTCCCTTCTGCAAAATTAAGGCCGTACACGGGTCTTACACTGGGTGCATTTGCTGGGAAGGAAAGTTTTTCAGTTCAAGGGGTTCAAAATTTCAATCTTAATATTCAAGACCATATTTTTGAAATAGCTATTTTTGTTATTAAGTACTTGCGAACGGATTTAATCTTGGGTTGCCCATTCTTAGATAAGTTTCATTGTATCATCGACCGTGAAAAGAAAGAAATTCGTATGAAAGATAGTCTCGGGAATGCAGTTACTGTTTCAACTGATAAACCAAATGTAATGTTAGTGGGAATACCGGAAAGAGAGATTGCAATCGGTGAGTCAGGGCGGCCAGTGATGGATCAGCCCATGCTTGACCCCAGGTTTATCTGTCAAGCTGCCTGTGCAGCGACACCTCTCAATGGGGGAGAGGTTAACAGGGACGATCAGCTGGATCCATTCCTGAATGCCGAATGCAATGTCTCTCCACAAGACATCGACACTTACATTACTACTCGGGATGACTTACCACCACCAATTAGATCAGGTCTCCGTAAACTATTATTACAGTACAGATCTCTCTTCTCCGAGTACCCACGTCGTGTTAATGCGCCTCCATACAAAATTCAACTAAAAGATAACGAACCAGTTGTCGGACCTTGCTATTCTGTCCCACAAGCAATGCAACCCGAGTTTGAGGCCGAATTAAATAAATGGTTACGGTTAGGAATTGCTATAGAACAGATGTCCCCATACAGAAATCCTATTCATGTTGTCAGAAAGGCCTCTGGGGGCGTACGTCCCGTTTTGGACCTCAGGGCTACCAACTCAAAAATTATTTCTCCACAAGCACAGGTTGAACCAATAGACGATTTATTACATCGTGTTTCACAAGCCACTTGGTTCTCATCTTTTGATGCGTCTAGTGCCTATTATGGGATCAGTTTACACAAAGAATCATATCAATGTACTAGCTTTGTGTATAAAGGAAGGCAATATTGTCTTACCGTTTTGCCACAGGGATTGAAGAGCAGTCCTGCTGTTTTTCAATCCGTTATGACTAATTTTTTCAACGACTCAACTCGTTCTTTTGTAGTTTTATACCTTGATGATGTTATGGTAAAATCGGTCACGGAAGAAGAACATTTATCTCATTTAGAAAGAACCTTTGAAATTTTCAAGAGGGCAAATTTTTCCTTAAATTTTCAAAAATGTAAGTTCTTTGCACGGGAGATAAAATTTTTAGGTCATATCATTAGTGGCAAAACGATAAGGGTCGACCCTAAATTAAATGAACCCATTCGTTGTTTTCCGGTTCCGAAATCAAAGAAGGCATTACAAAAGTTCCTAGGCCTCATAGGGTGGAGGAGAAAGTTCGTACCAAATTTTTCTGGACTTACCTCTAAATTATATCAACTACTAAAAAAGGATCAAAAATTCACATGGAACGATGAAACATTGGAAACTTTCCATAAGTTAAAAGAGCTTATTAGCAATCCGCCTGCTCTAAGTCAGCCAGATTTCTCCCTGCCATTTCACATACACAGTGATGCGTGTATGGAAAATCTGGCTGGCTATCTTGCACAATATCCCCCAGGTCAAGAAGATCCTAATGTCATCGGATATGCTAGTCGACGGGTAAAGCCTTACGAATTGTCTCTGTCGATCTCTCAGTTGGAACTACTGTCCGTTCTGTTCCTATGTGAGCACTTTGAACAATATATTATGGGTCGTATCACGTATGTTCATACCGACAATGCAGCAGTTACTCATGCTTTCACTCAGAAGAACCTTGAACCAAGAACCACCAGGATCCTACTTAAATTACAAAAATTTGACTTAACATTTCAGCACTGTCCAGGCCGCGAGAACAATATCGCCGATACACTTAGTAGGTATCCGCCCGAGGTATTGCTTGAACCCGAAACCCATTATGTGCATTTCCTAACGAAAACACAATATGCTGACATTGATTTAAATCATATCAAGAAAAATCAAGAAACGGATGAATTATGTCAAACGTTCTTAAGGCAATTTGAAAATAGTGGTAATCAGAATAGAATCGCAATGCATTGTGGGTTAATGTACATAAAACCGTTGCGAGTTCAAAAATGGCTTTTAGTAATACCTCAGGCTTGTATTCACCAAATTATCAGTATTGTTCACTCCACAGGTCATTTTGGAGTTCAAAAATGTTATCGCTTTTGTCGCGCAATCTTTTATTGGAAAAATCAAAAGGCTACCATAAAAAATTTCATCCGAAACTGTATCCAATGTGCGGAAACAAAGTTCGCAAACCGAACCATAGCTCAGCAAGAATATCACATAAGAGCAAATGTACCCCATGAGACTCTGGGGGTGGACCTTATTGGGAAATTACCACCTAGCCAGGGATACTATTATATTTTATCACTAATAGATATTTACTCTCGTTTTGTTACTTTTCTTCCGCTCAGAAAAGCACATACTAAAGAAATAATAACGGTACTAGAGAGAAGATATTTTCACCTTTTACCATATCCTCAAGAATTCTTAAGCGACAGGGGCCCACAGTTCCAGTCCAAACTGTGGCAGGATTTCTGTGCTAAGTATAAAATTAAACACAAGAAAACAGCTAGCTATTCTCCTCAGGGTAACAGCATAACAGAGCGCAGCCATAAAGAGCTCAATAGGTTAGTTCGGTTATGGTGTAATGAAGATCAAACCACCTGGTATAGATATCTTGTAAAAATACAGGACCTTCTTAATAATTCTTATTGCTCAAGTATTGGTTGCACGCCGGCGGAACGCTTTCTGAGTTACTCTGCTGTTGACAACTACCGGAAGGTGTTCCCATGGCCAAAACAATTAGATTCCGTTGAAAATAGGTTTAAATTTACGGAGATAGATATAAATTCACGAAATTCTAGTAAACGGTCAACACATTCTGTTACTCTGGAAGAAGGTCAATTAGTAATGCTGAAATTACACAACTTATCGTCAATAATAAAGCAGGAATCCGCCAAATGGATGAAAATTTTCACTGGCCCGTTCATCGTGAAAAAATTATTAAAAAACTGCGCTGTTTTGTATAATCTCAAAGGTGAAAGTATCGGAACTCACAATTTTCGAAATTTAAAGATTTTCAATTGTACAGAAGAGAAACGTAGTGAATTACTCGCGCAATACCCCAAGTAGATATAATACACTGTCCTAGAGTGACTGGTAACGTGTGAATGGGATGAATGAGTGTGTTAATTTAACAAGCATCATTAGTTAGTATTCCCAATTAGCAAAATTTTGTTATTCTAACAAAATTTTGTTAATGGGCCGGGGAAAACTGTAATATACCATTACAGTTGAAAGTAATGGCAATTTTTTTTTTACGCACCCTGTACCTAGTAATTTTTTTTTAATTCAATTTCGGTTTAGTTACACAATTTATTTACTCTCTCTACTTCGAATTAAATATAATGAACCCAAAGGTTTCGTTAGTAACCATATTCCCACTGTATAATATATTTATTTATATTTTGATTAAGTGTAAATCCCATTTCCGGATATATAACTTGAATAGTTACAAGGTTTACCATTCTGACGTCATACCGAAACATAGTTCCGTTATTGGATATAAATTTCCTTAATTTCAGACCAATGTAGATTTTGGCCAGGTACCTAATCTTTCCCTCACCCCCTCTCACTAGTCCATAGTCGCTTTCATATCCGGTTATATCTGGATTTGCCAAATTTCTATTTGCTTTGTAATTTCCGCGGCTAACGTTTTCGTTCTGATTGGAGGAATTCTCCTACCTCTGGCTTTTTCAGCGCAATGTTATTAGAATAATTGAAGACACACTAGTAGGAGCAGCTTGTGATTTTCTTGCCACATATTTTTCGGGAAGGTCTCAAATTTTCAAGGAAAACTAAGGTAACATTTAATGTAACTTAATATTTAAAGACTGACAATGATTTAGGAGCTGACAAACTTACATTTTTCGTGAAGTGAACTGTAAAAAATAAAGGAGAAATGGGAACCAGCTTTACAGACGCCATATTGCTCGTTATCCAAGCCAAAGCATAGACAGTTTATGAGAGTGATTGTCTGACCTTTTTAAAAAAAACTCAGTTACGGATTAGGGAAATTACGACCTGATTAGTGCATGTTGGTCGTGTATACAGTAAATGTGATTTATCATTATTTATTTCGTAATTGCATGTATGTAGTAGGTTTGATAGTACTGTAAATAATCATAATGGCAGCTTAAGTTAGTTCAAAAGGGCTCCTATCCCCTTTTCCAAATTGAACCAGTTTCTAGCGGGGGGAATGGGTTAGTTATTGTTCGTTTTAGGGCCTTTTCCCCTTTCAGGGGAAGGGTCCCTCCATAAACCTCGTTAAGGTGCCCCCAGGGCATCAATTTTTGGCAATCATTATGTAAACAATTGGTCAGGTCAATTAGACCTAGTGTTACCTTTCTCATTTTTGACCCCCTTTAAATTAAATAGAGCCGACTATATATATATCGACGAGGGAGTAATGTATTTTAAATCTAATGTGTTAGGTTATTTTCGTCAACGTGCATGTAACTAAATGGTGCATGTTTAGTTTAGTTAGTTGTCTTTATGTATAATACTAACAGTGGTGTATGTAGTTAGTAGGTTTGTGTGAGTGTGTGAATTTTCGATTTGGACAGTGTATAAATATGCTTTAATCTAGTACCATTTTTCTAACATAAATAAACCAGAGTAAATATTAAATTTCCGATTAATGAGTACAAGTATATATTTCAGTACACGGTAAATTATGCCTCCACTACAGCGCCATAGCGTCAGTTTTCGGTAGTCAATTGTTTGTTGACATTACGACATCGCATAACTTAGTGATCTAGATTGTTTGATTTTGGCCATTTATTCTCAAATTACTTCCCGTGGACATGGTTTTCGGTTCGGATGAGTATACCTTCGTATAAAATAGCATGAGATCTTACTGTGCTGAAAATTTCAGCTTGCTAGGTCCAGTAGTTAATGAATAATCCGCTGAAATAAAGAACACCTATTTTCTTAATAGAAGTAAAGTCCATATGCTGTTACTGTTCGTTTAAAAATGTAGTATTAAATTCTCTTTTCCCGTAGCTGTAGAAAATTCCATTGTTGCTTCAGTTTTATCAACAAATCAGAAATAGATTAATCGTTGACAATTTAACTTTCCGTAAATACATGTATGATTTTTTTTTTTTTAAACCTGCAAGGTAAATACAATTTGGGTGCTTCGAAATAAAGAGTACGTGGTTCGATGAATGTGATCGTGTGGTGGTTTGAGCGTGATAGATTGTGATAGTTATATATATATATTCATTACTGCGTAATGTAAATATGTGTATGGCCTGCGTGTAAAATGTACGAAATAGGGTGTTTATAAAATATTACTTCGTGTGGAAATTAGTAGATAATGAATGAATGTAATGATATGTTAATAATATGATATATAATATGAATGAAATGATGACCCCTATATTTAAATGGATAGGCCTAGTGAATTTTATATAGTGAAAACATGAATATGTTTACGAAGAAAAAAAAAAAAATCTCTCGCGTTTTGACTTCCACACCAGTGCATTCATCCAACCGAGTTTGCTACTTGGATAGTAAATTATAGTTGGGAATTGTGTGTTACTTTGCATTTATGTACCTCCTAATAACAGCCCCAGATCTTAAGCCTTTCAATAGATAGAGTAGCATCATGTGGGAATTACTTCTAAAGGTTGACAGAAATGATAATTAAGAAAACCAACTGCTATATCCTGTGATCATCGAAAAGTACAGGTTTCGGTCATTTGTACCTTTAACATTCATTGCCTCTCCGAGATTTTTTTTTTTTTTTTTGCTTACCTTATTTAGTTATTGTGCAGTGTTCATATAACTCAGTTTGGACTATCCGATTAAATTAACTGCTACTAAATTAATATTCATGGATAGCATACCCGGACGTCGACCCCTAGTCCCCTTAAGTATTTTTCATGTCTTTTCTTAGTTTAATTAGATGAGGGAAATTAACGACGTCCCAGACGGTGGCATGTCTGCGCTGGGTAGCCATCGGTGATGTTTCGGTAATTGAAATCACCGATTCAAAATTCAGTTTATTTATTTAATTTTTTTTTATTCTGGCAAACTCTAATTAGGGATATCTTAGCTATTACTCTAATTTCATTACTATTCTGGAATCTTCTAATTTCCAAGAGGTCGGATGATTTTTTTTTTCTTTTGAAATCCTAAATTAACGCCGTCTCTAACCTTCCGGAGGATTTCGGGGTCTGCAAGGGTGTTGACCGGATACGGTGAGTGGTGGGATTTCCCTAAAGCCTTTGTCTTTCCGAAAATCCCATTGTGGACACAGACTTGTCTCATCTTCGCAGACAGTTTTATCGGCTATTTATTTGGTAAGCCGAACCCTTTTTGGCATGTTAAGAATATTTTGGCTATGGATTTTGTTGAGAGCGAAATTCGATTTCTGTCTTTGTAGCGTTAGTTATTTCCCACTTAAGTCTTTGGCGCCACTATTTCTTCGTCTTCCTTCTTCTCTATCTCTCTCTGTCTTCATTACTTCGAGATTTTTTTTTTTTACTTTTTCAACCTTCCCCCCCCCCCTGGTTTCTGAAACTCATGAAAATGTACAATATTTCATATCACCTATTTCGATCGTATGTACTAACTGAGACATCGAGGGATGCAATTCGTGGAGGTATTGCAGCACATCTCAGGACCATTTTCGCGATATTCAATCCACCACGGGAGAAATTGACGGGAAGGTACACTATGCTTTTAGATTCCTAGAGACCTTTGTTATTCATTGATCATACAACTTATATCAAATGGATTACTGATTTCTGGTTTTTATTTCTATTGATTGGTCATATAGTGTGTATGTATTAGTAGTCTGGGCCCACTAGTTTCCAATAACATTGATTTTTTTTTATATATACATCTATATATGTGTTTACATAGTTTTAAAAGTTACGTGCCTGCTCAATTTGTTGCATTTTCCACTTCTTATGTCAACTTATTAAATAACACCAACATCTTTTTTTTTTCATATACGCGGATCTTTAGTAAATTGAAAATGATTATTGATTATCGGGTTTATACATATAAAATATAATGTTGCAACCTTATGAAGGAAAAAGGTGAATTTTGATAGTCAGGGTTTTGTTTTGTCTTTGAGCCAAATAAATATAAATATTTATAAAATATGAATACTTGTCGAATATGAAAGATTATGTAGAATTTAAACGTCGACGAAATACTACAATGGATATTAAAGTGAAATTTATTGTATTAAATAACATATATATATATATATGCGAGTATGTATGTAATGGGCTCGATATTTACCCTGGTCTCGTTAGGTTGCCATAGATTTTTGACACCCGGTATTAACCAACTATTTGTGATATATAGTATTACCGCGTAAATTGTCATAAATTACTTTTTTTGTGAGTTGTTATTAATTTCTGTAACTATTAAAGTGGAATATAATGTTAAATACTGCATGGGAATAAAACAAGTAGCGGGTCGTAAGATAAATAAGAATAACCCTAATCCTTACCCAAATTTACTTTGCGAGTGAAATTAGCAACCTACGAAACAGTGCGCCCCTCCAACGAATCTTTCCATTAGTGAACCATGAAACAAATCCTTCCCCTACGATCGGAAACCAAACTATTCAATATTTAGAATCTTTTGACTATAAGATCTATATTAGAAAAAAAAAATTAGTGATCTTAAATTCAACGAACTGAAATCTGTTTAATAAGTTAATGTGAATACCGGAATATGGTAATATGTTCCCAATATCTGTGACTGGATTTGATAAGTTTTCCTTAATATTGACAAACTTTGAAATTTTAGATCAAGTGTGTCGAGTGACAAAATGAAAAATATAAACATATATGTGATATGAAGCAATTAGTTGTTTATAGTTAAAACAAAACCAATTGAATACTCTCATGGACGCAAACCACAGTGCAAAAGAGAGTTGGAAAAAGGAGCTATTATCGATGTGAGAACAAAGACTCATAAAATCGTCGAAATGTCTCCTCTTGGGACAGAGACCTAATAAAATGCTATTAAAGTATTTTTTTTTTTTTAGAATGATTAACCAATTATATATATATATTTTTTTTTTTTAATTTATTTTTTTTTTCTTTCGTTTTCCGCAATGATATATATATATTCATTACACTGAATCCTAAATGTATTGATCTGTGAATCTCCTTATTTTTGTTTTTTTCATTTTTTTTTTTTTTTGTCAAATTCTCTTTCATGTAATTCAACTTTTTATATATATATAGGAAGAGAAATGTGTTATTTGATCTTGTTGCAAGTAGCGAATTTCTATGCATGTTAATGAAACATTCTTTCCATGTATTAAATTTTTCCATGTTATGTCCAACTAATTTTTCTTCTATTGAAATGTAATAAATGTATATAGTAATGTAGTTAGGTTAGTTTAATTTAACTAAATACAACCCGAAGTATACATTGTCCTGTATGAATGGGTGTGTGAGTGAAATGTAGGTTTAGTATTAAGTGCATCCATTATTTTGACATATATGTGTGATTTATTATAATTAATGGTAGTTATCAATTAAACTCATTGAATGTTAATACTAACTTAAGTTGGCTCTATGAAGGAAGTAAAAAGGACTGAAGTAGCCTGAACGAATGATCAGCATGGGAGAACTGTGAAAGTCAAAATCTTCTACGAATATGTGATACTCTGATTTTTTTTTCTTTCTGTGGTCGTTTCTAACATGCCATCAACTGCGTCGTTCTTTTTTCAAATATTGAATATTAGTCTAAAACTTCTGGAAATATTAAATAAACGGTAAAACTAAACTTTCTCATCTATCTCCGAGCTAGATTGGGATAATTCGGTAGTTGGGGTCAAATGGATCTAGATCGGGGATGTATGGGTTAACATGTGTCTACCTTTGATCACCCTGATACCAGACATTTACCCAATAGCTATTGGAAATGATCACCATTAGATAATTATTCACTTTCCTTTACCATATTCCTCAAAATATCCAGTAACAGTTTCCTCTTTATCACCTTCTTACTTTACCTCTTTCCTCTTCTATCTTCCTCTTCCTTTCTTCATCTTCTTCTTCTATTTTTAATAAAACTGAAAGGGGGGTCGTGACTGGGAATTCTATATGTAATAAACACGGTCATGTATTTATTTGATTTTATCTTCTTTAGAAGTCCGATAAAAAGTTTTCTCGTTTCGATCGAATCTAGTATGTTCAAAATTAAGAAACGGCTAATATATTCCAACGTAATTAGACATAAGCTGATAGCTTCATGAACATCCCCACCAGGGGTGAAGGGTTCCCACTTACGACTTATTCTTTTCTTCAAACAGTTTTAGACTGACAAGCAGTGACAGGATTCGTTGTTATGGCAACAGTGGTTGCTGTGGCAACGGCCCCCTTTTTCCAGTTTTACAGGCTCAAGATTTTTTGTACCTGCTATGTACAGGTTTGTTGCTTAGCTAGGACCTATCTGTGCAGCCGCAAATAGACGGAAATATTGCGTATCCCCTCTCATCACATCCAGGATAGATCATCGTCCGAGGCATTCTGCCATTATTGACAAGTCACTTGCCGCAACTGAGAAGCTTCCATACTTCACGATCTTTAGCTAACCTATCGTCTTTATGTACGATATTTCTGTTTGGATACCGTCCATAATTTGTAGCCTCCTTCGCCTCTTTCTCTCTGTCCTTCCTTCCACCATGCCTTCCAGCACATCCCTCATTATACAGTTCCCTCTTAGCCAATGTTCCAACTAGTTTCTCTTTTCAATAATATCAAAAACTGTTCTTTCCTCCCCCATCATTTCTAACACCACCTTGTTCGAAATCCGCTCGATCTAGCTAACGTATCTACTACCTAGCTCTACATTTGTCTTAATACATTTCGAAAGCTTCCAGTCGCTTTTTATCACTTTTGCGTGATGTCCATGTTTACGACCCATACAATACAATGCTCCATGGTTCTTTTTCTTAATTCTTTATTCTAGGTCCCACAAAATAGACTTTTCTTCTTCCTAAAGACTTCTTTCGCCATCCCTAATCTTGATTTTATTTAATGTTCGGAATTCATATCATCAATCAATAAAAATAATATCCAAGTATCTAAAACTACTTGTTATATTTACTTCTATATTTGACACCAATCGCTTCGTCCCAATCATAATCGTTTTTGGGTTTCTAACATTTATTTTCATCCCGTATTCTTCACAGCTCTTCCTTAAATTTTCTTATTGGTTTTCTTTTCAGATCCCGCAACAAACGCCATATCATCTGCAAACGATATGCAGCTAATCATTCTATCTCCTACGGAAATGACGTCTTCATTATGTAGGTTCATTTTGACTCTCTTCTAGATAAATATTAAATAATGTTGGCGATTGTGTCTTTGTCGAATTCTTCTTCCAATTACAGTCTCCACTGACATTTCCTCTTCGATTTTAACACTTACTTGTTTGTTCATATATAAGTTTCTTATGACTATCTTCCCATTCCAACTCAACCTTCTTTAGAACTTCTAAGAGTAATCCACAGTTCACGCGGTCAAAAGCCTTTTCTAAATCAATAAACACAACATTCGCCTCTTTCCCTTTTTCCATAAACCATTCAGTGATTACCCTTAATAATCCAATTGCATCTCTTGTGTCCTTACCTCTACTGAACCCGAACTGTTTCTCCCCAACTTTTTTGTTTGTTCTTCCATACAATCTTCTGTTCAGTATTCCAAGCCAAATTTTTGCTGTGTGCGATATGAGACTAATAGTTCTATAATCCTCAAATCTCTCTGGGTTCGAAACAGGAGAGTGTAGGATACAGAAAATCACAATTGTGTGCTTTTATAAACATCGGATTACGGACGGAGACTATGTCGTTGATAAAATCTGCACAACACGGTAGAGACCTGCACGGGCCCGAAAAGTTTTGGAGACTTTCGGCCCTAGCCCGGCCCGGCCCGAGAAGGTTTTTAAAATTCTTGCCCCAAGCCCGGCCCGGGCCCGGGCCCGATAAATTTAAAAGTTTCATTTTGTAACATTTTTCACGGGCACACTTCTTCAACATTTGCCTTTATTCTAATTATCGTTTAACGAAAGTCAATAATTATTAAAGAATTGCAATTAATCGGCCCCAGCCTGGCCCGACCTAAAGAGAAATCAGTGCCGGCCCGCCCAAGCCAGGCCCAGCCCTAAGAAATAACAGAGTCGGCCCGCCCAAGCCCGGCCCGTGCAGGTCTCTACAACCCAAATTCTCAGGATTTTATTTCGCCTGCCGATGAGGCAGGAGTAGTGCAAGGAAAATCGACTGTAACCAGAATTTACGTATTTTCATTCTAAATGAGCTCGATTTTTCTCACCGTGTAGAAGGGGAAAAAGGGGTTGCAATTGATGTTCATTTCTCGAATATTTTAAGGTAGGAGACATAAAAATTGATATTTGAAATTTTCATTTAACTAATTAAACATGTTTCAGAGAGACCGCAGATAGACTGTTCAGTTCTGGCGCGTGGGGTCCCTGGTTCGGTCCAGCTCCTACCAAGTGGACTATATGATGGACAAACTACATCCGCGTAGGTTCTGCCGTGATTCTTCAGTTTCCTCTCACTTTCATCATTCAATCATTATCAGTCATCATTACCATATCCTGTCAAAAGGGAACAAAATGGGTTGAAGGTAGTTTACTAAGATGCCCTACGATGTGTTCTAATTTAGTGCGAGATAGATAGGAAAGGAGAAACGAAAAATATTGTTGACAGCAATACGTGGGGCATATGCTGGATGAAAATATTTACCAAATATAATTATTCAATAAATTTACATTTCAAAACAGAGGGCAAAATAAAGATATATGTTTGTAGAGTTACTGTTAGTGATTCTATCAAATCTAAAGCTGGTATTGTGTGTTTCTTTAGAGTTTCATACCACTGTTCAGTGCCGAAGTAGTTTGGGACCTGAAATTGTTGCGTTAACTTACGGAACGGTTGCAAATGCTCAGGGAACAAATGAAAATCTGATCTTCTGGAAATGAGAACGTATTATTTTTAGTCATCATAAAGTGGTACCTTGCTCAGTAGAAACGAACGAAGTACATTTCCTAAATGGAGGACTTACCACTCCGTTAGTATTTACCGAATTATATCAAAACCCGCAAGTCTTAAGTCTAAAAAGAGATACATACCATGTTAATGAGAGTTGGACTGTAGTCTTTCAAATAAAGTTGTGGATAAGTATGAAAATTTACATAAAATGATCAAGTTCGTCTGTCTACTTGTTGACAGTTATCAAAGGAAAGGCAGTAAAAGGCAATAAGAAGTAGGCTTTTGTAATCGATTCATCGTTCCAATTAGTTCAATCTTGTCTATTATCCCTTCATTCAACCTGAAATTGTACAAATAAGTCATTTTTGGTTAGCGCATTTAGAAGGAAATTTCATAGATTACGGTTACAGGCGGCTTTCCAGGCAATGCTTCTGCCAATGCAGGAGAACTGCAATCTGAGTTCTCTTACACCGAGGGAAAAGTCGAGCGAATTTAGAAGGAAAATACCAATCTGTATTGTAAAGCAGTTTTTTTTTGTAATACGTTGGAGCCAAGTCAACCTAGATATTGTATGCATACTCCGTATTGCTTGCTTTTGTACATACTCGTACAGATTTTCTAGGTGCTGTTATGTATTCACTTCGTTTCCATGTATATTTATTTCCAGCCAAGAAGGAAAACCTAAATCGTACACAAGACTGGGACTATGTAGTGTTCGAACACAAGTAGATAATGTTTATCAACGTGCTTACAAACGATTTTCTGTATCTTGCACGTATCGATAGGGAACAAACGTGGCTTCCGTCAATTTGCAGATGTACAGGTTGGTCTTGCTTAAGCAACATACCTGTACGTAGCCTAATATAGAAAAACTTGTATATGATACAGAATCCTGCTAAATTTTCCCTCTTCAGGTATGTTGTGGCCCTGTGTAGCGTAGTCACTAACTCAATCGTCTTTGGTGCGAGTGGTCCCGGTTTCGATTTCCGGTTGAGACATTCGGTCGAAAAAGTGTACAAGCTTTTTCAGGCTAGCCATTCTCAGGAGGTTTTTCCGGATTTTCCTCGTTCATACAAAAGCCTACTTCTATAGACGTCATTAGCCATACATGATGGACTAACATGGCTATAGATGCCGAAAGCCCAGAAATCTAATTCCTAATTCCCATATCTATCTACTAAAACCAAAGGGAACAAACATTTAAAATTACTTGCGGTTTCAATACTGATCCCGTGGTACAAACCCAATAAGATATAGTGAAAAATGGAACTATGATATGAATTCAACGTCCTAAGAAATATGTTTCATCCAGACTTTCAGTCGGTTTGTTCAAATCGTGAATTATGGCTATCTATGATTTCTATTTTCAACCATAGCGCAACAACGGAAATAAATAGCGGGAAACAGTTTTTTTTTCTTTCTTTTAAATAAGGATGCAACACCACAAGATTACATTTCATCTGCAGCTTTATTTCCCATTTGCAACCGAAAGTGGTAGAAACTTTCCATCAATTCTAGTTGGAATAGGGTGGCCCAAAAGTATGTATACAATACAGTCCTGATAAGCTCATTGCAATTTATATAATTTCTTATTGTTATCCATCAGGTAGGCTTATTTCTTTATTATTTGTTCTTAGTGTGTTTCTACTTACATCTTAAGCTCGGACTAGTCAAAGCAAATAAACTCAGAAACTGGAATGTTATACTTGATCAATGCTGGGGTGTATACCTACTTTTGGACCACCCGGTTTGGGTACAAAACCTCGCGGCCAGAACCTCGCGGCGACAACCTCGCGGACCAAAACCTCGCCTGGCCAAAACCTCGCCTCCCAAAACCTCGCGGCCCAAAATCTCGCCAGGCCGAAACCTCGCCTGGCCAAAACCTCGCCGCCCAAAACGTCGCGGGACAAAATCTCGCGGGGCGAAAACCTCGCCTGGCCAAAACCTCGCGGGCCAAAATCTCGCCGGGCCAAAACCTCGCGCCCCAAAATATCGCCATACCCAGAATCTCGCCTGACCAAAATGTAAATGTTCCAACAGATGATAAGAATGACGGTATAAAAGACGCTGTTTCAGAAGAAGTATCACGGGTATTTGACCAAGTCCCGCGATACCATGTGAAAATTCTATTTCTGTATTAGAGGATTTCAATGTGAAGGTAGGGCGACAGGATGTTTTTAAACTGGTTATAGGGAAAGAAAGTCTGCATAAGGAAAGTAATGACAACTAACGAGGTTAGTTTCGTGAACTTTGGAACATCCAAAAACTTACAATTTTAACAAAAATCTAATAATATTTATGAAAATATGAAACAATATATGAGTTTTTACGACGTCCCTTGATTATGTCCTATAGGTTAAAGGAGACGTAGATGACCAGGATGAAGGAAATGATCGAATAAAGAAAGTGGGAGGAAACGGGAATAACCCGAGAAAGCCCACGCACACGATGTTTTGTATATTATTATTATTATTATTATTATTATTATTATTATTATTATTATTATTATTATTATTATTTGTAACGTGGAATTGCATATTAGGAAACACATTGGGTAAATTTTAAAGAAAAGTTTCATTCGCGGCGAGGTTTTGGCACGGCGAGATTTTGGGCGGCGAGGTTTTGGCCCGGCGAGATTTTGTCCCGCGAGGTTTTGGGCGGCGAGGTTTTGGCCACCCGAGGTTTTGGGCGGCGAGGTTTTGGCCCGGCGAGATTTTGTCCCGCGAGGTTTTGGCCACGCGAGGTTTTGGCTCGGCGAGATTTTGTCCCGCGAGGTTTTGGGCGGCGAGGTTTTGGCCCGGCGAGATTTTGTCCCGCGAGGTTTTGGCCGGCGAGATTTTGGGCGGCGATGTTTCGGCCGCGAGATTTTGTCCGTATACCGGACCACCCTATACTGATTTTCATAGAGTGAAAACAGTAAATAGATGATGACAAACGGTATTTTTTTTGGCATGGATCGAGAATCTAAGTATAGATAGTTTTTATTTCCCCACTAATAACGGAAGTAGTAAAAACCAGGTTCGTATCAAGGGTGTTTAAGGGGAGCCGGCCTCTTCTAAATTTTTACTTCCCCCCTAAAATTTTCACGGTAGGCTCTTTCAAATGAACTATAATATAGTGATGAACTATAATATGGTTGGATCGCCCACCCCTAACTTCTACTGCCCCCTTCTCTACATTTTTGGGCAATCTACAGGCCTGGTAAAAACTAGTACCCTTTCGGTTTAAAAATTAATTCCTGTGCAGTAATAAAAGATACTGATAAACTGTTTTCGGTGTGGATTCATCGTCCAAAGAACAGATTACATCTCTGATTTTATCTTTTTACTAGTCATTGACCTACTATTTCCACTTTCAGTAACGAATTTGTATAGTTTGCAGGTCTACCATTCTTTAATAATATTGTTTAAAATCAAAGTTTAATTGGAGCATTTTCATAAAGTTCGGGATAAATTTTACCTTTCAGCTATACTAATTTTAACACAAGGAAACAGACTCTATTCGGAAGCTTAAGAAACAAGCTTACGTTATGTTCCATGGAACTCGTATAATTGTTAGTGAACTAGTCGTTAAATGTTGTGTTTATGTTTGAAATACATGTGTGGGTTGCTTGTTATTGATGACCTTTACTTCAGCTTCAAGGAATAGAAGTAATTGCTTAGGCTGAAAACAACATTCCATGACAACTAGAACTTTATTTTTAATGAAATATACCTTGAAGCGATTCTTCAAAGTCAAGATAAATTAATTCCTTATCTTTTTTTCCGATTTCATCCAATCAATATACCCCATCGATTAGACCAGAGATAGCATGGCTCTATTAAAACTTGACCCATGACGCACTGACAGATGACTTTCCGTGACCTTCTCTCACCTACGACTCACCATGAACCATAGTCCACCGTGACCCACTCTGACCATCATCCACCAAAACACATCTTCATCAACTCTGACCCATGATCCACTTCCTTCTCTCTACTGACTAAAGAGTTTACACTTGTAATAAAACAAGGCTGTGAAATTATTAGTAACGGGAGTTTAATTTCTATGGTCAATCGCTCCAGCGCCGCTCTGTTACAATACTGGTGGATCTGATATTTACGACATAAAATGGTAAAGTGTTTGTCAAGGGCCATATTAGAATGAATTTCAATTTAACTATCATATATAATTATTTCTTTGTTGAATCATAGATACTTTCAGTAGTAAATAGAACAGAATTTGAAAGTCTCAAATCAAGGTAAGATAGGCCAACATAAAGGGAAGAAAAAAAATGTAAAATTCGACTGTGTCTCCAAAGTCAAAAGCCCTACTGCTATTATTATAATAACGAATATCAATATCCAAAAGCACCTGAAGTTCATTTTTCATTTAGATATAGGCATCTCAGGTAAGGAAAATAGATGCAATTGAAAAAGGAAGAAAAAAGCAGGTCTTGAAAATAAAACGTAGAAAATTCACCAAGACGCTGTCTACAATACATTAAGCACAATGGGTCGGTGGGTCATAGTAGGTCAGGTGAGTGGTGAATTGCAGTGTTTACGTCTGGTTGTAAAACGACCCACTCACAAATCTTGATCCGCTTGACCTACTGACCCACTCAATCTCTGGACTATTTAGGTATTTTACGCCCCTGGAGCCGAGAAAATTTTGTTACCATTCACCGTATTTGTTCCTATCCGGTACAGATCTAAATAATTAGAGTGTGTCCGCTTACATTGAGCAACCAGCAACGGGATGAGGCGTACATACCAAATGCAAGGTTTGGCTGGCGGCCAACAAGCTACACCCTTAACCTATTAGCACCAGTAGCACTGTACATAGAAACAGAGCTCATGCGATGGTAACCCCATGCCGTAAGAGTCGCTGAAAACCAGTGGGCCACTGCAGGGAAATGGTCGATTCGTCGCCATAGCGACGTATCGAAGAGTATCGCCAGTGGGCCGCTGGCGGCGGAGTTCCGACAAATCGGATAGAGATATGAAGCAGCGGCATAGTGACGGTGCCACGACGTGACAGCGTGTACTTCGTTGCAGTCCGCGCTTCTTCGATTCGCCGAGGAAGGAACGCGTCAACATCGCCGCGTGCATGCGGAAGGAGCACTTCATTTGTTGTTTACATACGGGTCTCAAGTGTGGCGGGTAAGTGGCAAGATGTGCAAATTATTTTCTTGTATTATATTTAAGGAAGAAGATACATTAGCTACTATACCAAACTGTTGGATAACTGAACACGAAGGAAAAGAAATTGCAAGATGGCCACCATATGCTGGAACAAAACGACAAAGACATATTATATTCCATGAAGAACCAGATGAGAGAACATGGGATACCTACGAAGTGGCAGTAAAATACACTGATGGTAAGATTTTAAAATTTACTTGCTATACTCGCTGGAGCAAATCGATGAAAATTGTATACTTTGCGTAGAATAGGGTTTAGAAATGTACTAAATTGTTTGCAACGTACTAGTAAGACAAAAAAAAAAAAAAGTTATAGCCTCGAAATAAAAATATGCACATACTTCCTGTATATTGTGAATCAAATAAAGGCGAAGGGTGTAGATGCCCGACCCCCATATAGGCTACATACTATTGGCTTTAGGTAGGTAAATTTTAAAAAGCTATATGATATAAAGCTATATTTTACAAATGATAAAATGAACTCCTTTATGGTGTAAAGATCATTACCGTAACACATTTAGGCCCTTGTACTTCGAAAACTAATAGAATTCGTACTAGTGCATATATGAGGTCAGTTTATTTTACACCCTTGTCAAATAAAAGTTAGTTAAAGCTGTTCTAGAACGCAGACCACTCACAAACTCATGAAAAGGTTATAATTGTGGTTCGCTTGTTTTACGCAGGAGCGTTGACCAATTGGACCTGTGTCTTCCTGTATGCAAGGTCTATGAGAGTTCCAAAAAAGGTGCTAAACCAAGTGAAACGTGAGTCAAAGGAGAGGATGGAGAGTGTATTGCTCTCCTGTTGCAGCAACCCTTAAAGGGAAGGGCATTACTCGAGCAGACGCCTCTATCAAATTTTCACACATTTATTGCATTTTCCGATTTCTTCTTGCAGAGCATGCACTAAATGAGGAGCTAATGCATAAACCACGAACAAACTTGTGCTAGGTGGCCACTAAAAGCAGGAATGCCATCTAACCGAGTCAGTGCAGGAGCGCAGCAGGGTGGCCCGATGGGTACGTCTGCAGGGAGCAGGCGCATCAGCGACGGGGGGCATACGCATAAACAAGAATGGAAAAATACATAAAATGTCCGCAATAATTTTCACCTTCAAAAACACTTAAATAATCGAAATAGCTCTTACTTTCAAAACGGCTTCACTGGTTTCCAGGGTACAAATGGCCCCCTGCGAGGAGAAATTCGTCTGTTTTGAATTTTTTCGTCTTTTCCACACTTTGCATAGTTGATTTTACGTTTCAACATACCATAAAGCTGCAAAAACTTTATAACATGGTGCTGTTTTTCACACAAGTCTTTGTAATAAAATAGTATGTTTGCATTATATTCATCGCAAATGACCATTGCTAACACGAACAGAACATTCCCGCCGTTTATTTCCACCTTTTTCGCATTCTTGTATTTTTCCGCTTCAGTAAATAGTTACACTTAGAAAACGTTCACTCCCATTCAAAATGTATCTCAATATGATATCTAATGGCAGAAATTACTTATATTCACACTCTACTTCGTTTACGAAAAGTGTTTGGCATCGTATTTTACCTATAAATTTTGTTTTTGGTAGAGCCGTCTACTCGAGTGAACCCAGGGAATGTTCTACATTACTGGTCCGCAACACCGTCACAAAATTGCAGTCCATGCAGTCTTCGTTGAAACTGCTTAAATTTCCCTTTTGGACCTGTAATTTCTACTGTTTTGTTTTGAGTTCTTTTTTTCTTTCTTTCTTTCTTCTTGGAACTCTTAATTTTGAATTTCAACATAATGGTGAGCTGCCACAATGTTGTATCTTTATTAATAACCGATATATTTAAAAAAAAAAATACGTTAGCGCCATTTCCTTAACTTATGTCCGGAGACAGGTAAAATCCTCGGATCATTCTGTAAGAATTGTAGCTTGAAAACAGTTAAAATTAGGTTCGTTTGCTTTAGTAATCGTAAAATACAGTTTCTTATAATGCGAAATATGGGATTTATTACTTAAAACTGCAAAGACTGTTAAAAAGTATAGGTGATGGTAAACGCTGACACTAAGCTGCAAACTTAACGTTCAAAAAATTATATCTTATTTGTTAATAAAGGTACAAAATAGTGGCAACTCACACGTTATGTGGAGGGTGCAAATTAAGATTTCCAAGTAAAAAAAAAAACTCAAAATAGTAAAAATTACAGGTCCAAAAGGTCCCCTTGAAACTCTCAGAGCCCTGGTAAAACTCTAGAAGAACTCCTCTAGTTCTACCATGAAGAAAATGCATGAAATACCATATTTTCAAAATGTAGGTTCCTTTCCATTACCATCAGGTTTAAAAATTAGGGTTCAGTTTACCAGACGGTCTACTAAATAGAAAATTTGGTAGAAATTTAATTACACTTGCATATATACACAGATAGGAACTCATTCGGACACGAGTGCAGATTTTGTTTAGCCATGAAAATGTTATCAGACAAGAATGATTTTTATATTACTGGATTGGCCTTGAAAAGTGCAATTCACAGCAGTCAATACCGGACAGCAATTGTCCGGAATACAGACATGCGTATCGGGCTAATAATATATATATATATATATATATATATATATATATATTGTCAGCAGGCAACAGTGTCCAGATGATGAATATTAATTTTCAACATACGTTATGTATACATCAGTGGATGTATTGTAAAGTGGGTTTCCTCGTAGTCTGATACTTAGCGCGATTGCCTTCAGTGCACGTGGTCGCGAGTTGGATTCCCGCTGGGAGCTCACCGTAAATGGTGGTTCGAAACCCACTTTAAACTGTAGGTTCACGTATTATATGACTCTCGCTGCGAAAAAGGGACGTTAAACTCATACCAATTTTAATTTGATTGTGAAGCGTAATGCCCATCACAATTGCGTCTGGACATGTCCGGACTACCATGTCCGTGATAGGATCTAAATTCCGACAAGAATGCAACATTTTGATTTACACATGACACGGTGAACTCGCCAGTAGTCAGCCATGGTTTTCCAGGAGTGAGTGCAATCAATTTTATTCTTCACAGGGAATTCATTAATCTGTATATTGTTATTTCTGATCCTCATGTGGGTATTCCGGAGACTTGCTGTCCGGATTTCGCTGCTATGAATTGCGTTTGTCAAAGCTGAAATAATTCTTATCTGACAACATTTTTACGGATAAATCCAAAATCTGCACACGTGTTACGATGAGAACTTGTTTCGGACATGGTTGCCCGTACACGTCCGGGAGTGAGCGCAATGAATTTTATTCTTCACGAGGAATTCACTAATATGTATATTGTTATGGCCGATCCTATTTTCAGCATAAAATCTATGGCACTTGTTTTTTTTCGTCAACAGGCTGCAACACTTTTCTTGTAAGACAAATTCGGGGCTTGGAAATAACGTCTGAATTGTCTGCCCATCCAATACTACAGAATTTTTTCGGAAACACAGAAGACCTTGTAGAGAATCACTGTAAATTGGCTCTGAATGAAATGACAATGCACTCAACATTTTAAAATGCATTTCATAAAATGTAACCAATAGAATAAGGTTTCGTACTTTTAGAAATTGAAATTATACAGTAAATATAAATTGCATTGAACTAATAACATTGTATCATTTCAATTGCTGCTATTTTTGAACTATATAAATACACAGGAAGATTTATAAAACAGCCCAAATTGATTTCTTGCAGAGGACTACCTGAAAGTAAGATCCAAAGAGGAACTTTGCTCTTATACCTCAGATATAGCAACAACAGCGGATGAAGAGCCAGGGCCCCAACGTAGATCGAAAAGAAAAACCGTTAAGCGGCGCATATATTGTGAAGATGAATCAGAAGAATCAAATGAATCGGATCATGCTTGTGGAGCAGTTAACAGAGAACTTGCAAGTGATGACACAGAAATAGTACCAGCTCCAAATGTGTTTAAAGTTGCTACAGGTTGGTTCAACTGATTCTTTTATATTGTGTGCTTGCTGGTTTCGACTTTCATTTTTCAGTCTATGTTTTATGACAAAATTATAGCAACATTTAATACAATATTTATTCAGTCACGGTCCAGTATAACTATGAGTTATAGTACTTTCCAGCGGTCCTAAGATAACTAGCACCTAACACTGACGTCAAGAGTGGAAGCTTTGTGGCGGTAAAGAGAGTCGACTCCGTGGCGCAGTTGGCATATAAGCCCAAAGGTTCCGTTTCGATCCATTGTCTGGTAAAATAATTTTCATATTTTTAAGGCCATATTTAGATGAGTACTGGACATCATTTTTATTTCTGTCTTTTGAATTGCATCGTTAGTTCATAACTGCATGGTTGAGATGCAAAAGGAAAATATTCTATATGAATCTGGTTTTGAAATAAAATTATCTCCTCTAAACCGTTTTATGGCTAAACTTAACTTTACTGTTCAACAATGAATGTGGTTGCTTATAAACTATTCAATCTACGAAATATTAGCAGACAGCAAATTCGTCATAAATTAGTGTAGTGTGACCACAAAACTTTTCTTTTTAGCGATGATGATATAATGATCTGCCCGGAGGCAGGTCTGAGCAAGACGAACCTATGCTTGTTTGTCATTGCCTTCAATGCGATGATGACGTCCTACGGACGGGACCTGTGGTTTAACATGGGATTCAAACAACGAGGATGATCAGCACATTCTGGAAAATCGGGAAGAAATTTTCTGTGGATACTGACTTGTATCTTCACTGGGAATCGAACCCAAGACCCTTCATTATAAGGCGACGAGTGTTTCCACTCATTCATCGGGAACACTTTATTTTTAGTATTTTAAAAAGTTCAAATGGAATGAACTCATTTTACATCTCACCCATTCAATTGATATGGTGAAGGTTTGCGTAATACTTCGGCACAGAAAAGCAGACTGTGTTGTTTTCAGAAACACTGCGTTCAGTAATGTCATCGTGCTTCGAGGCCGGAGTCACGCGCACAACATGCAAGTATGATTTATATTTTATTCGAAAATATATTTGCTTGAAATTGTACTCTGGACCTCTACATATGAAATCCTTTACTTGCTGAAAAAAAAGGAATTTAACATTCCGACATTGTAAGTCAATGAATATCCTAATTCCAGTCAGGGTGATAGGTCGTTGAACTACAAACCATCCGAAAGCTCTACTCCGATTGAGGTGTGACTGGTCTGTAGTTCGAATTTGTTTTAATTGGGGGTCTTAGAGCAGAAAAAGATACATTGCATTTTTGAAAATATTGTTTAAAAATAGAATTTCATAGCTATAACAGCAAGTTAGTTACCTATGATGGAAAAATTGAGCAACCATACTTTGAAAAATGAGCATAAGTAACATTTAAATTTTACAGGAGACGCAAAGACTTAATATATTGAAAATGCATGCCGAAAGAGTTTTCAGCCTTTTTCTCAGTTGCTGTTCAACCGATATCCATCAAATTGGAAGAGTAGGCTTCTACGGCTATCTAGTCGTGCACTACACAATTTGAAACAGATCGCTTGAATACGGGCTAAAAAGTAGTTTGGATATTATGTCGGATTATCGAGATGCATTGTATTTCAACGAAAGTTCTACATTGTTCTACCTCCAGCAGATATGTCATATTTTTACAGTTTGTATATCAAGTCCGAAGCTATACACTCAAATAGAAAGAAAGTATTTTGGAAACTTTGTTAGTTATACTTTTTTTTTTTTGCAAAGTTGGTTCCATTTTTTAAAATTTATTTATTTATTCTTTCAGATTTTGGAGTGAGAACTTAAGATTCTTTTATATTCTACTTCTTAGACTCGGCGATAATAATTCTGTGAAAATTTTTAATTAATTTGGTGTGTGTTACTATGCAATTTATTGTTCTATGTTTCGGTATATGTTGTTTTGATTCGACATTTTGTATTTAGCAAAAAGCTATACAATTGTAATATGTTGGCTTAGATGAGGAGAGATTAACAGATATGAAAATTAGTGGACCGCGGTAGCAGCATTTGTGTCACTTTAAATTCTGGTGTCAGAACTTTTTTTTTTTTTTTAACAGGTTCTCGCTGTAATGCTGTGGCTTCAAGCTCCACTCGCGTCAACAGTCATGATCAGAATACTCCAAGTAGCGAAGGTGATACAACACCGAGTGTTAAAAGCAGTCACACATCCGGTGCACTTTCACCAGGAGAATCAGGTATGAAAGATTATTTATTTTTGTGTTCCTAGCACTTTTGCTAAATGTTAACTTCCTTCCAACTATTGTGTTCTCTCAATTTAAATTAACAGAGCTCAAAATTTCCTCTAAGTTGGTCATCATAATTGCGCTCCTTCTACCGGAGCTTCTCATTTGTTTAGAATTTCATATTTGCTGCCCAGGCTCCCATAATCTACCATGGTTGGTCGGAAGAGGTTCAGTGGTATGCATATCAAACCCTGCCGCATAGATAATATGCTCAATGGAATTGAAGTGTAAACCTTATCCACATTGTCAAATACTGATTTTTAAGTTTGCAGTTTAGTAAATCAAAGGCGCATCTTTATATATTGGATACCTGATTTACTCGAAACCGTATCGGGCATTTATGTTGAAATGTTTGTATATACTTGTTAAGCCAAATTTTAATTTTTTAATGCGTTGCGGTATTTGGTTCTCGTACTGATGGAACACCTGCAGAGATGAGAGCTCTCAAAATGATATCATTCACGTTCGAGTGCTGTGATTGTCTACCTGCGCTGCTTTTGCATGATAATCCATGCAATTCTCTCTTATCTACGAGAGCATTACAGGCAGAACAACGGTGCACGACAAATTAGTTAATAACTATATTCGCTAAATTAATACCTCATAACTTTTAGCTGTGAACGGCTTGATTCCAAGCGTCAGGAGTGCTTCAAAATGAGCGTTAGCGGGGTCCAAAACACAAATACGTTCCGAACTCGAAGAGTATAAATTTTGGAAAAAAGTTCAAGACTACAAATTTTCTCCAGCAAAAGTTCTTCCTAGAAAAAGTCTCAAAATTTCAAAATTTGGGGAAATTTGAATTTTGGAATGTTTCTTTTTTGCTAATCAAGTCAACAATAGGGAATCTATTTAAAAATCCGCAAGTCGCTACCACTTCTAGAAAAAGGTGCAGCGATTTTGGTCAAAATTTCAACCCCCCTCCTTCCCACACCTATGGTTCGAATAAACCCATTGACAATTAACGGAAAGTTTGTGCCTATTTTTTTTATTTTTATATATTTATTTATTTCAATGTTAAAGATCTTAACAAAATTACTCCAGTTGTCTTGACCACAAAGTCGTGATATATATATATATATATAAACTTTTTTTTAACTAAGAACTGTTTTGAGGTCTAGAGAGCGTGAAATGAAAAGTCATGAAGAGACTTTTCCGAAGTCGTAACATGGTTAGGAATGTATAAGGTAGTATTTCTTTCGAAATCTACCTAAAACACGGTGAAGTTTTATACAGTCGTTTGTACCTTCTCAGTGGTTTTCCTTTCCTGAAAACTTTTTGAATATTTCCTTTTTGGTTTCAGTTTACCTGAAGAAAATACTTCAAAGCTTAGAGGTTCTTAGAAAAGTCTGTGAATCCAATAATACACAATTACTAAAACTAACTGCACAAACTCATACCGTGAGTCCTACCTTTGCTGAATGGAACATTTTACCGTGTAAAACTGTGGAAGATTTACAATCTGTAGAATCACAATGTGAGGATGAAAACAAACGGAACGATTTGGTGAGTGATTATACAGTTTTTCTTTTTAATAATGTGCATATTCAGTTTGCAATTATCCTTATTCTCATCTAGTGCGTACCATACATGCACGAAGCACCGGATTTTTTTGCCTAGAGGGCCACTGAACGTATTACGCATAAAGCCAACTTGTGATTACATTAAAAAAAAAAAAACTTTCTGCTCTTTGACATAGTCATCATCGGTTATCTATTTAAGAAAGATACATAGGAAAAGCGTTAATGAATGGTTAAAACACGCTGGAGAGGAAAAATTACTTAGAGATTTAATCCACTTGAGATCACCACAGTATAATATCCTTAATTCTCTTCGTGTTTTTTATACCTTCAGCGTGGTTTTAAAACGTACGAAGTCGTTTTACTTATATATCCGTTTTCAACAGATGATGACAATGGCAAACAGCCGAAAGTGCTTTTCTTTAGTTTTTACATTGCTATCAGTAGTTACCTTTATATTTTTATTTAATACGTAGTACGTCAATGATACCGTAAGCGAAAACTCCGGTGCTCCGTGCATGTATTGCAGGCACTAGATAATTTTTTTTTTAAATTTTATTTTTTATCTCTTTTTTTTAACATTGAGGTGAGTAATGATTGGTATATTATCACCCGCTCTGAGTTGGAGTGTTACGTATTGTTTTCGAATTCTAACATTTTTTTCCAGTAGCACCCGTTCCATTATACGCGCGTAAATATAATATACTTTCTATTTTATTTCGCAATATTCAGGATGCAACATGTAGTTACAACAATAGTTTCGGATTCAGTTATTTCTTTGCATGTTAGGTGTTTAATATTTTAGGTGGAGTTTTAAAAATCTGCTTATTGCAGAGATCCTCATGTCAGAAATTCCGAAGAATTTCTATATATTTTCTCCGATCATGACCCCCCTGGCACTAACTTACCCTCAGTTCAAATGTATATAGATAGAGGCTATATAACGATTCTTGTGAACGCTTTAGCTGCCGTAATTTTTAACGAATTTAAACTAAACACAAGAATTGATTGTATTAATAGGTCGGATGAGTTCGTTATCCAGAATGATCGGATGAAAAATTTCAAAATGGCGGCCCATTCGAACTTTTAAAAATTTCAAAATATCTACAGCTATGAACCGATTGGCACCAAATTTGATCAAAATGTTGATGATTACAATATATTAGTTGTATGTGAAAATCAGAACGATCCGTTAGATAATTTCGAAATGACGGCTCTTTATAAAATCTACCTGTCCTTAGCGGCCCTGGGCCAAAAGACGTATTATTTTATGTATATATTAATTTTTTTTTAACGAAGTAAGCACCGCAGTTATTAGCTCCCTCCAGAATTTGTTTAGAAACAGGTACGAAATTTCTAGCGTTGCACTTGCGTAGCTGATTCCACTGTAAGAAGTACACATTCCTCAAATACGAAACTTCATTAATATTTTTGTTCCAGATTTTTGCAAGTAAAAAGTCATTATTTGCATATCTCGTTTATAGTTAAAACTTTTTTTTTTTTTTTTTTTTTGCGTTTGCACAGTCTATTTAGTTATTAAGGATTTGGAATTGATACATTAAGTCCTCAATGAGTCTTCCTTGTTCTAGGATTAAAAAAATTAATGTGTTTCTCGGCTACTTTCTGAGTAAATTTGTGTTTATAACCTTTCTCTAACATAAGTCAGAAAGTTCAGAAAGTTGATCTGTACCTTACCAGTTTGAATACTTACACAAAAATGTTGTTCGCTTGTGTTTCAGATTCGGTTGCTGACCGCAGTGGGTGGAGAAAATGTGGAACAGTGTGCAAGAAATGCTCTGAGGAAATTGATGACAGACGAAGCAGCTCTGAGAGTTAACATAACTGGCAGTAACGCCAAGTTTTCCTTTGGAAAATCTTTGTTGGCTGAAATTCTTCGAGGTAAGCAAAAAAAAAAAAAAAAAAGTCTTAAACTATTGTCACATTTTAGTATTAATTACGTCTTGTGTCTGTTAGCAGGTCCTACTGTTGATGGAAGGTAAAAAAGAGATTTTTAACTAGCTTCTGCTCCCTGTAGAGGGGTAAAACTATAGAAAAACGAGCATTTTTATTAATAACTACTTTAATGGATTGTTTTCTGTTATAAGAGCCTTATAAATGTGCAAATATAAATTGAAGATTCCGGGATATTGGTTGGGAAGGGGGGGGGGATCGGACAAGATGAAGGCAGAAAATGAAAGGGAGTTGCTCGAACAATGAATTTTGATGAATCTGAACGACACTTTCAAAGGTTTATCGCGAGGTCTACTTTTCGAAGAACCTTAATACTAGTAATAGTAACTCGTGTAACGGAATGAGCTTAGAAGCCTGCTTCAATGCCAGCTGTTAGCAACTATAAGGTCAACACTGCGTGTCACTGTCTGATGGCAAGCGAGCTTACCCATGATAGTGTTTACAGTCGGGGAAAAATGGGAATTCTCTGAATATACAAGAAAGTTCGGGAGAATGGTTTATTACTGGTTTAGGCCATGAAAAATTACTTTTTGATGTTGAATGAAGAGTTAGTGGTTGGCAATATATAAATTATTTTCAGAAAAGGTGCATTGCATTTCCTAACACAATACCTGTAGATTGGTACCAATTCTCTTTCTTGTACGTTGTGTTTTCGGATACCCTTTATTAGAATACATGGATGAAAGTTTGTTTGTGTGTTTTCACATAAGACATAAAATAACTACTATAAAGGTTCTTCGAACAGTAGACCTCATGATAAACCTCTTATGATATAAAAAAAAATCCATTTAAATCGTTTTTATTATTTTTTCTTTTTTCCGCATGTTTGCCCATAGTTTCTTTTTTTTTTTTACCCTCTTCTCCTTGTCCGATTTTCTTCTCCAACGAACTTGTACCTAACATAGTTTTGTGAGCATTGATGAAAATATCCTGCAGTATTTTCGAGATTTTACTTTAGCATTAGTTTCCTTTCAGGGACATTTTCGAGGAGAAAAATAGTAATTGGTTTCTCTAGTTCAAGAAGTACAGCACGGGTAAAAGCATTAAAAGAGCTTTGAAATATGCTTCATCTTCCTATTGTACCTATATTAAATCTCTCCTTGATAGTCATCGGTAAGTTCTTTGGACCACTTTTAGCCAATTGCATTTCTGGTGTTATTTTGTCTGAAAAGCTCACTGGAAAGAGAACGAAAATAAAAATGAATACTAGAAAGTGATCATCTTTTACTGTTAGTTAGTTAATACTAATATTTTACAGTGCGCCATTTTTGCTCCACTTTTGTACTTCTAAATTAAATTCTCTGCATTTTCCAGATGTTGTCGCCGCAAACTTCCCAGGATATAATGTCACAACACACCGAATTATACACATTACCCAAAGGTGGTTAAAAGGTGCGGTGGACAGGAACGGAGGAAGAGAAAGAAGACGTCAGGTATACTTAAGCAGTATATTTTCTAACTCTTTAGGCTGTAAAACCTGCATAGCTCAGCGCAGTAAAATTAGTTACTGGCCTAGTATTTTTAAAACTAGTAACATTTTTAATATTTTATTCACCGTTTGGCTCTAAGCTTAGAGTGGTTGTTCACGCTGCATTACATTTAAGCTCTCTGTTCAAATGTTTGTATATAGGAAAAGAGTACTTACGAATATACACACGAAGATATTGGAGCAAGCTTTCGGTATAAGAAACCAGAGTCATGCAGAAGAAAACCCTTAGGACGTAGAGCCTCAGTTGAGAAGTTCCTTGTACTCTCACCGGGAATGGAACACATGTCGCTCGATTGGCAGTCGGTCACTTTACCAACTAGATTACATGTCAGCCCAAGGTCAGAAAACAGATATTATAAATTGCTTTATTATTATTTTTTTAAATAAAGAAGTTTTTTTGGGGAAGAATTTAAATGTTGGAAACTTAATTTTTCCTTTGCAAATTTACTGGCTTATAATGTCAATCTTTTTTTTTTTTTTTCAAAAACTGCCCTATTCAAAGAAAGAAAAAAAAAACAGCTTTTGGCACAAGGCCGCAAAGGATAGGTAGATTTCTTTCTAGCATGTATTTTATTGATGCGAGACCTATTGCACGGACTTCTCTTGATAGATTGAAATATACAAATACTGAGAAAAAATCTTCTTCCCTCGCGTCACAGTTTCCCGAGTGGAGAAACCTCGGTGGTCGTGTTTTTAGACGCGTTCGGTTGCTGTCCCCTGGCTGTGGGGCTGGTGGGTTCGATTCTCGCCTTGGGCTTGGGTGTTGCGTAGTGTCGTGGTTGTTCTTGTGGAATGTATTAAGCGGAAATCAGTAATCGGTAATCACAAATCAGTATATGTGGTATGAGTGTGTAAAAAAGGTTGGCGTGAATGTAAAAAAAAAAAAAAAAAAAAAAAAAAAAGTGGTCTTCGATCCTCGTTCACGGGAAGATGGCTTTTTCTTTTTTTATTTTGCTTCTTTGAACGGCCGCCATTTTGAAATTTTTTAACGGTTCGTTCTGATTTTCACACACATCTAGTATATTGTTAACCTCGACATTTTGTTCAAATATGGTGCAGATCGGTTCATAATTGTAAAAATTATGAATTTTTCGAAAGTTCAAATGGCCGCCGTTTTGAAATGTTCATCCGATCATTGTGGCTAACAAACTGTAGCCCTCTGTAGTTCAATGTATTGTTGGTGTTCGTGACCAATCATGCAGGATGTAGAAGAAAGATAGATTAACTCTGTATCTGTCATCACTATTTATATGTACTGGGATATTTTCCTAAGAATAACAAGACCCTTCATCTAATTTTAATTCGGTGTATAATAATAAATCACAGCCATATTCGATCCACTACTGGATGAGGCCTCTCCCCAGAGGGAGGAATTGGTTTACTGCTCCCACGCTGACCAGACGGGTTGGGAGAGGAGAGCCGAAGCTTTCACTGTGATCGTCACTATCTTCATTCATAACAGCTCCCCAATTGCGTTACGATGCTGGGTGGGCACCGTTCCAGACCCACGCCTTGGAAACCATCGCAGCGCCGGAAATGGAACCCGGGAACCCTAAGTCCGTAGTCAGCGACGCTAACCACTAGACCACCGGGACGGTCTCTCTCTCTCTTTCTCTCTCTGAGAGAAAAAGAGAGAGATTCTCACCATTCGGTTTATTTGATAATATATTTTTAGTAGTTTTACTGCTTAAGCACCAGGTTGTAATTGAAAACTAAAAATGTACTGTTTCCTGAGAAAATGGCTTCTAATCTTGCTAAATGTCTAAGTTTCTCAGAGCTTTACTTAGTTTCACCAAATCAGTGTTGAAACACTATCTTTACAAATGTTTTCTTAATACTACATTCTTAATCATTGCAGATGAAAAATAGCCTTTTCTGAAGTTCCCATGCACGATAGAACTGTACAAACCTCAGTCCTGTTCTTATATTACTAAAAGGTTGTAAAGCAATTTCAGAAATGTCCAACAAACATTTAATAATACTATTTTAGCCCTAACTACTTTCCAACGCTTAAAATTGTAACAATACATTTCTGATACAAAAATGACAATTTGATTGCGAAAATTAGACAAGTAAATTCAGCATTGCTAATAAAATTAACTTTTGCAGCACCTCCAGTAAAATCTTATGATTTAGCACCAGTGACACCATGATTTGAAAGGACACATGGTGTAACAAATGAGGGCACTTATCCAATTTGCCAACCCTTTTTAACATTATTTTTCATTTCTTCGTGATTGAGATTTTACAAGTGTTAGTTTTTATCCCGATGTGGACTCCCATCTTTCCGTATACGTATACGTCCGTGTAACGGCATTCTATCCTATTTGTTCTAGAGTCTGCAGCACTTGCTGCCAGTGCTGCTGGCTTAAGTGTGGGTTTCAAACTTGTTTGGATCAACTTTTATTCCCTTAGATGATTTAAAGAAAAAGTTCTAATACACAGAAATTACAAATAACTGGTCTTGCACGAAATTTGTTGCAAAACTATCCCTAATGAAATCTAGAGTTAATGTGTAATAGAAGCATTTATATTTCTTTTACAGAAAAAACTCCTATTGAGTACAGATGCCTAAAAGTCACCACCGTGTTTTATCTTCAACTGCATACAAAAGAATAAAGAGAGAGGTCAACCGACAGTTTGAAGATATAGAGGCAAATGTTGAACTCTCTAGGAATAATGAATCAGACAGTACCATTGTTTGTGACAAAGATGATTTTCATTCCGTACAAGAAAACAGCACGTGAAGTCAGTGTTAGTGACATCGAATTCAATGAATGTTGTGAATTCAATATTAGTGATGTTGAAAATAGTGCACAAAGTGACATTACACATGGTGACAACGAGGATAACATTAACAATTCTATGTCTGGTATAAATGTAGAAAATGGTCATCTAAGCGTTGAGTTGCGGTTGTGGGTACAGAAGCATAATATAACTAGCAGAGCAGTGACTGCTTTGCTTCGTGTTTTGCGAGTGTATGGTCATTCTGATTTACCCTCACATTCAGAAACACTTATGAAAACAAGAACAATTACGGTAGAGCCTAAACAAATTGCAGGGGGGTTATATTTTCATTGTGGATTAAGGTGTTGTCATCATTGCGTAACGCACAAAAAAATAGCTTAATTGTACTGAAATACTATAGTGGATGGATGTACTTTGCTCACAATATGTACAGATTTACGTGTGTAGAACGCGCATTTTTTGCTAAGAAAGCGGAGATTCGTGCTATATACAGCGTGATTCGAACAGCGTTGTCCTAACGCGTTTTTTTTCCTACATTCCATATGTTTAACATGCAGATTTCGACATGTTTCACTACAGATTACATGTACCATTGGTTTAGATCTGCTTTTGTCTCGACGTTTGCTTAAAATTATGTTTAATTCCGGTTAATACTAAATCTTAACATTATTCAATTTCGTGTGGGGTTATTTATCTTTCATTCCTGTGTAATGCCAAAATCAATACACTACTCTGAACATCGTTTTTAACATTTGGACTATCCAGTTTTGAATTTTGGCATTACACAGGAAATTACAAAAAGCATTATACGTTCTTAAAGTAAATGGAAAGCACTGGTATTTTAAACAATGCTGCGCGATATATATTCAAGATACAATTTATTTTTCCGACTTTACCGTAGCAAAGCCAGATATGCATATGCACGTTCTACACCCGTAAATCTTGTATTATTTTTTCAGTCGTAAAGGGCCCTGCCCTTTTCTTACGGAAAATGGATCTCGGTCAATTTATTATTTCTAACTATGCCACTGTTCCCACCCACCCGGAAAACCGGGAAAAGTCAGGGAATTCCATGAAAATCTGACAAAACCTGGAAAAGTCAGGGAATTTCAATATGAGTTTATAACTTTCAAATCCAATTTTTAACGTTTTATAATGCTAAGCAGGAATTTCTTCTGGTTCATCGCAAGACGAGCCAGTAGTTTAACATTTTTTAAATTACTTTACGGCGTTTAAGGGACGAATATAAATGTACATGCATAGTATACCTCTGGTCCGAAGAAATAAAGTTGCTTTTTTACATTATCTGTAACCCTGGAAATTTATTGTGTCCTGGAAAACCTGCAAAAGTCAGGGAATTTGTGCTTGCCAAATCAGTGGAAACCCTGTATGCACAAACGAAAGGTCTTGATGTATAGGTAAAAAGGCTCTATGGGCACAAATCTCTAACAATTATATTCGCTCAATATCATGAAAACCGCGTGATATATTATTCGTCAAAAAACTACTTCGGAGGATACAAAGCCAGTTAGTCAATGACATCAAAGCTAGCAGAAACTCATAATGGCATTGGCTAACTGGCTTTCGATACCCTCGAAACCGCATTTTCGCGAATAATGCATCACGCGGATTGTCGAAGTAGCTTGTAGTTCACGATGCGATCACAGACGTTGCGCAGTCCCTCGTCTGTGGCCGTATTGTGAACTACAAGCACTTAGACAAGGTCAGTCCACTCATGGGCACATTACAGTTTTATTTCACGCGGTTTTCATGACATCACGTAACTGTAAACCCATATAACTCGAGAAATATAATATTTAGAAATTCTTACCCATGGTGTCTTTTTATCTACACTTCAAGGCCTTTCGTTTGCGCATAGTTAGAAATAATTTGACCGAGTGCCATTTTCCATAAGAAAAGGGCTGGATCCTTAGAATTATATTTTTCTTGTGATATAGCTTGAAAATATTGACCATTTGCACTTTTCTTTAGATTTCCTCTTGTTTTGTGTTTATAAATAAGCGTTTGTTTGAATAAAGTGAGATTTTAGTTTTAATTATTTTCTTTGGTTCTTTCCAGATTTTATGCCTTCGTATATTTACTTTTCATTATTAACTTCTGTAACACTCGTAGTGATGCACAATCAATGTATTATTTTCTAATAAGGCTAGTTCAATTTGCCACACAAATGGAATTGAGAACTCGTGGTTAGTAAGTGCAGGATCTCTCATAATTTATATTTACAGTTTGTGCACTTTAGTCCCTACAGTCAAACATTCCAACAGGTAATAGCTTACCAACATGTATATTTTAAATCTAAAATCGAATGATGTGTGTCACGACTGAAAAGGGTTTATTTTATAACTCTGCTTGGCAACACGTGTCTTAATTCTTATCTCCTCGATGTATTTTTTACACTTATTTGTTGCTTCAACCAAGATCAGTTCAAGAAGTTTAATTGTTGAAACTTTGCATTCAAAAATAAGAGAGCAGAAGTAAAAAAAAAAAAATAAATAAATAAATAAATCAGACAATAAAGGCAAAATATAACCTTGTGGAATTCACCATGTCTGACAATTTTAACATTCTCGGTTGACATTTTTATAGACAGCGACGAATTATATTTTAGAGTAAAAAATACATTCGGGAGATAGAAAGATGCAGGAGCGACGGAGGAACGCCTATATAGGTTCATTTTTGTCTTTATTGGATCTTTTTAATTGGTGTCCATCAATTCCCCAATATCCTGAATAGTATAAATAATTGAATTATATTTTGCTTCAAATTATGTGAAATTCTTTGTTTATCGTTAATAATTGTCTAAACTCCTTCGTCAGTTTGTGGTCCATGTCGTCCCACTTGCCATTTGTCCACCTCCTTAATTTTCCACCAATTAGCAGGAGGCTTCTGCCAACACAGAATACTGTACTTTGTAGCCCAAAATGCCTGACGTGATTTAATTTTTTAAACAATAACTATAGTAAGAATAAAAAGAGAATTGCTTGTTCTTAATGCAATTGTTCTATGCTTATAAATGTTTATTCAAATGCACTTTCTCCCATTTTTATTCATAGAAATTTTGATTCAAAATCTGCAGAAACGGAATGAAGCAATCGATATTTCTGCAGATTTTGAGCCAAGGCTGTGAAACCTCTATGAATAAAAATGAGAGAAAGTGCATTTGAATACCCATTACTTCAAGAACAAGCAATTACTTCTTTTTATTCTAAGCTAAGCTATGGTTACAATAATTCAATCTCATCAGGCAATTTTTGGGCTACTAAATACGGTGTTCCATGTTGGCAGAAAAAGAATCTGCTAATTGGTGGAACACAGACGTTTCGTCGCGGCGGGACCGCCGATTTCTGTCACTGATGGGCCACCCAACAGTAAAATTGTTAAAACGGAAACCGGGCCGCCCGCGAGCGTCGCCACTGACCCACCAATTTCTAGCGACGCGTCGCTGGTGGGCCATCCATCTGTAACATAACAAAAATATATAAGCGGGCCGCTGGCGATTATCGCGGCGGGACCACCGATTTCTGCCGCTGGTGGGCCACCCACCAGAAAAATTGGAAAAACGGACACTGGGTCGCACGCGAGCGTCGCTTCCGGGCCACCACTTCTTAGCGACGTGTCGCAGGCAGCCCATCAGTGGCCCACCGGCGTTTACGGCATGGGGAACCTTGTTTCCAACATAGATCTCCATTAAATTTCTCTCATGTAGACAGCCTATTTTCTTCCGATTCAATCTTGATTTCTTAAAATATACTGCTCATTAAAATTTGCCGCCCTCTGGCCCATGTGTAAATATGGGTTTTCCCATTGAGAAACCGAAAACAATATATCTGATAATGCCGCTGATTTGACATGATATATGAAGAGTTACATTTGTTGCTAAAAGCTGTTGGTGCTTAAGTTTAGGGACAAATGACTGTTGTTGTGGATTCTTACGTTGAATGTAGACCATCTTCTATATTTCTCTTTGTCTTAAATGAATCTTAGAAAAACCGACTCAGTATCAAAAAGAAAAGAAATAAAGATGGCGGTCTTTCCATTTCCTTACTGCATCCTTTACCGTCTTTGTTGCTTGTTGTTATTTCTACTCGACTATTAATACTATTACAACTACTACTATTACTATTACTACTAAAGCTACTTCCGTGCTGATATTTAGACTTCTGGCAGACGACAAGGGTAAATGTTTTCTCTCTCAAGTCAAATGGCTCCTTGTAACAATGGCAATGCTGCTCTGCAAAGTGTGCGTGAGAGCATATAGTGTTGCCATCTAGCTGAAAATTCCTTGCTAGTGAGTTTGGGAGAATTTTGCCTATATAAAAAAAAATGGAACAAAGGGAAGTTTACTTTCAATCCAGAGTGGCAAAAAGAGACAAATACTAGTGTACGTAGATATTCCGGGGCGGATTCAGGGGGGCGATCGAGGCTATCGCCCCCCCAGCCTGCCCCCCATAAGAGGAAACTTTCTTATTTTATATATAAATGAAGCCCATCCCAGAGTTTGAAGCTCTTAAAAGTAGCTCTAAGTAGCAGTATTACAACCCACCGCCCCTCTAGTAGTCCGTCGTGGATCCGTCCCTGAGATAGTCATGGGTTGTGATATCTGTAATGACAAGTGAAATTACAATGATTACTGGGGGGATGTATTAGCTTGTAGTAGCTGCGTCTTTACTACAAACTTTTATCTTATTGCTAGATATCTACATTTTATCTATGCTCATTTTTCAATGATTTTCTCTCTAAACTATATAGTCTTCATATGAGAATCTTCAAAATATTCACGGAAGAAAAGTTTATATCAGGGGCGGCTTTAGGATTTTAATTTTGGGTAGGCCCGTAACCAGGGGGTTTAGGGGGCCAGGCTTCCCTAAATTTCCGCTGCCCCCCTAAAATTTTCACGGTAGGCTTGCAAACGCACTATAATATGGTAATGAACTATAAATGGTTGGATCGGGCGTCCCCTAATTTCAGCCGCCCCCCTACAGTTTTGGGCTGGCTACCGGCCTGGCCCGCTCCCTCGCTTATGGGTACATATACACATTCGATTGATTAATGACCGTAGGAAATTACTTTTATGATGCTATTTGTTAAATAATTATCTACAATTAATATAAATAGTGGAAAATATATGTCATATTTACTTTTTATTGCATCTTTTAGCGTTTATATATTTTTCAAAATTTTTGGGTAGGCCCGTTCTTACCTGGCTTACCCGCTAAAGCCGTCACTGGTTTATATCTGATATTGCTTTAATTTTCTCTTTGTGTGAAAGCATACTTTAGATCAATGATATTCAACATTTTCGTACGTACTCCTAAAGATTCTTTTCCATTCAAGCATGTATCCTCAGGATTCAACTATGATTCATTGAAATTATAGATAGGCAGTGGCGTATTTACGATTTTGCTTTGGGGGCGCTTTGCTAACTTTAGTCCTGGAAATGTGAAAACCCTGCAGGGTATATCATTTACTTTATTATAGTAAATAAAATTTCGGGGGGATTAAGCCCGGAAGCCTCCCTTAAATACGCCACTGTAGATAGGTAACTATATCAGAAATAAATTATAGAATTTATTACTTATGAATTAAATAACCAAGGTTAACACATTCGCTGCGGCAGTGTAAAACTGAGTTTGGATCTTAGTGCTATACGAGTCACCGTGTGACTCGTTGGAGGTTTGTCCGTCGATGCTAATAATGTTAAAAATCTGTATGTACAAACGAAAATACCACAAACGCACAGTGGTAGTACAATGCATAGAACAGCACCGCACAGAAATGAAGTATCGCACGAGCCACCGGTGACTCGTAACGCAGAGAACGTGTTAAGAAAATAAACAGGAGAATCATATAAATTCAATTGGACTATGTTATATTTAAACACGTGTTCCGTAACAAGTCGTAGCGTACCCCAGTGCTTTGAGCTTTTCGTAGCCAACTGTCCAATATGTGACTTCCGAGCATAATTTTAAAATCGAAGGAAGGAGTGAGAATATACGGGGTAGGGAATAAAAGAAACAATTATTGTTGTCAGTATATATCATCACATGAGAACCAGAGCAACGTAATTCCATTTTCGTAGGTTTACAGGCGAGAGGAGAAAATTATTATTTTCTTAGAAAGATGTTTTTAATAAGATAGTAATTGAGGTACATTACAACAGATGATCGACAAGGAGAACAAATCGCGTTCCGTTCCATTTACACAACGTGAGGCTTTCAAAATTATGTTCAAACATGAAGAACACGAAAATCGAATTTTTACTGTTATGTTATTAGTGTTAGTTTAGTGTTATGTGTCCTCTGGTTCTCATGCGACGATATGTAGTAAGGGATCTGTGAATAGCGTATCTGCAACACCATGTCTTCATGATGCCTTTCATGACGCTTCTTTCTCTATCTCAGGGGACCTGCCTTCTTCTTCTCTCCTTGTGGCTTACTGAGAAGAAGAGCAAGTATATTATGACGTCAAAGAGCACCCACTTAAAAATATCATATTGACACAAACCATCATAATTCAAGTGCTGCAACCATTGAATAACATGCTGACACACATTTATTCACTTGGAGTCTGGACATCTCTGCTGTAAATCCATTTGTGTAATGTTCATTATTTTTCCTCTTTAAGAATTAATGTAGAAGGGGAATTTTTGATCTAGGGTAGAGTATTTTTCAATTCAAGCATTGGCAACAATGCGTACGGGCTGTGAGTACGAGTATATGTGTTAGTGTGTGTTTTGGTAAAAAGCGACAATTGCACACACTCTCCCACTCCTGCAGCCTACTTTATTCCTTTCCCCCGCATTTGACCCGTTCCTTCTTTTGCAGTTGCTCTTCTGGGTGTGTTGAATAGAAAGGTCAAAAGGAACGATGTCTCTAACTAACCGTTCCCCCTTTTAACATATTGTTAAGAGTTAAATGGGCCACGATAATGAAATCGACATCACGATTTCCTGCAGACTTTTCTCTGAGTGTGACGAACTACCTACACTTTGTATCAGTCCAAGCTTTAATGCTTTGACCTAGACTGAAAAAAAAATCTTTATCTAACCTTTTACCTATCTCTTTTACATCATTTCCATGGAAACACTCAAATTCCTTTTCAACTTAGTTGTGGATATAATACGTTATCATACATTTGAAGGAATTTTCTTTTGCTGTTCATGAGATGATTCTATATTTGTTTCATATATCTTAAAACATTTGATTTAACTCCCATTGGAATTATTATTACCGGTACTATAATAATAATAATAATAATAATAATAATAATAATATAAAAAAATCAGGTACTGTATACACAATATTTTTCATCTAATAAGCATTTTTATATTTTTCAGGCTACATTTCAGGTTCTTTTGTGGACCTGGAACCCTTTTAACACAGGCCCTTTTGATGCGGGACCCTTCCGACTCGGGCAATTTTGACGTGGGCCCATTTTTACTCGGGTCTTTCTGTCCTCATCTTTCTGTCCGGGCCCTTCTGATGTGGCAGCGTATTTACATTACAATTAAAAGTTATAAATTGTTTTTTTATGAAGTATACGACGACTTATACATTATTCTAATTCTGTTGCTGTGGGCGAGAAAATCTACTGGGTAGACGATCGCCCCCCCCCTTCGCAGCGCCGTCTCTGCTCAAGCATATTATTTTAATTACTTTGAGTAATCCATTGATAGATAGATATATGTATCATCTCTGAACATAATTAAAGTTAAAAATATTAAAAATTCTATCTTTTTAAGGAAGAGCTAAAAATGGTACATGGGTATTTTGAACTTTCCCACTTACCTTTTATGATAAAATTTCATCTTATATACCGTAGTAACTAATTACACTTCGAACATTTATTTATTTATTTATTTATTTAAGAGTCACCAAATACAGCTCAAGAGGCCACTTTATACTGGATATCTAACAACAACAATAATAACAATGGAAAGGATTTGGGAAGGTATCGGCCAGGGCCTGTTTAGTAGGTATCATCCAGGCACTTGCCTGGTAGGACTGAGGGAAATCCTGGAAAACTCCAGCCAGGATGATCGGCAGCAGGAATCGAACCCAGTACTTCCCGAATGCGAAGCCAACGCTCTACCACTTGAGTTACTTCGCTCGATAAAGTTCTTCTTGGATATTTGGTGGTTTATTGGTGATTTTGTAGGAACCCAGAAACCACGCGTCCTAGGCTGACAGGATCCAAGGCCCTTTGCGGCCAAAGAGTCTATATACGTACCTCTCAGAGACTAGGCATCCTAAAGATGGGGATAAAACTCAGGCCAAGGCGTCCTACCAAAAGGAACTCTGATAGACCAGGTAAGGATACGTAGTGGTAAGGATAAAGAAGCTCTCATAGACCAGGTGTCCTAGAGAGTGATAAGAATAAAAGAGCTCTCAGAGCCCAGGCGTCCTAGCGAATGGTAAGGATAAAGAAGCTCTCAGAGATCAGGCGTCCTAGAGAATGGTAATGATAAAGAAGCTCTCAGAGACCAGGCGTTCTGAAGAATGGTAAGGATAAAGAAGCTCCCAGAGACCAGGCGTCCTAGAAAATGGTAAGGAAAAAAGAGCTCTCAGAGACCAGGCGTCCCAGAGAGTGATAAGGATAAAGGAGCTCTCAGAGAGCAGGCGTTCTAGAGAGTGGAGGTGATAATCAATTGGTGGAGAGTGATGTCTTTTGCGGAGTTTTGGTTCTTTGGATCCAGAAATGCTGATCACGTCATTAATATTCGTCAATTGACGATGGTTGATATTGTCTTCTTGGTGGTTGTCGTCTGTAGTTTATTTACAGCGAGCACGTACAGAACCTAGCGATATAAATTAAAGAGTTTATCATAATTTCGCGCTAAGTTCCACTAATTATACTCTCTACGAACATCTTTCTACAGTGGCGGATCTAGAAGGTAAAAGCTGGGGGGAGGCAGCCAAAACTCAGACTATGGTATGTACAGACCTTATCATGAGTTTACAAATTTTCATGTTCGCTGCAGAAGTTTTCAACTTAATTCTCTTCCGATGGTTATTATGGCTAGGTTGGACGTTGATATTGTAGACCTCAAGTATTGTTTTACACATTGCATAACAGAAAAACTGCAACTGAACTATATCTAATGTTTCAAACATTTTTCCAATACTTTGTGGTGGACAAACACCGTGTGCGTGGGTTTTCTCGGGGTTCTCCCGTTTCCTCCCACTTTCTTCATTCCACCATTTCATTCATTACTCATCATCACCGTCTCCTTTAGCCTAACCGGCATAACCGTGGGACGTAAAACTCACAGATTTCATTTCATTTTTTTTTTCATTTTTCCAATAAAAATTAAAAGTCAACGCTTACTATAAACTTTTTTAAAAAAAGAAATAAGATTTTAGTTATATTTGTCACTCAGAAATAGTGGGGAGGCTAGAGCCTCCGGCCCCGGTCTAGAACCACCTCTGTCTTTTTCTATTGTGCAGCATATTTTTTTAGGTTCACAAATAATTTGTTTTTCTAGATTTTTCTCGAGAAGGGCGTAGCGTAGCGTAGTCGTTAACGCTCTCCCCTTCGGTGCGAGTGGTCTCGGATTCGGTTCCCGATGGGGATACTCAGTCGAAATAGCTTAAAGATCTTTTTTTCAGGGCAGCCATCCTGAATGAGGTTTTCCTGGTTTCTCCCTCATTCACAGCCGGCAAATGCCCGGGTGGTATCTCAAATATAGATCTCAGGCTGCTTCCTTCCCTCCTTTTCCCTCGGATAATGTGATCTCCGAGGGACGTGACCCCTCACACGTGATGGGCTAACATAACCATAAATGCCGAAAGCCCAGAAATCTAAATCTTAAATCCTTAATTTTTCTTCAAAGACAAGACAGGAGGATTTGCGTTCACTCATATACCTTTTCGTTCCGTTAATGGAGATCTATAAATCGGTATGTGTTTTATCTTTGGATATATCTCAACGTAAACTATTAATATGGTAAAATTAAACATAAACAGTACAATAATAAACAAAACAATTAGTTTCAAGAGTTAATTGCGTATGTCATTACTACGCATTAATTTATTGTAATATTAAATTCCTATTCTTCAATTTTTTTTGCAAAACAATTTCCCGATTTAGCAATGAGAAAGAAGGAAAAGAGTCAGTCGCAGTTTTCCTCTGCGTTAAATTACTTGAACATAAACAAATAAAACTCCTACGTGACTTCTTCCGGTCCATAATTAAATTACATTAATAAACCCTTGTGTTGTATTTAATAAACTAATTGAAAAGCGCTCTATATGGTCAAAAAAATGCGATCTGTATCATTTATTTGTTCAGATCAGAAACCATTTAGGAATAAAATCGTTAAGGGACACGTTATTTAATGTTTACGACCAAAAATGTTGAAATATTATGCATCAGTTAACCAATTTAATTAGTCGCCTACATATGTATGTGTGTGTATGTTTGATTTGCGTTTATAAGCTTGTGTGATTTCAGGTAATTTCTTTATATAACAAGACTTGAAACCAATTTATGTTTTCAAAAAGTTTATATATATATATACATATATATATATATATATATATATATATATATATATATATATATATATATATATATATATATATATATATATATATATATATATATATGTATTTGTTTATACGTGTGTTCAATGTGCTATAAATATTTTTTATTGGGGAATCATTATAAATATACAGTTAACGCTGATCGTTATGTGATCCGATAATGTGAGTTTCTACGTTATAAAATCCCCCACCAACCTCTTCGTTTCGACGTTGTAATACAATCCATCAAGTAATATTTCCTACTTAAATTTCTCGTTTCCCTTTTCTTAATGGTGGCACGCCTTTTCTATCGTCCACTCTGCACACAACTCTTCTCAAATAATATGGTAATCCGCTTCATTAAATTTTCTTGGTTATTTGCTGTATGATTACATTTTTGTTCATTTTATACAAGGTGTTACAATATTTTGCCAACAGATTCCTCACATTAAAATAAGAAAAGAAGTTAATATGGGCCTGTGCTCAAAACTGGATTATTTCGGAGTCATAGGGTGCCGAAAAGGTGAAATAATAAGTGAAAGTTCATAGCTCCATTACTATGGAAGCTATCGTAGCCGGGTGAAAACGTTACTGAGGAACTGGTATGTGAACTACCTAAATATCCATGTTTAAGAATGTTCCAGTACTTGCACACCAATTTTTAAAGACGTAGGTGGAGAGTGATCAAGTACTCCCGAACAGCCTTTCTAAAAATGATTGTGCAACTACTGGAGGTTCTGATGGATGGGTATTTGGATAGTTCACATACTAGTTCCTCAATGATGTCATGATCCGACTACGATAGCTTCCATATGTGAGAAATCTGTTCCCAAAATATTAAGATACATTTATGTAACACCATGTATACTCGTAGAACTCAGCTTATTTTATGTATTCTTCTTCATATTGAAGTTATTTATTATTATTATTATTATTATTATTATTATTATTATTATTATTATTATTATTATTATTATTATTATTATTATTATTATTATTAAGGAACCTAGCTACTATACGGTTAGAGTACGCCAAGGCCGGCCAGTTCGGCCAAGGTTCGATTTTCAGTGAGAGCTCATGTAGTTCGAATGTCAGGTAAGCTGTATGTTAACGTGTCACATAGTTTAAATTACAGAAAGCGATACTAAATTTCAATCCAATCTACTAACCAATTTACTATTTTATTGTTATGTTTGTTTGTTATAGTTTGGCTCCCTTTTCAGCATCGATGCTATATGAGACGTGCACTTAGAGCTTGCAATGAAATCCCAATCACTAATACGGTAACATATTGTCGATGTTCTCTCACCGGTAATCGAACCGAAGACCATGTATACCAAAACGAGCTAGTCACTACACTAGTGAGAGAGCGGGTTATTATTTATTGATCTTACGCAATGTTACGTGATACTTTGCAGGTTCAATGCTTTGAACGAAATACAGGGTGGTCCAAAAGTAGGTATAAAACCCTGCATTGATCAACTACACTGAGAAAAATCCATTATCCGGACAGCGGTATATTGTACAAATACAAGGATTCGTTATGTTTACTAAGGAAATCTGTACGGAGCGTACTTTATCCATATGATACACAGCTACTGCCTTTAACGCGCTTGGATGTTATATCATGTCGCTGCAGGATGTCTGATATCTAACAATCTTCCGTATTTTATATACGTATACGTATGTTAAATACTTCAGCTATATGTTATATACGTCCATCTGTGTGTGAGGTCCTGACCGCCTATAGACACCTCTTTCTTGCACCATAGATGACGTCATGAAACAACTGTCGTATGCTTGCGAGCTGGTTTATAAACGAGGTTGTTTACAAACGGAAAAGAATAGCGGAAGGAAAGAAAAGCCTGGGTAAGTGCAATAGTAAATTATCACTTTAGTTAAATATTCCATTAATTATATATTCCTTTAGTATAACTTGCTTTAAAATAGTACTAAACAAGTAATGTGATTTATGACCACAATTCTTACTATTGTAACTCGTTAATGGTTGAGGAGAAAGAAATGGGTTAATCTGAATTTTGAGAAATCTTTGAATATTAATGTTCTGTAACTTTTTACATTTCAAGGTACGCAAAATGAATGTTATGTGTTTATTCTTTCCTTTTTATATGTGACGGTTTATTACTTGATGGAGATTTACTACAGGACTGCTTAACATAATTGCTAAGAAACCGTTTTCAGCGCGAACATTTTCTTGTGTAGTGAAGATTTAGGATTTAGATTTCTGGGCTTTCGGCATCAATGACCTTGTTAGCCCGTCACATGTGAGTTATGACGTCGCTCGGTGAGCACACTATCCGGGGAAAGGGAAGGAAGCAAACGGCCTGGGACCTATATGTTGGGTACTACCCGGCATTTGCCTGGTATGAAATGAGGAAAACCCAAGAAAGCCTCATTCAGGATGTCTGGACTTAAAAGCTTTTGATACTTTTTCGACCGAGTGCCCCTACCGGAATCGAACCTGGGTCCGCTCGTACCGAAGGCGAGAGCGTTAGCAACTACGCTACGCGGAGCCACTTGTGTCTAGGAAACCTATTTTTACTAGGATATTTGCAACAAAATTTATTTCCTTTCTTTCTTTATTTTTCTTTTTCTTTTTGTTTTTTAACAATAAAACAAAACATATTTTACAGCCTCACTGAAATTTAAAAACAGCAGTCAGGGAGAGCTCACGTTTAAGATTCTTTTTGTTTTGTTTTGTTTTGTTTTGTTTTGCTTGTTATGTTCTCTAGTTAACTAATGTTTGAGTTCCTGAGAATTACATTATTATTATTATTGTTTCATAATTTTCGAACCAAAAATTAGATGTTTTTCTTTTTTTCCTTGTGATGACGTCATTGTGGCAAGTTGGGGTGTTTGTATCGTACCTTGGCATTAATTTGGTTACTAGCACATAGTGTCAAGGTCATAAGTTGTAGGCCGCTTGAAACAGCTATTACACAGTTGAGTGTCAGGCGTTTGACTTGCAACTTTCGTTACAGCGTCTAAATTGCAGTATTGGATTGCGTCCAGCTTCTATGGCTGGTAAAAAAGTTATATCGCTTTCGTAATATGGTAAGAAATACAATGTAACAGTTAGGTATAGTATATATGACTAGTTTAATTAGTCGGAAATTACTCTGTTTCCTTGTCTTATTCTTTCGATTATGTTTAAGTACTGTGTCTTCATAGTATTGTTTCACTATTTCTAGAAGGAATTAAGTATTAACGAAGTAAAGAATAAGCAGAAGCCCACTTTGACGTTTACTATTTCTCATACTTCATTGAGAATGTTTTGATCCCCAATTGCGCAAACTTCTAATATGTATGTGTGTTTCTTTTTGTTGTTGTTGTTCTAGTATGTATGTGTGTTTCTTTTTGTTGTTGTTGTTGTTGTTGCTTACACTGCTATAGATATGAGCTCCTTCATGGCTAAGCGGTTAGCGTACGCGCCTTTGGTGTGGGAAACCCGCGTTCGATTCCCGGCGGGAGTGGTTCGGAGTCCATGTTAATCAGTAAGTCCACGTCTCATACAGCCTCGTTGCAGAAAAGGATATTAAAATCAACTCAGCACTGCTTTACAGATGGAGTTGTTTGATTCAGGGTTCGAATGAAGCTTTTTACGGGAAGCAGGCACGTAGCCAAGGGGTGGGTCCAGACCCCCCCCCTTCGGATCCAGAAATGAAAAATATTAAGGAAAGATGAAACAGAAAGAAACAGATGAATCAGCCTCAAAAATATAAAGCTACAATAAGCGTTTTGGTTACTCTTTCTTACGAGGAGCTTTGTGTGGAGGAAACGGGAGGGGGGGGGGCGGATCAAGTTGAAATTGGATATTATTATAACGGAACATTCCGAATTCCATCTAGCTCCATGTTAACCGTATGCAGCGGCGCAAATCTGTCTTCAACATTGGGAGGGACGGGTAAGACAGTTCTCATAATTTTTTTAAGGATGTTCAAATTATGAAGTTGAAAAACAATGCTGCGGAGGATCAGGGGAGCAGAGTTGTCTTCAAAATTGTGAGGTGGGCAGATTTAAGGCTTATTCTGGGGTGGGGACATCAATTTCATCTTACTTTCCTTTGTGGCAATCGGACACAAATCATCACATTTCTCTCCAAAAAACGCATTTCAAATCGGATTATTGAGGGGAAAGTCCCTCCCCCAGTTCTAAGATTGGAGGGGGCATGTCCTCATCCCCCCGGGACTTGCGCCAGTAACCCTATGGACTACAAATGACGATCGATAAACCGGTTCTTTCAGATAGCCTGTCAGAACTTAAGCAATGCCCAGAATTACCAATAATATGAACCATTTTGAATTTCGCGGCAACACTAATCCATTTTATAGGATGTCTTTACTCCAGAAAGAGATCTCGTTGCTATCCTTGACGGCATTGAACTAAGATAAGAGAAATAGAAAGAAGACGAGAAGAACCGAGTTCGAATGACCTTGGAAGACTATGTCTTTGTCAATACTTTTTTCTATTCTTTTACGCAAGATTTCTTCATAATTCTTTAATTAAAATACTTACTAACATATCCTCATTTTATTGTCCTAACAAATCAATATGGATATGTTGTCAGTAAAATAGTTTACATTGATCGAACCCCTGGTGTGATAACCACAGTATTTCGTCACAGACCTCCCGTATTGCGAAATCGTGGCTACGTGCCTGCGGGGAGGGGGCGACTTTTCAGATATACAATCCAAGCCTTTTATTTCTCAGTGATGCAAGATATAATATATAGTATATAATATGTAAAATATGAAATGAGGGAACATATTTTCCCGGCAAGGGAGAAATTCTTTGGCGAGTTGGGGAAATTACTTGACGAGAGGGAAAATCTTCATCCTCCCGTTGATTCAAATCTTGATCGAAGATCATGCGAGTAGGATTCCATATTATGCTGTAGGTGTAGGTAGTACACAGTCTTGGCGCTGAATAGGACGCTAAGCTTCAAGCCAACCACATGTCTGTAATAACCTATTGCGATTGAATGGTAATGTAACGTAATGTACGATATGTGCATTTTCTAGATGCCATAAAATTATAATTTTAATTGAACATTCCACGATTATATACTTCAGGTTAAAGGAGTTTGATGATTAATTGAAGTGAATAATCGAGGCAGTGATTCTCAATCTTCTTGACTTACGACACACTTTAGTAAACCCCAATGACATCGATATATTTGTTTAGATTTTGGATTGCTTTCCAACAAGTCGAGCCGCGCCAAAGTTGTAGGCTTACTAAGTTAAGTGAACTGATCCTAATCTAAATCCATTGTTTTCGGGGGCGCAGAAATGGACAGTGACACTTCCGATACTATTTAAATCAAAATTCAGCCAAGCAACTTGGGGAGGGAAAGAGGGGAGACGGATCTTACAAATGATCGAAAATAACCGATATGAGAGAGCGTTTCGTAATAGTAAAAAAAGTGACTGACTAACGTAACATACATGTATTACTGGTTTTCTTATTTTCACCCAACGAAGCAGGTAATTAACGCTAGTACTAGGTATGTGTAGACTAAATGAGGTGATTTGCTTCGTGACCCTTCGAACAATGTACGAAGCGGATGCAAGCAGTTAGTACATGGAGTTAGCTTACCTAAATTTAGATTTCGCTTTCCGAAATCTTAATGGATGTATTAAGTGATTTCGTTACTTACACTCTTAATCTCTAAATACAAGGATTCAGAACACATTTTCGATTCCAAACTATGACTCTGCTAGACAAAGAAAGCATAGTCCAGTGTATGTTTTACTTCATTTTCATATACGTGCTCGTAGGTTTTGTCGGGGACTTGTTTCCTCCCACTTTCTCATTTCACCAAATATTCCATAATCATTAACTTGCTTTAATCACCGACTCCCTTAGCCTAACAGCATAATAGTGGGACATTAAACTCAAAGACTTTATTTTTATTTTCAAGTAATTACTTTTCTCTCCCTTATTTATTTTTAATTTAATTTCTCTTTCAATTTCCCTCTTTTAGGAACATCAACATAATTTACAATTCTTTCTCATTATAATAACACTATTAAAAGTCCCATATGCAGCTCACCACGTTGGAACCCAGCGGAAACAGATGAACAACGAATATTGTCGAAAATATGCATTGCTTACAGCGGCGTAGCGAGCATTACAAGATTGGGAGGGGGATGAAACTTGAAATTGCCAAGTCTTGATTTTTATCTTAAAAAAATGTCAAGTCTTGATAAAAAAAAAAAAAAATGCCAAGTGTTTCGAAAATCTTACAAACCCTATGAAAAACTATTACAGCAACCTTATTTTCATATTCGTTCCATTCCATGCCCCCCGTCTGAGACACGAATAAGATCAGCCCTTGTTCCGCTCTCGAGTCCAATTTAACATCTAACCTCAGGATCATTATCATCACCCACGAAGCACAACTGTTAATTTGATAACTCATGGCTATGTTAGGTAACCTCCGCCAGCTAATCTTCACGAGAACCTTTAAAGTTACAATCAGTTGTAGAAATGCATTTAAAAACGTAGAATAAGGTAGGTTATATTTACTGTTTGTGATGTAGAAGTGCCTAATTTACATATTAAACATTCAATTGAGGGGTTCAGTGAGAGACCAGGCTAACTTACATCCAGGTCAAGATTGAGATTTTGACGGAACAGCATACTAATGTCATTAATTGACCTTTGCCTCAACCACTTGTCTGTGTGGCTTGTCCTGAGACAGGGGCGGATCCAGGGAGGGTCTATCTCCCCCAAGAAGAGGAAACTTTGTGTATTTTAATATAAAATAAAACCCACCCAGAGTTGAATCTCTTAAAAGTAGCTCTATCTTGTAAGTAGTGGCATTACAACCCACCGCCCCCCAGTAGTCCATCCTGGATCCACCCCTGTTGTATACTAAACCAAACTATGAATATCAGTCGTATCCTTTGAAACGTGCTGTTTTCATTTGTTTCCTTTTCTTTCAGAAAGTTAAAATTGTCAGTTAGCCTAGTCTCTCGCTAAACTGTCAATTGTGACAAAACACACCAATAATTGTTGATGCCAACTAAAACATACATATCCAAAGCCTACAAAATATATCACATTATTTAAGTTTTTTTCTTTCTTTCTTTTCTTTTTTTTTTTTTTTTTTTCAAAATTGCTTGCAATGTTTTTCTTCGTGCCAAGCATCCGAATGTCATCTTGAATTCTGACCTCATTTCACTACAATTCTTTGAAGTGTAAGACTGCGCAGCTTTTTTTTCCCCTCTCTCTCGCTCTCTTCAGTCCTTCAGTCTCCCCGACTTTGATTTCATGATTTCGCACTCTGATGAAAAGTATTAAACACCAAAATGGAAAAGTACTAATATATAACCTCTCTTTTAGTAGCCCCTCCAACCACACGCCCGGGGCACGTGCCTTGCTTGCTCGCCCATAGCTCTGTGAGCTATATAAGTAAAATACAATGCGCGCGCATATGTAAACTTGATGCCAGCTTTGATTCTCGCTGAGAGAGTATACATATAATGTTGGTTCGAATTCCATCAAAACCATAGGCTCATTTTTGTGTAACCTTGGTACTGAAGAAGACAGTAGACTTCAACAAATATTCCTGTCGGGCCTCGATGGCTCAGTGGTAGAGCGTTCACCTCTGGTGTTTGGGGTCTTTGGTTTGATCCCAGCTCGCGCCAAGTAAACTTTGTGGTGGACAAACACCGTGTGAGTGGGTTTTCTCGGGGTTCTCCCGTTTCCTCCCACTTTCTTCATTCCACCATTTCATTCTTTATATCATCAGCGTCTCCTTTAGCCTAGCCGGTATACCCGTCATTATTGATACAACTATTATATACAGGATGCATCAGAAGTCCCTTGTCATCCTTTCTGAAAACTACAGGGATGTAGTTACATTGATTGCGAGATAAGAGATACACATTAGGCCCAGAGGGATACTTTCGGATTACATCACGCGGACGGTCGCCATCTTAGATTCGAAATTGTAATACGGACGATAAGTGGGTAGTGTGATACATGGCCATGCACTAAAATGTTCTGAGGATGTCAAATATGCAATCAGATATCATGTAACTTATTCTGGTGAAATGTTATTGGCAGTGAACCAAGTGAGACTATATGTAGTGGTATGTCATACCCTTTTTTTTTTTTTTCCAGTGATAGAGACATACCGTTTCTGGTTTTTTAGTGATCAAGATAAACCTTCACGGAAGAATAAATGCTAAATACCATTAATAAATTCCTTTTTTATACGTATTGACGAATAGCTTTGCACATAAAAAGATTTTATTTCTTATGTAGATTCTAAGTTGACAATACTGACATTTTTTCCTTTTTCTACCTTCGGTTTGTAAAATGAGGTGTTTTCAAAGAAGTTCATCTAGTTTATATTTTGATGTGCCGTATTGAATTGTTTCTTTCGTATGTATGTATGTGTCGTCTTGTCTGAATTCTTATAAGCGTCGTATTTTGAGCATGGGCGGATTTAGGGGATTGCTGTGGGGGCAGATCTTACGGGAGTTTGAAATACCCCTCATTCGAGTGTGTGGTCCAGGAGTTTTCCCGCTGGAAATTGTTAATATTGAAAGTCGGTTTTTGAGCACTTTCGTGTATAATTCTCTGATACAAGGTAAGGGCTATTTTTATTTATTTTTTTCCAGAAAGTTGTTCACGATGGATGGATCAGTCTCTCCGTTTTTTCTCCGTAACTAAAAGAAGCTTTCCAGTGGTTTTCAGACATTATGTAAATAGAAATGCAATCTTGTAGGCTTCACACCTCACTGCATTTGAACATTTAGATAGCCGATATGTCGAGTCAAAATCGTAATAAAACACACCGCCTCTGATTTTTCCCACTTCGAACACATTTCCCTGTTATAGTCAGGGGTAAAAGCGAGGGGGAACGCGGGGGACGCAGTTCCCCACCTCGAAAAATATGTAGGACGTCCCCCAGATCCTAAAATGGTACAATGGGCAGAGATAGGCAGGAGGAACGGCGTGGAGTGATGCCGCTACCTACCGTCCCCCCACCTTTTCAGGTCCACTTTTACCCCTGGTTATAGTATATGTTCTACATGTTCCTACTGAGCAATAAACATTTGCAGAAGCTTCTTCCAATTGCTGTGGACACAAAGTAGGATATAGGGTCAAATTTGTGCACAGACGATGGCGATACTTTGTTCTAGATGATAAAAATTATGAATATTTACTGCACAAACCATAGCCTTAACTTTTCCACTTAGCTAGAAATTGAACAGCGTTAGGTCCGGTGATCGAGCAGCCATTCAACTGCCTCTCGTCGATCAACCCATGTTCTAGAAAATTGTTCAAGTAGTGACGCAATACGAATCCATAATGAAGAAAGCGCCATGGTGTTGAAAAAACTGCGAGAATGTACCATCCTCGGGCATCGCAGCTCGCAATATCTATCCCTGTACGAGCGTGAGGTATTATTCCGCAGTTAATTTTATGGAATGAAAAAGTGACTGATTAGACGTATTCCTCATTTGTCTGCCAACAACATAATTAATTTTCTTTGCGCTGGTCATGTTGGAGGGGTCTTGCACGCGGGGTTGTCAGGTGACCAATTGTGCATGTTCTGCCTATTAACCTTCCCATTTACGTAGAGGTCAGCTTCATCTGAAAAGAGTATTTGCATAAAAATGTTAACCATAATTACTCACTACACTTGGCGATCAACATCGTTCTCGTGGAGATGTTGCTTCATTTGCACCTTGTACGGATGTACTTATACACGCGCAGACCCTATGACTCAACCCACATTGCATTAATAAATGACGTGTGCTCCTCTGGGGCCACATCCAGAAAGAAGTCAGCACTGCCGTAGGCGTTGCTTCATCTGTAGCTCTCTACGATCGTCCGCTACGACGTATGTTCACGAATGTGCCCGTCTCCTCAAATTTAGTTAATTACTGTGACACTGCAACATGTAACACAGTCACATTGTGGATGATTCTGTTTGCAATCGGTAACCACTGTACAGGCACTCCTCCCGCTCCACAGTTTGAATATTTCGATGCATTCCTCACGTGCTAACGGTATGGTTCTACATCTAGAAGAAAGAGGTAAATACAACGTTCAATTGGCAATAACTTTTCACCAAATTAAGCTCCATGGAATCTGATTGCATATTTGACATACTGAGAAAATTCTAGCCTGTGGCCATATATATATCACATTACCCACCAGTTTATAACAAACAAATTTAATCCAAAATGGCGGCCGTCTGTGAGAGTATTTCCAAACGGCCTAATGTGTATCACCCATCTCACATTCAATTAAACTACACCCGTGTAGAATTTAGAAAGGAACTTCGTATGATGTATACAGGGTGTTTCGAAAGTCCTCTGACGTTACAACAAAACGTAAGAGGAAAAACCATTTCTAAATATGTTGTTTTCATTCTAAAGTGAACACTTTTTAAATCGGAGGAGCCGTTTGGGCTGTACTCTTTATGCGCCCAATGTGGAATGAAAATGCAATGTTACCATTTACCTGGACCCACAACATATGTGAATGAAGTTACTGTTTGAAATGGGGGCTAGCCATCGACATGTTAGCGTAAAAATCAGTAACTTCATTCACTTATGTTGTGGGTCCAGGTAAATGGCAACGTTGCATTTTCATTTAACATTGGACGCATAAAGAGTGTACAGCCAAACGGCTCATCCGATTTTGAAAATTCCTTCAACTTACATTGGAAACATCATATTTGGAGACGGTTTCCCAATTACATTTTGTTGTAACTCTGATAATAATCGAGTTACTTAATGTCAGGGGACTTTTGAGACACCCTATATATCTTATGGAATATATGTTTGATGTCCCTATAACTGTAGTATAATTTAGTTTGTTTAAATTTACAAGTTATTACAAGTAGATTCTGACTTACATGCGTAAGAGTTTGTATGTAACTAACTAATGAATTCTATTTCATGAAATTTACATTGAAATATTTAACACAAAATCTTTTATATTCATGCTTAACTTAGTGACTTGGCTTTGGACTGCAACTGATTATTGTACCCCATTATTGCTTGAGAAGAAAACCGATGTCCGAATCTTCATTTGGAGAAACCAAAGAACTATTGGAATGCTGAGGATTGCAATCATTAATTTCTACACTTCAAGGTGCGTAAATTATATCTAGGTATATTCTGTGTTTATTGTTATAATTACTATTACTATTATTGGGTTTAGAATCAATCAAGTACTTCATGATATTTTAGAGGGATCAAGATGGCTGCCAGATAGATAAATATTTGAGCGTCAGGCCCTTATTTCTTTTCAATTTTATATTTAATCAATGTCTATTTCCCCCCCCCCCTCATTATTCCACCAAATCGTATTCCAAGATCATCAATTTTCAATACTCATTTGTGACTGTCAGCATACATAGCATAACCGTAGGAAGTAAAACAAAGATTTATTTTTATTTTTCGTTTTCATGTCTTTTCTCCATAGCTGTGAAAAATAACGACTTCAACATCGTAAATTTGTATGCTACTTGCCTGCTTTCGAGCACAGTAATCAACTATTTGGACATTACGAAGCAAAGCAGGTCTACGTTGCAGTTAGCATACTTTTGAAAGGATGTGACATAATGATATTGGTGTTGCGATGTTCAGCCTAAACAGTGCAAGTAAATAAATCTGTAACAATTGTATTGGTGTTTAGCTTACATGTCCTCCAGACGGGCCAATTTTTTTTTTTTTTTTTTTACATCTTGTTACTTCTACTCTATATGAGGGGTCGCGGTAGCTCAGTGGTGGAGCGTTCACCTCTGGTGCTTGGGGTCCTGGGTTCGATCCCAATCCCCGCCAAGTGAACTTTGTGGTGGACAAACACCGTGTGCGTGGGTTTTCTCGGGGTTGTCCCGTTTCCTCCCACTTTCTTCATTCCACCATTTCATTCATTACTCATCATCACCGTCTCCTTTAGCCTAACCGGCATAATCGTGGGACGTAAAACTCAAAGATTTCGTTTCATTTCTACTCTATATGAAGTATATTCTGAGGTTGTGTTTTTGGGGACGTGGTAGCTCAGTGATGGAGCGTTCACCTCTCCTGCGTGGAGTTCCTGGATCGATCCCAGCACGTGCCAAATGGGCTTTGTGTTGGACAAACACTGTGTGTGGTTTTCTCGGGGTTTTCCCGTTTTCTCTCACAGTTTTCCTTCTACTATTTCATTCATTCTCATGATTATAGTCTCCTTTAGCATACCCGGCAAAATCGTGGAACGTAAAACTCAAAGATTTCATTTCATATAAACTTTGGTGCAAAGTAACCCCATAGATGAAGATATTTTGCACCACATACAAAAAAGTATGTTCAATATACTAACATAATGTTTGTCTGCAATGTTTTCTCTCCTGTATTTATACATTTCACTTTTTACACAAAACTGCATGTGTAACGAATTTTTGTTACGAAATTCGAGACGAGACATAGCTCTTCCAATAGAAACAGATACAGTTTTCGAGACGAGACAACTTTCGCGACACCTTTGCGAGAGGTGACAGTCTCAAATCATTTCTCGTGCGTACCCCTAGCCCATATCGTGCGTTATCAAAAAGCATGTTAATGAGAAATAACAACATGTAAATACAATATAGGTAGTTAAAAACATTTTTGTTTTCATTCTTCACTAATGCATTATTATTAACCTCAGTATTTTATTGTCCATTCTTAATCTTAAGGTGATATATAATTAAGTTTTGAATTCGGTTAACTTATTTTGTTTCTCAAATTGTATTAAAAATGTATGTACAAACATGTTTATTTTCATTCTTGAGTGCTTAAAGTCACTATAGTTATTAAACATAGTAATTAATATTGTACTCTTAACGTTAAAATAATATACAGTTAACTTTTGAATTCAGTTAACATTTTTCTTACTGAAATTGCTTTAAAAAGTATGTAAAAACTTTTTTATTTTCTTTCTTGAGTGCCAAAAGTGATGCACAGTTATTAAGATTAGTACTTTATACTCTATTCTTAATTTTAAACTGATAAACAGTGCGTTTCTGAATAAATTATGTCAAGTTATTTGAGTGACGAACACTGGTACAAAACCCTAACTACCACTGGAACATTTCGATTTTGAGATGACTACTACCGGTGCAATACAAGGGATTTTAAAATATTGTTTTTCCTTCAACGGCTATTTGATTTTGAATTCTGACTACATGGTCATATATAGGAAGGATCAGTGTCTCTTTCCAACTATGGTACAGCTCCGACCGATTCACGGTGCTCACAGAAGAGACAAAAGAGTATGTTTTCAACCTTAAAGTAACGACCACTGGTGTTTTTACCCTGGTATGCAAAAGTAAGTGGGTACCCCAATGGGGTAGAGGGGTACTATGCGGTACCTAATTTCTGCATTTTAGATATATGGAAATACATGTGTCTAAAATGTAAAGAACTGATATTTGTTTACCGAAAACTGCAACTCGGTAAGCCTTACGGATACCGAGACATGGGAAAATAAAGAGCGACACGATATGTATGTGGGGCTTGCATACTTGAAGGTACAATTTGGAAAATGAATTCAAATATGACTAACGGCTATCAAGATATTGTCAAATAAAGAGAGGACCAATACAGGTATGGGATTTTCGTATTAGATGATAAAATTTCCGAAACCGGTCATGGAAAGTTAATAAACACCAGTAGCAATTCCATCTTCAAGTAATTAGATATTTCCATGGGGTGTTAGAACATCTTACAGTCTACCAAGATTAAATTTTAAAAGCTTTTGAAAATATAACTTGACATTTGTAAAGAGTATTAGAAATATGTATTTACCTAAAACTTGCAGCTAGTACATCTAACATATAGAGAAACACCGTGAAATAAAAGAGTATGAGATGTTGAAACTTCGGAAAAATTATTGGTCCCAACAAAATTAAAATAAGATGGTATTTCTATGGGTTAAGTAAGTACCTCAGTACAATTTCGATGGAAAGATTAGTTCTAGGTTTTCTTCAGGCAGTTCCAAAGGTTCATCGAGCTGTGTAAAAGAGTGAAAATGCCCTGTGAATATCTAATATAGTAACCAAAATATAACGAGTCATTTATTTTATGACGTAAAAATAGAGATCTTTAAGGATTTGTACTTCTGGGTCTTTGCTATAAGAAAGAAATTCAAAAACCTACTGTATATACCTTAATATGCAATTAAATCAGTGAGGACACAGTAACTTAGTGGTGGGGTGTGTACCTAGTATGTTTTGCAGAAACTACACTGGAGTATTCTCTTAATCCACAGAGATACGATCACACTTAACTGCCCATTTAATTTTAAAATGAAATTAAGGCAAGTGAATGTTGATGATAGAATTGATGGAGTGTAAAGGTGGGAGGAAAGGAGTACACCGAGAATACCCACGAATACAATGTCGACTACAAACTGACTTGGACACGGATCAAACCAGGGACCCAATACACCAAAGGTACGCACTCTACCACTAAGCCACCGTGCCTCCACCCATTTAATTGTCTATTAAGGTGTATACGGTAGTTTTCTGAAATTTCTTCTTCTTACAGCAAAGACTCAACAGTACAAATCCATGTGGGTCTCCATTTTTACGACCTCGTAAAATACATAATTACTTATATCTCGGTTGCTATATTAGATATTGACAAAGAATTTTCATTCTTTTTGTACGCTAGGAATTATCACGCTTGGATTTACCCGAAGAAAACTTCGAGCTGAATTAATCTTTCGATCGGAATTGCCCTGACGAGTGTGAGGTACTCACTTAACCCATATAAGTACCATCTTATTTAACTTTTATTAAGATCAAAAGTTGTTTTATGAAATTTCAAGATCTAATACTCTTTTATTTCACGGTGTCTCTCTAGCTGTAAGATGTACTGGCTGGAAGTTTTGGGTAACTCTATTCTCTTTTCTAATACTCTTTACAAATGTCAAATTATATTTTCCAAAGCTTTTAAAACTTAATCTTTTTAGACCCATGATGTTCTAAAACCCCATGGAAATACCCAGTTACTTTAGGATGAAATTGCTACTGGTGCTTATTCAGATTTCATGATCGATTTCGGAAATTTCACCACCTAACACGAAAACCCCAACTGTGTGGGTCCTCCCTTTATTTGACAATATCTTGATAGCCATTAGTCATATTTTCATTAATTTTCTAAACTACTGTCAAGTATGGAAGCCCCACATACCTATGGTGTTCCTATTTATTTCACCATATTTCGGTAACTGTTAAACATACCGACTTGCGGTTTCGGTAAACACACACCTGTAACGTTCTTTATAAGTTTATTAAGATATATTTTAGAATGTTTAGAAATGGGAGGTCTGCGAATGCCATAGTACCCGAAAACCCCCATAAGGACGTGTGTGTAGTGTATTAAATTGAAACTACTTTTGAGGTTGTTGATAGCCCTCAGTAATTACGTTTTCGAAACTGCACAATCTAGTACGCAAAACTCACACTTCTATGGTGTTGTCCTTTATTTTCCCATACCTCGGTATCCATAAGGCTTACCGAGTTGCGGTTTTCTGTACTAAACAGATATCAGTTCTTTACATTTTAGAGACATATATTTCCACATATCTAAAAATGCAGACATATTAGGTACCCCATGGTACCTCGAACGCCAGTGGGTACCCACTTACTTTTGCATAGTAATACATTTCGAGTTGTTCAGCATCAACAAACACTTTTTTTTTAATTCATCATTTTTCTACCAGAAACCCAAAAGTCCATACCTGACCGAACAGATTTTGTCCATTTAATCTAAAAAATGTTAAATATTTTAAAATGTAACATTTTAAATATTTTTGGATTTTTGTTTCAGGTATTTCGTGTATCAAAACAAAACCAGGATTCTGCATGAAAGACAGCGAAAAGAAGCAGTGTAATTTGTGGCTAAAAGCACGTCCTTTCTGAAGACAGACCCGATTGTATTTACATTCTTTTGTACAAATATGTAACCTTAATAAATATACTGCTCCGCAAATTATTTCTTTCTTCCATAAATTAGAATAAATGTATGTCTGTTTAAAGAAAATGTTTGTTAGTTAAAGGTCTTTTCAACTCTTTTTCTCTGTAAATAAGAACATTATACCTTGCAACATTTTTTTTTATCATTGTGCAATTCCGATTGGATAAAGTAAATCTGCACGAAGCACTATTATTTCAGTCATACATTAATAACTAATGTATTGTTCTGTGAATAAGGCAATGGTATAGTGAATATGTTTTAACATAAAATCTGTAACTCAGCTTTTCAGTAGTCAACTTTATTGAGAATCCGAAGAAAGAAAGAAAAAATGTTGGACTTAACGAATTTCAAAATTATTTTTGTTCGAATTCTGGACTAATCCAAATTATCCAGAGAAATCATTTATGTTGCTCTCTACAGATGTATCCTTTCTCCAAATCGTATGAAAAGGAGACTTCATACATCGCTATATTTTGTATGTACTATGTTTCGTATTTATTTAATCACTTTGTACCTTTCTCTAGTGTTGACAAGGCCGCAAGTGTCAATCGAATAATTTAGTGTTTCACTCATGTAACCTTGTGACTAACGTACGTCCTGTCGGTATATATATGTTACTGGGTTCGGTTAGCGACAAACAATTTTTAGTGTTAAACAAATACAAAAATCTACACGCAATGAGATACGATGATCTCTGCCTCATAGACAATACCAAGCAACTAACGGTACTGAGTGTGGTTGAGTTTACTAGTGGTATTATCTGGCTAAAATCAATGTTCCGAGAGCTATACTTCTTTTTGTGCTCTGAATGCAAACTTTGATATAACCGTTTTAAATTATTGTACATCTATCTATCTATATAGCTATATCTATATCTATCTATCTATCTATATATATATATATATATATATATATATATATATATATATATATATATATATATATATATATATATATATATATATATATATATATAATTGTAAACTAGAAACTTCCGAGTAATTCTGAGAATCATCGCTCTTTCTTTAAATAATGTATGAGACTATTACACTGCTCGTTACTTAAAATGTTGAACTAAGAAGGATACATCCAGGAAAGTCCAAATTTGCAGAATGTGTAGAGCAGGGAAGGATAAATATGTTTGGTCGATGGCTGCACAGCTTCTCATACCTGTGAACTCCGCCAGCTACAGTTGATGAGCTGTGGCATTGGATCGTAAGACGCATGGCTTACCATACCAGAAGAGAACATCCTCTCGATGTCTCGCTGTGTTACAGTCGTTCTGGTTGTCAATGTTGGGTCAGTTCTGCTCTGCTATCACCACGTTGTCACACAGCGAATACAGCGGTAAGTTTAACCCTTAACGTAGCAAGCCTAAGTCGTCAAAGTTGTTTACCAAGCTGGAGTCTTCTGGGGACCCCAAGTATTATTTTAATTTCTCAACATAGTATTGCAGAGGGTTACTCCAACTATTATTTTTTGGATGTCTAGAAGCATACTTAAGTTAAATGAACATTGTTGACGTCAAATATTATGTATATTTGAACACTATTCAGTTCTTCATACAATTTCATACTTGTGTGTTCGTAAATCTGAAACACAGGTTTAACAATGAAGTTTTTACATTTTGAAGTGTGTTTTTATTTTTTGTATTTTTTAAAGAAACGCATCGTTGATCTAATCATGTAATTGATATCTCAAAGGGTTGCAGGATACATATAAAAATCGAGAATAAATTGATTCTTATAATTGCGGCAGTATCACCAAATATCACTCTCTGGGGTCCCTAGAGTACCCCGCTTGGTATGTTAAGGGTTAAGCATATTCGACACTTACTATTAGATATCGGCTTGGGAACTTTGGCGTAGCTACCCTGTCTCCTTGAAGTTGCATTTTTAATGGGGAGTACTGTTTAGGAATCATCTTGTGAGGGAAAACGTTTTCAGCTGACACCATGTTTTTAATTATAGCTTCATTTAAAAAATAACTTATCTGTTAATTAAAATGTTCATAGAAGTTATTTCTGGAAAATCCTATTCACGCCTCTTGTGGTAACAACTGCATTTTGGAAGAGGATATTATTAAGGAAAAGAATGAGGTAAAGTCGTCTGTATATAGTACACACGGAAAAGAAAGTATTTGACAGTTGACAAATTTTCTTTTGCCAATAGGTCGGCAACAAATTAATTAATTTGGATCTTTTTGTTGTTATTCTTCGAATAGTTATAACTTGACAACCTGCCAAAGTCGGTACTCTGATAGGTTAATTTATTGTTGAGTTTTTAGGAAAACAAATTTTGTCAACTGAAGAATATTTTCTTTCGTGACTGTATAAGCAATGGATGATAACGGCTTAATAAATGACTGTACGTAAGTCTTTTTTGAGTTTGAACATAGGATTGTACATGGCTGTGAATTTTGCATTATTATTGAAGTGCTGCAACTAAGTTATTGCAAAAGGTATGATAAATTCTTACAGTAATATTGTCACATATTGATTTACTCTGTATGAAAACTAAAATAGTTTAACATATGGTTACCCTCCTTTGTGCCAATAATTTTAAAATTAACTCTTGTGCCACTTTTCAACACTTGGCTTTGCAGTAGCTTTCCAAAGAATTAGCAGGAAGTCCAAACTTACACCCTGCAGATAAATACATTTCTCTGGACAGTTTCACTGCTCCAAACTAAAATTTGAAAAGTGTAGTATTTTTAATTTTATTATTATTGGCACAAAGGAGACATATTTTAAGCTATTTTTGTTTCCATACAGAGAAAAACAATATGTGGCAACATTACAGTAAGAATGTATCATGCATTTCTCAGTATGTTGCAGCACTTCAATAATGGTGCACTATACGTACAATCTAGATCCTGAATATGTCCAATTCATATATTACAACAAGGCAATACGTATGCGATACAGGTAAAATCCGTATATTTCATATGGACAATCTACAAGCTACATACATCCAGTCCATACATTACATATGGCCAGCCTGTACGCGACATACGTGTAATCTATATGCCGCATGCAGACAGTCTGTAAGCTGCATATGTGCACTCTGTATGGTGCATACGGATATTCTGTATGCTGTATCGGGACAAGCTGTGTGCGACATAAGGAAAATCTGTATAATACATAGGTACAATACGTACACTGTATCTAGTCGTACGTACGGGGCACAAGTACAATATAGATGCTGTCTCGGGATTGAACGCAAGAAACACACGTACAGAACGTATATTGCATACTTCTTGAAATTACGCTCCGTCCTGATAGTCAGTGAGTGTCGTCATTATTAACCCACATGCTACATACGATCCTGACGTCACAAAGCTAGATATTACCTCCGTATATACTTGTTACTGTAGATGACGTCACATGAATGACGTCATTGCACTTATGTAGACAGTACGTATAATACATACTTTTTCAGCTATACGTTTGCTGCAGGATGCTATATACGGTTGTACGTTAAGTCCAGAAACTACAGGAATTACGAATGTAACCTACGTTTTTAAGTATGCCACCTACATTTTTTTTTCTCAGTGTATAATCAAGTTTATGGGTTTATTTGCTTCGGCTCTTCCGAGCTTGAGATATAAGTAGAAACAAATTAAGAATGTAGAATAAAGAAACTAAGTCTACCTGATGGATAATAATAAGAAATGATATAAAATGCAATGAGCTGATCAGTATGGTACTGTATACCTACTTTTGGGTCACCTGTATGTAACCAACGTTTTTCTAACTTGGGTTGTTCAAACGCGCAGATCTCGTTTCACATATTTCTAAACTATAGAATTTCAATGTAAAAGGGAAACAGCTGGTATTTCACCTCCAATTACGTACAATGGAGAGATAAGGTTAAAAATTAAATCTATATCAGAAACCTTTTCTCACTACCTTTTCATAGTTTCTGGGGGATTAATATCCAAACTTGAGATTGTGGAAGACATCTATTACTTCTGGTATTAAGAGGGATAAGATTGTTCTCGAACAGTTCATGATATTCTGAATCCACATCAAAAAGCCATTTCTCACTAACTCTTTCTCACTACGATTATCAATATTGAAGTCACAAGTGATAGAAGATTATACTACTTTCTCTTTTAGTAAAAGAAAAAAAAGTCGAAATTTCAAGTCGGTCTTGTCCATCATGGAGTATCTCAAGGATCCATAATTGCTATCTTAGTATATCTACACAAAGGATGCTATGAAAATATATAAAACGAGAATCGTGCCTGTTGGGCTGTATGGTTGCAAAACATGGTCGTTGTCTCTGAGGGAAAAAAGTAAACTGATAATATTTGAGAATAAAATTCTGAGACGGATATTCGGACTCAAGAGGAATGGAAATGGGAAATGGCGGAAATTTCATAACTGCATAATTTATGAAATTATGCATAATTAATAGGAACTGCATAATTTTCAGGAACTGCATAATTTATACCATTTATCAAACATTGTTAGGGTCGTCAAGTCTAGGAGGCTCAGGTGGAGAGGTGATATATTTGAATGGAAGGAAGTAGGAACGATTTCAAGGTTTTTAACTGGAAATCCAATCGGGACACGTGCATTAGGAAGACCTATGCGCATATCAGAGGACAATATTAAGATGTATCTCGCAGAAATACGAATACAAAATGGAAACTGGATCCAGTTGACTAAGGACAGAAGTCAATGGACAGCCTTTGTAAACGCAGCATTGAATCTCCGGGTTCCGTAGGCCATACAATCATAGTGCCGCCAAAATGTCTTGAGCCGAGGCAAAAATGCGAACTAAAGCTCACACCCTCAACGCCCCCATGCGTTGAGCCAATAAGAGTTCAGCTGTTGCTAAACTAGAGAGCCTTGCAGCCGTCTACGCTAAAGAGCCGATAGCAGCGCTTGGAACATGAGACTAGGTGTCAAGTCAATGTGGTATATTTATAGTTAGTTTTTAAGAATCCATATTCAGCATGTAATAATTGATGAAACTTAGACTATCCGATGAGGACACTCTTTATAGGGCAACAGCCAAATCCATTAGAAAAGTTTTAATAAAATTTAGAAACAAATCACCACATTTGCTACATGGTGTCAAAGTTTGGAAGCTAAAATTTAGCCCAACGAAAACAGAACTTAAGATTACTATATGCAGCAAGACACGCAAGAGAAATGTTTAAATATTGACATAAGAAATATCTAAGACAAAATGCAAACCAAGTGATTTATGCAAAATAATAGCAAAATGCACTGTCAAATATCAGATATTATATCAATTGTAGTTTATCTTCTTCTAATGGTGATACACAGTGCCGTATTTAGGATTTTGTTTCGGGGGACTATGTACAACACGTAAATAAGCACTTATATTTTCTCATTTCTACGACAATAGCTTATATACACTCATGTCCAAAATTATTGTCGTATATCTATAACTGTCTTCTTGTAAGAGTATAATTTGATAATGATTTTGCAGGGTACTTTTAATACTGATACTGTGTGTATAATCGGGAAATGAATATGTGTGGTAAATTTGATAGGAAAAGAATTATATATATGAAAATTAAAATGAGTAAAACAAAATGTTGCTAAATGAAAAATAAAGTTTTATTTTCGTTTTATTGTTGTTATTTACTGCTTTTTGGACATGAAATTTGCCACATACATGTCTTTGCCGATTATACACATACTAACATTATGAAAAATACCGGGCGAATTCGTTATCAAATTATATTCCGACAACAACATATTGATAGACATGCGACAATAATTTTGGACATGAGTGTACCTTTACATCATGTAGGTCTTCTTCGTTAGTTGTATACACATTATATAGTAGTCTATATTTTGCTATTTACATTATGCCGAGGACACTGCTTCTCATCACTTCACCCCATATGTATATTCATTTCACTCCCACGTGTGGAGTGAAGTCATTATATGATTCATTTCTTTCTGTGCACGGTACTTCAGACACGATATGAACCATACTTATATTTTCAGAATGCAGAAAGTCTGTCTTATTCATATGATTGTCAATCAGCCATGTCTGTGTAAGATTTTTTTTTTTTTTTTTTTTTACTTTCGTGCTTACCATGTTCACTTCTCTTGAATTACTCTATTTCCTATAAAACATTCTAGTCCTATCCGTTTTTTTTGAAAATGTAGGTGAAAGTATTTTACAGTTTCTTTATCGTCTTAACGTGTGCAGATTAATACCCGTTCAAATACTACCTACACTGTAAAAAATGAGGAGTTGAAAGAACACAAAATGACTACCACTTTAGCGTGTTACTTGTGTGTTAATTCAGCACCAAGCACATAGTCTTCTGAGCATATCAGAAATAACTCGGTACTACCTGAGAGAATTTGCATTGGTATTTATCGTTTAATATGAGGAAAGCTTTGCGAAATATATTTGGCACTTGTGCCAAGTAACGAATGATGTTCTATGTTACCTGTTATGATCACAATAATATTGTTGTAAACCTGTGAATCGTCTGACAACAGTTACATAAGCAATAATTCTGTCATTTTCTGTTCATACGTGCTACGACACAAGAATAACAATTAAAAAAAATAGATGGAAGCACCGCTATCTGTGTAACCAAGCGGTTTGCAACAATGTTATTGTGACCGATTACAGAAAACATAGAATGTTATTAGTTACTTATCATAAATGCGAAATGTATTTCGCAAAGCTTTACTCATACTAAACAGTAAAAAACGATGCAAATACAGCCAGTAACGAGGTATTTCTGATATGCTCTGAAGGCGATGTCTTGGTGTTGAATTGACACACAAGTAACACGCTAACGACCCGCTCGGTAGAGTAATACTCCCGCAAGTACGTTTTTTCGCGCGCTACTCTAGCCAGCTGTTTTACGCGCTATCCTAGTCAGTTGTTTTAAGTTGGTCACAAAATCTATATCATTTAGTACAAGGGGAACAAAACGAGTCTTATATCATGGAGTACAAGGGCAACAAAACGAGCCCTGCTGGGCTTCTAACCCGCTCCTACTACTTCTACTACTTATCTGCACAAAAGTAAGTAAATCACATTTTTGAGTATTATTTTCGTATTATTTTAATTTAAAAGGTGTTATAAAAATGTAAGAAAGAACATTAAAATTCTTTCCTCGGGCCGGATTTGAACTCACGCCAAAAGAGATTTTTGTTACTAGCATATAGCGCTAGCCCACTCGGCCACAAGGATCGACACCGACAGTCGTCTGAATTCTGCTATTTGAATGCAACGTAGCAAGACAGATAACGCCAACCAATCAGAAGTGTGTTTTCCGTTACTACTTCCGGGAGCATTACTCTCCTGAGCTAGTCCTACACGCTAAAGTGGTAGTCATTTTGTGTTGTTTCAACACCTCAGTTTTTGCTGTGCAGACGTAGTGACTTGTAGTATACCATCCATCCATAAAGCTTGGACCTCTTCCAACAAAAAAATTCTAGGTGCGCGCCTGCACACATATTCCTTTAGGCACATACTAACTTTTATGTCTATTACTCTTATGCAATAATTTATGTTTACAAGCGCTGATTTATCAATAAAGTTCAAATATTAATAATCATGGATTATTACAGTTAAACTTGTACGAGTTCGAAACATGTTACTTATTTCTTGTTTAAACTTAGTAGTTACTTCTAGCTTAAGGTTTTGTGTTCATTCTTAAGTTATAAGGTATTTGTGAATATCGAATGGAAATTATAAATATTAAAAAGTGAAATCTTGTGCTCGGAAGCACACAAACAATTGTATTTCCGTTATAAATGACATGCAGTTTGTTCTGCTTTTCTTTTCTGCCTTTTATTTGAATATTCTATGAGCAAGCTTCAATATTATTCTCTCGATATATACGTACACTTTCTTCATTCAGTACGTTGTGAGTATTCATGAATTTTTATTTTCCCGCGCGATATAGCAGTACGTATTCACTCAAAAACTTTTTTTTCTTCCCCTTATGTTCCTTTGTTGTTCAGCTTTTGTACATCCGTTGATTTTTTTTTTTTTTAATTTTCTGTTTTCGTTGACGATATGGAATTCTTGATGTGAGTTTGTCAAGCTTATTCAAAAGTTGATCTTTTTTTTTCTTTCTTCCGGAATACGCGATCACAAGGAGAGAGGGTGTGTAGGGAGCAGAAGCCTGAGAAAAATGCGGGACCTCCATGGCCATATCATAGGATATTCAGAACAAAAATATGGATCGACAAGGTTCGGGAAAGAAGACTAGAAAGTAGGTTCAGAAAAGGAATTGAGAGAGAGAGAGACAAATATAAATATAAGAGAGAGTTCTGGATGACTTAGAAGATGTTGAAAGGAAATAAATAATATTGACGAAGTAAAGAGAGCCTAAAGGATCAGGAGACAGACAGAAAAGATTAGAAAAGTTCTGAACACTTTTTTTTTCACTATATTTCTCTTTCTATATATAAACACTCTATACATTGTTGGTCTTATGAACTTTCCTTCAAGAAGTTTCTTCTGAAAATAACATCTTCAACTTTGTTATTATATATTCACTTGTAAAGTAACTAAACTCGCAGAACGATAAGTGTATTGAGCGTGAGTGTAAATAACTAACAAACAATTTGTAAAGCTTTGCCCTTTAAGTACGGATATATCCGCATATGGAAGTAACATATTAGGATAGCTAATAATTACAGCAACTCACATTATGCTTTATCTTCTGTTTAATTATGCTTTATTTTCCAAGTTATGTTTTATTATGCTTTATTGTTAATTTGAATCATTTTTTTACATTAATCGTGCATAATGTATAATATTTACTATACATTATACATTCTAAATATCTTGATCTATTTATTAATATTTTATGCAACCAGTTTCTTTCATATTTAATGAACTTTCTACATAGTGCAATGTAAAGAGATATGCTTTACTCGAGTCAGCTTTTGAACACTTGTGCGCGACTTACAGGTACTACCATGAGCAAAATAAATGACGCGTCTCTTTATTTTGAAGTTTTTTGAAAATATCTCCGTTTTCTTTATACGTTCGAAATTTCGGAAGGTTTCCCCAGCAGGACAGGTTAATAACAAACCCGTTTTTAATATTTGTGTTAGATATTAGCTTAAAATAAAGAAATTAGAAGCAAAAAACATTAAATCGACAGAAATCTCGAGAATTACCAACTCTGCTAAAGTGGGAAATTTTCAAGAACGCGAGGGAATTCTGCATTTCAACACGAAGCAGCGACATCTATGTCATTGAGAGAAATGTGGATTAAATCTACAAACTAAACTTTTAACGAATATTTCTAGTATGTCTTACTATATGCATTATCTGCAAACTCCAAATATATGAATATATGCTAAGTATTAACATAAAGATAGAGGAAATAGTGGAAATTATCTATGGAAAAGGACGAATTGGTAGGACGAGCGTAATGAAATATCGTCTTTACCGGAACAGGCTCAGTTCACGTAAAAAAACGAATATCTCAGTTAGTTAAAGCAACGAGTCTGTATGCTGAAGGTAGCGGGTTCGATCCCGTGGAAGTGCCGTTATCATTTTTATCACTACACTACGGTTATTTTTTTATTTTTTTATTTGGGAAAGAATCAAATTGTAACGTATGTGTAAAACTCATGACGATACCAAAAAAAGAAAAAATGCTGTTGTCGCACTTGCATTAGCGTCCCTAATTTTGTTTGCAAACAGTTTCGTAATTATTTCCCCTGTGCTCACTGCTCACCATATGCTCGCTGGCGCATAACGAATGTTTCCCAGTAAATGTTAATTCTAATTTGGAGAATTTTATAAAGTTTCACAATATTTCTCACTAGATAGTCTTCTATCTACGTGTTTGGATATTTTGATAACAGATTTCCCTATTAAATGTTTAATTTTCCCTAGATGTTTAATTACGTAAAAGTTTTACAATGTATTTGTATTGAATTGAAATTGTTTTGAATTTACTACATAAGGTAAGTAGACCGAAGGAGGAGAACTCAAGTAATTGATATTCTACGTAAAAGCAACCTATTGTAGAATGATGATGCTTCTTACCTTCAGCACATAATCTTTACGTTAGAGAGTCAGACAGAGAAAAATCCTGGTTTTTCCTCCTCTATGACCACCCATCTTAAACCTCTACATATCATTGTTCGTGTCACAAAATTTCGGTGCTCCAAAAACATTCAAATAACAACAACAACAATAATAATAATAATAATAATAATAATAATAATAATAATAATAATAATAATAATAATAATAATAATAATAATAATCCTGAATATGCCATCCTTACATAATGTAGGATATCTTAGTTTCCTAGTTTAAATCTTAAATATCTTAGTTTAAAATGCTTTCTTTAGTGCTTATTTGAGCAACCATGTAGGAGGGGGTACGACTTTTTATTTTGCCCCTCTCATTTCAGTAGCCTTCCAACAGAAAGTAATTTTTGATAAGCAGGACAGACAAAATGAATAAGAAATATATTTACAGCATCTTCTCCCCTTTCATGATTGGAATATCACGTAATATTTTTTTATTCTACGAAAGATGCCCTGTGCGGTTAGGGGTAGGTAACTAAAAAAAATACCTAATATATAGCGCCCCTTGATTGTAATATTACCGCTTCTTTATTTGTACGAGGGAGCCCCTACACAATCAAGGGTGACAAAAAGAATAGGAAGAGTGTCTATTGATTCCAGTGGTGGATCCAGCACGAACTCCTGGGGGAGGGGAGGGGAAGTGAAACATTCTTTTGATGATGTGAAGCTGTCACAAATTACCACTTAACTAAACTAAACAATAGTGGGGGGAACCGGAACCCAGTCAGTTTAAATTGATGTAAAAGTTTAATTTTTGGATTCATATTAAAGTTATGGTTTCAAATGAGAATTTCAGTCCAAGTGGTCAATGATCAAATCTCGTGGGGCTCTTCAGTGTATGCTAATACGGCCCCCTTATGAGAAAAGGCAAAATTATTAACATGTTTATAACTTTCGAATTTTTCGTCTATTTTAAAGATATATTTTGCTTCGTATTAAAGTGTTGGTTCCAAATGACAAACTCAGTCCGAGTGGACAATGATCAAATCTCCGGGGGGAGGTCTTCAGTATAGGGGGCTACGGCTCCCTTATGGGAAAAGGCAAAAATATGAAAATGCTTATAACTTCCGAATTTTCCGTCTATTTTAAAGAAATTATTGGCTTCATATTAAAGTCTTGGCTTCAAATGACAATTTCAGTCCGTGTGGACAATGATCAAATCTCGGAGGGCTCTTCGGTGTAGGGGTTTCGGCTTCTTTATGGGACAAGATTCACGTAGTTGATATTGCAAAATTGTTTTGTATATATAAGTGGAAACTTGCACCATTTGGTTAATTTTACCTCTTATGTTTTGCAGATTCATATTCCAAGCAATAGTTACTTCGCAGAGCTAAAAGAAGGCACTTACTAGTTTCATTAAAATGAAATGTCTTTTATGAGAGGAGCAGACGAACGAACAGGCACCCAAACGGTGGTTGAGTCGTACGGTTGAAACTCGTTAAGCTCGCTTCAATTATTATTATTATTATTATTATTATTATTATTATTATTATTATTATTAATAATAATAATAATAATAATAATAATAATAATAATAATAATAATAATAATAAAGCATTGCAGGGACCTTTGGTGCAGGGGGTCCGTGGCTCGATTCCACTTCGTGCCAAGTGAAATTTGAGGTGGACAAATACCGTGTGCATGGGTATGTGTTTTCTTGAGATTTTCCATTTTCCTCCCACTTTCTTCATTTCACCATTTCATTCATCATCATTCTCCCCTAGCGTAGGTGCATAATCGTCCAACGTTAAACTAGATATTGCAATTTCAGTAATAATAATAATAAAAATTAATTCAACTGAAAGGACTGTAATTTATGTGGACAGCAATTATCATAAATATGCAACCATTATAAAAACAATGCTTTGAGTAGAAAGATAATCCTTCCCAAGTGTTAACGAATGCGCACGAGATAAGACATGTCTCGAGAAAGAGACAAGACGCGCTTTGTGACATCCAAGATAATACGAGGCAAATGTTTTGGACACGAGATAGCTTGTAAAATGTCTCGTCTTGTCTGGAATGTCTCGAAAACAAAAGTCTAAGTTTTAAAATTATTTTTCAAGATCTATTCTCTCAGAAGTAGTTCTCTGCTTTAAAATTAATAACGACATTTGTGATTTAAAAAAAGATAAACAATACCTAAAGTTAATAGTTAACTTTTCGAAAAGAAGCTTCATTAAGGGTGAACCTGAAAGATGTCCACAAACTTCGGGAGGTGATTCGTGACATCAAAAGGAGACAAATGGTCCTCTTGCAGTTTTCGAATTCAGCTTCGTTGTCGAGATACAGGGTTGCCAACTGGTCGTGTTTGAGAAACTCACTGGGAATAAATTCAAGTCCAAGAAAAACTACTACTCATATATTTTTCAGGTCAATTGACTTATACCATGTTGTAAGGTCAAATATTTATTTATGAAGTGTGTACAAAATTCGCCAGGGTCTTTTCTGAGAAAATCGTCGAGAAAAAGTCACCTCCAAGAATAAACTACCCCTCGTAAATTTTTCTAAGATAAATATCTGATACTGCAATATAGGGTTGTTAATTAAATATTGATTAATGAAAAATAAACAAAATTGTTAAAACCATTTTTGAGAAAATAGCGTTTTTCGATTTTCGGCTGTTTGTAAACCACTTATTTTAGGTGGTAGGAAAAAATGGAAAAGCTCCTGTAAGAATACTAAGTAAACCCTAAGTTTAAAATTTGGTGTAGATAAGTTGAACGGTATGGCCTCTAGGTGAGTGCATATAAAAGTGTGCCGAACGGACGGACCGGAAGGACGGGTGTCGAAAAGTCACATTTTCGGTATGTAGACGCCATGAAACATGTAAATCCGTTGAAATCTGAATTTGATATTATTTTCACAATCACTATTTTCTTCTCTCTTTCGTCGCTCGAAAAAGAAAAGCCTGAGTTTACCACAAAAAGCTAGGGAGTTTCTCAAAAAATATTCAATTACAGGGCCACCGCACTAAACTTTTTCAATTCAATTTCTTAACTGTGTTAGGCCGCAGTTGTTACTGAAGTGTGTATTTGGATAATACGAATAAAATTATCGTATTATTCAAATACATCGAATGTCAGATTATCGAATAAAAAAACTTCGATTGAAGAAAATCCATACTACAAAACTAACTCACACTTTGAGCACATTTTCATTAGACATATAATAGACCAATTAATGCAATCATTGTTTATGAAATATGAAAAAAATCAAATGAGTCACTTTGGGAAAGTCGTTCAAAAAGAACACGTCAGGAGTAACCTACCTCTTGTGAATTGTTTCGAACAATGAGTTAAGATATACTTTTGGTTATTAATGAAATATTTATTTGCGAAATTTGAACAAAATCGCCTGTCGTTCGAGAAAATTGTCGGGGAAAAAACCTTGACCTCAAAAATAAACTATCCGTTGTAATTGTTTTTCATAGAAATGAATTATACTAAAATATAGGGTTATTAATGAAATACTTATTTATGAATTATCAATAAAATTGTCCGAGTAATTTTTGAGAAAATCGTGAGGGAAAAATAACTCCCCGAATAAACTATCTCTTGAGGATTCTTTCAGGGTAAGCGAGTTATTCCATATTACTAGGTTTTTAATGAAATATTTATTTCTGAGTACGAACAAAATTGCTTGACTCATTTTTGAGAAAACCGTGGAGGAAAAACACCCCCAAGAGTAAACTACCCCTCGCATATTTTTTCAGGACAAACGAGTTTTGCCATATTGTTCGGTTATTAACGAAATATTTATTTTTGAAATATGAATAAACTCTTTTGAGTCGTTTTTGAGAAAATCGCCCAGACAACACTCCACCAAGAATAAACTACCCCTCGCATTTTTTTAGGACAAACGAGTTATGCAATATTGATAAGTTATTAATGAAATCTTTATTTATGAAATATGAACGAAAACATTTGAGTCCATTTTGAGAAAATCACTGAGAAAAAACTCACCCCCTTAGTATAAACTACCCCTTGTAGATTTTTCTCAGATAAATGCCTTATACCACAAAATAGGGTTGCTAATTAAATATTGATTTATAAAAAAAGAAAGAAAACAAGATCGTTAGAGCCAGTTATGAGAAAATATATTTTTTTTATTTTCATCGTACAGGAAACTACCCTTGTTTTGGGAGTAGGAGGGAAATAAAAAAAACTATAGGAAATACTATGAAAATCTTAAACTAAAATTTGGTGCAGATAAGTTGAACATACCGTAAATTTTTCAACTAATTTACGGTATGTTCAAGTATGGCTTCTAGGCGAGGTATGGCTTCAGGTATGGCTTCTAGGCGAGTGCACAGAAAAGTGTAGCGAACGGACGGACGAACTGATGGACATGTATCGAAAAATAACTTTTTCGGTGTTAGGGGCTATAATACGTGTAAATTCGTTGAAATCTCAAATTTGATTTTTTTTCGAACACCATACTTTCTTCTCTCGTTTGTCACTTCAAAGTAAAAGGAACTCAGAACTACAGATAAAAGACACCTACTTTTACACATAGACATTTATTGATTTAAAACTGTTTTAGTTTGTGTCATTTCACTTCCAATTGAAAGGTTTTACAATGATTAACGGCATACCAATGACGAGACGGAAGTTTTCAGGAAGTAAATGCATTCAGAAGTCTAGACTGCATTACAGCCTGTTTTTGTTTCTGCAATTGTTAACAGCTGTAATTTCGTCCAAACGCTACATGAAATAATTTTTGGTTGACGTCATTGTATTACTATTTTAGTATTGTTCTCTTCAGACTTGGTTGAAGTTTTGTCTTAACGGCTATACATTTTTTCTTTCTTATTTCATCGTTACACATAAGAACAAAATGTTATGGTGAGTGGATAGATTCGAACCTACGAACATTGAGTTTATATTCTTCCAACACTTTACCAATGGACCAAGCTTTGTCTTCACGTTAACGCCCGGATACAGGGTTTACTACGATTTAAATAAAATGGCTGGCTGTTAGAATTCCCTGCTCACATATTTCGATAAATAATTTTCATTGCTTCGTAGATACGTAAAGCAATGTTTAGATACACATTTTAGGAGAGTGAATTTTGGTGTATATAATAATTTCATGCCAGGTAAAAGCTAGATAAGTTTTGATAAAATGTTTCATATGTAGTTCTCAATAATAAGCTTGCTGTTCGGAGTGAAGTTCCAAGGTTCAGCATTGCCTAGCAGTTTTTGCTATTAATATCCCTTCTAACAATATTGGCAGTGGACAAAAGTTAGCCCGTGTTGAAGCTTTTTGCTCCTAATTTAGTTATTTTACTTATTTAAGGAATATATTGAAAATTGTCAGCAGGCACGTATGCAGTAATTTATTTCGGGAGAAGTCCGACTTCAATATTAGGATAAATTATAATAAAATTTAAAAGATAATCCTTAAATTTAGGCTAAATTTACAGAGAAGTTGGGATTTCAGAGGGGAGTCCGGACCACCTGGACCCACCCCTAAATGCGTCCTTGTTTGTCAGTAACGTTTCCTCATTTTGAAACCCTCAAAAACTTCGGATATATAAAGGAAAACGAGTTATTTTCGATAAAATATCACTTCAGAAGACGCGACAGTTTTATTGCACATGGTCGTATCCCAAGTTCACAAGGGCAAGAATTCATTAACTTTGATTCTCTGTCATTGTGCTCTATCGAAAGGTTAGGTTTGTAACATATTACTCCTACGAACAAGCATGAGTGGCAGATAGGAATACTGAACACAACTCCAGAGAAATGCATGCTGAACTTACGTTTATAGCTACGCTTTGGTGATTTGCCCTCAAGGTCAATCGAGTGGTAATTCAGTTCCGTCTCTGTTCTTAAGCCATGTTCGTATTACTTGGAACAGTTTTGATAATGAAAAGCATGCCTCTTAATATAACATACTTCTTTCGCGTAAGAAATCGAAACTCAGTTGGTCAGAGCAACTAGTCTGTAAGAATTAGGTTGTTAGTTAGTTAGGAGCCCAGTAAGAGTAAGGGTTTTTATTACTATTGTTTTTTATCTTTTTTATGTGAGGAAAAATCAAATTGTGACATCGCGATATCAAATGTATTTGATTAGGTAGCTTTGTCTTAGCTAAACTTTAAACATCAGTAACCGTCGAAATTATTTCACCAACTGATCACTTACTGAACATTTCAAACACGTCAAACCAGTGGCATAACATGAAGGTTAACCTCTCCTCCGCAGTCCTTAGTTATGCGTCCGTACTTTCAAGGGCGGACTAAGGGCCGGGCGACTGCCCGGGGCACCAGAGAAAGAGGGGCACCAAAACGAGCCTCAAAAAGTAAATTTTATAATGTGCTTTCTACTGACGTTTTTGGTTTATATTCTTGTAAAGTAGTGGCAATTATATGATCTTTTTCCATTTCACTATGGAAGAAGAGAGTTTCATAGTACTAAGGGGGCTGTATCGAAAAATTGAGAGATGGCATGTAGAATAAAGAGTGCCGGGAATTAAGTATTGTTTGTTTGTTTGCTTGAGTTTAGCGTTCCACGGTTATGCCTTAATGGGCAAGGGAGATGTGGATACTAGTTATAGTGGAATCCGAACCACTTTTATCGTTCAACAATAATCCACCGGGAATTGGACCCGGTACCACAGAAGGCAGGCGTGCTAGCCACTAGACCAGGGGGGGTGGAGTTGGTATTGTTTATAGCGGACCATATTCTTTGTGAACTTTTCCTAGGTAATGGATTTCTTTCTGAAAATGGGTTTAAAACAGGGGCGTCATTTAGGGAGGGCAGGGAGGGGCATTTGCCCCCCGTGAGTTTGAGATGTATATAGATTTTATCATTAGAATAGTAGTAAATCAGTGAAAAACGCGAAATTTTACTTATATCAAGAGGTCTTGCCCCCCCCCCCCCAAAGCAAAATCTGAAATGACGCTCCTGGTTTAAACTATTAAAAACACTATGATAAAATGTAAAATATAGGCTACTACTAGGGGAAGGGCGCCAAAAAGTCACTTTGCCCGTGTGAAAATTTGGCCTGCTCCGCCCCTGCGTACTTTCTGTATATTTTTTGGCCTTGCAGCTTGTGCGGTCCCCACACCACATTGTTGCGGGGGCGCTATTTACGCCTACCCTTCGAACGTAATTCAATAACTGTTTAAGAAATTCTACCATCAGCGTGAAAACGGGAATATATTTTTCTAATAGTCCCATAGAACTTTCACTCAGAATGCCAGATGCAATTTTTCAGAGTGGGCTCTGGCTAAGTAGAAGGAAGATCTGTTTCCTAAGTAAGTTCCTTTCAGAAAGTTTGCTATTTCTTTAACAGTGATGTAAATAAATATACTTATCGTTATTAGCTCGACACCAAACTATCCTGGACAAATCCCTCTAGAACAATGATCGGCAAAAGTTATTCTGCATAATTTTATACGCGACTCAAGGGTGAAACACTTGTTAACGAAAGCAATGTTGTGTATATACTGCCTTGTTTCTGACAAAATATAAAGTCTTTTGTAATCTTTAGACACTTTTCCTATTCTTTTTGTCACCCTTGGTTGTGTAGGGAAGCCTCGAACAAATAAAGAAGAGGTAATATTACAGTTAAGGGGCGCTATAAATATATTAGGTATTTCTTTTGTTACCTAACCATAACGGCCTAGGATCGTCTTCAGTAGAATAAAAAATGGTACGTGATATTACATTCACGAAGGAGGAAAGGATGCTCTAAATATATTTCTTATTCATTTTGTCTGCCCTGCTTCTCAGAAATTATATACCTTCTGTTGGAGGGTGCTGAAAAGAGAGGAGGGGAAATAAAACGTCGTGCCCCCTCATACATTTTAAATTTTGTGACGTGGTTGCTCAAATTATTACTAGAGAAAGCACTTTAAACTAAGATGTGTAAAGTTACAACATTATGTAAGGGTGGCATATTCATTAATAATAATAATAATAATAATAATAATAATAATAATAATAATAATAATAATAATAATAATAATAATAATAATAATAATAATAATAATAATAATAATAATAATAAATATGAATGTCTTTGGAGAGCCGAAATTATGTGAGACGAACAATGATATGTAGAGGTTTAAGATGGGTGGTCATAGAGGAGGAAAAACCAGGATTTTTCTCTCTCTGACTCTCTACGTTAAGATTATGTGCTGAATTTAAGAAGCATCATCATTCTACAATAGGTTGCTTTTACGTAGAATATCTATTACTTGAGGTCCCCTCCTTCGGGCAACTTTGCTTATGTAGTAAATTCAAAACAATTTCAATTTAAGACAAATATTTATAGAGAAAATTAAACATTTAATAGGGAAATCTGTTATCAAAATATCCAAACAAATAGATAGAAGACTATGTAATGAGAAACTGTGAAACTATAAAATTCTCCAAATTAGAATTAACATTTACTGGAAAACATTCGTTATGCATCAGTGAGAACAGGGGAAATAATTACGAATCTGTTTGCAAACAAAAATTAGACACAATAATGCAAATGCGACTATATTTTCTCTCTCTCTCTTTTTTTTTTTTTTTTTTTTTTTTTTTTTTTTTTTTTTTGGTATCGTCATGAGTTTTACACATATGTTACAATTTGATTCTTTCCCAAATAAAAAATAAATAAAATAACCTTAGTGATAAAAAATGACAACAGTACTTCCACGGGATTCGAACCGTCTATCTTCGGTATACAAACTTGTTGCATTACTTAACTGAGCTATTTGCTCTCTTACGTAAGCTGAACCTGTTCTACAGTAAAGACGATTTTTCATTACGATTGGGCTAAGAATTCGTCTTTTTCCATAGGTAATTTCCACTATTTGCACTATGTATACGTTAATACTTAGCATAGATTCATATATTTGGAGTTCGCTGATAATGCATATAATAAGACATACTAGAAATATTCGTTAAAATTTTCGTTTGTAGATCTAATCCACGCTTCTCTCAATGACATAGATGTCGCTGCTTCGTGTTGAACTGCAGAATTCCCTCGCGTTCTTGAAAATTTCTCACTTTAGCAGAGTTGGTAATTCTCGAGATTTCTGTCGATTTAATGTTTTTTGCTTCTAATTTCTTTATTTTAAGCTAATATCTAACACAAATATTAAAAACGGGTTTGTTATTAACCTGTCCTGCTGGGGAAACCTTCCGAAATTTCGAACATATAAAGAAAACGGAGATATTTTCAAAAAACTTCAAAATAAAGAGACGCGTCATTTATTTTGCTCATGGTAGTACATATATCGAAAAAGTAAAAGTAAAAGATGCCACCAAAAAGTACAGAAAGTGCTCAAGTTCAAGAAGTACACATAACAATATAGTGTGAAGTTCTTGTGTACTATTCATTGTTGACGGGAAGTTTTCTTCTTCTTTTCTTTTTTGCTTTTCTCTACATCAAAGAATTACAACCAAATAAAAACAAGTTTTTCATTGTTTCATTATAGTGTTCTCAGTGATTATGCATTGTAAATATTGGTTTAAAAATATCAATCTACTGTGTTAAGCTTGCAGTTAAACAGAATTTTCCAAGAATTGTTCTAATAGAATTTTCCAAGAATTGTGCTATATATTTTAAATTATGCTTTATTTTCTAAAATTATGCTTTATTGTGCTTTCAATATTAGTTTATTCTGGACCCTTAGACAACCACAACCATATTCAAGGTACCAACCATATGTGTGAATTACTGTTATGCTTTTTATGCTTCCTGGTTGCCTTACCAATAACTTATTTCTTATAATTGTCTGATATTTATGCATAGATAGCTTGGAACTCCAAACAAGGTTTTCCTTTGATTTTGGAGCCTCGAAGAAGCTTCTGATATCAAGTGTATGTTCTGTGTGAACAATTAATAGAGATTAAAGAATTTGGTATCCTTGTCTATACCGGAAAATTTAAATTTAGTAAACAAAGGTTTAAAAACTTATAGACTCAACAAATGCGTCAACAAGAAACCGACACACATGATTAATTCACCACTTTCGCACTAACACTCTCCCGATCATGAGGAGAGATCCATCGGGTCGTGGACCGCCCACGAAACTTCCTAACTCAACGTATATTTGTACTTTTTTCTTCATTAAAGTAAATTTGTTTAACAGTACAACGATTGATGTAGCATGAAAATTTGATCTTACACTTCAAATGAATTCTTTCTCGTATAAAAACAATCTAATTATATCTTTTTTTTTTTTTTTTTTTGAAAATATAGGTGGATGTACGAGGGTAAGTCAACTGAAATCCATAAAAGTAGAAATAAAAATCCGCATATGGCGCCAGTGAGCTGTAAGTTGGCATGCCTGTTTACGATAGTATGCCGGATGTCTCCTAGGTGGCAGCAGCCGGCAGATGCACAAACACCAGCGCAACAACAGTTCCAAAATGGCAGCCCCACTAGCCACATGCACCAGCGAGGAGCAGCGTTCTGTGATTCGGTTTTTGCGAAGTGAAGGTGTGAAGCCGATTGACATTTTTAGGCGAATGAAGGTTCAGTATGGAGATGCGTGTTTGTCACAGCCACAAATCTATGAATGGTGCCGGAAATTTGCAAATGGTGTTACGTCTGTGGCTTTAACGGCTGCAATGGTCTCTGGAGTCACTATGTGCCGAGCCTGGCCGGGGCGTGGAGCATCGGCCACAGACGTAGCACCATTTGCAAATTTCCATACTGAACCTTACTTCATTCGCCTAAAAATGTCAATCGGTTTCACACCTTCACAAACCGAATCACAGAACGCTGCTCCTCGCTGGTGCATGTGGCTAGTGGGGCTGCCATTTTGGAACTGTTGTTGCGCCGGTGTTTGTGCATCTGCCGGCTGCTGCCACCTAGGAGACATCCGGCATACTATCGTAAACATGCATGCCAACTTACAGCTCACTGGCGCCATATGCGGATTTTTATTTCTACTTTTATGGTTTTCATTTGACTCCCCCTCGTATTTTCCAATAACTTATTGTCTTTTCTTGTGCAGAATAATACACGTTCAATACTACATAGACGTAGTGGTTTGTAGTATTGAATCTTCGGGCCCAAAGCTTAGACCTTTCCTTAAAAAATGGGTACGCGCCTACTTCCGATAACAAAGGTAATACCTTGTACTAAAATTTGTCAATCAATACTAATATTATCACTGATAGCTCATCACTGAGAATATTTCGCCCCTAAATTATGTTATGGTAATTTTAGCAAGGTTATTCTCATCGCCCCCAGACAAGTACACTAGTTTTGTGTTTTCCTGGCAACGAGCTACAGAAACCTTTGAAATGAAATGGAATTTTACTTGAACGTTCCACGATTATGTCCTGTAGGGTAATGGTAATAGTTGATTGATAAAAGTGAATGATTGTTAAATTATTTTTTGTCCTTTTCCATCGGGAATCGAACCAGGAGTGATGTGCACCAAAGGTTCACACGGTAGCCACTAGCCCAGTGGAAAGGGCTGAAGCGCGTTCCTGTCAAATATTTGCTCAAGCAATATAGTTGATGTTTGAGAACTTTCTCGTTATGCATGAGCAAAATATTTCATATGTGTTAATAATTTCGACAAAAGAAACAATACTGTTCATTTTTCTGAAAACATAATGACAAGAAAAAAAATACCACACCATGATATTTTCTTCGTCAGTTAGCACAGATAATACACAACAAATATTAAGTAGTTTCAGCACCATCTTTAAAAATGATCTTTATCTAGCAACAGGCTTTGTTGAATTGGATTGGATATAAGTTTAGCATCCCATTCAGCAGGAAGAATTTAAGAGACATTGACCTACAGCTTAACCGAGGCACATGAGCTCTCACTGGCAATCGAACCCGGGTCTTCCACGCTAAAGGCGAGTATGTTATTCACGTAGCCACGAGGTAGCTCTAGAAGCACAAGCTTCATGATACTAAAAGAAATTATATATTGAATAGGAGAAATATTTTATGACATTTGGAAAATAATATTTGTGTACTGATGCCACAGGTACTCAGTTTGTAATTACACTAGTTAACAAATTTAAACTTTTTGTTTGTTACATGAGAAAAATCACCTGATCTTAAAGGAACTTTCTGCGCTGAATTTAAATATGCACTCGGTTTCTCTCCATCACGTACAGTTTTCCCGTAACAGAGGGATTTTCGGGAAATTCCCTCAAAAATTTCCCTTTTTCAGATATTTTATTCCCCTAGCTCCTGTCCCCATACATATAGTAACATAGAAATTATACCTAAGTATACCTTGATTTATATTTAATAAACCCTAAAAGTTTCGGGTGTCTTCCCGTTGTGCCTACTTCCCGTTATGCCTACAGGCCCTCCAGCACTTTGTAGAAAATATTTTTAATGATCTTATCTGTAGGCAGAACGGTAATTCCCGTTGTGCCTACTTCCCGTTCTGCCTACTCTTTCGAGACGGGGAATTCTGTGCAGGGAGGGATCTTTTCTAGGGATTTTTTCTTTAGTAATTCTAATAGATTCTGTAAGAAGAATAACTATTCCTTTAAATTTCATCATATATTTTAAATGTTATCTTACTTGCTCTTCTCAGAAAAAATGACTAGGTACAGTTTTGTTATTAGCAGCGTTATTCACGTCTACTTTAGTAGAGATGTGTTTTTTTAATACTTACAGAGAAATGGAAAATTAATTGATTCAGTTACAAGAAAATAAACTTATTTCGGTCTAATATCAAGTCATTTCACAACAAAATTTTATTCAGTTTTCCAGTAGTTCATCTCCAACATTCTAAGGCTCGCAGTACGTAATAAGTGCTACAGTTCACATCCTCAAAATATATTTGGCCATATATTAAACAAACAATGCAAGAAGATGCATAATTCGGTCTCTTTTCTTTTTCTAAAAAAAGCCTTTGTCTTCTACATCACAGATCTTTTTCCGGCATCACCTCTATATATGATCAGGTGCTTTGTCCTCTATACATGATTCTGTATTACACGCAATATGTCGTACTTATATTGTAAAAAAAGAAAAAAATGGGACCGCAATGGCTCAGGGGTAGAGCGTTCACCTCTGGTGCATGGGGTCCATGGTTCGATCCCAGCTCGAGCCAGGTGAGCTTTGTGGTGGACAAACACCGTGTACGTTGGTTTAATTTAATCGGACGCCAATACGTTTTCAGGGCGACGCGTCGTTTACTGACTTCCCATATTTTTTCTTTCTTCTTGCTTGTTCGGCGACCCCTACTATTAGCGCTCAGGGCAACAGCCCCGCTCGTTCCCCTCTAGCTACGCATCTGATTACTATAACAGTCTTATGTGTTTCGTTGGGTTTTCAGTATTTAGAAAATGTTATTTCAATAAAGTGAAGAATTATATATAACATTTTAGATGCATGGCCGCTGAAAAAAAAAATCTCTTTATTAAACTGCAACTATGATTCTGTTCCTTGAATTTTGTCAGTTTTATCAGAAATTTTCCATGGGTTTTGTCTTGCATTCGCAATAATCTGTTTCGTAATTCTAAGAAATTATGTAAGAAGAATAACTATTTCTTCAAGTTTCATCATAAATTTTAGATGTTATTCTACTTTTTCTTCTGGGAAAAATTGCTGGGATATAGTTCTGTTATTAGCAGGGTTGTTTGCATCTACTTTAGTAAATATGAATATTATTTCTTTTTAATTCCTACAGGAAAATGGAAAATTGATTCAGTTGAAAAAAAAAAAAGTTTGACATTGAAACTGAAACGAAAACGAACATAAAACGAAGTTTCTTCGGTCTAATATCAAGTCATTTCACAAAAAAAATTTATTCGGTTTTCCAGTATTTCATCTCCAACGTGCTACGACTCATAGTACGTAAAATGTGCCACAGTTCACATCCTTAAGACATGTTTGATGGCCATATATTAAACAAATAGGGCTAATGCAACAGGATGCATAAGGGGGCCCTTAAGAAAGGGTCTTAGTCTCCTACATTAAAATTACTTTTTCGGCATCACCTTATCAGCTGATTTGTCTTCTATACGTGATTCTATACTATATGCCATAATATCATACATACTTCTATTTTCATATTTATATTGTCAATGTAAATAGCAGGAATACAAAATACAAATATCATAATTGAATGTTTTTGTAGAGTTTCAACTCAAATCAAAAGGTCAGATAATCGGGGAGGGAAAGGGATTTATAAGATTTTGTTTCAGTTTGGTACTCTTGAAGGTGATTGGCTACTGTGTTCACCGGTAGCCAATCAGCGTTCAGAACACCTGACGGCTTCGAAAAGTGAAAGTTCTGAGATCGAGACAGTAATCTGTATAAAATTCAATTCAAATTTTTAATCTGTCACTTTATAAGTATCAATAGGAATAGTAAGCAGCACAGAATGGCAGAATTTGTCAGTTCGAAATACGGGGGGAAAGTGCTCGCGTACGAAGGGTTCTTATACCGGATTAATAGACGTAGTAAAGAAAAGACATATTGGAAATGTACACGTGGGTGCAAAGGGACAGTTGTTGTTTTGGGTGACGATGTTTTATCAAAGAGTGGAGTACACTCTCATGAAACAGAAAGGAGCAAAATTGAAGCAAGATGCTTAATAGACAGGATGAAGTGTAAAGTGTCCGAGAATCCTGTAGATGCAGTTCCAAAAGTTTACAGCTAAGACTAAATTTTCTTTTTAAATGAGTAGTTATTTTATTGGTTAGTTCTATCTTCTAGTTAAAAATTAACTACTTTTTTCTTTCGTTTTTTAACATTACGTTAAGAGACACCAAATAGTTGATCTGGGTAAACTGAAGTCAGTTTCTTGAAGGTAGTGGCCTAGTATCTCGCTAGTCGTGTGATACAAGTTCAAGTTAGCAGTACAAATAATCTCAGTTTACAAGTTTTGACTTCAAGCTTATTGCACTAGTCAGATGAATGTATTTTGCAGGTAAATTTTAACGAAACTATTCATGTATTTTTTTTATTTATTTCATTTGTTTCTATCTTCAGAGAAGTGATTGCAAAAGAAGGGATACAGGAAGAGGTTGCAGCCGCTTTGCCAACATTTGAGGGAATTAAACATACCCTGTATAACTGTAGAAGCGCAGAAAGGCCTGAACTTCCCACAACAAGAAATTGTATTAGGTTAGAGGGCAGGTGGAGACAGACATTAACAGGAGAGGAATTTCTCTTAATTGATGATGGTGTTGATTCTGATCGATTATTGGTAACTGAATTTATTATTATTCAATTTTAATTACAATAACTTTCGTAAAGTACTTAATGTTAGCAGTGTTAAGTTTACAGACATTAATTAATATCATCTAGTTTGAATTTACTTAATAGGATCCTCAAAGTTTAGTTTTGGAGCCAGGGGTGTACTAATACAATTAACTGATTCAAATAAGGGATTTCAATTGTATTATATTCTGGGCACGAGCTTTAGATAACTTTAACATTCAAGTATGCATCCTTAAATTTTTAGCTAGAATTAAGTATGCTGGTCATCACACTTCAAGCTTGCAGCATGTCTGAAAATTCAATATTAAATATATATTTTGTTTGAATTTAATAAGTTTGTTAATATGTTAATTAGCTAATACACTAATAATTATCAATATATTAGGGGAGCTAAATATTAATATTATATTCTGCAGGTCTTTGGGACAACCGGAAATTTACGGAAGCTTTCAACCACAAAGACAGTTTGGATGGATGGTACTTTTAAAGCAGCTCCCCGTATATATCAGCAGCTGTACACCATACATCAGGGGCGGATCGCCCCGATCGCCCCCCCCACAAGAGGAAACTTTCTTATTTTATATATAAATAAACCCATCCATAACAAGTTTGGAGCTCTTAAAAGTAGCAGTATTACCGCCGACCGCCCCCCCCCCAGAAGTCCGTCCTGGATCCGCCCCTGCCATACATGGGACATATTTGGGGCAGACTTTTCCGTTTCTATTTTGTTTATTGCCTTCTAAGAAAGAGGAAGACTATCGTAGGATGCTGCTTCTCATTAAAGATGCGGCTTCTGCAAATGGTCTTTCCTTTAATCCTACTACAGTGATTATAGACTTTGAAAGAGCGGTAATCAATGCCGTTACTGGTGTTTTTCCGGATGCAGCCATTCGTGGGTGTTTCTTCCATTACACCCAATGTTTATGGAGGAAAGTTCAGTCATTGGGGTTGTCCACTTTTTATGAAGAAGACAAAGAGGTCAGGAAGTGGATAAGACGTGCTGCTGCACTACCTCTTGTGCCAGTGGAGCAAGTGGGTAACATGTTCCTGCATCTCCAGGAAAATGCCCCGGAAGTACAAAACGCAGAGAAGTTTCTTGACTATTTAGTCGAAACATGGCTGGACGATGCAGACGCCATTTTCACAAAGTAAGTACGATATAGTAGTTACCTTATTTTCTACGCTATTTCACTATCTGTTTTTCGTTTGATTTTTTTTTTCAAATATATGTGGTTTTCGTTTGGGAAACGAAATCTACGTTAGCAGTGATTAGTATTTCATATATAGGCCTACTCATTCGGTCATTTTTGTCCTTTATGTTTTTCCATTAGTTTCGTTTGTCATTGTTGTATTGCCTTTGTGTTCTACAATTGTGAGCTCAGAAGTGTCTGGATATGAAATGGTGCATAGTGTCTTTAATGGAGTGTGGTAAGCGTAATTATTATTCTCATTCCATAAAAAATCATTTCTGAGATCTGCATGCCAATACGAAATTTTAATCTGCTCATACCAGAGATCTGAAATTAACTCTATACTAGTGTAATGATTACAAAACTGAATACTTATAAATTTACCGTGTTACTAACAACAAACAACAGACGTTATCCTTAACGTTATCTACGACAGACGTTAACATGCAACTTCCAATCGTTGTTGAATGTCTATTGTCAAGCTTTGATTTGTTTTATGTAATTAATGTTTCTCTCTTTTCCAGAGATATATGGAACCAATATGATAATGTTGAGGGAAGAACAAATAATGTTGTAGAGGGCTGGCACTCTAAATTAAACAGAAAACTGACAAGAGAACATCCAAATATTTTTACATTTGTACAGCTGTTGCAGCAAGAACAGAGTGAGAATGAAGCTTGTATGCTGATGTTGGAGGTAGGAAAAAAGCCGAAGGAACCAAAGCTGAAATATAAGCGAATTGAACAAAAAATAAAATCATTGAAGGCACGTCTGGAATCACATGTAATAGACTTGGTGGCTTACACAGATGCAGTTGCATACTGTTTGCATTTAGAACAGTGATGGTGAGATGTTTTAAATATATTGGCTATATTAACGATATATGGTATTAACATTGACGATATGTAGTATTTACATTGACAATATAAGTATATGTAACATTGCATGTAGTATAGAATCGTGTTAGAAGACAAATTACCTGTTAAGGTAATGCCAAAGAAGGAGCAGTGATGTAAAAGACAAAGGCTCTTTTTTTTCAAAAGGGCCGCCTTATGCATCCTCTTGCATTGTTTGTTTAATGTATGGCCGAACATGTCTTGAGGATGTGAATTGTGGCACTTTTTAGTACTGCAAGCCTTAGTATGCTGGAGATAAACTACTGGAAAACCGATTAAAATTCGGTTGTGAAATGAATTGATATTAGCCCGAAGTAAGTCTGTTTCGTGTTCGTTTCAGATACAATGTCAAACGGGTTACTGGCAACTGAATCAATCAATTCGAGGAAAGAGATATGGTGGAGACAAACACTCTTTTTAAAGGCCGCCTTATGCATTCTCTTGCGTTGTTTGTTTAATAGTTGGCCAGACATGTCTTGGGGATGTGAACTGTGGCATTTTTTAGTACTGCAAGTCTTAGCATGCTGGAGGTAAACTACTGGAAACCCAAATAAAATTTTGTTCTGAAATTGCTTGATATTAGATCTTTTTTTTTTTTTAATGTTTGTTTCACATACAATGTCTAACATTCTTGCAACTGAGTCAACCAATTTTCCATGTATGATGAAACTTGTAGAGGTGGTGGTTGTTTTTACAGAAGCTTTTAGAAATACTAAAGAAATATTCCCTACAAAAATTCCTCCCTGCACATAATTCCCCGTCTCGAAAGAGTAGGCACAACGGGAAGTAGGCACAACGGGAATTACCGTTCTGCCTAGAGATAAGATAATTAAAAATATTTTCTTTAAAGTGCTGGAGGGTCTGTAGGCAGAACGGGAAGTAGGCACAACGGGAATGAACCAAGTTTCGTAAAAATCGCTTTGTTCTTTCTAGAGAAATAAATATATTTGTATGTATACAGTGTGCACTGTTTATTGCACCTGATAGTAATGCTTTCAGATCTCCTGAGTTGGGGTAAAAACGATTAGCTTTATTACTACAAACATAGACATAAAAATGAATATTTACAATAGTCAACAACACACTTGTATTGCTCTCTGTAAATTAGAAACGTGTATAAAAATAGAATGTACTTCCAACGTATATTTTTTTAAACGTACAGTATATGTATATCTTAATACATATATATACAATTCTCCTAGTTTTTTCGTTTTGTTCATGAAATGGTTATCAATATTTGTTATCAAATGTAACAGAATGCAAAAGAAAGAAAGAATGGAATACAGACTCATTGTTGACAACAATGAACTAATGTAGTATGAATTTTCCACTACGGTATCGTTTCCCCCCTCCCCCGCGCATTTCTTTCTTTCTTGTGTTCTTGACACCTGGTGAGGGAGTTTTGTACATTTTTATATTGACGTGTGGTTTAACACTACTTCACTTTCAAAGTTGTCTTTGCTGCTAAGAGTGCTTTCATGTTTGATCTTAACGGCATTATACCCAACTAAGAGCAGAAGTTTAGTTTGTGATCAGTACAATGGCGTCAAGAGGACGGCGTTCGTGTGTTAACTCACCAAATAGTTTTTGCTATGTGTATGGCCAGTTTGTAGTTAAAGGACAGTGTAGATCCATTACGCCATCGGTGAAACTAGCATATTATATATATTTCGGATGTCGTGTGGGAGATCAGGACAAAACTTGGGCACCCAACATAATTTGTGCGTCGTGCTACGTCACTTTACTTGCATGGGCCAAAGGGAAACGGAGGTTCATGAAATTTGCTGTACCAATGGTGTGGAGAGAACCCACCAACCATCTGGATGATTGTTATTTTTGTCTCACAGTAGTTAAGGGACATTCTAAAAAAAGCAAATACACAATAAGTTATCCCAACGTTAAATCCGCAATTAGACCTATTCCGCACGGGGATGAACTTCCACTTCCCGAGCCCCCTACCAACTGGGAAGAGATATGGCCAAAAGACTCTAATGATGATCATGACCTTGATGAACCATCGACATCAACATGTAAGTCCAAGGATCCAACGTTCATCCCTGACTGTGTTCGCGAGCCACATTTCATCCGGCAATGTGAACTTAATGACCTAGTCCGTGATTTGCACCTGACAAAACAAGAGGCGGAACTTCTGGGATCAAGGCTCCAGCAGTGGAACTTATTGGATGCAGAAACGAACATATCAGTGTACAGGAAAAGGCATGTTCAATTTTCAAGCTATTTCTCAATGCAAGATAATGTGTGCGTATGTACGGATATAAATGGGTTGATGGCGGAGCTAGGAATTCCTTACGTTCCAGAAGAATGGAGGTTATTTATCGACGCGTCAAAGGTCAGCCTTAAAGCTGTCCTTTTACATAATGTAAATAAAAAACCTTCTATACCACTTGCGCACTCAGTGAAGATTAAGGAATCCTATGACACCATGTCAACTTTGCTAAATCTTATAAATTACAAGGACCATTGTTGGCAAATATGTTGTGATCTCAAGGTAGTTGGTATTTTATTAGGACTGCAGTGCGGTTACACGAAGTACCAATGTTTTTTATGTTTATGGGATAGCCGAACTGATGACAAACATTATGAAGTGAAGGAATGGGAACCTAGAGTGAATTACGTACCTGGAGAATGCAACGTCAAATACGCTCCTTTGGTAGATCCTAATAAGATATTACTACCGCCACTTCATATCAAGTTAGGTCTTATGAAAAACTTTGTCAAAGCCATGGACATATCTGGTGAAGGTTTCAAGTATTTGCTAGATAAGTTCCCTAACCTGAGCAGGGCCGCCCACAGGGGGGATGTATGGCGCAAGCTGCGCCATTGAGAAAAATTTTGGGGGGGATTTTACTCTACTTTCGAACTAGCAATTTTACTGCCGGAATAGCATTAAAACACGATTTTGAGAAGCTAATTTTCAAAAATTTTCCGGGGTGAACCCCCGTACCCCCCTGCTTCAATACTCGATGAATGAAGTACAGCGCAAGTAGCCGTATGAAAGGAAAGGTTGGTTCGTTTTAAGAGAGAAGGGCCGCCCACAGGAGGGATGAATGACGCAAGTTGTGCCATCGAGAAAAAAATTGGGGGGAATAAAAAAATTGGGGAAGAATTTTACTCTAATGTCGAATAAGTAATTTTGCTGTCGTGAGAATAACATTGGAATACGATGTGATTTTTTTTAATCTCGAGAATGAATCCCCCTACCCCTGCTTAGAAACTCAATGAATGAAGTAGCGCGCAAGTTGCTATATGAAAGGATGGCGCCAAGTTCTGGTGAACAACAGTTACAAACACTCAAGGAATCACTTTCAAATTTAGATTTGAAACTTGCCCATGTTGTCTGTTGAAAATTATAAAGTAGTTTGACATAATTGTGAGCTAGTGGTAACCATACAGACAACAGCCAAGTTTCAAATCTAAATTTGAAGTGAGCCAGTGAGTGTTTGTAACTGTTGTCCACCAGAACTTGGCGCCTATTTTTGTGATTTCAATTCTTTTTAAGGCCACTCGTACTTGGCTCTTTTACAGGAATGTTTTTTGTAGGATATGACTTCTTTTTGTAGGCTAATTTCGAGGATAACATTTTCTTTTGGTATCAAACTCAATAACTTGTAACTTGCGTCTTACTTTTCATGTACAAGGGAATTATATCAATATTTTGTAAAGAAAAAAAATACTACTAATTGTAAAAAAAAGAATACCTGTGCCATACACAGTGTGTGGAAGTTTTTATACCCTTCAATATCCTTATAGAACATATTTAGTATTGTACACTACCAAGACTACTAATAAAAGTAATGCCATTTTTTATAATACTGCCCCTACTACTACTACAAGCATTCTATAATACTACTACAGGAAATAAAAACAACAACAAAAATATCAATTACTAGTACCATAAAAACTACTGCTACACTGGGCAATTGTTTTTAGAGGACTTCAGTTTTGAGGAGGGAAGAGATTTTTAGTTTTGGGGGGGAGTGCGCCATCAGCTTTGGGGGGGATGGGCACCCCTGAACCTGAGTGATGCTAAGATTTCAGCGGGAGTGTTTATTGGTCCCCAAATTAGGAAATTAATGCTTGATGATAGCTTTAACAGCAAGTTAAACAGTGCTGAGCTAGCTGCCTGGACAGCATTTAAGTGTGTTGTGCGCAACTTTCTGGGCAATAACAAAGCTGAGAAATGAAATGAAATCTTTGAGTTTTACGTCCCACGGTTATGCCGGTTAGGCTAAAGGAGACGGTGATGATGAGAGATGAATGAAATGGTGGAATGAAGAAAGTGGGAGGAAACGGGAGAACCCCGAGAAAACCCACGAGCACGGTGTTTGTCCACCACAAAGTTCACTTGGCGGGGGCTGGGATCGAACCCGGGACCCCAAGCACCAGAGGTGAACGCTCTACCACTGAGCCACCGTGCCCCCCTACACAAAGCTGAGAGTTACACAGAAATCGTACAGGACATGATACAGAAATACAAAGAGTTGGGGTGTAGGATGTCTTTAAAAATCCACTTTTTGCACTCCCACCTCAGCTTCTTTCCTGCTAACCTAGGTGCTCTCAGCGACGAACAGGGGGAAAGATTCCACCAAGATATAATGGCAATGGAGAAAAGGTACCAGGGACGATGGGATCCTTCAATGATGGGGGACTATTGTTTGGTCTTGTTAGAGAATGCAACATTTCTTACAAATGAAGGAAGTAGTGTACGTTTTTGTAACCCAATGGAAGTTTCATATATTGTGATAGTTTTGATTGTCTTTTCATGACCTTTTGGTACATTTGTATTATTGTTTATTGTCAATTGTCACACTTGTAAATTATATTGTATTATATTTTATATATGTGTTTGTGGTAATAAAGCAAAACGTTTTACCTCAACTTAAGAGATCTGAAAGTATTACCATAAGGTGCAATAAACAGTACACACAGTATACATACAAACATATTTATTTCTCTAGAAAGAATAAAGCGATTATTACGAAACTTGGAGGGTTTGTTAAATATGAATCAAAGTATACTTAGGTATAATTTCTATGTTAGTATATGCAAGGGGACAAGATCTTGGGGTGTAAAATAAACGAAAAGGGAAATTTTTGAGGGATTTTCCCGAAAATCCCTCTGTTACGGGAAAATCGTACGTGATGGAGAAAAACCGAGTGCATATTCGAATTCAGCGCAAAAAGTTCCTTTAAGAACAGGTATTTCCTTTTATGTAACAAAACCTTTGTTAACTAGTGTTATTTGTCTTGAAATAACTCAATGGTTCCCCATCTGCGAGGTGAGCCCTCTGTGGGTGAGTGAAGAACGAGCAGGGAGAGCGTAAGCTACTGACAGAAATAAACTACGTTATTCATTACAAATTTCGAATTTTGTAACAATGAGACGTTAAATAAAATACTATGGAAACACAAAATTACTATTGAGTAAGAACTGTGGTTTCAGTAAGAATAAAGTTAGTAAAAGGATTAAAATTGCACTACAATGATATGCAGAAGTTTTCCTCGAAATAAATATGAATTTAAAACTATTATTATTATTATTATTATTATTATTGTTGTTGTTACTGAAGATTTGAGAGTTCGATGCCGCATCTGAAATCACAAAAGTGGCCAGATGAACGAGTTGTAAGAAGCGGGCGCAAGATATGCAGAGTTCAGGAAGAGGGACACCAGATAAACAAGGTTGGGAGTGCATATGAGCAAAATGAAGTTTAAAAATTATAAAACGGCCAGTCTTCTGAAACAGAATGGCAGATTGGATTCGATATTTGCATTATGATTGAACTGACCAAATTTGGCTTTAATCCATTCGCTTTTTGGAAAGTTACTTTATCCACTACAAGCAAGAAATAAATTCTACTCTTATACAGAGATTGTTTCCGATCTATGGTGATAAAATTTCACACCTTGTGCAGCACCACCAAGCGGGAAGAGAAGGAAGCTGCCAGTCGTGTGGGCACTTTGGACCATTCACTGTGAGTGACGGGTGTGGTAAGTATATATCAAAACAAATGCCGCCAAAAATAAAGTGTTTATTGGGAGGAGTACATACCTGCCCTTTCCGACAGTTATAGTGCTATTATCAAATTGTGCAGGGAGCGTGGATTCACTGTGTTCAAAAAGTGGCATATCATGAATGTTGAAAGGGGTGGAAAAGGCGAGGCGTGGGATGATACCTGTGGGATAGAATCAGGCCAATCCCCAGACTGCCACTAGTTGCACACGAGCTACATTTCGAGATGTCGGGGTTCTAGTCGTCAGGGAAAATCAACCCACACAGAGGGATATTGCGAACCGGCTACAGACATCACTGAAGACAGTGCATACCATCATTGTCGATTTGAGGTTGGTAAAGCGACGGAAGGAGTGTGTTCATAAGCGCTTGTCAAAACACATCCAGGAACGTCGCACCAACTGTCGAAAGCTGTATCAGCGGTACCTGGCCGGTGAAAAGTGGAAATTTGTTGTAACACTGGACGAGGTATATTTTTATCTGGTTGACTGTCACAAGCCACCTGCATTTTTTCGATCGACAGGTGCAAGAGACTTTCAAAGATGGTTCACTGAATGCAAGGGAAGTTTTGACACAAGTTACATGATCATTGCAGGATACTCGTACCAGGGCAAACTGACAATACTTGTACCAGGGGAACCTGTAGCCAAAACTATGAAGTTGAATTCGGAATATTATCAGGATAACGTCCTGACATTCATTTATCGCTATGACATTCCCCATCTCTACAGAAGGAACGAGAATCGTGTGTGGATGCATCAAGACAAGGCGGAAAGTCACACATCTTGCTCAACCCTCCTCTTCCTCCAACAAATGGCAGCAGAAACTGAAATTCGTGCCATTCCATTTACAGACATTCCAGTGAAGTTCTCTAATGCGTCATCGATGAACTTTCCCGCCTTCGGCCATCTGATACGAGCTTTGTCTCACAGGAGACCTCGCACCGTTGAAGGGCTATAGAAAGTCTGTCAGGAAGAGTGGTTGCGACTTGACATGACTACAGTACATGCCAGTCTCCTACACTGGAAACCTCGCTGTCGGGCAATTGCCCAGATGCAGGGCCACCAAGTAGAACATTCTCGATGGTGGCGACATGATGTCTTTTAAGATAAGTGCAATTTGAAATCGTCACCATACATCAGAAGGAACCTCTGTAGAAATAGATGAATATTTTGAGATCTCCGCAATAGGTATATTAAAAATGTCACACAAGTTTATTATAAACCTAAATTAGTAGGAGGTCGCTAGCAAGAGGATGTGATAAAATGGAGGCCGTGATAGGAATGAGGTTGATAACCACTGGTATAGATATATAAGGCGAGGAGCGATGACTTTTTTCCTGTGTCTATTGAACCGAACTGTGAAAGAAAAAAAATACATTTTCGTCCCGCCTAATGAAAATATTCTGAACACTTGTGTGAGAGTTACTCAATAAGCATGCTGATATAGATTTTCCTTCTCCCTACGATTACAGTTGCCACGTTAAGAAGTTAACCGCAAGCTACAACTACGACTTCTACTCTGTGAAACATTTGGTGGCATTTCATCGTCATGACCTTCTCCAACCGCGAGCCTTCCCACTTGCGGGCGCCATAATTCGTTTAGTTTGACCTATAATCAAATTCCGAGCAGATTATTGTGGCCCTGGGTAAATTGGTGCGCTTAATTAGTTCTTGGCTTGGTACGAAAACCAGTTTCTCACAAGATTACATTCTCAATCATACTAGCTAACATGTACCTCAGTCAGCTAAACAAACGTTCTCCGATTTTTGTTCGAAAACATATTTTTACTCTTAAGTTAAAATAAAATTTTTAGTTGAATTTTCAACGATCGCGTCCTAAAAATAGAAAGAAAGATGGTGATAATTATAAAGTAAACCATCTTCATGACTTAAGCAACAAAAAATGTGTTGTTGCAGGAAAACTTCTTTTCGCTCTCTCCGACGTGATTGGTAGGGGCGAAAAGAAAACTTCTTTTCGCCCCTACCAATCCATTCGTGGTCTTGGGGGCATGGTGACTCAGTGATGGAGCGTTCACTTCTAGTGTGTGGGGTCCTTCGTTCGATCCCAGCTCCCGCCGAGCGAGCTTTGTGGTGGACAAACACCGTGTTCGTTTGTCTGCTTGGGGTTCTCCTATTTCCTTCCACTTTATTCATTCCATCATTGCATTCTGTGTGTTTCTGTTTCGCAGAATCCTGTTTCACACAACGAGGGTTCAAACTGGTTTTCTACGCTCAGCGTTGCCATGTTTCGAAGAATAGAAAAGTAATCCAATGTATGTGTTCCTGTTGCGAAGAATGAGAGATTTTTTTTTTTTTTTTTTTTTTACATAAATTTGTGGAAAGCTTATACTGCACCAGAAGAATGCCGGTATTTGTATCAGAAGTTGAGAAATTGATTTCATAGTAATATTGCTATCACAAATACAAAATGAAAGCAACAAATTATTTAAAAAAAATATTAAGAAAGTCAAGATGGCTGGTATATCAGAACATCGTAAAGTGAAAGGAAATTTCCGTAAAGTGATGGTAGAACATTTACAATTTTTCCACGTCTATTTTCATAGTTATATACGTTTCACGGAAAGTATTTCGGACATTTTTTCCACTCCTCTTCTGCTTAATGCAAAACACAAGTCAGTCATTGTACACCCAAGATTCAACAAATAAATAAATAAATAAAAAAGTTAAAGATTGTTGCTTCTAGTTTCGTGTGCAAGAATTTATGAGTGACTGAACAAGCGGCAATAAACGCTACAAGAGAAACATTCCAACAAGCGACATTACGCGTTTGTTTGTTTCATTTTACCCAATCCACATGGAGAAAGGTATAAGGTATTGGGTTGGCTCCACTTTACAAGGCTGATAATGATAAGAGGAAATAGGTTACGAGAGCAGATGCACTTCCACTCGTTCCTCTTAAACACATTCCTGATGCATTTCTATATATACAAGACGATGCACAAGACATCCCAGAGGCATAGGTTTTTTCTAGACTTCTTGGCGGACACCTATGTTGACGAACTGAATGCAACCTTTCTTCCGTGAATGCAGCAATATTTCAAAGTTTACTTTTTAATTGGATTGTTATTTGACTCCTCACGTTGTACTAATTATATTTTTATTAATGTTTCAGGGTAATAAGAAGCAAATTTGATAACAACGGCGAAGAAAGCACGAACAATATCTAGGTGTAGCATTTCAAGTTTAATAGGAAGAAGACATAAATCATCCATATATATACACATTCATTCTTTTGAAGCAAGAACAGTCCGAGAATGCGGCTGCTGGAAGCAGGAAATTTAACTTTGTGGAGAGGATTGAGGAGATGTTTAGACAGTTGTACGCTGGTTCTTAAGAGTAAGTTCAGGTGTGGCGAGGTTGGCCTTATTCCATACTTTAATGATGTATCTCATTGCATTCATTTGGATAGTTGAAATTACAATCCAATAAAGACAAGGTGATATTAAGAGTCGCACCTGTATACTAAATTTATTAAGATTCATGTTATTATTGCTCAAATTCAAACGATTTTATTTATTTATTTATGTGTCAGTGTGTTAGTAATTTCTCTTTTTGCACTAAATCACGATTTCACTTGTGCGACAAGGCTCTATTGCGAGCCGCACCTTTTCAGATTTATATTTGGTGTGTTATTCCTTTCGCCAAATATTTCTTCGAAACAGGAATGGGTAAACTTGGCAACGTTGCACACTAATAAGGAATGCTGCAAAACAGGAAGGAAACATTGCATCACTTTCTCATCATCACCGTTTCCTTTAGCCTCTCCAGCATAATTGTTTTACGTAAGCTGAAAGATTTCATTACATTTGCGGACTGGTATTACTCACTTTCTCTGTAATCTGCTTTAATTTTTTTTACCTCGAGTTTTAGAAAGTAAAGTTTATTTATTTCGTGGCAGAAGTGCCTATACTTCGCAAGGACTGAAAACACAATCTGCAACATAGTAGATTAGTGTGGGTTGTATAACTTGAAGGGTTTCTGAGACACTTAATACTTTTTGAGCCTCCAGAACATGTGACCCCCTTCAATGCACCATCGAGTGGAAAATCGAAAATATGGCACCGTACGCTATTAGACCTGGTGGAGATACATATCTGTGTAGAAAATTTGGTATTTCTTGATTACTCCTTTGTATGCGATAATTTAATTACAGACGGACATACACACGTTATCAATACTAATAAATAAAACTAGTTCAAACACCCGTTCTTTCTATGAGAAGAATAATGTTTTTGCAAAACGAAATATATAAAAACTGAACAACACATTTTTCCTACCATGTTATGTAAGCCCACATAATAAATATGTAAAGCGGGTTGCATATTGGCAAGACGTTCTTAGAAACAACCACAAACGTTGTATAAATTTGATTCCTTCGCAATTCCCCTCCAGAATAAAAATCTAAAAGAAATGCTTCGTACACAATTAGATCTTAAAAATCGATTGTGCACGATTCAGTAGCTCTAGGTGGCTTCTTTCTGTGCGAGAAACTGATAACAGACAGACGCACACACATGCACCGACACATCATTTTATTATTATTAAAGATTTAACATTCTTCCAGACAAAGCATGCAAAACCAATTTAAAATAGAACTATTGACAATCAACAACAAACAGTAATCTTGTGGAGTATGTATTTATAGACACCATTTCAGCACTCATTAGTTAGAATTGCAAATACCTCGGTACAAACCTTAGCCAAAATGGGCGGTCAGAGGATCTTCCTATTGAGCAAAAAGAGCCCCACCTGACCAATAAAAAAGGCTTTCTTTCCTAGGAACTTTTTGACTAAAATTCTCTAGTTATAGTGTAAGGTATTTTCTTTACGAACGCACAGTGGGTTGAAATTCGAAAAAAAGCTGCTCAAAAGTCATAAAAACACCTTTCGATTTGAGAATCTTTAGGACTTGGATCGTATAGTAAAATGTTTGAAGTTTCAAATTTCGTGGAATCATAAGTCCGTTTGTTATATCTGCGGAGCAGGCAGTCATTTGAAAAGTGCCGTTTCACCGGTTCAGATGAAGTGAACGTGAACGTAAAAAAAATAAAAATAAAAATAAACTTTGATTTAAAGTATCATATCTTCGTTAATTTTTATCATTTTTTTTTTTTGAATTTTCAAAATGTATAAAATAGTAAAGGTATAAATTTGATATATAAATAATTTAAGTTGAGAAAACTATAGAAATTATCCCAAATTATCATTAAAGTTAACGGAAATAAAGAAAAATTAAGAGTAAAAAAAGTAGATAAATGCAGAAAAGGAGTTATGAATAGCGCATAATTCTACCGACACATTGAGTTTACAACACACACAATATTGTAAGCTAACTGTACTCACAAAAAACAGATAGATACCTATTGGTGCCTTTGCAAAATGTATGCACTTGTTTCCCAGTAGATGTCAAGAATATAAATTTTCACCCATTAGTAGTAATTTGAAATCATAACAGTTAACAAAAATATACGTTAATTTGTTATTTTTATATTGTAGTTTTATCATATTGAATGTTGCTGTTTTGACTTTATGATCATTATCAGCGACCTGAAAAATATAATAAACTAGTTTTCAGCCTATTTGGAAAATTTTTAGAATATTTTGCCCACCATATTGAATCCGCCATTTTGAACGTTTGATTTTTGACCTCATTAACGTTATCAGCGACCTCGAATACCTATATATTCATAGTATCATGCAAATTGAACCACGTTTTCATATCTTGACCATCTTTTTGGGATTTCGGCGCACTGTTGAGAGGTATCTATCTAAGATTCCCTTATTTCATTATTTGCGTTGTTGGCAATAAAGTCAGCCACACATGCAATCTTTTAAATAAAAGAAGAAGGGGGCGATAGGAGAAAGAAGAAATAAAATAAAATAAAAAATCATCCATCACTTTTTGAAAAATTCTGTATCGCTTATTTCTGTTAATAGGTGAATAAAGCAACTGTGAATCTTCTATAATAAAAGCTTTAAAATTTCCTGATTACGTTTTTAAGAATATGGCATTTTTCTGAGAGTTGGCTCGCTAGTTTTGCAAACAAAACTGTACATGTTATGAAGCTCTGTTGTATTCAAATCTTACATTCACTTCTTTGATTGTCCCTTTTTCTTCATATATTTTCTTATTTTTAGTCTTCTTTCTGTAGATATTTTTTTATTGTTCGTACTCCTATCCCTCTATATTTTCCTATTGGTTGTCCTTTTTTCTCCGTATATTTTTTGCTCCTACTTTTCTCGCCGCATTTTCTTATTGTTCTTCCACCTCTTCCGTATGTTTTCACCTTGTTCTTCCTTGCTATATTTTCCTATTGTTGGTTCCTTTTTCTGGAAAAAATTCTTATTACTTGTCCTTTTCCTCTGTTGTCTCCGGATATTTTCATGATGTTCATAAGTTTTTTCTGTATTCTTTTTCGTTTGTACGATCTCCATGTATTTTACTACTGTTCGTTGATTTTTCATCTTACTGTGTATTTCTCCATATTCTTCAAAAACTTTTTGTCGCGTTATTTGACTGATGCAATTTTTATTGTTATTTATTCTTCACTTATGACGTTAATGATGTTGAAAAGGTTTATGAAAATCTTTAAGTTTTACGTCCCACGTTATGCCGGCTAGGTTCAGGGAAACAGTGAGAATGAGATAATGAATGAAAATAGCGGAATGAAAAAAGTTGGAGAAAACGGGAGAACCCCGGGAAAACCACACACATGGTGTTTGTCCACCGCAAGGCTCACTTGGCGCGAGCTGGGATCTAACCAAGGATCCCATGCACCAGAGGTGAACGCTCTATCACTGAGACACTGCGGTCCCATGAAGGGATTATATTCTATACATTGAATTTACGAAAACGAATCTTAACTTAGTAAGCGACTATTACAGCACACCGTACCTTTTGCTACTGGACCTTACGCCAAAACCTTTTAAAATTTGAGCAACAGTCCCATACGAGAAGGAAGGGAGACGAAGAGTTTTTGAACTGATAAGTGAATCAGTATGTCAAAACTACCTGGTAATCTTTCGACAGGCACAGTTTCGTGCTAAATCTGACGTCATCAATAATAGCTTCCTACTGATTTCATCATAGCGATTTTAAAATGTATTAACTACGTTATCGTTCAAGATAGAGAATGTATTCCAAGCTTACATTAAAAAAAAGATTTATTGGCGCTATTTTGAATTATAGAGCCTAAAAATGAAAATATAAAGTCATGATCACATATCCAATTGCTTGGCTTATGGAACAGCTATATTTACACAAAAATAAATTAAAATGTGCATTTCAAGAGCTTTACGTGAATTATAACTGTACCTTTAAAAATAACGGGAATAATTTACTTCTTACAGTGCTAAATGTAGGTTTCAAAAAAATGCAAATATCAGAAACATTACGCTGCTAATATAGCTTACATGATAGTTCTTGCGTTTATTATGATATGAATGAAACTTGATAGTATTAATTTCGGCAGAAACAGATGGTGTACATATGTAATAATCACTTATTGGGTTTCTAGGTTTACAATTGCAATCTGCTGTAAAACATTAAAGAAAATTGAGCATATAATTACGCGTATGTAGTAAAAGTTGTTAATACGAGTATGAATGGATTGTGAATGTATAATCAGAAATGACAGTATTACTTCTTATATCGTATATTGAAGTTTATACAATATTATTATTAATAAGTCGTTATCGAAACGGTAATTAATCATTAACACCATACACAGACAAGTATGCACACAAATACATAGGTACAGGGGTAAAAATGAGGTGGAACGCCATTTCTCCCACCTCCAAAAATATGTAAGGCCTCTCCCCAGTTCCTAAAAAATTACAATGGCTACACTGAGAAAAAAAAAATGTAGGTGGCATACTTAAAAACGTAGGTTACATTCGTAATTCCTGTAGTTTCTGGACTTAACGTACAACCGTATATAGCATCCTGCAGCAAACGTATAGCTGAAAAAGTATGTATTATACGTACTGTCTACATAAGTGCAATGACGTCATTCATGTGACGTCATCTACAGTAACAAGTATATACGGAGGTAATATCTAGCTTTGTGACGTCAGGATCGTATGTAGCATGTGGGTTAATAATGACGACACTCACTGACTATCAGGACGGAGCGTAATTTCAAGAAGTATGCAATATACGTTCTGTACGTGTGTTTCTTGCGTTCAATCCCGAGACAGCATCTATATTGTACTTGTGCCCCGTACGTACGACTAGATACAGTGTACGTATTGTACCTATGTATTATACAGATTTTCCTTATGTCGCACACAGCTTGTCCCGATACAGCATACAGAATATCCGTATGCACCATACAGAGTGCACATATGCAGCTTACAGACTGTCTGCATGCGGCATATAGATTACACGTATGTCGCGTACAGGCTGGCCATATGTAATGTATGGACTGGATGTATGTAGCTTGTAGATTGTCCATATGAAATATACGGATTTTACCTGTATCGCATACGTATTGCCTTGTTGTAATATATGAATTGGACATATTCAGGATCTAGATTGTACGTATAGTGCACCATTATTGAAGTGCTGCAACATACTGAGAAATGCATGATACATTCTTACTGTAATGTTGCCACATATTGTTTTTCTCTGTATGGAAACAAAAATAGCTTAAAATATGTCTCCTTTGTGCCAATAATAATAAAATTAAAAATACTACACTTTTCAAATTTTAGTTTGGAGCAGTGAAACTGTCCAGAGAAATGTATTTATCTGCAGGGTGTAAGTTTGGACTTCCTGCTAATTCTTTGGAAAGCTACTGCAAAGCCAAGTGTTGAAAAGTGGCACAAGAGTTAATTTTAAAATTATTGGCACAAAGGAGGGTAACCATATGTTAAACTATTTTAGTTTTCATACAGAGTAAATCAATATGTGACAATATTACTGTAAGAATTTATCATACCTTTTGCAATAACTTAGTTGCAGCACTTCAATAATAATGCAAAATTCACAGCCATGTACAATCCTATGTTCAAACTCAAAAAAGACTTACGTACAGTCATTTATTAAGCCGTTATCATCCATTGCTTATACAGTCACGAAAGAAAATATTCTTCAGTTGACAAAATTTGTTTTCCTAAAAACTCAACAATAAATTAACCTATCAGAGTACCGACTTTGGCAGGTTGTCAAGTTATAACTATTCGAAGAATAACAACAAAAAGATCCAAATTAATTAATTTGTTGCCGACCTATTGGCAAAAGAAAATTTGTCAACTGTCAAATACTTTCTTTTCCGTGTGTACTATATACAGACGACTTTACCTCATTCTTTTCCTTAATAATATCCTCTTCCAAAATGCAGTTGTTACCACAAGAGGCGTGAATAGGATTTTCCAGAAATAACTTCTATGAACATTTTAATTAACAGATAAGTTATTTTTTAAATGAAGCTATAATTAAAAACATGGTGTCAGCTGAAAACGTTTTCCCTCACAAGATGATTCCTAAACAGTACTCCCCATTAAAAATGCAACTTCAAGGAGACAGGGTAGCTACGCCAAAGTTCCCAAGCCGATATCTAATAGTAAGTGTCGAATATGCTTAACCCTTAACATACCAAGCGGGGTACTCTAGGGACCCCAGAGAGTGATATTTGGTGATACTGCCGCAATTATAAGAATCAATTTATTCTCGATTTTTATATGTATCCTGCAACCCTTTGAGATATCAATTACATGATTAGATCAACGATGCGTTTCTTTAAAAAATACAAAAAATAAAAACACACTTCAAAATGTAAAAACTTCATTGTTAAACCTGTGTTTCAGATTTACGAACACACAAGTATGAAATTGTATGAAGAACTGAATAGTGTTCAAATATACATAATATTTGACGTCAACAATGTTCATTTAACTTAAGTATGCTTCTAGACATCCAAAAAATAATAGTTGGAGTAACCCTCTGCAATACTATGTTGAGAAATTAAAATAATACTTGGGGTCCCCAGAAGACTCCAGCTTGGTAAACAACTTTGACGACTTAGGCTTGCTACGTTAAGGGTTAAACTTACCGCTGTATTCGCTGTGTGACAACGTGGTGATAGCAGAGCAGAACTGACCCAACATTGACAACCAGAACGACTGTAACACAGCGAGACATCGAGAGGATGTTCTCTTCTGGTATGGTAAGCCATGCGTCTTACGATCCAATGCCACAGCTCATCAACTGTAGCTGGCGGAGTTCACAGGTATGAGAAGCTGTGCAGCCATCGACCAAACATATTTATCCTTCCCTGCTCTACACATTCTGCAAATTTGGACTTTCCTGGATGTATCCTTCTTAGTTCAACATTTTAAGTAACGAGCAGTGTAATAGTCTCATACATTATTTAAAGAAAAAGCGATGATTCTCAGAATTACTCGGAAGTTTCTAGTTTACAATTATATATATATATATATATATATATATATATAGATAGATAGATAGATATAGATATAGCTATATAGATAGATAGATGTACAATAATTTAAAACGGTTATATCAAAGTTTGCATTCAGAGCACAAAAAGAAGTATAGCTCTCGGAACATTGATTTTAGCCAGATAATACCACTAGTAAACTCAACCACACTCAGTACCGTTAGTTGCTTGGTATTGTCTATGAGGCAGAGATCATCGTATCTCATTGCGTGTAGATTTTTGTATTTGTTTAACACTAAAAATTGTTTGTCGCTAACCGAACCCAGTAACATATATATACCGACAGGACGTACGTTAGTCACAAGGTTACATGAGTGAAACACTAAATTATTCGATTGACACTTGCGGCCTTGTCAACACTAGAGAAAGGTACAAAGTGATTAAATAAATACGAAACATAGTACATACAAAATATAGCGATGTATGAAGTCTCCTTTTCATACGATTTGGAGAAAGGATACATCTGTAGAGAGCAACATAAATGATTTCTCTGGATAATTTGGATTAGTCCAGAATTCGAACAAAAATAATTTTGAAATTCGTTAAGTCCAACATTTTTTCTTTCTTTCTTCGGATTCTCAATAAAGTTGACTACTGAAAAGCTGAGTTACAGATTTTATGTTAAAACATATTCACTATACCATTGCCTTATTCACAGAACAATACATTAGTTATTAATGTATGACTGAAATAATAGTGCTTCGTGCAGATTTACTTTATCCAATCGGAATTGCACAATGATAAAAAAAATGTTGCAAGGTATAATGTTCTTATTTACAGAGAAAAAGAGTTGAAAAGACCTTTAACTAACAAACATTTTCTTTAAACAGACATACATTTATTCTAATTTATGGAAGAAAGAAATAATTTGCGGAGCAGTATATTTATTAAGGTTACATATTTGTACAAAAGAATGTAAATACAATCGGGTCTGTCTTCAGAAAGGACGTGCTTTTAGCCACAAATTACACTGCTTCTTTTCGCTGTCTTTCATGCAGAATCCTGGTTTTGTTTTGATACACGAAATACCTGAAACAAAAATCCAAAAATATTTAAAATGTTACATTTTAAAATATTTAACATTTTTTAGATTAAATGGACAAAATCTGTTCGGTCAGGTATGGACTTTTGGGTTTCTGGTAGAAAAATGATGAATTAAAAAAAAAGTGTTTGTTGATGCTGAACAACTCGAAATGTATTACTATGCAAAAGTAAGTGGGTACCCACTGGCGTTCGAGGTACCATGGGGTACCTAATATGTCTGCATTTTTAGATATGTGGAAATATATGTCTCTAAAATGTAAAGAACTGATATCTGTTTAGTACAGAAAACCGCAACTCGGTAAGCCTTATGGATACCGAGGTATGGGAAAATAAAGGACAACACCATAGAAGTGTGAGTTTTGCGTACTAGATTGTGCAGTTTCGAAAACGTAATTACTGAGGGCTATCAACAACCTCAAAAGTAGTTTCAATTTAATACACTACACACACGTCCTTATGGGGGTTTTCGGGTACTATGGCATTCGCAGACCTCCCATTTCTAAACATTCTAAAATATATCTTAATAAACTTATAAAGAACGTTACAGGTGTGTGTTTACCGAAACCGCAAGTCGGTATGTTTAACAGTTACCGAAATATGGTGAAATAAATAGGAACACCATAGGTATGTGGGGCTTCCATACTTGACAGTAGTTTAGAAAATTAATGAAAATATGACTAATGGCTATCAAGATATTGTCAAATAAAGGGAGGACCCACACAGTTGGGGTTTTCGTGTTAGGTGGTGAAATTTCCGAAATCGATCATGAAATCTGAATAAGCACCAGTAGCAATTTCATCCTAAAGTAACTGGGTATTTCCATGGGGTTTTAGAACATCATGGGTCTAAAAAGATTAAGTTTTAAAAGCTTTGGAAAATATAATTTGACATTTGTAAAGAGTATTAGAAAAGAGAATAGAGTTACCCAAAACTTCCAGCCAGTACATCTTACAGCTAGAGAGACACCGTGAAATAAAAGAGTATTAGATCTTGAAATTTCATAAAACAACTTTTGATCTTAATAAAAGTTAAATAAGATGGTACTTATATGGGTTAAGTGAGTACCTCACACTCGTCAGGGCAATTCCGATCGAAAGATTAATTCAGCTCGAAGTTTTCTTCGGGTAAATCCAAGCGTGATAATTCCTAGCGTACAAAAAGAATGAAAATTCTTTGTCAATATCTAATATAGCAACCGAGATATAAGTAATTATGTATTTTACGAGGTCGTAAAAATGGAGACCCACATGGATTTGTACTGTTGAGTCTTTGCTGTAAGAAGAAGAAATTTCAGAAAACTACCGTATACACCTTAATAGACAATTAAATGGGTGGAGGCACGGTGGCTTAGTGGTAGAGTGCGTACCTTTGGTGTATTGGGTCCCTGGTTTGATCCGTGTCCAAGTCAGTTTGTAGTCGACATTGTATTCGTGGGTATTCTCGGTGTACTCCTTTCCTCCCACCTTTACACTCCATCAATTCTATCATCAACATTCACTTGCCTTAATTTCATTTTAAAATTAAATGGGCAGTTAAGTGTGATCGTATCTCTGTGGATTAAGAGAATACTCCAGTGTAGTTTCTGCAAAACATACTAGGTACACACCCCACCACTAAGTTACTGTGTCCTCACTGATTTAATTGCATATTAAGGTATATACAGTAGGTTTTTGAATTTCTTTCTTATAGCAAAGACCCAGAAGTACAAATCCTTAAAGATCTCTATTTTTACGTCATAAAATAAATGACTCGTTATATTTTGGTTACTATATTAGATATTCACAGGGAATTTTCACTCTTTTACACAGCTCGATGAACCTTTGGAACTGCCTGAAGAAAACCTAGAACTAATCTTTCCATCGAAATTGTACTGAGGTACTTACTTAACCCATAGAAATACCATCTTATTTTAATTTTGTTGGGACCAATAATTTTTCCGAAGTTTCAACATCTCATACTCTTTTATTTCACGGTGTTTCTCTATATGTTAGATGTACTAGCTGCAAGTTTTAGGTAAATACATATTTCTAATACTCTTTACAAATGTCAAGTTATATTTTCAAAAGCTTTTAAAATTTAATCTTGGTAGACTGTAAGATGTTCTAACACCCCATGGAAATATCTAATTACTTGAAGATGGAATTGCTACTGGTGTTTATTAACTTTCCATGACCGGTTTCGGAAATTTTATCATCTAATACGAAAATCCCATACCTGTATTGGTCCTCTCTTTATTTGACAATATCTTGATAGCCGTTAGTCATATTTGAATTCATTTTCCAAATTGTACCTTCAAGTATGCAAGCCCCACATACATATCGTGTCGCTCTTTATTTTCCCATGTCTCGGTATCCGTAAGGCTTACCGAGTTGCAGTTTTCGGTAAACAAATATCAGTTCTTTACATTTTAGACACATGTATTTCCATATATCTAAAATGCAGAAATTAGGTACCGCATAGTACCCCTCTACCCCATTGGGGTACCCACTTACTTTTGCATACCAGGGTAAAAACACCAGTGGTCGTTACTTTAAGGTTGAAAACATACTCTTTTGTCTCTTCTGTGAGCACCGTGAATCGGTCGGAGCTGTACCATAGTTGGAAAGAGACACTGATCCTTCCTATATATGACCATGTAGTCAGAATTCAAAATCAAATAGCCGTTGAAGGAAAAACAATATTTTAAAATCCCTTGTATTGCACCGGTAGTAGTCATCTCAAAATCGAAATGTTCCAGTGGTAGTTAGGGTTTTGTACCAGTGTTCGTCACTCAAATAACTTGACATAATTTATTCAGAAACGCACTGTTTATCAGTTTAAAATTAAGAATAGAGTATAAAGTACTAATCTTAATAACTGTGCATCACTTTTGGCACTCAAGAAAGAAAATAAAAAAGTTTTTACATACTTTTTAAAGCAATTTCAGTAAGAAAAATGTTAACTGAATTCAAAAGTTAACTGTATATTATTTTAACGTTAAGAGTACAATATTAATTACTATGTTTAATAACTATAGTGACTTTAAGCACTCAAGAATGAAAATAAACATGTTTGTACATACATTTTTAATACAATTTGAGAAACAAAATAAGTTAACCGAATTCAAAACTTAATTATATATCACCTTAAGATTAAGAATGGACAATAAAATACTGAGGTTAATAATAATGCATTAGTGAAGAATGAAAACAAAAATGTTTTTAACTACCTATATTGTATTTACATGTTGTTATTTCTCATTAACATGCTTTTTGATAACGCACGATATGGGCTAGGGGTACGCACGAGAAATGATTTGAGACTGTCACCTCTCGCAAAGGTGTCGCGAAAGTTGTCTCGTCTCGAAAACTGTATCTGTTTCTATTGGAAGAGCTATGTCTCGTCTCGAATTTCGTAACAAAAATTCGTTACACATGCAGTTTTGTGTAAAAAGTGAAATGTATAAATACAGGAGAGAAAACATTGCAGACAAACATTATGTTAGTATATTGAACATACTTTTTTGTATGTGGTGCAAAATATCTTCATCTATGGGGTTACTTTGCACCAAAGTTTATATGAAATGAAATCTTTGAGTTTTACGTTCCACGATTTTGCCGGGTATGCTAAAGGAGACTATAATCATGAGAATGAATGAAATAGTAGAAGGAAAACTGTGAGAGAAAACGGGAAAACCCCGAGAAAACCACACACAGTGTTTGTCCAACACAAAGCCCATTTGGCACGTGCTGGGATCGATCCAGGAACTCCACGCAGGAGAGGTGAACGCTCCATCACTGAGCTACCACGTCCCCAAAAACACAACCTCAGAATATACTTCATATAGAGTAGAAATGAAATGAAATCTTTGAGTTTTACGTCCCACGATTATGCCGGTTAGGCTAAAGGAGACGGTGATGATGAGTAATGAATGAAATGGTGGAATGAAGAAAGTGGGAGGAAACGGGACAACCCCGAGAAAACCCACGCACACGGTGTTTGTCCACCACAAAGTTCACTTGGCGGGGATTGGGATCGAACCCAGGACCCCAAGCACCAGAGGTGAACGCTCCACCACTGAGCTACCGCGACCCCTCATATAGAGTAGAAGTAACAAGATGTAAAAAAAAAAAAAAAAAATTGGCCCGTCTGGAGGACATGTAAGCTAAACACCAATACAATTGTTACAGATTTATTTACTTGCACTGTTTAGGCTGAACATCGCAACACCAATATCATTATGTCACATCCTTTCAAAAGTATGCTAACTGCAACGTAGACCTGCTTTGCTTCGTAATGTCCAAATAGTTGATTACTGTGCTCGAAAGCAGGCAAGTAGCATACAAATTTACGATGTTGAAGTCGTTATTTTTCACAGCTATGGAGAAAAGACATGAAAACGAAAAATAAAAATAAATCTTTGTTTTACTTCCTACGGTTATGCTATGTATGCTGACAGTCACAAATGAGTATTGAAAATTGATGATCTTGGAATACGATTTGGTGGAATAATGAGGGGGGGGGGGAAATAGACATTGATTAAATATAAAATTGAAAAGAAATAAGGGCCTGACGCTCAAATATTTATCTATCTGGCAGCCATCTTGATCCCTCTAAAATATCATGAAGTACTTGATTGATTCTAAACCCAATAATAGTAATAGTAATTATAACAATAAACACAGAATATACCTAGATATAATTTACGCACCTTGAAGTGTAGAAATTAATGATTGCAATCCTCAGCATTCCAATAGTTCTTTGGTTTCTCCAAATGAAGATTCGGACATCGGTTTTCTTCTCAAGCAATAATGGGGTACAATAATCAGTTGCAGTCCAAAGCCAAGTCACTAAGTTAAGCATGAATATAAAAGATTTTGTGTTAAATATTTCAATGTAAATTTCATGAAATAGAATTCATTAGTTAGTTACATACAAACTCTTACGCATGTAAGTCAGAATCTACTTGTAATAACTTGTAAATTTAAACAAACTAAATTATACTACAGTTATAGGGACATCAAACATATATTCCATAAGATATATAGGGTGTCTCAAAAGTCCCCTGACATTAAGTAACTCGATTATTATCAGAGTTACAACAAAATGTAATTGGGAAACCGTCTCCAAATATGATGTTTCCAATGTAAGTTGAAGGAATTTTCAAAATCGGATGAGCCGTTTGGCTGTACACTCTTTATGCGTCCAATGTTAAATGAAAATGCAACGTTGCCATTTACCTGGACCCACAACATAAGTGAATGAAGTTACTGATTTTTACGCTAACATGTCGATGGCTAGCCCCCATTTCAAACAGTAACTTCATTCACATATGTTGTGGGTCCAGGTAAATGGTAACATTGCATTTTCATTCCACATTGGGCGCATAAAGAGTACAGCCCAAACGGCTCCTCCGATTTAAAAAGTGTTCACTTTAGAATGAAAACAACATATTTAGAAATGGTTTTTCCTCTTACGTTTTGTTGTAACGTCAGAGGACTTTCGAAACACCCTGTATACATCATACGAAGTTCCTTTCTAAATTCTACACGGGTGTAGTTTAATTGAATGTGAGATGGGTGATACACATTAGGCCGTTTGGAAATACTCTCACAGACGGCCGCCATTTTGGATTAAATTTGTTTGTTATAAACTGGTGGGTAATGTGATATATATATGGCCACAGGCTAGAATTTTCTCAGTATGTCAAATATGCAATCAGATTCCATGGAGCTTAATTTGGTGAAAAGTTATTGCCAATTGAACGTTGTATTTACCTCTTTCTTCTAGATGTAGAACCATACCGTTAGCACGTGAGGAATGCATCGAAATATTCAAACTGTGGAGCGGGAGGAGTGCCTGTACAGTGGTTACCGATTGCAAACAGAATCATCCACAATGTGACTGTGTTACATGTTGCAGTGTCACAGTAATTAACTAAATTTGAGGAGACGGGCACATTCGTGAACATACGTCGTAGCGGACGATCGTAGAGAGCTACAGATGAAGCAACGCCTACGGCAGTGCTGACTTCTTTCTGGATGTGGCCCCAGAGGAGCACACGTCATTTATTAATGCAATGTGGGTTGAGTCATAGGGTCTGCGCGTGTATAAGTACATCCGTACAAGGTGCAAATGAAGCAACATCTCCACGAGAACGATGTTGATCGCCAAGTGTAGTGAGTAATTATGGTTAACATTTTTATGCAAATACTCTTTTCAGATGAAGCTGACCTCTACGTAAATGGGAAGGTTAATAGGCAGAACATGCACAATTGGTCACCTGACAACCCCGCGTGCAAGACCCCTCCAACATGACCAGCGCAAAGAAAATTAATTATGTTGTTGGCAGACAAATGAGGAATACGTCTAATCAGTCACTTTTTCATTCCATAAAATTAACTGCGGAATAATACCTCACGCTCGTACAGGGATAGATATTGCGAGCTGCGATGCCCGAGGATGGTACATTCTCGCAGTTTTTTCAACACCATGGCGCTTTCTTCATTATGGATTCGTATTGCGTCACTACTTGAACAATTTTCTAGAACATGGGTTGATCGACGAGAGGCAGTTGAATGGCTGCTCGATCACCGGACCTAACGCTGTTCAATTTCTAGCTAAGTGGAAAAGTTAAGGCTATGGTTTGTGCAGTAAATATTCATAATTTTTATCATCTAGAACAAAGTATCGCCATCGTCTGTGCACAAATTTGACCCTATATCCTACTTTGTGTCCACAGCAATTGGAAGAAGCTTCTGCAAATGTTTATTGCTCAGTAGGAACATGTAGAACATATACTATAACCAGGGGTAAAAGTGGACCTGAAAAGGTGGGGGGACGGTAGGTAGCGGCATCACTCCACGCCGTTCCTCCTGCCTATCTCTGCCCATTGTACCATTTTAGGATCTGGGGGACGTCCTACATATTTTTCGAGGTGGGGAACTGCGTCCCCCGCGTTCCCCCTCGCTTTTACCCCTGACTATAACAGGGAAATGTGTTCGAAGTGGGAAAAATCAGAGGCGGTGTGTTTTATTACGATTTTGACTCGACATATCGGCTATCTAAATGTTCAAATGCAGTGAGGTGTGAAGCCTACAAGATTGCATTTCTATTTACATAATGTCTGAAAACCACTGGAAAGCTTCTTTTAGTTACGGAGAAAAAACGGAGAGACTGATCCATCCATCGTGAACAACTTTCTGGAAAAAAATAAATAAAAATAGCCCTTACCTTGTATCAGAGAATTATACACGAAAGTGCTCAAAAACCGACTTTCAATATTAACAATTTCCAGCGGGAAAACTCCTGGACCACACACTCGAATGAGGGGTATTTCAAACTCCCGTAAGATCTGCCCCCACAGCAATCCCCTAAATCCGCCCATGCTCAAAATACGACGCTTATAAGAATTCAGACAAGACGACACATACATACATACGAAAGAAACAATTCAATACGGCACATCAAAATATAAACTAGATGAACTTCTTTGAAAACACCTCATTTTACAAACCGAAGGTAGAAAAAGGAAAAAATGTCAGTATTGTCAACTTAGAATCTACATAAGAAATAAAATCTTTTTATGTGCAAAGCTATTCGTCAATACGTATAAAAAAGGAATTTATTAATGGTATTTAGCATTTATTCTTCCGTGAAGGTTTATCTTGATCACTAAAAAACCAGAAACGGTATGTCTCTATCACTGGAAAAAAAAAAAAAAAAAAAGAAGGGTATGACATACCACTACATATAGTCTCACTTGGTTCACTGCCAATAACATTTCACCAGAATAAGTTACATGATATCTGATTGCATATTTGACATCCTCAGAACATTTTAGTGCATGGCCATGTATCACACTACCCACTTATCGTCCGTATTACAATTTCGAATCTAAGATGGCGACCGTCCGCGTGATGTAATCCGAAAGTATCCCTCTGGGCCTAATGTGTATCTCTTATCTCGCAATCAATGTAACTACATCCCTGTAGTTTTCAGAAAGGATGACAAGGGACTTCTGATGCATCCTGTATATAATAGTTGTATCAATAATGACGGGTATACCGGCTAGGCTAAAGGAGACGCTGATGATATAAAGAATGAAATGGTGGAATGAAGAAAGTGGGAGGAAACGGGAGAACCCCGAGAAAACCCACTCACACGGTGTTTGTCCACCACAAAGTTTACTTGGCGCGAGCTGGGATCAAACCAAAGACCCCAAACACCAGAGGTGAACGCTCTACCACTGAGCCATCGAGGCCCGACAGGAATATTTGTTGAAGTCTACTGTCTTCTTCAGTACCAAGGTTACACAAAAATGAGCCTATGGTTTTGATGGAATTCGAACCAACATTATATGTATACTCTCTCAGCGAGAATCAAAGCTGGCACCAAGTTTACATATGCGCGCGCATTGTATTTTACTTATATAGCTCACAGAGCTATGGGCGAGCAAGCAAGGCACGTGCCCCGGGCGTGTGGTTGGAGGGGCTACTAAAAGAGAGGTTATATATTAGTACTTTTCCATTTTGGTGTTTAATACTTTTCATCAGAGTGCGAAATCATGAAATCAAAGTCGGGGAGACTGAAGGACTGAAGAGAGCGAGAGAGAGGGGAAAAAAAAGCTGCGCAGTCTTACACTTCAAAGAATTGTAGTGAAATGAGGTCAGAATTCAAGATGACATTCGGATGCTTGGCACGAAGAAAAACATTGCAAGCAATTTTGAAAAAAAAAAAAAAAGAAAGAAAAGAAAGAAAGAAAAAAACTTAAATAATGTGATATATTTTGTAGGCTTTGGATATGTATGTTTTAGTTGGCATCAACAATTATTGGTGTGTTTTGTCACAATTGACAGTTTAGCGAGAGACTAGGCTAACTGACAATTTTAACTTTCTGAAAGAAAAGGAAACAAATGAAAACAGCACGTTTCAAAGGATACGACTGATATTCATAGTTTGGTTTAGTATACAACAGGGGTGGATCCAGGATGGACTACTGGGGGGCGGTGGGTTGTAATGCCACTACTTACAAGATAGAGCTACTTTTAAGAGATTCAACTCTGGGTGGGTTTTATTTTATATTAAAATACACAAAGTTTCCTCTTCTTGGGGGAGATAGACCCTCCCTGGATCCGCCCCTGTCTCAGGACAAGCCACACAGACAAGTGGTTGAGGCAAAGGTCAATTAATGACATTAGTATGCTGTTCCGTCAAAATCTCAATCTTGACCTGGATGTAAGTTAGCCTGGTCTCTCACTGAACCCCTCAATTGAATGTTTAATATGTAAATTAGGCACTTCTACATCACAAACAGTAAATATAACCTACCTTATTCTACGTTTTTAAATGCATTTCTACAACTGATTGTAACTTTAAAGGTTCTCGTGAAGATTAGCTGGCGGAGGTTACCTAACATAGCCATGAGTTATCAAATTAACAGTTGTGCTTCGTGGGTGATGATAATGATCCTGAGGTTAGATGTTAAATTGGACTCGAGAGCGGAACAAGGGCTGATCTTATTCGTGTCTCAGACGGGGGGCATGGAATGGAACGAATATGAAAATAAGGTTGCTGTAATAGTTTTTCATAGGGTTTGTAAGATTTTCGAAACACTTGGCATTTTTTTTTTTTTATCAAGACTTGACATTTTTTTAAGATAAAAATCAAGACTTGGCAATTTCAAGTTTCATCCCCCTCCCAATCTTGTAATGCTCGCTACGCCGCTGTAAGCAATGCATATTTTCGACAATATTCGTTGTTCATCTGTTTCCGCTGGGTTCCAACGTGGTGAGCTGCATATGGGACTTTTAATAGTGTTATTATAATGAGAAAGAATTGTAAATTATGTTGATGTTCCTAAAAGAGGGAAATTGAAAGAGAAATTAAATTAAAAATAAATAAGGGAGAGAAAAGTAATTACTTGAAAATAAAAATAAAGTCTTTGAGTTTAATGTCCCACTATTATGCTGTTAGGCTAAGGGAGTCGGTGATTAAAGCAAGTTAATGATTATGGAATATTTGGTGAAATGAGAAAGTGGGAGGAAACAAGTCCCCGACAAAACCTACGAGCACGTATATGAAAATGAAGTAAAACATACACTGGACTATGCTTTCTTTGTCTAGCAGAGTCATAGTTTGGAATCGAAAATGTGTTCTGAATCCTTGTATTTAGAGATTAAGAGTGTAAGTAACGAAATCACTTAATACATCCATTAAGATTTCGGAAAGCGAAATCTAAATTTAGGTAAGCTAACTCCATGTACTAACTGTTTGCATCCGCTTCGTACATTGTTCGAAGGGTCACGAAGCAAATCACCTCATTTAGTCTACACATACCTAGTACTAGCGTTAATTACCTGCTTCGTTGGGTGAAAATAAGAAAACCAGTAATACATGTATGTTACGTTAGTCAGTCACTTTTTTTACTATTACGAAACGCTCTCTCATATCGGTTATTTTCGATCATTTGTAAGATCCGTCTCCCCTCTTTCCCTCCCCAAGTTGCTTGGCTGAATTTTGATTTAAATAGTATCGGAAGTGTCACTGTCCATTTCTGCGCCCCCGAAAACAATGGATTTAGATTAGGATCAGTTCACTTAACTTAGTAAGCCTACAACTTTGGCGCGGCTCGACTTGTTGGAAAGCAATCCAAAATCTAAACAAATATATCGATGTCATTGGGGTTTACTAAAGTGTGTCGTAAGTCAAGAAGATTGAGAATCACTGCCTCGATTATTCACTTCAATTAATCATCAAACTCCTTTAACCTGAAGTATATAATCGTGGAATGTTCAATTAAAATTATAATTTTATGGCATCTAGAAAATGCACATATCGTACATTACGTTACATTACCATTCAATCGCAATAGGTTATTACAGACATGTGGTTGGCTTGAAGCTTAGCGTCCTATTCAGCGCCAAGACTGTGTACTACCTACACCTACAGCATAATATGGAATCCTACTCGCATGATCTTCGATCAAGATTTGAATCAACGGGAGGATGAAGATTTTCCCTCTCGTCAAGTAATTTCCCCAACTCGCCAAAGAATTTCTCCCTTGCCGGGAAAATATGTTCCCTCATTTCATATTTTACATATTATATACTATATATTATATCTTGCATCACTGAGAAATAAAAGGCTTGGATTGTATATCTGAAAAGTCGCCCCCTCCCCGCAGGCACGTAGCCACGATTTCGCAATACGGGAGGTCTGTGACGAAATACTGTGGTTATCACACCAGGGGTTCGATCAATGTAAACTATTTTACTGACAACATATCCATATTGATTTGTTAGGACAATAAAATGAGGATATGTTAGTAAGTATTTTAATTAAAGAATTATGAAGAAATCTTGCGTAAAAGAATAGAAAAAAGTATTGACAAAGACATAGTCTTCCAAGGTCATTCGAACTCGGTTCTTCTCGTCTTCTTTCTATTTCTCTTATCTTAGTTCAATGCCGTCAAGGATAGCAACGAGATCTCTTTCTGGAGTAAAGACATCCTATAAAATGGATTAGTGTTGCCGCGAAATTCAAAATGGTTCATATTATTGGTAATTCTGGGCATTGCTTAAGTTCTGACAGGCTATCTGAAAGAACCGGTTTATCGATCGTCATTTGTAGTCCATAGGGTTACTGGCGCAAGTCCCGGGGGGATGAGGACATGCCCCCTCCAATCTTAGAACTGGGGGGGGGACTTTCCCCTCAATAATCCGATTTGAAATGCGTTTTTTGGAGAGAAATGTGATGATTTGTGTCCGATTGCCACAAAGGAAAGTAAGATGAAATTGATGTCCCCACCCCAGAATAAGCCTTAAATCTGCCCACCTCACAATTTTGAAGACAACTCTGCTCCCCTGATCCTCCGCAGCATTGTTTTTCAACTTCATAATTTGAACATCCTTAAAAAAATTATGAGAACTGTCTTACCCGTCCCTCCCAATGTTGAAGACAGATTTGCGCCGCTGCATACGGTTAACATGGAGCTAGATGGAATTCGGAATGTTCCGTTATAATAATATCCAATTTCAACTTGATCCGCCCCCCCCCCTCCCGTTTCCTCCACACAAAGCTCCTCGTAAGAAAGAGTAACCAAAACGCTTATTGTAGCTTTATATTTTTGAGGCTGATTCATCTGTTTCTTTCTGTTTCATCTTTCCTTAATATTTTTCATTTCTGGATCCGAAGGGGGGGGGTCTGGACCCACCCCTTGGCTACGTGCCTGCTTCCCGTAAAAAGCTTCATTCGAACCCTGAATCAAACAACTCCATATGTAAAGCAGTGCTGAGTTGATTTTAATATCCTTTTCTGCAACGAGGCTGTATGAGACGTGGACTTACTGATTAACATGGACTCCGAACCACTCCCGCCGGGAATCGAACGCGGGTTTCCCACACCAAAGGCGCGTACGCTAACCGCTTAGCCATGAAGGAGCTCATATCTATAGCAGTGTAAGCAACAACAACAACAACAAAAAGAAACACACATACATACTAGAACAACAACAACAAAAAGAAACACACATACATATTAGAAGTTTGCGCAATTGGGGATCAAAACATTCTCAATGAAGTATGAGAAATAGTAAACGTCAAAGTGGGCTTCTGCTTATTCTTTACTTCGTTAATACTTAATTCCTTCTAGAAATAGTGAAACAATACTATGAAGACACAGTACTTAAACATAATCGAAAGAATAAGACAAGGAAACAGAGTAATTTCCGACTAATTAAACTAGTCATATATACTATACCTAACTGTTACATTGTATTTCTTACCATATTACGAAAGCGATATAACTTTTTTACCAGCCATAGAAGCTGGACGCAATCCAATACTGCAATTTAGACGCTGTAACGAAAGTTGCAAGTCAAACGCCTGACACTCAACTGTGTAATAGCTGTTTCAAGCGGCCTACAACTTATGACCTTGACACTATGTGCTAGTAACCAAATTAATGCCAAGGTACGATACAAACACCCCAACTTGCCACAATGACGTCATCACAAGGAAAAAAAGAAAAACATCTAATTTTTGGTTCGAAAATTATGAAACAATAATAATAATAATGTAATTCTCAGGAACTCAAACATTAGTTAACTAGAGAACATAACAAGCAAAACAAAACAAAACAAAACAAAACAAAAAGAATCTTAAACGTGAGCTCTCCCTGACTGCTGTTTTTAAATTTCAGTGAGGCTGTAAAATATGTTTTGTTTTATTGTTAAAAAACAAAAAGAAAAAGAAAAATAAAGAAAGAAAGGAAATAAATTTTGTTGCAAATATCCTAGTAAAAATAGGTTTCCTAGACACAAGTGGCTCCGCGTAGCGTAGTTGCTAACGCTCTCGCCTTCGGTACGAGCGGACCCAGGTTCGATTCCGGTAGGGGCACTCGGTCGAAAAAGTATCAAAAGCTTTTAAGTCCAGACATCCTGAATGAGGCTTTCTTGGGTTTTCCTCATTTCATACCAGGCAAATGCCGGGTAGTACCCAACATATAGGTCCCAGGCCGTTTGCTTCCTTCCCTTTCCCCGGATAGTGTGCTCACCGAGGGACGTCATAACTCACATGTGACGGGCTAACAAGGTCATTGATGCCGAAAGCCCAGAAATCTAAATCCTAAATCTTCACTACACAAGAAAATGTTCGCGCTGAAAACGGTTTCTTAGCAATTATGTTAAGCAGTCCTGTAGTAAATCTCCATCAAGTAATAAACCGTCACATATAAAAAGGAAAGAATAAACACATAACATTCATTTTGCGTACCTTGAAATGTAAAAAGTTACAGAACATTAATATTCAAAGATTTCTCAAAATTCAGATTAACCCATTTCTTTCTCCTCAACCATTAACGAGTTACAATAGTAAGAATTGTGGTCATAAATCACATTACTTGTTTAGTACTATTTTAAAGCAAGTTATACTAAAGGAATATATAATTAATGGAATATTTAACTAAAGTGATAATTTACTATTGCACTTACCCAGGCTTTTCTTTCCTTCCGCTATTCTTTTCCGTTTGTAAACAACCTCGTTTATAAACCAGCTCGCAAGCATACGACAGTTGTTTCATGACGTCATCTATGGTGCAAGAAAGAGGTGTCTATAGGCGGTCAGGACCTCACACACAGATGGACGTATATAACATATAGCTGAAGTATTTAACATACGTATACGTATATAAAATACGGAAGATTGTTAGATATCAGACATCCTGCAGCGACATGATATAACATCCAAGCGCGTTAAAGGCAGTAGCTGTGTAGCATATGGATAAAGTACGCTCCGTACAGATTTCCTTAGTAAACATAACGAATCCTTGTATTTGTACAATATACCGCTGTCCGGATAATGGATTTTTCTCAGTGTAAAGATAGGGAGGGAGACGTCGTGATATCATGTTGCTAACTACCGCCCCCTACATTTTGAGATCCCCTTTTACCACTGCATAAGTCTACTTACATTGACCAAGTACATCAATGTCTCATTTCAAGTCATAGTTTGGATTTCAAAGTACAGGCATTATTTTAAAAATATTTTGAACAATTTTTCTTTTTATAACCAAGGAGGTAAGAACATGTAGAGAATGGAATGTTAGACAACTGATTAGTACGACAGCAATGTGAGTATGCCAGCTAGTGAGAGCAAACGGAGAATGCCCAGAGAGCGACACTTTAATGATAGACTATGGTCGGTATGACGTTCAGTATGTGGGTACAGTGAAAACACTCTTTGTCATCGAATGCTGCAGTCCTTCCAATAAATTTCGATCCTTGAGCTCGGATGAACAGTAATATATCGTGAGTGTGATATTCTTGCACGACATTAGTGCCCACTCGTATTCGACGAAATGCGTCCACAATGGAGCGCATATGAACTCAGTGGCTGCACGAAGGCACTGCGCAGCAACATGCTGCTTCCCAACGACAGCGCAATACCATGGACTGCGAGGACACCATCCTTGTGGATAGGAGAGTCACATCGAGCACACTGGCGAAAGCACTGGAGGCTGTTGCCGAGTTTCCCCGTAAACATCTGTACGTCGTCTGGCATACCAGAACTTTTATGTTCAACGCCAACTGACACCAAGTTTCACTAACTGCACAGCATAGATATGAGAGACTACAATTGTGTCACACAAGGAAAGACGAACGGCAAGATATCCACTTTTGGAGAAATTACGCTTATGTCTACAGAATTATGATGGATGCATCTGGCACTACTGTCACACTAGGATGGTCGTTGCCTGCATCTTGAATCCTTATCTCAGTCCGACACTGACTGTTATGGTGTAGAGTACTGTTGGAGTCTGTGACCGTTCTACGCACTGGCAGACATTTTGTGAGACAACGGTGTATGGACGAGATGTTGGTCCCGATTTTGGTCCCATTAGTACAGACTCTGTCGGGTAATACATTCCAGCAGAATAACATATGACCTCACAATGCATATACTGTCCTACACTCCCTGTCTGGACTCAATGTTGCAAGTTTGGCATGCAAAGCATTCGGGTATCAACTTCTTCCTGAAACATCTAAAGATCTTCAGAAGTTATACTTTCTTCAAGAGTTACTCGAATGCATTCGTCTTTCAATGTGACAAACAAGTGTTTATCATGAAGTTTCTGGAGATATGTGGGGGTTTTCTAATTTTTAACAACAAACGCGATTACTAACTCGCAGAACAAGCAAGTAGCCTTTTCCACTGTTTGGTTTTTCAATTACAGTACACAAACCAGATTAATATTTAATTAAAGTAAAATTTGACCAAAGCAAATTATTTTTAATAAATAATAGTGTTACAGTTTTGACAATGTATTATTGCCTTTATCAGGCACATTATGAAATAAAATCTAAATGCTACAGCTTAGATATATCTCGGAAAATGAGAGGAGGTCATTTCTGGGAACCAATGAGATACCATCTTTCATTTTTAACAACTTTTAATTGCATAAAATCTCAGCTTTGAAAGTAAGGTTTTTATTAGTCCTTAGGAATGACCTCGTTTTATTTTCTGAGATATATAAGCTGTAGCACTTAGTTTTTATTTTATAAAGTGCGTGTGAAGAAAACAATGATACGTAGCCAAAACTGTAAAACCATTATTTATTAAAAGTTATTTGCTTTGTTCAAATTTTATTTTAATTAAAGGAAAGAAGCTCCAAAGCTAAAGAGTATTATCCTTTAGATTAGAAACCTAGCATCCTTAATCCTCTCAGCATTCTTTATGGATTTATCGTTGTGCACATCTAGGTCCATCCTTTCCTTGTGTAAAACAACTTGCAAATCTGCTGTAAATATACACTTCGATATCTTATTAATCCTTTGAACAAGACATTCTCCTCTCCATCAATTATAATGACTGACGATTTCAATGTTTCTGTAGAGACATTCTATTCTTTAGACTTTTGCCAAGAGCAGCCTTGTTTATTTTCTTCATGGCTCCATCACAATTAGCCGAACGCATGGAAGTGATCCTAATGGGCTTTGAAAAAGTAGTCTCAAGTCCGATTTTAACCTTTTAAACACTAAGATAATATGATCAAATAGCTCGTTATCTAGCCTGAAAATAACTGTTATTGGAAGTCCTCATCTTCTTGAATATTTGGATATGACTGAAAGAATTGAACCTGAATTGTTAGAGAAGTAATAGAATTTTGTATATACCATATTAGGTTTCATTCTGTCTTGTTTAAAGTTGATAAAAGCCATTTCTCCTTCTGTTTAATATTTAGATTCGTTTTCGATTTCGGTAGTAGCAACTATGGTAGTCAATACTGACAAGTCTTCTGAACCACCGAAAGAACTTCTACAACTGTTCTCCACTTTGTAAAGAAGTGTCTGTATATCCTTTCCATCCTTCTGTATCCTAGATTAGAGATTAGCATGTGATAAACCACCTTTTTAATATCAGTTATCATTGATAGGTTTCTAATGCGTAGGCACTTGTAATCTGCTGTTATGTAATACCTGGCCACCGCACCTCGACAAAGATTATCTTTTAATTCCACCGGAGGTTTGAATGTTTTTGTCAACAATTTCTTACATTGCATGGTCAACTGAAAATCTTGAAAATGGATTGATTTCTCATAGCTGTACGCATAATCCTCCACTGGCAAACTGATCATACAACAGTGGGTGGTCAACTTGAGATCTAATCATTTCTAGGTATTAAATCAGTAGGTACCTAGCGCAATTTTACGTATTTAGCGTAATCATATGCAAAACATCCTGGTATTATCTCTTCAATGATAGCAAGGTGAAGTAACTAGTTTTCTTCTCTGGAAGGTCTGACAAGGCCAAGAACAATATCTCTATCATAGCAACGTGGCTCATCCAAAATTATGATGAATCACCATTTTCATTACCACGGTAATCCTTGAAGATATTTATAAAAGAAGTACTGGCTTCATTCTTTAATACATCTTGTAAGCCCTCAGGGGACACATTATCATGAAGTAATTCAATGTGTAATAGTGTTTTTAAGTTCTGGGGTGGTGTTTTAATTACGTATTTTTCATCCATTTGTGAAAGTCTTTCCATGCTAATTTCACCAAAACTTTCAAGACTTCAAAGAGCAACTGAAGTCTAAGTCCTCTATTATAATGCCTACTTTCTAGTATTACATCAGTAGAATCATCCACTACACTGCAGAATCCAGAACGAAGTCCCATAACCCAGCACCTTTAAATCCCTTTCCTATCGCATCATGCTGAACAATAAATAATTACTACATATTGATCATAATATATTTCTTCCAGAATTGGGTTTCACTAGGTTACATTCATATTATATTATAAAACTCAGAGTGGTATGTTGACAACGTTATATTCCTGATATTATACTTCAGAAATCTATACCTACACCGAAAAAATGATTGGGCTGAAATTGACCATATTGGTGCACATTTTAACCCAACTAGGTGACTAAAACTGCTCCGGCCCAAGTGGGGTCAAAGTGTTTAGTTAAATTGGGTTGAAATAAGTTCAACTTAATGTGTAGTTAAAATTAGGAGTGCAACAAAACGACGCAATTGGTGTGAAATCGCGCATAACTGGCTAATACGTTTAACCCAACTTGGTATACAACATGACCCAACAAAGTGTAAATTCCATTAACCCGGTTATGAGTTTGACCAAACGTGTAGTTAAAAGTGAACAAACGTGGAGTAAGAAATAACCACATTGTGGAGTGGCTTGGAGTATGGAGGAAGTGCAAATAACCCAACAATGAGGTAAAATTGACCACGATAGAAGTTAGAACATGACTAAAAATAATGGGTTAAAAAAGTCAAGATCACATTCACTGTTCCGGGACTTAACACAACATATTATTAATATTAAACCGTCAGTTGGTTACAAAGGTAACCCAACACTAAATGACTACCCTTGAAGCGTATTACTTGGGATTTTATTCAACACGAGCGATATCGCCTTTCTATCATATCAGATGTAATTATATAGCGGCTTTGAGTATTTGCATTTCTCACAGCCAGTATGTAGTATTTCAGAGCTTTTCGCAGTATATTTGGCATTTATGAAAAGTAACAAATAACATTCTGTTTTCTGTAATTGGTCTTCTGTAATTTTTAAAACTTGTGAATAATATGACAACAGTTACATGAGTAACAGTCATGCCATCTGTTGTTCTTATGTGCTAGGACATAAGAATAACAGATATGGAAGAAAGATGACAGTACTGCTGTTCATGCATTGTGGATTTGATGCAATGCCTTTTTGTTTGTTTGTTTGTTTGTTTTCGGTGCTATTTTCTTCGTCTGTAGCCTTTCGCTTGGGCCGGAGCTAACGTTGCTATAGTCATCGTGCTCTGTTAAGATATAACTCTGTATAATTTTGACTATATAGACAATAAATAACAAGCATGTGTTGTAATTTTTGTAGTATTAAATTGTACACGTAAATCAGCTTCCTTTAGACTATATGTTTCACGCATCATGACACTTTGCCCAATCGGGTATGACCCAACTGTAGGTTGAAAATATTCTACAGTGACATATAGGCATTTTGTTGACCCAACGGTTAATGCAGTTGAGTTGCAAATGATCACCCATCGTTGCCAAACAACCCAATTTGGTTTAAAACTTTCTAACCACAGTGCATGGTCATGTTTCAGCTCAATCGTTTTTCTCAGTGTAGCGTTTCATAAAATGAATTATTTCCATTATTTTTAATGATAAATTTATGATTTTGGGGTCGTTAGAAACCTCTTAAATACTCAAATTCGTTTATTTCAAAACATTTTTGTGTACGTAAATGTATAATTTTTTAAAATAGTTTTTCGCCTTTAAACAACGCAATTGAATGTGTGATCTTTACTTTTCTACATTTTTAGGCACTATAGTTATTACCTTTTAAAATCGCTATGGTGAAATCAGTAGGAGGCTGTATTGATGATGTCGTACTTTGTACAAAGCTGGTCAGTTTATATATCCACCAGGCAATTTTTGATATACTAGATCACGTATTTGTTTAAAAAGTATTGAGTGATTTTGCCTGCTCCCTCTGAATGGTACCAAAATGTTGTCTGACTCATGGACTATATTATTTTATTGGCGAACGAGAATTTATTCAGTAAAATTGTCACTAACATAATCGCTATCTTCATCGTCAAAATCATCACCATAAATATGCTGGTATTACTAACAAGAAAACTTACGGAAGTGACACTCATCGATTTGAATAAAACTTTGCATACTTGTAGAGAATCGAAAAATAATCAACACGTATTTTTTTTTATTTCGGCAATGGTATGGATTTAAGGGTAGAAACCACCCTTTGAACGGTAGGGGTAGCCTCCAAGCATAGAGAGAAAAAAATCATTTAATGTAGAAGAAAACATACTGCCAGGGTTCTTTTTAGAACAGATGATGCAGAATCTAAAGTCAAAATTACAAAATTCAAAATTGCGGATCCAATATGGTGATTACAATTTCAAAAAGTCTTCTGGTTTGAAAAACTCTGCAGTTATGCAAGAACAATCATAGTTGGCAGAGTTTACTGGAAGAAGGTTACAGACTGATTTGAAATCCCTTTCAGTACTTCAACGGGATGCTTGATTAGTTTGTCTCTGCACCTTTCACTATTAGGGGTGCTTATTTATAGTGAGCCCCTCGTCTCTCACTATTCGGGGTGCTTATTAAAAGTGAGTTCCTTCGCCTCCCGCTGGTTGGTGTGTTTATTTAAAGTGAGTCCCCTCGCCTCTCACTACGTCAGAACTTCATATATCCTTAATTGTTATAATTATGAGTTTATTGGGAAAACGTTTTATACAAATAACCGCTTTTGCACCACCCATACCTAATAAGATTTGCAAATCTGGGAAAAGAAAACTGCTTATGAATCAGTGATTAGATCTTTATTATATTATTACGGAGATATGTAAATTTATGTTATAGTTGTAGAGAAGGTCAATGTCAGAAAAAATGTCTCAAAAGAAAACTGCTTATGAATCAGTGATTAGATCTTTATTATATTATTACGGAGATATGTAAATTTATGTTATAGTTGTAGAGAAGGTCAATGTCAGAAAAAATGTCTCAAGAACTTTTTCTATGACCTAAAGAAGAACACAGCAAGAGGCTGAATCCTACCAGTTGTTCCTGTAGAAAGGATTTCTATTTTGAGGTACTCTTTTGTTCTTAAAATAGGTTCAAAAGTTGATGAATTGTGATCACTCCACAAATCGAATAACAACATACACTTTGCATTAGACATTGTGAGAGAAACCTCTTGAAACCATGATCTCACAAGCCTTGATGTTAATTTTCCCTAATTTGACGCTTTCACAAGTATATTTTCAAATTTAAAGAGATTGTTTTGGACCATAGTGAGAGGCAAGGGGACTCATTTTCAATAAGCACTGCGGATAGTGAGAGGCGAGAGGATTCACTTTAAATAATAAATTTTGACGTCAGATTCTTCATCAACAGTATGTTTCCATCTACATTAAATAATTGTTTTCTGTGTATGGAGACACTCCTACCGTTCAAAGGGTGGTTTCTACTATTAAACCCGCAACATTGCCGAAATAAAAAAAATATTGTCGATTATTTTTTGATGTTCTACAAGTATGCAAAGTTTCATTCAAATCGGTGAGTGACATTTCCGTAAGTCTCCTTGTAAGAGATAACTAGCTGTAAATTGGAAAAGTTTTCCACCTACCATGGTTCTCGTTAATCTTATCTTTATATCATAAGATTTATGCTCATTATACTTCAAACTATGTCTTGCGTTAGAATATTACGTCATATAGATCAGACATACCCGTTTGTCTGTTGACAGGTATCAGAGAAAAACAGTAAAGCACAGAGAAAATATTTTTGTTTAAATCGATGAAAATGTCCCAACAAAAGGTTCCAGTTCCTATATTAACCATGCATTCAAACTATAAGTGGTAAAAATCAACCAGTTCCGGTTACAGCATACATCACCATGAACGGCAATAGGAAGCGAGAAACGAGTTTCCGAAATCGGTACAAGTTCCTAGAATACAATCCATGTTTACCCTCATTCCTACTAAAACAAGAAATGGTATACATTCGCTATTACTTCCGATGGCTTCTTGATATGAGTTCAGTGTTCCAACAATAAGATATACCCTGTCATTTACCCTTCTATTAAAACAGGAAGTGGTGGAAATAGTGAGAGGGAGTTATATATATAGTGTGTTTCAAAACAACACCGACAATGTTTGGGAGGTGATTCCTGACACTAAGATAAGACAAAAAGTATAGACCAACCTGGGTGCAGAAATGCTTCCTTTCGGAGCTATAGACTGCCGAAAACATGAAAAGATGAAATTTAAAGGTCCATAGCTTGACCATTATGGGGCTTACCGTGATCGTGTCAAGACTTCACTTAGGAACTAATATGTGCCTATCCAAATATCCAAGTTTCAGGATTCTGCGTTACTTCTGCAACAATTTTTATAGTGGTAGTTTCTGAGCACTTCAGATTATATACCTGAATATATATATAGATACCCTCTATAAAAATTGTGTGAGTAACACAGGATTCTGAAATATGGACCTTTGGATAGGGTAAATATTAGTTCTTCAATGAAAATCTTGTTTCGACTACGGTAGGTCTTATAGTTTTGGAGCTATGAGCTATGGATCTTTAAAGTTCATTTTGCATGTTTTCGACAGCCTGCAACTCCGAAAGGAAGCATTTGTGCACCCATGTTGGTCTATATTTTTGGCTTATCCTGATATCAGGAATCGCCTCCTAAACGTTGTCGGTGTTGTTTTGAAACACATTCTATATATATATATATATATATATATATATATATATATATATAAACAGGGCCGGATTTAGGAGGTGCAAAGGTGCATGTGGACCCCTCCCCCCTTCGTTGTAATATACACTATCTGAAGTGAGAAGCTAGCAGTGAGTTTTGCAAAAGAAAAAAAAAAGTTTCAGTCAATTTTCTGAAGGTTGAAGGAAAAGGAAAAATGAAATGAAATGAAATCTTTGAGTTTTACGTCCCACGCTTATGCCGGTTATGCTAAAGAAGACGGTGATGATGAGTGATGAATGAAATGAAGAAAGTGGGAGGAAACGGGAGAATTCCGAGAAAACCCACACACACGGTATTTGTCCACCACAAAGTTCACTTGGCGGGGTGTAGGATCGAACCCGGGACCCCAAGCACCAGAGGTGAACGCTCTACCACTGAGCCACCGCGGCCCTTGAAGGAAAAGGAATCATCGAGAGCAGATAATTAGCATTTCCAGGGTAACTCCTCATTCACACCACAGATGCCATAAGGCATTCAAAAAACTCAATTTAATTGAAATGTACTGGCAGTTATTTGGTTTACCCCCTCAGAAAATCCTGGATCCGGCGATATATATATATAAATTAAGTATCACAAGAATAGGTTCCATTTCTTGCTTTATTCCTGTAGTGGAACCGGAACGGGTAGAAATCTGTTGCTATTTTCTATTTCAATGTTAGTTCCCGTAGAACGAAAGAAATAATATTAGGTGACAAACGGCTCTTGGTATGGACTTAGGATTTGAAGAACCGATTTCATCTCAGATCTGATTCGTTTGCTGAAATCGGAAGTAGTAAGAACTAGTACAACGTCTTCCGGTTGCAATATTGATGATCTTTATATTATAATAATTGTGACATAGCGAGAAAATATTTCCAATATTAATCTAATGACTGAAACCTCTTCCCTTTTCTAATCTTATCCCTTTATGGCAACCGCAAATTATAAAGCTATTACCTTCTGTTTCCAATATTGAATCTACATAGTTTGTAAGTCTACCATTGTTTCTCAATGTGAGATGAAAAGGATTTGTTATTGTTGTACGTTATACGAGGAGTGTTCAGAAAGTAAGGTTACAAAGCCTGCAGTGAAATGTGTATATATTATTTCATACAACCAATACAGCCGACAGCTAGTACATACATTAGGTTAGTTTTCGACATAGTCTCCACATCAGGTGAGACACTTGTCGCATAGTGGAATGAGTTTGAAGTATTCCTTCTCGGTAAAAATCCTGTCCTTGCGTGGTCAGCCACGTTATCACGAAGTGTCTTACCTCCTCGTCTGAAGTAAAGCGACGGCCTCCGAGGTGCTCCGTGAAGTGCGGAAACCGGTAAAAGTCTCTTGGAGCGAGGTCCGGGCTGTAGAGAGAGAGGTCGACGATGTTCCAGTAAAACTTGTTCAACAGAGTGACTATGTCCTCAGCTTCAACAGCGTTGTGACGTTTACTCTACCAGAAGCAAATTTTCGACACCATTCTGCGACATGCTGACGAGACATTACAGTCTCTCCGTAAACCTCTACCAGCTGCCGGTGAATTTTAACCGCGGTTACACGTTTCGCCCCACAGAAATCGAACAACTGAGCGGACTGCTTCGCGAGACTAGTTTTGCAAACAAGTCGCCATTTGTGTTTACCTACAACTAGCGCCAAAGGTGCCGTATGGTTGAAACTCTCCACAGTTGCTAACTCTATGTATTAAAATTACCTCACATTCCTTGTTGCTCTGTAACAGATGAAACTCCAGAAATGTTGGCCCTGTAACCTTAGTTTTTGATCCGTCTTCGTAACGTTCTTCTGCTTTTCTCTTTTTTCTCTTTTTCTATCAAATTGTTTCTTACATTTTCATATGATCCAACCAAATTCTCTTCAAGTTTTGATCTGCCTTAAGTATAATATCCTTCTTTCGTCAACTGTTTCAAATATTTCATTATTTGATTTTTTTTAAAAAAAATATTTAGCTTTGTGTATTCTTCTCCATGTCCATAACTCAAATACTTTTAAGTCATTTTTTGTTCATAATCGCTCCAGACAAAACAATATATTCGACGAACTAACACCGTCAGTAAACATAAGAGAGAGATTTTTGTTCTACACACATCCAGCTCAAGTGTGCAACGATTAGTTTATTGTTACAAAGAAAAGGACAGCTCTTTTACTGTTCCGAGAAAGAGTGACTTATGAAACATATATCTCTGTGTGACAAGTTTCAACGTTGAACTTATTTTGATATATACCTTACGTCATCACAAACTGCTGTTCTTTGCAAAACTTTTTCAGTTCATGTGCCAGTCGAAAAAAAAAGAAAAAGAAAATCAGCTGGGAATTCAACCAGAGTGAGTACAAGGGAACGAATTACGTAGTAGTAGTTGTAGTAATGGTGGGTTTGATGGATGTAGTGTGATAACCACTTTATAGCTCGGTGGTGGTAGGGCGCTAGATAGAAATGATAAATGCACTGAGGAAGCGCACACAGGGGGTGGTGAACTAGGACTGGCTCTCACTGAAGACTTCGTCGCTCTGAAAGAAGCCTCGAAGCGTAAGTAAAGTGACAAACTCCAATTCTTGTCGAGTCATTTGCTCTGAAGGATTTTTGGGTGTTGATCCTCTGGGTGTTAGCAAGGGATTTTATCATCAGTCTCTCTTCCATTACATGGAGAAGATTTAAAGAAGAACTCCCAAACTCATAGCAGTCGCTTAATGTGTACACTTCATTGAAAACACTAGCTAAAATGCCCGATATTCGCATGAGAAGAATAGATTTATGGAAATATATATATATATATATATATATATATATATATATATATATATATATGAATCCCATTCTCCCGATCAGTATAGGACCGCGCTGGCTCAGTGGTAGAGCTTTCACCTCTGGTGCTTGGGGTCTCGGGTTCAAACCCCGCTCCCGCCAAGTGAACTTTGTGGTGGACAAACACCGTGTGCGTGGGTTTTCTCAGGGTTCTCCCGTTTCCTCCCACTTTCTTCATTCCACCATTTCATTCATCTCTCATCATCACCGTCTCCTTTAGTCTAACCGGCATGACCGTGGGACGTAAAACTCAAAAATTTCATTTTTTCCCGATCGGTATACACATCTTAATGAAAGTAAAATGACCGGAGCACTATGGCTCAATGGTAAAGCACTTACCTCTAGTGCGTGGGGTTTCTGGTTCGATTCCGGCGAAGTAACTTCATGGTGGACAACTTCGTATTCCTCAGTTTTCTCGGGGTACTTCCGTTTCCTACCTCATTCCCATTCCACTAATACTTCCGTTATCATTGACTTGCGTTAATCATCCGTCTCCCTTAGTCTAATGGCCACAATCGTGGGATGTTAAACTGAAAGATAAAAACCGAATTCGAACTAAGTGCTAATTATGTTCCGAAATTAATTTCAAACAGTTCAACCGTTTCCTCTTGAACACACAGAACAACGTTGAAAATGTTATAGAAATTACCCCTATTCTCTCTTTAGAAACTAATTTTTCGAAAACCCTGGGGTACGTTTCCACTTATTTTTTAATTGAGAATTTTATTCATCGAGTTTTCTCTTCCTCAATTAAGGGTATTTAGTTACTAAAATTTTGGTAGAAATTTTAAATTCTCTTCCTTTCTTAGGATACGCATTTTAATCAAAGAGTCATAATAAAACCCCAATTGGGTGTAGGGGTTCATTCCCGTTGTGCCTACTTCCCGTTCTGCCTACAGACCCTCCAGCACTTTAAAGAAAATATTTTTAATTATCTTATCTCTAGGCAGAACGGTAATTCCCGTTGTGCCTACTTCCCGTTGTGCCTACTCTTTCGAGACGGGGAATTATGTGCAGGGAGGAATTTTTGTAGGGAATATTTCTTTAGTATTTCTAAAAGCTTCTGTAAAAACAACCACCACCTCTACAAGTTTCATCATACATGGAAAATTGGTTGACTCAGTTGCAAGAATGTTAGACATTGTATGTGAAACAAACATTAAAAAAAAAAAAAAAAAAAAAAAAGATCTAATATCAAGCAATTTCAGAACAAAATTTTATTTGGGTTTCCAGTAGTTTACCTCCAGCATGCTAAGACTTGCAGTACTAAAAAATGCCACAGTTTACATCCCCAAGACATGTCTGGCCAACTATTAAACAAACAACGCAAGAGGATGCATAAGGCGGCCTTTAAAAAGAGTGTTTGTCTCCATCATATCTCTTTCCTCGAATTGATTGATTCAGTTGCCAGTAACCCGTTTGACATTGTATCTGAAACGAACACGAAACAGACTTACTTCGGGCTAATATCAATTCATTTCACAACCGAATTTTAATCGGTTTTCCAGTAGTTTATCTCCAGCATACTAAGGCTTGCAGTACTAAAAAGTGCCACAATTCACATCCTCAAGACATGTTCGGCCATACATTAAACAAACAATGCAAGAGGATGCATAAGGCGGCCCTTTTGAAAAAAAAGAGCCTTTGTCTTTTACATCACTGCTCCTTCTTTGGCATTACCTTAACAGGTAATTTGTCTTCTAACACGATTCTATACTACATGCAATGTTACATATACTTATATTGTCAATGTAAATACTACATATCGTCAATGTTAATACCATATATCGTTAATATAGCCAATATATTTAAAACATCTCACCATCACTGTTCTAAATGCAAACAGTATGCAACTGCATCTGTGTAAGCCACCAAGTCTATTACATGTGATTCCAGACGTGCCTTCAATGATTTTATTTTTTGTTCAATTCGCTTATATTTCAGCTTTGGTTCCTTCGGCTTTTTTCCTACCTCCAACATCAGCATACAAGCTTCATTCTCACTCTGTTCTTGCTGCAACAGCTGTACAAATGTAAAAATATTTGGATGTTCTCTTGTCAGTTTTCTGTTTAATTTAGAGTGCCAGCCCTCTACAACATTATTTGTTCTTCCCTCAACATTATCATATTGGTTCCATATATCTCTGGAAAAGAGAGAAACATTAATTACATAAAACAAATCAAAGCTTGACAATAGACATTCAACAACGATTGGAAGTTGCATGTTAACGTCTGTCGTAGATAACGTTAAGGATAACGTCTGTTGTTTGTTGTTAGTAACACGGTAAATTTATAAGTATTCAGTTTTGTAATCATTACACTAGTATAGAGTTAATTTCAGATCTCTGGTATGAGCAGATTAAAATTTCGTATTGGCATGCAGATCTCAGAAATGATTTTTTATGGAATGAGAATAATAATTACGCTTACCACACTCCATTAAAGACACTATGCACCATTTCATATCCAGACACTTCTGAGCTCACAATTGTAGAACACAAAGGCAATACAACAATGACAAACGAAACTAATGGAAAAACATAAAGGACAAAAATGACCGAATGAGTAGGCCTATATATGAAATACTAATCACTGCTAACGTAGATTTCGTTTCCCAAACGAAAACCACATATATTTGAAAAAAAAAATCAAACGAAAAACAGATAGTGAAATAGCGTAGAAAATAAGGTAACTACTATATCGTACTTACTTTGTGAAAATGGCGTCTGCATCGTCCAGCCATGTTTCGACTAAATAGTCAAGAAACTTCTCTGCGTTTTGTACTTCCGGGGCATTTTCCTGGAGATGCAGGAACATGTCACCCACTTGCTCCACTGGCACAAGTGGTAGTGCAGCAGCACGTCTTATCCACTTCCTGACCTCTTTGTCTTCTTCATAAAAAGTGGACAACCCCAATGACTGAACTTTCCTCCATAAACATTGGGTGTAATGGAAGAAACACCCACGAATGGCTGCATCCGGAAAAACACCATAATCTTATAAATCCCTTTCCCTCCCCGATTATCTGACCTTTTGATTTGAGTTGAAACTCTACAAAAACATTCAATTATGATATTTGTATTTTGTATTCCTGCTATTTACATTGACAATATAAATATGAAAATAGAAGTATGTATGATATTATGGCATATAGTATAGAATCACGTATAGAAGACAAATCAGCTGATAAGGCGATGCCGAAAAAGTAATTTTAATGTAGGAGACTAAGACCCTTTCTTAAGGGCCCCCTTATACATCCTGTTGCATTAGCCCTATTTGTTTAATATATGGCCATCAAACATGTCTTAAGGATGTGAACTGTGGCACATTTTACGTACTATGAGTCGTAGCACGTTGGAGATGAAATACTGGAAAACCGAATAAATTTTTTTTTGTGAAATGACTTGATATTAGACCGAAGAAACTTCGTTTTATGTTCGTTTTCGTTTCAGTTTCAATGTCAAACTGTTTTTTTTTCAACTGAATCAATTTTCCATTTTCCTGTAGGAATTAAAAAGAAATAATATTCATATTTACTAAAGTAGATGCAAACAACCCTGCTAATAACAGAACTATATCCCAGCAATTTTTCCCAGAAGAAAAAGTAGAATAACATCTAAAATTTATGATGAAACTTGAAGAAATAGTTATTCTTCTTACATAATTTCTTAGAATTACGAAACAGATTATTGCGAATGCAAGACAAAACCCATGGAAAATTTCTGATAAAACTGACAAAATTCAAGGAACAGAATCATAGTTGCAGTTTAATAAAGAGATTTTTTTTTTCAGCGGCCATGCATCTAAAATGTTATATATAATTCTTCACTTTATTGAAATAACATTTTCTAAATACTGAAAACCCAACGAAACACATAAGACTGTTATAGTAATCAGATGCGTAGCTAGAGGGGAACGAGCGGGGCTGTTGCCCTGAGCGCTAATAGTAGGGGTCGCCGAACAAGCAAGAAGAAAGAAAAAATATGGGAAGTCAGTAAACGACGCGTCGCCCTGAAAACGTATTGGCGTCCGATTAAATCAATATTGTTAGTTTGCAAAGAAATAGATATGATAAAAATTTTCTTGCTTGCTCCGCTCGCAACATAAACGTTTCAATAAGAATCACAACAAGCTTTTACTTATTACGTTAAAAAGTTATTATATATGATTTGTTAGTGTCAGTGTGATAAGCAAGGTGCCTAGTAATGACTTATAGTCTACACAGGAGTGTTTTCAAAATCAGAAACGGTCAAAGTATGAAATACGTGTTCGGCGTTTTGTTGGTGATGAGTTTGCTTAGATAATCACGCTTCTCTACCCAATCGGATTACACACGACGGTGAGAATGAAAACTCTGAGAAATTCGCAAAGAAGGCTCCTTCTGAATTTCCATTACATTTCACAGAATATTTTTACCGTAAAATAATCGAAATTAAAATGCTATTTGTGTGGTCACATACAGAATAAAATCACAGATATTTACGATTATTAGGAAGGCTGGAACCACGTGTAATAGGCTTGATGGCTTACATAGATGTGGTTGCATACTGTTTACATTTTGAACAACGATTATGAGATCTTTATTTAAATTACATTGGGTATATTGACGATATGTGGTATTTAGTATTTACATTGACAGTATAAATGAAATGAAATGAAATTTTTAAGTTTTACGTCCTACGGTAATGCTGGCTAGGCTAAAGGAGACGGTGATGATGAGAAATGAATGAAATAGTGGAAAGTAGGAGAAAACGGTAGAACACCGAGAAAACCAACGCACACGGTGTTTGTCCACCACAAAGCTCACCTGGCTCGAGCTGGGATCGAACCATGGACCCCATGCACCAGAGGTGAACGCTCTACCCCTGAGCCATTGCGGTCCCATTTTTTTCTTTTTTTACAATATAAGTACGACATATTGCGTGTAATACAGAATCATGTATAGAGGACAAAGCACCTGATCATATATAGAGGTGATGCCGGAAAAAGATCTGTGATGTAGAAGACAAAGGCTTTTTTTAGAAAAAGAAAAGAGACCGAATTATGCATCTTCTTGCATTGTTTGTTTAATATATGGCCAAATATATTTTGAGGATGTGAACTGTAGCACCTATTACGTACTGCGAGCCTTAGAATGTTGGAGATGAACTACTGGAAAACTGAATAAAATTTTGTTGTGAAATGACTTGATATTAGACCGAAATAAGTTTATTTTCTTGTAACTGAATCAATTAATTTTCCATTTCTCTGTAAGTATTAAAAAAACACATCTCTACTAAAGTAGACGTGAATAACGCTGTTAATAACAAAACTGTACCTAGTCATTTTTTCTGAGAAGAGCAAGTAAGATAACATTTAAAATATATGATGAAATTTAAAGGAATAGTTATTCTTCTTACAGAATCTATTAGAATTACTAAAGAAAAAATCCCTAGAAAAGATCCCTCCCTGCACAGAATTCCCCGTCTCGAAAGAGTAGGCAGAACGGGAAGTAGGCACAACGGGAATTACCGTTCTGCCTACAGATAAGATCATTAAAAATATTTTCTACAAAGTGCTGGAGGGCCTGTAGGCATAACGGGAAGTAGCCACAACGGGAAGACACCGGTGTGGGTATTAACAACATTCAAAAATTCATTTTCAAATGGTTCAGCTGTTTTTCCCGTGATTCGGAGGCCGCGGTGGCTCATTGGTAGAGCGTTCACTTCTGGTGCATGGGATCCCTAGTTCAACGCCAGCTCGCGCCAAATGAACTTTGTGATGGACAAACACCGAGTGCCTGGGTTTTCTCGGAGCTCTTCCATTTCCTCTCACTTTCTTCATTCCACCATTTCCTTCATCTCTCATCATCACCGTCTCCTTTAGCCTAGCCAGGATAATCGTGGAACGTAAAACTTAAATATTTCATTTCATTTTTCCCGTGATTCGATCTCAAACAAGATCATTTTCATTTTTAGATTTTCCAAACTATGCTATACGTAAGTTCGGAATACTTACAAAACGACTACAGTATCTGTCCGTTTTGTAGGGAAATGAAATGGTTGGCAACGAGAAACTTAAGTTTTTAACGCCAAGTATGTGATGTTTAAAAGAAAAAGAAGAACTATATTAGCATGTTGTTTATGTATAATTAAGAATATAATGGCTAATAAGTTAAGGTGTTAGGAGCTGAGTAATTTATGATAAGATGACGGAATAAGTGATCCAGGGGACTCTCGGGATAGCTTTTCTGCTCTAATATTTCCCAGGATACTTTGCGGTCGGTGACGTCACGTGGAGGTATCGCGGTATTTTTCAAAATAAGTGAAATTCTGTATAAACAATAACACTACTGTTTCAAGATGGGGAAAAGTTATTTTACTTGTGCAGTAGCTCATTCTAATAACATAGGAAGCAATACAAACGAAATAATGTTCCATCGATTCCCTAAAAATGATGAACTTCGAAGAAGATTGATTTCCTGCTGTAAGCGAAAGAACACTTTTAATGTGGATAACGCACGAATATTCTGCTCACTTTTCATCAGAGGATTATCAAAGAGTTTGAAAAAACGAGCTTCTAAGTTTCCTGCAAAAGTAATGTTTAAGATCTGGCGCTGTTTCTTCATTATTGATACCAAACTGGCATGGGGAAAAACAGGTGTGTAACAACAATAATTTTACTTTTACGACATTTGTTTCTGAGGGCCTGAAGCTTAAGGAGTTTATGTACGTAAAGTGAAGTGAAAGGGGGTATCAACGAGAATATAAATGTATACTCTCATATATTCTTTAGTTTAAATGATATTCGTAAGTTTTGTTAAGTATCTGAAACATTATTCTAGAAAAGAGTTAAAAGTGCATTTGAGCAGAACATTCATAGGAACCTATTACGAACCGAACCTTACCTAACTTTACCTAATCTAACCTAATCAAATCTTGTTCAACCGAACCGTACGTGTTACGTACAAATCACATTGATTTTATTCCTTCTCGAATGCCACATCGTGTGACAAAATCATTTGTTCTGATCAAAGTGCACTCTTACCATATTCTTATAATTGAAGGGCTGGCCGAGAGAGGGAGCTAAGCCACAAAAACTAAATTCCGATAAGTCGAAGGGCAAAGTGTAGGACAAATAACTGCAAATTTTCCCCTGTGAAGCTGGTTCTTTTATGTATGTATACCACTCTCTATAGATATCTGTGCAGCTTATAACCTGTAATACATACTGTAAAATGTGTTATATTGAGTAATAAACAAATATTAGTAAGGTAAAGGAAATATTTTGCTGTCACGATTTCTGACAATTTGGTTAATACACACTAAATACAACTGGTTAGGTTAGATTTCTAACCTGACCTAACTTAACATAACCTAATAAATTAGGTTAGGTTAGATTCGGTTATATTAGGTTAGGGTAGATAAGATTTCTAACATAATCTAACCTATCCTAACCCAACCTAACCTAATTTGTTATTACATACCCGGAATCTCTGAAATTTTGAATAATGTTTGCTTTATGTATTTTACTACCTGAAATGCTCTTATTGAGAGGATTAGTTTATGGAAAGTATTTGAACTCCTTCCACCCTTAGAATTTACGTTTCAATGAAAGTGCAATCAATGACAAAAATTCATAATGACACCCCTTCCCCACGCCCAAAGAGGATGAATTTGGTTTTAAACGGCATCGGGTTGGTCACTATTCATTTCAGTGACCCTGAAAATCATGGACTGGACACCAATTTCGGCTAAGTTAGTTAGTCCTGGCTGCATTAAAGTACCAAAAATCGTTAAAGTTTGTCGAGGAGAGTTGGCAATCAAAGACTGTTACAATGAATAGAAAATGCCCCCTCTTCCCTTAAAACGGAAATTTTCAAAAAACAATAGGACATGTTTTTCTTTAAGCTTCATGAGGAGTTTATATACCGAGTTTCATCTTTCTAACTTGATAGGTTCGTGAGATACTGCATTTTAGGTACAAATTTTGAACCCCTTCTACCCCTTTGGATTCGCTCTTTAATCATAGTAATAAGGGCCAGGTCACAGTGGCGTATTTAGGGTGGGGGCTTCCGGGCTTAAGCCCCCCGAAATCTTACTTCCTATAGTAAAATATATAAAATATCTTGCTGAATTTTCACATTTTCAGCAAAGCGCCCCCCCCGAAAGTTAGCAAAGCCCCTTCCGAAACAAAACCCTAAATACGCCACTGAGGTCAACTCATGTACGGTACTAAAAATTATAAAAATCGATCCAAAGCTCTAGAATGAATTAGCGAATAAACATTATATTCATTTTTATTTATATAGATAATTAACCATTATTGACGATATTTATATATTTATTACATTATATTGTCTCATCTGTGAGTAGAAATAACTCATTATTTGTATTTGGAAAGACAAGGAATATCATAATTATGTTTTGAATCCATTTTTACGAATAAAGCGCGAAGTGTAACAAGCAGGCAAGCGAAAAAAAATCTTCACAGATACCTCCACATGACGTCACGGACAGGGAGCCAATCAGAACGCTAATCGCGAACTCGGGCTACCTGTTATTTTATATACCTTGTAAGTGATCCTCAATTTAAGAGAGAGTTTAGTGATTGTAGAAGTGTAATTTGGTAATCACATGTGATCAATGATTGATTTGTAATTACAGATATATAATTTAGTAATTGTCCATTGTACAAATTAAGCCTAACCCGCACTATAGTTGAATTTTCATCATTTTTACGTTTGTCATAATATATGAGAACGAAAAGCAGTTAGAGGTATCTATAAGCCGTTTTTATGGAATGGATTCAGTATCTTAGAAAAAATTTCTAACTCTTCTCTAGTCTCCCTGAGAAAAATAAACTTCAATCTCTATTTCACAGAGCAAAAGCAGGAAGAGATACGGGGAAATGAGTTTTCGGTTTCTCCTCAGTGTGCCTGGAATAACTTTCATCTAGACCTTTAGTTCTATTCAAATCTAAACTGCTGAAATTCTACACTAACAGGCATAGTGAAAATAAACGGTAATGCATAATGAGAAACAATTTATATACAAAGTGTTTCAAAACAACAGCGACAACGTTTGGAAGGGCCTGTGTGAAGTTGGCGCCCAAAAGTTTGGGCTACACGAGATCTTTATTGGGCCAGAAAGTACTAAATTTGGGCTGTTTGGGCTAGCAACTTTTAGCGTTTGGGCTACTCTGGAAACAAAGCTACAGCCTCACAAAGTTTGAGGGGCCAACTTCACATTAGCCCCCCAAGTGTTTGGGCCAGACAAGATTTTTATTGGGCTGGGTAGTACTTCGTTTGGGCTGATTGGGTCAGCAACTTTTAGCGTTTGGGCTATTATAGTTTCCGAAATATGGGCTATTAAACTTTTTGAAAAGTGATTTTCCTGCTTCTTTTGTCGGGGTCAACTTCACTAATATGACATTTCTGACAAATATTTTTATTGGAATTGACAGTACTTTGTGTCGACTAGCAGTTTAGGAAGTTTCAAGATTTGGGCTGTTTTCGAAAGAGAATTAGAGCTTCACAAAGTTTGGGGGCAACTTCACGTTAGCCCCCAAGTGTTTGGGCCAGACGAGATATTTATTGGGCTGGATAGTACTTTGTTTGGGCTAATTGGGTCAGCAACGTTTAGCGTTTGGGCTATTATAGTTTCCGAAATATGGGCTATTAAACTTTTTGAAAAGTGATTTTCCTGCTTCTTTTGTCGGGGTGAACTTCACTAATATGACATTTCTGACCAATGCTTTTACTAGAATTAGCAGTACTTTGTGTCGACTAGCAGTTTTGGAAGTTTCAAGATTTGGGCTATATTCGAAAGAGAATTAGAGCTTCACAAAATTTGGCTGGCCAACTTCACATTAGCCCCCAAGTTAATGGGCCAGACGAGATTTTTATTGGGCTTTGTAGTACTTCGTTTGGGCTGATTGGGTCAGCAACTTTTAGCGTTTGGGCTATTATAGTTTCCGAAATATGGGCTATTAAACTTTTTGAAAAGTGATTTTCCTGCTTCTTTTGTCAGGGTTATCTTCACTAATGTGATATTTCTGACAAATACTTTTACTAATTAGTGCAATTTCTCTCTCTCTCTCTCTCTCTCTCTCTTTTTTTTTTTTTAGTTCTTTAAATGTTATTTATAATGGAGATTATACTTGTGCCAATTAATTTGAGATAGATAAGATACCAGTTACTATATACTCAAATATACGATGTTTTCTTCGTTTTCATGTAATACAATTTGGAATTCTTTTTCATAAGATTTTGTCTAATGCTGCCCAATATGCATATATCCATATTTTAGTATTTCATTATACGAAATCCGGATTTCGGTTCTCATTTCATTATCCGAAATCCTAATTTCGGTTTCTGACATTTTATTATCGGAAATTCGGATTTCGGCTTCAGTTGAAATTCTAAATCCGGATTTTGTCAATCTGAATTTTTGACAGCGCTAATTTTGTGTATGTAGTTATCGGCTTTAATTTCTTAAATTTATTTTACTGGAAAACAATTACTGTCTTAATAAACTGTAAAAGCAATAACTTTACAACTGTTTGGTTATATACGGTAATCTGACCTATGAATAAGACACTGGTGAAAATTATATATACTACATAGATAATTGAATTGCGTCAAAGCTTGAAGAATTATGTCCAAATAATTTTTATACCCTTTCATTCTTTCCTTTTTATGTAAGCCTTTCGTGAATACGTGTATAATATATACCTGTGCCTGATACAAAAGCTCCAGGTTTGTTTCCCAATGGAGTCTCAAGAAGCATACAGTATTGTAACTAGTGTCCTTATATTATTATTATTATTATTATTATTATTATTATTATTATTATTATTATTATTATTATTATTATTATTATTATTATTATTATTAGTATTAGTATTATTAGTATTATTGTTATTATTATTATTATTATTATTATTATTATTATTATTATTATTATTATTATTATTATTATTATTATTAACAATTCTTTGTAGTTTTTAAGCCGAATATTCATCCACATTATATTGTATATAGGGAAAGCAATAAGAAAGCAATCTTTTTTTCTCACTTCGTTTATTTTAAAAGATTACGATGAGCACTTCATGTTTCTAGGGAAGTACTTGAATCCTTCTGCTCCACCTTGCTGAAAACGAAATACAAAATTATGAATTTGAAGTATAAAGCTTTTCTATATTTTTCGCCTATTTATAAAAGTATCAACGCAGGTGGGTCAAGTTTTTGCTGGAGTCTTGGCAGTCTTGGTGTTCTCACACATTTAGTCTTGGTTTTGGTCTTGCATATGCATCCTTGGTCCAGGAGCGTAACAAGGCTGGGGCAACCGGGGCGATGCCCCCGTCCAAAGGCGATCACGGCGCCCGGAGGTATAGTCGTAAATAAATGGGAGTCGTAATTACAAGACCTACATTTTAATGGTGACGTGCAGTTTCTCACGGTGCAGTTTCACACGGTTTGTTTATCGGATTAATCATTCTGCAGGTGTCGTGCACTTTCGCACGGTCCACCTGTCAATCATTTGATTCATCTTGAAAACGCTTTCACTATAGGAGGAGAGAGAACACAGAACAACTGTCAACTAAGAACAGAAAAAGAGTAAACACAAGTTAAATATGAACAATTGCAATTAATACTACAGGAGGACAGCTTAGGAAATGTTTCACTTTCACAAAAAGAATAATCAAAATAACCGGAAATTAAAATAACTTAAGAACAAGACAGAAGAAAAGATAAGCAAACCAAAGTTATAGTAAGGAAGGAAAGAAAATAATAACATAAACAATATGAAATTGAAATAAATAGGAAAAATTATAACAAAAATTATCGCAAATTGAAATAGATGAAAACAAAAAAAAAAAAAGAATAGCAAATGAAAATAAATAATAAGAACAGAAAAGGAACAAAAAAATTTTAATCATCAGAAATAGGAGATAGAACAATCACAAATTAAAATAAATAAATGATAAAATAAGCAGAACATCAGAGAATTCAGTCAGGAAGTTTAAAAAGCGAAAAAAATGTGCCCGCCCCAAAGCATAGAAAAACGTTGTTATTTGTGAAACACAAAACATTAGCTGTATACTCCAAAGCGGTTTGATGACGAACCTTGTCGTCTTGATATTTTCCGAGCGAACAATACATTGCTGAGGTAGAACATTCATACTTCTGTACACCGTCAATCCATTTTGTATATACAATTCATAGTTCATTATTCCAGCTTTTGGAGATGGGTAGGAGCAAGTTCGAGCGAGTTCTTTTGAAACTCGACTCGACTCGAAACAGACATCTTTAAGATTGAGTCGAGAACCCGGCTCGAACAATTTTCTCCAACAAATTGAGGTTAAGTTTCGAGTCGAGTTGAGCTAAATCGAGCCAAATCCTGTGTGTAATTTCAAGTACTTTCTTCAAGTATCCTACATAGACAATATAATTATTATCAATGATATTACTACTGCTAGAAATTATTATTATTATTATTATTATTATTATTATTATTATTATTATTATTATTATTATTATTATTATTATTATTATTAACAATAACAACAACAACACAGCATATAAAGAGGAAAGACAGGCGGTTTATATCTGAATACCAAAATCCAAGGCGAGTCTAGGAGGCAATGACACCGTTTACGAGCTTTTCGGTTTGAGTTCCGAAGAAGGAAGTATTCGGGCTCGAGCCAAAAATCATTAAAAGTTATAGGGCATCGGGCAAACATGTTCAAAAATACTCGGCCCGGATTTAGGGGTGTCAACGGCTCGAGCTGCTCGGGTCACAGCTCATTCACTATCGAGCTCAACCGAGAAGTTGGCCGAGCTTACAACACATCCAACCGAGCCGGCTTGAGCTATGTGCTCAGTTGAGCCGAGTCAAACCGAGCCGATGGACTCATTTCAACCCACCCTGCTCAAGCCATCGGCTCAGTTGAGGTAGTATTAATTCAATTGTTCGTATGTATTTTAAATTGTGTTTGCTCAGTTTCTGTTTTTACTTAGTTGACATTTGTTCTGTCCTCCCTGCCCCTATAGTGAAGGCGGTTTCAGGATGAATCACATGATTGACAGGTGGACCGTGCGAGAATGCACCACACCTGCAGAATGATTAATCCGATAAAGAAGACGGTGCGAAATTGCTCGATAATGAGCACTGTGTGAAACTGTACAGTGCGAAATCGCACAGAATCATTTTAATGGTTTTGGGTGACCACATCCAATCTCTGCCAAATATAAATTTAGTACTATCGTAGAAATAAATAATGACGAAATTCTGTGTAAAAACCTCTTGCATAATGTGTGGAACATTGCATCTTTCTTCACCATTTGGTGTTCCACCGATGTATAGTCCAAACAGTTTATAAGATAAGAAAAATCCCTACCTATTACATTAAAACCTATTATTTCCGGCAGCAAAATATCTGAAGGTCTAACCTCTTTGAAATACAGACCAAATCTTAATAGCCCAAAATACTAAAACTTGAACGTGCCCCCAAACTTCGTGAAGGTCCAACTATTTCAACTACAGCCCAAATCTTGAACATTGCTACACTCCTAGTCGACACAAAGTACTGTCAATTCCAATAAACATGTTTGTCAGAAATGTCATACTAGTGAAGTTGGCCCCGACAAAAAAAGCAGGAAAATCACTTTTCAAAAAGTTTAATAGCCCATATTTCGGAAACTATAATAGCCCAAACGCTAAAAGTTGCTGAATCAATCAGCCCAAACGAAGTACTACCCAGCCCAATATAAATCTCGTCTGGCCCAAACACTTGGGGGCTAACGTGAAGTTGGCCCCCCAAACTTTGTGAAGCTCTAATTCTCTTTCGAAAACAGCCCAAATCTTGAAACTTCCTAACTGCTAGTCGACACAAAGTACTGTCAATTCTAGTAAACGTATTTGTCAGAAATGTAATATTAGTGAAGTTGACCCCGACAAAAGAAGCAGGAAAATCACTTTTCAAAAAGTTTAATAGCCCATATTTCGGAAACTATAATAGCCCAAACGCTAAAAGTTGCTGACCCAATCAGCCCAAACGAAGTACTACCCAGACCAATAAAAATCTTGTCTGGCCCAATCACTTGGGGGCTAATGTGAAGTTGGCCCCCCAAACTTTGTGAAGCTCTAATTCTCTTTCGAAAACAGCCCAAATCTTGAAACTTCCTAAACTGCTAGTCGACACAAAGTACTGTCAATTCCAATAAAAATGTTTGTCACAAATGTCATATTAGTGAAGTTGACCTCGACAAAAGAAGCAGGAAAATCACTTTTCAAAAAGTTTAATAGCCCATATTTCGGAAACTATAATAGCCCAAACGCTAAAAGTTGCTGACCCAATCAGCCCAAACGAAGTACTACCCAGCCCAATAAAAACCTCGTCTGGCCCAATCACTTGGGGGCTAATGTGAAGTTGGCCCCTCAAACTTTGTGAAGCTAATTCTGTTTCGAGAACAGCCCAAATCTTAAAACTTCCTAAACTGCTAGTCGACACAAAGTACTGTCAATTCTAGTAAACGTATTTGTCAGAAATGTCATATTAGTGAAGTTGACCCCGACAAAAGAAGCAGGAAAACCACTTTTCAAAAAGTTTAATAGCCCATATTTCGGAAACTATAATAGCCCAAACGCTAAAAGTTGCTCACCCAATCAGCCCAAATGAAGTGCTATCCAGCCCAATAAATATCTCGTCTGGCCCATTAACTTGGGGGCTAATGTGAAGTTGGCCCCCCAAACTTTGTGAAGCTCTAATTCTCTTTCGAATATAGCCCAAATCTTGAAACTTCCAAAACTGCTAGTCGACACAAAGTACTGTCAATTCTAGTAAACGTATTTGTCAGAAATGTCATATTAGTGAAGTTGACCCCGACAAAGGAAGCAGGAAAATCATTTTTCAAAAAGTTTAATAGCCCATATTTCGGAAACTATAATAGCCAAAACGCTAAAAGTTGCTGAATCAATCAGCCCAAACGAAGTACTACCCAGCCCAATAAAAATCTCGTCTGGTCCAAACACTTGGGGGGCTAATGTGAAGTTGGCCCCCCAAACTTTGTAATGCTCTAATTCTGTTTCGAAAACAGCCCAAATCTTGAAACTTCCTAAACTGCTAGTCGACACAAAGTACTGTCAATTCCAATAAACATGTTTGTCAGAAATGTCATATTAGTAAAGTTGGCCCCGACAAAAGAAGCAGGAAAATCACTTTTCAAAAAGTTTAGTAGCCCATATTTCGGAAACTATAATAGCCCAAACGCTAAAAGTTGCTGACCCAATCAGCCCAAACGAAGTACTACCCAGCCCAATAAAAATCTCGTCTGGCCCAAACACTTGGGGGGCTAACGTTAAGTTGGCCCCTCAAACTTTGTGAGGCTGTAGCTTTGTTTCCAGAGTAGCCCAAACGCTAAAAGTTGCTAGCCCAAACAGCCCTAATGAAGTACTTTCTGGTCCAATAAAGATCTCGTGTAGCCCAAACTTTTGGGGGGCCAACTTCACACAGTCTTTGGAAGGTGATTCCTGACACCAAGATAAGACGAAAAGTATAGACCAACCTGGGTGTACAAATGCTTCATTTCGGAGTTATAGGCGGCCGAAAACATATCCCTTAATTACAAACGGAAGTTATATATGGTGCCTTCCATTTCAACTCAGGCAAAAAAATATAAAATTGTACCATCACCATCTCAGATATTGTTGAAACTTTTTTTATAGCAACTAGACATGTTTTTAAGAGACCCATATTTTTTTGTTTTGTCGAAAAAAATTTTCCCGCCAAGTAATGGGCCATCAAAGACGGGGAGTACAATTTATGAATTGTAGAAGACATGGAAAATGGTCAACTTCGGAGCCTCACCATTCGGCTATGGAGACAGGTAGAGTTATAATTCTTGCTGTGGTATGTACATAGAGATATAAATAAAGTATATTTTATTATAGTTTGGTTTGCGCATGCGTATCTTTTTGTACATAAATTAACAAATGAACATCAATTTATCTGAAAAGTCGAAGTTTGCGAATTTTTTTCGAGCACTTTCGGTTCGAATTTTAAAATTCTGTTTTCACGGTTGGTAAGACCTAGTTACCCGCTTTCCGAAAAAAAAAATTGTATCGCTTCTGTGGTCAACCGTTTTGTCGCAAAAAATTCGAGAAATTGTAAAATTTTCAAAAATCGCCATTTTTGGGCGCCACTTTCTCGAAAACACCATTTTTTAAAATTCTGAAATTTTGTCAGATGGTTCAACTTTACCTGAATAATAAACACACCAAATATCATTCTCGACCAATGCTTCGTGGATTAACTGCAGCCTTTTAAAGTTAGCGAAGTTTCGCTAATTTTGATGTCACAGTTAGCAACACTGGGAACAATGAAAGTGCAATGATTTGATGATGTTTGTGGTTCATATTCATTAAATGAAGAATAAATGGTTTTCTTGGCTGTTTTTTTTTATTATTTTGATTAAAAAGGCTCTCTGACATAGTAAAATGAGCCTCCTTCTACTCCTCCGTTTTCTTGAACTGAAGTAATCTGAGGTGGAAATTACGATTACGAAACACAAATTTCAAGTTCACTTACTTAAAATGGTCTTTGGAAACAAAATTTCACTGATTTTTTTTGGTTGTTTTTTTTTGTTTTTGTTTTTTACATGGACCAATCATTTGCTTGGTTGTTGTCTTCTTTGCTAATAACATGTAACCGTGCAGATGCTCCAATAGATGTTGGTTCACTCATAATTCATCCAGGAGTGGATCTAGGGGGACGATTGCCGCCCCCCCAGAAGAAGAAACTTTCTTATTTATATATAAATAAAACCTATCCCAGAGTTTGGAGCTCTTAAAAGTAGCTCTAAGTAGCAGTATTACAATCTCCCCCCCCCCCAGAAGTCCGTCCTGGATCCGCCCCTGCGTAGCACATTGTCGATAGTCACAAAACACTTATTTTCACTTCTCTTATGCTCTTCTGGAAACATGTACCCTGCTGAAGGTTCATGTGGAAGCATAAACAGCACTTAAACTTCATGTAATTCATGATTTATTCATAATATTTCTGCTACGCACCACTGGTTATCATACGTATATGTATATAACAAAAGTTCCTTTTTGCAGATTTCTTAAATCTACACTTTGAATTGCAAAAATTCGATTTTGGGGGAAGTATGAAGTTAGTTCATGGTGACCCGTTACTACCATAAAAACTTCGCAATTTTCCGAAAGCCAAAAAATAACTTCGTTGAATACCAGTTACCGGTCGCATACTTTCCCCTTTTTCTTCCGGAAGTCGTCGAATTCAGTTTCAGGTAACAAAACGAGAGTAATACCCGGAGTTTGTACTTGCACTATACTCACGAATTCTCCTGCGGTTTTAGTGGGGACCCGGTGGCTCAGTGGTAGAGCGTTCACTTCCGGTGCTTGGGGTCCCTGGTTCAATCCCAGCTCGTGCCGTTCTGCATTCCACCATTTCATTCATTTCTCATAATCACCGTCTCCTTTAGGATAACCGTGGAACGTAAAACTTAAAGATTTCATTTCATTTTTTTCTTCTGCGGTTTTAATACTGTGTATCTGTTTCAGCCTAAGGCTAAGGCGCGTTCCCACATTCTTTGCCCCCCCCTCCTTCCCCACTACCGTCGCAGAGACCCTTGCATGGCCGGTTTCACTGCAAAAACACTGCTTTATCGGACCTGTCTGCATCTCGAACATCTGAAAGCGATTTTTAAAGTGGGATGCAGCACCATCAGAAATCACTGACACGGTTTGGGAAATTGTAGACACATATTTTCACGTATTCAAACCTTTTTCTATAAAATATATTTTCGCTTTTCTTCGAGTATGTTTAGAATCTTGTCTATGACTATGAGTACATGAGCCGAATCGTGTGTTTTACCGTCGTTTATTACAACAAAACTGTCAATTGTTTCAATATTTCGGTGATAACTCTGAATTTCACTTTGCAGAATAACAGTCCAGTTTTCAACGAAGTCCACATGAAGTAAAATAGAATTTGTATCTTGAAATTTTATACGGTGATTTTCGGTAGCAATTGATTCTTTTTGGATTTTCTTGATGTAGTCATTAATTACAATTCTTACAGTTAAACCGGCAATGTACGATACGAAAACAGAAAGTGGCAGAGTTTATATATATATATATATATATATATATATATATATATATATATATATATATATAACGAGATCATTATTCTCCCATATGGCATACGTAACCACTTTCATTTTCATCAGGATCAATAATTAAAGACACCACACTTATTTCTTCCACTCCAGGACATTCACCACATTCTTGAAGAAGACAGCTGTCATTTTCTACGGATCATCCTATTAAAGGAAATAGGTCACTCATGACAGCTTCAATACAGGTTGCACCTTTGATTTGTAGCAACGCAGTAGCAGCTAACTTAAAATTTGCACAATACACACACACACACACACATAGACACATCCCTCTCAGGTTGCGGACTGACACACTTTAGTCGAATACTATAAAATTCCGAGTGACCCATTTCTATGCTGGGATTGTTCTGTTTAAAAATTCAGTAAATTTCTTTGGAACGCGTAAGAAAACGTTTCGATTTTTTTTTTTTAACTTTTTGTCATTTTTCGATCACTGTAATGACATCGCACTTAATTGAGACTTTGTCTGGAGCATTCCAAATCATACTGAGGTAATAGTTTAGGCCTTTTATAGATCATCAGAATTTATTGGATGGCCATTTGAAATAAACTTAAAATTTGTGTGTTTCGTAATCGTAATTTCCACCTCAGATTACTTCAGTTTAAGAAGCCGGAGGAATAGGGGGGCCCATTTTATTATTTCAGAGAGCCTCTTTGTTCAAAATAATAAAAAACCAGCCAAGAAAACCTTTTATTCTTCATTTAATGAATATGAACCACAAACATCATCAAATGATTGCACTTTTATTGTTCCCAGTGTTGCTAACTGTGACATCAAAATTAGCGAAACTTCGCTAACTTTAAAAGGCTGCAGTTAATCCATGAAGCATTGGTCGAGAATGATATTTGGTGTGTTTATTATTCAGGTAAAGTTAAACCATCTGACAAAATTTCAGAATTTTAAAAAATGGTGTTTTCGAGAAAGTGGCGCCCAAAAATGGCGATTTTTGAAAATTTTACAATTTCTCGAATTCTGTGACAAAACGGTTGACCACAGAAGCGATACAAATTTTTTTTCGGAAAGCGGGTAACTAGGTCTTACCAACCGTGAAAACAGAATTTTAAAATTCGAACCGAAAGTGCTCGAAAAAAATTCGCAAACTTCGACTTTTCAGATAAATTGATGTTCATTTGTTAATTTATGTACAAAAAGATACGCATGCGCAAACCAAACTATAATAAAATATACTTTATTTATATCTCTATGTACATACCACAGCAAGAATTATAACTCTACCTGTCTCCATAGCCGAATGGTGAGGCTCCGAAGTTGACCATTTTCCATGTCTTCTACAATTCATAAATTGTACTCCCCGTCTTTGATGGCCCATTACTTGGCGGGAAAATTTTTTTCGACAAAACAAAAAAATATGGGTCTCTTAAAAACATGTCTAGTTGCTATAAAAAAAGTTTCAACAATATCTGAGATGGTGATGGTACATGCTCTGCCTGAATTGAAATGGAAGGCACCATATACACACGTCTTCCGGTTTTAGTATCGAATTTGCGTAGTGTGAAGGTCGATCATAGTTTCACTATGTTAAACGATATTCACTTGTTACTTAAAGAGACATAAAACTCTTCAATAAGTATCTCAGCAACTTTCAGCAGGATAAACCAGCCAGAAACGTTTGGATAGTAACTTTCAGAAAGTTACACAAGTTTGTGATAAATAAGTGTTGGAGCAAAATCTTGTTGATAACGAAATGTTTTGTAAATTTGTTGACTGACGTTTGGGTATTTTAATAAATTGATAGTGATTGTGCATTGAAATATTAAGTATTAATTATATTATCATAATGTATTACAGGGGCGGATCAGGGAGAGGCGATCTGTGCGATCTTCCCCTCCCCTCAGAAGAGTAAACTGTCTTATTTTATATATAAATAAAACTCATCGCAGAGTTTGGAGCTCTTAAAAGTGGCTCTAAGTAGCAGTATTACAACCCATCGCCCTCTCAGAAGTCCGTTCTGGATCCACCCCTACTGTATTAGTGATGTGTTTAGACTGTTAAGCGCATAATTATACATAAATTGATTGGTAGTATTTTGTAACTTCTGTGATTCAGTAAAAACAAAGTTTTGTTAATTCCACAATGCAACTGGAAATTATTATTGTTCTAACCATCTTACTAATTAGTCTCTTGGTTCAACACGAGTCCATTCTTCTTAGCCACTGCTCTTGGAACCTGTTAGTTTAAAATATTAATCTTTAAAAACTCTTGTGAAAGAGACGTAGTGGTAGAGAGATAAATTCTTGTGCAAAAGGTGCCTGTTCTTGATCCTAGGCCAAGTGAGTGTAATGTATCGCTTTTATAGACCTGAACCTTAGCGCATTGCATATTTTGGGCAATGATGATATGATATTTGATCTGTATCCTATAATCTTAAATCTCAAAATCTTCAGGAAATCAACTATTTCGAGTTGAAATTAACCTCTACGGTCCCCCAGTACTCATTTGAGTACATTCATTTTAATATTACGTAAATATATGTCGTTTTATTTCAATCGCACCCTTACACGTTTTGCTTCTCAAGTGCTCATTCGAGAACAAATTTAGTGCACTCTGGGTCCATCAGATGGCAGCATTGAGGATACAGTGTTAGATTCAAAAGTATGGCTGCAGCAGGAGAGGAAGGTATTGAAAGTCCTAACAAAAAACGTGAGTATAGTATTTGATTTACCTTAGGTATGGTATAAAAAATTATTTTCTTGTAGTTTAATAGAAACTTCTTGATATTAAAACATTACTCGTGATTTGGAAATTCTGTACATTTCAGAACTTAGTAAAAATTATCATGTACTCAGATGAGTACTTCGGGACTTATGTATACATATTATTCCCCTGTACTCATTTGAATACTTTTCATATTGTTAGATATTTTTTATCTTTCAAAAGCTATTTTAAGTTTTGTTTTCTTTTAACTGCATTTAGAAATAAATATGTTCCAATTTGTAGATAACTTGTCTCATGATTCCGAATCACCAGACAAAATTTGGAAAGTGAAGCCAATAGTTAATGAGATACAACACGGTTGTAACCTGCTGCCACAAACAGAAGTCCGTTGCTATCGACGAACAAATTATACTTTTTTCAGGACAGAAAATAACTCAAGGTTTGAAGCAGTATATTCCTTGTAAGCCCAATCCTTGGAGATTAAAAAAAATTGCTTTAGCAGCGTGTGATGGTTTGGTTTTAAATTTTTTGAAATATCCAGGTAAAAATACATTTCCCGAAGAGTTAGTGAAAGTGTATGGAGTAGGAGGAGCTGTTGTAAAAAATTAGTTGAACCAATAGATTCTGTAAAATTTGTTTATACTGACAAGTTCTTTACTAGTGTGTCCACTGCTGAAAAAGTGTTGGAGGCAAATGCATATTGTACTGGTACAGTAATGCGAAATAGGACAGGAAGAGCATTTAAAAATCTGAGGAGAGATAAGGAAATGGTAAGAGGCAAAGTGATGTCGTATGTAGAAGTGATGGTAAAATAGTTATAGTTAAATGGAAGAACAATAAGAGTCTTCTCCTGTTTTCTACAGCTTTTGGTAGTTTACCACAAGATCAAGTCCTAAGGTACAGCAAAGAAGATAAGTATCATTTTTGTGTTCCTAGGCCTTCTGTAGTAAAACATTTTAATAAGAAAATAGGGGTGTAGATTTGCAAGATAGATTGATTTCGTAGTACAGAATCCCCACTAAGACTAAGAAATGGATTGTAAGAGTATACACTCATTTCTTGGATTTTGCTGTTGTATTTTGAATAAAGTAGATTGTAAGTTTGCAGGTACACCAAGAAAGACGATTTTGATCTGTTAAGAATTTAGATCAGACATTGCTAATTCCCTATTAGTGTCTGACCCAGAAAGCGTGACACTTAGTCCCAAAGTTGACAGACCAAGTAATAATAACAGTAATGTGGTTTCTGTGAAAAAATAGAACAAAGTGTTATGCATATGCCTCAATATCATGTTAAGTATGATTCAGTAAATCACTGGCCAGATCATGTCCCTGGTAAACCAAAATATCGATGTAGGTTTGAAAAATGCAAAGAAAGAACAAGGATTTAATGCAGAAGCTATCCTTTGCTTGCAAAACAGAAGTTGTTCTCTTGCGTTCCACACCAAGTAAATCCATTCACCGGGTTTTGCAAGGTTATATGTTATGAAAACAACAGTGTATGCTAGATATTATTACACATGGCAAAGGTAAAGTTATTCTCGAGATGTAAAATGCATAGTTGTTCTAATGAAACATTGAATGTATATACATGATTATGTTAGCAGCTTATCTTATAAGGTACTGAAGGTAAAAATATAAAACTAGTACATTTTCTTTATTTCTCATTTTGCTCAGATACATCACGAAATTATAGCATAATTTGTTGTAAACACTGCAACAATATTTTTGCCATTAACGTTTGATTTTTCACTTAAGAATTGCAAAAAGTCGTTTATGGTATGCAGTGAATTCAACTAAATTCTCATAAGTAATTATGCTCACACTGAATGTATCATGAATGATGTTAAAATAAATAGTTTTTCTTCAAAACAAAACAACTAAATCTTTATTGATAGCTGGCTTTTAATACTTGCTTCGCTTCAAGCAAAACCATCCTTTATTTATTTTTATATTTACAATAAATATATGTAGTACGCCCCTAAAGTACTCAAATGAGCACATGCCCTCCCTCTGCCCCTATGGCACATTTTAATATGAAATTGCTATTAACACACAAAATACATATAACTAACTAGAAAATATTCAGAAATAATTTTTTGGTGCAGTAAAAAAAATTCGGGACCGTAGAGGTTAATAAATAAACACTATTGAAACGAAAAGATGGCCTGTTATTGAAATAGTATAGAAGACATTTCGTGATTTTTAACTTGTAATTTAGTTTAGAAATGTGAATCCGTAAACTAGTAAAACCTCGAATCAAACGTCAAAAGCTAAAATCAACTGTAAATTGCAATTGTGTTTATATTTAAAAGTTGAATAATCAGATGAAAGCTAGTAAATGAGTAAAAATCAGTTCGAGCTATCGCAATTATGTTAGTATTTGTCTATCTACGATGTGTAATTTATAGAAACATTGTGATTGATAATTAATTTGGTAATATTTGTATATTTTGAGGCATCTTGTTTCAATGTGTTTACAATTTCTTTAATATTTATAATTAAATCTATATTGCTTATTTTATTTGTTTTTTTTTTCTTGGAAAATGTGTATATTAAAATACTCTCAAAATAAGTTAAACTGTTGATAGCAATTACATTTTCCCGGAACGTCTTCTGCCTTCAAGATCAATTCCATGCCACTTTCCTCTACAAGTTCGTATCTGTCATAGGACATTGCATTTGATCTACTATGATTTCTACTGAGAATTGAAAACTACAATTGGTTTTCTTCAAGGTTAACATAGTACTGTTCAATTGAATTGTCTAACACTTAGACCCCCAGGGTATTTGAGGTGCAAATGTATTCTAGATCTCTCTTTAACTTTTTTTCTTCAAAATTTCAATGCTGTTAGAGTACTAGATGCCGTCAGAAATTACAAAAGAAGAATATCTTCTAGTTCTTCATGAATGGGTAACGTACGCATAATAATTTAGTAATTTTGATTATGCATTTATATATACTGTATATTGAGAATTCTAGTTTCTGAAACAGCCCTCTATAGAATTTGATGATGAAATATGACTTTAATAATATGATGAAATATAAGAAGTGTGTACAAATATAATGAGATGGATAATATGTAATAAATACGTTATAATTATAATATGTAATTTCACAGAAAAAGAAGCTGTTGAAAGATTTCAGAATTGATCTCAATTAAAATATCATATAAATATACATATTTTTTCTTAAATACTGCATAATCTAGCCGAGTTTTATGCACAGCTTGAGTATTACTGGTCAGACGTTCTACATTGTGGGAATTTCTCCATTAGCACACGAACATTATATATGTACATACGTCGAATCTATAAGTAACATTTACTGCGAGAATAGGTGTATTACATGAGTTTCTACTAAAGAACATCGCGTAAATGAAATTCCCCGCGGATATCCCATTTCCTTTGATTTTCTCTTTCCGTCCATTGTCTCGTAATCATTCACTTTTATTCTTCTTCTTCAATCTATTGTTGCGCGATTTTATTTAATTGTCATGTAAAACAAAAGGAGATTAGTAGTCAAGGCGATGATCTCGAATTTGATTGTTGTAGTTCAATAATGGCACATACAAATTCATGGAACATAATGTTGATTAAAAAGTTATATCTTATTCTAAAAAACAACAATTTTAAAATAACATTAATATACACTAAGGCGCATGTAAATATAAAATGGAATGAATAAGTTGATAAATTATCTAAGAATGCAGTGAATACGGGAACGAAAACTAACATTAAAATTCCTTTTTACAACTTTAAATATAAGAAATAAAATGCAAGAACATATCATCTCATGGAAAAGGAAAATACGAGAAGGACCTGGCATCCATTATTGGAATCTAACAGACATAACGAAGGAATAAACATGGGATTCTCTCAAAAGTTGGCCTAGATCAAAAATAATTTATCGCTTAATTTTTAATACTGATTTAACTCCCACTAAGTTGAATATAATACAAAAAAGAGAAACAAACAAGTGCTGGTGTGGAAAAGAAATAGGAAACATCAACCATCTAATATTCCAATGTGAACTGTTACAACAAAAAAGAAATATCTTCAATAAACATCTTCTTAATTTCCTTCATACTTTTCCAGTCTCCACAAATATGATTATATACACGAAAAATCGGGAATTAATTAAAAAAATATTACAATTCATCCAAGACAACAATCTAAATTTATATATAAAAAAACATGGTACATTTTCAAGAACTTTAATTAATAAACCACCTTTAAAAAATGAATAGCTGGGAAATTACTATTTACACTAAATCAAATTTATTGCTTCAATTTAGTGCTCTTACAATTTTATTTAATACAATTTGTCAGATCTACAGAACCTAACCAATTGATTCTCGACAATTCTAAAGTACAAAGGTTCATGTGAAGCTCTAAATCTAATTCTATCATTTTTACAGTTACATTTATCACAAAATTAGGAAGAAGGCAACTGGATCTGAACGGTCATGCCTATGAAGAAGGTGTCCAATTGGAGGCCAGAATGAAATGACGTTCAATAAGGTGCTGCCATATCCAATTTCTTTACGTAGAAAGAATGAGCGAAACGTTTCGACAGATTACGAATCGTACAATGAACTAACAACACGTTAACTAAATTATTTAATCGGACTTTGTGAGCCTGTATAAATTATGAATCTGAGACAACATGGACGTGTTCTTGTAAAAGTAATTTCACGAAACTCAGGAAAATATCGTGAAAGTTTGGTGCTTTTTAGCTGACAAGCTCACCCCAGGAATTTGTACAATGAACATTTAGAACAAACGTATTAAAATCCAGACCTGAGTTGCTTTAAAAAATGAGGTAATGACACATTGATACTAGAATACAGATTGTGATGTTTGCAAGGTGAATAAAGGGGGAAAGAGAAAGGAATGACGTAAGAATAAGATCTACACAGTCCGTACCATGCTTGATTTGACCATCTTTCATCGATGATCCTCTCATTGCATTGACATCCATTCTCTGGAATGTGGAGTCTGGATTATGAACGGCTAGATGGCTTCGAACAAAACTCGGCGCGGAGGTGACACATCCAAAATAAATTCATAGCCTGAAATAACTTTGAACACAAATAATTTCACACAACAAAATCATTCTTGCCTTTGGTAAACGAGCATGTATCTTAGCGTTGACAGTCGTGTGTGACGGAGTGTACCTTTCTATTCGAAATATCTCTCAGGCGACGTCCCCTATGGTTTAGTTAAACAGCATTAGTTACCGGTATTGAATTCCTGATTCATTGAATCGGTGGCAGGCTGATGAAATAGTTTTTGTGTAGACCGACATTATAGAAGGTGATCTTACGAAGGACGGTAGCAGAAAACCGTTTATAAATTAACATAAATAACATTAGAAATTAACATCTCTTAGTTTATAAATTAACATAGTGAAGGGAAAGAAAAAGTTAACATGATGAAGAAACCTTTTTTCTGTCTGAGAATGAGAATAAACTGAGAGTCGCATTGAATAAAATGAAAATTTAAAATATAAATTATTATCGATCAGATTTAAAATAATCCAATGTCTACCACACCAAATTAATAATACTCGTTGCTTTTGAATAAAGTTAGTCCAATATATCAGACATCCAAAACTTGTTACCGTAGTAGGCATCATTATTATTATTATTATTATTATTATTATTATTATTATTATTATTATTATTATTATTATTATTATTATTATTATTATTTTCTATTTATTACGTATTCTGCCTTTTGGCAGGTCCTGGAAGTAGTAAGGTTTTCCCCCCCCCTTTTTTTCTTATTTCTTTTCTTCTTAATTTTCAGTTTGGATCTTAAAATGTTTCTTCTGTTTTTTTCGATTTTCAACTTCCTCTTTTAACTCCCATTTTGTATTTATTATGATGTAATCCTCCATTGTACATTGTTTGTATATTACATTGTATGTATACGTACATTGCTCTATAGACTTCGCAACCAGGAAATATGTAAAACACTTGGTAAAAATTCAGAGTCAGATATAAGGAAGTCTTGCTACAAGGAAGACAATTTAGTCACCTACGAGGTAATTGTAACGATAGGAATTTAAAATATTGCAAGGAATACGGAAGGTAGTTTTCGAACTGCAGGTAGAGCTCGGGGAGAACAGTCTCGACTAAACTCCCGTTTCGGAAAGATCCCGCGGTTCGACATCTAAGTCTCTATATTTTTAGTGATTGCAATCTTGACGCTTCCATACCAAGACTGAAGTACTTCAACAGCAACCAGGTTAGTAGTTTCTCTTGAGATGTCTAAATTAAGCAATTATTAACAAAACCGAACGATCTTTAACTTCAACTAAAGTCAATTAAATTAACTTAAGTTTAAACTGTAAATCCAATATTTTATGAATGAAATAGGAAGATAGATAGTAGCCACACTGCCCATGCAAAGCCCTAAGTTGTTTACTAATCTAATTGTCATGAGAATCAAGAATAAACTATTTAATGATATATGTTAAGTGTATTTATTTAGCTGGTTGTCTGGTTCGCTATCATCAAACCCAGGTTGACCGAATTACGGTAATATTAGCATCAAATGATTAACCACGATTATAAATCATTAACATCGAACCAGACACCACAATAATAATAATAATAATAATAATAATAATAATAATAATAATAATAATTCACAAATAACATCATTTATCGTATCCAACACAATGTTTTCACAATATTGCTAGATTTGTGGAACTATTATGAACAAGACGTTAATAGAAATCGTGCGTCAATGGAATATACGATTTGCGAATAATATTGTTTTAACATTATTTTATTTCCCGTGCTTTTGAGAATCTGTATGTACTTTTACGGTCAAGTTCCTCTTCCGTATGCTGAATCATAACGGACGTATCTACATGTGGTGATATTTTGGCATCATGTTGGATGACACTCATATTCTGTATCGTAATTGCGAGCCGAAAAGAAGCGTTAAGGTATGACGTAATATTAAGTTCTGTTCCTGCCCCCAATCTAATACGTATTGACGAAGTTTTGTAAAGCCTGAAACACATCGATGTAGTGTCAGATTGTTGGACTCACTTGTGTACCATTTACCGCAGATCCTGCATGGACCAAACTTTCAACCAGATAACGTGATCGCATGTTGTGTCCAACTTACTATATTTTATCTATGAGTGTATTATTTTATTGGTTCCTTATCCAGCGTGTTTACCTGACTTCTCACCAATGAAAGTCGTTTGGCCTATGATTGTCCAAAACATTTTATATATATGTATAACATATATATGGACATATATATAACATATATATATTCTTCCTTTTATCTCCCCCTTGTTTAAGATCTTCGCTAAGTTAAAACGAAAAGTGAAAAAATAGTTAACTTATAAATATGAAAAATGATCTAATCTTTAAAAAATGAATTACAAAAAGTGGTACTTATAGTTTAAAGTCTGGAGCAATAGCTAATAAACCCAGAGTTTTCAAAATCCCATTGTATATGGTAGCATGTAAAAGAAAGGGTAGAAAGTAACTAGAAAAGCGAATTAATATCATAAAATCTCATCCAAATAAGGCTTATTCGCACATTACCTTCGTAACTATGTTATTATTATTATACCAAAACCTTCCTTAATTTTATTTTTTATCTCAAAAAAAGAACCAGGCAACGGTTTTGTAGAAATAGGATTGCAACACTCCTTGACAATAATAGTAAATTCAAATTTAAATAAAATAACATCGTAATTCTTGATCTTTGAACTTTCGGTAACCTTTTTCTTTGTGGAACTATTAGAAGTTATCTAGCATTCAGTAGAAACATTCATGATCTGCACGAGAGAATACAATATAATTTACACTCTAGAAAAAGACAGAGTCTGTACCCAATTATCACTAACGCAATAGTCCTTTCGTAACTAAGTACAATTTGTGAACATGCTGCAAATATAAAAGAGATAGAAACAAGCTTTTTCTTGCTGCAGGAACATACAACGTCTTATCTACGCCTAACAGTGTGGTCGAGGGATTTTTGGAGAGAGGCACATGTCTCTGACAGGGATGTTCAGTCCTCATTAATGCTAATGGGTTTGGCACTCGAGCAGCTCTTGCGCTGCACCCACTCCTTCCACCAGGAAACGGACACACGCTGGAGAAGAGAGGGAGAGGAAACGGGATTCTGGGTGGATGGCAGTAGTGTTACGACAGACACTCTTCTCCTCGGCTGGAGAACTTTATGCTGACACAACTATTCTGCTGACTGGCCGCTGACTACAAACCGCTAGCGTAGAAAGACCTACAAACTGCTAGTAAGAGGGAAGTTAAAATGTCTATTATTAGAGGAAAGATGAAGGCTGGGAGCTAGGGTAAAAGGAATGGGTTAGTGGAGAGGATATACAGTGCACTACGTTTCCTTCTGTCTGTAGTTTCTTCTAACAACTTCACAAAACAGTTCTTCTTGCTCATATATACTCTTTCTTTTTTCCCTGTCTCTTTACACTGACACATACAAGTATCTTACATATATACTAATACCCTCAATCTTCAAACTTTTTCATCTTTCTTTCTCTTTCTATATTCATTTCCAGCCGCAAAGTCCTATCCTTCATTCCCAGCTTCCTGCTACATCCTTCTTGTCTAATTGTCGTGTCAGATTTCGTGTATGTGCTAGAGCAACAAAGAAAAGGAAAAGAAAAAAGAAATACGTTTTTGCAATGAAAGAAAGACAAGCACGAAAGGAAATAGACAGAGCATTTTTCGAACAATTGTCATCGTCAAAAGGAGCGTAAACGAAGGGAAACCGAATATGATTTAACCAAACTCTTCTTCTTTTGTAAATCACTGAACTGTGAAGAAGAAACGAGGAACAAATTTTAATCTCCAAGCGAACATAATGACTTCCAGATATCATAATAGATAGACACAAAAATAGAAATGATTGAAGAAAAGAAGAGATTTACGCTATAATTAAAGGGATTGAAATGAGAATGGAAATCAGTTTATCATATTTTTTTTAAAAAAATCACTTCAATTCAAATTCTGGTCATTGACATTTATTATTTAAAACGTCATTAATACTTACTTGGTTGTGGGAGTAGAAATTTTAGTAACTATGTATATTAAAATGCGAGAAAAGTTTATATGTTTGTGGATGTTTATATGTTTGTGGCCAATCTTTTCGACAGTGAGTTATCGGGAACCATAGGCTCTAGAAAAATACTTCTTTCACTGATCAATTTGCAAATTTTGTTTAGATTATCCAGTTCTAATTGAATATTAAAAAAACATGGCCCTTATGTTTTTATTACACTTTTAGGGTACACTAGAAATGTTGAATTTTTTTAAAAAAATCATAATTTCCTACAAGTTATACATTCCAACACCACATATTTGTATACATGGGTTTTATATCCCTCAGGCGTTTGTTTCATGGCCAAATGTTAATGAAAAACGAAGGAGAACCATTTCTCCAGTCTAAGATGAATCTTTATTGTTTGGGGTGTTTCGTCCAATGAACACCATATATCACTGACGTTATAATTAATTGTGATTGTAATGTATTTGTTTATTACATACGGCGTGAAAGAAGAAAGAAAACACTGATCGTACATGAATTAGAAACTCCAACCAGAAGTGGGCTCAACTCTTGCAAACGGTGAGAGATGTTGAAAATATATCCCCTTTAAGGTACCCCTTGCCGATTTTTATCAAGACACCTTTCACTTGTATCTGTAAACGGACATGTACAGATGCTGTGAGAAATAACAAGGAGATTCATGTTCATACGTGAATGATGCGATGTGTAGAGAGCGGAGGTTCAGCTAGTTTCTATTAATAGCAGTACTGAAGTACTGCCATTCTGGTCTAACCGATGCTATAGAATTCAGCACAAAGAGAGAAAGATAAGTATTTTTTACTAGTCAATATGCCCCACGAAAAATATAGCGAGCATGACATTTGGCATTGGTATTTCACAGGGCTTACACATTTATTAGCTCATAATAGACAATCAAAGACCCAAATAAAAGTCTATCGGTGTGGCAGCTAGTGATCGCAGAGGAATGTCCGAATGTGATAGTATTCATATCAGTTCCACGTGATACCTGACCATATGTACTAACTAGTACATGTAAAGCAGCATCGATTCTGGTCCGTATGCTCACATATCTGCCCACATGTTAAACTGATATTCTCTCTTTACCAGTCTAAACCATATTTGGTTGATTAGAATGAAGATAGAGAAGTTCTATCAATAGACCTGTTCGACCTGGTAAAACTATGCGAAAGATTCGATCCAATAGAATAAACAAAACGTACAAACTAAAATCTCTAAATTTTGATTACCAATAACTTTAAAACCAAAGTTTTGCACAGGAAAGTGTTTAATATACATATCAGGCAAGTAAAGCAGTACCTCCATCCCTGATTTGGTTATTATATGATGACTTCTGTAGATCGTGCAAAGTCCTTGTGAAAGGAAGAAAATAGGACAAAGTGTAAATGTAGAAATTGTGCCGAGTAAGGAATCACTTTCTAATCATACTATACAAGGAAAGTAGAATCACAGAATTGACCATAAATTCTATAATACAACATTTGAATAATGCCATTATTTCATTCACACTATTACTTTAATAGAACAGCAAGCTGTAAACAAGGTAATTGCTGTGGTAAACAACTCTTGCCTGTCTTCCGCCTCTACCAACAAAAGGTACAATTGATCGTGTCTTTAATAGGAATTTCAATAGGGTTAGCTGAATAGAGACATCACAGGAAACTGTACAAGAGAGGAAGGGATAAGAGAGAGATGTGGGGGAGAGGTTTACCGGAGAACTTCATTATTAATGACTGTTTTATGAATTGTGTGGAACGTTGCCAGGAATCTATGTCAGAAGGGAACCAGAGGGAATTATCAAAGCGCGGTAAAACAGTAAGGAAGTGAAGGACACGTTCAGATGAGTGGCCTCTCCGTCTCTCAACCTTCACACAAGTACTCATACCTCACTAAAATCCCTTCCCGTTTCCTGTATGATAACCCACTTATTACATATATTTTTTTTGCAAGTAGAGTTTGGCTTTCAACAAATGGTAAACACACACACACATACATGTGGGGAGACTGTTTTCAAACTTTCGAAACTGAAAATACAAGGGACAAAGGTAAGAGGAAAAACGTACAGAATGGAGTTTGGGTAAGGGATTCCCCCAAGCGAATCAGATTGCGGAACCATTCACTTTGTGTGTGTGAGAGAGGATATGGGAATGAGAGGGTGAGTGAATCAGAAACTAAACTCCTTTCCCAGCGCGTTCTGTGTGAGTGTTCCCTCAGTTCCCAAGTGATGTTCTCAAACTAGAAAACATTTACTGTCTGTCTGGAATTTCAGTATTTAAAGCTATGTGGCGATTTGTGACTTGTGTGGGTGTTTCCATCCGTCTATGTAATGTTGTCAGGAATGCTAATAAAAACTACACAGTGTGCGTCTGGTGTGTGTTATATATATGTATATGTGGGGATGTTACTAACTGTGTGATTCTCTTACTCTCTGTGTGTATATTTGTGTGTTTTTGTATTATCTGTATGCGTGAGAGAATGAAGAGCGGAGTGATGGCTCGGGCCATCCCAGTCAGACAAAATTAACTGTTTCCGGAGAAATGACAAGTACGCACTTTTACTGCCAACAGTTGATTGTATGTTTTAATTGAATGAATGACAGCTGTGTGCCAGCGTAATTATTTACACGGTTTAACACATTCCTTCTTTCACCTCTAAAGCGTGTTTCTACACTTTTTCATCACACATGCAAACAACACGCTGGAATTTACCATGATGGTCACATATGTAGATGAAATTTCTTTCAACAATACCTTAAGAATGTTGTTATTAATACAAAAATATCTATGTTACTTATATATTTTTCCTTTTTTCTTAGATAACTAAGTAAAGTAAATGTCCTCCTTTTGGAACAGGTTAGGAAACACCAAGGATTCTATGAGTAGATAAAACGTCCCCAAAATATTTTTGGTAGTTATAAAGGTAACCAAGAAAGTTCTGTCGCTTTTTCTGGAGGTCTGTGTTCAATTGGTTCTCACACCATGAATTGAATGCGAATGTAGATAAGGCGAAATCAGTTGTTAGTGTGGTTATATACACATATTACCTGGTTGTGGCAGTTCAGTTACGCCGTGAACTTGCGACAGAGTTAACATAGACCTTCACAGAGCGTCATAAGGGCGTGTATGTTGTACGAGTTTAAACTAGGGTCAAATGCCATTGCAGCCGGGCGGAAGATATGCCAGGTCTCTGGTGAGGGTACGTGACTACGCAGACTGTGCAGTGGTGTTTCAAAAAGTTTAAGGACGGTGACGAACACTCGAAGACGCACCACGTGCCGGAAGACGAACACATGTACAAAATGAAGATCTTTAGGCAGCAATTGAGGCGAATAATGACCAGACACTTGAGAAACTTGGACTACAATTCAATGTGACTGGAGAAACCATTCGACCGCACCTTCATCAAATTGGGAAGCATTACAAGGTATATCGATGGGTTCAATATGATTTGACTTCGGACCAGAAGACAACGCGAGCAGACACCTGTGTTTCTTTGCTGTCGGGAACAGGGTATTAACATGTGATGAGAAGTAGGTCCTGCACAAAGCTCCACGGCTCCTCATCCTTGGTTTGCATCCCATGAACCGGTTCTAAAATAGCCGAAACCAGCACTACGTTGTACAATCACCTAAGAAGACGCCAGTTCATATCCCTATTAAAGCTGCAAAATGCACTTGATACCTTCTTCGCTTCACGGCCAACCAAGTTCTACCGCGATGGAATCCATTACCTTCCGGAATATTGGCAGAAGGTCGTCGATGTTGATGGCAACTATTTTTGATCTTCCAGGTACGTCTTAGGTGACATATCGATGTTCGAAGGTGGTGAGTGAAAAAGCGACAGAACTTTCTTGGTTACCTTTATATCTTAGACTGTATTCTTGGGACAATTAATAGTTTCCAGAAGACCGCTTTGTGCTATCTATAGTGATCAATCTTAAAATGCGAAGTGGTTGATCGCTACCACTTCTGGTTTCAATACTAACTCCATCAAAGAATCATTTTCTAAATTTTGACCAACCATATCTTGGCCAAAATTGATGGTAATGTATATCGAGTAGTTCTTGAGGAGATTTTTTTTCCACCTCTTGAGGAGACACACACATGGACAGAGAAAGGGTAAAAATATAAAGGAGTTGTGCAGTAGGATCATTTCAGTTTCTGAGGTTTTATTAGGGCAGAGGGGAGGGGGTAGGAATGCCCACCGAAATAAGACTTCCTGTTTTCGTTAATGTATTTTATATAATTTATTAAAAAGCACATATTTCTCAAGGTCAGGGGTATCAATTGTACCCCTTTCCTTCCCAAATACTCCCATAGAATTTTGATAACCGAAACTGCTTAAAAACATTATTTCTCTCCGTTTTCTTTAGTAATTTTTCACAGACTTGAAACAAATGAACACACACAGAGATTATTGATATTTTAAAACAAGACAAAAAAAATGTTAGCACAGAAAGCTATCAACTTCATCAAGTATGTTTATACCTCGCGACCAGTCACTAATAAGTCCCCATTAGTTTGGAGACCTTGTACACCACCAATGGTATGGCGGCACTGAATAGAAGTAGTGCACACTGAAACCTTACAGCCTATATCAATTCAAATTCTGCCACAATTATTACTCATATTCCTGAGATGTGAGGGCGTATGCGAGGGTGGGTATACGATATATTTTAGAATACGGCCTGGCTAAAATAAAAATAATTTTAGATTATTGTTTCTACCTCTCTTTTCCTTGCTCAAAAATATCCTTCTGCCTACTCTCTTAATTGATAGTTTTTTTCACCAAGAGATGTTCTTTGAAAGACGTGTCTTTTATATCTTAGATGTCTCCGTACTACACGCACGTTTTCAATATTAAGATCTAATGTCGCAAGTAAGCCAATAAAAATGTCGCTGATTCTAGGAAAGAAAAGTGGATTCAAATCCTGCATATGTCGATCATTCAAACAAGTTTTCAATTCTGATGTGAAACCAAACTTAATCAATGGAAACGTAAAGTCTTGTTTTAAAAAATCTTGACCATCAAGCTTACTTTTAAAGGCAGCATTATGGCAACCGCATTGGCGTCGTTATGGTGGGTAAAGGGGGGCCTTACCCCTAAAGTCACCAATTTCTTAAGAAGTTTTCAAATTAAAATACCTAGTTGACAATTTGAAGAATGCCGTTTTGTTCAATTGACTTATTTGATTTAACATTTTCTTAGGTACCCAGTTATTATAAATTATTATCAGTTCTTTTATAGACTTGGCATAAATTTTGTGTGGTTTCCTATCTTGAAATAAATTGATATATTGGTTTAAAGCTTCTTCACTTGTTGCAAGTGATCACATTTCTCTTATGTTCATTTGATATTTCTAAAAATTTTGAAGAATCTTTAATGAAAAATCGAGAAATTGTACCACTGACAAAAGCAGAATAGAGGTGGCGTGCAAAATTAAAACAAAGACAAACAGAAAAGACATTTCGGTGGCAGATATAGCATGGATGCAAAAGCATTTGATGCAAGAGCGTGTACAAAAGAAAAGAACAAGTCAGTGACTGGTTAGTATAAACTTTTTGCTATGTAGAGTATATGATTTTGTCAAATTTAAGACTTTTCTTCTAATAGTAAAATGTCAAACGAAAGTAGATTTTAATACCAGAGTGAATATATTATGTAACCCTGTCTGCTTTCTATGTGAATAGACTTTTCGCTTTGAAACAATATGTGATCATATTAATATAGTGGACAATAATAGCTTATTTCAGTTCTGTTTTGAAGTAAGATTTTCTATTTACAGGGTTTTTTTGAACAGGGAGAACTAAACATAAATGTGTTTTGGAATGATATCACAATAGGTCTCTGGACGTGTTGTTCGATGGAAGGAAAGCTACAGTGGATGAGTCAAGTCATTTAGTCGCTTCCGCTGTGAAGTTAAGTGCAAGATGGGGGTGCGGCGGCTCAGTGGTAGAGCGTTCACCTCTGGTGCTTGGGGTCCCGGGTTCGATCCCAGCCCCCGCCAAGTGAACTTTGTGGTGGACAAACACCGTGTGCGTGGGTTTTCTCGGAGTTCTCCCGTTTCCTCCCACTTTCTTCATTCCACCCTTTCATTCATTACTCATCATCACCGTCTCCTTTAGCCTAACCGGCATAAGAGTGGGACGTAAAACTCAAAGATTTCATTTCATTTCATTTCATTTTTAAGTGCAAGATTCCAAAAGTCACATTTTTGGTTCCAAACAATACGGCTGCTAAGTGAAAACATAGACCGGTGTGTGTTCCACTTCATTTTGATACAAATGTATTGCCTTTCCTATCTTATTTTTAATTCTGTACACCGAAATAAGTGACTTGGTCAGGAATACCAAAATTTGTTTTGTCAGGGCATTTGGTCACTTTATTTGTTTAGTTTAACCAAAGTTTGGTCATTTGTACCAAATGTGTTTGGTCATTAACATTATATTTTTTGGTCAGAACATTTGATTGATTAATTTTGTTTGCCAACCAAATCTTAACCCTTTATTGGACGAATTAATTTTGATTGTGTTGAAATTATTTTTCTTCTTTCTTTGTTTTTGAATTACGTAGATAAATGTAAATACTATCCAATAATATGATTGTTTATGCTTTTACTTCTGGGGTATCAAGTTACAGGATAGATGTCATGGTTGTAATACAGTAGTGAAAACAGTTTAGTGTCGATATCAGCAGAAACCTTGTGGTATGGAAGATTGTGAAACAGTTATTTTTTTAATGTTAAGAGAACAAAGAAAAGTTTTGTGAAAAAAATTACAAGTAACAAATATGCACGTTGTGTGTTTTCTATATGATTTTTGGCAATCTCTGACCGACCTATGCCACTAGACGAAAAGTCTGTGTTAGAAAGCCTAATTCCATTGGTGCCACATGGCATCGGGGTGCGCTATTCGTTAATGTACAAGTTTTTAGATTATTATTATTATTGTTATTGTTTCACTATGATGCCAATTGGCATCAGAATACCTTTTAGGGTTATATTATTTGATTTTTCTGACCAAAATATTTAGTTACAAGGTCACGTGTATGTACTTGACTTCTGGGTAATTACGAGAAGCAAGTGGCAGTTGGACTAATGGTTAGTCCGTAAACATGACATTGTTTTGTTTGCGTAGAAGAATCCGAAGGAACAAAATAAAACTGTGATACATAAGAAAAGTGATTATCCATTTTGCTGCAGAGAATGTAATCAACTTAGTAAGAAGATGAGAATTACTGCAGCTAATCGACACGTTTCCAGGTAACCTTACTTTTTCGTATATATTACTTTACTGTTAGGTAATGTGTTTTGGTTATTTTAGTGGCCGTTAATTTGCACGAAAAAAAAAAAAAAGAAATAATGTAATTGTTTGTATTTTGGGATATGTATTTTCATCCAACCTACACATATTTCCATATGTACTAACTTTTCATTTGTATATTTGAGAATTTCTTGCTTTGTTACAGTTTCGTTAGAAAAAATATCTCATGACTTTTACGATAATCATCATATTATCTTCAGTTTACTACCTGTAGCCAATATTTTGGCAAATCAAGTTTGGTATAGGACCTTCGGTTGAATTCACTAAATGCAGGTTTACTATTTACAACAAAATTATTTAGTTCCAAGAACCAAACCTGAATCATTTTAACCAAATATTTTGCTATTCCTAATCAAATCCTAAACATTTAATCAGTAATACCAAATGAATATTTGGCACTGGTAATCAAATACGAAGTTGTTGCAACCAAACAAATCGTAACCAAATGATTTCGTGCTGGTAACCAAACGTTTGGTTGACGCTATATTGACAAAAAGATTTGGTCACCAGCACCAGTTTTTTGTTCAATCTGACAAAACTTTTTCTTTTCACAATGTAGTTGCTTCCTTCGGAAAGTTAAACAAAAATTGCACATTGGTAAATATTTCCCCCCTCCTTAGTTTTAAAAATATCAGATTAATATTTTCCCCACGCATTATAAGTACGCCTTAATATTTTTCAAGTGATTTCGATATTTGTACGTTAACACTGGACCGGTCCAAGGGGTCTAAACTTTTGAAAAAAATCTTTTTTTCCCGAAAAATCCCCATTTTCCTCGAATTCCCTTTTCTAGATATATGATACGGACAATCGAGTGGTACTGTTTAGAAGATTGCTTGATTCTGGAGAGAATGAGGTGCAAATCAAAATCCTAGCATAACTATAGTACTCGCAGCCAGTCGTGAAGCTTGGGCTCTAAACCAATCATAGAAATATTTTGCCTGAGTTCCGATGCATCGGAAAACTTCGGTACAATTCGTGGAGCCGCTTCCCGAGCGCACACTTGGGGAAACGTCAAAAAGCTGAAATTCACCAACAATGTTGCCAAACTTTGAAGACATAGTAAATTAATATTTAAAAAAGCACTTAAAAATACCAATAATAACACCCCACAACACTAACCAGTGTAAAAATTATTCTAAAATAGTAACAATAACACGAATAGTAACAACGAAAATATAACGCAATAAAAAAGCAATTAACAAAAAGGGACTTGGCGCCAATCCGACAACACTGTACTCTCGGGAGATGTTTTCCGTGTAGCGCGAGAGAAGACAGTGACAAAATCTGATGGGTGGGGGTTGACGAATAAAACACATCCTCGCGTTCTATTGGGTGCTGAAATCAGTAGATCTAGGTCAAGCTTCACGAGTCGGCGCGAATACTATAGTGCTGATGCAGTAGGTGCTTGACTGAAAGTCTAAAATTTACCTTAAAAATCCCAAAAGCGTTAACAAGACCGTACCTTGATAACAACAAGTCTAATTCAATAATGGAAGAAGATTTTGTCCATCTTTAAAATAACATTGGTATTACCACTTTTCGTAATTTAGCGTATTATTCCCGTGAGAGGTTAGCAACATTGCTTTGGACTAACTAACCGTTATTATAAATTTTTAATAGTTTTCGTTTTGCATTACTAAAAACCGACATTGAAGAAAATATTACTTTTCGTGCTGTATTGTCTTCTAACCAAAGCAGCTCTCATGAAGTATTTCCAGGTTATTCAATATTTCTAATGAGTTTTAATTGTCATTTTAAATTAAGGCAAAGCGAAAACACAAAGAAGAAAACTTTCTCTTAATTTTGTTTTTTGTGTTTTCCAACAGCTTCTTTTGAGCATGTGAAGACTTTCCGTCGTAATAACGGAAGCAAAAAACAAAAAAATCTCATTTTAAAAATATTTCATTTGGGTGTCTGCACTCATTTACTGAAAATATCCGAACGTTAAGCGAGGCGGACATGAAGATCTCAAAATATACAATAAAACGGGGAAAGAAAGTATTAAGAATAGCAAAAAAATTGTAAAATGTAAGTAAGAACGCTTTTCTAAACTTTCTTAATTTATTTTCTTTCTAAAGAAAAAAGAAAAAAAGGAAGGCACAAAAATAACGGAAGACAATAGCGGACCGAGACGTAAGACAGGGTAAAGAGAAAATTAAGTAGAATGAGATAGAGAAAATGACTGAGATAGGGAGAGGGAGAAATTATCTCTAAAATCTATCCAGCGATTGTAATTTCTTCTGGCCTTCAAACGAAGGAAAAAATAGTTTAAACGATTCGAGAAGGTCACGCTTACCAACACACGACAGATGCATTTACCCCATTCATTAACAGAATCAATTGACTTCTAACTTTGCTGTTTCCGCTTTTCATCCGTCTCCTTCTTCATCTTCTTCTTCTCATATCTTCTTCCATCTTCACGCTATTCTAGGTTATTTCTTCCTTTTTCTTATTCTTTTTGTTTCTTACCCTATTCCTATAGTATATACCCTACTTCCCCAATCTTCTTGCTCCGTTGTTTGAACGAACTTAAGAAGGGTTAACGTTTCTTCGACAATAACAATTAAAGAGTTTCTCCTTCTTTCTCTCTTTTTGCTCTCTTTTTTATCTCTGTCTCTTTCTAAACCCGATGGAAGATCTTTTTCCATCTCGACCGAAGTGTTTCACAATAAGAGCGGAAACGGTTTGAAGAGCCTACTTCTTCAAGACGGTGGTGCTAAGAGAATGGAAACTCATAAGGGACGGGAACAGTTTAGTACGTAAATTCTCTCGAAGAATAGAACAGAAATTGGAGGGGGTCGTTATTATAGTTTAGATAGACAGAGGCAGGGAGAAGTAGAAGAAGATGGCCGAAAGTTGTATGTATGTGACTGTCTGTGTGTGTGTTGATAATCGACTCTATTATCTTGATTTTCAAGAGACATTTAAAAGCGTTTTCACAACTTCATCACACACATACAGAGAAAGTTTTGCCCATTCAATGAGGTTCCCTCATTTAACTCGTAAAAGTCATTTACACGAACACTTTATTTGCAATCAATTTCTTTTCTGTCATTCCGTCCCTATTTCAATAGATACTTCATGTGTTTAGATTGTCTAGTAAACTGTTTGACCCTGTCTTACTATATAACACTATGTGAATACACATATTTTCGTTTTGCTTTGCCTTGTTACATTTTAAGTTCAAGTTCCAACTAACAATCTTAAATTATTTTATTATATAAATGTTCTTAGTATTCACAGATATGTGAAGTAGACATCTTTGATCAGACCAAGAAGAATATAGTAAAATCCCAGAGATTTAGCTACGTAATAGAATGTTTCATTTGGTTGGATGAGATTACCACAATTGCATTCCTATATATGATATATATTGTATTTCTACAAATGAGGTAATTTAGTTCGACTTTTGGTATATTCTAGAATACTCTTTAAAATCCGTGGTGATTAACAACACAAAAATCATATGCGAGTAATATGTTGGTAGTTAAAAATGTTCTGAAGAAGGATCAAAACATTACCATTAAAGGGAGAAACGTTATCTCTTTGGCAACGAAGCTGCCTCCAGATGGGCTAACTTCATTAACTGTGATTACGTTCCTAACAGATAGGACAAGATATTTACCCTAGTGATAAAATAAATCTACATTCCGTAACGGTTTGCGTCAACGCAACAAAAATCTGCGTTTCAGTTTGCGATCAGAGGCATTATTATATTATTAAGTATTCTGCCTTTTGGAAAGTTCTAGAACTAATAAATTCTTTTTTTTAAGGTTTGGGCCTATAAATATTTCTGACGTTTTTCTCGATCTTCAGCTTCCTCTTTTAATACTCAATATTTTCTTCTATCTTCCAAATCATCGATCAGTTTTGTTCTTCTCCTGTCTATTCCTCGCTTTCCTTCCTTCTTCCCTTCTATGACGGTATGACGAATAAGATATCTTCGCAAGATGTGTCCAATCCAACAATTTGCCTTACTCCCAAGAATGCTGGCTAAAATCGTCCTATTCTCTTCTATCTGTTTTAAAACATCTTCCTTTATTTCCCTCTTTATGTATTTTATCTTCTCCATGTTCCTCTAACACCACATTTCGAGGATGCCTAAATGTTTATTATCTAACTTCCGTTATGTCCAAGTCTCTGAACCATACAATCCAACAGTCCATATAAAGACTTCGAGTGCAAAACTTGACTCGAATGACCCGATCGACCCTGTCTGGAAAATCTAACTAACTGGGGATATCGGTGTCGTATTTTTCGCGCTCTGGAGATAACATCTCCAGTCCTGGTCACCTCTGAAAAAAATACAGTTTAAAAATAAGGAAATTCTCCGGGTTACCGAGTCTCAATGAAATTAAGAGGTCAGAACGGGTTTAAATACTCAACCCGTGGCCGTCCATAACCTAACCTACATCACTCGACTGACGCGATCACACGTTTCAACTTTTTTCATTTTCTCTTTGCGAATTGGAATGTAATACATTATTCATAATTGGTGAAATCGAGAGTGGATGTTTGAGACAGATAAATCTTCAGGGATGACTAGAAAATCGTCCATTTTTGTGGTTATTTTACGTGACGATTTTATTTATATTAGTTCGGCACAAAATTCGTTTCCATTCTATAATTTGAACATTTTGAACATTTGTAACTTTTCATTATGATACAGTTTGGACTTCTAATATTGGCTCTTTCTGATAGAATTTCAGCAGAAAATAGCATTCGTTAATTTCTTTCTTTCTTTTCTTTCCTTTTTAGGTTCAGTTTTAGTCAGCAATGTGGAAAGAAAGGTATGACCAAGGATCTTATAAAACAGAGGATCTGCCCTTACAACAAAATCTTGAAGCCATACGTCACAGTTTCGCCACCCCTACTCTACCCACTCCGCCCAATAGGATCACAATGTTTTGAGCCAACAAACATGGCGGAAACGAAAGTAGCTAATCAGACGATGACGGAAACGAGAGTAGCCAATCAGACGTGCCGATGCTCGGTTGTTTTTTTGGCTTCATCGATTTAATAGGATGAAGATACATATGGGCAAATCCTCTATTTATAACATCCTTGGGTATGACCTATGCTTACTACTGGGTTTATTATAATGTATTTCTGATCTGTACGTTCAATGAATACTACCGAATTTGCAACAAACCTACGCGCGAAAAGAGCATATATTTTCAAGTTTTTACATTATCCTAGATGTTCCTCAGAATTCTACAGCTCCACTGGAAATTAAGTATTTAATTTGACCAACCAGTTTGGTCTTTATTTTGAAACTGACTTAATGAATTTGTCAAACCTTCTTTATATATTTAAATAGCCATGAAAAAGTATAAAATACAAACGTTACTTCTATACTGCTGTTGGATTTCTGGAAACGGAACTTTATAATCTTCGATTTTTTTTCTAGTATGTGTCAATTCCACTTTTTACTTGTATTTTCTTTTCTTCATTCTCTTGTCTTCCCTTTTTCCTCTCTGTCTTCTTCTGTACCTCTGTCTAACAGACATCAATCTGTTTCAATTGTTCATTTTATGTCCTTTCACCATCTTATGAATCTTGTTTCGTCTCGCGTTTATTCTTTCATGTGATTGATACTAACACATGTATATTTTGAGAATTGCGCTCATGTTCGCTGATTTTAGTATTTAAGAGACGAAGGAAGAAGAGAGGGTTTCTTTAATAGACACGATCATGGGATACAAAGCAGTCATTTGGGTGACCTATCTGCACGGCGTTTGCTGTCACATTTTTTTGATGCGAAGTAAATTTTATAGTTGCGAAGTAAATTTTATAGTTGCTCCTTGAACAACTATGAGAAAAAACGAAGCAAACTATAAACACATTTAATATTTATGGAATATAAAATATGGAAAGCAAAAGAGAAAGAGATCCGAACAGAAAGCAAAGAGAGGAACATAGTAGCAAATTAGACTTTCAGCTAACCATATTTCCAGAGAACAGCACAGATGTGGCTTTTATTCATTGTTTCTTGAAGACATGTTTTTGGGTGGACACTGCCACCCCGGAGCTCTGAGAGTGCCCCTGCGGAAGAGACTAAAATAGTTCGTCTATAATATAATAATAAATGAAATCAGCAGTGTGCCCCCTGGAATACTAAGGGTGCTCTCCGGAGCATTGTCCCTAAAAGAAATACTGTCTGTATCATTTCCCTTATTTTTCCTTTTGTATTCAACGAGTTATCATTGACGTCACTTTGATACCATAGTTTATTTTTTTCAATTTTCCCAGCAGTGTTACAAACACTAATATTCCTTTTCGTATCAATAAACAGAATATAAAGTTTGTAACGTGAAAAGAAGAATACAAATATAAGAACACTATACCAACCAAGATTAACTACCATTTCAAGACAGCATTTATTACGAAACCTATGATAGGAAAGTGTGCTACAGTGATGGAACGTGTTATAAATTTAGTTACCCGTGACTCGGTGGCAGTCAAACCAGTGACTCACTAGTCCTAGTGATCCGGACAGATTGGTAATCCGTGAAGATCCTGTATGATCCAGTGGTCCGAAGAGACCGGAGATTGAAAGACGACGAATGCTCATGAGTATATACATGAAGCTGGGATTGTAATTCTAAGAAAATGTAATTCTCATTACTCTCATTTCCAAATATGTAATTGAGCTCCCTCGTGGCTAAGCGGTAAGCGTACGCGCCTTTGGCGTGGGAGACCCGGTTCCATTCCCGGTGGAAGCTCATGTGGTTCGGATTCCACGTTAATCAGTAGGTCCACGTCTCATATAGCCTCGCTGCTGAAAGGGACGCTAAAGTAAAATCAAATCAACTCAACAACAAATATGTAATTCTCTTTTATATCTTCTTGTGCATGTGAAAGCATTGCACTGATATTTTAGAATGGGAAGACAAACAAATATGAAAGTATATTAGAAATAATCAAGACATAGTCCGCCTTATGCAGAGTCGTTTTGACGTATTATTAGCATCATACTACAGGCCTGACTACTGCAGGAAACATATGCTAGTCGACCTCTTTAGTATGGCACTAATCACGTGTCAGAACGACTCTGCATAAGACCTAGTACCTTCACTAAAAACTATCAAACCTTAAATCAAAGACGTGAATATTCGAGTAGTGGAAATCATTGATCTACATTATAAAAATTTATAAAAACTCTTTGAGTAGAAAATGATAATAAGCACTAAAAGTAGAAAATAATAAAAGCTCTAAAATGTAGAAAATAACAAAATGCTAAAAAAAAGTAGAAAATTTAAAAAAACTTAAAAAGTAGAAAATAATGAAAGCTCTAAAGCAGAAAATAATGAAATCACTAAAAGTAGAAAATAAAAAGCTATAAAAGTAGAAAATAATAAAAGCGCTAAAAGTAGAAAATAATAAAGCTCTAAAATGTAGAAAATTGTAAAAACACTAAAAAATATAAAATGATAAAAGTGTAAAAGCAGAACATAAATAATTTCTAATAGCTACAGAATTTTAGAAGTCTGTGCCGAGGCAAATGAACTAATACCCAATATAAAATTAATCTGATCGGTAATTTTAAGAGACATTCTCCTCTGAGATTCTACTCTACAACTTTACCACTGCTCAATCACTGAATTAAGGGACATATATATGTCTTCTAACCAGCAATGAACAGCGACACTGTATGATACTATCTATTGTAATAAAATAATGTGGGAGAAAATCCAAATATTTTCTGTACTTAGTCTCAACCTAGAAAAATATTGCAGTATAATTTGTAGATTCAAAGTACTTTCAACAAATTTTTAAGAAAAATAGAAGTATTTTTTTTGGTAAATTACCGAAAAAAGGGCCCCTGACCATGTTAACTGTCGAGATGTCCTGGAACTCTAAGTTTGAGAATAGTCAATTCAACTAAACCACCAATCATTAAAAGCCACAGTGTTTAATGTGGCGACTGCGGCTCAGATTTCTATGACGTAAACATTTTAAAGATATGTATGTATTTATGCCATAAAAATGCAAATATATAACCTAAAATTATGCAACTTCACAGCACTAGAAACCTTGACTTTAGACATCTTGAAGCTATAGTCTACCTACCGATGCTAGTTTCTGTAACAAGAGCAGTGGCGCAAATCTGTTTTCAACATTGGGGGGATGGATAGACCGTTTCCATAGTTTTTAAGGGATGGTCAAAATACTTACGTAGTTGAAAAACAATGCTGTGAAAGACCAGGAGAGCACAATTGTCTTCAACATTGGAGGCGTCCAGATTTGAGACTCGTTCTGGAAGAGAGAGAGATGAGATTCATATTACGGTAGATGAATTTGATTTCTGGGGTGAGCCTGTTGTACGTATGTATTTTATATATCAGGCGATGTAGATGAAGTGGCAGTCTTACACTAATCATCATATGTCCCCAAAAAGCTCATTTCAAATCGAATTATTTGGGGGGAAATACCCCCAGTTCAAAAATTGGGAGACCATGTTCCCCTGTTCCTCCGGGATATGTGCGAATGAACAAGTGCACTGCAACGCAAGTCAAATATCTCTTTTCTCAAAAATATATCCATTTGCTCAGTGTGAAACAAAGTCTTAGCGTAATGACGCTTTAAAGCGATAGCCCAGAAGGAAATTTATCCTGGGCCGTACCTCCAATGGTGCGCAGTGTGTGTTACTAGTACTACCTTCATCCGCCTGTACTGAAAGTATCCCCTGGATGTGGGTGAGAAAATTTTCCACCAACATGGAACAAAAGAAATTAACTTGAGGCATCACTGTAAGAAAGGAGATCGAAAGAAAGATTGAAAAAACATTTTTTTTTTGGTGAGGTGATTCACAAGGTAATGGCACAAAGTAATGCCTCCAAGCCCACTACTTGGCCAATAGTACTGAAAACATTCTGAACTGTTTATCATTAACACACTGATGTTTAATGCATAAAATGTCACTTGCTTCACCTTCCTATCTCTTCTCGTTCCAGAGTCATGGAGCAATCCATGGCATCCAGTTGTGACGTCTGGTTGAAAACTGGGCTGTCATTGAATTTCTGACTGCGGAAGATTGTGCGCCTAGGAACATTCATCGTCTTCGACGAGTCGTGGATACGTGGATACGATCCAGAAACGCAGTGCCAGTCGATAGAGTACTGCCACACGTCCTCTCCTCCGCCAAAAAGTTGAAAGGTACACCATCTACTGGCAAAGTGTTTGTTGACATTCTGCCTCATCCTGCCTATAGTCTGGGTCTTGCGCCCTGCGACTTTTGGCTCTTCCCCAAACTTAAGGATCATCTGAAAAGCCAAGGCTACAGTTGTGACGCGGAGGGGCAGTTCGGCAATGGTGTCGCCAGATATCACCACGACGGTATGAAAACCTTGTTTCATGTTGGCACAAGTGTGTTGCCCGTAACAGGAATTATGTTGAAAAATGATACCACCATTTGTAACTGACATTGCAAGCTTTCCGCTGACAACTGTACCAGTGCTATCTGTCGAACACAAATAAATGTATCATCTTGGAGACATTACTTTCTGATTCACTGTCGTAGTTGATGCTATGCCAGGTCAAAAACTATTACATCTCATACTGTACGGAATTTTTCGAATTCCGTTATTCAAGGCAAAATATTTCTTTTAAAAAATAAAAAGTAAGTTCCAAATAACTTCGTAGCTAAGTTCCTAATACTGACAAATATGTCTGAGGAATAAGTGAAAATCATTTAAAATATGACCAAAAATATGCTTATATATCACTTCAGGCCAAAATATGACCTGAAACTAAACTAAATTCAAATATGCATTTGTATGACAAATAAAAGCTATACTTTTACATTTATAAGAGTCAGAAACTTATTTATATTTTGTTAGAAATGTAAGAAAGATTTCGGGATAAAAAAAGTATGACACATCATAAAGTGCAAGTCTTTGTGATTAGATATTTATTTTATTGAGTTGTCAAGTAACAAAGAAGTTTTTAAAATATTGCAAAATAAGGAAACAATTGTGTAATTGTAGATAAACAGGGAGAAAAGAACCCAAGACAGATTTAAAAAAAAAACAGTAATAGTATGGATTCTTTCTGTGACTTTCATTTCCGTTTTTCTTTTGCTTTCTTAGTTTCTTCCGAAATGAAGAAGAACGGGAAAAAAAGAGAAGAAGAAAAAGGAGAAGTTGACTCTATCAATCATGGCGTCGTCATAGCGATCTAGGAGCTATAGAGTGGCTTAGATGTGCCTCCAGGGGCCCTCATCCAAACGAAGTTACGTTGTGGTTTGCCATCAATCCCACGTAACGTTGCAGGCACTCAAAGTAACGAAGACGGGAAATCGTTTTATACACTCTTTTCTTCCTCGTTTTTTATCACCCGCTTAAATAATCGAGCAATCTTGCCTGTCTTTTCCAGGCTTTACACGAACATCAAGGAAACGGTCACGTGAGTTTTATTATCAATCTATTTGAAGAGAAAGAGGAGGGTCGCTGTCCTCTTGGCGACGCGAAAAGAAAGTTTCCTAATAATGAAAATGAAGACGATTTCGACGGTGTATAATCTCCGAAATGATAATGACACGCAAAGGACATTCTTTCCACCATTGTTGCTCATAAATTACTTTGAAAACTATTTCTTTAAGTGACCTGGCAGAAAGAAGAAGAAGAAGAAGAAGCTAATCTATTAGTCGAAACTCGTAAGGGAAGTACTTGCTAATCATTTCAGAGTGGATTTAAATTCACTCTTTGAGCTGTGACACCCAAAGCCATTTTCTACTGCAAAATATGGAATGATCTGATGAAGTAAATTATACTACGCGTCAGCCAAATTGAAAAATGAAATGAAATGAAATATTTGAGTTTTACGTCCCACGTTTATGCCGGTTAGGCTAAAGGAGACGGTGATGATGATTGATGAATGAAATGGTGGAATGAAGAAAGTGGGAGGAAACGGGAGAACCCCGAGAAAACCCACACACACGGTGTTTGTCCACCACAAAGTTCACTTGGCGGGGGCTGGGATCGAACCTGGGACCCCAAGCACCAGAGGTGAACGCTCTACCACTGAGCCACCGGGGCCCCGTCAGCCAAATTGATGTGTGGCATGAGGCAATGAGGACCTAACGCATTATTGTAAAATCCTCGTAAGAAATTCTCTTCCAGCAGGCACTTATTGCAAAATATATTGATAATTTTTCGTATCGCTAAGAACATACAGAATGCTAGCCGAATCAGATTTCCACATTGCATGGTTAGCACGTCGCTCTAAGTGCTGAAGGCCATACACGAATTCGGCTGCCGCACACAATAGCACCTCCATTCGGCGACACAAGATCTTAAATGAAATGAGACACAGACAGCAAACACTTTGCAAGCAAACATAGGATGAGTAGTCAGACGAACTAATGTGTTTATAAGAGCACTTATTCAGTTCATCAGCGTATAAACTGTTATTTGATTCAAACGTTATTTATTTACTTTACATTTTTCAATTTAATCTCAATCATTAATTTGTATCAATTTCTAGCTCTTGTATCCTAATTTTGGGTTTCAAATTATCCAACATTTAAACTTCCAATTAAAATTCGGATGAGTGTTCTGTTCTCATGTATCCAAGTAATGCTCGGATGAAAAAAAATGCGAGCAGTGGGCAATAAATATGGAAAAGTCTGAACTTCAGCCCACCAAGGTTCTTCAATACCGGGGTATCAACGTGAACTTAACTACTAACTCGCTTACGGTCGACGAGCGCTATCTTGATATAGTTCGCTCCTGTCCATGGTCGCTATTACTTCGCTCAGCTCGGGCTCGTCAAATATTGGTGCGTTATATTGTATGGGTCACCCCCGTATCAAATATGTAATTTCCTACTGCCTACGCAATAGTTCTTCAAAAATTATTTCCGTTTGTTGCACGAATCCACGAATTACCGCACCCGGCCTTAAAACTTCAGGCCTAGTCCTAAAAATGATATTGCAGCCAGCGCTTTGTCAAAATGATATTCAAATATTCCTATCAATAACTTCGTCCAATATTTTCGATCTATTAGTCCTAACGGCTTTCCCAAAAATAAAACTGCAGCCAGCGCTTTGTCACTTATTAAATGATATTCGAATATAGGGGAAGGTCGTCTGGTATCGAACAGCGGGTGGTATCGGACAAAAGCAGTTTTCGTTGTTTCCCGCTTAGGACTGCACCTAATAAGCTTACAGTGAGTTGATCGGAATGAATTAACCAAGCCCATACCATAGTGGATTTGTCCCATGAACGGTGTGTCTCGTGCTTCAAGATTTTTGTATTTTTGCGAGTGATCAGGTGCATGGAGATAGATTTATGTGGGTATAACTTATTACAAAATAAGTGTTTTGATATATTATTGTTATCACAACATTTATTAGGATGTATATATTATAATTTAGGAGTATAGTTGCATTCGTGTTGTTACAATCCGGTAGATAGCCATTCATACGTTGCAAGTCATTCGGCTGGTATCGGACAAAGTGGAATCGGGTGGTATCGGACATTACATTGGTAAATAAACATGACGTTTCTGGCTTTTTCAGAAAACCATTGGGAAAGTGCATGGCAATTGGGATGAAGAAAATATAAGGTTGGCCATGGATAAAGTTATTTCCAAATAAATGGCACTACGTGTAGCCGGTTTTAGATTTAGTGTTCCTAAGAGTACATTAGGAGATTGTGTCAAAAAAAGAAAAAAACTGTTGAAAGGAAAAGAAGCCTTGCTTCTCGGATAACAAAGGCACGTTTAGTAGAACGTTTGATCGCGACCAAGAGGAAACACTATATAATCATGTAAAGGCTTTGGATAGCCAACTAATGCCACTAAGCAAACCAGAATTATTAAAACTAACTTACAAACTTGCTGAAAAACTAAACAGCATAATCTGTGGGAAGTCTTTTGATGAAGATTGGATGTAGTGTAACGTATATAAAGACTGGGTCCATGAACAATATACCAATGTTGATGACAAACTGTTTTATCATTGTGATTTGTGTTACAATAAAAAGAATAAGTGGAGATGAGACTAAGAAGTTTGAAATTTGTGTTTTACTTTTATTTTAGGCTGTTTCAAAGCCTAATAAAACTGTATTTTGTGTATAAGAACTCCTGTAAGTAAACAGCTAGCAATTGTAAGTGGTTCTATAAGTAATTGGTTTATTAAATTACCTCAAAAGAGCGATTATCTATAGTTTTATGTTTGTCCGATACCACCCTCCACTTTTTAAGGACGCTAATTTCTATTATCTTTGATTTTTTACAAAAATAAATATTATTAGTTTCTACCTGTCAAATCACCTTTAGCATGTTCTGTATAAAATACCAAGGTATCGTTTTGTGCATTAAGTAATTGGATATAGGTATTTTTCAGCCTGACAGACTAAAAAAAGCTAAGGTGTCCGATACCAGACGACCTTCCCCTACTTCGCTATCAATTGGGACGAAACATTGCAAAAACAGATCTTTTACTAAACTTCTCTTCAATTTTCATAATTCTATTGATACTTCTTTAACTTTCCTTTTAATATCCGATTAGGTTATCTTTACTCGTAATAAGTTTCTAGAATCCGTAACCTCACTTCTTATGTTAACCGAAGTAAAGCTAAAGTAATTTGAACATTTCTTATAAAAGTGTTCCCTTACACAATATATGCGAGTGATGAATAGGTTCAAAATTTGTTGCATGAATAATACAAGGCTTTACGTTTTTAATTAATAATATAAATCTTATTTATTTACCTTAGGTCTAGCAAGTAATTACACTTTGCCCTAGAATTTGTAGTAGTTTAAGCAGTTGGTAAATGTCTAAAAATGCCTACACAGAAGAATAGTTAAGTTTCTTCATTTCATATGCAGACCCTATGAAATGAATCACATACCAACAGGTTGTCATCAATGCTTTCGTGACCTATATTGTTTTTATACTAACTTAAGGGTTTGGCTTCTTGCTACAAGGCGTCTTGTGTCGCAAGAATAGAAATTAATATGTTCAAATGAACGGGCGGTGGCATGGTCTTGTAATCCAATTCCCTTGTAATACAACTTGGGTAATGGTGTATATACTAAACGTTGCTCTTAGACGATGGACCGAATTCAATCCCAAGTCGTAGTTCTGAGTTCATGGTAATAGTGGGTCCTGTTCTTCATATTCCCGGTACTGCCTAGAGCTCCTCCGTGGCTAAGCGGTTAGCGTACGCGCGTTTGGCGTGGGAGGCCCGGGTTCGATTCCCGGCGGGAGCTCATGTGGTTCGGATTCCACGTTAATCAGTAGGTCCACGTCTCATATAGCCTCGCTGCTGAACGGGACGTAAAACTCAAAATCAACTCAATTCCCGGTACTGCCTAAAGATACTTACACAGAAACTCGAGTGGAGTTAAATGAACATTCCAGTTTTGTATCCCAGGTTTATACTCTGTAAGCTAAAGGAGATGGGTGGTTAAGAGAAGTGAATGAAGGTATAATTGATGGAATGGTAATATGGGGGGAAAAGCAGAACTCAGAATACTCGTGTCGCCAAGGATCGAACGAGATACCTCTTCGGTGATCCCTCTACGACTGTGCCACCATGTATCCTTCCCAGAGCTGAATTTAGGTTTGGTGCAGCCCTAAACTACTGAAGATAATGGAGTTCTTTATGTGTCTAGATAAACGTAGGACCCTATATACAGAAGTGAAGAAAACAGTGACATTTTAGAAAGCAGACTAGCAGAAGGGACCCCATTACTTACATCATAGGGGCCTACACAAACGAAGCACTGTTACTAGTGTTTTTCAGATGTAAAGCATCACGGGCAGTAGCCAATGCTGTGCGATATTCCGCGCGGTGTTGCCGGATTTCGGACTCCCCTTTCCCTTCTCGCTCTTCCTCTAGTTGAGATTATTACACATACATTTGCAACATTATTCACAATGTAAATATACTATTCCAGCAAACTCAAAGATTTTGGCTGTGTACCCTAGAAGTATATATAGCAACTGAATAACCTACCTATTAACTTATTCCAGTGGAACTGCTAAACGTTCGTCTTCAACAGTACTTTCACTATCGTCTATGTCAATTAATATTTCGCCATTGTCTGAATCTGACTCTTGTAAATTTTTTATTATGAGTTCCAAAAATTGTAAACACAAAAAATAATTCTTCGAGCTTCACTTCGTAGCACCTTTTTTTTTTTTTTTTTTAAAGAAAATTCCACACTTGTACTCGGTTTCCTTAAAGACATTGTCAACTATAATTTTGGAGAACAAATGAACTACCACGAAAGAAAGCAACCTAGACACTGATGAATTCTGTTTATGCTAGAAGAAGAGAAGTTGCGTTCCTACACACACAATCAGCTCCTTTGCTTCCATGTCTGTTCCTATAATAACATACTCTTATACTTGATGTAGGTCTCACAACAACAATCCATCTGATTCGTAAGCAACACGATATGGTCGAGTTTGTTTTGGGTTACAATAATTTATGACACCACTCAGACGCCTGGTGCTTTTGCATCCCTGCTAGAGGAGTAAAAAAGGAGTACGTAATTGGCCACACATACGTAAGGTATTGAAACGAATAAAAAAAAAATCATACTGCGTTTCTTCTGTCGAATAAGGAAGAATCTTGCATGAAGGCAATTTCAAAACAATATTACGAATGTTCCATACCTTCTGTTCTTCCACATGAGCTCCCGCCGGGAATCGAATATATATATATATGAATCAAATTGCAGAGGCTTGTTATTTAATTCGATCGCTTACTATTCTCAAGGGTGTAGAAATGGGGGAAAAGAGGGCCTTGACTTTCCAAACTATTTCCAGCCCCGAAATGAGGTTCATCTAGTATATGTTTAGTAAACTTATTTAATAGTTAATGCAAATTAGGAACGTTTATAATAAAATACGATTTTTAAAAAAAGAAAAAAGAAAACATCATCAATACAGTTTCTGTACCTAATTACAAGGACGCTGATTTCTCTGTAAATTGGGGGGGGGGGGTGCATTCAGATGCAGAAAGCATATATGATGATTTTAAGACAAATTGCATTCAAATTATGCCTAATATTGCACATTTACAAATAAAATGAGGGGCCCTGGCTCCCTCAGTCCCCCCAGGATATCTCACTACTATATTATTGCATAATAATATCTGAGTTGATATTTTTTCGAGTTTTTTCCTTTTAGTATTTTAACCTACATAAACACAAAGTCGGATAAACAGACTGCTAGAAACAGCATTTGTTTTCTTATGAATAGCTTGTTGATTTATCTCTTACAATCCGCTTTTCAACTTCAGTACTGTCAAGATCCGTATTTTGTTAAGGTAGCATCGAGAAAACATAATATGTGTATAGTATACATGGTGAGTTAAAATGCTTTCATATTCTGAAAGAGGTCATTTGTTCTGTTTTTAATGTGTGAAAAGCTTTCCTCCCCCTGATAGTAATGTTCCCCTAGAACAACCTGTTGGTTACACCCCTGATTATCCTTTAATAAAAGTTGAGTTCCATTTCCAAATCGAAGAAAAATCCACTGGAAATTAGACGGGACTTAACGCTCGTTTTACTAATATTGTTTTATATGGAAACCTTTCAAAGCGTGTATCATGACAACCAGTTGTCATAAAAAGATGTAGTTTTCACGTATGTGTTCGTAATTCTTTTCTCTACTTCGTAAAGTGAGCAGTTAATGTACTAATACAATATTTCTAATAAGCGCCTCTGCTATTGTCAAGATTCGCAGTAGCGCGAGAAGTCAGCGTGCAGAACTGCTTGTCGCGAATTGTCAACACCGCTCAAAGCCAATTGGACGCCGCGTAAAGCCAACTCAAGGCCATGCCGCTTCTCATCTGAAATCTGCTTTACTAGTGCGGTCCGTAAGTGCAATAATTTGTATGAATCGTGCATTTCCGGTTACCAGCACGAAATTTGGTCAGAGTGTTTAACGCGACATATAAATGAGAAAAAAGCCGGGAGACAGCTTCTCAATATGTTTCGTGTGAGTCTGGGCGCCATCATGAAAAATGGCCTACTTTTCACAAGTTCCCCAAATTTTGTCCGATTTACACTATTTTTGGACTCAAATTCACAGGCAAAACGACTATAGAAGACTGTAAACTGCTAGACAATAACGGCAATAGCTTTAATTTCTTGAGGGGAGGGGGCTAGTGAAAGGGCACAGGTATTCTTGGGGGGGGGCAGTTATTTTGTGTACACCAAAAATAAGACTATTGTGTTACTTGACTTATTATATCAAGTCAGCATCTCTGGGAAGGGGGCTCACAACAGGACCAAATCCACGAGAGTCATGGGGGCCACCCCCTAAATTTCTACTGCCCCCCTAAAGTTTTCTCGGTATATTTGCAAGAGGAGATATTACAATTAATATGGTTGGATCGGGCCCCTTAACTTCTACCGCCCCCCTACATTTTTGCGATGGCTACGAGCCTGGCTCACAATGCCACCAGAGGGCACTTGCCCCCTTCTTCCCATCTAGTGTTGTCACAGTGTTGCCATTATCTGCAACATGTATCGACTGTTAATACATGTTTCTGCTGCATTCAGTAATATTTTGTTGGAAATAGCAGTCTTCTCGAAAACATTTTATTATTCTGCAACGTATCTATAATGAAACGTTCAAATAATACATTTCTTTATGATGATAAGTGTGTAGGAGTATCATTTAAATTTTGCGTATGTGGAGATTATAAAGAATGTAACACACAACCGTAATTATTAGAAAAAGTAATTACTAGATGTCTCTTCAAGCTTATGCACAAAACAACTACATAGTTTCAGACGCTTAAAAAATTTACTTTAACAAGTTTTTGTTTTATTTCTTTGCCGTATTTTGTTTTCGTTTCTCAAAAGTAGTTTGAAGATATTTTATTGTAATATAAGTGTGTCAATTACTGCCATATAACAGTAATCGCAGTAATAATACTGCACTACCCGTCCATATTACGTAATGCAAACTATTTTGGGCATCTTTTTTCCTTCGGGTGGCATAGCATCGTTCGATGTGTGTATGTTCTGAAGGCCTCATCTAGGACAATTCACCCCATACCTACTCAGAGAAGCGAGTGTGTCACTTTTACCGATCGACTATCCAAACGGGTCGAACTTACCAATTACCTGCCCTTCTTGGAACAAAACTTACATTGGGATGGAGGTATTTCCTCCCATCATAGGATCAAACGGTTGGGAGAAAACAAGCACATCCCCGCATAGTTACTGGCAATAAAACCACTGCTGCTACAGCGTCTAAGATTAACTCTGACAAAGGGAAAAGCACGAATCGAGACCCTCGAACTCGCTCTCGAATATTTTGGTAGTTTGTGGTTACGAGATTCGTCGAAGTACGAATCCTTTTATTTGCGAGATATATCTTAGTGAACCATGGAAGAAGATTGCGGAAGGTCAAAGAAGAGGCGCTTACACCTCGTGGAAAGTATTCTGCAAAATTCTTCAGTTGATTGGACGAAATGTATTTTGTGCCAAGAGGACAATCAGGAACTGCTCATAAACCCCACGAGTGATGGATATAAATCCCTTGCAGACAATTTGTTTTCATTCAAGGAGCATAATTCTCTACCTACCCATTTACAGGCTAGTGGTGTGAACGACAGTCACGACTTCTTTGCGCAACTATTGTCACACGAAGCAACATATCATAAAACTTGCCGAGCAAAATTCAATACCCAGAAGGTTAAACGTCTGCAGCGGATGTCTTCCGCACAATCAGTACCAGAAGAATCTGCTCCTACTACTTCATTCTCAGATATACTGCCACCGAGACCAGTACTTCGTTCTTCAGTATCACGGACGGACTTGAAAAATACCTGTTTGTTTTGTGATGAGGACTCAACTGTTGCTCCTTTGGTTTCTGTGAGAACCCTAGGAATTGGGCCAAAGATACATGCCTTGGCTGTGGAGTTGAGAGAAGACAAGTTGTTACAAAAATTAACATCCACTGACATGGTTGCGCTTGAGGCGAAGTACCATAAACGTTGTTACGTCGATTTCCTTAGTAAAGTGAGAAGCCACGCCCGGAGTCAAGTTAAGGTTGACGATGACTCGCAGAACATTGCGTATGGATCAGTGATTCAAGAGGTAATAAGATACATAGAGAACCTTTATCTAAACAGCGAGATTGCTCCTGTGTTTAAGCTGTCCACATTGAGCCAAAAAATTACTGAGCGACTTGCAGAGCTTGGATATAATGATTTTTATATACACTCTACAAGACTTAAAGAGCAGCTAATAGCTCTAATTCCAGGTCTTCGGGAGGATAAGATTGGGAGGGATATAATCTTATCATTTGAAGGTGACGTCAGAAATGCGATCAGGACAGCTTGTGAGGCCAACTCTTTCAGTGATGGCATTTGTCTAGCCCAAGCTGCCAAAATACTGCGGAAAGACTTACTGAAGGAATATGCGAAGTTTAATGGTTCGCTAGATGGTGATTTCACTTCCTCAGGGAACGTTCCTAAAACTGTTGTAATGTTCATGAGAATGCTTTTGGAAGGAGGAGGGGCGGATGATTCCCGAGCAACTGCCGGTGAAGTAAACATTTCCAAGTGTGCCAAAAACATCACAGATTTAATAAGGTTCAACGTAGTGAAGCGGCCGCGATCAAGCAACTCTAAATTCCAAAAACACTCCATCGAGAGGGAAACTCCACTACCTCTGTACGTTGGATTGCTGGTGCACGCACACACAGGACAGAGGGAGTTAGTTGATACATTACATAATTTGGGTTTGTCTGTGTCGTACAACCGTGTCCAAGAAATAGAAGCGACATTAACCAACAAGATTTGCAATATGTTTTCTGAAGGAGATGGCGTTGTTTACCCACCTACTCTTCAAGAGAATCTCTTCACCACAACAGCAATTGACAACATTGACCATAACCCTTCCTCTAATACGTCATCACAATTGTTTCACGGGACGGGAATTTCAATAATTCAACACCCCACGCAACCAACTATGAAAAAAGCTTCCATCAAGCTGTGTCAAGAAGACTTTACGAACAAAGTGTCCACATCGCTTCCATCGTCTTATTTGGAACTTACTCCAACTCCTGTATGTCGAAGTGACATCGCAGTAGCTACCGTTTGTTACGGTATAGACCCTTCACCAGTGCAGCCACTGCCAGCCGTTGAAGAATGGCTCTTTCAAACTAACAATACTGCAAACGGCTTGTCGTGGTCAGCTTACAATTCGAGAAAAACTGAACAGAACGCTGCTTATGTGAAGAGCGTTTCAGCAGTGTTACCTCTCCTGCCCCAAAACATAAATTCACCTGCTACAGTACGACATTGTATGGACATTATTATACAGACTACTAAGAAATTAAATCCTTTGCAAGCCCCTGTCATTACTGCTGATCAGCCTGTGTACGCCATTGCTAAACAAATACAATGGAAATATCCAGAGTGGTATGGTGAGGATAAGGTTATATTAATGCTAGGTGGATTACACATCGAAATGTCGTTCGAATCTGTCATAGGTACATGGTTAACTGGTAGTGGATGGACTGATGTACTTGTTCAAGCTGGAGTAACAACGCCCGGTAAAGCTCATGCGCTCCTTACAGCATCTCACGTGAAACGTGCCAGGTACGCCCATGAAGTCACAATTGCTGCACTACATGCCGTACTGTACGAGGCCTACGAGTCTTCCAATCATGAAGCTTCCGAAGCTAGTAATATAGCAATGTGGATATCCCAGCAGAGGCAGCACTCTGCTCAATTCCAATACTGGGTTACAGTTATGGAGCTAGAAGCACTTTTGTTACTGTTTGTGAAAAGTGTGCGTGATGGTAATTTCATGCTTTATGTAGAAGTACTCCAGTCCATGTGTCCTTGGTACTTAGCTTTGGACCACGTACACTACGGGCGATGGTTACCAGTCTTTCTTCATACTCTGAAGCAACTTCCAGTTCGTCATCCTGATGTATTTAAGGAATTCTCTAAGGGACATTTCACCAGTAGGAAATCTCACCGGCACTTTTCACGTATGTCAGACGACCAGCTTCACGAACAGAACAACAAACTGATAAAAGAAAGTGGTTCTCTATGGGGAGCTTCCGATAACCCATTTACTCTTTTGAAGAAAATAGTCAGTTGTCCCGAAATCGCTCGTTTACTGGCTGAGTATGAAGACAGCTACTCTGCTGAGTTGCACGTATCGAGATCACACCACGAGGACACGGATGCATTCCAAAGCAAGTACAGGACACATGTGAAGAACCTAATTGATGTACTTCGTGATACTGGTAATCCTTTTGAAGAAGAGCATCTGTCTACAGTTGGGTTCACCAGACGTATAGCGCCAGAAGATTCGTGCCAGTCTGTCCGCATCGCAGCTACCACAGGAACCAAAATGTATGAGGACTTCGTTTATAACCGTCTAATGACATGTAAGCAGTCCATACACGATGTTATAAAGAAAGTTAATATGGAGCTTTTCAACTGTAGCACGTTAAAAGTTCGTTGCAAAGGTAAGATGAAACTTGCTAATGCACACAAAGATTCTAACCTGTTCTGCAAGATGTTCATAGCATGTCAGGAAAGGGAGGGCGATGTCAGAGAATTCTTTTCTCATGAGAACACAACTTATCCTCCATCAATATCTGAATTTGCAGATCTCAGACTTCCAACCTCTAAATCAGATATTTTGAAATGTTTTGAAAAATTTGATGGGTGTACAAGTACTATCATCCCCCATTCCTCTTGTCTTGTCGTCGATGGAGCCATGCTGGTACACCAACTGCAACCAGGAGAAGCGAAAACATTTGCAGAATATGCCGCAGTTGTGAATAACTGGGTTTCTTTCACACTTCGAGACACTAAACGCTTAGACGTGGTCTTTGACCGCTACATTGAAAAGAGCTTGAAAACACAGACGCGTCAGAAGCGTGGGCAGGGCGACCGCTTTGTTGTCAAGCCAACGGGACCGCTTCCAAAAAATTTCCAGAAGTTTCTTGCAAACAATGACAACAAGGAAAGGCTATTTCATTACCTCGCCGAAACAATAACTGCAGCTGATATTTCAGAAAGAGAAATATTCTGCACAAGAGGAAATCAAGTCTTATCCTCTTCCTCAGACTTAGATATTACTGGTATTTCTCCCTCATCCCACATAGAAGCTGATGGAAGAATCCTTCTGCATGTCCGTCATGCCGCCGAGAAGGGACACAAAAATATTACAGTTCGTACAGTTGACTCCGATGTTGTTGTTATCGCTCTCTTTGCGTTTCTGCATCTGTCACCCACTCTGGAGGAACTATGGATTGATTTTGGTTCTGCAAAAATGCGACGTTTCATTCCTATACACACCATGTGCACGAACTTACCTTCTGGAACGATAGATTTGCTGCCGTTTTTTCACAGTTTTACGGGCTGTGACACAGTGTCAGCCTTCCTTGGCGTTGGCAAGACAAGTGCATGGAATACGTGGATGGCGTTTAGAGAAGTGGATACAGCTTTCCGGGAACTGTCAGACGTTCATTCTCACGATGTCCTAAGCTACCAATCTCTCATGCTAATCCAGCGATTTGTGACGCTCATGTACGACAGATCAAGTACTTGCGAGGAAGTCAACGAAACCAGACGTATTCTATTCAGCAAGAAAAATCGCACAATGGACAGAATACCTCCAACCGAAGATGCATTGAATCTCCATACAAGAAGAGCAACTCTTCAGTGCAAGATCTGGCGACAGTGCCTCGAAAAGGATGTGCATGATGTTGAACCCCTGAACTGGGGTTGGAAGGAAACAGATGACGGACTCGGTTACCAACCTGTGTGGACTACGTTGAGGAGTATGTCTGATAACAGTCGACAACTAGTGACATGCCGTTGCAAACTGCGCTGTACTGGGAAATGTACTTGTATTAAGAACGGCCTCGTCTGTACGTTGCTTTGCGAATGTGAAGGACAATGCTCACAGTGATTTCACTATGAACACAGCAGCTGAACTTTTTTAATGTGAAAGTATATATGAGTTATGTAGATATGTGACATTGTAGCAAACGTATTAAAGTAGTAGAATGATAAACTGTATTAGTATGTACTTGATATACAACACCTATACAATAAAAACTCACAGTGAAGTCAGGTGACCGGGGAGGCCATTCATGTAGTTAACCCTTATGGGACCTTGCCTTTTTAGGTAAATTTTAGAGTTTCAGTCAAGCATATATTGCAACGAGACTATTTATCGTAGGATCATGGTTCATACCTCGTTTTTTTTAATAAAACTGCGTTTCCAACTGTACTAGTCAAATTTCTTTATTTTGTACCTAAGGCGGGATATTCCTGCCCAAAGTGGGAAAAACGGAAATTACAAAAAAAATGGCACCAATATCGCCCCTCAAACATGCAAGTGGTACATGACACGAACATGAAAGTGGTACCAAAAAATACTTTGCTTTATAGTGAATAGATTGAGGTATGAAGAATGATCCTTCAAAAATTTGTGTAGATGCTCTAGCCGATTTACCAATTTCCCCCAATAATACATTGTCAGTCAATTGTTTTTCAATGAGCTTCAGTATAAAGACCATTCTTCGTAAGAACATGAATCGTACCTCGTTGTCATTGGAATGAATCAACCTTTCGAGTGGTGCCACTCGCATGTGGGTAACGTGTGCCTGTGGACGGAAAATTACCTCCAAATGGAAATTTTGTCAGAAAAATACCCTTTTTTCAAGTTTGGGTCCCTCTCCCCCTATGTTAATGCTTGGATCTCAAAATCGCCTAAAACATACTACATGGTGTATATAATATCTGTGGAAAATATCAATTTCATATCTTGAAAACTAAGGGCGGTAAAGAAAATTCCTCCACATGGAAAGCATAACCCGTACTAATTTAAGGAAAAACAAAATATCCCTGACACATCCCTATTTATTAAAGGATCATAATTCGGAAACGATTTCGTGTCAAATTAAGGTAGCTTTCAAATGGTAGCACTCATATGCCCCTATCGTGTCCCTGAGGGGGATAATCCCGAAAAGGAATTTCTTTCCTGGAAAAATCTATTTTTCAATTTGGACGTGATTTTCTTGCTTCTGATACACAATAGGGAAATTGTAATAGTACAGTTGGAAACAGTGCTTCATTACGAACACAACGAGGTACGAACCATGATCCTAGAATAAATAGGAATGTGTCAAAAAATCCCAAAACAGCTTTAAAGTTTACCCAATTTTTACTTCTTCAATGTTCGTGACGTCACCACCCGTAGGCATCGCACGCGTAACTGGAAAATGCCCATGAAACACGTTCTTTGATGCTTCCACGCTTGAATAAATGTAAAAAAAAGAACCCGGTGTGAAAAGTTTAACTAGACACTTATAAGGCAAATTGCTAAGGTCGACGCTATGGTACAGATCTGTTCCATCGGTCCCCAAAGGGTTAAATGACTAAAATCGGAAAATTTTTGCTATTAACTGTTTTTTATTCTGTTTGGCAACAGACTGGAGAAGAAGAAAAGTGTTTTCTAAAGCTTTTATGTAAATACTTAGATTAAGTTGCTAGAAGTTAGCCATTTTCCAATATGGCGTCCAGTGTCGGCCATAATGATCCTACGAACTGTCTCCCGGTAATTTTTCAACCTTGATTGGACATGTAACAAAATGGCGAACTTTTATGCTGGTAACCGGAAATGCAGGATACTTACGCTAACATACCACACTATACATGTATATTTTACTTTATTTATTGTTTATCTTATATTTTGGAAATATACATTAATTTTTTTCCTTAAATTTTTGGGGCCCTCAAAGTATGGGGCCCTCAATTATAGGTTGTTTAGTTTTTACGTAAATCCGGCATTGCCCTTCCCCATACACATAACAATTTAAAAGAAAAAGGGTAAAATACTTATTATTTCTCAGTTTCTATATACGTGGAATCCTTGATTCTAATTTCTAAGCTATCCCTTGACTACTAACTTCTACTTTCGCACAGAACCAAATTACTAGGAAACAAACTGCACTACATTAGCCATTCTGTACTTTCCTAATGGCCCACCTGATCCTACTCGACAAATGTTAATAAAATTTTCTCTCGAGCAGAACACTCATGTGCAAACATACACGTACATTCATTAAGGTCAACAATGTTGTGTTGATCTGTCTTCAGTATGTCGATATTGTTAGTTTATTCTCTATATTATGCTTAATATAAATTATTGTAAATCATTGTTAATAGAATGAAAAGTTTCTATTCATGAACTCCACTGTTATCGTTACTAAAAGCTGGAAAATTCAGTGCAGCGAACAAAGATTTGAATATAATACGTTTTGATACTATAACGGACCAAAATTTCTGGTTTCGCTCCGTTACAGACATTTTAATACTTTAACAAATTGTGCCAATTTCATCTCTCATAATAGCTATTTAGTTAAGAAGAAAAGGAAAATATGTATACTGTCGTTGATTGAAAGTGTATGATCTATGAAATCTAATGATGGAACGACGAACTGAATATAGTGGAAAACGTCGTTAAATTTATGTAGTTCACGGACCGATAAATCTTGTGAAATTTTGTATATTTCTATTAATGGTTATTGTTGATTAGTGTCCTGTGTATAGATTGTGATATAAATAAGATGGAAGCTATATCTGAATAAATAAGTTTCGGGTCCCCTCAACTACTTCATCTCACCTTACGATGTGCTAAGTGATCATCTAATACTTACTTATATATGCATGCGTTCGTCTGTAAATTAAGATATTGCAATGAAGTTAATAAAATGCATATAACATGATCTATTTGTGATGACGTTAAAACTGTATTTTATTTTGTTAGTTGAGGCTTGAAGTAGTGTACCGTATATTGTCTGATATGTATGAGATGGTTGATATGAATATAGAGTCGACGAGTGGTTGTATATATGGATTTCACCTATAAAGAGTATTTTGAGTTCGAGCCAAATGCATGCCGAACTGAATCAAGTGGAAGTTGGTGTTACAATCCCGAATAATAATAATTACAATGTTGACCTAATCTTAAGGATCGCCATTATATATGGGGTATGTTTAGTACAAGGGGTCCAGAAGCACGTAGAAAACACAAAATTTACAGGAGAAATGAGTGATGCAAGTACTTAGACTTAACATAATGTAACCAAATCTAACCTAACTTATCATACACTAACGTAAGCTAACCTGAAATAACCTAAACTAACGTAATATTACTAGAAATAAGCGAAATTTTATCATTTTCTTTGGAAAATTATGCGGGACTCCTACACTAATATAACATAAACTAAACTAAACTAATGTAACCTAAACTCGCCTAACCTAACTTAAACTAACCAACCCTACCCTAAACTAATCGAATGTGAACAGAAATTACCAAAATTGTAACATTTTCTAGAGAAAAGAGCTGGACCCCTTCTGCTAAACATAGGCCCTATATATATATTTAAAGGTGAATGTACGCATCTTTGCAAGTCTATTCCTATATAGTTTACGTCATTGACAATCTATTCCTTAAGAAACGCTGTATAGTATAACATATGTTAAACTGCCATAATTGCCTTCAGGGGTTCCAAACCAGAGCGAACCAGGAAATGCGATATCCGTAAACGATATCCGAAAGCTACTATATTTTTTGAATACTTGCTCTATAAAAGCGACAAAATGCTCTTTAAACGCAAAAAAAGGACCTCTTGTGGAAAGTGGAAAAGTGGGAAAAGATTTCTTTTCTTCATAAATATAAGCAGAAGTTTCCCTTTATAGACGATCCTTCATTTGCAATCAGTTGCGAGCGGAGGTGTCGGGAGTGGTAATATGATGTATATATATAGATTTGATGAAGAAGTAGTAAGAACAGCTTTCATTTACACCTTACAAGGACTCGCTGTATTTTGGTACTCAGTTGAGGAAAGGCGTGTGAAAGGATTACTTCCTTATGTCAGTGTCAGGACTGATCTACGCGTTTTTAGGGAGATTCATAAGGATCCATCACTTCAATTACTAGCATTAGAAGAGTACCTGAATTCTCTCGACAGCGAAAACAGTGATAAATCGAGTCACTCTTGTTGCCTTAATACAGAAAAAGAAGAGGAAGAATTTGATATCTTCGACTTACAAGAACAGATGTTTAAAGGCGATGATGCTCGAAGCGAACTATCAGACCATGTTGTCCTTGAGGACATTACAGAGTCCGAATTAGGCCGAATCTTCCTTACCAGGAGCACAGGAAGTTTAGCAAAACCACAACCGCCAAAGAGATCTTGGTGGAAAAAGTTGTGTTGTTGCTGCTTCATCGGTGAAGACGACGCTTGAAGCGAAGTATCCGAATATGACGTCCTCGAGGACAATTCAGAGTCCGAGTTGGACAGAATTCTTCTTAACGGCAGCACAGACAGTATAGCAAAGTCACAGCCGCCAAAGAGAACTTGGTGGAGAAAGTTGTTGTGTTGCTGCTTCAACAGTAATTGAATAAAGGGAAATTCTGCTAGTAGGCTATATTTAGAGTCGTATACTCGAACTACAGACGCCTACAACAGGGAACACTTTTGGTTACCTAACAGTAACGCCGACACTGAGGAGTAGTTAATTTCCCTGATACTTCGAATCCTTATTGCACTGAAAATCCTTTTGGAACTTAAAAAAAAGAAGAAGAAAAATTTGAATTGTAGTTTCCGAGCCTTGGCGCATAAAAAGAAGTTTAGGAGGAAAACTATATCTTCAACTAATCTACATCATATCAGTTCGGCTTACCTGCAATAATAGTAATATGATGGTCTGCTGGAGGTGTTCACTAATGATGTGGGGAATTATCAGGCATTGTCTTGGAAACTATTGAATTAGGCTCATCAGAAATGTATTAAAATATTACTATCTTCATGAATTGGCCATCACACGTTGATGTTATGAATGCATTGTAATAATTTATTGTACTACTTTGTATGCAAAGAAGTATGTAAAAGCTTCTATTTCATTTATTGTATTTAAAAAGTATATTTGTGAATGCATCGTTAAAATACATTGTAAATACTTGTGAAAGCCCAGGCAATGAAGAAGTAATTATTGTTTAAAAGTGAAATGATCTTTGGAAGAGAATCTGAAGCAGAAGATTTGACAATACTTATAGATAAACGAGCGTTGACATCAATGAACGGTGCAAATTATATTCACAAATAATTTGAAGAATTATTTTCTATTGCATTATTTCATTAGGCGCATTTTGGTGATATAAAGAAAATTAGTTTCGTTTCCGTCATATCACAATGGTATCTGGAAATAGATACAATAAATTTCTAGTTACTTATTTTTAATTGAAAAAACTACTAAAAATCATGCGTTGCCTTAACCTGATTTATTACTCCTAATACTTTTAAAACTATAATAAGAAGAGACATACTTTACCATTTCACAGTATACCAGCGGTTCCCAATCTAGAGTTCTCAGTCTTTGTTTATAGTGTGAACAGTGTATAATCATCAGACTTTGCTTAAAAGTTTTAATGGCAAATGACAGACAAAGATTTTGATATATCAACAGCCCTCAACTTACGTAAATTGATCGATCCAGGGCACTTTTCCACAAGTCCGAATTTACGAAAAGATGAATTTTTGCAATAAACAGTTTCGTAATCAAGTAAGAAAAATAAGAAAAAATCGACAAATTATTCCAAATTATTCATGTCTGTCACTAGATCGCTCGCAAGATAGAATTTAGAAATTTAATACTACAAGATGGTGGAAGTGTGTGTGGATAAGTGTGGAAAGATAAGTGTGGAAACATCCAAATAAAATCCAAACCGTTCCGAATTGAGAAAAAAGAAAAAAGTGATGATAAGAGACGAGGGAAACGTCTTTTGAGACATAATGGCACTATTGGCTGCCGTCTTGAAATCTACCATCTTGAAATGGCGGGAAGTTTTTAAAATAGGAATCCTATCGTGTGATACATCAAATAAGACTGAAAATTTTCCAGAAAAACCAGTGGTGTAATGTTTTTTGCTCTACGATCAACCGTTGCAAAGTTTTAACTGGTTTTCTTTTGTTTCAGGTGGTGTAACAGGGAATGGCACTAACAAGGGATGAGCGAATAGAGATCGTGTTAAGCGGATAGAGATCGTGGAGAACGCAGTAGCAAACCGATCACAAAAGATTTGAACGCTCGTCACCCAGAATGGGAACCCATTTCCCATAGGCCAGTATGGAAAGTTACAGCGAAATTTAAAGAAACCGGGTAGGTGGAAAACAAACCAAAATCAGGGAGGCCTCGCACAGCTACTGACGAAGCTACACTCACTGCTGTATTAGCATCATTCGCGAGAAGGCCCACCCGCAGCACCCGTAGCTTAGCCCAAGACTGTGGTATATTCCGTACGTCCATCCTGCGAATCGTATCTGTGCATAAGTGGCACTCATACAAGGTACACCTATTCCAATATCTAACCGAGGATGATCCAGTCCCCCGAGTCGAATACTGTGAGTGGGTCGCGGAACAAATCAGACAGAATCTTCGACTCGCATATGACGTGCTGTTCTCGAAGGAGGCCAATTTTGTGTGTCGGGTGAGTTGAACAAGCAAAATAATCGATATTGATGTGGCAACAATCCACACTTGTACGACACTTCTCGAGTCGTTGGCTCTGACAAAGTGATGGTGTGGTACGGTGTGTGTTTACTCGTGTGGTGGGTCCATTCTTCATCGAGGCAAATTAAATGCAATTACCTATCGTAGCATGCCTGAGAACATCCTGCCGTCCGTCGCATTAGAGGGTGGCTCTTTCCCTTTTGTCTACCAACATGATGGGTCACCACCTCATTTCGGATATGTTTTCGTGAGTATCTCGATGAGCAATTCCCACAGAGATGAATAGACCAGCGAGGATCTGTGAAATGGCCATCACGTTCCCCAGATCTCTTTCCATTGTTTTTTTTCTGTGTGGCTACATAAAATCCGTTGTGTATGCTAGCAAGATCAGGGACAATAAAAACCTTCAATACAGGATTATTACGCGTGTGCCAGCATTCCTGAGAATATGCTGGGCAGAGTGATAGATAGCTGGCAGCAGTGGACACATTGCTCAGGAGGGACAGCACATTGAACAATTCCTGTAATATTGGTCAGTGGGCCACACTTTGCCCACAGTGTTATCTTCAGATAAGTGCAGAAAATCGGTTAAAACTTTACAATGGTTGGTTGTAGAGCCAAAAACATTTCACTACTGGCTTCCTGGAAAAAATTCAGTCCTATTTGATGTATCACAGGGTATGGTTCAAATTTTTAAAAAAAAGTTCCCACCATTTCAAGATTCCGGATTTCAAGACGGAGGCCAATGGTGCTTTTACCATGCCGTAAACGTTGTCAACGCCTAGTGGCATACTTGCCGGTAAATGTCGATCGTCGATATAGAGACGGTCGAAGGATTGCTGTTAGTGCGCCACTAGTGGCAGGGATTCGTCGAGTCAAAACAGACAATCGGGGTGTTGAAGTTACCACCGCGTAGCAGTGAGGACTACATTTTGGTACGAGCTCCTTCGATTCGTCAAGGAGAATCGCGAAGGGACCAGCATGAACTATCTCCAGTCATGTGCATGCATTATATTATTTTCTCCAGACGAATTGTTCCTCAAATAAGCTCCAGAAGTCAAGAGTAACCCCTGCCTCTACATCATGAAGTAAAAAGTCTTTAGATGAGTGTGTATAATTGTATGAATTTAGATGGCAACTGTCGCCGATTATTAGAAAATGAATATGGGTGAACTATAAAATAAAGTAAATAGACGCGTGTCATTTTGTTATAAAATTACATGGCGAATGCATTTTGTCTGATCCCAAACGATTATCGTCGAATATACACGGTTAAAGGAGCACTGTGATTAGCCGAATTAAAACAACTTCAACGATTTATTTCTCTACAAGCCATGTTTTCTTCATCGCCTCCGTAGCGAAGTCAGAAAAACACGCTTCTAGTAATCATAAGGTTGGCGATTCATATCCACCTCGGGATACTTTTTTTACTTTTTAAAAATGTTTTAGACTCATTTTAATGTAAACAAATCACTGCAAACTTCTTACGTAACAATAAATTTGTGTATGTCGAATTTACGTAACTCGTGGACTAATTGCACATGTCACTGAGTGGTATACATGAAAATAGGTGTCTTCTTTATGGAGATTTATTGGCTACAATCCAGTGCACCAGCGACATTACAGTCCACCGCAAACGCTCACACAGATCCCTAAACACCGCTTCTAAAGGAAACGCTGCTGCTGCTTGCAGAATGGAATGTTTCAGTGACGGAATATCAGGATGTCGCCTCGAAGATACCTTGGCCTCCAATTTGGAGAACAGATCGTATAGTGCAGTATGTTGAGATGAGAACTCTCATCTGGCTCTTCGTCCGCCATGATAAATTAGGTACCATGGAACCAAGTTTGAATCGACTTACGAAATGAAGCTGAATCCTGTTCTAGATCCAATGGGTATTGGCAAAGGGGGTGTGACAGAGAGGTTGAACAACAAATGTCAGAACATCAGACTGATACTTCACGGCATGCCTTTTCACTCCAGTTCGCGGAACTGGAGCTTTGTAACGCAATAACACCTCAATGACGGGATTCACTGTTGAAGGGAGCACAGTGATTTCTTGCTATGATATTCTATATACATGGGGTCAGTTTGGGCGTTCAAGAATTCCTCAATGGTAAAGATATTTTCGTTCGTGGTACTACTCACTTGGGAATGATGAGCTCTTATGACCATATTCCAACGTATTTACAGAGTTCGGAAATCTCATTTGAGATGTGATTCTAAACCCCTAAATCCTCACTCAGTATCTGAAACATGAATGCAATCTGGTTTCTTTCGCCATGACTTTTTATTTCACACCTATTATGTTGCAGTCAAGTGCGCACATTATGCTAGCTAATAGAGTCCTTACAGCATATGTACTACCCAAAGTTGGACGATCTATAACTGTAGACGCCGACAGATATATTTCTACACTAAAGGTGATAAATGCGTGAGTAATAATAAGTGTCTGCAGGAGGTTGAATATCTCAATTGTAGTTTTACGTACCTTATGTAGACCCACAACGTTAACCTATTCTCGTTTGTACCCAGCTGTATCTAAAACAAGCAAAGGCAGTTTAAACAATGTGATTACAAACCATCATACTCTATATTACCTCCACATAACATGCGCCCTAACAATTTTTACTTCGCTACATATGATCACGTAAAGTTTGTATCGACATCAAGGTATGCTGGAAAGTAATGTCTCCTATTTTTTATATGAAATAGTTGAAATTATTCATATATGAAGGTAATCAAGATTTCTGGTAACCGTTGAATACCTGTCAAAGCCCCACTTTGTAAGAGGGTGTTGGCAGTGCGCCCTAAGGTACGAACAATGCTGGGAATATCTGAAACGTTTGCCCCTGAGAGGTTCTTTCATTTTTGGGAAAATATCAAAATCGCAGGGGCTCATATCTGGGAGTTAGATGTGTGCTCCAGTAACTACCAACCCCATCGTTGTAACATAGTCTTTACTGGATTGGCTGTATGACATCTGACATTGTCGTGTAGGAAAATTGGTCCAGACTCCAGGAGTTGTAGACGTTTGTGCCGCACTCCAGGTCACAAATGGTGACTGAAGAATGAAGCATAGTATGCATCATTGACGGTAACACCCGATGGAACTTAATGTGAAAGGATAATGCTTTCGTGGTCGTATGCATTATCACCATAGTACATTATCATCATCATCTTCACGTTTGCTGGCTCTTGTCTAAGCTTTTTCGGTCGCGGAGATTCTGAGTGGCGCCATTCACTCGACTCAAATTTCAATTCAGGCTCCTAGGATCTTCCCAACGATTCATCACTTGCAATAATCTATTTCAAGAAGTCATCACCTTCCTCATTGTAACTTTCAAGGTGTAGGCCCGCACATTTCCACCTATGCCAGTTTTTAACCTCGGTCAGAGCATAGGGTACCCATCTGGTTGCAATTTCCCGCATGTCGTGATCTTGTGTTAGCATGCGGAACACTGATCCGGAAGAAATGTTAAGCGCCAATTCACTACAAGTCCAGCGCCGATCAACGTCAAGCAGTATCCGTAGTCTTGTAAGATGAATTTCGTTCGTAGCCGTTCGCATATGCCCTCCACCGTGCATTTTGTCTGTTAACTGCAGTCCCGCCTGAAATTCTGCAACCCATCTCGCCACTTTCCGATACGATAGAGCAGCTTCACCACAGGCATCTAATCCTCTGTGAATCATCCTAGCATTTTGCCCTCGTGCCACCTGGAATTTCATAAATACACGCTGTTCTGCACTCGTGAACATTGTGTTATAGAGGTATTTCACACAGCAATCACTTTAAAAATGTCTACTCGCCACATACACCGTAATATGGGACCGCAGCTGCTTTGAACTGACTCGTACACATCCACGCACATACTACGTTCGTCATTTGTTTCCTGCCCACACGACACTCCAATCGTAGCAGTGTTGCCGGTCCGAGTTAAATGGCCCTCGTACTATTGCATCCGCCATACTCCCCGGGACATTGCACCGTCCGATTATCGCCTGTTTCATTCCTTCTACAATCATCTTAGAGGACGCCAGTTCAAATCAATAATAGAGGTGCAAAGTGCACTTGATACCTTCTTCGCTTTACGGCCCACGAAGTTCTACCGCGTTGGAATCCTTGAGCTTCTAGAACGTTGGAAGGTGGTCGATGCTAATGGGAACTATTCTAGGTATACCTTAGGTGACATATCGATGTTCGAAGGTGGTGGGTGAAAAGCTACAGATCTTTTTTGGTTACTATTATAAAAGAACGCAGAGCACTGCTAGCACATCTACTTTAATCCACAGAGCACTTTTTTTTATTTAGCCACATCACCACATTGGCAATCAACATACTTTTGCCAACTTGCGATCAATTCTATAATCTCATTGTAAAATTAGTAATCTTGACAAAAGAAAATATGCAAGGCGATGCAGTACAAGAAAACCAAGTAGGAAACAGTTTCTTTCTAGAGGAACTTCTTCATCTACGGTACGAAACCCTCATAAATAACACTAGTTAACAAATTTAAACTTTTTGTTTGTTACATGAGAAAAATCACTGATCTTAAAGGAACTTTTTGCGCTGAATTCGAATATGCACTCGGTTTCTCCCCATCACGTACAGTTTTCCCGTAACAGAGGGATTTTCGGGAAATTCCCTCAAAAATTTCCCTTTTTCAGATATTTTATTCACCTAGCTCCTGTCCACTTACATATAGTAACATAGAAATTATACCTAAGTATACCTTGATTTATACTTAATAAACCCTAAAAGTTTCGTAAAACTCGCTTTGTTCTTTCTAGAGAAATAAATATATTTGAATGTATACTGTGTGCACTGTTTATTGCACCTGATAGTAATGCTTTCAGATCTCCTGAGTTGGGGTAAAAACGATTTGCTTTATTACTACAAACACAGACATAAAAATGAATATTTACAATAGTCAACAACACACTTGTATTGCTCTCTGTAAATTAGAAACGTGTATAAAAATAGAATGTACTTCCAACGTATATTTTTTTAAACGTACAGTATGTGTATATCTTAATACATATATATACAATTCTCCAAGTATTTTCGTTTTGTTCATGAAATGGTTATCAATATTTGTTATCAAATGTAACAGAATGCAAAAGAAAGAAAGAATGGAATACAGACTCATTGTTGACACTATCTCTAGAGAACCCACCAACCATCTGGATGATTGTTATTTTTGTCTCACAGTAGTTAAGGGACATTCTAAAAAGAAAAGCAAATACACAATAAGTTATCCCAACGTTAAATCCGCAATTAGACTTATTCCGCACGGGGATGAACTTCCACTTCCCGAGCCCCCTACCAACTGGGAAGAGATATGGCCAAAAGACTCTGATGATGATCATGACCTTGATGAACCATCGACATCAACATGTACATCCAAGGATCCAACGTTTATCCCTGACTGTGTTCGCGAGCCACATTTCATCAGGCAATGTGAACTTAATGACCTAGTCCGTGATTTGCACCTGACAAAACAAGAGGCGAAACTTCTGGGATCAAGGCTCCAGCAGTGGAACTTATTGGATGCAGAAACGAACATATCAGTGTACAGGAAAAGGCATGTTCAATTTTCAAGCTATTTCTCAATGCAAGATAATGTGTGCGTATGTACGGATATAAATGGGTTGATGGCGGAGCTAGAAATTACTTACGTTCCAGAAGAATGGAGGTTATTTATCGACGCGTCAAAGGTCAGCCTTAAAGCTGTCCTTTTACATAATGGAAATAAAAAACCTTCTATACCACTTGCGCACTCAGTGAAGGTTAAGGAATCCTATGACATCATGTGAACTTTGCTAAATCTTATAAATTACAAGGACCATTGTTGGCAAATATTTTGTGATCTCAAGGTAGTTGGTATTTTATTAGGACTGCAGTGCGGTTACACGAAGTACCAATGTTTTTTATGTTTATGGGATAGCCGAGCTGATGACAAACATTATGGAGTGAAGGAATGGGAACCTAGAGTGAATTACGTACCTGGAGAATGCAACGTCAAATACGCTCCTTTGGTAGATCCTAATAAGATATTACTACCGCCACTTCATATCAAGTTAGGACTTATGAAAAACTTTGTCAAAGCCATGGACACATCTGGTGAAGGTTTCAAGTATTTGCGAGATAAGTTCCCTAACCTGAGTGATGCTAAGATTTCAGCAGGAGTGTTTATTGGTCCCCAAATTAGGAAATTAATGCTTGATGATAGCTTTGACAGCAAGTTAAACAGTGCTGAGCTAGCTGCCTGGACAGCATTTAAGTGTGTTGTGCGCAACTTTCTGGGCAATAACAAAGCTGAGAGTTACACAGAAATCGTACAGGACATGATACAGAAATACAAAGAGTTGGGTTGTAGGATGTTTTTAAAAATCCACTTTTTGCACTCCCACCTCAGCTTCTTTCCTGCTAACCTAGGTGCTCTCAGTGACGAACAGGTGGAAATATTGCACCAAGATATAATGGCAATGGAGAAAAGGTACCAGGGACGATGGGATCCTTCAATGATGGGGGACTATTGTTGGGGTCTTGTTAGAGAATGCAACATTTCTTACAAAATAAGGAAGTAGTGTACGTTTTTGTAACCCAATGGAAGTTTCATATACAGTGGACTCTTTTTAATTCGAAGTCCAAGGGGACACGAAAAAACTCCGAATTATCCAAAATTCGAATTATCCAACAACATTCATTTTCACATGTATAACAACAAACAAACCAAAGTACTGTGCATCAATAACATATTCATATGGTGTAGATTTTACCTTTAAAGCAGCTTATTATTTGCGTGATCGAATACCGCAAACTAGCAAACGACATTGACTCCACATAATTCAAACTACGTGTACATGGAAAATATATTTACGTACAACACCACAACATACATTGAATAGCCCAAACAATTAAACACCAGTAACAATTTGAATATTCTGTTCTCACTTTAAAGAAGTCGTAAACCTCATTTGCTTAAATTTGATTATTTTTGTACGGTCAATAAATCTTGAACTTCGTGTATTGCGTGGAATTCGATATTAATAACATTTGGTTGACTTTATCAATAATTCATCTTAAATTTTCAACCAATTCTGAAACAAGATGGGATGGCACACGTTCTCTATCTTTACTTCTTCCCCAACTCATCTTCATCTTTATCATTACATAGATTTTCTATTTATTTTTTGTATTACTCTTCCCTATGGCTCATCTGGATAACTGAAAACACGTTAAAACTGTATTTCTCTCTTTACATCTGTCCAATATTAAAAATTTTCAACTCTATTTACTTCGAATTATCCAAAACATAGGTTCAAAAGTTCGATTTATCCACGATTTTTTACTCTTGTTTTCAATACAGTTTTCAAGGGGAATGGACTTCTGTTCGAATTATCCAATATTTCGAATTATCCAAGTTCGAATTAACGAGACTACACTGTATTGTGATAGTTTTGATTGTCTTTTCATGACCTTTTGGTACATTTGTATTATTGTTTATTGTAAATTGTCACACTTGTAAATTATATTGTATTATATTTTATATATGTGTTTGTGGTAATAAAGCAAAACGTTTTACCTCAACTTAAGAGATCTGAAAGCATTACTATAAGGTGCAATAAACAGTACACACAGTATACATACTAATATATTTATTTCTCTAGAAAGAATAAAGCGATTATTACGAAACTTGGAGGGTTTGTTAAATATGAATCAAAGTATACTTAGGTATAATTTCTATGTTACTATATGCAAGGGGACAAGATCTTGGGGTGTAAAATAAACGAAAAGGGAAATTTTTGAGGGATTTTCCCGAAAATCCCTCTGTTACGGGAAAAGCATACGTGATGGAGAACAACCGAGTGCATATTCGAATTCAGCGCAAAAAGTTTCTTTAAGAACAGGTATTTCCTTTTATGTAACAAAACCTAAGTAATCAAAAGTATACATTGTTAATATCCAACTGTACAGTACACAAGTTCAAAGTTGCTTAAGAAAATAAGCTAAATACAAGTGAAACATGCATCTGTGATAATTTATTTTTATACAGCTGAACATCACTCATTAGACTATATAGATAATTTAATACATTAAAATATAGTGTAAACAACAAAACATTGAACTACACCACATTGAAAGGTTACCCATGACATAATTGAAAACTCATTTGTTGATTTTTGTAGATCTCATCATGACTGTAAACAAAGAACGTATTAATGAAATGATAATAACCCTTTAGCTGGCAGTTTTGCATTTATGAAAAGTTTATGAAAAGTTTGAAATTGTATTGCACCTTGTAGTTTCTAGTTGAGAGATAGAAAAGCACTGCAACTACGGAACAACAAATTCGTTGCGGAATTAAATTACGGTACGGTTGACAAATTCAGTTCATTTTAGAATCCAGATTCAACTAAATTTACTTTCCGCGCAATTGAAAAAAAAATCTGAATAGTAAGAGAAAAATTACCAGACATTTACCGTCCGGTTTTAGGGACGTACCGGAATTGAACAAGGACTTCAAAACATGAACTGTCAGGTAAAATAAGGGACAGTTGGCAGCCCTAGCCATAGGTCAAATTCATTATGAGTAGAGATATTTTAAAAAAATAGAATGGGAATAAAATGGTTGGAAATAGGTGTTTTTCAATCTAAAATAGTTGGAATTTTCCGATCACACCAGCCGTTTGGGCTATACATTCCTAAGGTATCCTATGTTAACCCTCTATTTACGGTATTTTGAAACAATAGAGCTAGACATGAACTTGTGAGGTGTTTTGCTTGAGTTGGGCCACAATGAAATATTTTTGCTTAACAGTTGAAAAAAGTAGTTCCTGAATTTTTGGATGTTCCTTTGACTCAAAAATACCGTAAGATCAGAAATACCAATTTTCCAAAATGTATAGCATATGAGGAAGTTCTTATAAATAGTGATTCTTTAACAAGTTATAACATGTAAATGAACTTTTGACCTTTATTAGCACTCAGAAATGAATTTCGCAATTACTAACACGCCAAAGTAGCCTAAGTACCAGCAGAAATAATGTTCAACTAATATGTATGGACGACTCCAAAAGTGCATTACCACGTGCAATTCTCCTTTTCCTGGAATAGTAGGCAACCCAAAAGTTGAGTATTTGAGTTTGTTGGGAATGAGAATGGCATTGGACCAAACATCAATTTCGTTATAAATATAACAGCGTGGAAAACTGCAAACAAGAGAATAAAATAAATTAAGAATGGTGGTTTTATTATTGTGAGGGAAATGGATCACATAAAAAATTACAAAATGATCTTACTTAAGAAGTTCAAACAAAATGAATGTTAAGAAATAGATATCAGAGAAAAGCAGTTTCACTTCTTTTTCAAAAAAATCGTAAAAAAAAGTTACATAATTTAAAGGTTTAATATGAAAGACTAATAGCACAACAACAAACATAAACAAGAAACGAGAGACATATCCACACTAAGGGACACCATAGGCGTAGCAGACTTGCTTGCCTCCCAAGCAAGATAAAGGCATGGGATCCTACTTGTAAACCTAAGTGCTATAATGATAATAATAATAATTATAAAAACTTGTTTCTTTTTCAAAATCTCTGACTCTGCCTAAGGGCATATCTGCATATACCATTAATGAGTGCACTTTTTTCAATGAGCGGCCCCAAAGGCCAAAATGGATAGCAATCTCCGAGAAGGAGGAACAAAAGTTTTGCTTATAATAAGTTCTAGGTCAAAGTTCGAAGCACTTGTTTCTGACAGTTGCTTTCTTGTTTCTTTTTTTTCGGGAAGAGAAAAGTTTTGGAACCTAAGAAATTACAGTATATTGTAATAATTTTGGTAGAGTCAATAATGGACCGAGATTTATCCCTTCACCAATTTATTGTAAATTTGATAATACAAAACGTCTTTGATTTACAAAGAGTAAAATAGTGTTTCTCTTGTTAATGTCCAAGTAAGAGGAGAATAGGTGTGTTGCACGGTGCCCCTTCTTTCAAGGCACCTGCCAGTTCTAGTGAGTCTTGAAGGAAGTCCCCTCAGCTCAAGGCAACTTCGCAAGGCTTGGTTGTAGAAAGGATCCCTAGTCCAGTGCGATCTCGGGAAGGATAGGTGTACCCCTAGTTCAGAGCGACCTCAGTTCAGTGTAGGTGATTTGATCAGTTGGACGACTGATGCTGGGTCCTTCGGTGGTCCTCCTTTTATTTGTCCTCTTCGGGTCCTTTCGTGAGGTCCGTCTTCTTCCGGCGTTCATCGGTGTCCTTCGTGTCGGCTTATTGTCTGCTAGGTTGTTTATAATCAATAGCATGTGTTGAGTTGACATGTGCGTCTGTCGTGATGTGAGGATCCTTGCAATATAATATTGCAAATCTGCAGGTGGATTTATTTGCCTTGCAATTTGTAGTAATAAAAATTGTCATTAGAAGACATTATTGTAATAACTAAGTTTTATTAGTTCATCTATCGCAAGTCTTAGGATCCCCTAATGCCTTGCTCCCCCTCACGGGAGTTCGATATCGAAAATTTAGGATATGAAATATAGTTGAATCAACAATGAAAATCTAAATGTGTTCTTCCATTTCAATACTTCAGGTTGAGGGGAAAGGAGGTGAATTCGAACAAACATTTTAAGCCAAAAAATTGTTAAAATAAAAGTAGTTATACTTCCCGCTTAATAGATAAGTATTACTGTAATTTATCTTTTACACCTGTTTCTGATTGTCATCAACATCACACATACTTTACATAGTACAGCAATGTACTCTATAATTTTTCACAACTAAGCAAATCGGAATATGAAATTCTTGTGATAATAAAGTGGAATGTTCTACAAAATAAACACAATACACTGTCCTTATTTCTGTCAGTAATTTTGACAAGACTCAGAACTACAAGATTAATAGAACTAGAAATGAGAGATTTAATTCCCTTTTCTCTCATACTAAACTGGTCGTCGCAGTCCCCACAGGCCAGAGGTAAACACCCTACCATTGAAGCACCTCGTCCTCCATTAAAGATGGATGGCTGAATGAAAGTTAATGATTCCGAAAGAATTGAAATTAGAATGTTGGCGGAAAAGGGAGAAATGAAACATATATAAATGATACATTTTGAAATATGATATAATAACGTAACAATTAAAATTATACTACAGCGATTGTATACACGTCTCTAAGAGTGCATTACCACCTGCAATTCTCCTTTCCCTGCAATTGTAGGCAACTTACAAATCTCGATCGTTGGATTGGTTGAGAATTTGAAAGACGTTAGACCAACCCTCGATCTTGTTACAAATGGTACGGAAGTGAGGCAGACAGAAAAGGAGATAGAAGAAAAAGAAAAGGGTGCACAGATAAAAATATTGGATTTAAACGAAGTAAGAAAAGAACCTAACATTATAAAGTTATCTTTTTGAGAAATCCAACAGTAATATAGAAATAACGTTTTTTTTAAATTTTGTCAGAACTATTGGAATAAGTATGTAGATGATGATTCAAAAATTCATTAAGTCACTTTCAAAATGAATACCAAACTTGGTGATCAAATTAAATATTTAATTTCCAGTGAAACTGAAAAGTTCCGAGACACATCTAGGATCATGCTAAAAGTTTAACGCACACACTGTCTTTCCTCTTGGTTCAGTTGCAAATTCGGTAGTGTTCATTAAACACACAGATCGAAGATACATTATAATAAACCTAGTAGGTAGCGTACGTCATACCTTCCATTCCACACTACTAATGCAAACTGAACAAAAAAAGAAAAAAGAAAGTATAGAAAAAAGACAGAAAGAAAAATTGAATGAGTCCTATTTTACTGCTCAATTTCTATCAGAAATAGCATACATTAAAAGTCCAAATTTTATCATAATGAAAATTTCGAAATGTTGAAAAGAAAAATTGGATATTGGTTCCTTATAGACGTAGCAAATCTTGCATCCTTCGCATTTCATACGTGGCTGAAACAAACTGAAGAATTATAGAATATAAACGAATTTTGTGTCAAATTAATATAAAGAATATCTCTATTGAAATGACCAAAAAGAGGCCATTTTCTAGTCATTTTTAAACATTCGTCTGTTCCGAACATCCTCTTTAGATTTCAACGATTGAGGATATAACGTTGTGTTTGCTATAATAGAATGAACACGCTAGAGCTGAAACGGGTCGTCGCAGTGACACGGTGATTCGATTGAGACTCGCTAACCGACAGGAAAAAATACTTTATTTATTTCCTTTATATAAAGTGTGTATTTGTGTGTGTGAAAGAGAGAGAAAAAATTCAAGACATGATAAGGAAACGTCAAGAACGATGGATAGAGAGATAAAGGAGACGAATATAAATATGACAACTACTTATCATTACTGTGTATGACGAAGACTGCACACACTGCTTATTAGGATTCTCGCCTTGTAACTTCGACAACCAACGTTGATGGCGAATATTTTATGAAAAAATACACAGTACCTGATGAGGATTCGAACCGAGTTTTTCCGTTTTCAAGTCAAGGACATCACCAATACACCAACGGTTACTCTACTCGATACATATTTAACAAAAGTATAATGTTTCTTTCTAAGAATAATAACATGAAAAGTGTATAGTACAGCCCAATTAAGTGTTTCGAATTGTCCTGGTTATTGTCCTGGGCATAGTTATCTACACTTTCCAAACCAAGATTTGTAAATTGTCTCTATCATGATACAACTGTTTGCTTCTAGATTTTACGGATTGCTCGTTTAGTATCAGATGTCGCTCTTCTATTCTTCACGATCACTTTCTGAAAAACTACTCCTGCGTCCAGGACCTTATCCCTACCCTACACTGCCACATTAAACTATAACTCAAATCTTACTATCAAGTAAGACTTACTGAGTGTAACACTCCGATTTTGACAAAATTTGGTAGGTAGATACTACACATGAAATTAATTAATACATGATTTTATTTTCTTCGGAAAAACGATTTTATGTTTCAAAATCTCACTCCCAAAATGAAAGTTGACTCCCGAGTGGCAAAAACATGTGGTTCGAAACACTTAATTGGGCTGTAGTATCCACTTTTCATATTATTGTTCTTAGAAAGAAACACTATACCTTTTGTTAAATATATTTCGGATAGACTAACCGCTCCGTTGGTGTATTGGTACTGTCCTAGACTTGCAAACGGAAAATCCCTGTTCGAATCCTAATCAGATACTATATTTTTTCACAAAACCTTCGCTACCAACGTTGGTCGGAGAAGTTACAAAATGAGAATCCGAATAAACAGTGTGTGCAGTCTTCATCATACACAATAATTATAAGTTGTTTTCATATTTATATTCGTCTCGTCTCTCTTTCCCTCTCTCTATTCATCTTTCTTGACGATTCCTTATCATGGCTTGCATCTTTCTCTTGCCGCTTTTCTCTCTTTCACACACTCAAATACACACTGTATGTCAATGAAATAAGTAAAGTGTACGCGCCTTTGGCGTGGGAGACCCGGGTTCGATTCCCGGCGGGAGCTCATGTGGTTCGGATTCCACGTTAATCAGTAGGTCCACGTCTCATATAGCCTCGCTGCTGAAAGGGACGCTAAACTAAAATCAACTCAACAAATAAGTAAAGTATCTTTATTTTCCTATATGTTACTGAGTCTCAATCGAATCACCGTTCACTGCGACGACCCGTTTCAGCTCTAGCGTGTTCATTCTGTCATAGAAACTGCAACGTAATACCCACAATAGGTGAAATCGATCGTGGATGTTCTGAACAGATGAATGTTTAAAAATGACTAGATAATGGCCCTCTTATTGGTCATATCAATAGAGATATTCTTTATATTAACTTGGCACAAAATTGGTTTGCATCCTACAATTCTTGAATTTGTTTTATCGACGTATGAAATGCGAAAGGTGCAAGATTTGCTACATCTATAAGGAACCAATATCCAATTTTCCTTTCCAACATTTGGAACTTTTTATTATGATAAAATTTGGACTTTTAATGTATGCTATTTCTGATACAAATTGAGCAGTAAAGTAGGACTCATTCAATTTTTCTTTCTGTCTTTTTCTATATTTTCTTTCACTTTTTTGTTCAGTTTGCATTAGTAGTGTGGAATGGAAGGTATGACGTACGCTACCTACTAGGTTTATTATAATGTATTTTAGATCTGTACATTTATGAACACTGCCGAATTTTTAACCGAAACACGCAGAAAGACAGTATATGTGTTAAGCTTTTGGCATGAACCTAGATGTGTCTCGGAACTTTTCAGTTTCACTCGAAATTAAATACTTAATTTGATCACCAAGTTTGGTATTCATTTCGAAAGTGACTTAATGGATATTTTAAGCATCCTCTACAGATTTATTCCAATAGTTCTGACAAAAATTTTAAAAAAAAGTTATTTCTATATTACTGTTGGATTTCTGGAAACGGAACTTTATAATGTTAGGTTCTTTTCTTACTTCGTTTAAATCCAATATTTTTATCTGTGCACCCTTTTCTTTTTCTTCTATCTCCTTTTCTGTCTGCCTCACTTCCGTACCATTTGTAACAAGATCGAGGGTTGGTCTAACGTCTTTCAAATTCTTAACCAATCCAACGATCGAGATTTGTGGGTTGCCTACAATTGCAGGGAAAGGAGAATTGCAGGTGGTAATGCCCTTTTGGAGTCGTGTATACAATCGTTGTAGTATAATTTTAATTGTTACGTTATTATAATATTATATTTTAATATGTAACACTAATATATGTTTCAATTCTCCCGTTTCAAAAAACTTTCTTATTTCAGTTCTCTTGCAGTCATTAACTTTCATTCAGCAATCCATCTTTAATGAAGGGCAAGGTGGCTTAGTGGTAGTGTGGGGACTGATGGTTCGATCCCTAGCCAAGTAAGTTTATGGTTGACAACACCGTGTCCGTAGGTTTTCTCGAAGTACTCCCGTCTCCTCCTACTTTCATATTCCACCAATTCTTCAATGCTCACTCATTTGCTTTATCGTCTTTCTCCTTTAATATAAAGGGTATAATCGTGGGACGTTAAACTGAAATATTTCCTTTTCCCTTTAATCTCCCATAAAATGAAGAGCATAATAGCGGAATATTAAATTAAAAACTTCATGTGATTTTTATTTGATTTTGTTATATAAACTGAAAAGAAGTTTGCGAAATTTATATTAGTTAAATTGTAATTATTCAGTGTGCGTACATTTTATTTCCATTTTTAAATTTAATAAAAATTGGTTACCAGAAATTTATTCTACAATCATTTGTCATATTCCACTATAATGTACATAATACTTCATAAATACTAACCATCGCACTCTTTTTCTAACACAAACTTCCTAAAAATCAACCATCTACGCATACATAACTTCAGTGTAAATAACCATTACTTTAAGGAAAAGCAAACATCGACCTAAGAGCAATTTTCATTTGTTTATTACTAGGATTTTATTATACCTGACACTTTTATTCCGAGCTGCTAAACTCCAATCACAGTGTATGGACATGAACAGTGGCGTAACTAGTTTACTGCACCCTGGATCGATCGATCATCGATTTACTCATACTCGTCCCTTGCCCCTCACATTTCAGCTGTTATATATATATATATTGGGTAGTTATATATAGGGGGTTTCAAAACAACACCGACAACATTTGGAAGGTGATTCCTGACACAAAGATAAGACAAAAAGTATAGACCAACCTGGGTGTACAAATGTTTCCTTTCGGAGTTATAGGCTGCCGAAAATATAAAAAAAAATGTACTTTAAATGTTCATAGCTACAAAACTATGGAACCTACCGTAGTTGGGTCAAGACTTCACTTAGGAACCAGTATGTCCCCTCTTCAAATATCCATGTTTCAGAATCCTGTGGTACTTCCACAACAACTTTTTTTTTAGAGGTAGTTCTTGAGTACTTCAACTTATATGCCCGTAGCCAAACTTCCTCTACAAAAGTTGAGGAGGAGAACATGCGAAAAATTCCCTTATACGGTTTGTAAAAAATGTAAATCATATTTAATTATGAATGATTACTTTATTACACAGGTTTATTTATTATTTTAATCAGGGTGGTTGAGACAGAAAGAGTGAAAGCTTTTTTTTTACTACTATTTATACTTTAAAGGTATAATTTTATCATCGCTTATAATTCTTAATTTAATTAGGGAGTACAGGATAGTTTTATAAATGTCAAGTAGGTTTCAAACAGGCCCAACTTTCGTTTTATTCCCGGATGAGGGTGGAACCCGGGACGGGGCACAGTGCGCTGATTGCAATAAAAGATTATGTAAAAAGATTCACTAGGCAGCTAGCTAGACAAACATTGCAGTGACAATTGCTTAGGTATCGCCCAGTGGGGATCTATGAGGAGTAAAATATATAAATTAATCCCTAATAAAGCGCTTGTTGAGAGGCTATGGGAAAAATTTGTAAAATTTCTCTCAAAAGGAAGATTCTCAGTGCGTTCTCTACTCATTGCATATAATATATGCGTTTCCATTTCATTGTAATCCTGGCATCTCCCGTGTTGAACAACATAGTGTTCCTCAATGCCGCCTCCAGAAGAGCGGAGATAAATACGTATTATGAAGCACTGCAGTCCACAGTTTTAGTTAGCGACCCAAATATTAAAAAAAAATGTATCAAGTTTATATTTCAGAACTGCGGCCCCCTCAAAACTTCCTGGATCCGCCCCCGGTATCTGCTGTTGACAATTAACTGCTAATAGTCATAGCGTACCTTTTGAAATGTTTTAAAACGTTCTTTGCATACGGAACGGTTTTTCCGTATTCTTTTCTTTCACCCTTGTGCCCTTTTACTGTGCGCCCTGGAGCAACTGCTCCACTCGGTCCATTGTAGTTACGCCACCGGATATGAATAATTCACAACTGGATGCAGTCTTTAAAAACAATCTTACATCCTTATTGTAAGTACACAGAAAATTTTGAGTTCGTAAGTTTAATAGTTTCCAAGTTAGAGAGAGTTAGAGGTTTTCTTCAGAATTTTAAGGATTTCCTGCATTACCAATAAACATAAGAAGACAATAACACAAATGAAACTTACCTACATGCAAAGATAAAAATTTAAACCAATTTAATATAATAATTGTAAAATTTCTTCTGTTTGCTTTCAGTATGTATTTTTATGACTTAAATTATAAAACAATACAATTTTAAATTGTTCATATCCCTAACATGCTTTCAAGTGAAATCCAGAGGTTTTTTAAAGAAGTAACTATCAAACACCTATAGATTAAGTTACTATAGGACAATGTCTCTTATCTATAATATCAATCTTGTTACAACAAACATAGTGAATATATATATATATATATATATATATATATATATATATATATATATATATATATATATATATATATATATATATATATATATATATATATATATATATATATATATATATATATAGACACAGAGAGAGAGTGAGACAGATTGATATCCTGTTTACCTGTATACGCATTGTTGAAAGCTGATTTACAATTGTTTACTTTTGTAATGATTTCACTCAATTGAATGCTGTGTAGGAGTTACTGTAGTAAACCTAATGGTACGCTTTCCTTTCGACACAGGCCATTTTGACCCACGTTCAGTATGGAAGTAAAACACATAGAGATTTAGAATCACACGGTCCATGGAGGAATAATGACCGAATAACCATATCCTTGTGTTGAGATTAAACTTCCTAGTTGACCATGCAGTGGCGAATCTAGAAGGTAAAAAGTAGGGAGGGCAACCAGAACCTAGACATGATAGGCATACCATAAGTTTATTGTAAATTTAAAAAATATATTTAAATAAGAGCTTCAATTATTTGTTTATTAAAAAAAAAAAAAAAAAACTAAGGGGGGGGGGAGATAGGCCCCTGGTTCCGGGTTAGATCCGACGCTGGATCATAGCTAAGTTTTGTGGAGAAATATAATAACTTATGAGAAGAATATGGTAGGTGAAATAAGTGATTTGATGTGTTACGGTAAAGTAATTATCGAAAAGCATTTCTTTCTATAGAGTTTAAACTACTCAGTTGAGATGCCCAGTATCAAAAGCCACCAAATCCATTTTTTTTTTGTTACCGAAATTGAGTTATATATGGCTTGTTGTATGTCTGATCTAAAGGAATTCCATGGAAACAGAATTTTGTTTAAAACTTAATCTGCCATAATAAAAAAAACTAGTTCAAATATGGGACTTTGTACGCGTGTATATCGATCTTCACTGCATGTTTTGCGAGATTACTCAAACCATGCGAAATGGATGTGGCGGATTTTGATACTAGGAGAATCAATTGATCATTAACAAATTTTATACGAGGATCAAGAGCACCAATGAAGAGGACATGAAGTGGCTAGATTTGAATTCGTATACGTCACAGAGAACAAAAACCGAAAACACCACTTTCCATACAGTGCAATGCAAAGTGAAAATGCATACAAATCACACGAAAGCGAAGTCAACAATGTAACAGAATTTTCAAAATAAGAAACGGAGGGTAACTCAGTCTGATTTTTTCTGCATACATACAGTACCTGTTTTCTTATGGATAGCTGGAGTAGATTATTGTCGTAGAAGGTTTGAAACACGGACTATTCTTCTCTAGAACACACGCAATTCTTTTATTTATAGTGGGGGCACGGTAGCTCAGTGGTAGTACGTTCACCTGTGGTGCTTGAGGTTCCAGGTTGGATCCCCGCTCGCGCCGTGTGGACTTTGTGGTGGACAAACACCGTGATCGTGGGTTTTCTCGCGGTTCTCCCGTTTCCTCTCATTTTCTTCATTCCACCATTTCACTCATCTCTCATCATCACCATCTCCTTTAGCCTAACTGACATAACCGTGGGACGTAAAATTTAAAGATTTCATTTCTTTTATTTATATCTTAAAATACATTACAATTCTGCCCATAATACATTACAGTAGAGTGAGGCATATTCGATAAACTCCTTTGCATATGCATCTGCATGGGATGTTGAAAGCTTTCATACTTAAATAGAGAAACCAATGCCTTATTTCGTGAAATTATACTAAAAAAGGGATTGAGTGTTGAACCATTATTAAACTCCCAAAAAGTATATATAAATCACAAGTACTATTGTATACGTATTTCAGAGATACATTTTCTATAACAGTCACTAACCTATGTCAAAGCTAGGATACAAACTTCAAAACAGTAATTAGCAGTTTCCAGACATATTTTTTTTTCTTTTTCACTTTATGCGTTCAATTTAATAACATATCTCAACCGACAGAGACTCCAATTTCCGACAAATAATTGTCTCATTATATTGAACTTCAATGAAACCTGATAACAGCATCCTATTAGGTTACTTTCACAGCGTTACTAGAGAGAAAGTAGAGACAGTTATTTAAATTACCTTATTTGTTGCCAGACTGAGTTCGACAAACAATATTACTCTCGAACTATGTACGCGTAATCTATTGGATTTGCCTATATGAGATCGGTTAATTTTCATTAATATCACTAGCTTTATCAATAAAAGACGTTGGTTAAGCTTCGTGTCAAGCAAATAAATTAATGTCTCATAAAATTATAACTGAAATTATGATTTTAACGTTGTTTTTATTTTTTTGGACTTTAGAACTGACTTCAAATTTATGCGAAACTTAATCACTTTTTCACGTTTAGGTAGATACCATATGATATAGTATATATTTAATTAAATTGGTTCGTAAGATCATATATGTTTTTACTAGTTCAAATGCCCATTCTTCGCAGGATAAGAAAAGGTTTATGAGTGTGTCCGTAAACTTGTGCAACGCAAAGTTTAATTGCATATATCTTTTGAACCAAGAACACTAAAAACCTGAGACTTAAAACAAATGTAAGCGTATTCTATGTAGATATTTCCGAGATCATGACCAAAGTTAGACTTTGTAACGTTTTTGTGTAATAAAGAAAGAAAATAACGAAAGTGTAAAATAAATAAAAAAATAAAAAGGAAGAAAATAAATATTCAGTTCCAGAAAACTGTTTTCCTGCTGGTGAATCCCTATATATATGTGTGGTATGCATAAGCATTTATTTATTGGTGCAAAAATTTGACAAAGTTGATGCAGTGTTACCATGTAAAAAGGCTATTTAATGCAAGTTCGTAAGATGGGTGTTTTTTGATAGAAATGCGCCCCCTGCCAACACTGTTGTCGTAAAATTACTGCAAGAAGTGTGTTTTAGGTTAATTAATGATAATCAATGAGAATTTGCACATAATTGATAAGTTGGGTTTTTATGCAAAAATTTGATAAAACTGGGTAGCGCAATTTTACGGACACCCTGTATTTGGAAGGTATGTTTGAGCCCCTTTACAATACATATTTGAAACAAAGTGAACTCAAAAAAGCTCAGCGAGACTCAAATGCTAACTAGGCTTAGAAATGTAACTTACTAAACTTATTTTCTATTAAGGAGTTGATATACTTCGTTTTTCTCCGTAACATGAAATACTCATAAAATACTCAACTTTTGGCGTACATGTTTGATTTCTCCTCCCCCTTATACTAGTATTTTAATGCAAGTAACATGATTAAAACAGAAGGGCACCGTTGATCTGCCACCATTCTCTCACAATGATCCTAGGAATGACATGAACTGTTCCCGAAAATTACGGAATTTCACTTTCTGAATACACTCAAGGTAAGATAGGACAATTTGTAAAAATGAAATCTTTGAGTCTCACGCTTATGCCGGCTAAGCTAAAGGAGATGGTGATTATGAGAAATGAATGAAATAGTGGAAAGAAGAAAGTGGGAGGAAACGGGAGAACCCCGAGGAAACCCACGCACACGGTGTTTGTCCATCACAAAGTTCATTTGGCGGGGGCTGGGATCGAATCCGGAACCCCAAGCACCAGAGGTGAATGCTCTACCACTAAGCCATCGGGGCGCACAATGAAGTGAATGGTGATGGAAGACTTGGTGGAATGAAAAATAGAAGGAAATGGGAGTACTCCGGAGAAAACCCGCGGACACGATGTTGTTCACCACAAATTTACTTAGCCGGAGATTGAATGAGGGACCCCGCACACCAGAGATAAGCGTTCTACCACTGAGCCCCTATGGCCACCATGACAATTTGTTTGAATTTTTAAACTATGCATTAGAATTTATGTGCCTATTTTATATTTCGGTTTCTGAGAGTTACATTCACTCCCCGCTGTGAGAAAATGCTTGCTTCAGTGTTACTAACTAGACTTTACTACTATTTGAGGAAATTTAAGGCAATACTACTACGAATTTAGTTTTAAGGTAACCAAACAAAACTTTTAAATTAATCTTAAATCCATAGTTTTGCAAAGCATTTATAACGGTCGTGAACATTACATGATCCAATTGATAATGTATATAGTAACATAAACATTCACATAGAAAATTACAAAAAAAAAGAAAAAAAAAATTGATTTTGAAATGTGAGTAATAAAATTTGGGGTTAAATTCAGTTCTGAATGTGTAGTGTCAAGCGCACAAACCACAAATGGAACAAAATATACTGCTTTTACCATTTTAAAAATGATAGCAATTACACAATAAAATATGATTATACTTATATGTTGCAAATAGTTTATCTTACGAAAGCATTAGGATGATGATTATAATGGCAAATGTCAATTCTTAATTTGGATTTTGACAGATAAATCCACATTTGCAGAAGGCACAATACTTCAGCTTTGCTGCACAGCAGGAACACATAATGTCTCTGAAACACTTCACGCACTTGTAAGATTTTCAAAATCCTTCCGGTATGCTTGTTTCTAACTATATCTAGAACCAACATGTTCCCAACTCCGCCTTAATCATACTTCGTAGGATGAAGACTTGGGCGTCAAGGGATATTCAATCACGGAGTTTAAAACGGGTAAGGCACATCCAAAATATCTGCAGTTTAGGGTAATGGTAGAGGCATTTAAGCAAAGATTATTTTTTTTTAACTAATCCTCTATTTTCGGACATTACAATTTCCTCCACTACATGTATAATGAAATTCAGAACGAGTTTACTATACTCCAGTGATAGCATTGTCCGAGCATTTAGCTTCCGTTCCTTATGAAATCGAGCAACAAGAAGCCTCGAGATGACATGGAACCCGCGAAGGCAAACATAGAAGAACCAATCAAAATTGGTACACATATGTCGAAATAATATGTGAATATACACGCAATTATTAAATTTAGCGCTGTCAGCTCTTAAACGATTATCATAATTTAGCTTCAAAACTATAACAAAATCCTGACAAAATTTTCATGAAACCACCGTGCATTCTTACACTTAGAAACGAAGGAGAAATAATCAAAATCAGTTTTTCCACGTAAAAGTTAATGTGTGAACACACAGTGAGGTCGGTTATTGCAAATATTAACGCTGTCAGCTGTTAAAGAATTGCATGATCTAGCTCCAGAACCTATCGTAAAATCCTAATGAAATTTACATATCACTACTGCAAAAGCATATTCTTTTCAATAATTAATAATAATAATAATAATAATAATAATAATAATAATAATAATAATAATAATAATAATAATAATAATAATAATAATAATAATAATAATAATAATAATAATACAGTAGAGCATCGATTATCGGAAGTAATTGGGGGACATGGGTGTTCGGAAAACTGGTTTGTTCGGATAATCGAACTGTACTGTACTGTATTGCACTGTACTGGACTGTATTTTACAGCCAGTGCTAAACCGACAGAAGTGTGCTGATTGTTGAAACACAGCGACTGGCGGCTTGGCCGGTCAGCAGCGCCTTATGAAGGCTCCATTAGAAGCAATGTTCCGCCAGCGGTGGCTCAGTGCGGCGACTACTGTGGGAAACTTGGTTTGGGAGTAAGGGGGATGATGGACTGTAGGGTGGGAGAGTAACAGGTGCGAGCGAGTACACAGTTCGGTTAAGCGGTCGTTCGGTTGACCGACGTTCGGATAATCGACGCTCTACTGTAATAATAATAATAATAATAATAATAATAATAATAATAATAATAATAATAATAATAATAATAATATATTAAAATCCTTTCACCTTTGTTGAAATTATGTGCTATGTAATAGGGGGGACCTAAAAATAACCGGAATCGTACTCCTGCGCATCATGTACTTAGATTGCATCAGTACGGGGCTGTGGGGAAAAATCTCCTGAGTTAATATAAAAAGTGCCGTCAACCAACAACCATACATGTGGTTTCTCAGGCAATTGTATGTGTATTTGCAGTATAATCGTGACACGAAGGAATGGCAAATTCTCACTAACACCGCGCGCCTGTGAAGTTTTTGTTTCTCACTCTGCAAGAACGCAGTAGAAACTGTTGTGATGATGCGAACAGCTTACAACGAACATCTTCTCAGTAAAACGCAAGTGTACGAATGGTTTGTTCAGTTTAAAAACGGGGAAATGACCATTGGAGATCAGTCTAGTTCCGGTCGTCCAATAAGTGCGCGAATCGAAGACAACATTGCTAAAATCCATGATCTCATAAGGGCAATCGACGCAGAACAACCGATCAACTCGAAGGCTTATACATGTTATCCTGGAGCTCCATTTAGCGTATTTTGCACGACGGTTTGTGAATGCGATGAGTTGTTGCTAAGTTTAAGTCCAGATTTCTCACTGAAGAGCACAGGGATCTTCGCGTGGAAGGCTGTCGTGTAATGAAGGTCGTAGTTACAGATGATCCAGAACTTTTCAAAAAAATCATCACAAGAGACGAGTTACGGCGCTATTGGTACCATCCCGAAGGTAAACAATAGTCAAGTCAATGGAAGTCACCTGGCTCACTTCATCCAAAATAAAAATGCTCGTCTCATTAAATCGGATTTGAAGAGATACTGATTTTTTTTTTTTTTTTTTTTTTACATCAGAGGAATCGCACACTCAGACTTTGCTCCTCAAAACCAAACCATCAACCAAGAATTCTATTTGGAGATGTTGCAACGGCTGTTTAGAAATGTGGTGCGAAAACTTCCGGCTCTTTCCATGCTTTTTCTCTCAGGAAATTACGGTAATTTTTTAGCCCCCCTCGAATATCTCCTTTTCTTTCTTTGACTGTCTTGGTCACAAAAAAACACAAAAACATATATATATATGATTGAAAGAATACAATCAAAATTATTGAGATTACTTGCTTATAGAAAAACTGGCATGTATCCAAAATATGAGTCGTATTCAGAAATAGTACAAAACTTCAATATGAACACGTTGAAACAACGGAGAGAACATACGGATCTTTTATTTTCACACAAATTACTACATGATAAAATCGACTGTCCCAATCTTACTTCGAAGGTTCAATTGCATGTCCCATCAGGTAAAACCCGCGTAGGAAATAGCAGTACATTTTACTGCAGAAAGGCAGGAACAAATATCCTCGCTAAATCTCCTATATGGAGAATGAGTACTTCCTACAAATTGCCTCCTTTACTTCGTATTCCACAGTAGTTTCATAGTTATTCCGAACATTGTTAGGGTTATCAAATCTAGGAGGCTCAGGTGGGCAGGTCATGTAGACAGGATGGAAGAAAGTAAGAACTCTTTCAAAGTCTTAACTGGAAGATCAATCGGAAAACGACCATAAGGAAGACCAAGGCGTAGATGGGAGGACAATATTAAGATGGATCTCGCAGAAATAGGAATACAAAGTAGAAACGGATCCAGTTTTCTAAGGATAGAAGTCAGTGGAGACCTTATGTGAACGTGGCACAGAACCACGTTCCATAAACCATAGAGTTAGTTAGTTCATTGTCATTTAACTCTAATTATCGAGATTCTGTTGTATTTCTCTTTTATTTGGATATTATTAAATGTAAAGAAAATATAGTGCTGTAAAAGTCATGGGCGGTACACTATCAGTATTAAAGAAGTCAGTTAATTTAGAAACATGTTATAGACATTTTCTTAATGTTCATTTTCAATAGACATTATGTAGCATAAACGAAATGTTTCCGACTTTATGATACATACAAAGATACTACATAGCTTTCATATCGTATCATTATTGGAGGTAAAGAAAAGAAAGAAAGAAAATGGAACAGTTTGAAAGCGATTCTTGTCTGTTGACACACCTTAGATCAAACAAGCAGTCGAAAACACTAAGAAATGAAGAATTATGTGAGGCAATCTGCAGTCTTGCTGCGAAATCTTGTTTTCGTCACAAAAATGGATTGTCCAATTATGATGAGTGCCACATAAATCATATATAATCCTTTTTATTCATCCTCAACAAGGTATAACACAAAATTTTCTTTGTCTTCTTTTTTTATCCTTTCTCGATAAATTCAAGCAGTAAAAATGAAAAAAAATCAGAGTAAGAAAACCGGAAGTGCACACTGTACTTAAAAATGGGGTCATCTCCGGAGTGGAAAAGTTTGAAAGCTGGGTGTGGCTTCTTTTTCAATCAATCGCGATTAACGAATCAGAAGAAGTGGGGGAAGTGGGAAGAAAGTTAAATAGTAGAAAGAGAGAGAAGAGAAAATAAAAATGAAAGTGGTTGGAACAACAAATCGGCAAGAGCACGCAAACTGAGATTTAAAAACTAGCATCGAAACACGCTATTGATAACGATGCGCATTAAATGTTGTTTAACTCTTTTTTTAAAAAAAAAAAAATCTGATTTTCTCTGCACAATCCCAAAATATTTTGACCCTTTAAATGACAGGAAGTGGGATGGAAGTGCTATTACATAACAGTACAGAACATGATATTTAACCATACGTACGATTTGGTTTTGAGTTTACGGCCTCTTTCAACAGCGAGGCTATATAAGACAAGGAACTATAGTTTAACATGGGAAATCGAACTGAATGTGGTCCCACCGGGAATTGAACTCGAGTCTCCCACGTCAAAGACACGTACGCTAATCGCTTTGAAACGAGATAGGCAATAACATATAGGCTCTCGTCCAGAATTTTTTTTTTTTTTTTAGAAAAAAGGTGGGGGAAAATGTGAAGAAAACACAGGAACATTATTTTCGAAGGGACCTAACCGTATTTTAATTTATTTTAGTCCCTGCAGGTAAGAAGTAGATCAACTCCTGAAGGACAAACCCCACCCGGTAGTATGACTGGAAGAAACAGTGTTAATTAACTATTAAATGTATTGTTAATTAATGAGGAAGTTTAAGAGCTTGACATCCTAAAAATAATACAAAATTTACCATTTTTCTTTTGCTTGTTTTTCATAAGTGAAAGGAGATAATGCAAATGCAAATGCATCACCTTTCACTTACGAATAAACAAGCAAGAGAAAAATGGTAAATTTTGTATTATTTTTAGAATGTCAGGCTCTTAATGGAAAGCTCAAAACATGGTACTTCTACCAAAATCTTTAAATATTTTCATTAGTTCCAAAGAAATATATACTATTAGGAGGAAGTTATAGTTATTGTGAAATGAAATTAAATCTGTAGTTCTACGTTCCAGGGTTAAAAAAAGACCGATGATTAATGAATATTCAGTAATTGGTGGAATGATAATGTGGAAGAACACTGAAAGAAACCACCGTCACAATGTTCAAGAAACATGCATAAATCTAGCATCAAACCGGGGGCTCTTTGCTTTACATTTAAAAACATGAACTACTGAACGTGCTATAGTTTCTTAACTTTTTCTTTCACTTTGAAAATCTTTAAGTTTTACGTTCCACGGTTAAGGCTTAAGGAGAGAGTCATGATGAGAAATGGTAAAATGAAAAGAGTGGGATAACTCCGAGGAAACCCACGGATACGATGTTTGTCCACTACAAAGCTCACTTGGCGCGAGCTGGGATCGAATCAACGACCCTATGCACTAGAGATGAATCACTGATCCCCACGGCCCTTCTTACACTTTGAGTTCCCCCTGGACTTAAGGGCTGAACGGAAGTGGGGGAGGGGCCAATCCTAGGTATCTGGGTAACCGCTCTGATCCTGCGGTGTGGTGATTTAACACGTACCATTGGGTCCGGGATGGGATACGGGAGTATCTCGACGTGTGCGTGGTACCTCTACACGACAAGGCGGTTGCCAATTGAACGATATTGGTAGGCAGGGCCGAGATTGAGAAAGCCCCCTCTGTCATTGCCTGGTGCTCCTCATTTGGGTTGGACTCTGCCGGGCTGTGGTCATACCATGGGATTCTGTAGCTCATGGGAGCCAATCCAGGAATCTGGGTAACGGTGAGCATGGGCAGGAGGTGAGCTTGCCTTACAACGCCCGGGCGTCATGCCTGCAGAGCATGGTAGGACTGGCTCGCTGGCAGTCTGCCTCCACAAGTAGACACTCAGGACTTCAGTCTGGCGTATCCCTTTCCCTCGGAGATGGGGGTTACATCGCTTAGGCGAGTCAGGATTAGGGGTCAAATCCAAACGGTGCATTTCGTGCACGAGAACTTTTATCCAATATCGAACAACTACGGCTGGGATGAAAAAATCGGCGCCCGTCCATCAAAGAGACCAAACGGTCGTGGGCATGCTCTCCATGCATACCATTAAGCGTGGAAATAGTAGACCACTAGCATCAACGTGGATTTATTGTGTCAAGAAACCAGAAATGTCGAAGGAACTTAAGAACATCCAGTCTTCACTGGAAGTCGAATCCACGATGAGGTTCACATTACAGTCATTAACCTAACGTTTAAGAATGGCTGACTGCTGTACACCAGCTGCCACTAAGGACCCTTCCCTCTAGAGTGATTGTGTTTAAAAAAATAAATGGAATAGAAATCTTACAATTTTATGCCCCACAGTAAATACCCAGTAGGCTAAAGAAATACGGGCGAATAGGGAATAGTTATCAAAGAATTAGCGGAATGAGAATGTGGGAGCAAATGAGAGAACTAATGGACACAATGTTCCCTAGAAGTGGTTCCTTCATTTTTTTTAAAGTGTCGTCAAGAAATCACTGAAAACATCGTTGTGCACTGCGCGACTTGCCACTACAATCTCGATCCATAAAAATTGTTCGTATTTCCGAAGTAGATTGTTATGAGGCTCCCACTTTAATGTTCTAATTTACGTCCCTGCTGCTCTTGATTGAATAAAACACAGTCGTTATCACACACCACACTTCATCACCTTATATTTCCTTATCAGCTATGGAGTGTCATAGTGCTGAGTTACAGCCCTCTGACGTGACCTCAGAGAACAAACATTCATTTTCGTGTTCAAAATTATCGTATATTACAAATATATATATATATATATATATATATATATATATATATATATATATATATATATATATATATATATATATAACTAAACTAACTCTATGGCCTATGGAACCCGGAGGTTCAGTGCCGCGTTCACAAAAGCTCTCCACTGACTTCTATCCTTAGCTAATTGGATCCAGTTTCTCGATATATATAGTACAGTGTGTCCGTAAAGTTGCGCAACTCAAAGTTTGATTGCGTATATCTTTTAAATCAAGAACGATAAACACGTAAGACTTGAAACAAATGTAAGCGTGTTCTATGTAGATATTTTCGAGATCGCGATCGAAGTTTGAATTTGTAACGTTTTTGTATAGTAACGAAAAAAATACCAAAAGTGTAAAATAAAAAATTTTCAAAATGAAGAAAATCAATATTCAGGTCCGAAAACTAATTTCCTCAGGATAAATCTCAGTGTATATGTGCAGTATACATTATAACGAGATAATTTGTATAAATTGATAATTACTTGTATTTTTAGGCAGAAAGTGCTCATACACAAGCACTATACCTGATATAGTGTTAATTTAAAAATAACAAAAGAAGAATGTTTTTAATATATGTAAGAAATATACATTATTGTACAATTCGTTGCTATGTAGTTGTTGATAGTTATCTAACAAACATGTACGATTGAAAAGCAGTTTATATGCATATTCGTTCATAAAGAATCAACGAATAAAACTGTTTAATAGGTATCACTGTTCTGTTATTTCAGTATAAAAGGTGAGAATACAAGTAAATGTACTCACAGAAGATATTTTGAGGTGTGAATAATTACTACCACTCGAAATCTACTTATATTATTAGCCGAACCAGGTTAACGATTACCTTTGGTAAGAACGTTATGAAAATTTTGGTTTACCTCACCCGGGAACTTGTAAATTCAATTCCCGAAGTTAAGTAAGGGTGAATTTACTTCTGCAAAAAAAATTAATGACTACGAACTTGACAAGACTGAGGAGTGGTAGAATAATCTCAAGAAAAATGAACGGGGAAACAATGGAAAAAGAAATCAGTGATAGTGATAATGGTGAACAAAGTACAGCACCAGGAACGACACTAGAAGATCGAATATTACTACTCTTAAAACGGCAAGAACAAAGCCGAAAAGAAGATATGGAAGCCGTAAAGCAGACGATGGAGCAGAAGTCAGATGAGACGAAACAATTTATTCTTCAGGCGATGAATGACATCACCTCGCAGCTTGACGAAAAGTTAAAAAAAATATCTGAGGATTGTCAAGATAGTCACAGCCATCTAATCCAAGAAGTCAGTGGTGTGAAAAGGGATTTAGAAGCAATAGAATCTTCTGTACATCAACAAAAAATCCAGATCACGGATAACTCCAATCAGATACGTGCAAACACGCAGTTAATAGCTATCTTACAAGAGGAAATTAGGACACTACAGATCAAGGACAACACGTACCCCAATAACACGATTAATGATCGTGTGGAATTCCCTTGTTCGCCAGAGATGACCTCGCCTTCACCCGTATCTGATGAGGACATTATTTTGGAAGAAAATCATCCGAGGAGTTCAGATGGGCGGAAAAGAGACGGTGTAACTACACATCACGCCATAGGTAGTAATTGTCACTCAAGAAGAACACGGAATGATAAAAGGAAGGTAAAGTTAAGCGTAAAAATGAGTGAAATACGTGCAATGAGTAAGTTCAGTGGTAAGTGTAATGAGAATGCTACTTCTTTCCTAGAAAAATTCCAGGATGAGTGTAATATAATGTGTATAGATAGATCACAATATATGAAATTAATCCCTCATTTATTACTCCCACCATGTTCTTTATGGTTTAAAGCAGTACGAGATCACGTTAGTACGTATGAGGAGTTTAAAGCAGCGTTAATCGCAAATTATGAAAATGACTTTTTGCTTGCAAATAGAGATGCCACGATTAGAAACCAACATTTCAATCCTCGTTTGCACAAATCCGTTGTCGAGTTTGTTGTAAATACATACAATGAATTAAAAGTCGTAAATCCATTGCAATCAGAATCTAGAATCATAGCATCAATTCGAAATTTGTTACCGTTCAAGTTACAACAGATCCTGTTTTCTACACAGTGTATGAGTTTCAACCACTTACTAATGCTTGTTCAATGTTATGAAACTCAATACCATGCTCTGAATCAACAAGCAGGAGTAGGTAAAAGTAAAAATAATTCAGATCATTTTGTACCTGTTCGGAATCTAAATATCCGTAGTGTGAACGATAGGGAGCACAACATAAACCGAGTAAATTCAAGCAACCAGAACGAACAAAATAGGCAAAGCTATGTAGGGAATCCGCCTAACCTAATTAGTCGTGGCAATCCTTATGTAAGACCATATACTCAAAATAGGTTTAAAAATAGACGAAATACATGGCGAAATTCCAGGAATACAGCAAACTACGTGGATAGACGTAATTGGAGATCAAGAGATGGCGCTTCGCATCAAAATACAGATATTGATGCAACTCCTGTACAGAACAGTAATACGGAGCATAATCGTGATTGTGCTATACAATGTACTTTATTAGAACCATACACGAGCAGGAATTTAAACTAATTACAATTGATGGAGCAAGGGTTAGACACATATCAGCTATAGATTTTCATGAACATTTATTTTATTTTTATTCAACTTAATTTTCTTTAATTCTCATTAACCAATGACAATTTTCAAATGATTTTAATTCTCTCTTGTTAATGTGAAGAATTATAATTTGATTTATAATTGATTAAACACAAAGGTTATTTACATTATATTGATCTGTGTTGAAACTTTGTTGTCAAAGATGAATATTAATGGAATGAAAGATTTTATTATAAATGTATCTATATATATGAAATTTAATAAAAATACATACGAGGGGCAATCAAAATGTAGAGAACATAAGTAATGTAATACCATTATTGTAAACGGACCAGTGGTTCTTAAATATAAAAGTCAAGCTACCTTGTAACTTTTATATTCAGTCCCATCGTCGGGCGACATTTTATATAACGAGATAATTTGTATAAATTGATAATTACTTGTATTTTTAGGCAGAAAGTGCTCATACACAAGCACTATACCTGATATAGTGTTAATTTAAAAATAACAAAAGAAGAATGTTTTTAATATATGTAAGAAATATACATTATTGTACAATTCGTTGCTATGTAGTTGTTGATAGTTATCTAACAAACATGTACGATTGAAAAGCAGTTTATATGCATATTCGTTCATAAAGAATCAACGAATAAAACTGTTTAATAGGTATCACCGTTCTGTTATTTCAGTATAAAAGGTGAGAATACAAGTAAATGTACTCACAGAAGATATTTTGAGGTGTGAATAATTACTACCACTCGAAATCTACTTATATTATTAGCCGAACCAGGTTAACGATTACCTTTGGTAAGAACGTTATAACATCAACATTTATCTATTAGTGCAAAAATGTGATAAAGTTGATGCAGTGTTGCCATGTAAAAAGGCTATTTAATGCAAGTCAGTAAAAATGGATGTTTTTTTTTTTTTACAGAAACGCAGCCCCTGCAAACACTGTTGTCGTAAAATTACCGTAACAGGTGTGTTTTAGATTAATTAAATATATCCAATGAGAATTTGCACATAATTGATAATCTGAGTGTTTATGCAAAAATTAAAATAACACAATTACTCTGATACAGATGGTAACCCTTGAATCATCGTAGAAAGGGAAAGCCGGTTTACAGCAAATGTTAGGAGAATTTTTAATGACCACATCATCTACAAAAATTTGTAGCCCTCCCGTTTTCCGAACTTAACATCACCTGAATTTATCTTATGGGCTTACCTAAAAAAGCGTGATGTACAAGATTAACCCCAGGACCACTGAGGAACCAGATACGAACGTTGTAACAGAAACTCAATCAATCACCAGAAACACTCTTAAAAATGTGTCAAGAAACATGGTGAAAGCGTGTAAATTTGTGTCTACAAGAACGTGGCAGCCACTTCGATCATTTGCTGTAAAGCGCCCTTCTCTTTTCACAAGGATTCCAGGGTTGCCAGCTGTAGGCGAGTAATTGTTTTATCGCAAATTTTTGCATAAAAACTCAAGTTATCAATTATGCGCAAATTCTCATTGCTTATCATTATCTAACCTAAAACACGCCTGTTGCAGTAATTTTATGACAACAGTGTTAGCAGGGGCCTTGTTTCTATCAAAAAAACACCAATTTTACGGACTTTCATTAAACAGCCTTTTTACATAGTACCACTGCATCAACGTTGCCACATTTTCGCACCAATGGATAAATGCTGATGAATACTTCACACACACACACAAGGATTCATCCGCAGAAAATCTGTTTTCTGCAGCTGCACATTAATTTTCTTCATTTTGTACATTTTTTTATTTTACACTTTCGATACTTTCTTTCGTTACTACACAAAAAGGTTACAAATTCCAACATCGAACATCATCTCGAAAGTATCTACATAGAACATGCTTACATTTATTTCAAGTCTCGAGTTTTTGTTGTTCTTGGTTCAAAAGATATACGCAATCAAAGTTTGAGTTGCGAAACTTTACGGACACACTGTATATTCGTTATGCATATGATAATTGTAGAACTAGGGTTTCCAACCTCAGAGAACAAACTTATTGATTTTCGTCTTTAAAATTATCGTATATTACAAAAAATAGTATATTCGTTATGCATATTATAATTGTACAAACAAGTATAATACTGCTAATAATAGCAGTAATATACGAATAAATTGATCTAGTAATCTTCAGTTTCGAAACGTAAACGTAATTGAATTTAAAGAATGAGTAGGCCTACAAGGTTACCATTTGCCAATTCTCAAATTTGTTATTGATTTCTTTTAGCGGAAATGACTGTTAAAATCCCCAGTGTGTGTGTGAGCTTAATAATTATTTAATGCTATAATTTATTTCCACATTCAGAAACTGCATAAAAGTGGGCGTTATAAAAAATTATCGTACATTCACCTATTAGCATGATCGTATGTAGCATTAAGTCTTAAATTACTGTAAATCACGATAAAGTATCGTATGGTTGGCAAGCCTGGTGAGAAAAGTGATGACAAGTAGTAGTAGAAAATGGATCGATCTGGGCCAGTATTGGCCAACCTAGGACAACTCACAAGCCCCTGGGAAATTGACCACCGTACACCGTGAGCCCACGGTCTTTTACGACCTCCATTTTAGGGGTGGATTTATTCCCTTTTATGACCAATTTTTAGGGGGTGTATTCGTTCTCTTTTACGAGCACATTTTAGGGGGTGAACTCGTTCCCTTTTATGAGCATATTTTCCAACCCCTATTTTAACATAGCAGAAATTACACTGAGACTACGTAACACACAACAGAACAGATAACACATAAGAGTACGTAACATAACAAGGGTGTATTCATTCTCTTTTATGAGCATATTTTTCAACCCCTTTTTTAACATAGGAGATAACACATAAGATTACGAACACACAGCAGAACAGATAACACATAACACTACGTAACACACAGCAGAGCAGATTACACATAAGACTCGTTCCCTTTTATGAACACTTTTTCAGGGGTGAACTCGTTCTCTTTTATGAGCACATTTTAAGGGTGAACTCGTTTCCTTTTATGAGCACTTTTCCAACCCCTATTTTAATTACGAACACATAGAAGATCAGATAACAGATAAGAATATGAAACACACAGCAGAACAGATAACACATAAGAGTACCTAACATAGCAAGGGTGTATACATTCCCTTTTATAAGCATATTTTTCAACCCTTATTTTAACATAGCAGAAATGACATAAGACTACGAACACATAGAAGAGCTAATACAAGAGTATGGCTTATTTTCCAACCCCTATTTTAACATAGCAGAAATTACGAACACATAGAAGAGCAGATAACACATAAGAGTACGTAACATAACAAGGGTGAACTCGTTCTCTTTTATGAGCATATTTTAAGGGTGAACTCGTTTCCTTTTATGAGCATATTTTCCAACCCCTATTTTAACATAGCAGAAATTACACTGAGACTATGAACACACAGCAGAACAGATAATACATAGCACAGCTAATAAAAGATCATGGCTTATTTTCCAACCCCTATTTTAACATAGCAGAAATTACACTGAGACTATGAACACACAGCAGAACAGATAATACATAGCACAGCTAATAAAAGATCATGGCTTATTTTCCAACCCCTATTTTAACATAGCAGAAATTACACTGAGACTATGAAGACATAGCAGAGCAGATAATAAACACAACCACCTCCATTTTAGGGGTGTATTCATTCCCTTTTATGATTACTTTTCCAACCCCTATTTTACCATAGCAGAAATTACATAAGATTTTTTTTCAACCCCTATTTTAAGACAATGAATACCTATGTAACATAGCGATTCGATACGCTCTTTGAACCGATTTGGATGAAACTCGGCATATGAGGGTTTTCGGACATGCTGATCACGAATATTATATTTATTTCTACCGATGTCTTATAGTTTATGTGGGATACGCCCTTTCTATGACAATTTTAACCGATTTGGATGAAACTCGGTATATAGGGGTTTTCGGACATGCTGATTACAAATATCATACTTATTTTACCTGGGTTCTATAGTTTATGTGCGATACGCCCTTTGTATGACACTTAAAACCCAATAACTCGAAAAAGAAGCAACGTATTGAGGTGCTGTTTCCACATTTAGCAATTGGTCATCAACTACTACAAGTTCCAAAATAATGACTCTCTAGGTCAAAGGTCAAATATTTAAACGCAAATAACTCTTAAACAGAGCAACGTATTGAGGTGCTGTTTCCAAATCTAGTAATACGTCATCAGGTACCACGTGTCCCAAAATAATGACCATCGAGATCAAAGGTCAAAATACTTAAAACCTAATAACTAGAAAATTGATACACATATTGAGGTGCGGTTTCCACATTTAGTAATTGGTCATCAGGTACCACGTGTCCCAAAATAATTACCATCGAGGTCAAAGGTCAAAATACTTAAAAGCTAATAACTCGAAAATGGATCCACATACTCAGGTGCTGTTTTCAAATCTAGTAATACGTCATCAACTATTACATATTCCAGAAATAATGACCACCGAGGTCAAAGGTCAAAATACTTAAAAGCTAATAACTCGAAAACGGAGCCAAATATTGAGGTGCTGTTTCCAAATCTGGTAATAGGTCATCAACTAGTACAAGTTCCAAAAATAATGGTCATCGAGGTCAAAGGTCAAAAACTCGAAAATGGATCTACATATTGAGGTGCTGTTTCCAAATCTGGTAATTGGTCATCAACTATTACAAGTTCCAAAAATAATGACCATCGAGGTCAAAGGTCAAAATACTTAAAACCTAATAACTCAAAAATGGATCCACATATTGAGGTGCTGTTTCGAAATCTAGTAATACGTCATCAACTATTACATGTTCTAAAAGTACTGACTATCGAGGTCAATGGTCAAATATTTAAGCCTTAATAACTTTGAACAAAGCCTGTGTGATCTATTCAATTTTGTACAAAGCAGAAAAAAAGTGAAGAAGGAATAAATTTGAGTAGCTTATTTACCTTTGTATTAATGAAAAAAGAAATCCAATTTTAACTAGCGCAGAATTTCTGTACCTTTTTTAGGCTATTCAAATGGATTAACAAGAAAGAAAGCAAAGATATGCCATATTAACTAGCTGAGAATTATATGTCATCTTGTATTATTTAAGCAAAACGAAGGGCTGAATTTGAGAAAGCGAACATGGACCATTTTACTCAAATTTGGATGGAGTATTCATCTTTGTATGAACCAGAAAGAAATGAAGAATGTCCGTTTTAACTAGTTCAATATTTCTGTACAATTTTGTACTACTGAAATAAACGAAATTTTATTTTTGTATCAATCACAAGAAAATCAAAGAAGGGTCATTTTATACCTTTTTTGTGCTATTCAAATAATAGAGGGAACAAATTTCAGTGGTCTATTTTATTTTTTGTACCAATCAGAAGAAAAGCAAAGATATGCCATTTTAACTATTTAAACAAACGAAAGGATAAATTTGAGTGACCTATTCAATTTTGTACCAACGAGAAATACCATTTTGTACTACTCCAATAAACGAAGGAATACTAGTAAAAAAGAAGCGAAGATTAGTTGAATTATTTTCTTTTGTACCAACTGGAAAAGAGAAGAAGAGCTACTTTAACTAGCTCAGAATTTATATACATTTTCTACTAATCAAATATACGAAAGAATAAATTTAAGTGACCTATTCAATTTTGTACCAATGAGAATAGTCATTTAACTGGCTCAGAATTTTACTACTCAAATAAACAATGGAGTATTTAGTTTTGTACCACCGAGAAAAACAAAGAAATTGCACCATTTTGGAGTATTCAAATAAACAAAGGACTTATAATTTGTGTCAACACAAAATCAATTAAACAAAGTAATGCATTTGAGTGAGCTATTTAATTTGAAAAACCGAAGCAGGATCATCTTATACCATTTTGTATTATTTCAACAAACAAAGGAATACATTTATATTAACCAGAAAAAGCAAAAAAAGGACCATTTTATCTAGCTGCGAATTTTATATTATTTTAAACTAGTCTAATAAACGAAGATATAAATATGAGTGAGCTATTTAGCTTTGTACGAACCAGAAAAAAGTGAAGAAGGTTAATTTTATACCTTTTGGTGCTATTCAAATAATCGAGGGAATAAATTTGGGTGGTCTATTTTATTTTTGTACTCATTTGAAAAAAAAGCGAAGAAGGACCATTTTATACATTTTTTACCATTCCTATTTCCTTTTGTTCCAACGAGAACAATTTATAACAGGCTTAGATTTTTATGCCTTTTTTGTAATATTTCTACCAAACAGAAAGAAAGCTACCCAAATAAACAAAGGAATAAATTTGTAATAACCACAAAAAGCGAAGAAATGACATTTTTAACTAGCTCAGAATTTCTAGACCATGTTGTACTATTTAAACAAACAAAGGGATAAATTTGAGTGGTTATTCAATGTTGTAGCAAGAAGAAAAAAGGAAAGAACTAACATTTTGTACTAATCAAATAAATGAAGGAATATTTAGTTTTGTACCAAGCAAAATAAGAAAAAGCAGTGAAGAACAAATAAAATTTGGATGGACTATTTTCTTATGTACCAACAAAAAAGAGAAACCGAAGGAGGAATAAATTTGGGTGACCTATTCAGTTTTGTACTACTAAAATAAACGAAGGAATAAAATTGAATGTTCTACAGAAGAAAACGGAGAATAGCCATTTTATTTAATTTTGTAGTACTCAAATATACAAAGGTATAAATCTGTGTATCCCATTCAGTTTTGTACTAAGCAGAAAATTTGTTGGCTTTGTTTAGAAAGACCATTTTATCTTTTGTATTCAGATTTTCCGGCTACTTTTTGCGCTCTACAAATAGAGATCATTTTATGTGCCTTTTGTAACGAAGGAACAAATTTGAAGGAGGCTCATTTTAACTAATCCTGCTGCGAGTAGATCAATGTGGCATTATTGCGACTTTCATTTTCGAATACATACGGATTAAACAAGAGGATCAACAATTAGAAACCCACTAGTAGGGCGTCGATTCAGTAAAAGCCCGTTATGCTTTCTTCTACGGTCTTCGGCATGCATTTTAGACCAAGAGCAGCAAGATTAATATTCGATACTTGGAAATTGACCCAATAAGCATCTGTTAACTTTATCCATATCCGTAAAATATTCTTTGGTGTGTAAAATTGGATCCACTCATCAGTATAGTAGTTAAAGATAATTGCTTCCCATCTCGTAATACCCTGTAAAGGCTTGTCTGAACAATGAACAAAATCAATTAGATAGTTGTAAATTTTAATGGAAGAATTACCTGTATTCTATCTAAGACAATCTACACCCACGGAATCATCGTTATTACAAATAGTGTTAATAGGCATGTTTTTTCCACCCCAAAATTAAAATAGAAGTTCTGAAATTTTTCTATTGGCACATCCTAGTACTTCTTAGTTATATCTCCCAAATACTGTACATCTCTTGCCCATTTAATTTAGCCTTAAATCTGAGAAATTGGATCGTATAAATGTGTTCGCAGAATGGCGGTGTAATTGGTTCGTCACTAGCAAATTGTTATCTTTACCTAATAACTCTCTTAGAGATCATTATTGCTGGTAGACTACAATACACCTTTAAAACCTACTCTCATTCGAAAAATAAACTGCACTATTACAGACTATTATAAGTACAGTGCAATACCGCTATTAATTGGAAATTCTTACACAATGTATCGTTCTTGTAAAACCTACTACTAATCGGGGAATTATTGTTATCGAAGTCTACTCCAACTAAGCACAAGGAGAAAGTAGTATTTTTTTGCCATAATGTATAGCTTTATTGTGAGAAAAACCATTTGTTAATCTTTTTCACCAAGTTTCCAAATACCGCGAGGTCCAACAGATAGGTATCAGGAGATACCGCAAAAAGGCCAGTTTTACCACATCGTGTAAAGCAACCAAGTAAATCTGCAATCTGGATACTTGGCCTGAACTCGCACCCATGATTCCAAAACTGTAGTAGCTCATCCAAAGTGTCCTGTGTTCTCCCATAGCGAAAGAAGCGATAATATCTATCCATCAAATAATTGTCTACCACATCGTTATAGTGTGCATTGTGCTCAACAAAACATGGCTGTATACCATTATGTAACCGAAATATCTAATTGTAGACCATTACGTTGTACCACAGGGAAATGAAAAAACAGTAACTCACACAACCAAGTATGTGTTAAAGTTTTTAGTCGTTAATACAAAAGTAAAGAAGCCTTGGTACAAAACTAAATATTCTATACCTTCATTTATTTGAATGATTTTTATCCTCGATGGTACTAAATAGTACAAAATACTCAGTTTGTTACAATTTTACAAAACTAAATTACTTCACTTTTCCCAGCTGGTACAAAAGAAAATATTCCATTCTTCACTCCTTTTTTGCCTGGTACAAAACAAAATTCCTTCGTTTATTTGAGTAGTGAATTTCCATACATTTGTTTAAACAGCACTCGATAATATAATAAAATGGCATATCTTGTTCGTACATATGCCACTCAAATTCATTTATTCTTCCCTTTGACCTCTAAAATGATAATAATAATGATTTAAAATTTAATTATCCATTTTTTCACACTCTCTCTTTATATCTACTTAATTAAAAAAAATATCGTTTCTACTACTACAGTATTTACCCATATGGAACTGTCTCAAAATTATCTATTCGTTTTCTTTTACTAGCTGTAACCTCATAAATTCTAAGATATGGATAAAGTTAACAGATGCTTATTGGGTCAATTTCCAAGTATCGAATATTAATCTTGCTGCTCTTGGTCTAAAATGCATGCCGAAGACCGTAGAAGAATGCATAACGGGCTTTTACTGAATCGACGCCCTACTAGTGGGTTTCTAATTGTTGGTCCTCTTGTTAAGTCGCAATAGTGCCACATTGATCTACTCGCAGCAGGATTAATTAAAATGAGCCTCCTTCAAATTTGTTCCTTCGTTACAAAAGGCACATAAAATGATCTCTATTTGTAGAGCGCAAAAAGTAGCCGGAAAATCTGAATACAAAAGATAAAATGGTCTTTCTAAGCAAAGCCAACAAATTTTCTGCTTAGTACAAAACTGAATGGGTTACACAGATTTATACCTTTGTATATTTGAGTACTACAAAATTAAATAAAATGGCTATTCTCCGTTTTCTTCTGTAGAACATTCAATTTTATTCCTTCGTTTATTTTAGTAGTACAAAACTGAATAGGTCACCCAAATTTATTCCTCCTTCGGTTTCTCTTTTTTGTTGGTACATAAGAAAATAGTCCATCCAAATTTTATTTGTTCTTCACTGCTTTTTCTTATTTTGCTTGGTACAAAACTAAATATTCCTTCATTTATTTGATTAGTACAAAATGTTAGTTCTTTCCTTTTTTCTTCTTGCTACAACATTGAATAACCCCTCAAATTTATCCCTTTGTTTGTTTAAATAGTACAACATGGTCTAGAAATTCTGAGCTAGTTAAAAATGTCATTTCTTCGCTTTTTGTGGTTATTACATATTTATTCCTTTGTTTATTTGGGTAGCTTTTTTTCTGTTTGGTAGAAATATTACAAAAAAGGCATAAAAATCTAAGCCTGTTATAAATTGTTCTCGTTGGAACAAAAGGAAATAGGAATGGTAAAAAATGTATAAAATGGTCCTTCTTCGCTTTTTTTTCAAATGAGTACAAAAATAAAATAGACCACCCAAATTTATTCCCTCGATTATTTGAATAGCACCAAAAGGTATAAAATTAACCTTCTTCACTTTTTTCTGGTTCGTACAAAGCTAAATAGCTCACTCATATTTATATCTTCGTTTATTAGACTAGTTTAAAATAATATAAAATTCGCAGCTAGATAAAATGGTCCTTTTTTTGCTTTTTCTGGTTAATATAAATGTATTCCTTTGTTTGTTGAAATAATACAAAATGGTATAAGATGATCCTGCTTCGGTTTTTCAAATTAAATAGCTCACTCAAATGCATTACTTTGTTTAATTGATTTTGTGTTGACACAAATTATAAGTCCTTTGTTTATTTGAATACTCCAAAATGGTGCAATTTCTTTGTTTTTCTCGGTGGTACAAAACTAAATACTCCATTGTTTATTTGAGTAGTAAAATTCTGAGCCAGTTAAATGACTATTCTCATTGGTACAAAATTGAATAGGTCACTTAAATTTATTCTTTCGTATATTTGATTAGTAGAAAATGTATATAAATTCTGAGCTAGTTAAAGTAGCTCTTCTTCTCTTTTCCAGTTGGTACAAAAGAAAATAATTCAACTAATCTTCGCTTCTTTTTTACTAGTATTCCTTCGTTTATTGGAGTAGTACAAAATGGTATTTCTCGTTGGTACAAAATTGAATAGGTCACTCAAATTTATCCTTTCGTTTGTTTAAATAGTTAAAATGGCATATCTTTGCTTTTCTTCTGATTGGTACAAAAAATAAAATAGACCACTGAAATTTGTTCCCTCTATTATTTGAATAGCACAAAAAAGGTATAAAATGACCCTTCTTTGATTTTCTTGTGATTGATACAAAAATAAAATTTCGTTTATTTCAGTAGTACAAAATTGTACAGAAATATTGAACTAGTTAAAACGGACATTCTTCATTTCTTTCTGGTTCATACAAAGATGAATACTCCATCCAAATTTGAGTAAAATGGTCCATGTTCGCTTTCTCAAATTCAGCCCTTCGTTTTGCTTAAATAATACAAGATGACATATAGTTCTCAGCTAGTTAATATGGCATATCTTTGCTTTCTTTCTTGTTAATCCATTTGAGTAGCCTAAAAAAGGTACAGAAATTCTGCGCTAGTTAAAATTGGATTTCTTTCTCATTAATACAAAAGTAAATAAGCTACTCAAATTTATTCCTTCTTCACATTTTTTCTGCTTTGTACAAAATTGAATAGATCACACAGGCTTTGTTTAAAGTTATTAAGGCTTAAATATTTGACCATTGACCTCGATAGTCAGTACTTTTGGAACATGTAATAGTTGATGACGTATTACTAGATTTAGAAACAGCACCTCAATATGTGGATCCATTTTCGAGTTATTAGGTTTTAAGTATTTTGACCTTTGACCTCGGTGGTCATTATTTTTGGAATATATAACAGTTGATGACGTATTACTAGATTTGGAAACAGCACCTGAGTATGTGGATCCATTTTCGAGTTATTAGCTTTTAAGTATTTTGACCTTTGACCTCGATGGTCATTATTTTTGGAATATGTAATAGTTGATGACGTATTACTAGATTTGAAAACAGCACCTGAGTATGTGGATCCATTTTCGAGTTATTAGCTTTTAAGTATTTTGACCTTTGACCTCGATGGTCATTATTTTGGGACACGTGGTACCTGATGACCAATTACTAAATGTGGAAACCCTACCTCAATATGTGTATCAATTTTCTAGTTATTAGGTTTTAAGTATTTTGACCTTTGACCTCGATGGTCATTATTTTGGGACACGTGGTACCTGATGACGTATTACTAGATTTGGAAACAGCACCTCAATACGTTGCTCTGTTTAAGGGTTATTTGCGTTTAAATATTTGACCTTTGACCTAGAGGGTCATTATTTTGGAACTTGTAGTAGTTGATGACCAATTGCTAAATGTGGAAACACCACCTCAATATGTGGATCCATTTTCGAGTTATTAGGTTTTAAGTATTTTGACCTTTGACCTCGATGGTCATTGTTTTTGGAACTTGTAGTAGTTGATGACCAATTGCTAAATGTGGAATCACCACCTCAATATGTGGCTCCGTTTGCGAGTTATTGGGTTTTAAGTATTTTTACCTTTGACCTCGATGACCGCTAATTTTGGGACATGTAGTACCTGATGACCTATTGCTAAATGTGGAAAAAACACCTCAATACGTTGCTTTGTTTTCGAGTTATTGGGTTTTAAGTATCATACAAAGGGCGTATCGCACATAAACTATAGAACCCAGGTAAAATAAGTATGATATTTGTAATCAGCATGTCCGGAAACCCCTATATACCGAGTTTCATCCAAATCGGTTAAAATTGTCATAGAAAGGGCGTATCCCACATAAACTATAAGACCAAGGTAGAAATACATATGATATTCGTAATCAGCATGTCCGAAAACCCCTATATGCCGAGTTTCATCCAAATCGGTTAAAATTGTCATAGAAAGGGCGTATCCCACATAAACTATAAGACATCGGTAGAAATAAATATAATATTCGTGATCAGCATGTCCGAAAACCCTCATATGCCGAGTTTCATCCAAATCGGTTCAAAGAGCGTATCGAATCGCTATGTTACATAGGTATTCATTGTCTTAAAATAGGGGTTGAAAAAAAATCTTATGTAATTTCTGCTATGGTAAAATAGGGGTTGGAAAAGTAATCATAAAAGGGAATGAATACACCCCTAAAATGGAGGTGGTTGTGTTTATTATCTGCTCTGCTATGTGTTCATAGTCTCAGTGTAATTTCTGCTATGTTAAAATAGGGGTTGGAAAATAAGCCATGATCTTTTATTAGCTGTGCTATGTATTATCTGTTCTGCTGTGTGTTCATAGTCTCAGTGTAATTTCTGCTATGTTAAAATAGGGGTTGGAAAATATGCTCATAAAAGGAAACGAGTTCACCCTTAAAATGTGCTCATAAAAGAGAACGAGTTCACCCTTGTTATGTTACGTACTCTTATGTGTTATCTGCTCTTCTATGTGTTCGTAATTTCTGCTATGTTAAAATAGGGGTTGGAAAATAAGCCATACTCTTGTATTAGCTCTTCTATGTGTTCGTAGTCTTATGTCATTTCTGCTATGTTAAAATAAGGGTTGAAAAATATGCTTATAAAAGGGAATGAATACACCCTTGCTATGTTAGGTACTCTTATGTGTTATCTGTTCTGCTGTGTGTTTCATATTCTTATCTGTTATCTGATCTTCTATGTGTTCGTAATTAAAATAGGGGTTGGAAAAGTGCTCATAAAAGGAAACGAGTTCACCCTTAAAATGTGCTCATAAAAGAGAACGAGTTCACCCCTGATAAAGTGTTCATAAAAGGGAACGAGTCTTATGTGTAATCTGCTCTGCTGTGTGTTACGTAGTGTTATGTGTTATCTGTTCTGCTGTGTGTTCGTAATCTTATGTGTTATCTCCTATGTTAAAAAAGGGGTTGAAAAATATGCTCATAAAAGAGAATGAATACACCCTTGTTATGTTACGTACTCTTATGTGTTATCTGTTCTGTTGTGTGTTACGTAGTCTCAGTGTAATTTCTGCTATGTTAAAATAGGGGTTGGAAAATATGCTCATAAAAGGAACGAGTTCACCCCCTAAAATGTGCTCGTAAAAGAGAACGAATACACCCCCTAAAAATTGGTCATAAAAGGGAATAAATTCACCCCTAAAATGGAGGTCGTAAAAGACCGTGGGCTCACGGTGTACGGTGGTCAATTTCCCAGGGGCTTGTGAGTTGTCCTAGTTTGGCCAATACTAGCCCAGATCGATCCATTTTCTACTACTATGACACTATTTTTTTTATCCCACCTATGGATTATGCCCTGGAAACTAAGAGACGAATGATCATTAAGAATGAATAACTGTCACAAAATTTGATGAAATAATATCATGGATGAAGCGGAAGATTATCGGGTAAATTCGTGGATTTAACGTTGTCCAATCACAAACTTAGACGGTCTAAAATCAAGACACGGATCCCTCGCACTAGAAGTGGATGTACAGGGTGGTACAAAAGTGTGGAATCACCCAAATAAAGTCCAAATCGTTCAAAATTGAGAAAAAAAGAAATATGTGATGATAACATACAAGCGAAAAATCTTTGAGACATATGACATTATTGGCCACCATCTTGAAATGGCGAGAACTTTTTTAGATGGGAACCGTATCATGTTATATATCAAATAGGACTGAGAATTTTCCAGAAATCGGGTGGTGAAATGTTTTTGGCTCTACGATCAACCATTGCAAAGTTTTATCCGATTTTCTTTTGTTTCATGTGGCGTAACACGGAATGGTACTATCAAAGGATAAGCGGATAGAAATCTTGTTTGTCTCAGGAGAGCGCAGCAGCAGACAGATCCCAGACGATTTCAATGTTCGTCACTCAAAATGGGAGCCCATTTTCCATAGTGCAGTGTGGAAAGTTATAAGAAAATTTAAGGAAACCGGGTCTGGGGAAAATAAACCAAAATCATTCAGGCCTCACACAGTGACGACGAAGCGACATCCACTACTGTGTTGGCATCATTCGCGAAAAGCCCCACCCGCAGAACTCGTCACCTAGTCCAAAAATGTGGTTTATCTCGACTTTCATCGTATCGTGCACAAGTGGCACACAAGCAAGATACAGCTATTCCAACATTTAACAGAGGATGATTCAAATCGCCGAGTTGAATTATCAGAGTGGGCCGCGGAATAAATCAGACAAAATCTTTCATTTGCGTATGACGTGCTGTTCTCAGAAGAGGCCAATTTTTTGTGTCGGGCGAGGTGAACAAAGTCAACGATATTGGTGTGACAACAATCCACACTGGTACGAGGATCCTCGGGTCGTTGACTCTGACAAAGTGATGGTGTGGCGCGGTGGTGGAGTACTCGTGTATTGGGCCCATTCTTCTGCGAGGGTAATTTAAATGTAATTACCTACCGTAACATGCTTAAGGAGGAAATTCTATCAGCAGTCGCATTAGAGGATGACTCTTTCCCCTTGTTCTGTCAACATCACGAGGTACCATCTCATTTCGGAGTATGTGCTCGTGAGTACATTGATGTGCAACTCCCACAGAGATGGATAGACCGGCGAGGACCTGTGGAATGATCACCGCGTTCCCCGGACTTCACGCCTTTGGTTCTTGTCTGTAGAGCTGTGTCAAATCCGTTGTGTGTGCTACCAAGCGTACGTACATTAACCACATTCAAAGCAAGATTATTAAAGCGTGTGCCAGCATACCTGAAGACATGCTGGGCAGAGTAATGTATGAATGGCAGCAGCGGATACATTTAACGCTTGCTCAGGAGGAAGGGCACATTGAACAATTGCTGTAACAGTGGTCAGTGGGCCACACATTGCCAGCATTATCTCCAGGTAAGCGCAGAAAATCGGTTAAAACTTTGCAATGGTCGGTCGTAGAGTCAAAAACATTTCACCACTAGATTCCTAAAAATATTTGTCATATTTGATGTATAACATGATAGGGTACCCATTTTATCTAAGTTCCCGCGATTTTAATATGGCGGCCGGTGTTGCCATATGTCTCAAAGGTTTTTTCTCCCTCGTCTGTTATTATCACTTTTCCCTTTTTTCCCATTTTGAACGGTTTGGACTTTATTTGGGTGTTTACACAGTTTTGGATCACCTTGTAGTATCAATCAGACTTACAAATGTATGAGTTTTAGTATTGCTGTTCATCAAGTCATATTTATTCATTCATTTCAGTTGCGTTGAACATATATAAAGCAAGTTATAATGATCAACTAGCACATTATAATACTAAATTGGTCGCGTCATTAGAAAGTCCGAACACTAATTAATACAGAGGCTTTAACTTGAGGTGATGCACAACAACTTTTCTATCAAACAAGGCAACCTACTGAAACCAGGAGCTAATGTACATTCCTGTCTGATCCACCATGTATTGGGTATCTGTTCATTCGAAAGCTTTTGAGTACTGAAACATCCACGCTATGTTAAGTGTTCCGTCATTCATGGGAACATTGATGGTTTCTAATCTAAGGGGAAGACTATTATGAGAGATTTCCTCATGTAGCAACACACTATTTACTTTTATATAATCTTTATGGCTCAATCAGCAGAAAGTACAAGTGTATAGTTTCCGCTTGTAATTTTTTAATATTAGTTAAAACAGCTTTTGAGGGTATGGTGCGTCAGTAGTACATCAACTACTTCATTCTTATTCCAGTAACTCTTTTATGATAATTTATATTGAGTAATCATCCGTCTCAATTAGCCATAAGAAAATAATCGGTTGGTGTGAAATTAAAAACTTCACTTAATTTTGAAGCCCTTTCCTGTGATATAGTTGGTAGCGCCTTTGGTGCATGGGGTCCCTGGTTCGATTCCTAGTGTGGAAAGACTTACGGTGCTTTGGATTTTTTGAAGATCCATGTCTCATATAGACTTAGTGGTGAGAGGAATGCTAAACTGTAATTCATCCTGCCATTTAATTTAAATAACTTATCCTGTATCAGCATAATGAACACAATATTTGATTTAATAATAATACTGTAAAATTACTTTGTTAAGATAGAAGTTAGAGAAAATTACACACGGGATTTCGTTTTGTCTTATAACCTTTTATTAGAAAAGATTTTGTATAAAAGAATATAATTCAGAATCACTAAGATCAATACAAAAAGTAGTAAGTAGTTAGGGTAAACAGGTGTCCCAATGCCCAAGCAGCCAAGTGTTGGATCCCCAGAAAGATCCAGGCAAGTTGAGTGGAATTGGGTTAGGATTCTCAGTGCTTCAGGCAAGCAAAGAGAGATTCAAGTCCCGCAAAGCTCTAGGCAAGCTGAGTGGGAAAGAAAACAACAAAGCTTCACATAAGCAAGGTAGTTGCGGTTAGGAATTTTTTTTAAAGTTCCACGCAAGCTAGAAGAGCGTTTAAGTTTCTACAATGCTTTAGGCAAGCAGAGTGGGCAGAAGGCCTCAAGGCTCCAGGCAAGTTAGGAGGCTTGAGTTAGGTTAAGAATCTCTCAGAGCTCTAGGAAAGCTAAGAGAGGGGAGTTGATCAGCCGAAACTTATGTTGATCGAGGCAATGCATGGAGTTTTACATCTTTTTATCCTGAACAGCGGTGTCATTAGTGTTTTCTTTTATCACGACCAAATGATGAGGATGTTTTTTGTTGTTTGCTTTATGTAGTTACTTGTAATAAAAGAGCATATGGTTTTGTTTATAAATAAGAAGCATATGTTGCATAAATAAGAAGAACAAGTTGATGTTTACAAATATAAACCAGGTGCAGGATACTACAATACTAATGCTGAGCAAGTAAACCTCTTTTTTGTCTCAAGTGTTTCAAACATTTAGAGCAATCTCTACTAAGAAACTAGTGATCATGCCACCAGTATAAAGTATACACTCTTGTACACATTTCTAATTGCGTTTTTATACTCATTTGAGAATGCTGAATTCGATTAAACTATTTTTAAAGCATATTATTCCAAGAGGTTACGAGAAAAAAAAACTTAAAGTTTGGATAGACTCGCAAATATTCCAAATTTGAGGTAACTTTTCTCTCGACTTCCTGCAGGAATATATGATATTTAAAATTACTTTAATTGAATTCTTCTTCTCCTTCTTTCTCTTCTCAACCATAGGTTGATGGGCAACATGGAAATTTTAAAACTTTTCTCTCCCTTGGAAGAGCTATTTTATACTTTGTTAAGGTTTCCTCTTCGTATCTACATTTAGATATTCTATCCTTGGTCTTTCTCTTCTTGGCTTTCCTTCTGCCTTTCCCTCTATCATTACGGTGATCCAATCGGTGTGCCGAATAAGATGGCCAAGCATGCTGTTTCTTCTTTTTCCTATTATCTTCATGCTATGCCGATTTTTATTAGCTTCCTTTAGTATGTCTTCATTTTTTTCTTTTGGTCCATGATATGCGCAGTACACTGCGTCAACACCACATTTTAAATGCTTCAAGTTTGGATACTTCAGCTTTCTTCAATGTCCACGTCTCTAATCCGTAAAGCACCACACTTCTCATAAGAGATTTAATAAATCGTTTTCGAACTCCAACGACACACTTTTCGATGTTAGCAGTCCTCTTTTCCTATTGAATGCTTGTTTAGCCTGCGTCTTTTTCACTTCTTCCGTCCGAGGATATTGGACTTCCTAAATAGGGAAATGTCTTAACGTCTTCGATCTTCTCTCCACCTAGCCAAAAGTTTGCTCCTTCCTGTCCTGCTCTTGTGCACTTTATCACTTTGGTTTTCTTCTTATTTACCTTCATTCTGTATATTTTTTCCAGTTGGTCGTTCAGGTTTGAAAGTGCTTCCTGCAAACCACTTTCATTCTTCGCTATCAGTGCTATGTCATCAGCAAACCTTATTGTGCTGAAAACCTGGACATTTACTTTTACGTCTTTCTCGTTTTCATCACAGAATTCTTTCATGGACTCTTCTACATAGACGTTGAACAGGAGAGATAAAATTCCATCTCTTTGCCTCACAACTTTACTTATTCTTGCTTCATTCTGTTCTCTCCCTATAACAGCTGTCTTGTTCTTGTAAAGTTGGTATATTTGCAACTCTCCTGTCTCTGTAATGCACTTTTAGATTCTTCAACGCTCCGGACATGATATTTCAATCTACGTTATCAAACGCTTTTTCTATATCTACAAATGCTATCTCAATTGGTTCGTTTATTCTGATGTACTGTTCCTTGATCAACTGTAGATTCAGTGTTGCTTTCCTTGTTTTCATCTTTCTCTTGAATCCAAACTGGTCCTCCGATAGCCTTTCTTCGATTTTCCCTTCTATTCGTTGTGCGATAGTTTTGCACAGTACTTTTGTTGCATGGGAAAGGAAACTAAACGATCTATATTCTTCACATTTCTGTATACCTTTTCTTTTCGGGATAGGGACCAATATGCTTTTCTTGAAGTCTCTTGGTATTTTTCCCGTGATGTACATTTCATTAATAAGACTAAATGGTTTCTTCCTTGTTGCTATTCCGAGATTCTTAATCACTTCTGTTTATATTTGATCTATTCCTGGGGTTTTACCATGTTGCATTTTCTCCAAAGCACTGTCAAATTCGCATTCTAAAATTGATGGTCCTAACTCATTTTCATCGACGTTGCATTTTCTTTCTTCTCTACCTCTTTTTCGTTCACTCTGTCTTCTTTGTAGAGTTCTTCAATGAATTCCTTCCATCTTCTTGTTATCTGTTCTTCTTCTATCAGTCACCTCTGGTACCTGGGGTCCCGGGTTCGATCCCAGCCCCCGCGAAGTGAACTTTGTGGTGGACAAACACCGTGCTCGTGGGTTTTCTCGGGGTTCTCCCGTTTCCTCCCACTTTCTTCATTCCACCATTTCACTCATCTCTCATAATCACCGTCTCCTTTAGCCTAATCGGCATAAGCGTGGGACGTAAAACTCAAAGATTTCATTTTTTTCTTCTATTAGCGTTGTCCCGTTCTTGTCTATGACAATGTCTGTGAATTTTTTTTCACCGAACTGTTTTCTAACCTTTCTATATGCCGTTTCTGTATTGCATTTGACTATATTTTTCCTCAATTTCCTTTCACCAGTTGTTTATCCAGTTTCCTTTGACCTTCTTTACTTTCTGTTAGTGTGATTTCTGCATCTTCTCTATTCCTCTTCTTTGTTTGTTATCTTGAACTGTCTTCTTTTCTTTCCAAAATTTCTGCTGTTATCCAGGATTTATATTGGGTTCTCCTCCTATGTGCTTATCGGCTCCTTCTATAATCTCCGCTTTCATGGCTTTCAATTTCGAGTCGATGTCATCACCTGCTAAAGCTAGCATAGACGTCTCTTTGTCTGTCGCACTTGAAAATTCTCTTTTTGTGTTTTCATCTCTTCTTAGCTTGGTTGTGTTTGTTTGGTACTACCACTCTTTTCTTCTTTACCCTAAGTTCGCTCTTCATCAAAACTAAATTATGGTCGAGTCAACGTATGCAAGTGGGCAACTCTTACTGTTCTTTACTTGATTTCTAAATACTTCTTTGACTAGTATATAGTCAATTTAGTATCTTCCTTTTCCTACTGGTCTTGACAATGTGTATCTTCTTAGTGGTTGTTTGAAGAGAAAATGAAATGAAATGAAATCTTTGAGTTTTACGTCCCTCGGTTATGCCGGTTAGGCTAAAGGAGACGGTGATGATGAGTGATGAATGAAATGGTGGAATGAAGAAAGTGGGAGGAAACGGGAGAACCCCGAGAAAACCCACGCACACGGTGTTTGTCCACCAGAAAGTTCACTTGGCGGGGGCTGGGATCGAACCCGGGACCCCAAGCACCAGAGGTGAACGCTCTACCACTGAGCCACAGCGGCCCTTGTTTGAAGAGAGTATTTGTTACAGTCATATTATGGCTTTTGCAAATACTTCTATTTGCTCATAGATTTCGTCTACTTCCTCATCTGTGTAACTTAATGTAGTCATTCTGAAGTCCTTGCTCCACATATCTCCTCCTTTAGGCCACCCACCTCGCTGATTTCCAGGATATCTATCTTCATGCGTTCCATTTCTTTCTTCAGGTTTTCCAATTTTCCTCACTGTAACAGCGATCGCACATTTCTGATTCCTATCCTCAGGGGTTTCGTTTGATGACGACTTTAGGAGGCCCTGCTTTTTTTTTCTCCACTGCCGTGGACTACCCTCTGTGAAACAGTAGTGCCATGTTCCCTAATATTACACTCTTCTTATTTTTTTTCATGTTGCTTTCTAGGGACTGAGCAAGGTTCCGGTGTTCCAACTCCTTCTACCTCGCAGAGAAACAGCCACAGATGACATCCTGTTCCTGCTGTTTTTGTCCACATCTAAGCCTTCCCCATGTCAATCATCTTCAGCCTCAATGTGGTAATGGAAGAGCTGCTGCCCACTACCGTAATATCTCTCTTCGTCTGGCTTCTATCTCTAAAGAGCTGTCCGGCATGGGAAATCCTCTGATAGTGTAGCTATCTCCAGCAGAGCTCTTGGGATCTTTGCAGCACGCAAGCTCCCACACCACGGCAAGGTGACGATATTATAGAGGGGGTAAATGGATTCAGAATACTCAAATTTCTAAGAAACGCACAATTAAAACTCTATTGACGCGTTAGCAATTTTTACTAGAGGCTTAAGCGGTATCTCAAATATCCCAACTATTAAGTCATTTTTCTCGTGATGACATGGATGGATATGTTTTGAAATATAAACTTTCGTTGGATTCACTATCCTCAAATTAATATTTGGAAATGACAGTTAGAAATGGTGATAGTTGATGTTTAATATTGTCCACAGCTAAACTACAAAGGACATTGAAGTAGATATCAGGACCTGACAACGGTCGGTAATGGTGTCCGTGTTCAAAATCGGTGATGAATCAGCCCCATCAATTTATAGGCAGTTGCTTCTGGTTTATGAGGATCAGGCATTGGACCGCACCAGTGTCCAACGTTGGTTCCACTAGTTTAAAGACAGTGATTTCGCTCTTTCGGACTCAACATTGTAGCCTCATTTTCTTGAGATCAGTGCCGTGTTATTTGCATAAATTTCTTGGAATATAGCTTCATAATGAACAAGGAGCGGTATTGTTTGTCACTGGATAAGGGACGTCGTGCTTTCCAGACCAAGAGACGCTAGCTACAAGGTAAGGACACCAAAATCCATCACGAGAATGCCAAGCATCACGCAGCCACGATGATACAGCAGAAAATCATGAATATGTTATGTTATGTTATTTATTTATTTATTTATTTGCCATCAACACAACAGGCATAAGCCCAATTATAGTGTTGGTGTATTACATAATACATTTACAATAGTTTTCTTAAACATAGAGTTCATATTGCAGATGTCAATTTCTTTGTGCTTGATACATTTTTTGTTATAAGTAGAACACATTCTCCAAATTGGTGATTTCAATAATACGTTGGTCCTTGCTTTTTTGCAATAAAACTGACCAGAGTTATTAGCACGAGTTTTAAGTGTTGGGACATGAAAATTTAATGTTGATATGAGATCTGTACAATTAAATTCGTTTTGTACTATTTTATGGAGAAAAATCAAATCTGTCACATTTCGCCTTTGTTCAAGTGTAGGGATACAGAAGTTGTCTATTAATGTTAGATAATTTTCATAATATGGATAGATTCCAGTTGTCTTGTACGTTAAGTATTTGATAAATTTAGATTGGACCTTTTCCAGTTGGTGTCTGTATTGCTGTTGTGATGGGTTTCAAATCACAGCAGCATATTCCAGTTTTGATCGCACATAGGCATAATACATTTTTGTTAGTGTAGTACTATTGTTAAATTCCTTTCCAATTCTAATTATGAACCCTAATATCTTGAAAGATTCGTTAACTATGTTCTCTATATGGTTATTAAATGTTAGTTTCGTATCAAATATAACTCCAAGATCTCTGACTGAATTTAATCTATTTAGTAAGATCTGATTCGTTGAGTAATCAAACTCTATTTGACTTTTGTTTCTGGTAAACGATAAAATGTTACATTTGTTTATGTTTACATTAAGTTTGTTAGGAGAACACCAATTAACAATATTTTCCATGTCACGTTGTAAATCGAGACAGTCATGGATGGTCTTTATCCTACCATATATTTTGAGGTCATCAGCAAAAAGCAATTTGTTACTTAATAATATATGATCAGGGAGATCGTTAATGAATAAAAGGAACAATAACGGACCTAGATTAGAGCCCTGGGGAATTCCAGAATATGCAATATAATCAGATGATTTATATTCCTTGTAGATAACAGTTTGTTTTCGATGATTTAAATATGATGAATAGGTCGCCCTCACCCGCTCTGTAGTTTGGATTTGGTTCCTTTGATTTCTACCTGTTGGGTTGTTTAAAGGCCCGTTTGCGAAGTAAAACATTCGGCAGTGACAAGGCCCTTATTTCTTTTGTGAAACAATGGTGTAAAACTCAGCCACCTGAATGTTTACTAAAGTGCACTCAAGACACTGAAAGATCATTGAACGGGATTATGCACAGCAGACGGGGGCTACGCCAATTGACATGATCTTGTAGCCAAAGGATGAAAGTGTGTACATCTAAAATTGAATCATCATGTTGCAACCAATAACAATATTATATCCATTTGTTCAAAAGTTACTCAACAAGCCAGTATATATATAATAAAAATAAATTGTGAAGAAAAGTTACTGAAAGAAAAAATATATTTTCGGTGTTATATCTTAACTATATATAAAACTACATGAACTGACATAAATTAAAAGGGTAGGCCTACTTACGGTTGACGTGGAAAGTTAAAATTTGGCATGATTGTAGCTTTCCGAGATTAACCGACAGGACAATTGCCAAAAGTGAATATTTTTAATTTTTAGGGGGTCTAAAGGAGGGATGAAGAATTTCTCCATGTTATTTAAATGGGTGTTGTTTTTTTAACCTATAATCTCATGTTTTAGGTACTTGGAATTAATTAGAATAAAAACTTGAAATTCGGTATGCTTGTACGTTTTCGTTAGCATTACTTAAACAAATCAGGAAAAATAAAATTTTCCAACTTGAGGGTGGTTTTATGGGAAACTGGAAAATCTTTCCCATGTTATTTATATGGGACATCTTCTACACCCTAAAATGTTTAGACACTTCCGGCAAGATAAGAATGATCAAATTTGGCATGGCTGTAGCCTTTCAGACTAACCGTCAGGAAAATTGCCAAAAGTGAATATTTTTAATTTTTAAAGGGTCTAAAGAGGAATGAATAAGTTTTCATGTTATGTAAATAGACGTTTTCTCGGGATACCAAATCTTATCTTTTCGATAGTTTGAATACGAAAAGATATTTCTAGAATTGTGGGTTTACGAGGTGCGAGGCCGTAGGCCGAGCAAAGGCGTAGGTGGTCGTGCGAATCCCCGGCTTAGCACATTTAGGGAATATGAAGAGCAAATGCACTTAATTCACTGTTGATCTAAAGGCTGATCCATAAGAGAGGCGAGGCCATAGGCCGTGCAAACTCGAGGGTCTGGGGGCCAACGGCTAGTCTTAACTATATATAAAACTACATGAACTGACATAAATTAAAGGGGTATTTCCCGTTGACGTGGAAATTTGAAATTTTGCATGATTGTAGCTTTCCCAGACTAAGCGACAGAAAAATTGCCAAAAGTGAATATTTTTAATTTTTAGGTTATCTAAAGGAAGTATGAAATATCTCCCCATGTTATTTAAATGGGTCTTTTTTGGACCTATAATCTCATGTTTTAGGCACTTGAAATTAGAACAAAAACTTGATATTTGGTTTGCTTGTACATTTTTGTTAGCATTACTTAAATAAATCAGTATAAATAAAAATTTCCAACTTTAGAGTGGTTTTATGGGGAACTGAAAAATCTTTCCCATATTATTTATATGGGACACCTTTTACACCTCGAAATTATTGGGCACTTATTGTAGGGCTACAATGATTAAATTTGGCATGATTGTAACTTTTCGGGACTAACCGGCAGAAAAATTGCCAAAAGTGAATATTTTTAATTTTTAGAGTGTCTAAAGAGGAGATGAAGAAATTGCCCATGTTATTTAAATGGAAGTTTCTTTGGACCTACAATCTCATATTTCAGGTACTTGAAATTCAGTATGCTTGTACTGTTAGCATTATCTAAGTAAATCAGTGAAAGTAAAAATTTCCAACTGTAAAGTGGTCTTATGGGGAACTGAATGTTATTTATAAGGGACGTCTTCTACATCCCAAAATATTTATACACTTCCGGCAGGATTAGAATGATGAAATTAGGTATGACTGAAGACTTCCTGGACTAACTGACAGGAAAATTGCCAAAAGTGGATATTTTTAATTTTTTAGGTGTCTAAAGGGGGATTAAAAATCTCCATGTTATTTAAATAGGCGTTTACTTGGGACACAAAATCTTATGTTTTAGATAATTGAAATAGGAAAATAAATTTGAAATTCAGTAGAATTGTGGGTTTAAGACGAGCGAGGCCGTAGGCCAAGCAAAGGCGCAAGTGTGGCGGCGAAGCCCCCAGCTGGGCAAATTGTAGTTAATATGAAGAGCAAATGCAAGAAATTTACCGTTGATACAAAGGCTGTTACATAAGAGATGCGAGCGAGGTCGTAGACCGAACAAACGCTGGGGTCTGGGAGCGGAACCCTCGGCTAGCCAAAGGCTAGTTTTTTCTATAAAATTTTGTCACAACTTCCCTGCGTGTTTGAAAATTTTCTCTTTTATTGCATTGTTAGCCCATATTATGTGCTTATTTCAATACATTCAGCAGCACAATTACATTCATATTTCAGGAATTTTAAGTGCATAAAAGCCAATAACCAGTTATAGCAGAAATATACAATATTATCGTGGAAGTTTGAGTGTTATAATATCATGTCAGGAGTTTAAATGTTTATGAGTAGTAGTTAGAAATTCATAAAAGACGAAAAACAGAGAATATTTCGTAATAATCATTGATCCTTTTGTTTGATAGAAATTAATTTGAAATAATATTATGTTTTAAAATTTAGAATATTGTGAACCTATCTTGTGACTTATGGTTGTCACTAGTTGCTATCAAACTCCCTCTAGTTAGTATAAAATAAGTTGTGGTGTGAGTAGCAACAAAATCTTCTGATGACGTTTAATTTTTACGGTCATTACTGTTATTCGTCAATTATCGTCAATTTCTGACGTTACAGATATAACTGCCACTTTGACTACGGAGAATTAAGAGGCCTTATCACTGCAAATTTAAAATACCGCTAATTTTACAGTAATTCTGTGATATCTTCAAATAGATAAAATATAATCGAAATGTGGACAAGCTCGAGACAATATTATTTTAAATGAGGTACCGTTATCACGAGTCACCTAATAGCTTTCCTTTTGTAGTCATGTAGAAACGCGAAAATAAATGCCGGGTTTCTAAATGGCTGGAAATCGAAAGTAGATAAGTGAGTGGTGATAACGGTATTTCATGTAAAATAATATTGTCTAGGGAGGTCTTGTTCTACTTTTTGATTATCTTTTATCTATTTGAAGATATCACAGAATTACTGTAAAATTAGCGGTATTTTAATTTCGCCATGATGGGGCCTCTTAATGTTATTTTTCATTTATCTTGCGCAATTTTAGTTAATACTTGTCATGATTGCAGTGATATTATAAATTACCTTGAGAAAGAAATTTAAAATTTACTTCATACACCAAATTTACAAATTAAAAGCTGACAGTTGGCTGTATCTTTATTTTGAAGACAAAGGAAACAGGCATACTATGTTAGTAATGGTTCTCCTTCAGTGCACTTAATTTCCTGTTATCGAGTGAATACTACACTCTATGCCGAGGATGTTGTTAAATATTCACGTCGTTGGCATGAACAGTAGTCGAAAAAATCATAGTGTAACTGTATGTTGGTAAAACCAATGTTACTTGAGGCCTTGCTACTGTTTATTTCAACAATGTTATTTAATAATAATTTGTAATTCAATAATAATTTTCTTAAATTGCAGAATAATAATTAATTTACAATAGCAGTGTCATCGAAATATCATTACAGCTACATACGAACATTAAAATACAGAAAGCAATATTAATAGTTGTCCTAAAAAGTTATACACTCATCAGTTACGTCTTTCAACAACAGATAGCAGAGAATTTAGGTTAAATATGCTGTGACGTATACCACAGAACTGGCTACTACAACTCACCCATCATAGTATATTTGTAAATTTGTAAAATAGCTACTATTTGTACTACATAAAAATAAATTGCGTATCTTAACATAGCTGACATGGTACAACTCTTTTCTGTTTGTTACAGCAAAATAGGTATTACTTTCTTTACTTAAACATGATGTTCATTATAGAGATTTTCATTATTATTAATTAGAGATGCAAGGGCTCGGAAAAAAACCGGCTTTTTTGGAAAAAAACTCGGTTTTTTCTGCTTTGCTTTTTTGCTTGGGAAATTTTGGGCTTTTTTCAAAATAATGCTTTAAATTGATAAAACAGACTTTGTATCGCTTCTCTATAACACAAAAAATCATTTAATTAGTGGTTGATGCTGATAATAATATAAAACATCGAAAATAAACTATGAATTTCGAAAAAATATTTCAAACAATTTTTCTTCAACATTCTTTGCATTATAAATTCCACAGGATTAACCAATGTATATAATAAGAATTTTTTAACCTCCTATATAGAAAAGTAAGCAGAGTTGGCAAGAACCGTGGTTGTTTTTGAAAATGCCAAAAACCCGTTTTTTGGGGGGTGTTTAAACTAGGTTTTTTTGGTTTAAACCAGGCTTTTTTGACTTAGATTTTTTGCTTTATGTATTTATATTACATATTCACAGAAATAAGTTTGTTTCGCCTTGATGTTATTATGCAACAGCGGGGTTATGCCGGAAGAACTCCCATAAGCTTAAAGACGTGCGGTCAGTAAATTTCTTAAATTGAGAATCTCCCGCCCTAGCCATTGGGAAAATCCCGTCATTACTTGAAATGTAAGACAATAACGGGAAAATCCTGTTATTGCTTTGCATGTAAAATTTAAAGGTTAACGTACCATAATCAGTACGCTAAAACTGAGGTATTAAATTACAAATTTAGTACCGGTACGTAGATATCATTGAAAGTCCAATCCAAGCTAATTCTGGAAGCTACGTAGGCAATCGATAAATTTTGCCAATTTCTATCAATATATTTAAGCAATATTGGCTTCTTTATAAAACAACACGCATTTAGGCATGCAGAAATATACAATTTGGTTTGTTTCGTATATTTAGGCTTAACATCCTTACGAAATACCGAGGTTATCAAGGAGAAGACTTTCGCTTAAACTGACATCCGAACCGCTACTTGGGTTACGCATGAAAGAAGGTTTGTGGGTCGACCGAGAATTGAACATGGGACACCTTGATTAAAAGGTGAAAGGGAAATAAAACTATTGCAGGTGGTTTGATATCTGGAAACGTCACCATGAAGTTCACACGATTCGCATTTTTCATTCTTTTTATTTTTGTGGTTTAAACCAGTTATTAAAAAAAAGTTGGTGTAAACCAGCCAACCCTAAAAGTAAACACTTCTTTTTAAAGAACACAAATAACTAGCAAAATAGTATGTAGTATTTTTACTTCAAAATATTCCATACCCTCTTTTTGAAACAAAATAAAATTAAAATAAAACATAAGAGAAATACTTAGATTTATATGATACACTTAAAGGCTGCACATCTAGAGCTTTTGGTTCTGTATATTCTTGAAATTCTACAATTAAGTTTTATAGAACCACCATCACAGTTTACCCAATCCTCAAGTTTTCTGAATTTTTAACAAGAGGGATTCAACATATCGTTACGGAACTCCCCCCTCCCCAAAAAAGACTACGGAATATATTTAAGTTAAGCTAAATACCACTGCACAACAAACATGACTGAGTGATTAGCTTTTGAGCTTCTATCGGGAAGTCCGGGATTCAACCAGCATTCGACCATTCTGACAAAGCTTTTCTTTGTTCCATCTGTGAATGTAGAAATAGTGCGTATACTGTGAGTTGGCCGACTTCCTTTCTTATTGTTTTTAAATAGTTATTATTACTAATTACCAGCAGTGACGGTTTTGCGAAGGTTAGGGGGGCGGTCTTTCGGACTGAAGCCCGTTCCCCAAAGTTACGGAATGTCTGCAACAAACGAAATATCTATTATTTATGCCTTTACTCATAAACTTTAAGCTCCCGTCAAATAAAAATTACGAATGTTTAAAAAAAACTAAACATTAGTAAGAAACCCTTCCCAAAATACTTTTCTAAATCCGTCACTGATTCTCAGTATAAAATGATTTTTAAAGTTGTATCCGGAAGATTATTGCTAAACATATAAACGAAACGAAATATTAGTTATGCCTGTACTCATAAACTTCAAGCACTTCCCAAATAAAATTAGGACTTTTTAGGAAACGAAACAATCAGAAAAACCCCTCCTAAAGTACTTTTCTAAATCCGCTACTGATTATTTGTATAAATTGGTATTCAAGGTCGTGTCCGGAAAATTATTGTTAAATTACTTCACAGCTACAGTATAACAGATATGTAGAAGTACGGTTTGACGGATATATTGAAAAACGTACGCTTTGACGGATAAATAGAAAAACGGGCAAGTTTAACTTTTGCGCTAGAAGCTAGAGTACTAAAAGCTCTTAGAAATGAAACACGGATGACAAACTAAAGAAGAAAAAAATGTCGATAACTCAAAAGTTAAAATAAAGCTAAATAGCCTCTAAAATTACCCTCAAATACTACATTCTTCATGTTAGCTTTAATTCGTAAAACATGTGCTCCATCCATTTTGATGGTGAATTTCAGAGCGAAATATCACATTCAGGTCATGAAAGTCTTATCTAACTATAGAATATACTGTAAGAAAGCTATTTAGATAGAAAAATCATGAAGTTGAAAAAAGCCAAAATTTCCAAAATTCTCGTTTTTTTCCCAAAAAAGCCGGCTTTTTATGTGAAAAAAACCATCGATTCAAAAAAGCCGGCTTTTTTGCATCTCTATTATTAATAAACTTGGGATCATCGTTACAAAAGACCCTTAAGCAAAATAATGATGCTAGATCTAGCATAATTTGCATGCCTTTAGCATCTAGCATCTTGCTTTTAGCATCCTGCCTAATTCTAGCATAATTTCAGCAAGTTTATCAAAAAGCCGCAAAACCTGGAGATGAGAAAGAAGTTGGTCGTGGAAGAAACAGAACGGCAGAAATGTATACTCTCCCATTGATTCATAGAGTCGGTAAACCATACAGGCAGTATTATTTTCCGAAGTAAGTTAGAAACGGCTTTGGCTTTCTTTCTTTTCTTTTTTTTTGTGGCTCCACCCATGGTTTTCTAATCCTTTACTGCGAGGCATGGGCGTGCTATGGGGGCCATTCTCCCCCCAACTTTTTGACAACTTCACCATCTTTATTTCTGACTTTATGACCATCTTTATTCCTGAAATGAAGGGTCCGAGACCGATCAAAAATCCGCCCCCCCAGCAGAGACTTCCCAACTCCGCTTATGCTGCGAGGTAATTTTCTTTCCAAATATGTAAACAAACACTTTGCATTCATTTATACGATATATACGCCATTGAGTCTGGCAACGACTGCACTACTTTAGTTGAGTTAAAGCTTTGGTGCGTGAAGTATTGAGTTCTATCCAAGCATTCTTGCGCTCTACGCATTTTAAGTTACATTATCGTATCTCAACTTCGTTTTTTTTCTTTCTTTTAAAACTCCTGAATTAGTAACTATGAGGATCTAGCATAATTTGACCGAATCTAGCATAATTTCGATCAGATTTTGGAAAGTTCCGAGCTGTGAGTCTGGCAACGCTGGGAGGGGGGTACTTTGTGCCCACCTCTCAGTACATTTTTTTTGTAATTACTCTTCTAATCGTTCCTTGAAAATTGTAAAAAAAAAAAAATGTTATTGCTTGACATGTTTAACTAAAGCGTATACCTTACAGTCGTTCAAATTAAACGTTAGTATATCTCACAAATGTTTCTATTTTAAGTTGGTGGGCACAAAGTACCCCCCTTTTCGTTGGTAGGAGATGTGACTGACATTTAGAATTGTCACTCCTAGACAGCGGCATAATAAATAGCTCTTAGGCTAGTTTTAGACGGAAGCATTTATCGTAGTATTTCTCGTAGCAGATGTGCTGTCAAAAATCTCGTATCATATTCTATGACATCAAACGTATATGGCACTTTTACATGGTAGCATTTTGATAAGCATCTTGTCGTGACGTAGCAAATAAATCACTGGAGAAGAGTGCAATTATGGATCCGAAACTAAAAACAGAGATTTCAGTCGCTATTTCTTCTAAAATCCTTTGTCGCATATGCTTCTAATACAAAGGTTTTTTCTTTTTTTTAACTTTGTACAAACAAGGGTGCTCCTCATATTTTTCAATCAGCATACCCTACTCCAACTCACTTTTCTTTACTACAATTCAATTTCCCACCCAAAACAAAGAGCATGGATATTTGACTCAAAATCTTTCTTCTCCTTTTAACACACCACGACGCTGCAATCGGACCAGAAATGCTGGGTGGAAAATGCTACGAAATTGAGCAGGTTCTATAGACAAGAAATGCCATAGGATATGCCATGGAATGGGAATGCTATAGCATTTGCTATTTTACACGGTAGGATATCGATGATACGATTTTTGCTACGATAAATGCTACGATAAATGCTTGCATCTAAAACTAGCCTTAGTCTTATCTTGTGTGCAGTGCTGTTCTCTTCAGCCCCTGCAGATTGTTGTGAAAGTTCCCCATGCCTCGTACCTGGATTTTGCATCTTCCACTGAAGGAAAAAGATCAAGGATCACCATCAACTGTCACAGGACTGCCACGATAACTTAGACGGGAAACATCTCGTCCTCAGAACCAAAAGGCTTCCAATTCTTTTCAACATCTGATGCATCTCATCAGTGGCGTATTTAGGGGGGAATTCCGGGCTTAAGCCCCCCGAAATCTTACTTACTATAGTAAAGTATATGAAATAACTTGCAGAATTTTCACATTTTCAGGCAAATCCCCGCACCCCCGAAAGTTAGCAAAGCCTTCCCGAAACAAAATCGTAAATACGCCCCTGCCTTTCATTCTCGACATCAAGAGCGTTCACGGTCACCTGTTCGTTCATCATATACAGCAGCTCTAGAAAGACGACTGAGGTATTTTATGTCAGGAAAGCGAAAATCATACTAATGACTTGAGAAAAATAGTCTCATAAGTACTAAATGCAGTGATGACTTTCATTCTAAAAAATGAAGTAAATATTCCAAGACAACAAAGAAGTTGAGAGTGTAACATAACACATGTCCGTGCTCTAATAATGCACACTCCGCATCAAAAAAATTGCGACAGCTAACGCCCTGCGTTTAGGCCACCCAATATACACATTTTATCCAATAATCGTGTCAGGTAAGGAGACCCTCTCTCTCTCTCTCCTCCTTTCTTCTCTCCTATACTAAAATTAGCTAACAACATGAGCGCAATTCTTATTTCAAACTACACGTGTATTAGTTTCGATAAAATGAAATAACAAAACCGAGACGAAACAAGATTCATTTGTTGATGTAGGGAGAAACTGAAACACACACAATGAAAAATTGGAACCAATGGATGTCTATTACACAGAGATTCATAAATGAGGCAGAGAGGGAGAGAGAGAAGAGGAGAGAAAAAGAAAAGGGAGAGCAGATAAAACTGTGGAATTCAAACGTAGTAAGAAAAGAACCTAACATTATAAAGTTCCGTTTCCAGAAATCCAACAGTAATGTAGAAATAACGTTGGTTTTTATATATTTTTCAGAACTATTCGAATATATAGAGGATGTTTTAAACATTCATTATGTCACTTTCATAATGGATAGCATACTCAATTTCCGGTAGAACTGTATATCTCCGAGACACATCTAGGATAATGTCAAAAGTTTAACACACATGCTTTGTTTCCGCAAATTCGGTAGGTTCATTGGACGTACTGTTCCAAGATTCATTCTAATAAACCCAGTAGATGGCGTTGGTCATATCCTCTATTTTAGACTACTACTGCAAACTGAACAAAACAGCTAAAAAAACCGAAACGAAACGAAAAGAAAAGAAAAGAGAAAGAAAGAAAGAGAAAATAGAAGACAGTTCTATTTTACTGTTAAATTTCTATCAGAAATTATATAAAAAGCCCAAACTGTATCGTAATGAAAAGTTACAAATGTTCGAAAGGAAAAGTTTATATTTTTCGTAGATGTAGCATACTTCAAATTTCAACGTGAAAAAAACACATTGAATTATAGGATGGGACAAATTTTGGAGAAGAGAGAGAGAGAGTCTCTTTACTTGACACGATTATGGGATAAGAAGGTGTATATTGGATAGCCTAACTGCAGGGCGTTAGCTGTCGCAACTTTTTTGATGCGAGTGTACCAAGCAGGATCTTAAATGTAACAATTTACAGTGAATGTGAAGTAGGACGATTTTAAAGGTTTCTGTTACTACAAGACGTTAAGCCAAATTCAATACATGTGTATAAGAATCACTTGAAAGCAGTGTGGGTAAATTTAATCACACCCTCTTTAGTAACGTTCGTAACACATACAGGCTTGTGTATTCTAGAGCTAATTCTTTTGTAACACATATAATAAAACAACTTAATAATATTTTACTCAACAAGGAAATCTTTTGTCGGTTTAATTTAAGATCATTTGTTGTCATCCGTCAGATATCATCACTTTCGTCAAGGACGTACACAGGAATTTATATTAGTAGCAGGGCCGGATTAACCCACTTGGAGGTCCGGAGCTATTAAAAATATATGACCCGTGCTAACTTCGCGTAATACATTTTTGTGAAAGTCCAGTAGGATAGTTAAGGGAGTATGTTTCACATTTTTGGTCATATTTTATCTTATAAGGATGACTGTATCTTGTATGATTCTTTTTTAGAAAGCCAGGTGAGATTTTGATCAGAGTGAAGCCCCCATCCATCTCGAGGCCTAGGGCTACAGTCCCCCTAAGCCCCTCTCTTAATCCGCCCCTGATCGAAGGTGGTCCAAAGCTTTTTGAGGGTGTTTAAATTCAAGTTGAGGATAAATTATATTAAAATTTGGGAAATGACTTCTAAAATCAGACTAAATTTAGGAAAGAGTCGGGATTACGTGTGGGGAATCTGGACCCTCAGGACCTACTCTATCTGCACGTCTCTAACTGACATCATTTACACAATTGACACTTCTTATCACGGAGAATTAATATTAGTTATTATTGTTGTTTTTTGCTAGTTTTAATTAAACTTATATTGTATTTGAACTGAAGCTAAATTTTCTCCACGAAAAGATGTAAATTACAACAAAAAAGTCAAAATTTACTACTTGCGTCCAATTCACAAAACTAAAAAAGTTGAGAGTTGACCGTATCTTCATTTCAAATATGGCGGAAACAGGAATATTATGTTAGTTATGCTTCTCCTTTTGTGCATTTAATTCCCTGGTGTTTGTTGCATGAGAATCTGTTGCTTTTCTCACTTTGTAGTCAGCGAGACTCATTGGCATCCGAGAAAAGGTAGACGAGGAAGAGAAAGCGAGGAGAGAGAGAGAGAGAGAGAGAGAGAGAAGGTGAAACTTGTGTTCTCTAAAGTCTCAATCTTACAGCTCATCCTGCCGGGCGATGAGGCACAAGGGACGCATTCAGCTCTTGCCTCAGGCACCGTCTCCAATAATCACAGTTGAGATTCTCTTCTCCCGCTTTCTCGTTAGACTACGCAAAAGTTTTTTTTTTCCTCAGTCGCATCCCTCTCTTTACTAGCAGAAGCATGGACTATTCTAGTTTCCAGGTACAAGTAAAGAACGGGGAGAAAAGAAAAAAAAAGGAAAGAAGTACGTTAAGAAAAATAACTACGTGAATGAGACGCCAGGATTTAATTGGACAGAAGGGTTGAATAGAGAAAGCAACCATGCTTTACGTCTATGCTTTCGGAATACTACAACTTCTACTTTCCGAGATTACGAAGGAAATAGCACAAAATATCAAAGCAGAAACCCCATACTTTTAAATACTATTACTTCTTTTTATATATATTTATGATAAATCCAAGATTATTAGCCCTATTCAACTGCTTTATTAAATATCATTTTTAAATTTGCATAAACATTTATTTATTTATCACTCATTGAGAAAAATTGTAGATAAAATGTTGATATCTCGTTTAAGAACACGTATAATATTAGCTAATTAAGCTTTACGAGCTATGTTATGCCTTGAATGATTATAAAAAGAGTCGGTGGAATGAGAATGTGGCAGAAACAGACAAGGGGCGTCCATATTGTAGTTTCCAAGGGGGGAGCAAGTATAAGCGACATTTCAAATATAGTTTGAAATTTTGATGTAACTATTCTTAAAAAATCTATTGGGTTTTCTATATTCCGAAGTACAATTTTCTAGGGTCGACCGCCCCACCTTGCCTCCCTGATGGGCGCCCTTGGAAACAGGAGAAACCTCGAGAAAAAACACAAAGTATTCTCCAGCAAACTCACTGAACCCCTCGCACCAAACGTGAGCTACCATGCACCGCAGCCCTAAGAATCACAAAGACCATATATACTCCTATATATATATATATATATATATATATATATATATATATATATATATATATTGGACAGGATGACCAGGATGATTTATAGCACTCAAGGGCATGGTGACTCAGTGGTATAGCGCTTACCTCTGGCGCGTGGAGTCCTTGGTTCGATCCCCACCTAAGTAAGTTTGTGGTATATAACATCGAGCCCGTGGGTTTTCTCTCGGTACTCTCGTTTCCCCCCACATTTACATTCCACCAATTCTTCCATCACCATTCACTTGCCTTATATTCTGTCTCTCTAAGCCTAAAAGGCATAATCGCGGAGCATTAAACCGCAATATTTCATTTAACGTTTTTTTTTTTTTTCATATAACTCATTTAACCGTATTGAGATACTTTGACTTCATTAGGAAGTATGTTAAATGTTTTCTTGTGCATATTTATCAAAAACTTGCATTATATATTTATTTTGTTTGTCCGTCTGTGTAATGGGAGGACATAAATTCTCAAAAACTTTTGCTAGATCATAATCTATTTTGGCCAGAATGTAGAAGATTCAAAATTAGGAATCGAGTTCGCTAATGGAGGCTGATCCATTCAGTTGATCCCAAGATATGAATAATAATAATAATAATAATAATAATAATAATAATAATAATAATAATAATAATAATAATAATAATAATAACAATAAACGCTTCCTCATGTATTTTTTATAAGAGTAATTATTGATATAATCTTTGCTTGATAGACCACTCGTAGTACTATTGAGATTAGCGGGTCAGTATAAACTTCAGGACGCAAAATACTAATCCATCCGTGGAATATAACACTAAAATGAAACTAATAAGTTTCTAATCAACAACTTTAAAGACTTAGATATTTTCTCATTTCAAATATTCATTAATCTTAAAATATACTCTAGTTAACTTTGGAAAATGTTGTATTTAAACCTAGATTTTGGTAAACTCAGTAAAAACGTGTTCACATCTTCTACACTGTCGAGTGCTACTTCTTCATAATCTATAATGACTATGCTTTGAAAGAACAAACCAGTTTAACATTAAAAATGTTGTTACGAAATGAAGGTCAACCCAAAATGGCTGACTGTTAGCATATTTTCCACGACCACTCCAACTGTCATATTTTGAACGAACTTAAAAAAGTTCGTTACTGAATTCTCTCTCTCTCTCTCTCTCTCTCTCTCTCTATCTATCTATCAATATATCTATATCTATCTATCTATCTATCTATCTATCTATATATATATATATATATATATATATATATATATATATATATATATATATATATATATATATATGTGTGTGTGTGTGTGTGTGTGTGTGTGTTATTTGCGATATTTTAAATTTCAAGCCCTCCATTCATTGAAGCATCAAAAGCTATCTGATAGAAGTAATGGAATATTTCGCATCACTCTTACCGTTTCCGATGTACTGACCCAAAAAAGTTAATATTTTGGTAGATTTAAGGAGCCATACCTCGGGAACCGTAATTCATAGAGAGATCATATTGGTGTTGATCTGTTGAAAACAATTAAATCTTTTCAATATCGTTCTGGCCAGGGCCGGATTAAGGGAAGGGCTTAGGGGGGGCTACAGCCCCGGGACTCCAGGGAACTCCGCTCTAATTAAAATCTCAACTGGTTAATCATCATCATAAAATAAAATATGACCAAAAATATGAAACATATTCCCTTAACTTTCCTATTGTACTTTCACAGAAATGTATTAGGTGAAGTCAGCATGGGCCACATATTTTTTCTAGCCTCGAGTCACCAGATGGGTTAATCCAGCCCTGGTTCTGGCAATGCTCTCTGAGTATTGTCAACTGGTTTTAATAATTTTTTTCATTCGAACTAAATACTTTATCACTGACAGATAAACTTTTCTTTTTAAGTTACTATCATTATCATATGTATCGTTGATACTTACATCTATTACCATTCATCAACGAAGACAGCTACACACATTTCTGTTAGTTCCTGCCAGTGGCGTATTTACGATTTTGTTTCGGGGGGAAGCTTTGCTAACTTTCGGTGTGGGACTTTGCCTGAAAATGTGAAAATTCTGCAAGATATTTCATATACTTTACTATAGTAAGTAAGATTTCGGGGGGGGGGGGCTTAAGCCCGGAAAGCCTCCCTAAAATACGCCACTGGTTACTGCAATATATCCTACAAAGAAACAAGCCTGTGGCGTACGTAAAAACGTAATATATATGCGTAAATCCTGTAGTTTTTGGACTTGACTTACGACTATTTGTAAGATGGTTCAGCAAGTGCATACCTGAAGACGTTTGTTTTATAATACTTTACGTATAAGTATTCAATCTATACGTACTTTCCGTATGAAATAAAAAAAAAAACGCATATAAAGGGTAAGAATATCACATACAGATGGATCTATATAATATAGCTGAAGTATGTAACATACGTTTACGTATGTAATGCGTGGTGGACTGTTAGATGCCAGACGTTCTACTGCGGCAAGATGTGTCATTTAATCGGGAGAAAGGCAGTTCGTATGTAGCATATCGATAACGTAGGCTCTATACAGATTTCCGTATTAAACTTCGGAATCCGTTTATTTGTGCAATATACCGATGTCCAAATAACGGATTTTTCTCTATTTAATCTCTCAGCACTAGTGGTTCATCAGACTTACCGTATTTAGGATCCTGAAGCACCAATAGAGTGTGAGGTAATTTCAGTCACAGACAAGGGCGCCCATTTTGTGGTTTCCAAGGGGGGAGAAACTGTAAGCGACATTTCAAATGTAGTTTCAAATTTTGCTGTAACTAATGTAAAAATTCTATTGGGTTTTCGATAATACGAAGTACTATTTCCTCTAGGAGGGAGAGCGCCCCACCTTGCCCCCCCTGATGGGCGCCCTTGGTCACAGACATAGAAAAACGTTTCTGAAACCTTACATTGAATAGCTTCATTGTGAAAGAAACAAGATAACTATGAGGGTTCGAAATAGCCGCAAGATGCTGTCTAAAATTTAAAAAAAGACCAAACCAATATACACTCAAGTATACGTATAAATGAATCTAAAGTAACAGCTCTTAATATAAGAAAATTAGGCGACGTATAGTGACAATATATTCAAAACATTTGAAATTATGTTTAGTTAATTTTACAGAAGAGACAGAAAAATCTATCACAAGTTTCTGTTTTTCTATTTTCATAAAGAATAATTAGAAAATAGAAATGTTACAAGTAGTAAATTAATGACAAAGTACAAGTAATTGTTAAGTTCTAGTGCGATCATAAATGAATAAATAAATTATATGTCTCTCTTTTTTTTAATGAGTTTAATCCATTACTAAATTGGTTATAACTTAAAGAAATCAGTAAGGGAAAATACTGAAGTGTAAAGGTACATTTTCACAATCTTTTAATAAAAATACAAATAAACATCATTAATAGTTTAAAAGTATTAGGTAGGATATGGAGTGATGATTGGTTTAAAAAAATCAGTTTAGGTTGATATGAACGACTTTGATTAATTAAGAGGAGGTACCAGAAATCGATAATAATAAGTTTCCAATAATTGTTTCGAGACACTGAGTTCTGCTTCAATACACGATTAACCCTGTAATATTTTCCCTGCAACTACACATTGGTGTTTATTGTACCCCGACTACATCTTAAATTTACACTTTAAATTAATGATACCACAATATTGAATGAAACTTTTTTTCTGGTCTCATTTTCTGAGGTCCAGGTAGATTCAAGCTCAGGTCAGGGCATAATTTTTGTATGTGATCACAATCAATCAATCAAATGTATACTGCAATATTGAGAGTGGTGTGTCTGCTACTTATATCTTCTTCCGAAGTACAAATACGTTTGTTAGGAGTCGAGTACCGTTGATACTTCGGGATCCTTTAGACTAGAAATTCAAATCATAATTCTTAAAAAAAAAAAAAAAAAAAATCTACCAGAGTGAATTAGTTGCATGTTTATTTTGTAGGATATTAAACAATTATGAAAACAGTGACAAACTTCAAAGGAACTGCTACAATTGGGAAGTGGGTTAAACATGACAGTTACATCGGTTTCTACACGTGTCTCGTTGTAGCATGAGCTACGTTGTGAGATACAATGTGAAATAGTATAATTACACTTTATTATATTAATATTATTATTTGATCTTTTGAAACCAGAGTCAGCTAACTACATTTTCGTCGATTTCTGAGTTTAAACATTTGAACTCGTCGATTTCTGAGTGAAATCATTTGAACTATGCGTATTCCATACCGAATCCTATGTCACAACGAATTAAGTGTAGAAACTGACTTAACGGCCACATGGATACCACGATAACGCCTGCAGGTCGGGAAACACAGATCTAGATCCTGGCCAAAGTTGAAGGTGATCCTCATGTAGATCTTGAGTTTCGTGTCTTCAGGATGAACATATGGATAGATAGAACAAATATATAATTGAGTTCTTTAAAAATAGTTCATATGTTGTTGCTATTCCAGAGGTCTCATATGAAACATGGATCAAAAAGCTTAATGTAGAGTTCTAGCCAGATAAGATCCCAATCCGGGATTCGAACATGTCTCCCGTTCATGATATGTATATAGCCCCGAAGAAACTTACTGTGGATTTTCCATTTTATGGTTGAATTTACTGCACTGGATGCTCCTAATCTATGCCTGAGCATTGTTTGGCTACGGTGAGCTTCTGCGACATATGTAGTTCTGACAAAATCTCATCCTATATGAATAATTTAGTTCAATAGACATACTACAAATAAGTCGATGATATATTTTTTCCTTTATTTAATGCCTACTTTATTCATATATGCGAAGAAAATTACTACTGAAAGAAATGCTACCCAATCTATAATGGGAAAAGAGAAATAAAGCCGTTCTTATTGATTGGAATGGGTCGAGTAATCCCTGTTGGGTTTCGGAGATCTTGTTTAGAGGATAAACACAGCTCGAGAATGAAGCAATTGGGTTGAGCAAACAGATTCCAGCGTTAGTCGGTCATCAGAGATCCAGGGGAGAGAGACACATACACACACACAAAGAAATCAACCGAAGTGAGGGCAGAATGAAGGTTATGAGGGAAAGACAGCAGGTGTATACGCTTTAATGAAATTTCGATAATGTAATCATAGGAACAAACCCGGAACACATCCGCGTCTACGCACACAAAATTTCGGTGACGCCTTCACAGTGTTCCCCTATCAATGTATAACAAGCTTTTTTTTCAAACTTATACTTTTAAACTTGAGTTTGTAATGCTTATCACATTGGATATTCCCTGCTATGACGGTTCGTATGTTATTTCAAACAATACGCAATGCTCGTTACAAATTCTTTACTTCAGTGTTGTTCAAATGGATGCCCGCGAGTGTGTTTAATACAGCTCGCGATTTAACCCGAAGAAGCGCTGTTATAGATAACAAAAAGAATCACACGAAACGTACATTAATGAATGAATTTGCTTGGGTTTATGAAAAGGATTAAGTATATCTAAATGTTTTATCCTAGATGCTTATGCAACCCTCAACTACTAAGTGTCTTGAGGGTGCATGCTAGTGATACGAGGAAAATAAATTTATAAGCAGATAGGTATGTGTAGCGACCCTTGAGGCACCAATACCCTCTAAGATGGCAATAGATTGACTCCATTAATAAAGTCGGCCACGGTAATCGCTCAAGTGATATATTCAAAAGAAACAGAATTCAAAAGAATTCAAGGCTGGGGGTACGGTGGCTTACCTCTGGTGCGTGGGGTTCTATCCCCGACCAAGGTAGTTTGTGGTGGACAACATCGTGTTTGTGGGTTTTCTCGGGATACTCCTTCTTCCTCCCACATGTAATTCCACCAATCCTTCCATCACTCATTCACTTGCCTCAATCATTCGTTTCCCTTAGCCTAAAGGACATAATAGCGGTACGTTAAACTGAAATATTTCATTTCACTTCATTTTCAAAAGAATTCGTGAACAGAATAAGCTTTTGTTTAATTATTCTTTCGTGGAATAACAGAAGTACTCATTAAATCTTGCTCGTATATTGTAGTTCATGATTCTTTTGCATTTTCTTACATTTTTCCTTCCGCTTTTGGCTGAAGTTGAGTGATTAGTAAATAAAGATGATAAAGAAAACATTCAGTGTATTAAAATGTTTACAAAAAAAGATATCTTAAAAAATAATGAAATTATAAGCAACAAACAAAATTAATCTCGATTGAGTGAATCCTAGCAATCGCGGCTTCGATAGGTTTTTATAGTAGCGAAGGGAAACAGAACATCCATTAAAGGACCTGGGTAAGGGGGAAAAAAGCGAGGGAGGGAAAGAGATGAAAATGTCAAATCTGTTTGTTTAAACCTAATGTCTAGATTGACTGCCAAACATATATTTTCTTCTGTAATCAAGATTTCATGCCCAAACATACGTAGAAACAGAAAGAAATAAAAACTTCTCATGAGGCTCAAAGCGACGCGCTACGGCTAGGAAAAGCTCAATGTATTGTATAAAGTAATAAGGTTTTCTAACAAGTCCCCGTTGTGTTATAAATTTATCTTATATATATTAAATTTTATAAATTTGTAATAGTTATTGTGTAAAAATATCAGTTAGTTTCTAAAAGGAAAAAATAACTATATCACTTCTCTGAAAAGAAAAACAACAGTGGAAGTAACAAGAATAGAAAATGAAAGTAGGAAGACACAGAGGCAGTATTCGTAGGTTTTCTTAAGAAAATTTCCCTCGAATGACACAAAAGTTTCCCATTTCTTGATAAATTTTCCCTAGTTTGTTGAGTGTCCAATTCCTATGACAGAAATTATGTGATAAAATTAATTTAGATTTAGATTTAGATATAGAAGTGCACCAAATGTGGAATACCATTTTGTTTTTTAACTATATATTGCACAGGTGATGGTCGTTATTTCAAAAAAAAAAAAAAAAAAAAAAAAAAAAAGAGAGAGAGAGAGAGAGTATCTTTAATTATGTTTAGTAAAAGAAAGTGACATATTCTTGAAAATAACTCAACTATGCTGAGATAAGCAAAACAATACAAATGTTTGGGTTTGCAAAAAGTGTCCCTAAAGTGGAATACATGTCGTCAGTTGGTTTGCTCACATTTGGAAATGATAAAACAGAGTCGTCACTGTCGTCCATGAAGCGAATTGCATCACTAGAATCTGAAGAATCACTTGTAGCCTGATTGACTTTGTTCTTCGAGGAATGCACTTACTTTGACATACCACTGCATGTAGGATTAGGTTCGACTGGATCACTTTCATCCAAAAAGACTATTTCCTACCCTTTTCCGTGTTTTTGTTGTTCTTTTTGATCTGGTTAGCTGTTCTTCATATAGCCTCAAAACTTTTTCAATTATATTTACTATTATTATAAGGATTGTAAGCAAATATTACAAAATGATTACGAATTTTTCGTAGATTGGTACTACGATAAATAAGTTTTCTTTCTCAATAATAGCTACAACTTGCACTATATTCTCATTTCACTCTGGAAAACTAGGATATTCTAGCATATCCTCTCAATTTTATGATTAAATATTCATATTTTTGCAGTAAGACCTAAGAAGTATCATTATAACGGTTGCAAAATAAATCTGCTTCTAACAGAGATTATTCTAACTGATGCTGTACCCAATATGAAATACTTGTACCCAAAGTGGAATACTAGTATTCCACTTTAGGACTGCGTGGCCATTTTTATTTTTCATGGTATTACGACATGTACTGAAGATCGAGGATGTAATGACTACAACACATTTACCTTCTAACTTCATTCATGCGGAAATGTATAGAAGCAAAGCATTATTTGCCCTTCCTTTGTGATGCCTGTTAGTAGGGTTGCCACCCTTCAATAGGAAAATATCGAGGTATTCCACTTTAAGTACATATTCCACATTTGGCGCACTTCCTCTATTAAAGGAAGTGCCAACCACATTTGTTTTATTAATTTGTTTTCTGCTTGTATTTTTACGTTTTCCTTCACTTTTATTAACCCTTTAGTACTTGCGCGGGGTGTTCACAGACCCCCCCCCAATCAGGTAAATTTTGTGTTGCTTGCCACAAGTCCTGATGAAAAATTATTTTTTAAAAATATCTCAAAACAATTTAAAAGATCTAATTGGCAGCAAATACTTTTAAAAGCATGTCTAGAGTTATACTACATTGTCTTAATTATTAATATATATATATATATATATATATATATATATATATATATATATATATATATATATATATATTGTAAAAAACTAAGATCACTTTGGAGGGCTATTGGACCCCCGCGCGAGTACTGGTTTCACAAAAAAGGGGCGCGAGTATTCACGGATTAAACGAAACGTACACACAAATACACCCAGCAAACCATTGGCGCACATTATAAACTTTGAACACACACAGGCACAAAATATACACAAATTATTGCTATTGTTTTGCTTTATTTCTGAAGAACAAAGACAAATTTAAGCATTTATATTGGTCAATCTGTTAGTGTGAGAATTTCCCTGGATTTTTCACGTTTTATAGAAAAATTACATTTTCACTTTTTGTTAAATTTACCTATGAAATTTCTCTAGATTAGGGAAATTTCCCTCAATTTCATAAAAAGAATATTTTGGATGGAAGTAAATAATAATAATATTTAAATAATAATAATAATAATAATAATAATAATAATAATAATAATAATAATAATAATAATAATAATAATAATAATAATAATAAGGCAAAAATCAGTCTGAGGTATCTTAGTCTGAAAGTTTATTGTTCAGTAGGTCAAATTTGATGATCTAATTTTTCAAGCAGTTTAATTTGTTTCAAGACTCGTTTCAGCTGAAATATATACAAAAAAAAAAAAAAAAACTTTAGCAATAGCAAATTTAACAACTAATTAGCTCAACTTTCGCAAAGCGAGGACGAGCAAGAGGAACTGCTACACATTATTCAGGCTTATACTTTTCATTTCAATGAACCCTTTTCAGAAAGCACTTACTGTCCTTTATTTTATCAAAGAACTCACTGTAAATTTTTGCAAAGTTCATTTTGCAGAGCATGCATCCTCTCACTGTTGACTTTTCCATTAAGTTTCTCTTCGAAAAAAGCGCTATAAGTTGTTAAATGACTTTGGGGCTAGAAACTACATTTCTCCGTTTGGTCGGGACTAAACAGGAAACCGACCGGACGCCGGGACGACCCCTCAAAACCGAGATATCCGGCAATCCTTACAATAGAGCTTTCTATTACAATGCCACAACAATAACACTGTTATATAAAATCATTCTTATGAGATTTTTATTACAATAACCAAAGTGTAATAGATTTGTATCATAAACTTCTTTAAATGTTATACTTTTTATATTAATATCGAAACTATAACGTAGTTTTTGTATTTCTTTAAATGTTGTGTTTTCTACTACAATACCAAAACTGTAACACAGATAATAATATATTTTCCAACTATACTGCTTTTTATTACAATGTCGAAGCTGTAATACGGTTTCGTAATATGTTTTATCAACTTGTAGTGGATTGGATCAAAATGGCAAAACTATAACTCATTTCTTAACTGTAGTATCTTTCGTAGGAAGGCCAATTGGATTGGACACGGGTTACGAAGAAATTGTGTTCTTTATACAGTCACAGAAGGAAAGATGGAAAGAAAGCGAGGAATATGAAGAAGAAGATCACAGCTGATTGATGATTTGAAGACTAAAAGAAATATTGCGAGTTAAATAAGGGAGTTGAAAATCGAAGTCCCAAACTGATCATAATAATAATAATAATAATAATAATAATAATAATAATAATAATAATAATAATAATAATAATAATAATATAGTAATAAGTACTTTGAACTCGACATCGAATATATAACATCGTTTGATAATAATATAGTAATCAAAATATAGTGCTTTCCTTTGGATATCAAAACAACAACTCAATTTAATAATTTATGTTTTCAGCTGTAGAGAATTTTCGTACAATCCAAAAGATATAACATACTTATTAATGTAGTTAATAAATGTATTGCCTTTTTCATCATGATATCCAAACTGTATCATAGTAGTTAATATGTTTACTTAACTTTGTTACAATGCCGAAGCTATTGCAATGTTATATATGCAATAGCACTTTAACTGTAATGCTTTTGTTCTTACAATGCTAAACTTTTCAAAATAATTCAGAAATAACATTTCTTTAACTGCAATGCTTTTCCCTTATAACAACACAGTTTAATAATGAAATTCTTCAACTTAATGCTTTTTTATTAAGATACTGCACTTGTAACAGAGATATACTAGCAGATATATGTTCTTCTCAAAGGGAGAATACGTTTCGTTTTGTATACACGACTCCAAAAGTGCATTACCACCTGCAATTCTCCTTTTCCTGCAATAGCAGGCAACCCAAAAAGCTCGGGGCTTCGGTTGGTTGCGAATTCGAAAGGCGTTGGACCAAACCTCAATTTTGTAAAAAATATATTAGTGTGGCAAACTGCAAATAAGAGAATAAAACAAATTGTTAAAAATGACAACTTTATTACTGTGACGGAGTTGGATGACATCAAAAGTTACAAAATGATCTTACTTAAGCAGTTCAAACAAGATGAATGGCAAGAAACAGATATAAGAGGAAACCATTTCTCTCCTTCCATCCCGGGAGAAGAATTTCATAAAAAAGAAACAATACATAATGTAAAGGTTTAATATAAAAGCCAATCCCAAAATTTTCAAAGCTGCCACACGAAAGGCAAGAACAACTGAACCAAAGTGAATGAAACTGTGCAGAGATATTGCAGACGTAAAATTAGGGAGTCCGGGTTTCGAATTTTAACGGGGAAAACGGTTGGATGGGGCACGGACCCCTCGAGACATTTGATCACGAAATATCAAACGTGTTAGTAACAGTATGTCAGATTGTGTAAAGGACATGAAGAATTGCAACGAAACTTAATGTGTGGACAATACGCAAAAAATAAACGAATGCGTTTTTTTTATTTTCTCCGGAAAAACAGTTTTAGGGCCAAAAGGCCCAACCAAAAATTTTGAAAGTTGACGCCCGTAAGGCGAATAAAAGTGAATCGAAGACAATGAAATTGCGCACAGATATTGTCGACGTAAAATGAGGCAATACGGGTTTCATATATTCCTGAAAAAAAAAAAACGGTTGGGTGGGGAAAGGACCCGTCCAAAATTTTGATCACGAAATATCAAAAGTGCTAGTAACAGTATATCAGATGCGTGTAAAGGACAAAGATTGCAACATGACTTTGTGTATGGACAATACGTATAAAAGAAAAGAAAACGGGTTTCTTATGTTCTGCGGAAGCACGGTTTTAGGAGGCAAAAGCCCCAACCCAAAGTTTTGAAAGTTGACGATCGAAAGGCAAGAAGTGAACCGAAGTAATGAAATTGTGCACAGATATTGTAGACATAAAATAAGGATACGGTTTTCGTATTTTCCTGAAAAAAGGGTTGGGTGGGGCACGAACCCCTCCAAACCTTTTATCAAGGAATATCAAAAGTGCTAGTAACATTATGTCATGTGTGTAAAGGACATGAAGAGTTGCAACATAGCTTTATGTATGGACAATACGCCAAAAATAAACCAATACTGTTTTTTTATGTTCTGCGGAAAAACTGTTTTAGGGGACAAAATCCCACTCCGAAAATATTGAAAATTGGTGACCGAAAGGCAAAAAGAAATGAACCGAAGTGAATGAAATTGTGCACAGATACTGTAGACATAAAATGAGGGAATGCGGGTTTCGTATTTTAATGTAAAAACGGTTAGGTGGTGCACCGATCCCTCAAAACCTTTGATTACGAAAAATCAAAAGTGCTGGTAACAGTATGTCACATGTGTGTAAAGGACATGGAGAATTGCAACTATACTTTGTGTATGGACAATACGCAAAAAATTAACTAATACTTTTTTTTTATTTTCTGCGTAAAAAACGGTTTAGGGGCAAAGTCTCCTACCCAAAATTTTGAAAATTGACGCCGGAAAGGCAAAATGAAGTGAACCGAAGTGAATAAAATTCAGGGCAGATATTGTAGAGATAAAATGAGGGAATACGGGTTTCGTATTTTCCTGGAAAAAAGGGTTGGGTGGGCCTCGGACAGTCCAAAGCTTTCATCAAGGAATATCAAAAGTGTTAGTAACATTATGTCAGATGTGTGTAAAGCACATGAAGAATTGCAACATAACTTTGTGTATGGACAATACGCAAAAAATAATAGAATACGGGATTTTTGTTCTACGGAGAAACGGTTTTAGGGGGAAAAGGCCCGCACCCGAAATTTTGAATGTTGACGTCCGAAAGGCAAGAAGTGAACCGGAGTGAATGAAAGTGTGCACAGATATTGACGACGTAAAAGGAGGATACGGTTTTCCTATGTTTCTGGAAAAGCGGTTCGGTGGGGACCGGACCCCTCCAAACATTTGATCACGAAAAACCTAAAGTGCTAGTAACAGGACGTCAGATTTGTGTGAAGGACATGAAGAATTGCAACATAACTTTGTGTATGGACAATACGCAAAAAGGAAACGGATACGTTTTTTTTTTATTTTCTACAGAAAAACGGTTTAGGGGTCAAAAGCTTCCACACAAAATTCTGAAAGTTCACGCTCGAAAGGCAAATTAAAGTGAACCGAATTGAATGAAATTCTGCACAGATATTGTATAACATCAAATGAGGGAATAAGTCTTTCGTATTTTCGTCGAAAAATGGTTGGGTGGGCACGGATCCCTCCAAACATTTGTTCACGAAATATCAAAAGTGCTAGTAACAGTTGTCAGATGGTGTGAAGAACATGAAGAATTGCAACATAACTTTGCGTATGGGCAATACGAAAAGAAATAAACGAATACGGGTTTTTTTATGTTCTGTATAAGAACGGTTTTAGGTTTCAAAGGCCCTCCCAAAATTTTGAAATTTGACGCCCGAAAGGCAAAAAGAAATGAACCCAAGTGAATGAACTTGTCCACAGATACTGCAGACTTAAAATGAGGATACCGGTTTGATGTTTTCCTGGAGAAAACGGTTGGGTGAGGCACCGACCCCTCCAAACCTTTGATCACGAAAAATTAAAAGTGCAAGTAACAGTATGTCAGATGTGTGTAAAGGACATGTAGAATTGCAACATAACTTTGTGTATGAACAATAGGCAAAAAGTAAACGAATACGCGTTTTTTTTATTTTCGGGGGAAAAACGATTTTTGGGCAAAAGTCCCCGTCCAACATTTTGGAATTTGACCCCGAAAGGCAAAAAGAAGTGGACCGAAGTTAATGAAATGTGCACAAATATTGTAGAGGTAAAATGAGGGAATATGTGTTTCGTATTTTCCTCAAAGAAAAAACTTTTGAGTGGACCGAGGCGTTGAGTGGCGAGGAGTAAACTGAAGCGAATTAAGTTGTATGTAGATGTTGGATATGTAAAATATTGCCTTTCGTGTTTCACAAGTGTCGTGTCTTCACCCGATTTCTTCAAATTTGGCAGATCAACTACACGCACAAACATTATAGTGTATTTTATACTATTTCAGGAGGCACGTTTAACCCTTAGAATGTTTATGCGCATAAACAAAAAGACGTGTCGATTTATTTCCAGTTTGCTCTTGTCTGCCAAATTTGAGGCAAAACTGATAGGGTTACTTCAGAAAGGCGAAAGGGCTTATTTTACATAGGGTCTATATAATATCTACACAAAATCATTTCCTTCGGTTCACTCCTTCCTTCGCTATTACGGTATTATTAATTCTTTTTTCGGATGGGGCATAGGCTCCAACACTGTTTATCCGCAAAAAAATAAAACACGATTCATTTATTGTTTTGCAAATAGTCCCAATACAAAGTTTCGTTGCAATTTTCCATATTTTTAGGGACGTCTGACGTATGCGTATTTTTATCCTCGTCACCAAAAGTACCGTTCCATCGCCGTGACGGGTATGTGACCGCGCGGTACTCCAAGAAAGGGATAGTTGTATAAGAATTTGTGATTAATTTTGAAGAGTTTTTATTTTGACTAGGGAATTAACATAGGTATAGGGAGTAAATACACAGATTTGTAGCATCAGTGCACTGTCATCTCTGTAAAGATTCGTATTCTCAGCTTTTCTATTTATTGTTTGATATGTTATGTTAAACACCACAACATGTGTCACTGATATCGTAGATCGTATTTTTTTTTTGTAAATCGTGTCTGTAACGTGTTGTCAAAACATTTTTCTCCAGACATGATGTAGAGAGAAGAGAAAGAGATACATCTGCAATATATGTATATCTGATTTATGAAATAAGTGTAGGAATTACGTAGTTAAAGGACACGTAAGAGAGCGAAAAGGAGATATAGAAGTATGTACTTTCAGAAACGTCCTAGATAGGTGAAAATATAGTTAAAAATTGCAAAAGATATCACGTAATTTATCTTTCTTTTCTTATATTCTAGTATAATTTCTCACATCCAAACATCTGTATCCAGAATTACGAGATAAAAGTGAATAGAGAAACGTTTCCATCTGAAGGATTAAATCAGAAAAAAATCTTTTGACTCGGACTAGTTTCGAACTCACAACCCTTGAATCCATGAGTCAGCACTCTACCGATTGAGCTAACAACTCCTTTTGTAAAGGACTCATTTCTTCAACTACCCGTTGATGAATGGTGTGTATTAACCAAGTTGGCCGAAATGAAATCTTCGAGTTTTACGTCCCGCGGGTATGCCGGTTAGGCTAAAGGAGACGGTGATGATGAGTAATGAATGAAATGGTGGAATGAAGAAAGTGGGAGGAAACGGGAGAACCCCGAGAAAACCCACGCACACGGTGTTTGTCCACCACAAAGTTCACTTGGCGGGGGCTGGGATCAAACCCGCGACCCCAAGCACCAGAGGTGATCGCTCTACCACTGAGCCGCCGCGGTCCGACCAAGTTGGCCGAGATAATTGCTCCATATAGCTATTGCTATAATAATAATAATAATAATAATAATAATAATAATAATAATAATAATAAGAAGAAGAAGAAGAAGAAGAAGAAGAAGAAAAAGAACATAATTTTAAAAGGCGCATTTGCTAAAAGTTTGTATTGCGGAGTAATTCCTAATATGAGTTTTTAATAAATATAAATGTAAGCGTGGTTTATCCGTGCGTATTGCTCAAACTACGCAACTCACTACCATAGTTCCATAGGGGTTGTGCGCGTATGGTACAGTAGCCTTGCATATTTCTCCATTTGGAGGGAAAATTATTGCTATCTGAGAGCATCACTTAGAGAAACAACCACGAGATAAATCTGCGGAAAAGAGCTCCCTTGTGGCTAAGCGGTTAGCGTACGCGCCTTTGGCGTGGGAGACCCGGGTTTGGTTCCCGGCGGGAGCTCATGTGGTTCGGATTCTACGTTAATCAGTAGGTCCACGTCTCATATAGCCTCGCTGCTGAACGGGACGTAAAACTCAAAATCAACTCAAAATCTGCGGAAATTCCATTCACGTTAAATTCTAAGAGAGAGATATTAATGCAAAGAACGAAAATAATAATACGCATCTTGCAGAGACCGAAAAAGTATAGAAAGCTAAACAATATGGGAAAAAAGGAAAGAGAGAAAGGAAAGAGCAAAAGACATGGGAATAAATTAAATTTTAACATGCAGTCTGCGTCTTTCCCCCTGCTCCCAGTACCTGTCATAGTCTTTCTTCTTTCATAGGATAAATCTATAGTGTTTAATTCCTTGAAAGAAAATGTAATTCAGTCTGGGGTGCGACTCGAATACAGAATTTTTAGAACAACTGTTACACACGCTACCCACTTATCTACAGGTATACACGTTATATCAACTATGCTTATAAATCAGCTCTCACACGCGCTGTTATCAAACGTGTTAAATCAGTCATTGTCAGTGAGTCAGTGAGCTATGACACACGCTGTTTGTCCACCACAAAGTTTATTTCAAGAACGCTAGGATCGAACCCGGGACCCCAAGCACCAGAAGTGAACGCTCTACCACTGAGCCACCGCGGCTCCAGCTGTATTTAGAGGCTAACGCCTTTGAAAGAATCACAATTCATTTCAGCGACCGTGAAAACTAGGGATTTAACACAAATATAGGTCATTTTGGATTATTTTTACGTGTTTCGGTACCCCCACACCCCGGTGACCCCTGCCCGCATACAATGGTAGCCGATTTTGAGTCATTGCTAATGGAAGTGTCACCATTGATTTCAGCGACCGTGAAAACTATGAATTTGACACAAATATCGGTCATTTTCTAATATCATTACATGTCCCGGTAATTGCACCCCTCCCCTGAGAACCCTGGTTCGAATTTGAAAAAAAAAAGCTTCGTCCTAGTCTGGGGCCTGGACAGAAGTATCCGTGATCAAAATTTAGTAACTTTATGTCAACTCGTCTGATCCCCAGGACGCATACAGACGTACACACAAGCAAACTCGTGCTTCATACACACAACAGATAGAACAAACAGCGTTCTTTCGCATAGAACGTTGCTATGTTGCTTCCACCCAGTTAAGCCTTCTACTAAGTGCCGGAGGGCATCAGTCTTTTATACGTAAACACGTCTGTTTTAATTTGCCTCTTCTATCGAAGTAATGGGTCGCGTGTACTCTTAGCTATTTTGTTGTTATTGACCTTGAAGAACCAACAAATGTTTTTTCATGAACTCACAAGTCGCTTTGGTCCGTGAAATTGATATACAGTTGAAATGACCTATGCTTTACTCACCCGTTGTGAAATAGAAAGATTATGTTGGTTTTATCTAAACACCCACAAATCTGTTATAGCAAGAGGCCCTTCCACAACTACTTCCAATCTGGATTAAATTTCACGGCTAACTTTTTGAATTATACACAAGAGTATCATTGATATGTTAGTGTTAATAATATTTATGGGACCAAGAACAGGTTTTAAGACTCCAAACTATGCTGTGCATAAAAGTAGGAAAAGTTCCAGAGCCCTGCAAACCCAGGCCCAAAGACCGGCCCGGCCCGGCCCGGATGGATCTGTATTCAGTGCCTGGCTCGACCCGATCCGGCCCGTCCCGAATCTCGAGCCGGGTACAAACGGGCCGGACACTAAACTGGCCGGGCACGAACGAGCCGGGCTCTAAACGGACCGGGCGTAACCGGCCTGGGAACAACCAAGTTGATAAGTCCAGTCAATCCTTCGATATGCAATGGGAAATGAGAAAGGTGTCGTCATAATATTACAATGTATATTTGTCCTTCTCGAATAGGAAAATCGTGTGAAAGGTTATCCAAGGTTTTCTTTCTATGTCCCTATTCTGTCTGTCTATTTGTTATCTGTGCTTGCTCTGTCCAGCCATGTTTATTATACAATAATACAGTTCATGGACGTAAAAGTCTTATACTACGCTCATTAGTGCATTACGAGTAACAGAGAAGATATGTAAAACTGCTACACCGTATGTGATACTAATACTACAACTACTACAGCTGATACTACTATTACTATTAGATTACGAATGCTAGTGTTAATTCCATTATTGCTGCCACTGCTACTACTATTACTACTATCACTACTGCTACTACTCATTACTATACTAATGCGACAGCGAATACCACTACTGCTATTACTAGTAATACGAAAACAAAACAATGAAAATGAAATCTTTGAGTTTTACGTCCCACAGTTATGCCGGCTAGGCTAAAGGAGGCGGTGATGATGAGAAATAAATGAAATGGTGGAATGAATAAAGTAGGAGGAAACGGGAGAATGCCGAGAAAAACCCACACACGGTGCTTGTCCACCACAAAGTTCACTTGGCGAGAGCTGGCATCGAACCAGGTACCCCATCCACTAGAGATGAACGTTCAACCACTGAGCCACCATTCCAGCAATATCTAATCGACCCTGGCATCTTGGTGATTTTTTTGCTCAGTATATTTTGTTATATTTGTAGTATCATACTATAAACAATACAGAAAGATGTAACACTATTTGGTATTTGCTTTGCTAATTGAACATTACTACAAATTGTACTGATTTTATGAGCACGCCAGTTTACGGTTTTGGCCTCCGTGGTCATATTGTAGCGTACCAAATTCTACTTAGTAGGTCAAGTCTTGACTTTATCATACGTTCTTTAGGTAACTACGGCTCAGGCCGTATGGATGATGATGGGATAAATTGGTGGAATGAAAACAGTGGGAGGAAGCGGGACCACTCCGGAAACTGCCAAGCACACGGTGTTTGTCCACCACAAAGCTCACATAGCACAAGCAGTGATTGGTCCGACTACCTCTAGCACCTGATGTGAGCGTTTTTCCTACTGAACCAGCGTTGTCCCTCGTAGATCAAGCATCGGTTCACATTCTATGCAGACCGGCCATAATAACTAGCATTGCTCCGTTTTTTTCTCTATTTAGAAGGTAAATTTGGTACCACCGGACATGTCAACTCTGACGCGAAGTCGTAGCAATTATAGTAGTATTAGCAGTGGTCCTAGTAGTAATAGTAGAAGTAGTAGTAGTAGAAGTAGTAATAGTGGTAGTATTACTGTACTTTGCAGTTTTGAATAAAGAGTCAGCTTCCCAAACACATTACGATTAGTATAGGCTGACAGTAAGACCGTACGATCACGGCAAAGGCAGGGGTAGGGGAGGACCTTTAAAAAAAGGCTGACAAGATTAGTTTCCGATCCGTCTTTCAGAGTGGCCGGGTCCGGTTCGGCCCTATAGCATTTGTGCTCGGCCCGGAATACGCCTGGCCCGGTTCGGCCCGGTTAGGGTCCGGTCCAGTTTGATATTATTTGAAACGGGCAGGGCAGGGTCGGGACGGGCATATTCCGGGCCGAACCGGGCGCTCCCGGCCCGTGCAGGGCTCTGCTGTCGACAGATATCTGAGCAAAGACTGTGATATAGAGAAATGGTTTTGTGCTATTGATTCTGCATCCAACGAATAGGTTCCATCTTATTCGTTTACTCTATATTCAAGCCAGAAGTGGTTCAAATTAACAATTTGCGATTCTAACATTTAACGGCAACACACAGGGAGAAGACTTTTTTGTAAACGATTGCGCGTGTATAGGGAACATATCATGGTCACCCACAAAATTGAAAAGGGTTTAAATTTATTATTACTTCCGGTTTCAACAACAGTTTCAACTTTTATCGTCATAGCATGAAACGGTAACATAGCGAGAACTGATTTTTGAAAACGAGTTACCATCTAGAGCCAATATCAAGAGTATCCAATATATTCTACCGAAACCACAAATGGTTGAAATTTACTATTACTTCCGGTTTCAATTTCTAATTTTCGCCTAATAGAAATAGTAAATGCTTCAAAATGTGGTCTTTTGCAACTAATTCAGTGCCCAAAGAATAGATTTTATTTCTTTCGTTAACCTTCTACTCAAACCGGAATTGGTTCAAATTAGTCATTTCCGGTTTGAACGTTTGTTGATATATAAAGAAAACGATACCGGATATTGAGAAGTGGTTTCTGCAAATGATTTTGAGTCTAAAGACGACATATCATGACTATCTACAATACAATGAATTCGGCTGTAGTTAGAATTTACTATAACTCTGGTTTCAATAACGGTTTCAACGTTTATCGCTATAGAACGAAAACGGCAGCAGATAGCGAGAAGCAGTTTGAAGCAAACAATTCAGCCTCTCAACAAACATATCGTTACTATCCATATAACTCTACCAAAGCTGGTAATTGTTCAAATTCACTAGTACTTTCGGTCCCAATACTGATTTCCGTAGAGCAAAAATGTTAAAAGATATTAAAAAGTAGCTTTTTGCAATCGATTCATCGTCTCAAGAATAACTTCCTCCTTCTCCATGGCAACTTTGATCAAAGCAGAATTTGTTAAAATTAGCCATATTCTGTTTGAACGTTCCTCGCCATAGAACGAAAACAGTAACAGATAGCGAGAACATCTTTGTCCAAATGAATTAGCGTCTCAAGGCAATATACCATAATTATTGTTAACACCCTACCGGAACAGGAAGTGGTTCAAATTGACTATTACTTCCTATTTCAATTCTTTTTTCCATAGATCAAAACAATAGGATATACCAGGATACGGCTTTTTTTTTACGATCAACAGGAAGTGTTTCAAATTAACTATTATTTCCTATTTCAATTCTTGTTTCCAGGAATCAAAATAATAGGAGATATCAAGATACGGCTCTTTTAAAATCAATTCAGGGTCGTAGGAAAGTGTTCCTCCAAGAATTCAGCATCACAAGAATATTTTCCACCAATTCCTATTCAAACCAGAAGTAGCTGAAGTTGGCCAAGTACGGTTTGAACGTGTATTGCTACAAATTTCTAATCTATGACAAAGAGTGTCAACTTGTTGTATATATTAGACGAGTTACCAGTACCAATACCAAACTAAAAGAAGTGAGTATCGTTTCACAGTGTGAAACGAAGATTTCCGAACTATATGAATTCAATAGTCAAACTTGAAGTAGTATTCTCATCTGTCACAAAAGAAAATGTATGTTTTTCGAGGGATAGTATCTTTATATCACCTCTCGAAATAATTAAATGTTTTAAAGGACCAATCCCTAACCATAAATCGATAAATGTATTATCTTTCGTTTTGCAACTCAGACAAGATACGATAGAAATATCGTAAACCTTAATAGAAAGACAAAACAGCTACGTTCTTTGGCAAGCTTGAAACTTACGAATATTAGCAATATATATTTACAGAGTATGGAGTTTCTACTACGTTATTCCGTAGTTCATTGGATCCGTACAGAACTACCACCCAGATGACCCGTGTTCGAAACTTCGTGCTTTGCTTGTGTTAAAAGAAAAAAGATGATTACAATTGTAATTGAACTCAAAATCAAGTGAAGTTAGAGATGCGCACGAGACGAGTCGAGACAGAATTTTCCTGACAAAATTCGAGTCGAGAAACAGCTTTTCCAATAGAGAAATATACATTTTTCGAGTCGAGATATTCCTTTTACAGCACATTTTCGAGACGAGACAGCCTCAAATTTTGTCTCGTGCGCATCCCTAAGTCAAGTCTATGATGGAGCTCATTAAATCAGCACTTATAATTACTTTACTGTTAGGATACAGCTGAGTAGATTCACTATGTTCTATGCTATCAAATGAAGTATAAATATTACATTGAAGTTTTCCAGACAAGATTATTGGCGTGGACAGCAAACTGTATAGCGAAAAGAAAGATAGAAAGTAAAGGGTTAACTTTAAACGGCCCGCTCCAGTTGAAGTGCTTATACAGACACAGACAGATAATGAATGGCACGGAGAATCAGTCGTATTAGCAAATGCTAAAACAAATCTTATGCTCTTGCTCACTTTCACTAACGTGTCTGCTCACTACGGACGCATCGTAAGTATATACACTAACATATAGCCACGAGAGAATATATAGGCCGAACTCAGATTTTGAATACAGTTTCAAAAGTTCATTTCCGTAAACTGTAAAAGGCAGTGATGCTCAAGCAATAATAGTTCACTTATGTTCTATTAAATCCACTTGTTCTATTTATTGGATATTACAAATATTATGCAAACTTGCAAACTAAAATGAAATATAACAAAAATTAAAACAAGATGGTAATCGATACAAATGTAGAGAATGAATATGACATGCCCGACTATGATGGAGGAAGCTATTTGTTTACTTCTTGGCCAACCACTAAGAGCATTTATAAATCCATATCCTACTTTGTTATGCGCAATTAGTACATTCAATATTCACGAACGACGACGAACTGAAGGGTATGAGGATACCGTTGCAAGTAAAAACTGTAGTTATAATATTATAGTTAAACTAAGCAACGGTGAAAATAGTGAAGAAATTAGAATGACCAATACTGAACAGTTTACATCGCTCATTTTGAAATACGGCTAGCAGATTAAACTTACAAGAAATGACAAAAATCAGTGAAATTTGGCGTTATACTAAGCATGATTTTGGGGGGAAAAGCGAGGATCTCCGGTGGGGAAACTTCAGTTGATATCTTGGGGGGAACAAAATGTGATTGAGGAGGACAAATCCCCCTCATCCCCCGGTAATTCGCACTCTGAAAACAAGGATACCATAATTAACGATATACAGTAAGGGGTTAATATGAATAAACTGTGTTCTGATGAGCAGGCCTACTGTACTACTAGAAAATAGTTTGTTGATGGAATGTAATATTGGAGTTCTTTCAGATCAGTTTGCATATCCTACGCTTCTCTATATTCTGTATTTTTAATTTTACATAACAACATTGTTATTATTAAATAATTAGTTTAGCAGAATAATAATAAGCTGCCATTTTTTCTAATGCCTTGGGATGGGCACGAGTCGAGCTAAAACACGACTCGAATTCAAGTCGACGGTTAGCGTACGCGCCTTTGGCGTGGGAGGCCCGGGTTCGATTCCCGGCGGGAGCTCATGTGGTTCGGATTCCACGTTAATCAGTAGGTCCACGTCTCATATAGCCTCGCTGCTGAAAGGGACGCTAAACTGAAATCAACTCAACTCAACTCGAATTCAAGTCGAGTTTTGAGTCGAATCAAAGGTAATTTTCTCGAATCCAGTTCCGAGACGAGTCAGTTTTTGACGTCAAGTTTCGAGTCGAGCCGTTTGATAAATGGCTCGCTCGTTCCGCTCCGTTTTAGAATGACTTCCAGCATTTATACACAGCATAGGTTGGAAGGTCATTTCTATATCAACTTCATGAATTAGAGGGAACTTGTAAGTAGTTAGGGATGGTTACTTCTGGCGCATTTTCCCCCCTCCCAATATTTTCGATCAGCGCAGAACCCAGCTAATTATACAAACTTACACAGCGCAAAGTATTCCCATAACTACAATGTTAAAGTGAGATTGAATATGCTTTTATGACATTTAAAATCATAAAAACTTACATCTAAAAACTTACAATCTAAAATCTTACATTTAAACCTACATCTCTTCTATCTTATAATGCCCCCATGGTAGGGTGTTGATCCCATCCTTTAAAACACATCTCTTATCATCTACGGAACTTAAAGCTAACTTATTTACTTCTATACTGTACAAATTGTGCTTATAACTTCTAATCAAATTCATCTTCTTATAATATTCTTTTTGGCTAATCAAACAGTCCTTATATTCGTTAAATGAAAGTTCTTTATACACAACACACTTCTTAACACCTTTAGCTTTCTTACAACACTTTTCTTTATCGAACTTACCTTTAAAGTCTTTATCTGTTAAATCTATTTGAGGTGCTTTTATACTGTACATCTTACTTCTTAAACCCACAAACTCTTCTATTATTGTTCCTTTAATCTCATCCTTCATCTTACCAAGTATTTTCTTATTGATTTGTGGTATTTTATATTTGTTATCTTTAGGGTAATCACTCGTGTCGAAGTAATCAATGTAATTTTTCATGTCCTCGTACACATCTTCTGTTTGGATATGGTATATATAACTATCGGTATCTGTATAACATACTTCTATTTCACCTTGGTATTTTGGTTTCATCACATTGTAATGGAAGTCGTACATTAAATATTTCGATAGATCTAGAATTGACATACCAACATAAATCGGTTTGTTGAATTGCACTTTAACCTTGTTCATATGAACTGCTACTAAATTTTCCGTAAAAACTGTAGTACTCTTATAATTCGGTTTTGCTACAAGCTTCTCGTATTTTTTCTCATCACTTACAAGTTTGATATTAACTCTCTTTCTAATATTCTCCATAGTCTTTCCAAAAACTGAATTGTTCATGAGCTTATAGAAGTCTTTTTCAAAATCATTTGTTGCTTTCGTTCTCATCTGTGTGTTTAAATCAATATATTTCTTTAACCAATCTGATTGTTCGAACTCTATTACTCGATGTATCTTGCTAAGTTTCAATCCAAGTGACAAACATTGTTTTAGGTTTCGATAGTGAATTACATATTTCTCTTTGTCATATAGGGTTGTTAATAGCTTTGATTGTTTTGAACCAGGCGGACATATGTTTTGAGGAGCTAATGGGTAGTCTTTGTGATAGTCATGTAATTCTTTAGGATATTCAAGATCAACTTCTAATATGTAACCAGTATCAGAATCATCAGGTATATTTGTGAAATCTATTTCTTCAATCTCATCTTCACTTAACCATCTAAATCCCTTATACGGCAGATATTGACTCATTGCCCATCCATACAAGTTATTGGCGTCTAGATACATTAAGTAAGAATCTTCTTTATCCTTATCGTAATCTTCCATATACTTATTGTTTGCTTACACATATCTTTTTGAACATTGACTAATCCCACCTCTTATACCTTTCTCTACCATTAATACCATATCATAATCCCATAACAGCTCTAATTTTATATTTGTCATCTTTAACATAGCATCCCAAGCTAAACCTGGTGCTGTCATATACCAAGCTGGATCAAGATCATAAGCTTTAAGACATGTTTCTCTAAAGTTCTCAAACACATCTGCTAACAATAATACATCTGTTTTCAAATATAAATCATGGTATTGTCCGAGATTTTTAATGTCAAATGTTCCCCACACTTTCTTTGCATGCTTATAATCCTCATCGCTTATATGTGTGTTGTTAAGCTTGTTGTAGAATGCTTCCTTTGGTGGTAATTTTCTTTCTCTAAACCTATCCCAATTGTTAACATAATCATATGGGTAAACACCTTTTCTTATCACAAGTTGAAACTGTTCTTGATTAGGATAAAAGTGTTGGGTATGTATCATTTGCTCAGGTTTCAAGTTCGATGACAATTTGTCTAAACTGCAAGCCATAAATCTAAATGAATCTACAAATTTCAATTTAATAGCTCCAACCTTTTTACTGAATGATATGTATCTTTCCTCGTTATTGGGTATTAGATCTATTTCTTCTTTATTACATCCAAGCTCTTTTATAAACAGGTGAGAGTCATATCCTATCAAGTTATGTATGATCACTGGTACAAACTTTGGTACTTTAACTTTTAAATTGCAGTTATTACATAGAGATGCTACAAACTCACCTGTTATATGATCGTGATGTTTAACTTTGTGGTTTTCTGGTGTATATTTTACTTTACAGTAAGAACAGGATTCGGATTGGTTGAACTCTTTTCTCTGACTTTTTGTTAATGGTAATTCGTTATTTTGTTTGTATATGTTCGATATGTGTTTGGCTTCTTTTGTTAACAGTCTTATGAACTTCTTAGCTGCATCTTTACCTCTATACACAACAGGATTGGTTTTACTTCCATCACTCTTTACTACATAATAACAAAATCCAGATGGTTTATGTTGTTGATATTTTTTGGTATATGGCTCGCTATCTGGATAACATTCTTCACAACCCATAACTTTATGTAACAAACATTCAAAATCAGCATAAATCACAAATGGCATTTTCATTATGTATTGGTAGTTTTTAAATTCAACACATTTACCTTCTTCAGGCATTATTATTTTTACTGGTTCATTTAACGAACAATCTTGCTCATGTTTATTTAAAGCGTTTTGAGAGTAAAAGTATAACAAACATCTATCACATAAATATTTTCGAGCTCTCTTTTTAGTTAACTGTGTACATACTAGTCTGCTTAAATCCTTAATCCAACAATAGTGTGTTTTAACTTGGTCTTCATTTTGTTCTTTTACATATAATAAATTGACATTATTTTCTTGCTTGTTTTGTGTGTGATGTAGTATATAGATTGAATAGTCTTTATCATATGCATAAACATTTATAGAAATATCAAGTAATTTTTCAGCTTTTGGAATATCGTTTAGTTTTACAGGAAAATGAATATTTTTTAATTTTTCTTGTAAGTATTTGACGGCTTGCTTGTACTTGGAAGGTCGTTGTGGATCTTTATTAACTGGGTATAGTGCAGAACAAATTGAATATAAGAAACATTTTTCATCTTCATTCTTTACATTAATTACTGCCTTTTTGTTTTGAATTTGTTTAGGTAATTCTATGTATGTTGATCCTCTATATGGTGTATATTTGACGATTGCTAGTTGTAAAAAGTTAATGTTTATAAGAGCCCAACCAGAACCTCTAGCTTGGAACTCATCCATTCTTGTTCTTAATTTTTGTTTCATCTTAGTTATTTCTTCCTTTGGATTACTTGATAGGTATATTTCCTGGTTTTCAGTGTTAAAATAGAAGTTTTCAGTTTCTTCACCTTTCTTATATGTACAACTTATATAAAGATTAGCTTTCAATGAACTATGTTTACTTAAGCTAATTTGTAATCTGTTTGATATAGCTTTAGATGTTGCAGTAATATATTGTTCAAGTGGATCTTGTGGTTTGTAATCTGTTGTAAATCTCCATGTTTCTAATCTTGATTTTAATGCAATGTTCTGGCGCTTTACATCGATTGGTTGTGGTTCAACTTTGATTCTTCGTTCTTCAAATACTTCTTGTTTAAATGGGAATATATTTCTAATCTGTCTCCTGCTTTGTTCATCGTCATGTTGTTTAAGAAGGTCTATCAATTCTGCTTTTCTTAATCGGGAATATCTTCTGATTCCCCTCTCTTTACATTGTCGTCTTAAATCTATTACAGTAAATTTACTATAGTTACTCATCTTATTTATTATATAGAAAATCTTGCTATTACTCAATTTTTATCTTCACCGGGTTATTTCAGTTCATTTTCATTTTTTCTAACACATCGTTTAAACATCTGCACGCGTCTGCCATTGCCTACATATGTTTCCTCGTTGTGTTAGTCTAGAACTTTCATGGGAAGACCCATCAAAGTCACATATACACATTTAAAACTGAATCATTTTTGTAAACTTACTCATCATCATCATCATCATAATCATCACTACCATATTTATATTCATCATCACTACTCAAATCAGTTGTTTTTTGTTGCATTACTAATAACTCTTTTTCCTTTAACAGTATTTGCTTCTCTAGTAGTGTTGCTAAGAGTTTAAGATCATGATGAATTAGTTCAAGTCTATCATGTAATAAATCAAAATGCGCTTCCATATTTGTTATATAGAAAACCAACAAAAAAATGAAATAAATTTAAAAATCTAAGAATAAAAGCGAACATGACTAGTGCTAAGGAAATATTATCTTACAAACCTATATTTGATTGTGTATGTAAATATTTAGATATTGGTGGTTATAATGATGAAGACAAAATAAACTTTAGCATCTCAATAGGTATGTTAGATCATTTGTTCAAGAAGGCCACTAAAAAAAACAACTCATTTCTTATACAAAACATTCTCTATGCAAACGTTATGGACTTATCCGATGAGATATTAGATTCACTGACTGATGAACAATGGCTATCTATAGGCTATGATGATTATGAGGATGAATATAACTATGATCACATTACAGAAGACTTCATACGCAAATATCTGCAGAAAGTTAATTTGAGTGAAATATGTTTATGGAAAAATTTATCGGAAGAGTTTATAAGAGAATTTGCAGATAAAGTTGATTGGGAGATTATTTCAGGAAGCCAAGACTTATCAGAAGACTTTATAAGAGAATTTGCAGATAGAGTTGATTGGAAAGAAGTATCGTATCACCAAAAGCTATCTGAAGAATTTATTAATGAGTTTATAGATAAAGTTGATTTTGATGCTATATCTTACAAAAACGAACTCTCTGAAGCCTTTATACGAGAACATGCAGATAGAGTTAATTGGTGGTACATATCTGGAACTCGTCAATTATCAGAAAACTTTATAAGAGATTACGCTGACAAAGTAGATTGGGAAATGATTTCAATGTCTCAAAATTTAACAGAAGAATTTATTGCAGAGTTCGAAGGTAGAGTTCATTGGCGTAACATTTCAACTTATCAAGACCTATCTATAGACTTTATATATTCGTTTAGACATTACGTAGATTGGAGAGCTATAATAAGAAAATATCATAATAATCCCAATTTAGGTGATATGTTGAATGTAGCATTCACTGTTGCAGCAGAGGGTAATGTATAACTAATTATCTTTTATGGCTATTATACCATAAAAGTTGTAACCTTTACAAATATCTAAACACACAACTTATTGTTAATTGTCTCTTATACTCAAAAACAAATCAACAACAAACTCATCGTCTTCTCCTTCAATATCCACGTGACAACCATACGAAACAACACAGCTGTATTTTTCTTTGACTTTGTTTAGGAGGTTGACCGAGTTTGGATCTTTGGTTTCTGATAACACTGACATTCTTGGGTACTTTTCTTTGAGACACTGAAGTCTTGCTTTGATGTTGCGCTGTTGAACCCTTCCAACCCAATATTTGTATGACTCGTAACGCCGAACCTGATCATGTTTGTCTGTGTCGTACTTGTCTACTATGTCTTGAAGCTGACCAGCCGTGAGGTTCTTTTTAATAATAACTAGTTTGTGTACTTTCCCTGGATCTTCTGTGTGTTCTGCAGCTATTGACTTGAGTTTTGATATTTCTTGTGTTTGTTCTTTGTTTTCTATTTTTAATCTTTCCATTACTTGTTCTATCTCTTCTACTCTTGATTGCAATTCTTCTTGGTTTTCTCTATATTGTCTAAAGTCTTTTGTGTAATAGTCGATAATGATTTGATTGCATTTAAGGTAAAACTCAGGAGAAACCCATCGAGATATATCCAAAATCAACTCTTTACATACATATGTTCCTCTTATTTCGTTCCATGTTTCACCTTTACCTCCTGTAATTGTTTTGATAATTTGATCCCCTATCATGAGAGTAGATGAAATATACTCTATCAGTTCTTTAGAATCTTTATTTTTAAGCCAGTTGTCAAACCTCTTACCACCACTCTGACACAGCTTAGTAGCATTGAAGTATCCTGTACTCTTATCTATAATCAACTTGAAATCACCGAAGATACCATACCAATAGTTATCTTTGATCTGTTCATAACAAATATCATTTAAACTAAGAGGAAGTATCCATAGTACCCATATTTATTATATAGAAAATCTTTATTTTTGACTTCATTTTCGTTACCGGCGCCAGATATCCCGCACCGGTTTAATAACGTTGGTTTCTGTATTCCCTCTACCTTTTACTAGATACTTAGAGCGACTCCCAGGAAGCTGGGAGTCGGTTTTTTCATCGTAATACATTATTAGCTCTTTTGATTGTTTATTTTCTAACCAGTGATCAAACCTCTTACCACCACTCTGACACAGTTTAGTAGCGTTGAAATATCCAGTGTTCTTATCTATAATCAACTTGAAGTCGCCAAAAACCCCATACCAATAGTTGTCCTTGATCTGTTCATAGCAAATGTCATTAAGACTAAGAGAACTATCCATAGTACCCATATTTATTATATAGAAAATCTTTATTTTTAACTTCATTTTCGTTACCTGCTAGTTTTACTATGTAATATGACGATTTTTGCCGGAGCATATCTGCTCCACCTAATTTTTATGTAGAGCAACAGAGCAAAGTGCTCCATTGCTCCTCCTGTTACTTTTTTGATAATTTCCACAGTCGAAATACCGACCCCGGAAATATGCTACGAGGGGTATCGTTTCGTTATCCCCTTATCTCGTTCAAACTATCCTTTTATGGCATAATAACCATAAAAGACAAACATTTATATTTACACTACAACATTACTCTTATCTATCCAACTATTATGCGAATCATCAAACCCTAACCATTTGACATATACTTTATCACCTTTCTTTCTCAACACCTTTTCTACCAAGTATTCATCCTTATGTTTCGTCTTTAATAGTTCTGGTTCGTAAAATCTACCTTGCACATCCTCTTCTTCTAAATCTTTAATTCTATATGTAGGCGGATTAGATGGAATAACTTCGCTGATAACAAATACTTCTGTTGACCAATTAGGTGTATATCCTTTCTCAAATAACCCTTTCGACTTACTTATACGAACATGATCACCTAACTTGTATTTGGGCTTAACACGCTTATATTCTTTTTGATATACTTTCTCCAATATTGTTTGCTCATTCTTCTTATTAACTTCTATAGGCTTTAAACCAATTGTTCTATGAATTTGATGATTATACTCTTTAACTAGTGTTGGTAATATCTCTATCCATTTGTAGTTCCCTTGCGTTGTGAACCTTTTCCACATGTTCTGCTTAAGCGTTCTATTGAATCTTTCAACCACAGAAGCTTTCTTACCACTATAGGTTGAGTAGTGATTAATCTTATTTTCCTCCATTAACTTCTTAAACTCTTTATTGTAAAACTCTTTACCTTGATCTGTTTGTAAGTTACTAGGTTTTCTCGTTCTTAATATGGATTCGAATGCTTCTGTAACATTTTTCCCACTCTTATCTTTAACAGGAACAGCAAACGCATATTTCGAGAACACATCTATAATCGTTAGCAAATACTTATAACCTTTATTGATTTTGGAAACACCTTTTAATACCCCACTATCCATTTCTACAAGATCAGCCTGCCAAAGATCATCGATACCTTTTATAACTACACTTAATCTGTCAAAGTTTTTTCTAGATGGTTTGTGAATTTCTTCTATAATGTCTTCTCTAACACCTTTACCTTCTTCTAGTCAATCAGGCTTTTTAACGAATTGAGTTTTAGTAATACCACATACAGAACAAATACCTTTCTTTAGATATCTTCCATTCTTTGTTTGTTCAATTCGAATAGTATCTTTCTTCGTATCTGTCATTTTCTTACACTTAACACAATACATCCTGTTTATTATATAGAAAATCAATAACTATCGCTGTTTAATATTACGCTATCAACATTCTCACCATCATCACTATCTTCGTCTTCTCTTTCTACATGCATAAGAAGCAATAGTAATTTACCATGTTTCAGATCAGAACCTTTAGATGGTCTAACTGCTAGATTATCATTTGTATTAAAGTGCAATGGAAAAGTTTCAACTAGAGAATCATTTAAATATAGATCTATATAATACGTATTGTAAGATGACTCTATATGCATTAACCTACCTTTATAAAGAAATTTCTATGTGATAGATAGATTATGTATTAAAAAGAACGGAGTTTCAACATTTTCTGATATCAATCGACTATGAAGCTCTATAACATAACTCCGTTTGATGAAGTTAAGCTCTTCTTTCAACATAGCAATATCTTTTCTCACAACTGTATTATCTGATGTCATTTTAACATTACCAAAGATATCCATATTTATTATATAGCAAACGTCTTTAGGAAAGCTCTCTTTCTATGTACATTACAACAAACAATAGTTGTCCTTCTTCCATAGCAGAATTTTTATTTGGTTTAATCGTAATTATATCGTTCTTCTTAAAGTCAAAAGGTATCTCTTTAATCAAAGTATCACCCAAATATATATCTAGAAAGTATTTATTCAAACTTAAGTCCATGTGCATTATTTTCCCATTATAGAGAAATTTGTAACCGTTAGAGAGATTAAATATTCTAAAGATTGGCTCCTTAACGTTTTTAGTTCTTAATCGATATAGTAGAGGCATGGTTTCTTTCTGCATAACCAGTTTAGTAGTATCCATCCTAATCTTTTGAAAATCTTCTTTCTTTATGTATGTGTCTTGCAACGTTTCTAATACATCTTCAAATCGTTTTTTATCGTTCTCTAATTGGACTTCTATTGATCTAAGTTGACTTACGCTAACAACATCATTTAAATTCTCCAACAATTTTAATTTTTCTTCACTAATATCAACATCGCCTTTTCTATCTTTAACATTACCAAATATATCCATACTCATTTATTATACAGAAAATGCCCATCCCAGTTTTTCAAAACATTTCTTTAGCATCTCTATTTGTCTAGGTGAGCGTTTAAAATCAATATCAACATGAACATCATGCTTTTTCAACAGATAGTGCAATACACATTTCAGGTTAATAAACAATGCTCTTTCCGGATACAGCTTCCTAAAGACCTCGTGTAAGTTTTCGAAGTCGTTTATAAGTGCTTCCTCCATATGTTGTAATTTTAATGGTTTTTGATCGGTAAGGTGATAGTGTATTAAATAGACATCATCATAATATTTTGTGTATTTGTTTTTCTTTAGTACTTCTAGAACATCTTTTGTTGATATTAAATCTCTTGGTATATCTCTAAGTTCATCATTTAACACCTTGAGCACCTCTTCGGGAATAATTCTATCCTGTAAAGCTTGCAAACGAGATAACTGTAACTTAAATCTTTTTATAGTATCATACCATGGTTTTCGTACGCAAGCAGCTTTCGTTTCTTCACAAGTACTGTAAACCCAACCACTCTCTACAGAACAATCGTCACAAATGTAACTACTCATACCTTTTGTTAATGACTTACTACCACAATAACTGCATTGTAATGGTTTAGAGCTATAATTTGGCAACAAGTTATTTAAGGTAATTATTGGACGTAACTTTTCCAACTCTTCTTCCGTGTACAAAAATTTTGGTATTAACCTTTTCCATAGATCAATAACATTATATACGTTGTCTTTATCTTGTAAGTCTATCTCGCTAACATCCTGAAAATACTGATAAAAATTATAACTAACTAGTGGATCTAGTTCATCCTCATGCTTCTCAAAATAATCTAAAAATCTATTGTGTATAGCTTCCATATTTATCTTAAACAAAACTTTTATGGATACAAACCATAAAAGCACTTAATCATTTTTAATCATATACATAACGTCGCTAAAAGAATACCCTTGATTTAGAAGATTTAAAACCTTAACACAAAGATGACCACATATAACTGAGTTAAAGTCTTGTATTCGTTCGTCATTGTAAAGTAAGTTTTCGGTACCAAGATATTGTACTAGTTGTTTAGGAGGAACACCACCATAAGAATCGAACACGTACTTTATGTTGTTATCTTTCCAATAGCATATCCAATGAGTACCAATGTTTTCTGATTTATCAAGGTTAACTACACCACACTCATGTACATAGGGTTTTTGTGGAAGTTCATCACTCATAAATACACCTCTAAATCGTTTTATCTTTAGTTCTTTAGCCAACCTCTCTAAATCGAAGTTGGTCAATGGTTTTAGTTTTTTGACTTCTTTGGTTTACCTGCTCCCTGCTTTTCTTCCATAGCCATATTGTGTCTTTTTTGTTCTTCAAGTTCTTGTTTATTCTTCTTAGCATCCAGTACAGTTTTAGTAATCGCTGCTGCACCACCTGCTAATGAGCCAACTGCTCCTAAAGCTGCTAGAATGGCTGGAATTGTAAAGATAAAACCGCCAATATGCTCCTTCTTAATCTTTTTCATTTGTGCAGTAGTTAAAGTTAAATTCATTCCTTTACCTTCTTTAATTTTCTTAGATTTATCACTAAGTTGTTTCTTTGTTAATACATGATCAATATTTAGATCCTTTAGTTCGTTATAAGGAACACTAAACATACAACCTTTAATAGAACACATCTTCCTATTTATTTAAGAGAAAATCTTGGTTTGTAAAAGTACAGTTGTTATTGCCCCGCCAAAATCAATTAAGGAATCATTCTCATCTGTTATCCTTATCCCAAAGTTGTCAACCTTGTCTTTGGATATAGGGAAAAATAATGGATAAGTAGGCTCGTAAATGATACTATGTTTGAACTCAGCATCTGTTTTGAATGATGCTATGATCCCTGTTTCTCTATGTGTGTATTCTGTATCTTTAACAAACGTACCATCTGCTATATTACAGTGAACATTTATAGTATCAAACGGATGAAACTTTGGCAACTTACTTCCAATATGTGTTTTGTTCTTTTCTAAAACTTCAAAAACATTAAACCCGAGGACAGTGCCTATACTCCCAATTGTAACATCATTACTATCAGTTTCAATTTTAACTCTATTTCTTAAATGATCTTCTGATAATGTTATGTTGATGGATTGAGATTTTAAATATTCATTAAGACTGTTTAAGCTGTGTTGCCCTTCTGGTATAAAAACTTGTCTATCACCATATGAGAAACTGTTTTTTTCTGTTGTTATGTTTGGAGTTAGATATGTACTATAAAACCCAACTAGTCCTATGCTTAAGTAGTTGTTACTGTTGTCTAATTCGTAATGGAGTTTCTTCTTTAAAACAGAAGTATCACTCGTTAACTTGAATACCTTAGCCATTTATTATATAATAAATGAACGAGTTTGATTTACCTAGAGATATTCCAAGAGAGAAAGTAATCAAGTTAATAGAAGATGTCATTCAAAAGTTAGAATACAGTTTAAAGAAGAAAAAGAGAAAACTACGAATTGTTAGATATGCATACTACACTTTGATCACGTTATCAGTTATACTTTCTGCAACAACTGGGTTTATTAATATTTTTATACCTGTAACAATTTACTCAATATTAACAACGTCTCTTGCAACTGGAAGTGCTATAATAACAGGTTTGTCTTCTAAGTTGAACATAAGCAAAAGAAAGGATGAATATAAAGCCATTGTCACTTGTATTAACTCATTTAAAGAACAGTTAGAGATGATAATAACATTAAATGGTGAAATGGATAACGAATATATAAAAGGTACGTTGCTTAAAATCAGAGAACAGCTTAAAGATATAAGATCATAAAGAGTAGATTTGAAGACAGGCGCGAGTTTAAGTCTTTTACAGACGTCGGGAAAATCGACGGCCGTTGTGATGGTAAAGCAACCTTCATCAACGAACCGTACTAGTACTATGAGCAGAAAATTAATCATCGGATTTTTAAAGGTGAGCAAAACGCTCAACCCCTGATTTTCTCTATAATAAATGAGTAAGAAAACTATTAATTGGGATGTAAAAGAGATGATAAAAGAAACAACAGCTAAGAAAAGAAATGGAGAACTTATACCTGATGATGTTCGATGCCTTATCGTAGGTTCGTCGGGGTCTGGTAAAACGTTTTTGCTATTTAACTTCTTATTACAGCCAGGTTGGTTAAACAATAATTACTTCTACATATATTCTAAAAGCATGAATCAACCAAAGTATGAGCAATTAAAAGATCGATTTGAAAAGGCAGAACTAAAGTTTAAGAAGCAAATAGCAACGTTCTTAAGCAGTAATGACTCTATTGTACCTATTGATGAATGTGAAGAATACTCTGTTGTTGTGTTTGATGATTACATTTTAGAGAATCAAGATACTGTTAGAAATTACTTTACAAGAGGTAGGCATAGACATTGAGATTGTTTCTATCTTGCACAAACATATTCAAAAGTACCTAAACAGCTTATAAGAGATAACGTCAACTTCCTATGCATATTCAGACAAGATGACACTAATCTCAAACATGTGTATAATGAGTTTGTTGGAGGAGATATGTCTTATGATAAGTTTAAAGAGATATGTTCAAAATGTTGGCAAGAAGATTATGGTTTTATAGTAATTGATATGACAAGGAAGGTAAACAATGGTAAGTATAGGAACAAGATAAAACACTTCTTAAACGTTTGAATAAGAGTCTATCGTTCTTCGTATTCATTAATAGGCTTGATGAACATGTTCATAAAGCTAATTGGTGTATGTGAGTTATTCTTTATCGCTGTCTTGGGCACTGTCTTCAACTTGATTAAGCTTGTCCTTGTGAACTTTAAGTATCTCCATCATTAGGTCCGACTCGCTCAATGTTGAACCAAGTGATAAGTGCATCTGTTTTGTTTTTATCTTGTCTTGTAAGCGCTCTTTAACCCTATTGAATAGATTGATTGAGTTGGGGTCTGTTACTTGCATTATGATTTCCATTTGTGGGTAACGTTTGCGCGCTAAGTCGAGTCTTGATTGTAAGTTTTGTTCTTGGACTCTAATGGCGTAGTATTCAAACTCAACGTTGCGTTGGTTTGTCTCGTCGTCTGAATCATCTCCATCTTTGTAGTTCTTCTTGATTAAAACAAACTTGTGTAACTTGAGCTCATTGTGTGTGTCGGGTACTATCTTGGGCTCTACGGCTTGGAGTAGGCTTTCGCGTTTAAACAAGTTGTGGCTTAATGTGTTGATCGTATCTGATTGGATTGCTAACATATTCTTGAAACTTGACACTAGCTGGAGAATGTTGTTTGGCTGATCTAGTTTGTATTGGCCTGTTCGTCTGATTGATGGTAGTACTTCGGTTGTTATCCATCTCTTAAACTCTTTAGCTTTGGGTAGTTTTGACCGTAGAACCAGAGAGTAAAGCCCAGACTCATTGATGAAGATTGTATCTGGATGTGTTTTTGATAAGGGCGGTGAATTGCCGCCCTTAACTTCTGAAATTTTTTTCTTATCTTCTTCGTCTACATGATCCTGAATAGCATCTCTTGGTCGTGAATACTCTAAAATTGTGGCAACGTCTTTGCCTTTGAACCATACATTGCCTTCTACATCTAATAGTGTTAATAACTCTTGATTATCAAGTTTAAATATCGACATATTTCAAAACGTTTCTAATGTCTCTTTTGTTGCTTCATTTTCAGCGTACACATACTTCCAACTCGAACAAAATAAAACACTTCTTAAACGTTTGACGTTTTTCACGTTTTACGTTATAACGTTTGACGTTTATCGACGTTTATCGACGTTTATTGACGTTCTTTGTCGTTTATTGACGTTCATTGACGTTTGTTCGTTTGCTATACAATAAATGGATGAGAAAGAAATTGATAAGAATATTAAGTTGAAGGAGTTCTTGATAAAGGGCTTCAAATCTTGGAAGAAAGAAAGAGCAGGTATATATGATAAATTTAAAACACAAGAGCAACCTGTAATTGATGCTATTCAAAACTTGGGAAGTGAGATCAAAGAATTAGCAGAACAAAATAAAAATCTAATAACTGAACTTGTTCCAGTTGCACATAAGACAGCTTCAATAGATCCTAGTCTACTAGAAACACCTAAAAAGATAACTTATGATAGTTCTCCAAGTAGTAGTGATACGCCTATAACGGGGGAAATAAAACAAATGAGAAAACAAATTAAAGACAAAGTGGAAGGAGTAGAACCTTTAACAACAGCACAGTCATTTGGTAAGATTGCAACGAAATATTATAGTAAAAGAAATGATACTGTGTTTGGAATAAGAACTGTAGAAGAAGATGGAAAAATAATAAATAAGATAGGAAATTTGGAAGTTAAAGTGAATGGTGATGATTTGATAATTAATGGTAAAACTTATAAAGGAACAGAAGGTCTATGGGAATTGTTAACGACAAATACTAATAAAACCATTGAAGATTATGATGATGATGATTTTGAGCAGTATAAAGAAATAATAATAAACTCAGATGCTGCCTTCCAAAAATATAATCGAGATAAAAAGGTAGCATCTAGTAGAGGTTCAAAGTACATTAATATTATCAAGCCTATTTGGGATAATTATATTAAACCAACTTTACCCCCAACTCCTAAAAAGAACACGACACCTAAAAGGACTGGTGAAGGAATTAAACAATATACAGAGATACCTAAAGAATATGTATGGATGGATGACGTGAGAAAGCTTATAGATAGGCTAATTGTCATAGATGGAGAAGAAAAGGCTGGAAATGATAACTTTTACAATGAGAAAGTAGGTATAGTGAGTATGATTAATAATAAGCTTTCACAGTTTATTCCTAATGATCCAAAAGGTATAGGGTATTTGATTAAGATCTTAAATACGTTACCACCACGATTCTGGAATGATGAGAAGCTTGGAAAAGGACTAATGAATAAGATTTTAAACATGAAGGGGATACCAGAGTTACATATTCCAGGCTTCAGATTTTGCGGGCCTTTTACGAAGCTTCAAGAAAGGTTAGAAAGAGGTGATGAAGGTATTAACCCATTAGATGAAGCTTGTAAAGAACACGATATATACTACAGAGACAATAAAGATACAGAGTCGAGACATATTGCAGATAAGGAACTAGAAACTAAAGCATGGAAAAGAGCATTTAGTAGTGATGCGCCAATTGGTGAACGATTAGCTGCTTTTGGAGTTGGTACTGCTATGAATGCTAAGGTTAAGTTGGGATGGGGATTATAAGCTTCAGAAAATTTTTCCTCAGTCGACTTTACGACAATGCTAATATTTATATAGCTTCATGGTGTTTACCATAAAGCGTTGTTTCAAGATTTTCTTTATAATAAATGGACAGTGTCGAGAGTTACGAGTTACAGAGCTTTAAAGCTAACACAAGAACATTTAATAATTTGAATGAAGCTAACAAAGATATTGAGTTCGATTTCAATGTGGGTGATGGCTTTATACATCCACACAAAGCAGATTGTCATATGACTTTTGAAGTTGTTGGTGCATCAGTTGGAGGAACATTTGGTGCAAACGATACTATAAAACTTGTAGATAACTTCTTCCCATTCTTCTTTTCTCAAATTGAGGTTAGAAAGCATGGAGTTGTTATAGATAAGATTGAGCTACCTGGAATAACATCTACAGCTATTGGAACATTAAAGATTTCCAAACCAGAAGTTGAATATTTAAAACAAGCAGGATTTAAAACAGATGATAAACTTGGTCTAAGAAAGGACTTTAGTGTTTTGTATCCATTAAGATTAATTCCAGGCTTCTTAAGTGATTATAAAGAGGTTATGTGGAAAGGTGGATTGAGAATAACATTTACAAAAGCTAACAACAATAACGATGTCTTGTACAAATGGACTGGATCAGGAGCAGCTCCTCATGATGGAAAAATAACAATAAAAAGTATGGAGATAAGAATGCCTATTGTTGAATACGAATCTAATTACGAAAACAAGTTAAAGTTGAATATTCTTAAAGAACCCAAAATCATGTTTTCATTCCATACTTATCAATGAGTTCAAAAGAGTGTTGTAGGTTCTTTCTTGGAGTTTGATGTTACTACTCAATTTAATTCTAGACAATTTGATATGCCTGATTTCGTAGTTGTAATGTTCCAAACGGATAGAAGTGGCAAACAAACGGCAGATGCAAGTAAGTTTGATCATTGTAAGGTAAAGAATATCTATCTTAAGAATGGGCGGAATGAGGTATTTCCAAAAGAATCAAGAAACTTAGATATTGCTAACAAGGATTATTTTAAGATGTACGAAGACTATACTGCATTTAAGAGAATAACATGTGGTAACACCGAAATGTACTATGACCCTAAAGAGTTTATAGATAACAGGCCAATGTATGTGATTAATTGTAGTAAGAGGAAGAAGGTATCGGTAAATGAGAGAACAAACATAAAGATTGTGATAGACTTTGCAGAGGCTGTGGCTGCCAATACTATATGTTATGCGATTTTAATTGGACAAAAGAACTTTACATATGATCCTAAGAATGAGAAAGTAGTAGAAGAGTTTTAGCCCCTCTGTATTCGGAGGTCCAAAATGTATGTTTGTGTTGTTTATGGAGGTTTTCCATAAACGAAATTGACAAAAAATGAATAAAATATTTTTGATTTTCTATATAATAAATACGATGGCGAGTAACATTGAACTTTTAAACAAGCTTGGAAGTCTTGAGCAAAAAGAAGTTATTGGATTAAGAGAACTAGAATTGAATACAGAATATAAGATTGTGAAAATGGAAAAGATTAAAACTAAGTTTGGAAAGAGCATTTTGGTCGAGTGTGAGGAGTTCAAGATTTTTCTTCCGCCTAGATTTACAAAACACTTAACAGATAAAATATTTGATGAGATCGTTAAAGATGGAATAAAAATCAAATACACTGGTCTAAAAGAAAACTATCCAACTGTTGAGTTCTGTATGTAAATCCAAAAATGAACGAAAATGAACTAAAATATGTCGTCACAAGTAAAAAATGGAGTGTTTAGAAATGGATCCTCAGAAAAAGTTCATTCTTACTAATAATTTCAATGTAATTGTGAAAAATGTGCAAACTGAAGTTCAAGTTGTTTTTGATATTAACGGCTGTCTATTCAGTTTGAATTACGATCAGTGGACAGAGTTTAAGAAGTCATTGTTTCCTATAGAGAACGAGGTTAACAGAAGATTCCATTATCAGTATCCGAACTTGTAATTTTAAGTATGTTCTAAGTGTTTTATGGTGATAAAGCCATAAAACTGAGATCTTTAAACATACACAATGCATAAGGAGAAGCAGTACTTTTGAATGTCATTCGAATTTTAAAGATACATGTATAAATAAGAGATTTATTTGAGTTTTTTGTAATTATATCCTTAGAGTTATGCAACCTACAACACATTCAGAAAAATTTCAATTTATTTCTCTGTTGATTGACGTTTGAATTTTGAAAATCGGTTAATATTTGACGAAGTTACAGCAAGTTCAAAATTTCGGGAATTTTTTACGGGCTTATTTTTGAGTTTTCGGGAAAATGTTATTCTTTAAAAAAGTCTTAGAATTTTATGTAGATTATGCTAGTATTTTTTATTTTTCAAATTTATGAATTTTATTTTTTGCAGTGTTGCAAACTTAGGACCAAATTTGTTACTAGACTTAGTGATTTTTTAATTTTATAGGTTGGCAACACTTATGGGTCAGCCAAACACTAATTGCCAAAAATTAAATATCAACTCTCTATCTCTTACAGGAACCAAGATATCCACAATTTTCTTATTTTTCGTTTTAAATTTGCCGGGCAGGTGAACATATTCAAGCAGTTACTCACCTACTCAATAGATGGCGTTACATATCACTTAGTTTATCAATTTGCTAATAGATGGCGTTGCTTGTAGAAGTATTTGTTCATATATAAGGCCCGATTTTCACTTGATTTCTTGAGCGTAGTGTTAGCCGAGCTCGCTCGCTTGCAGTCTGGCCAGCTGTAAGTAGTTATCGGCTTGGACGTCGCAGGTTCGAGTCGCCTCCAAGCCAGAAGAAGGATTTTCACTCTCTCATCTATAAGCAGCAAATGAGATTGAGTTGACGTGAATGGAGACTAGCGCTAGTCGGGAAAAGAAAACGAAGGCACAACAGAAGCAGCAGCAGAAGCAGCAGCAGAAAGAGAAACGGAGGCACAAGAGAAGCAGCATCAGAAAGAGAAACAAACAGAAAAAGGAGCCTGAGAGGCAGCCAAAAGCAAACCAAACAAACAAATAAGAGAAAGGCGTAAGTCCTCTCAGGTCCACCTGTGCACAGGTTTTGCTGCTTTTTACTTTGAAAATCTATTTAAAATGTCATAAAAGCCTATGCGACATACTAACCTTTATCTTCTTATAATTCAGCTATTTCTGAACCGATTTCGATCAAACAAAAACTATTTTTTCAATCAAAGACAGCCCTATAAGTTATAAGTTTATGTTAGATGTAAGCTATAAGTTAGATGTAAGTTTTTATGATTTTTAAATGTCATAAAAGCATATGCGCAGTGCAATTACCCAATCTCGCTTTATGCTATCCTTCTGTGTTAAAGTTCAATGGTCAGTGGCGGATATGTAATTTTTGGTAGTTAGGGGGTGGAGGGGAAAGTGCGCTAGAAGTTAGGTACCCAATCTACTCTTGTATTCCTCGAAAGGCATTTGTTTTGTCCTTCAAGGTCAATAGAAGAATGAAAACGCTGATACTAGGAGTATTTTAACACGCGACTCACTACAACGATATAACAGAATGCTGCCTCCGGCTGTTAATAAAAGGCTTAACTAGCTGGAAGTCGCTAGTATAGTAGCAACGTTCTGTGCCGAACAACCATGTGCTGTGTAAGAAATGCTAGGGGTTGTTCTGTCCATGCGAGCCGACCACGTGGGTGCTCCCTGGCTCTAACACTCACACAAATTATCTTCTCTGGACGCTGCAGGCAAGGTTTTTAGGTTCATCGAAACATAATAAAATAAATATTTCTCACTTGCCACTATCAACAAATAAACAATTAAAACATCGAGATGGAAGTTAAAATTTCTAACCTCTAAAGCATAATTGTTTGTTTCAAGTTTGTTTGTGCAAAGGCAATCAAGGAACACACTAAGTTAGTCACTTTATACTTTATGTCCACAACAAAATCCTTGCAATTTCTTTGTGCAATAACATTAAAAGTATTTTCTTTTATGATGATTTTTTTTTCATTTTAATTTGTATGAATGTAGTATTTTCTTTTAGTAACGTATTGATAATATCACTGCTTCTTGCACACATTGTGCATCACGTAAGTTGTTGAAAATATACACTAAATATCACGATTGTATATGTTAGGAATATGCATTACAATAATTAAAGAGCTCCTCCGTGGCTAAGCGGATAGCGTACGCGCCTTTGGCGTGGGAGACCCGGGTTTGATTCCCGGAGGGAGCTCATGTGGTTCGGATTCCACGTTAATCAGTAGGTCCACGTCTCATATAGCCTCGCTGCTGAACGGGACGTTAAACTCAACTCAACTCAACTCAACTACAGTAATTAAATTTGATCACGGTTTTAAACCTGTTTCTTTACGTTTAAGTCAGCCGTGTTACCGACTGAGCTAGGACAGCCCCAATTTATCCTTATATTACCGGTATATTTTACTTTATCACAGCACAGCCCTTTATGACAGCGTTCATAAAAGATTTTAACTGGGAAGAAATCAATAAAAAAAATCAAGACTACCCTGAAAACATATAACACGCCCCGCCATTGATATGCACCCACATACATTTTGGAAGGTCAGCGCCGTTGGTTCTATCTGTTGTGTTTGAAATCAGTGTTTCTTTCAGAAACTATGTTCCCGGGGGGCACATTTGGTATTCCGGGGGACACTGTTGATGTTATTCTATTTATTATTATATTATAGACGTAATATTTTGGTCTCTTCCGGGGGTACTCTCACAGCTCCGGGCGAGCAGTGCCCCCTAAAAACACTTCTGGAAGAAACACTGTTTGAAATATACCTAATCTAATATAAATAAAATAAAAAGTTTGTTTATGTGTCTGTCTGTTTGTATGTATCTAGGGATGCGCACAAGAGAAGATTTGTGACTGTCTGGTCTCGAAAGTGTGCTATAAAAGTGATGTCTTGACTCGAAAAATGTATATTTCACTATTGGAAGAGCCGTGTCTCGAGTCGAATTTGGTCAGGAAAATCCTGTCTCCACTCGTCTCGTGCGCATCCCTTTATGTATCTGTGTGCTGCCTGGAGAAAAGACGAGAGGACCGAGAGTTACCAAATTTTGATCTTGGGTACCTTGGTCCAGGCCCTAGATCAAGATGAAGCGTTCTTTTTTTTAATCGAACCAGGGGTTTCAGGAGACATTTACAGGAACATGTAAATGTAGTAGAAAATGACCCATATTAGTGTCGAATTCATAGTTTTCGCACTCGCTGAAATCAACGGTGATACTACTACAGGCGTTGACTTCCAAATACAGCCACCATGTGAATAATGGGTTTTTCAGATAGTTATTAATAAATGCAAGAAATAAATTATTAATAATAAATGGGAATAGATAGGAACACATTTTGAAAGAAAGAAACGAAATCGTAAACATACATAACCATATCTGACTTTGCATAATCTATCCTAAACAACAATCACTAATCTAACAAGAAGAAAGTAGACTTTGGTAAATTAACTTCGGTGTCATTTTTCGCGACGTAGTATTGCACATTTAAAATATGAATATTTAGGGATGCGGGCGAATCGACATGTCTCGAATCGCGACTGGAATTCGAGTCGAGACACAATTTGTAAAATTCGAGACGTGTCGAGACAAACGTATTTCTCGACTTTAATTTTCGAGTCCGGACACGAGTCGAGTCGAGACTGTTCGTAAAAATCTCGACTCGACTCGAATGTCTCGGAAATCTTTCTATAATTTTTAATATTATTTTGAAGAAAGTATTCAATCACAAACAACCTTAAAATCAATTCCAGCATTTATTACTTTAGAAAGGTACAGAACGGATAAACTTAATAGTAAATCTTTCGAAATCAAGATTTAGTTTTCAGCTCAATTCACTTAATTAAAAGTAATAATTAATGTCGTGATATTTGATTTTAATAATAATAATAATAATAATAATAATAATAATAATAATAATAATAATAATAATAATAATAATAATAATAATAATAATAATAATAATAATAATAATAATAATAATGCTCTGGGGAACATTCACGTGAGCATCCATGTGTCTAGTGGAGCTCGAGCAAGGCACAATGACGGCCAAGGCGTATCGCACACTGCTTGCAGACTACGTACACCCCTTCATGACAACCATGTTTCCCAACGGAAGTGGTATTTTTCAACAAGAAAATGCACCATGTCACAAGGCCAGGAGTGTGATGAACTGGTTCGAGAAATGTTCAACAATGTTCTATATCTTTTGACGGTGTGCAAATTACAAGGGGGATGAGGGAAATCCCCATTGGTAATACTGGATGTTGCTATAAGCAAAGATTTCAATCTATGTCAAAGAACTATGTGCTGTGTAATTAAAATGCTATGAGTAGTTCTATCTGTAGTGTGTATGAAAAAAAAATATTAAGAAATGCAACCTATGTGGCTTTCCGATTCCAAAAATGGCTTTGGTTTGAATAACATCATAAAACAATAAAAAGAAATTAAATTTTATTGTCAAACAAGCATCCTTTCAAACTCAGGCAGAAAAAGACTGACATGCTTGTGTCTTTGTTCGGAACGAGAAAACTCATGAAACACTGGTTAGTCACTGATGAAACTGGCATTAAGAGAACTTGAATTTTTATAAAGGATTTTTATACATACATATAACCACCAGCCCTCGGAATGAAATCTTCTGAAACACTGATCTCGATGCATGGTTTAACATTTTACTTGAATCTGGAACACTATCACAAAATATTTAAACTTGAATCGATTGGAAAATGGAAATGAAAGCTGTTTGTAAGAATCATTAAAAAAAAACACTTTAGGTATTCCTTGTTTTTAGGATAGTCCTCATTTGAAATAATAAACGCTAGTATACTTTAGAAGGCAATAATTTATTCTGAGTTAATAAATTTTTAAACACTTTCAAAAACTGTGTTTACATTTTTTAGACATGAGACGAGACGAGGCATTTCAAGAGACGTCTCGTCTCATCTCGGAAACCTAGCCGCCGAACCAGGATATGATCAAGGTAGAGACTAATGCATAGTTGTCAACTTTATCCAGTGTAAATAAAGTAGCATTGAAACCCATTTTATCCAGTGTATACCAAAGCGTCAAGGGAAGGGCGATAAGTATTTCATAAGTTCACACACGGCACGATCAAGCACTGAATCTATTGAAATCTTACTACGTAATAATTATCGAGTATCTGCACTTTTTCTATTAAAATTCATAGTATATTCTATCATAATATAAATTGTCACTCATGTAGTGTATGCTAATGTAACTCATGATAAAAGTGTTTTGTTTTAAAACAAAATGAAACGGTTGAGGTGGACTCTGGCGAGTAGAAGACATGCAATTTATTAAATCGCCCCGCAACCTTTTTGGCCACACACTTAGGATACACTCTTCAACTTTTTTCCATGTTATCCAAAGCATCGACTAATCTTAAATTCGCATTGCCAATTTGGATTTTCTAACAATTAATCTGTTGCAACTTAATTTGGATGCAAAATCCTGACTTAATTAGCATTTAAGAACTTTACAGTGTGCATTAAAATGATGACAAATATAGTGAAATCTCAGTTTCAAATTTCATGTCTACCTTGAATCTAAATACCATTGCCGTCATTTCCTTCAATGTTGAAAGGAGCCGAAACTTGCAATAGATCTCATTTTTTCCCTTATATAATCTTTAATTCCCACTATGTGTTCATAAAATTTTAAAGAAAAAAATCAAATGAAATCTTTAAGTTTTACATCCCACGTTTATGGCGGTTAGGTTAAAGGAGACGGTGATTATGAGAGATGAGGGAAATGGTGGAATTAAAAATGTGAAAGGAAACGGGAGAACCCGAGAAAACACACGAGCACGGTGTTTGTCCACCACAAAGTCCACACAGCGCGAGTTGGGATCGAACATGGAACCCCAAGCACCGGAGGTGAACGCTCTACCACTGAGCCACCGCGCCTCCAAAATTTTAAAGAAATATTAGTTACTAACTAGTAACACTTCCGATGTGTAACACTTTGTTTTTGATAAAATTTGGCAGGTAGATATTACACATGAAATAAACGAATACGTATCCTCTATTTTCTGCGGAAAAATAGTTTTAGGGGGCAAAAGCCCCCACGTAAAATTTTGAAAGTTGACGGCCCGCAAGGCAAAAAAAATGAAGAGAAGTAAACGAAATTTTACACACATATTGCAGACAAAATTAGGGAATACGTGCTTCGTATTTTCCTTAAAAAAACGGTTAAGTGGGGCACGGAACCCTCCAAAACTTTCATCACGAAATATTGAAAGTGCTAGTAACAGTATGTCAGATGTGTGTAAAGAACATGAAGAATTGCAACGAAACTTTGTATAAGAACAATACGCAAAAAATAAAGGAATACGTTTTTTTATATATTCTGCGGAAAAACGGTTTTAGGGGAAAAAAGCCCCACCCATTTTTTTTTAATTGAGGCCCGAAAGGCCAGAGAAAGTTAACCGAAGTCAATGAAATTGTGCACAGATATCGTAGATATAAAATGAGGGAATACGGGTTCTTTATTTTCTTGAAAAAAAGAAAACCCTTTAGGTGGGCCACAGCCCCCTCCAAAACTTTGATCGTGAAATATCAAAAGTGCTAATAACAGTATGTCACAAGTGCTTGAAGAACATGAGGAATTGAAAAAACACATTGAGTAGGGACAATACGCAAAAAAAAAAACCGAATACCATTTCTTATTCTGCTGGAAAATGGTTTTCAAGGGGCAAAAGCCACACCCAAAATTTTTAAATTTGAGGCCCAAAAGGCAAGAAGAACTGAGTCGAATTGAATTTAATTGTGCACATATATTGTAGACGTAAGATGAGATAATTAGGTTTCGTATTATCCTGGAAAAAAACGGTTGAGTGAGGCACGGACCTTACAAATCGATGATTATTAAATATCCAAATTGCAAATAAGCATATGTCGGATTTTCCTAAAGAATATTTCGAATTACAACGAAACTTCGTATATTCCAAAACAATAAATGAACCGTTTTAATTTTTGCGGGAAAACACTTTTGGGACCTAAGCCCCATCCGAAAAAAAGTAATTATTTCCTTAATAGCGCAGGAAGGAGTGGACCGAAGCAAATGAAATTGTGTGTAGATTTTATATACACCCTATGTGAAATAAGCCTTTCGTGTTTCTCAAGTTTTCCTATCCGTTGCTTCAAATTTGGCAGATCAAGAGCAAACTGCAAATAAATCGACACGTATTTTTGCTTGTTTATACGCAAAACATTATAAGGGTTAAAAGTACCTCCTGAAATACTATAAAAAACGCTATACTGTTTGTGTTTGTAGTTGATCTGAAAAATTTAAAGAAATCGAATGGAGACACGACACATGTGAAACACGAAGGGCCGTAGTTCACACACCCAATATCTACATACAATTTCATTCGCTTTGGTCCACCCCTCTCGCCCCTCAAAGCCTCGGTCCACTCAACAGTTTTTTGTTTCAGGAAGAATACGAAACATATATTCCCTCATCTTACGTCTGCAATACTTGTGCACCTATCATTCATTCATTTCGGTCCATTTCTTCTTGTCTTTCTTGCGTCAACTTTCAATTTTTTGCGTGGGAGCCTTTGCCCCTAAAACCATTTATCCACAGAAAATTAAAAAAAACGCGTATTCGTTTATTTTTTGCCTATTGTTCATACAAAAAGTTTCGTTCAAATTTTTCATGACCTTTACAAACATCTGATACTGTTACTAGCACTTTTGATATTTCATGATCAAAGGTTTCGAGGAGTCCGTGCCCCACCTAACCGTTTCTTACAGGAAGATACGAAACTCGTATTCCCTTAGTTTATATCTGCAATATCTGTGCAAAATTTCATTCACTTTAGTTCACTTCTTCTTATCTTTCAGGAGTCAACTTTAAAAATTTTGGGGTGGGCTCTTTAGCCCCTTAAAACCTTTTTTCCGCAGAAAATAAAAACAACAGTATTCGTTTATTTTTAGCGTATTGTCCATACACAAAGTTATGTTGCAATTCTTCATGTCCTTTACACGCATCTGACATACTGTTACTAGCACATTCGATATTTCGTGATCAAAGGTTCGGTGCCCCAAACAACCCTTTTTCCAGGAATATACTTAACCCGTATTCCCTCATTTTATGTCTACAAAATCTGTGCACAACTTCATTTACTTTGGTTCATTCTTTTTGCCTTTCGGGTGTCAACTTTCAAAATTTTTGGTGGGGGACTTTGCCCCCTTAAACCGATTTTCCGCAGAAAATAATAAACAGTATATGTTTATTTTTTGCGTATTGTCCATACAAAAAGTTATGTTGAAATTCTTCATGTCTTCAACACACATCTGAAATACTGTTAATGGCACTTTTGATTTTTCGTGATCAAAGGTTTGGATGGTTCGGTGCCCCACACAACAGATTTCTGAAGGAAAATACGAAACCCGTATAATCATTTCACGTCTACAATGTCTGTGCAAAATTACATTCACTTTGGTTCACTTCCTCTTAGCATTCAGCATCAACTTTCAAAATTTTCTGGTGAGTTTTTTTTTTTTTGCAACCTAAAAACCGTTTTTCCGCAGAAAATAAAATAACTATGCGTTTGTATTTGACGTTTTGTCCATACAAAAAGTTATGCTGCAATTCTTCATGTCCTTTACACAAATTTGACATGCTGTTACTAGTACTTTCGATATTTCGTGATCAAAGGTTTGTAGGGGTCGGTGCACCAAACAACCTTTTTTTTTTTTTCAGGAATATACTAAACCCCTATTCCCTAATTTTATGTATACAATCTGAGCACAACTTCTGCACTTTGGTTCATTTCTTCCTGCCTTTAGGGCGTCAATACTCAAAATTTTGGGTAGGTGCTTTTGCCCCTAATAAACGTCTTTTTTTCAGAAAATAAAACACAGTATATGTTTATTTTTTGCGTATTGTTCATACACAAAGTTTTGTTGCAAGTCTTGATGTCCTTAGACACATCTGACATACTGTTACTAGCACTTTCGATATTTCGTGATTAAATGTTTGGAGGGGTCTTTGCCCTACCCAACCCTTTATTGCAGGAGTATACGGAACCCGCTTTTTGTCATTTTACATCTACAATATCTGTGCACAATTTAATTCACTTTGGTTCACTTGTTTTTGCCTTTCACGTGTCAAATTTAAAATTTTGTGTTGGGGATTTTGCCCCCTAAAATGTTTTTTCGCAGAACATAAAAAGCCCGTATTCGTTTGTTTTTTCGCATTGTCCAAACGTAAATTTTCGCTGCAATTTCTTATGTTCTTTACACACATCTGACATACTGTTACCAACACTTTTGATGTTTCGTGATCAAATATTTTGAGGGGCCCATGCCCCACCCAACCGTTTTTTTAAATAAAATACGAAACCCGTATTCCTTCATTTTACGTCTTCAATATCTGTGCACAATTGCACTCATTTCGTTTCAGTTGTTCTTGCCTTTCGGGTGTCAACTTTTTAAATTTTGATTTGGGCTTTTATAGTAAACCTTTGCATTATATATATTTTTTTTAGATTCTTTTTTCGGGGCGAATGAGAGCAATGGTTTCCTCTGATATCTGTTTCTTGCCATTCATCTTGTTTGAACTGCTTAAGTAAGAACATTTTGTAACTTTTGATGTCACCCAACTCCGTCACGATAATAAAATTGTCATTCTTAACAATTTATTTTATTCTCTTATTTGCAGTTTGCCACACTGATATATTTGTTACAAAATTGAGGTTTGGTCCAACGCCTTTCGAATTTGCAACCAACCGAAGCGCCGAGCATTTTGGGTTGCCTGCTATTGCAGGAAAAGGAGAATTGCAGGTGGTAATGCACTTTTGGAGTCGTGTATACATAAAATACTTATGGTTGCTAAATTTGTATTTAAAAGGGATTGGAAGTATCAGTGTTCATCTCAGCAACCCCAAAAACTATGGATTCGCCACTAATATCAGGCATTTTCGATCATTTTCTATATTTCCTTCTCCACTCCACAAGTTGCGAGGCTTAATTTGGATTTAAATAGCATCGGAAGTGTCATTGTTCACGTCAGCGATCCCCAAAAACCATGGATTTGGCACTAATATCAGTAATTTTTGACCATTTTTAGACATTTTTCCCTTCCCCTCCCTAAGTTTTACCGTCAAAGTGAAATGATAAAAAACATCCGAGGCTTGAACTTCATCTGTGTTAAAAATTTGATCGAGATCGGTTGTGTAGTTCATGAGTTATTAAGTCACAAGTGACTTTCATTTTCAATTTTTGTATATCTCCCTCCTCCTTCTCCCTTATGTTGCCCAGTCAAAATGAAATGATAAAAAACATCCCAGGCCCAAACCTCTTCTATGTTAAAAAGAATTGTTTGAGATCGGTCGGGTGGTTCAAGAGTTATTAAGTTTATTTCTTTATGATATACTCGTATTTCTTCAACTGTAAAGCGTTTTTTTTATTAGAATATTGAAACTCTAACATGACTGTCTATAGTTCTTCAACTGTAGAACATTTTACAAAGAATTGTTTTATCTGTACAAATTTTCACAATTTTTAAGATAATTTATTTGGCTACAACAAGCTTTAGAGGTTATCAGCATTGCGATTTACCACATCTGTTTGTACGAGTTTAAAATGAAAGTTTTATCGTTATTGAGTTCTTTATTTTTCGCTATTAACTTCCAACTACTTAAGTGGCCTAATCACTGGCGAAATTAAAATACCGCTAATTTTACAGTAATTATATTTTCAAATAGATAAAAGATAATTGAAATGTGGAACAAGAGCCCACTAGACAATATTATTTTGCATGACGTGCCGTTATCACGAGTCACCTAGTAGCTTTTCGTTTGCAGCCATTTAGAATGCCGATTTTCTAACTGGCTGGAAATCGAAAGCAGATAAGTGAGTAGTGATAACGGTATCTCATATAAAATAACATTGTCTAGCAAGCTCTTGTTCCACTTCTCGATTATCTATTTGAAGAGACAACATTCAGCAATTACTGCAAAATGAGTGGTATTTTAATTTCGCCGTTTTGGGTTCTCTTAAAATAACTGTCATGTAATATTTTCGCCTGTAAGATAAAGGATTACAAATGACTACAAACAATTTCATAATACAAAAATAAAATTAATTAAAGTAAATTATTGAACGAACAGAAACAAGGGAAGAAGATAATTAAGCCTGAGAGGCTAAAAGCATTGCTTAAAACTTTGAAAGTTAAAGGAAGTCGAGTGGTTAATTGTTATTTAATTATCTTAATTACTGGAAAGTGTAAGCCTGTTTCATTTAATAATGTCAGTTATTTAATTTTGCGTTAAATTAATAATATTTTCTTTTATATTATTTACTTTTCTTCTATTTTTTCTTCTATATTTGGTTCCGAATTGTTTTTGCATTCTGAATAAAGAAACAAAATGTACTGTATTAATAAAAGAAAGAAATTTTGTAGTTTCTACAAACCAGATCATATACTAACAATAAAATATGTTCATTATGAATTCTTAGAGATAAACAATGTTCCATATCTAATACTTTATTGCGGGCTCCGCTGCTAAGTAATGATGTAAAGTGTTACGTGATTGAAGCCTAAAAGTGTGAATGTTTCATTTTTAATGTCAAGTTTGTCGATCCGTAGAAGAGAATAAAGTATGTTTGATTATTGCAACGTTGCATTTGTAATTAAGATATCTATTCGTCATCTATTAATCTTTGTAGTCAATTTGTTACAGTATTACGAGATATCTTAATAACAATCATTAGTGGAAAAACAGACTGGGACCTAGATCCGCATATGAAGACATTAAACCTCATGTTGAGAAATAAGTTCCATGTCATGATATTCAGTGATTTAAGATAAGGTTACACAAGTATTGAGACTATGATGTATTTGATGAACTGTCATTATATTGAGATTGTATTTACGTTATTATGCATTAAGTAAGACTTTTGTTCCACACAAGTATTCTGTTCACTGCGCTGTAGCACCATCTATTGGACTCAGGCAGGCAGGTAGCCAAGGGAGCCGATTTCTCTGTAACTTTGGGGGAGGGGCATTCAGATGTTATGTTTGGTTGCAGACAAGGGTCTAAGAAGGCATATAAGAGCATTTTAAGACAAACTGAATTCAAATTTTGCCAAATATTGTATATTCATAAAAAAATACATAGAACAGTAAAAATACATATTCCCAAAAAATACATAGAGCCACATGAGCTTTGGGGGGCCCAGGCCCTCGGCAGCAAGTATCGTCGTCCTTACAGGTAGCATATGTAGCAACAACACCTTTGAACTATTGTATTAGGAATTAACTTTACACACAACCTCGTACGTTGTATAATTATAATACAGATAAACAGTTACAAAGATTCCTTGTTATTTGGATATTTCGTTGTTCAATTTTACGAAATTTTGTTCAGTTTATAAAACTATTTTATACCACCTTCTTGTTGTAAATAGCATCTTAATACATTCTGAAGCGTTACTTTCTTGATGCATGTCCAAATAATTACTCATAGATTAATAATATGCCTGAAAACCGATATTCCATAAAACATGCTATAAACGCGCACCAGCCTGCGCTGTTTAGGCATGTGTCAAGAAAATAACAGTAAGGTATCTCTGAACTAAACTTGAAGATCCATTCCACCATCACCTTCTATATAAATGTGAACTCTAAAAATGTATCAACAAGAACCTCCTTCATAGGAGTGTGTTACTTCCTCTGCTAACATTAATCGCTTAGAAACATTATCTTCAGTTAATCTTTCATCAAAACAGTGAGTTATGATTACTATAAGGTTTTACGGTAAGAAATAAAATTCAAAATGTAATTATGCAGAACGTGGTAAAGACGATTAGAAAGTGGTTTAATATGTTTTTTAATCCTCGAAACTGTATAGTAACTGAAGCTCTTTCTCACATGTTTCTAACTTGTTCATATTCATATTGTCTATCTTAAAATAACTTGAACTAGAAATACAAATCAGTGAACAACGGAACGTTTATTTTTTAAAAAAATAATAACTGTGTAACAGTTTCACCAACTAACTAAACATATTGGCTTAATCAGACACTGTCATAATGGCGACAGTTTCACAAACTAACTGAACATATTGGCTTAATCAGACACTGTCATATTGGCGACAGTTTCGCCAACTAACTGAACATATTGGCTTCATCAGACACTGTCATATTGGCGACAGTTTCGCCAACTAACTGAACATATTGGCTTCATCAGAGACTGTCATATTGGCGACAGTTTCGCCAACTAACTGAACATATTGGTTTCATCAGACACTGTCATATTGGCGCCAGTTTCGCCAACTAACTGAACATATTGGTTTCATCAGACACTGTCATATTGGCGCCAGTTTCGCCAACTAACTGAACATATTGGTTTTATCAGACACTGTCAGACACTGTGGAAAAGCAATGGTACAAGACAAAATTAGAAGTTTAGAAGAAGTAAAAGAAAAGGTGATTTGCTCTTTAAAGAAAGAAGGTTACCCGGCAGATTTAAATGAGGAAGGAAGAATTCCAGTAATGAAAGAATTTCCCCAAAATAGAAAAAAATGATAAAACTGAGGAAGGTGCTTGATCTGTGCCGAGCAAACCTGTGTAGACCTTTAAAGTAGAAACCAGACAGTGTCTGATAAAACAAATATGTTCAGTTACTTGACGAAACTGTTACACAGTTATAATTTTAAAATAAATGTGGCTCTGTTCAGCGATTTGCATTTCTAGTTCAAATATTTCTGACAGAAGATGCAATTTTAATACTAGACTGCTCATTTCTTGTTCTAAGGTTGATCTCTGATTATGTGAACCTTAGGAACAATATAGAGTTAATAAAGGGCTACGCGGTTGCAATGATGTGAATAGACTTTCGGGTAGATGGCTAAAATTCAGTTCAAATATAGTAAAGACTATGTAGATTCTATATTCTAAAAGCAAATCGTCCTAAAATGGATGGTACATAGCCAAAAGTCACGAATCATGAACATTATTGTCATGGTAAATCAAGGAGAAACAAAAAATCCTCAACTTATCTCAAAACCTAAAAGAGTAAGATAACTGAAAATCAGCTTAAATATAGAACATACTATGTACATCCAACATCCAAATAAGAAATTATTCCTAAATTAATAGAACATACTCAAAAAATCACGAAACATGAACGTTAACGTAAATGAAAAATCAATGAAAAAAAACTTCTTCACTTAACCCAAAACCTAAAGGGGGAAATGGTTGAAATTCAGCTTAAATAAAGAAGAGACCATGTAGATTCTATATTTCGAAAGCACATTGTCCTAAAATGGATGGAACATAGTAAAAAGTCACGAAACATGAACATTAAAGTCGATGAAAAATGAATGAAAAAAATGAAATCATTCACATATCTCAAAAACTATAATAAGGAGTTGGGTAATTGAAATATTAGTGCAAAGGCATAATAAAGAGCTTAAAACCGATGTATAGCACGTAAGGTAAATATGGATAATACAATGTCAAAAGTAAATTTGTTTGAGTAAAATTAATACCGATAATAATGATAAAGTATATACATCTGCGAATTACCTAAGGCACCTCTCGCGGAGGTTACTTACTTGAGGGAGCTTGAAAGATCTCACATCTGGATTTGGAATCTCCAGACTCGTTTTAACATGCAAGGTGACTTTTGACTTGATGAAGTGACACAGTCTGGTCCTTATGGCAAACCGGATAATCCCTTTCTTAGCAAGAGCGAGTCCAGCAGCTAGAGAGCATGCTACCGGTTCGATTCCTTGTGGGAGAGCATCAGTGGTTTAGATCTCATCTTGAACTCGTCACTGTTGACAAAGAACGTAAATGCAAATCAATCAATGATTTGAAGTTCTTTTTTTCATTTTCTCATATCCATCACCTGTCCTATCAAAATTTACTCATAACAATTCTTCTTAGCCGATAAGGGATAACATGCGAAGTTAAACGGATTACTTTATTCAGGGGTAGCGGTGGTTCAGGAGATAGAGCACTCACCTCTGAAGCAAGGAGTTCGTAGTTGGATCGCATTCCATGTGAGTCTGTGATGTATGTGCAATTCCAAAAGTGCATTACTACCTGCAATTATCCCTTTCCTGCAATAGTAGGCAACCCAAAAACCAGGGTCGTTGGGGTGGTTGAAAACTAGAAAGACATTGGACTAAACCTGAATTTCGTTACAAATATGTCAGTGTGGCGAACTGCAAATAAGAGAATAAAATAAATTGTTAAGAATGACAATTTTATTATCATGAGCGCAATGAATGACATAGAAAGTTCAGAATGATGATCGTACTTAAGCAGTTCAATCAAGATAAATATTAAGAAATAGATAATCAGAGGAAAGTAGTTTCTCATCTTCTTCAAAGAAAATCTCGTAAAAAAGAAAAAAAAGGTCATGGAATGTAAAGGTTTAATATAAGAGCCTAACAGCACAAAAACAAACATCCACACGAAACGGAAAGAGAAACAAAAACGGAATAAGGGACACCAGTGGCGTAGGAGATTTGCGAGCCTCCTACGCAAGATAGAGATGGTACCTTAGTTGTAAACCCAATTATTTTAATAATAATAATAATAATAATAATAATAATAATAATAATAATAATAATAATAATAATAATAATATTGTTATAACAATTGAGTTTGCAAGTACGGTTCATCTCTTTATCTTATATGGGAGGCCTGCTAGTCTGCTACGCCACTGGTGTCCCTTATTCTGTATTCATCTTTCTTTCCGTTTCGTGTGGATGTTTGTTTTTGTCCTGTTGGGCTTTTATATTAAAAGTTTACACTACGTAAACCTTCTCATTTTTGTGAGTTTTCTTTTTCTAAAGAAGAGAAACTGCTTTCCTCTGATATTTACTTCTTTCCATTCTTCTTGTTTTAACTTCTTAAGTGAGATCATTTTGTAACTTTTTGTCATCCATTGTCCTTACGATAATAAAATCGTCATTGTTAACAATTTCTTTTATTCTCTTATTTGCAGTTTGCCACACTGATATATTTGTAACATAATTGAGGTTAGGTCCAATGCCTTTCTAATTCTGAACCACCCCTACGGCTCTATTTCTTAGGTTGCCTACCATTGCAGGAAAGGGATAATTGCAGTTGGTAATTCACTTTTGGAGTCGTATATAAAATGTTGTGTCCGTGAGCTTTTCCAGGATTCTTCCATTTCACCCTAATTTCTCACTCCGTCAATCATTTTATAACTATACTCTTTAATTTTTATCTAAAACTTAAAACTAAAAATGTCACTTCACTTTAAAAGATCTCATTTAATTTTCGTTTCCATCTTTCATTATGGTACTTCTGATGTGCTACGGATTCCCGGTGGGTGCTCATGTGGTTCGGATTCCATGTTAATCAGTAGGTCCACGTATCATATAGCCTCGCTGCTGAATAGGACGGTAATCTCAACCCAACTCAACTCTGATATGCTACGCAAATCATGAACATCTTATACTTAAAACTGTTATGGTTGTATTTGTCTACCAAACTAAAAGAAATAGGTCACACGAACTTTTTTTATCAACCTTGCTAAAAATGGGCCAATCTAAAGATTTTTCTAGACCTAAGACAACCATAAACTGAAATATCAAGCAAAGTAGTTTAAAATAAACAGTGTGCCCCCAATTTCCTTTGGCATATTCTATTTCCTGGTTCTCATAATGAAAAAAGGATCCCTAATCAGCATCCTTTAGTTAGTTTTACGTAGTCGCGAGAAAAGAAAGAAAGATAAAAAAGATATCCTAATATATGTGAAAGAATTACCGAAAAGGGGAAAAAAGAAGTTTTTATTCATGCCTTGTGTGACATCTTTTCGCGTTTTTGGTATGGATGAGGTTACGCGTCATGCATGAAGCAGAAATGTCAGGATAAAAGATTAAAAAAAGAATGAATGAACATTTTCTTCGATTTGACTTTCTGTTTTTTTTCTTTCTTTACCGGATTCGGCGTGCATTTAAGCGTAACGATCAAGTAAAAGAATGATTTCTTCTTTTTCGGAAAGAAAATAAAAAAGATCAAAAAGCGAAACTAAAACCCCCACCAAAAAAAGATAAAAGAAAGGAAACAAGGAACGGAAAAGAAGGGGAAAAGTTAGTTGAAAATTGGATTTTTGTTTCATAACTTCCAATAACCACATTGCAAAAAAAAAAAAAAAAAAAAAAAAAAGTCATTCAGTTCGAATAGAGATAGGAATACCAAAAAATGGGGAACAACTTTTCTCCACTACATTGAAATGCAAAAATTTGGATGAGGGAAAAGAAGAAGAAAAACAAGATCGAAGAAGAAAAATGAGAAAAGGACATTCCCTAACTAAGCATGTAACTGTGTCATTGTGAATATGGAATAAGAAAGAAGATGAAGAAAAAGAAAGAACAAAAAATATAATAATAATAATAATCAGAAAAAGATAGTGAACGTAAAAGGAATAGCCGATTGCATATACCCACCCACACACATACACTCAGAGAGAGATACAAAGAAGATCGGAATAAGAAAAAGTGTAGGTAGAAAAAGGCAAGCGAAAGAGATTCAATGAATAGGGGGACGCAAGAAGAATAAGAAAACCGGTGGTGACAGAATGAATAAGAAGTAAAAAAATTCAGAGGGGAAAAATATTTTTTTGTATTCAATGTCTTCTAAAATATCACGTATTTCATTTTTTCCAAGACTGCTGCTGGAAGGCTTTAAATGCAGAATAGAAGAAATATGGCGAATCTTACGAAGTAAGAAATGCGTAACATGAATTCATTTTGTCTCTTTTTTTCTTATCTTTTATAATGGGAAGTGTACTGCACATACTAAGAGAATGGATGTTACATTACCTCTTTTCTGGTCGTCGACATTCCTTTATATAAAGAATGTCCTGAAAGAAATAATAATGAGAGAATCTCGATGAAGATGGGCTACTGGAGCTCGAAAGCTCAACTCTTCTTTCAGGATTTTTGGGACTTCTAAGAGAAGCAGAGAAAGAGGTGGTAGCCCAGATGACATCACCCTCTTCTCCATGATGGATGAAGTACAAATTGCGCTGGAACAATGAAGAAAGGAAATCCAGGTCTTTTTGCTTCTTTTATTTTTTTAAGACAATCGCCTATACCCTTCGGTGGATTGTCCTTCTCTTTTTTATAACTAAAGAACTATGTCTCCGTTCTTCTGATCTTTGTGGCTTTGTATGCCAATAGACTTACAAATATCTTTCTTGAAAACCACTCCTTCTTTTCCCTTTTTATTAGATACGTAACTGTGAATGTGTGCACAAGAAAGAAAAAATGGAATTGGATATGTTCCGAAATATGTTCTAATTACAGACACATGGTTCTTCTAAAACTGCTCTTACAACATTTGTTAATTAAATCTTAATCCCTGAATAAGCAAGTTTAGTGCCAAAATCTATTCGATTCGATCTTTCTACTGACGTTGGGTTCTTTTTTAATTTGTGCAGGACAAAATGAAAAAAAATAATTCGAAAGTTATGTCTAGTTTTAGGCAGGGAGAAATTAAATGAAGTCTTTCAGTTTTACGTTCCACGATTATGCTGATTAAGAAAGAAGGTGATAATAAGAATGAGGACAATAGAGGAATGAATAAAGTGAGAAAAAACGGGATAATCCCTAGAAAACCCACGAACACGGAGTTTGTCCACCACAAAGCCCACTTGGCTCGAGCTGGAGTAGGACTAGGAACCACACGCAACAGATGTGAACACTGTACCACTAAACCACAGTGCCCCCACTTTAAGCAGGAAGTAAATTATAATAATTAACTGTCACAGTATGTTATCGGATTGAATAATTTAATCAAAATTATTTTGCATTCGTGTGTTTATTGTAGACAATCTACAAAAGATCCTTTCAGTTCAGTTCCTTGCCCATGGAGACAGTGATGATGAGAATGAATAAAATGGTGGAATGAAGAAAGTGAAGGAAACAGGAGAACCCCGAAGAAGCCCGCGCTAGTGCAAAACAAACCCCACTTGGTACAAGCTGGTGTCCAAACAAAAATCTCCACGCACCAGAAGTGAATGTTCAGCCACTGAACCACCGCGGCCCCTCCATTATTTTTTTTTTAAAGAAATATAAATATGTACATGTATATACATCATTGTATTGACCATGCGTAAACTATGCTTAAAATGGTTGCAAAAAACCTCACGCAGGAGCAGAAGGACTACCGAAAGCACGTGTGCAGTGATACAAGGGAACACCTAGAAACAGAACTGGACTTATTAAAGAAAACTGTCACTGGTAACGAAACGTGGATCTTTTAGTATCACTCTGAAACGAAAAAGCAATGCATGCAGTGAAAAACTCCATCACTACCGAAGAGTGAAAGTGGCACGCGAGAGTAAATCGAAAGCGATAGTCATGCTTATTTTGTTCTTTGATATTAATGGTCTGCTCTTGATTGAATGGGCATCCTAAGATCAGACACCTCCTAGAGAATAACGTCATTACTTAGTACTTTGACCCCCTTCTGCTCAAAAACCCGAAACGCACTTTGTTGTGTGTTATAGTATACTAAAGGACTAACTATTCCCAAAATTTTAGATATTTTTATCCAGGCCCATTGGAGATATTGAACAGTGAAATATGCTAAATTGGCATAATTTCCCAACCTTACGATTTTTTCAGGCCTTTGGAAGGAGATACAGGTCTGTAAATTTTTGTGTATTAACTCATGTCCCCGTACTACATGCACACACAAATGCAGACCTCTACGTCAGTTGTTTCCTCTTCACAAACATGGTTTCAATGTCCAAAAATGTTGCTACTGCAGAACCTGATTTCACCCCCTTCAAGTGGTTTTAGGCAAAAATGTTAAGAGATCAAAGTTTTAGCTCTGCATGAGTTGGAAACGTCCAGCAATTTTGAATTTGTTAGGACAAATACATCCTGAGATATTCAAAACAACGTAAATGCCTAAAATCGAAAAAAAAAACCGCAAAATGGCACCAGTCCCTGTGTCGCCATGAGATGTAAAAAAATAATTAATTGTGGATTTGAAGTACCCTGATATAGGATAAACATTCATGAAAAAAATAGATTTTTTGGAGATGGTCGAGCGGCACATGCTTGATCACTTAGAATGGATTTAGTCGATAGTGCAAAACTATGTAACGTGAGAGTAAAGATAATGGTCATTGAACTTGGATCCATTAGTGTATTCCAGACAGAATGATGAGGCTGAAGAAAACATTGTCGGACCACTGGATAAGTTGACGTAGGTCTGTGGAGTATCCAGCTCAATCTCCGATTTAAAACCATCTGACTTTTTCTTATGGGGTGTTTTAAAGGACAAAGTATATCAAAATCACATGCAGAATTTGGTCGAACTACAGGAAGCTACCACAGAAGAGTTCCACCTGATACAAGTACGGGTCCGTTAAGCTGCTTGTGACAACGTTGTTCTTAGTCTCCAGACATGTATAGATTTAGATGGTGCATTGATGGATAATGCCATGGAGAACAGAGATTAAAATTCTTGTAATCAAAGGTATGAGATTAATGTGATTATGTTCAATAATGTTGCTAATTTCTTTACAGTGTGTTTAAAACATCATATACATAACTATGGGCTACTCTTATATTAACTTGCTTTAAATTCAGTTCTAAAAAGTTGACATATTGATCTACGAAGGTTCGATCCAAGTTCATGTAGAACTCCGTCATGTCTAACCGGTTAGCCTAAGGAGCTTTTTCCGTGAGAGGACTGGGTTCGATTCCCGTCAAGGACCCATATAGTTCGGATCGCACGTTAAGCTCTTGGCCCACGTCTCACATAGCCTCGCTGCTGAAAGGGGCCCTAAACTCAGATCAAATCGAAGTTCATACAATGATCATCCTATCAGTTGATAGCTGAAAAGGAGTCACTTCAGTGGCGGATCTAGTACTCAAAAACTGGGGGGAGCCAAACACAGACTATGATAGATACATTATGAGTTTACTATAAACTTCCAAAAATATATAAATAATAGGTTAAATTATTTTTATCACTCAGGAAACTGGGGGCCTAGGCCCCTTAGACTTGAGTTAGATCCGTCACTGAGTAAATTTCTAAAAGTTCTTCTTTTTGAAAAAAAAAAAAAAAAAGAAATGGAACATCATCATTAAAAACAGACATAGTATTTTAAACATTAATGCAATCATTAAGATTTTGTTACGAGAGAAGCTACTGCCTAACAACTTTTGCATAATTCATATTTCAACATTTGATCAGAAAAGTGAAATTTGTTTTCAAAATATGTACGTAGGTACTTAGCTCATTTGATTAGATTGAATATATTAATAACAACGCAAAACGAGTGTCCCGTATTATTATGGAAATTCTTGGCATCTGTAAGTAGGTTTTAAAGAAAGAAAAAAAAGAGAAAAGATACAGGGTTGGAAAAATACGGAAACTCTTTACGAAATTATAAATTTTGAGTTACTTAAGAGATACCTATATAGCGACAGATGTTTATGCAATGCAAACTATGTACTTAAAAAAATTAGAAAAAGGGAATACTCTATCTTCGAAGAATATTTGTTTGAGGGTCTGAGCTGGAAGCTTATATTCTTAGCTTCTTCATTCTTTTTTTTCGTGTTCTTCTTTTTCTGTAGTTTTTGTTGGCTTTCATTCATTAAAATTGGATTTTGACGAGGATAATTATACACCTGGGCGCAAGGAATGTACGTATATCTTCTACTAAGCAGCACCACTACCAACCAGCAAACCAACTAAACTAACCATCCCATAACTAGAGAGAGAGAGAGAGAGAGAGAGAGAGAGAGAGAGAGAGATGAAAAAAATATCAAGCGATTTTCAGAAAACTGAATTTGAAGAGGCGGGAGCAGAAATCTTGCATTTGCAATGCAAATGGGATAGCGATGGTGGTAGAAACTGTCTGTCTGTCTGACAGCGACTACACCCAACTCCTTTCACTTTAATACCAACCTTGTTCCTCCTACCTTTAGTGGAAAATAACAATCACGCCAAAGTTAAGATGAAACAAAGAGAGAGATTATATATATATATATATATATATATATGCAAAAGTTATCTCCCAAATAACACGCTCTTGTCAGAAGGATGCAGTTTGAAGACGTCAGCAAAGATATTCTTTTAGGGGGGGTTTGCGGGAGATAGTGGTGGCACAATCCCCTCTCTACCCCCACGCCGTCAGGGTGAGTAAAGGTGTGGATGAATTCAGAAAGAGGAGTGAGTGGAGCGATTTTCTTAGTCATCTCCTTCACGAGCAAAATGATTAATGTTTTTGTTACATGATGACACTTGACAGTTCCTTCCGCTCCTTGGACTTCAACGTTGTATGTAGATTGCTTTTCTTTTCTAAAAATCCTGTAAAGATAGCTAAAGCTATTAATATGAAGCTTAACTAGGGGCAAACAGCGCGTGAAAATTTTGCGTTGAAAACTTTTCTTGGGTTTTATTATTGTTAGGGAAAAAGAGAGTCAAGGTGAAATGTAAATGTAATATTTACGTATCCAAGAAATTAAACAGATTTTTGAAACAGTCAATTTCAAAGCTGCTAGTTGTATAGTTTCCATTACCTTAAAGAGATGATCTCCCTGAATTTAACATTCTATTATAGTACGGGGATCAGATTTAGAAAATGAAGTAAAAAGGGACACTGGGTAAATTGACACAATTTCAGAGTCACAATCTACTGTATATATCCATTCATCTAATTTATCTTCAGACGCTCTTGTAACTTAAACTAATAGGAAAAACTTTCAAATTCTGTACCGTGCAAATATCGGCAGAGGGACATTGTTTGGCATACTCTGTAATACTACGAGGTTGACAGTGGTGCCAACTTAAAATAAAGTCTTATTATTTTTGGAATGGCTCAACGTCAGATATTTACACATTTCAAATAGATGTGTAAATAAAATAAAACACATTTCTACACTTGCCATGCAATGTTGCCAACTGAGGACGCGACAGTATCACAAACATCGAAAAAGAATCAAATTTCATTAAGTTCTGCAATAGTAATAATGTTAGTGAAAGGAACTGGGTTCGTAAGTATAAAGTACTTTAGTATAGAATACTACAGTTATCATATGACATGTTTCCAACAAGTTAAAACAAAGTTACAAGAAATTCAACTTTTGAAGTTTTTAAAAAAGATTTCATTTCAAACAAGTGTGTAGGTAACTATAACATCAAATACATACATGATTTTCAATATACATAAAGGTCATAACGCAATTTACAGCAACTTGATATCTCAAAACATTCGGGAGATATGAAAATAATGATAAAATTTGAAATATTGCTTAAAAATGGCATAAGTTATATGTGGGAACTTTTTGAAACAACATTTGATTAACTTTGCTTCTATAACTAACTAACTAACTCTATGGCCTATGGAACCCGAAGGTTAAATGCCGCGTTCACAAATGCTCTCCACTGACTTCTATCCTTAGCTAACTGCATCCAGTTTCTACTTTGTATTCCAATCTCTGCGAGATCCATCTTAATATTGTCCTCCCATCTGCGCCTAGGTCTTCCTAATGGTCGTTTTCCGATTGGTCGTCCAGTCAAGACTTTGAAAGCGTTTCTACTGTCTTCCATTCTAGCTACATGACCCGCCCATCTATTCCTCCTAGACTTGAAGACCCTAACAATGTTGGGTAAACCATATAAATTATGTAGTTCCTCGTTATGAAGTTTCCGCCATTCCCAATTCCCGTTCCTCCGAACTTTGCTTCTATAACAATTCAAAAATACTTTTTGGTAGATGTAATTACAATGAAGTTCTCGAAATTCAGGTTCAGATATAATTTTAAGCAGTCTTGCAAACTTTAATAATTTTTACCACACTTTCTGAATGATTTGAGGTATCACATTGCTGTAAACGACATTGTGATTTTCATGCCAGCTAAAAGCCACCAATATATATCAATGAGGTATATGTGTAAGAAGTTATTCAAGATAAAGGGTTCTGGAAAAAGGAAAATTATCAGCGCCTTGTATCTTTGTTCATATTCGTTCGAAATCCGTCAGATCATGATCATTGTATTAGTTGCTGAAGGACTTTGAATTCACTCTGTCCCGTCTGTCTAATTTGTATCATTACTGCTGTAGAGGCCACCAAAATTTGGATGTTTGTGATGTTGTAGCATCCTTATTTTGCAACACTGCATATTTTCCATTAACATGTAGACTAGAACTGTATAATAACTTGATGGAATAACTTTTGAATAATAAAAGTTTATGTTGGATTAGAAACACTGTTAACGTTGTGGTATCGTAAAGTATGCCAAATAATGTTTACTTGTTGATTTTTGCATTGTACAAAATTTCAGGACGTCCTTTATATACAGGCTGGTTATAAAGTGAGTACTTATGTGTAAAAACAAATACTTCAAAAAGTAAACAACCTATCACAGTTTTATTTCCATTGAATACGTTATTAGAATGTACCATTTAATTTTTAAGTTACATTTATTACAACCACATTTTCCAGACACTTTTGGAATCTTTTAGGAATAGAATCCATGGCTCTTCTTAGCATCTCAACTGGAACATTTGCAAATACTTCACGGATATTTTGTTCAAGACTGTTCATATCCCTTGGATTTAACTTGTACACTTGTTCCTTACCCTAACCCCAAAGGAAGAAGACGTATGAGATTAGATCAGGGCTGCGTGCGACCGACCTCCAACCTCCAGCTACCACCGACCTCCAAGCTTCATATCTCATGGCAATCTTTGCTCTGTCTTCTACGCTGTACACACCAGCCATTCTGCAGTTTTCAATGGATCAACTTCTGAAATCATAAATTGTAAACCTCATTAGTAAACAGTATTACACGCTAGCTAAAGCTGGTGCTAGTTTCTAGGATAATCTAAATTTAAAAAAAGTACTGAATTTACAATCACCCTATATATGATCTCCTTCATGTAATTTGGACTTCTCCAATTCGCAAGTCCTAAAATATCACATAATTCAAGATCTTGCAGCTGATAGAAGTACCTAAACATTTTGGGAAGTAAAAGTAGTACGACTTAAAATATATTGAATCGAGCTTTAAAAACCTCATACTGTAGAACGCTCTTAAAAAACATTTTTTAAAAAATTATTATTGATGATTTTTCTTGTTTGCTTGTTTCAAAAGCCTATGAGAATTACATGTTTTGAGTTTATATTCCAACTGGAAGTACCTAAACTTTTCTCTCTTTCGTTCAAAAATAACAACATTTCAGTAATACGAGAAATTTTTCTATGACCCCTAGGCTCCTCCTCCTTAGACTCTACATAAACTACAAATATTCACTTTTGACAATTTTTATCCCCAAATTGTATCATTGTAGTCAACACTTACTAATTATGGTGTGTAGCAGGTGTCCCATTTAAATTACATAGGGAAGATTTTTTCAGTTTCTGATAGAACCCTATTCAAGCTGGGCATTTTTTTTGATGATTTATTTAGATAGCGCTATAAAAAACCTAAAAGCACACCGAAGTACTAGCTTTTATTGTAATTCCTACCTAAAACAAATTTTTATGTCCAAAAAAAGCCCATTTAAATAACATGACGTATCTTCTCATCTTCTGAACAATTTTCATGTAGGTTTTTCTTCTATATTAATAAGTATGCCAAATTTCAACTTTCCATTCTACCGGAAGTGCCACGATTCATGTCTGTGAGTCAGTCAGTTCATGTAATTTTATATGGATTTGTAAACTGTTAAGAAAAGCTAAAAGTTCATGACTGAGCCTAGTAGAAGAGTATGTAGCTAAAAATTAATAGTGGAACTTATATCAGCTCAGAGAGTTGCTAATTAAAGAATGAAGTTAATTGACATTATAAACGATGTATTCATGTACTCTCACTTTATAAGGGCCATTTGAGTAAGCATGAGGTGAAGACTTAGTAATAGATTTCTATAGTGATAACTGGACATGGCCAAGATGAAAATTGGTTGTCGCGAGACTTGAATATAAACCAGTTAATAACTGACTGTATAAAATAGTTTTAAGTATTACTATATCATCACCCATGCCAGGGGCGGATCCAGGATTTTATGACGGGGGTGCACCAATAACTACCAGTACACTTGAATCAAATTTATTTTTTTAAATGTCTTTAGGCGTCTCTGGTGTATATGAGGAAATGACTTAAACTATTGTGTTTAGCAAAACCGCTTTCTTTTAAGCCCGATACGGAAACATGACATGGAACTTTAGGAAAGTATTGCTATTTTCACTGCTAGCTTCTCACTTTAGATAGTGTATATTCACCACGGAGGGGGTGCACGTGCTCCAGTGCACTCCCACTAAATCCGGCCCTGACCCATGCCCTTTGTTATATGTTTATTTGTTTGAAGTTTATCGCCATTTTCAGCACCGAGGCTATATGATACATGGGAGTCCACTTTTTAAAATTGAACCTGAGCACCGTAATGTTTTCAATGGTCTCGTACCAGAAACCAAACCCAGGATCATCTGCATTAAAGGCGAGCGCACTAGCTACTACATCATTAGGGAGTGCGTTCTTATTTTTTGAGAAAGACAGAACAGCGACTTGTGCATGACAGAACTCACTTATGTATGAGGGAAAAAAATAACAAAAGCGGAAAACTGAAGTCTTTATGGATTCTGAAACTTAAGGAAGATTTGTTTGTGTATGTTCTTAACAAGGAAGACAGAACATACAACGGGAATGTCCATTATGATTGCATGTGTGCAGCTTGCGTCCAATAGTTGTTTGAGCAAAATTGCCAAAGTATTTTCCTGAGATGCCAATGATTTTAGGGAATACCTGTCACTCTTCTGCCAATCTCTTTGGGTTCTGCGGAGTATGGTTCAAATTAGTCACTCACAAAGTACTTCCCGAGATATTCCATTAGTTTACGAGTAACATGTGTTTGAGTTTTGACATCTTCATTGTCTAGTATTAAAACAAATTATATATTTTAAACAGTTGTCGTAATTAGAACATTCACCTCTGGTGCGTGGGGTCCTTGGTTCGATCCGAACTCCCACCAAGAAGGCTTTATAGTGGACAAACACCATGTGTGTGGGTTTTCTCGACGTTCTCCCGTTTCCTCCCACTTTCGTCATTTTACCATTCTTATGCACATCATCACCACCGTTTTCCTTTCTCATCATTGTTGCGAAATCATTGGACTTTATTTAAAGAAAACGCAAACTACCCTTAGTTTGTAGTTTTAAGAGAAGCTGGAATCTTTCCCACCAAACAGACCTCGCATCTCTCTGCATTGATTCTTCAAAACTCATTTCACAATTTAAAGCAATCGAATTGGAGCTTCCCTTCTTCTTTTTCTACCAATCCGAACAATGACCTTGGAAAAAGGGGATGTCTTCGGCAACGGCAGTATAGCAATGATCAAGAAAAGGCTTGAATATGGTTTTCAAAAAGAAGAATAAGGAATAAGAATAAGAGCGAATAAAGAATAGGTGATAAAAGAAAGCAGTAAAGGAGGAATCCAAGATTTTTTCCCCTTTCTTTCGTACAGAAGGCATCGAATATAAAAAAAAAAAGTTTAAAAAGAAAGTTCATGAAGAGGCTCTGTATTGTCGATAGATGAGACGAACGTTGACGAAAGAAGAAAAAAAGAAACCAGAAGAAGTTGAAGAAGCAATGAATAGAAAAGAAGGGAGGGAAATGCAATGAATAGAACAAAAGATGAAACGAGAGCGAAAAGTAGTGGAAAAAGGGGCGTACAGAGGATGATAGCATAAGAAAGAAGGCAAATATCGAAAGGAATTTCTTGGTGTGTGAGGCGGAAAAAAATTTTTAGAGGTCCTTTTTTTAGAGGTTCATTCTTTCTTCTATGTGATTCCATGACTTCCAACTTTATGGTATGGTTTAGTGATTTCCCATTGTAAGCAATGGGGGAAAGAATTGCAGGCATGAGAATCGAAGTAGGCGGATTCTTCGCCTAGCATAGAAAGAAGAGAGAATATAGTATTATCTTCAGTGGATTTTTTTATAAAAACGTATACCATATTATATTAATCTTTTTATATTTTCCATTCTTTAGTGCACGGCTATTCCATGCGCTCGCTAAGCGTTTTTATGGCTCACTATGGAATACGCTGATCATGTATTTAAATGTGGGTAGCTAATCACAATACGTTGCAAAACGCGAAAGCAATACAAATGCGCAGACTATGTCGGCTCGAGCGTATTTGGTGCCCTTTGGGAACAATAGACCACCTGTTGTTTCGGAATAAGTAAAAGATGTTTAAAGGAAGGAAAAAAAAAAGGATTTTAGCAAGAAATAGCTGCTTCGAAGACGCTTTGTGCAGATTATTGGAACTCTGATATTATCAAGTATGTGCGTGTATAACAAAAGAAGATTCTCAAAAATAAAAGAAAATACCGAAAAATTAGCTAATCACAGAAAAATCTATCCAACACAAGTAGGGTAACTTCTCATAATTCGCATGAATGAGAATAAGGGTGTAGAAGTAAGGCCTAGAAACCCTGACTGTCTCACACTACGATTTACAACTCGGTCGAAAGTAAAATTAGCGATTAGCCACCTAGGTCGCGTTCGCTGCGAGAGATAACGCATCGGAAACGCATCCTGGTTTAGCCATACACTTAGTGTTTATTTGCACAATTGAGAAGGGAAATTCGATTGTTTGCCAGTGTGTAACAAGAGGGGGCAATTGTGTCCATCAGTAGATTTTTAAAGAGGGTTCAGTTCTTTTCTATTAACATGTCAAAACATATTAGATTTGCTAAGACACACACTATATTATTTAATATTGCAATGTCTATTAGGTAGAAAAAATAACAGTCCGAGATTTAGCTCTTCATCTAATTTATTTTATAAAAAATATTACAAAACCGTCTTTGTATCTACAAAGAGAATATATCAGAATCTTCCTTATTACAAGTAAGGTGAAGGAAGGAGGATGTTCTATACGGGAACCCTTTAGCTCATAGCAGCCCCCAGGGCGTCTTTAACGACTTCAGAACACAATATTTTGGTAACCTGTTTAGCTCATGGCATTTTCCAGGAATTTGGGCAAGGTATAAAGGTAACCAAGAAATTTCTGTCGCTTTTTCACCCACCACCTTTGAACATCGATATGTCACCTAAGACGTATCTGGAAGATCAAAAATAGTCACTATCAATATCGACGACCTTCTGCTAACGCTCTAGAAGGCAATTGTTTCCATCATGGCAGAACTTGGTGGGCTGCGAAGCGAAGAAGGTATCAACTGCGTTTTGCATCTCTACTAGAGATTTGAACTGGAGTCCTGTAAGGTGATTGTCCAATGAATGCAACAGGTGATAATCGGATGGTTCAGTGTCTGGGAAGTATGGCGGATGCAATAGTATTTCCTATCCAAGGTGTAGAATGGTATCCCGGGTCATGCTCGCCACGTGGAACTTAGCGTTCTCCTGTAACAGGAGAACCCCTTTGCGATTCAAAGGTGCTGGCCCCAGAGTTTCGAGTTTTTCTTGAACACGGCTCAACTGCTGAGAGTACACAGTTGAATTGATGCTCTGGCCAGCTGGTAGCAGTTCCCGATGCAAGATCCCGCGAGCAGTCCACCAAACATACAGGAGGATCTTCTTCTGGTGCAGTGCTGGTTTCAGCTATTTTGGAACCGGTTCAGGGATGTTAACCAATAATGATGGCGCTGTGGAGCTTCGTTCAGAATCCACTTCTCATCACATGTCAACACTCTGTCGAGAAATGGCTCCTTTCTCAGACCAGACAGCAAAGACACAGGTGTCTGCTAGCGTTGCCTTCTAACCCGGAGTCAAATCATGTGGGACCCATCGACCCAACTTGCAGTACTTCGCAACTTGATAGAGCTACCGAAAAGTTTTTCTACTCACACTAAATTGTAGTCCCTGTTTCTCACATGTCTGGCCACTTTTCGCCTCAATTGCTGCCTGAAGACATTCATTTTGTGCATGTGTTGATATTCTGGCACGTGGTACGTCTTCTAGTGCTTCGTCATTGTCCTTAAACTTGTTAAACCACAGCTGCACGGTTCGCGTAGTCACGACACTCTCACCAAAGGCCTAGTATATTTTCAACCCCGCAGTAGCGGCGTTTGACCCCAGTTTGAACTCGTATAATACACGTTCTTATGACGTTCTGTGAAGTTCCCATGTTCACTCTATCCTTACGTAATTTCACGGTGTAACTAAACTGTCTCAACCAGGTAGTATGTTGGATATAGATCAACAACTGACCTTCGCCTTATCTCCATTCGCATTGAAGTCGCGGTGTGAGGGTCAGTTGAACACAAACCTGCACAAAAAGCGACAGAACTTTCTTGGTTATTTGTATAGTACTCCTTCAACCTCAGACGCAAGTATAGATTAAGCTATCAGCAATCAATTGATTACTTCTTTCCTCTTCTGGTTTATTGTTATAGATGATTTTCGGGTGGCTCGTTCCTCCTGGGGTCCTGTCGTGCTGGCATCGTGTCTTCCTGATTACTTTATGCTATCGTCTGCTGTACTGGTGATTGTAAACAATAGCACGTGATGTATGGGTAACATGTGCTCACTCTGAAAAGTGGGAATGCTTACAATATTCTTATATCAAATACTATAATACTATACTATATTTACTGTGTTAATAAATGTATGCCCATTTCTTTGAGTCTGAAGGCATAAACGTAGAATGTTAAACTACAGAATATAATTTCATTTCAATTTGGTAATAACGGTATGGAATGTGCACACTTAAATTATTATATGCACCTGTGCGTGAAGGTGAGTGTTGTATTCGCGATTGCATCTATCTTCGATCTCCTCTTCCTCCCTGAAAAAAAAATTGGGGGCGACCAATGTCCTGCAATGCCAATTTGTGAATCACATGCAGTATTATTTCAGGAACTAAACTTTTATCACCCACATTTAAGTTGTTTGAGTTGATTTTGAATTTAACTCCCCTTTCAGCAGCGAGGCTATAGGAAACGGGACTACTGATTAACGTGAAGTCCGAATATGAACTTCCGCCTGAAACCGAACCCAGATATCTCACGCCAAAGGCGGGTACACTAACCGCTTAGCCATGACGGAGTTCTAACTCACATTTAAAGCAATAGACTGTTTGGTGATTCAAGATTATAGCACAAATTTTTAACGTATGTTTTTCCTTTCTGTACTGTTCCATTTTGACCTCTCTCCTACAGTGGTGGATCTAGAAAGTAAAACGTGCAGGGTACCAGACGTAACCCAGACTATGATAGTTATATCACGAGTTTACTATAAACTTTAGCCATATATAAATAATAGTTTTAATTATTTTTGTTATTCAAAATCTTTGGGCCTTGCCTCCCGACCCCGGGCTAGATCTGCCAGTTCTCCAATATATCTTTCGTACAGTTACAGTAGTTTGTGTTGTGTTCAACAATACGATGTTTGAGAAGTTTATGAATTTTTGCTCTTAATTATGCACCGTCGCTTAATATAGCAACAAAAGACATGACTGATAGCGAACTGCGCTAGATTTAATCTCTCACATTGGGATGGTGAATTCTCCTGAACTTCCAGAATATCAATTTCAAGACGCATCACCAGCGGCGACACTGTCGCTGGTAATCTTGAACGAGCTCCATTCATTGGCATTTTTTATGAGTTAGCCTGGCCACAATATCTTTAACTCTGGCTACAGCGATGATTAAACATTTTCCCAGCATTGTTTCAGTATTTGGTTTTATGAAAATTGTGGGTGGAAAACGGATCTTCCACACTAATGGTTCACTTCCGGAGAAATTGCGCTAGCATCAACAACGCACTCCATTACCTGCAGGTTGTGACACTACATTGATAACGAAAGATGTTTCATGTTTCAATCGCAAGTAAACAGGTGGCAACAGTGTTCTAAATTTTCGAATAGAAAGCGATCCACTTTCTTTATTTTGAACTCTGTACTTATTCTTCTTTATTTTTTCGTATTTTTTTCATTTCTAATGATTTTATATTCTCCTACCCTTTTGAACATTTTGTAAAACTACTTTTGTTTTACTCACTTGCTTCTTCCAACAAGAGAATTTAATTTTAAATTTATCCTTGAATTGTGTTTAACTTCCTGAAAAACAAAATTATCATAGCTTGTGCCGTTTAGTATATAGTGCAGTCAAATTAACAAAAAGTAAGAAGCTAATTAGTAACAAGCTGAAAATAAGTACATACTTTGGGAATGATGTTCTAACATACTAAAAGCAGCGTTGCCAGAGCTACTGATTTTGCAGGAGATCTCCTGCTTTTTCTACGTTCTACTGATCTACTGCGAAAGAAAATGAAAAGTGAACAATCTCCTGCTTTTTCCTTACTTCGAGAAGTTAAAGAAATATATTATTATTAAATTAATATTGAATTTTCATGTTTTCCTTACATAAAAAGAGGAAATGTATCTGTATGCATACACAAAGCTCTCTAGAAGCATACAGTTATAGAACTATATAATATGAATACAAGGATACAACTGTACGTAATCTTCTATATGTATGATGGTTCACGATCTTTATGACTTACTGTAAGGTTTACGAGTAAGTGTTGTTTAGATTGGGACTGGGGTTGGAAGCAGGGTAAAAGTGAGGGGTATGCTGGGGGGACGTCATTACCCCACTTCCAAAAATATCTATGGCGTTCCCCACTTCCTAAAAAATTACAGAAAATAAACATAGGCAAGAATTACGGCCTACGGCCTATCATGCGTCACCCTACTATTTCAGAACCACTTTTACCCCTGGTTGGATCACTTCTCCACGATCGTCAGCTCTTATTTTGAAGTAATTAAAATTCAAATTTATGTTTTGTATATAGGGATGCGCTCGAGTCGAGACATGTCTCGAATCTCGACTCGACTCGACTCGAATTCGAGTCGAGACACACTTTGTAAAATTCGAGACGAGTCGAGACAAACGTATTTCTCGACTCGAATTTTCGAGTCGAGACACGAGTCGAGTCGAGACGGCTCTTAAAAATCTCGACTCGACTCGAATGTCTCGAAAATTTTTCTATAATTTTTAATATTATTTTGAAGAAAGTATTCACTCAGAAACAGCCTTGAAACCAATTCCAGCTTTTATTCCTTCAGAAAGGTACAGAACGCATAAAATTAATAGTTAATCTTTAAAGATCAAGATTTAATTTTCAGCTCAATTCAGTTAATTAGAACTAATTGTTGTATTTGGTTGTACTGCAAATATAATGATAATAATAATAATTGATTATCTAGTTTATTTAAAACTATTATCCGTAGTTTAAATCTAGTTTGTATAAAACTATTGCGATAAAGTGAACTTCATAAATTCTCTGAATGAGCAGTTGATAGTCTATAGTAATTTAGCATAGTTATAATTATTGTTTTTGTTCCCATGAACGCAATAGGGTTACGTAACTTCTGGATTATTCGCTTGCCCAACTATTTTGAGGCTTTAATATGTTGCAGCATATCAAGAGCTACGGATAATATATAATGAAACATTTGTTGTACATCACATATTGTGATAGAGACTATTTTACATAGTATATCTTATCTAATATAAATAAAATAAAGAGTTTGTTTGTGTGTTTGTCTGTCTGTTTGTGTGCGACCTGGGGACCAGACGAGTGGACCGAGAGTTCCCAAAATTTGGTCACGGGTACCTTGGTCCAGGCCCCAGATCAAGACGAAGCGTTTATTTTTAAATTTCGAACCAGGGGGGTCTCGGAGGGGACGTTTACTGGGACCGACCTGGGGACAAGACAAGTTGACCGAGAGTTACCAAATTTTGGTCACGGATACCTTGGTCCAGGTTCCAGTCTAAGGCAAAGCGTTTGTCAAAATTGTAACCAGGGGGGTCTCAGGGGGGCATTTACCGAGACATATAGTAAAAGTAATCCAAATTGATCGACATTATTGTCAAATCCATAGTTTTCACGGTCGCTGAGATCAATGGTGACACTTCCATCAGCGATGACTTGCAAATTCAGCAACCACTGTATGCGGGCCGGGTGTCAGCGGGTGAGGAATACCGAGACATGTATAAATAGCCCATATTGATTGATACTAGTGTCAAATCCATAGTTTTCGCGGTCGCTGAAATGAATGGTGATATTTCCACAGGTGTTGACTTCCAAATACAGCCCCCGTGCGAAGAATGGGTATATTAAGCTAGTATTACAATAAATGGACTGCTTGGATGCCAAGAACTAGTACAGATAAGTACCTTTCACTTCTGTGAATAGGTATTTTTTTAAAGGATTTTTGTAAACACTAAATTATAAAACAATGAACTACATACAGTAGTTATGGTTTTGGTTCCCAACATAAAAGAAATATGAATTGTTCATGAGATATTGAACTTTAACTTTCACTCCTGGAAAATTTCAATTTTGGAGTTAGGCTACTTGGCATCGAAGCAGTTTACTGTAAGATAAATACATTCCGCACATTAATAACATAGTTGTTCAGGAGCCTTCGATTTCCATCCTCTCAAATGAAAGCTGAACGATTGCTTGATACATGCTGACTATATAGGAGAAATAGTGTATTAAGTTTTCGAGCTTTGGTGCGTATCCGTATTTACACTCTGATATAATTTAAGTTCACACTCAAATCGAGCTAATTGTTTAATACATTTCGAAAGCTTTTGTTTATATGCAGCTCATTAAGGAAAATCTATTTCATAAGCGTAACATTTATGTACTAAGAAACTATGAACGTAAAGTGGACTCGACCTAGCCTCGTGGCAGCTGTGACTCAGTGGCACAGTTTTCACCCTTGGTGTGTGAGGACTCTGATTCTGTGTGTGTGTGTGTGAACTCCGTGGCTAGAGTACGCGTCTTTGTCGTTGAAGACTCGGGTTCAATTCCCGGCGCGAGCTCATGTAGTTCGGATTCCACGTTAATCAGTAGGTCTACACTTCATATATCCTCGCTGCTGAAAGAGACGGTAAAGTCAAAATCAACTCAACAATATATATGTGTGTGTGCTTATGTGAATTTCCTCGTGGCTGTATGGTTAACACATACACCTTGATCGCGGGAGACTCTGGTTCGATTTACGGTGGAAGCTCATGAAGTTGTTACCGATATTCCACTTTAAACTGTAGATCCATGCCTCATATAACCATACATATAATATATATGCCTTTGATGCACTTATTTTCCGACTTGGAAGCCATCGAAAATTTCCGGACACAGAGTCCCGTAGACCGAAAATGAGAAACATGGCTACAGAGTAAAACTGCCATAAAAAATTAAGCTTTTTAGGCTAACTTAATCCTTATATATAATGCAACTAGCTTGGCCAAGTTATAATGGAGGAAATGCTATCATTTGCAACACTCTGAGAATAGAAAATGTTCGCCAGGTATTACTATCCTCCCCTCTTCTGCAGAATGAAAACCCTGACTAAAACTCAATATTATATATATATATATATATATATATATATATATATATATATATATATATATATAAAACTATTTTGTGTAATGTAACAAACAGTGGCGGATAATATTCATGTTTTCTTGCAGAGGTCCTTACGAGGGTTCGCTTCCATCTTCCTCTCCCCAAGATAAATTAAAAAATTGCGATTACTTGTTAATCTTGTAAAATTGCGATTACTTGTCAATCTTGTACGAAGGACGCAATTAAAGTCCCAGTGTAACACCCCTTCACATTTAGATTTTTGCCCTGGAAGAAAACCAGTTATTATTGTTTCTTGATTTCTCAGTCTCACTTACATAAACATACGAATAGAATTAAAGGATAGGACATGTTTAGAGTGCTTGCACGTGACATCTAACTATATTTCTCATCAAATGTGTCACAGATGAAAATGTCCGTTTGTACTGTCTCTATTTTCTGGTACACATGTTTCATTTATGTTATGTTGCTAAAATTCGTTAGGAAACAAGTACAGACTGCGCCTGTGTGCCTGACAAAACGTAAATGTACTGGATAATTATTTCTCCACTTTCTTCAAAAAAAAAAAAAGAAAAAGAAAAGAAAAGAAAAAGAAAAAAAGAAAAAGAAAGTAACCCATCTCATGTCGGCTAACAAAAGGAGGTAGCGGACCAAAGATAGCCGTTGTTTACCTAAGGTCGTTACACAGCAGGGGTTTCACTCAGTCAGAGAGAAAAAAAATTAAAGTTTCTACATTTGTTTTGAACTGCAATATACTTCTTCCTTTTATTTTAAGTACTATTTCCTTGTCATTTGTCTGCATCAGAAAACAAATGCAAAAAAATCACTAGAATGTGCCTATTTACCCAAAGTACGTACTAGATCACTAGCTCAATAGTAAAATCACTAAATACGAAATCATAAATGTGGCATCCCTGGGTTGGAGCGAAAGTAATGGTTGGAGTAAAAACTAGTCCGTATTTCTACTGCGTTCTGTTGTTGAATTCACAGAAATGTTCAAAAATAAATTCAAGAAGTAAAACACGATCCTACAAAAGACTGTTTACTTGCTCACTGGTTTTAGTATTGTGAACTGAAACTCAAGTCGCAGTCATGTTGAATACTTCTGTCCCTTTCTAGTAGTTTCTACTTTACAACTTGAGGTAGGATGAGGGTCGAGTCGGAAGCGGTATGTATTGTTTATACTACTTACAATGTTACCCCCCCCATAAAATATAAATTCACCCTTTCTCCCTTCCCTTTTTCGAATACAATGAACCGACTCTTTTGCTGAAGAAAGATGCTAAGAGAAAATTGAAACATCTGTGTCTAAACTTTCTTTGAAGCGCATTCTTTTGTATTTGTAAGGTTTTGCGAGTGTTTTCACATCAATATGAAGAGATAGTTAGCCAAATCTTTTACCATGGACTCCTGCTGCGAACTGACCGTGAGTAAACACCCGATCTCGCTGTGCTCAATTTCTCTCGCACACGTGAAATGGGTGTTGTTGTTTCCAAAACAAATAGGAAGTTATCTTGTGCTTTTTTGCATTTCTGCACGCACACAGGTACCATTGCTATATTTTAATGATCAGAAGAAATATCAAAACCATCCATCGGCGAAATATGGCGAATAAAATATTTTGGAATTTTAGTACGTCATTTAAATTATCTTTACCATCATATACGTTGAATGTCAACTCGTTAATAGTTCAATAAAATTTAATATCAGTTTGACAGGAGTTTTCGGAATTTTAGAATTTAGAGCTAAATATTTCTAAAAGTATGCGCTTTATGAAAAATTGTTTCACTATAAAAAATATTCGTTAGCTATGTTCTATAAAATAACACTAAATTTATCTCTTTATGTTCAACTATAAGGAAGATATTGCTATTTTATCTTGGTTCATTTGACACTTTCAATGGCCATTTTGTAATATGGTGAGGGGGGATTTCAGGGAACTTTTATAGTGTGTTGGTTAGTACATGATTCCCAACATTTATACCAATTTTTTATCTTGTAACTAGTTAGTTCCTTACTTTTGGGTAAGTTGACTGCACTAATTAGTAAGATGCATTTTGAACGATACACACCGCTATTTCATCCGTGTGGAAAGTAGTTTTGCTCTCGTATTGTCTATAGACTTTTGTGAAACCGAGTTCCAGTTCATTTTATTCAATTTCGCACCTCATTCTTGATTTATTTGAACATTAATTTAATAGGTCTATTTAAGAAACATGAAAAGACACACATCAGACTTAATTAAAATCGGAAAAACGATAGAAATTGTGATGCATCAGACAGACGGCTATAAATACAAAACACAAAATAATGCATTTTGGCGGTACGGTGCATCACTGGTTGAGCATTCACTTCTAGTGTGAAGTGTTATTTTTTCTGTGATCTCAGGGGATGTGAATGTAGGGTGCACACCAGAGGCGCACCGACAGGGGATCCACCAGATTTGCCCAGGTAAAACTTCGTAACATACATTTCTACACTTTCTCAATAGAACTGTACTCGTTTAACAGAGAAATGATTGATGTAGCGTGAACAATTTATCTTACTCTTCAACAGTACTCTTTCTCTAATAAAAACAACCTAGTTCTATCATTTTTTCTGAAAATATAGTTGAAAGTATTTTATAATTACTTTGTACTTATCGTCTTTTCGGATGAAAACTAATATCCGTTCAATACTATAAACGTAACCAATAAGGTTCTGTCACTTTTTCACCCACCACCTTCGAACATCGATATGTCAAATAAGACGTAACTGGAAGATCGAAAGTATTCCACATCAGAATAGACAACCTTCTGCTAACGTTCTGGAAGGCAATTGTTTCTATCGTGGTAGAACTTGGTGGGCCGTGAAACGAAGAAGATATCAAATGCATTTTGCACCTCTAACAGGAATTTCAATTGACGACCTCTAAGGTGATTGTCCAAAGAATGGAACAGGTGATAATCGGACGGTGCAATATCCAGGGAGTATGGTGGATGCAATTGTGTATATCATCCAAGGCGTAGAGTGGTGTCCCGGGTCATCCTAGCCACGTGAGGTTTAGCGTTGTCCTTTAAGAGGAGAACTCCTTTGCGAATCAAAAGTGTTGGTTCAAGAGTTTTGAGTTTTTTCTTGAACACTGCTCAACAGCTGACAGTACACAGTTGAATTGATGCTCTGACCAGCTGGTAGCATTTTCCAATGCATGATGCCGAGAGGAGTCCACCAATCATATAAGAGGACCTTCTTCTGGTCCAGTGCTGGTTTCGGTTGTTTTGGAACCAGTTCGTGAAATGTTAACCAATGATGACGTTGCCGTGGAGCTTCGTACAGGACCCTCTTCTCATCACATGTCAACTCCCTGTTCAGAAATGGCTCCTTCCTCAGAAGAGACAGCAAAGAAACACAGGTGTCTGTTCGCATTAACTTCTGGCCCGGAGTCAAATCATGTAGGACCCAACTTGCAGTGCTTCCCAATTTGATGGAGGTACTGTCGAATGGTTTCTCCACTCACACTAAATTTTAGTCCCAGTTCCTCACATGTCTGGCAACTTTTCGCTTCAATTGCTGCCTGAAGACCTTCCTACTTGTATATGTGTTGATCTTCTGGTACATGGTACGTCTTTGAGTGTTTCGTCACCGTCCTTAAACTTGTTAAACCACCGCTGCACTGTCCACGTAGTCACGATGCCCTCATGGAAGACCTGGTATATCTGGTGCAGCGGCGTTTGACCCCAGTTTGAACTCGTACAGCATACACGCCTCTGTTTAGGTCCCATGTTCACTCTGTCTTTACGCAAATTCACGGTGTAACTGAACTGCCTCAACCATATAGTATGTTGGATATAGATCAACAACAGACGTTCTCCTTATCTCGATTCGCATTCAAGTCACGGTGTAAGGGCCAATTGAACTCAGACCTCCACAAAAAGCGGCAGAACTTTCTTAGTTACCTGTATACATAGGCGTAGTGGCTTCTAGTACTGGACCCTCGTCCAAAGTTTGGACGCCACTCAACAAAAATTTCTAGGTGCGCGTCTAATCGTGTTTGTATGTTTTCTCCAGGTTCCCTCGTTTCCGTCTCATATCATCATTCACTTTCATGTGGGCGCGGTGGTTCAGTGGCAGAACTTTCACGTTTGGTGCATGGGGTCGCTGGTTCGATCCCAGCTCGCGCAAAGTGATGTTTGTGGTGGAAAAACACCGTGTGCTTGAAGTTTCTCGGGATTCTTACGTTTTCTCTCACTTTATTCATTCCACCATTCCATGCATTTCTCATCATCACTGTCTCCTTTAGCCTAGACGGAATAATATGAGACGTTAAACTTAAAGTTTTCATTTCATTTCTTTTTTCATTTCATTCACTTTTATTAATAATCTGTTTCTTATAGCTTTAAAGGATGAGAAATTCTCAGGATGGAAAGTGAATGTTTAAAGTCATTTCACTTAAGAAACGTATACTGTGTCGAAAGGTATAAATTCGCTTTCGCTTCCTCAGCAATAAAACTATCAAACCGATAATTAACTGATTCTATTGTACGGCAAACCCTTTCTATACCGTATTGCTTACTTAGGTTTATTTAAGCTGATCGAATCAAATGTAAATACGGAAAAGTCATTCCTACTAAACAACAGAAAATACCTGATATTTTTGTAATGCATTTAAGTCTAAGTTTGCTTAAATTAATTGGGACAGTGCTTATAATGTGCAGATGTATATGTGGTTTCTTTGAAATGAACAATACTTTTCTAATTCTTCGAATCATTTAAAACATTTAAATTTTTGAAGGAAGAATGATGAAATTTGTTGCTGTTTTTTAAAGACTGTTAATTTCTGTAATCGAAGAAGTCAGTGTGGAATTCGTAGATTAAAACATACAATTATTTAACAATGTGAAACAAACGTGAAGTAAATAACCTTCTCTCTCCTGCTTATAAGCGGACAAATATTACCCTGTAATAATAATAATAATAATAATAATAATAATAATAATAATAATAATAATAATAATAATATTAATAATAATAATAATAATAATAATAATAATAATAATAATAATAATAATAGAGCTGAGCTCGCTTGGTTGTCCGCGAACTTCTCCTAGACCGTTTGGCCAATCTCAACCAAACTTAGCACGCTGATAGAGTATGTCGTGCTGAGTGACAACATAGGTCGAAATCAAAAATCCGATGTACCATCGAGGAATAATGACCGAAAAACGCTTCCTCCTAGACCGTTTGGCCGATCTCAACCAAACTTAGCACGCTGATAGAGTATGTCGTGCTGAGTGAGAACATAGGTCGAAATCAAAAATCTGATGTACCATCGTGGAATAATCACCGAAAAACGCTTCCATAGACTTAACATGGGGAAAAAGTTTTCACGTGATTTTTTTGTCAACAATTAAAATCTGCGCGTGATTTTCAAAAATTCCGGCGAAGCCCTTTTATTTTTTTAGCGTAAAGATTTACAATTTTAATCACAATTTAAAAACAAATTAACGATTTTTTAAACTTTTTTTAGCCGGAACAAAAGGTCAAGACGGAGAATTGTGCGATTGTTATGAAAAATACTGATTGTTTTAAAAAGTCACAATAAACTGATTACGTTGCTTAAGCTCGCTCAGCTCATTTCATTGCAATCGAGTATATCCATTGCATTCCTAGTAATAATAATAATAATAATAATAATAATAATAATAATAATAATAATAATAATAATAATAATAATCCTATTTATAAAACAAAATCTTAAGCTGTTAGTCGCTATTATGCAACCCTAAAAACATTTAAAACCTGTGGGTTGCATAAAGATCTAGGCGATAATATTTAGATGTTTTTTAATCCTTATACGTAAATGCAAGTTGCCTCAGCCAGTAAGTCAAGCTAAGTCCAGTGGCGCATCTAGCACGGGGACGGTTGGTTCTAGGCCCTCAGTTTTTGAGTGACAAAAATGATTTAAGCTATTATTTACATATACGTTGTAAAGTGTATAGTAAACTCATTATATGCTTATCATAGTCTGGGGTTTGACTGGCCCCTCCAGTTTTTACCTTCTAGACCCGCCTCTGGCCCAGTCCTGAACTTGACAATCAGGCTAGTAGTTCTTGCTAGTTGTGCTGCTTCCTATCTGACGCCAACAAGTGTCACTAGTGTGCAGGTACTCTTCAGACGAACCGAATGCTTCAGGAACAGCAACCACCACCACCACAACTCATAATAATAATAATAATAATAATAATAATAATAATAATAATAATAATAATAATAATAATAATAATAATAATAATAATAATAATAATAGTAAAAGTAGTACTGTAAGCATTGGTGCCACACATAAATAGAACGGCAACATTTCTGATGTACTTTAAAGAACTTACCATATCTGTTTCATCCCCTGTAGAGTCACTATGTAACAGATGAATTGTAGTAGAAAAGAATGATATTGCTACCGGTGAATTCAGAAATTCTTGGAAAGATTTAACGTGAGAATACATATCCATATTTCATACATATTGGCCAACTAACTAACTCTGTGGCCTATGGAACCCGGAGGTTCAATGCCGCGTTCACAAAAGCTCTCCATTGACTTCTATCCTTAGCTAACTGCATCCAGTTTCTACTTTATATTATTTTTTTCTGCGAGATTAATTTTAATATTGTCCTCCTATCAGAGCTTAGGATTTCCTAATGATGGGGATTCCTATTGTAATTCAAGCTAAAACTTTGAAAGCGTTCCTACGTTCTTCTATTCTGGCTACATGACCTGCCCACCTACTAGACTTGATGACCCTAAAAATGTTTAGTAGGCTGTATAAAATATGCAGTTCTTTGTCATGAAGTTTTTGCCATTACCCATTCCCGTTCCTTTTGGGTCCCAATATTCGTCTCAGTATATTTCATTCTCAAATACACTCAGTCTGCATTCATCCGTCAGAGTAAGCGATGATGTTTCGCAACTATACAGCACCACTAGCATGATTATCTGTTTATATATTTTAAGCTTTGTATCAACCAACGCAATTAAATATTGAGTTAGTAACATGCAAAATACAAATACGAAGTTAGACATACCATGCAAAACATTGTTTTTACACATGTCATAATGAATAACTATCATATTTGGTATGTAGTCCTTCATTAATCAGTAAATTTTATTAGACTTCCAAACTATGCTAACCTTGAATGTCTGAAGTCTTATAGAAACGGCAATGTATGTTTGTCTGTCGACAAGTGTCAGTGCAAAATCAGTAAGAAGTATCGAGATGCGGTTTCTAGACTCAGCGTTAAAAAGAAAAACAAAAACAAAAAAACAACTATTTCTTTCGTTAACCCACTATTCAAGTTGGAAATGGTAGAAAACAACAATCTATGGTTTGAACATTGATTACCATTGACCAAAAATTGCAGTATATAGCGACAAGAGTTTTATTTTTTTATTTTTTTTTTAGTTGATCCAGTCTTAATCTGAACATTTCATCTGAACATTTAACTTAGCTCTTTCATATGGCTTTAGCGTCCAAAAAGTAAGCTCCTTTTCTGATTTATAACTCTGTTACACTTGGAAGTTTTGGACCTACTAGTTGTGTTTCCACTTATAAACATGTGTTTTATGTATTAGTTGGGGTCGCACTCTATCGTTATCAACTTCCAGTGTGGATTCTGTTATTTCAGGTCAACTATAAAACATCTTACTCATAACGGGAACCTGATATAAGGAAAATTTTTTGATCTTCAGCTTACGTTTGACGTATTCTTCGATCTAGTGAAGGCTTATGACACAAATTAGAGTTAAAAATTTTGAAACAGCTTGACAACTGGTATCTTTGTGATTATATGGCGTAATTCTAATTGAGTTGATTTTAAGATTAACGTTTCTTTCAATAGTGAGGTTATATGAGACGGGACCTACTGATTAATATGGAATCCAGACCACATGAGCTCCCACCGGGACTGGAACCCAGGTCTCCCATGCCAAAGGCGCGTACACTACCTGCTTGGTCACAAAGAAACACGGCGTAATTCTAAGTTCCTAAAGAATCCTAAAGAACTTTCTGGATGAATGTTAATTTAGGAAGCGTGTCGGTTCTAGCCTAGAGTTTGTTGCAGAAAAATAGTGCCCATCCAAGAAATTGTTCTCCGTATCTCACTGTTTGTTGTGGTCGTCAATTTTTGTCTCAGATCAAGGCTTTTGCGTATGTTTTGCTATAAGATGAAGCAGCTTGTACTGCTTATTCTAGCTAGTCTTTATGTTAAAGCAACAAAACTTCGTTAACGTAATATCTTGAGAGACTTGCGTTGTTAAAACAGTTTCTCAGCTTTAGTGGGTTTTATCCGGAAGTTGGAATTCTGTGGAGAGCCTACTGACAAGGAAAATTCAGGATTTAGTCTTCATCGCTTGTGGTCTGTGATCACTGCTAAACTTACAACAGTTAAGTTTACCTTGGCAATGTAGAGATTTTATTTCGCCTTTCACTATAGCGTGTACTTATGTGCAGTGACTCACAAAGTATTATTATAAGTTTACAGTGTATGTTCAGCAAACATATACCCTTGTGCAAGATATTCTAATGATATTTCATCAGGTAGATTATCCGGAGTGTGTCCTCGTCTTCAGCTGTCTGCGCATTCGAGGAAACAAGCCTACCAGTACAACAGCCAAGAACACCACATTGGTAGGGTTACAATGGAGCATTATATGTCCAACCCCAGAAGCTATTTTCCCTAACAAATACACTTTCACTTGCAAACAGATTGAAAGTAGCCCAACGAGTCCACTCAGTGAAATCTATTATTGGCAATTTTGACAGATTTGTTCGCGTTAAAATGAATTGATTCTGGCTAGCTTGTGTATCGGGCACCCTCATCTTACACATTGCAATTTAGTGGATGGCAGTCATCATTCGTATTGTAAAAAATATATTGTTTCACTGAGTGTTCGGCACATTGTTTCTGGATGATCAGATCTCAGAGAATGTTTAGGACTGCCTAATATTATTTTTAGTCAGATTTTAGGATATGTCTGTCTTTACCAATCGTATTCTTGCTTTTATTTCTAAGATTAAAAGAGTTAATGATTTCTGAAGTTTCCTACATAGATTTCCTGTTTGCTCCTTGTTTCCAGAGAAACTAGATTTTTTCCTATAGTATTGTAATCACCATGACCTATCTAAAACATCTTCACCACTAAATTTAACAACAGTGAATTTGTCAGACCTGCTACTGTGAATAATCAACTTCGTCAATTCATGTACAGTGTAAAGGCGATTACGTTTCCTAAGAGCTCATTTGATGATGGCAAAATCTCGGTCACATGGAAGGTCGCTGGAATGGCGACCAGAAAAGAGTTTTTGGACACATTTCCTTGTTTAATGCTCTACATTATTATATTCCTTCTTGTTTGATCTTCAGCTAAAATTGCCTATTTGTGGAATTACGGCTTTTTAACAGAAAACGCAGATTTCGGTGCATTTTATTTACAACATGTTTCAAGGAACATACGTCCTTTTAACAAAACTCGTTGCATATACCTCTAAAATACTCAGTTTCTAAAAAAACGGGAAAATCGTTAAAAAATATTACATACGCCCTTTTAACAGAAAAGTGATTCAATCATTTGCATTGTGCAATCTTTGAACAGAAAAAGGGAAATTCGGATATTCTGAAGGGATTTTATGCTGCTTCAGATTGGCAACACTGACCAGAGATCAAAAACAAAGGTTTTCTTTTACCGATCTCTCGAAATAAATCTCGAAGTTGTTAATTGTTTATCGTCAACAACAAACACATGTATGTTGTAATTGAATGTTCCCTTGCTCGCCTCCATTGCTTCCGAATGCGATTGCGAATGCAAATGCGAACTTCGAAATTCATGTTCCTCTACTAGATCCGAAGTTTTGCGAATGCAAATCAAGTTGCAATGTCTCTTTTAAAGCTTTAATGGGAAATATTTTTGCTTGAAAATTCGTACCTTAAAGTCTTGAAAGCACGAAAAAGACGAATGTGTATAAATAACATATTTTTATCAAGAAATGAGAAGAGAAAATTTAACTTATTGCCTCAGCTACAGCAACAAGAAGAAAAGTTTTTCGAGTATTTTAGAATGACACCTGCAACATTCTATTACATACTTCACAAAATCTCACCTGCACTTGAAAATTATTCCAATTTTCGAGAGTGTCTCTCTGCGAAGAATCGTTTGGTTTTGGCATTAAGGTAAGAAGCAATATTTGTCTTGTATCTATTAATATACCATCAGTTTCGTTTCTTAATTATAAGAAGTGGGATTAACTAAATCGTGTATTAATTAAATCTTCATATTTTAAAGATAAAATAAAGAAAAAAATGTATACCTTCCACTCCAAGTTCCTTGCTTACATCTGTCCATAATTTGTTCACGACTTGTCGTTTGTGGTAATCTGGAAGAGCTTGGTTCTACAAGGGAACTTTATCAAAAACACAATTTATTAAAGCATCAACATCTATTTCCATCTTTATTTTTATTTTTACTGTTTTTTTTTATCTCCGCACTTCTCAACGTCGTCTGATTTCACGCAAAACAAACTTTCTTGTGTTCCGTAGCGCTCAATTCCTCTGCAGACGACTCTCCATTCGCACGAATTCGGACGAACATTCCCAGCAGGTTGGAATCGTTCGCATTCGCATCTTTTCGTCGGTTTTCGCAATTCGCAAGTCGGAACTAGTCGAGGCACTCTGATTTATTTACACGTGCTGGGAAATTCGCATTCGCAATCGCATTCTGCTCCAATAGAGGCGCAGCCTTAGTTCTTGCATTTACTGAGACAACACTTTTTTAAAAATCTTTTCTGTTAGTAAGGTGCTGTCACCTAAGGAGAAATAATAGAACTAAGATTTGCCTTGCATTCACTAACAAATTTCAGCATCTCCAGGGTCAATACGATCGTTAATAAGGGTTACATTTTCAGGACATCCACATGGATGTCACTGGTACGCAACCAGTTAGTTTTAAAAGAATTGGTTTAGTTATTGTATTATTTTACTGATCATGTACCGTATATTGAGTTTACACCTTTTAGAAGTTTTATTTTTGATCATTGATATTTTTACATTTTATTTTAGAAGGTTTCTTTCTATAAGTAGTATGTGTCTGGCACTGTCGTTTTTGTAATTGGGATAAATAGAGTCGAAGCTGGGATCTGAATTAACAGATCAACCAATGAATCAATCAAGTATATATTCTGAATAAGGAGGAATATTCGTAGAAATGTTGTCAACTGAAATGTCTATAGGGCTGACAGATTTTAGTAAAAAGAACTTTACTTGTTATATTACTTCATCTTCTTTCTAGTCAAGATTTTCCCCCCATATTTTATGCTTTCCTCATGGCTTCTTCTCTCATCCCGACAAGAAAAAGAAAAGAAAAGAAATGATCTAAAGAAGATACAACTACAAGCTTGTCATCTCGTTTTAGTAGAATACGTTACGACGTTTTTTTTTCTTTTAAATCTCAAAGTAGGGGGATAATTTATATAAAAAAAACGAAAGATTCATTCTCCATCACACTAGCAACACACTTAACGCTTTTTTCAATTTTCCTCTTCGTTTCGTCCGCTTCATCTTCTCTGTCGTCAAAATGTTTCGTAACTCATTCCATACTTTATATATATATATATATATATATATATATATATATATATATATATATATATATATATATATATATATATATATCCTCTGTTGGCGAGTAATGCATTAAGAGTATCATATTACTTCTTTTCTACCCTTTTGTCGACCTCATTTTCCTTGGAGAAAGAGGAAAGAAAAATATCCCATTTTCGAAATAGGTGTGTGTATAAAATTCTCTTTCCTTTCTACTATCATATATGCTTATGAACGAAAAGGATACAATATATTTTTCTTTGACATATACAGGGTGTTACGTAAATGTGTCACAATTTTTTGGGAGCACATTCCTCACATCGATCATCATCTTCATCATAGGTATTCTGCCTTTATTGGCAGGTCACTTGCCGCAGCTCCTCCGCTAACCTCTTCGTCTTCGCGTATTATCTTTCTGTTTTAAAATCATCCATTAATTGTAGTCTCCTTCGCCCCCTCCCTATCTTTCCCGCCACCATACCCTCTAGGACGTCCCTCATGATACGATCTCTTCTTAGGCAATGTCCCAAGCAGTTTCTCTTCCTCTTCCTAATAATATCTAAAAGTGTTCTTTTCTCACCCACCATTTCTAACACTCTCTCATTCGTTTTCCGTTCTACCCAACTAATTCTTTCCATTCTTCTCCACACCCACATTTCGAAGGCTTCCAGTCGATTTTCGTCAACTTTACGTAATGTCCACGTTTCCGCCCCATACAGTACAACACTCCACACGAAGCATTTTATGAGTCTTTTTCTCAACTCTTTATTCAAGGTCCCACAAAACAGACTTTTCTTCCTGCTAAAGGCTTCTTTCGCCATTTCTATCCTTGCTTTTATTTCACGTTCGCACTTCATGTTATTACTAAGAATACTACCCAGATATCGAAAACTATTCACTTGTTCTATTTTCTCCTCTCCTACTTTTATATTTGACACAGACCCCTTCGTTCAAATTACCATGACTTTTGTCTTTCTAACATTTATTTTCATCCCATATTCTTCAAAGCCCTTTCTCATTTTTTCTAACATTTTATTGATTTTCTTTTCAGATTCTGCAAGAAGCGCCATATCGTCTGCAAATCTTATGCATCTAATCATTCTACCTTCTACCGAAATGTTATCATCATCATGTAGGCTCTTCTAGGTAGACATTAATCCTCATCGATCTTACATCGAAATAAGGAAAAAAGTTCATATGGACCTGTGATCAAAACTGGATTGTTTCTTAGTTATAGAGTGCTGAATTGAGCTTTAAAAGTTCATAGATCCACTATGATCGGATCTATCGTAGTCGGGTCAAAACATTACCAAGGAACTGGTATATGAATTATCAAACTATTCCATGTTATAAAATGCTCCAGTACTTGCACACCAAGGTTTAGAGAAGTAGGTGGAGAAATATCAAGTATTCCCAAACAGCCTCTCTAAAAATGATTGTGCAAATACCGGAGGTTCTGAAAAACGGTTCCAGCTCTTATAAATTTACAGAAAATCCCATAAAACTTTTTAAAAAATGTAGAATCTGCATGTTTTGTAGAACTAGCAATACTTCAGTGTGTTCATATAAAAAAACTTCAACTATTTCCTGTTCTACAAAACGCATCAATCCTCCATTTTTTCTCGGCTTCCTGTGATTTTCTGTAAATGGACAAGATCGGTTTTGGAACTGGACCTCTCATACACAATATTGTCCATATTTATAGCAAAGAATGTGTTTTAATAGTAAATGGATTACGTTATTACTTTATTCTGAATTTACATAACTTTTAAATTTCTTCTATAATTACAGAGCTGATATTCAGACATTCATTTTATTTTATAAGTATGTGGGTTAGTAAAAATGTTTTTATTCGTCAAGTCAAATAGTTGTCCGTTTGATAGAAATATTACAACTTAGAAATTAATTTTTAAAAAAATCAGCTGCATGTAAAGATTGAAAAAAAGAAAAAGAAAACACTAAGGAAAAAGAAACGAAAGTTTTCAAACCATTAAAAATAATTTATCCATCTTTATTAGACCATCTTCTTCCTCTCTTCTCACGAGATTCTACTCTTGTATTTTGAATGCGATTCCTTTGTTTTCAACGCTCCTTTCATTGGGACGAGAGAAGAAAGGAAGTAGGGGCTTACTTTTGTTTAAAGAGCGTATATATATATATATATATATATATATATATATATATATATATATATATTCGTTTTTGGTATTTGCAGCAGCCTTTCAAGTCAATCACTTTGGATACGAAAGATGGACAAGTGGGAACGGGACGAACCTCTCTAGACGAGTTTAATTAAAGTACAAAAGAAGATTCTGGGAACCGGAAAATTTTCCCCTGGATTCATTATTCATGTCGGGATAAACAGGTCGGCTTGCTTTCATGGTTCAAGTTTACCTAGTGGAATTGGAAATCAGAACAAGGTTAGTAGGTGGATGAAGAGGGTAGGGGGAAGATTTCAGGCTGTTATAATAGTGGTTGAACTTAGGGAGATATCAAGCACTAGGAAGACACTGAGACGATGATAATAGGGAGATAAAAAAAAACTAGAGATGTCATCAATAGAACTGCAGTTGGATCTTTTTTCTTAGCTGAAAGAAGAAAGAAAAAGATTTGAAAAAGTTAACTTTGGTTGAAAGCCATCAACAAAGAAAGAGTCCTTTTTTTTTTTTTTTTCGTTTCTACTCATTTGAAGAACATTGGGTACAAAGTGTATGTCTTTGCCTCATCCTCACAAGTCAGACTATCCTGTTTCTCCACATTTTTTTTTTATCTTTCGCGTCCTCTTTGATGACTCTTCTAAATCATGATGAGTTCGACCCACTCTTAAAAAAGAAAGAATACCCATTAAAATGTTAAGAAACGAATTAGAAAAGAAAAGGACATTTTCATTAATGGATTGACCTCAGGAGATGGCCAAGCAAGAAATCGGGTAACATAATCAAGAAGTTCCTTAATAAATTTGTTTTCTAACTAAATTCTTTTAAGAAATGGACTAATCAAATTGTTTTGATTGTTGTTAAAGTATTTTGATTATTGGTATTCTGAAATTTCTTGTTGATAATAAAGTGGAAATATTGAAATAGGCTTATTTAGAGATATAATGTTGCAAAAGCTCTTCAAACGTGAAAGGAATCAAATAACTAAAGAAGTGGATACACACCGGTGTTATAACAGAGCGGTACTTGAGCGATTGACCTTAGAAATTCAAATTCTGATTAGTATAATTTCACATACTTGTTTTATTACAAGTGTAAACTCTTCAGTCAGAGGAGAATAGGACGTGGATCATGAATCAGAGTTGAGCACGATGGGCTTTGCTAGGAGTTGGGTCAAAGTGGGTCACTATGGTTGATGGGCCAGTGGGTCATGGATAAAGTTTTCATTGGCCCACGCCATCTTTGGTAAGCACAGCAGTAGTGTGACTTTTTCCTACATGATAAATAAGATATTTGCACCGCTTGCTCCCTCGGTGTTTTCCTGTTTGACCTATTTCTATTTCATCTACAGTCCTGTCTGAAATTTACCAAGTATACCATGATCTCAGCTTTGATATAAGCAAAACAAGGAATTGTCTTTAGCCTATTTCTATTTTGCCTACAGTCCTAAGTGCAATTTATATCGTTATTGTTATCTCATCTTAGAGGAGGGTAAGCCATGAGTTTCTGTTTCTCCTGTTCCGCCTACATCTTTTCTAGCAGTTTATACCGTTATCTCAGATTAGTTTAAACTATTTCTATTCTGATTGCAACTCTCCTGATAATTCATATCATTATATCTATCTCATCATACAGGAACAAGGTTAGTAGGGGTTTAGGCTGCGGTTCCTGTTTCGTCTATTTCGCCTACAACTCTTCTGGCAATTTATATCATTATCTCAAGTTAGTTTCACCTGTATTTCTATTCCACGTCCAACCTCCTGACAACTTATATCATTACGTATATCTCCTCATACAGGTGGGCAACCTATGTGTATGTGTAAAATAAGACTAAAGTTACAGTAGAACTTCCTTCGGTAAGTCAGTAACAACATCAATAAAATTTACAACTGCTGGCAGATTGACATACATTCACAATCCAATATGGAAATCATAATTCAATATAGGGTGCATAGGAGCCTTGCAAATCATAAGATGGATTTTCTGACTAAGCATCCACTAATACAAATTACGTTTGCATAGGCTTGCAAGACGTACCTGGTTTTCAGGGGTCGTCCCGCCCGATTTCCTGTTCAGTTCCAGTCAGACAGTAATTTAGTTTCTAGTAGTCTAGCTAAAGAAGTTTATGATACAAATCTATTACACGGCTGCAGGGAAGCAAACTGGTTCACACTGGTTTTTCATGAATCTAGTAAATTAGACCACGAGAAACATGAATTAGAAGGAATTTTGACGATTCGAATTTCGGAACTCGAGATATTCGAATTTGAAGTCACCAGGGAAGCAAACTGGTTCACACTGTTTTCTCATGAATCTAGTAAATTAGACCACGAGAAACATGAATTTGAAGGAATTGTGACGATTCGAATTTCGGAACTCGAGATATTCGAATTTGAAGTCACCTGGGAAGCAAACTGGTTCACACTGGTTTTTCATGAATGTAGTAAATTAGACCACGAGAAACATGAATTTGAAGGAATTGTGTCGATTCGAATTTCGAAACTCGAGATATTCGAATTTGAAGTCACCAGGGAAGCAAACTGGTTCACACTGGTTTTTCATGAATCTAGTAAATTAGACCACGAGAAACATGAATCTGAAGGAATTGTGACGATTCGAATTTCGGAACTCGAGATATTCGAATTTGAAGTCACGAGGGAAGCAAACTGGTTCACACTGGTTTTTCATGAATCTAGTAAATTAGACCACGAGAAACATGAATCTGAAGGAATTTTGACGATTCGAATTTCGGAACTCGAGATATTCGAATTTGAAGTCACGAGGGAAGTAAACTGGTTCACACTGGTTTTTCATGATTCGAGTAAATTAGACCACGAGAAACGTTAATTTGAAGGAATTTTGACGTTTCGAATTTCGGAACTCGAGATATTCGATTTTGAAGTCACCAGGGAAGCAAACTGGTTCACACTGTTTTTTCATGAATCTAGTAAATTAGACCACGAGATACATGAATTTGAAGGAATTTTGACGATTCGAATTTCGGAACTCGAGATATTCGAATTTGAAGTCACAAGCGAAGCAAGCTGATTCACACCGGTTATTGACAATTATCGTAAATTAAACTGTGAGAAACATTGATTCGAAATAAATTTGACGATCACACTTTTGAAACTGAAGATACTTGATTTTGAAATATGGATGCTGTTGCGACGGTTTCCTGCATAATTTTGATATGAACCTTTCTGTGGACTCCGATACATGAAAATTTGTTTCCCTTTTCCTTTCGTATGTAGTAATTAGGACTTTCCGTATCGTAATAGTTTGTTTGATTTATTGATAAATAGTAGTGTATATAACAAATAACTCTTGTTTATCGAATATTCTACTTTTTAGTTTTTGGCACGTAGCCTACTATATATTTTTCTACTAGCCTACTATATTTAAAGTACTCCTTTATATTTTATTGACTGAGCGGCACGCTGAAGCAACATAAGTAGAAACGTAGAAAATAGGAAATGGCACTACCTAAGCATAATATACTTAAAAAGATCGAAATATTTACAAGTGAATAAAACGAGTGACGATCAATCAGAAGTAATCATGTTCATCTGCTTTGGATATATTGGAGTAAAAGTTCTCTTCCTCCTCCTCCTCCTCCTCCTTCTTCTTCTTATTATTATTATTACAGTAAAACTTGTATGAAACTGAATGTATTGGATTCAACATTTTCTTACGTTTGGGTCAGATTTCCGTTTTGCACAAATTTGGGAAGAAGTAAAATTAACCATTGGGACTTTAAAAGGTTTCCGATATAGATAAATTTTCGCCTTATTTAAGTTTTGATTAATACAAATTTCACTGTATATGAAAATAATTTGTTTTACTCTTATGTTATGTGGAGTTCAAGAAACTAGTGGAAAATATTAACTATAGGAGCATTTTATATATGATGCCTTATAGATGGCAGAAAAGAAATAATGTTTCCGGTACATAAAGTTTCAGCTTCACGTTTGATGTAATTTGTAACTAACTTACAGGTTATTTTGTAATAATTAGTTATTTCCTGGAAATTAATATTTAAATACAAATTGCATGAATTGTGAAGTTTATGTGAACTACTTTAAAACAAACTGTTATATTTACAGTATCCTGGTAGTATATAATTTCTGTTGTTTAAATCTTGTCTCTGTTCCTGTTGTTGAGAGTACATGCCAATTTTTGGTGATTGATTTCAGGCAGCAGTTTGGTTTTTCAACAAACTCATACTATGTTAAACAAAAAAGAACAGATGAAGCAGTGGCGAAAGCCAATGATTACAACAGAAAAGAACGACGAGGGCATATGGCCCGAACTGGTAAACTTGACAAAGGACAACTTTCTTAGCATATTCAATTCTGAAGAGTTCGCAATTAAATTTCTGCAGAAATACCAGTTAGTTCATCGTCCAGAAGATGAGTACAGGGAGGAGTTCACCTGCTTTGTGTGCCACAGTCACTTACGGGTCATAAATCAGAAAGATCTGAAATTGGGTTGGGGCTTTCGCTGCTCGAACCAAGGATGCAGATCACGAAATTGTTCAGAATGTAAGCGTCTCAAGCGAAAGTGCAAACCACCATGTGGACAGCGATACTCCCCTCTTCACAACACAGTTTTTGAGAACACCCATTTGAAATTTACGGAGATCCTTCATCTCATTTACATTTGGCTACAAGGAGACGAATCACGACGAATGGATGCTTTTGAAAGAACTAACGTTACCCCACGTGTTATTTCAGAGTGGACAAAAGTGTTCCGAGAAATATGTCATTATGCTGTCGGTAAGCGGCGAAAACTCACCGGAGAAATCGAGATGGATGAATGTCATCTGTATACTCGTAAAAATCATCAAGGCCGGAAACTGAGAGGAGATTCTCTGTGGGCCGTTGGTGCTGTTGAAAAAGACACTGGATACTGCTTCGTGGAAATTACAGAAACGAGAAATGCAGAAATCCTGGAGCAAATAATCCGTGATAATATTGAAGAAGGATCAACAGTGACAACAGATCATTGGTCTGGATATAATAATATATCCAAAAATTGCAATGTTAACCACAAAAGAGTAAATCATTTACAGTGCTTTACAAAACTTAATGTAAAAATCACGAGGGAAGGGGATTCATATAAGTCCGACCTTGTAAAAGTAACAACAAATCACTGCAAAAATATGTGGGGGGAAATGAGACCTCACATCAAATGTGTCCGCGTATACAGAAATAAAGAAGGAGAGCTCATCGAATTCGCATCCACGTATTGCGATCAATTTGTGTACTTCCAGAATATTCTCAGGCCTTTCAAATACAATCATAAAGGCTATACATTAAAAGATTGGCGGGGAATGTTTCAACAGTTCTTGATCGACATTCGGAACGTTTACCCTGGCATTGGTGGAGTGCGATGTGAACACCCTAAAGATGTAGAAGAAGAACTTGATGTCTATTTGGTCGAGGAGCCTCGTCGACACAACCCTTCCTTACTTGAGATGGATCTTTCTGAAGCTCATTTAGAGTCACTAGGAACGCAAGTACAACGTAAGGAGGTGACATTCTCTGAAACACTAGCCAAGCCAGATCAACATTCATCTTCCCAGCCATTGGGTCAGTTTCTGGAAGAGCTGAACACCCGATCTCGTGATGCTCTCACATGGATACGCTTTCATCACGCAGCTGAAGATCTCAATGCTTTTCTCCCAACTCTTCATTGGGTTAGTGAAGTTTTCCAAACTGTTCAACATCAAGAACAGATCTGCGGCTGGCAAATTCCACCAAATCATCCCTCAAGAGATACACATCATATGCAGCGACACCCTCAGTTGGCTTTCTTACTTAGTGATTTCACAATTCCACATACAAATGGTTTGGGTAACTGTTTGTTCAACGCAATTAGCTTTGCTCTCTTTCGTCATGAGTTTTACGCCTATTTTTTACGACTCTACACCGTCAAATATATGTGAGAAAATCGAAACTGGATACTCACTCCTCGAGCAGATCCTCAAGATGAACTTCAACGCGTCCAATTCTTTATTGACAACGAAGGAGATCTCCTAAACTATATATATCATAGCTCTGAGGTAGTTACTAACGAAAATATGAATGATGGAGGTATAGCTCGAGAAGGCTGGGGAGCAAATATCCATATGGCCATTCTGGCAAGAGCACTTTGCAGACCAATACACTGTTATAGTCCGAGTAGAAGAACAGGATTACCAGCAATTGATCAATGTCAAACTATTCAAGAAAAAGTAGAAGAATTATTGAGGTGCGGGAACCGATATACACTTGATGTTAACAATGAACATGAGCCCTTAAGAATTTGGGTTCTTGACGCACATATTGAACCTCTAATCAAGATTCGAGAAGATTTGAATCCTCATTTTCTTGAGTTGTAAACATTTTGAGACTGGTACTTACTTTACATTAAACCTAGCCTATATAGTGTAATTTGTTATGCTGTATATTATACCTATGTTGTACCTGCATGCCATTCATCTAATTAAAATGCATAAATTTAGAATACAGAGAGGATGTATGAGCATTTAAACAAGTGCCATTCGTACGTAATTTTCAAATCTATATGTAGGAACATGTGAAGCAACCTATCAAGAACCGCAAAATTATCATTAGTTTACAAAGTGACTGAATGTCTTGCATTAAAAACTGTTGACTCAACGAAAGTTAATACCCATACCCTAAACAAACAACATGCCCGAAAGTAGAATAAATACACGATTGAGTCACAAATTGCTAATCCTAGAATGCCTGTAGTTGTTCAAAAAATCTAAATCAAAAGCAATAATACAGTACTCTGGTAGTGATATACAACAACAACAATAGCAATAATAATAATAATAATAATAATAATAACTTTGAGCCTCCCGAGGAGTTATGGTACTTTCAGATATGTTGTTTGTTCACAGTATAATTTCAGTCGACGACTACTCAAAATGTGTCAATTTAAAAAGACATAAAGAGGCACTTTGTTCACAACTAGCAGCCTCTAGTTATAGCTCCGAAAATTGAAAAAAAATCCCCAAATGTTAAAAAAAAAAACTCAAAATTAATTCACTTGCGACCCTCGGTCCATGTAGGCAAAAATGTTCCAAATTAGTTGTAGAATACACCCTCTAATTAATACATCGAATTTCCAGTTACTCTGCATACGAACAGTGAAACCTTTTATGAATCAGAAACAGGAAAAGAACTTCTTTCAAATATTATGCTGAAAATCATCTCCATTATGTCATATTAAATTTCAAATTTGCAAGTATTCAACTTCAAAAGTCTTATCGACAGAGAGTATTGGAATCAATATTCATCGTAGTGTAATTTACGATAATCAAGAAGAAAAAAACAAATAAAAAAACAGTGTGAACCAGTTTGCTACCCTGGTGACTTCAAATTCGAATATCTCGAGTTCCGAAATTCGAATCGTCAAAATTCCTTCAAATTCATGTATCTCGTGGTCTAATTTACTCGAATCATGAAAAACCAGTGTGAACCAGTTTACTTCCCTCGTGACTTCAAATTCAAATATCTCGAGTTCCGAAATTCGAATCGTCAAAATTCCTTCAAATTCACGTTTCTCGTGGTCTAATTTACTAGATTCATGAAAAAACAGTGTGAACCAGTTTGCTTCCCTGGTGACTTCAAAATCGAATATCTCGAGTTCCGAAATTCGAAACGTCAAAATTCCTTCTAATTCACGTTTCTCGTGGTCTAATTTACTAGATTCATGAAAAACCAGTGTGAACCAGTTTGCTTCCCTGGTGACTTCAAATTCGAATATCTCGAGTTCCGAAATTCGAATCGTCAAAATTCCTTCAGATTCATGTTTCTCGTGGTCTAATTTACTAGATTCATGAAAAAACAGTGTGAACCAGTTTGCTTCCCTGGTGACTTCAAATTCGAATATCTCGAGTTCCGAAATTCGAATCTTCAAAATTCCTTCTAATTCATGTTTCTCGTGGTCTAATTTACTAGATTCATGAAAAAACAGTGTGAACCAGTTTGCTTCCCTGGTGACTTCAAATTCGAATATCTCGAGTTCCGAAATTCGAATCGTCAAAATTCCTTCAGATTCATGTTTCTCGTGGTCCAATTTACTAGATTCATGAAAAACCAGTGTGAACCAGTTTGCTTCCCTGGAGCCCTATTACACTTTCGGTATTATAATAATAAGAATCTCATAAGAATGATTTTATTGAACCGTGTTATTGTTGCGACATTATAATAGAAAGCTCTATTGTAACGATTGCCAGACATCTCGGTTTTGAGGGCTTGTCCCGGCGTCCAGTCAGTTTCGTGTTTAGTCCCGGACAAACGGAGAAAAGTAGTTTCTAGTCCCAAAATTATTTAACAACTTCTAGAATTTTTCCAGAGAGAAATTTAATAGCAAGTAAGAGGACAAATGCTCTGCAAAATAAACTTTCCAATGACTTCCAGTGAATTTTCTTTCACAAAATAAAGAACAATAATTGTTTTGTGAGGAAGGTTCATTCAAGTAAAAAGTAAAGCCTGAATAATCAGTAGTAAAGTGTGGGACAAGAATAAACGACCAAAAATATAATTAATACTAGTGGCGTTTTTGGTTGTTTATTCTTGTCACGTACGATACTTCTTTATTTTCTCAGTTTGCGGATGTCACACTTGTCACACTAGTTAGATGTTAAATTTTATCTCTCTAAAACTGTTTATATATATATATATATATATATATGAGAGTCCGGGGCTGGTTGACGAACTGCATATAACTCCTTCATTAATTAACATAATGAGCTGTTGCTGCTGTCATAAAAGAGCGACCTATGAATGCAGCTGCCACCTTCATATGGAATTTGTAACTTGCGGATTATGGCGTCTATTAGATAAAGAGTGTTTTTGCCAGTCTGAAGTATTTCTTTCAGTTCTCCGTTACAACATCACAGAATCGTCACTACTTGGAGTACAGTGGTAAGTAATATAGCATTAGTTAGATCTTAACTTTGTTTTTATTTATATTCAAATAACAAAACGTAAATTCCAAATCATTGACGAGTAATTACGGCTTCGGCTTTGTTGCACAACATGGGCTTGGGGTTGGTTGGCGTGTAGCATTTGGGGTTGATTGGCAAGTGCGACAAACAACCCCGTGTGGAATTTTATTTATTTTAATTTTATTGTTACATCGTTTGTTTTATTGTTATGTTGTCTACCGTTCTATCAATCATTTACTGTAATGTTGTAGAATATCATGCACGTACTGGATTACTGTCAAAATTTAGAAATCGAGATGAGAGTGGACGTCGGACTCTGAATTTTCTGAATAGGCATAATTATCAGGATCAAAAACATTTTGTATGTGCTCTTTCGTTACAAAAATACGTATATGACTAGCTATTGCTTTTTTCTTTCTTTGTGAAAAGTAGGAAATAAACTGAATTTCTCGATAATTCAGCTAAACATATCTTAGTTTCTCTTAGCTACTTTGTAAACAGCGGGAAATAAACTGCGTTTCTTGATAGTTCAGGTATTTTAATTACATTTTGAAATATATGAAGAATTAACCTACACCAAATCCTATTAAAACTGTTGTCGTTTGATAATCTTGTAGCTTTCAATGTCATGACAACCAAGCTAGAATGAAAGAAAGAAGTTTTCATATTTCATAATGCTGATTCATTTAAACGTTGTGAATAAAAGTCATTTCAAACTTCAAATAACCTACTTCATTGCAATATATATAATAGAATTTAGAAAAATAACTTTTATTTCTAATCAATCCAATTTTTGTTTGTATTTTGCTATATTTAAAAAAGTATACCAACTATCCCCACAATTTCAGCCAACTAGCCTCTTACTAGGGGTCGGTTGGCATACTTCATTTTAAAAGAAAGAACATTTTATTTCTCAAAAACCGTAAGCAACAAAACAAAAACAAAAATTGAATTTATTAGAGGAAACATTGGTCTATCCATACACATTCATTACATTGCAATACAATGCACTATCTGCTCATAAAAAATAAAGAATGAAAAGTTCATCAACCAGCCCGGGCCTCCCCTATAAATTTAAACAGAAACAAGTTTTGAGAGGGGCAAAGCACCAGATGAGAAATTAGAACATCAAATTTGATTACTGAACAATAAATGTTGAGACTAAAATACTTCAGACTGTTTTCTGCATTATTATTATTATTATTATTATTATTATTATTATTATTATTATTATTATTATTATTATTATTATTATTATTATTATTATTATTTGGTACTACAAATCAAATTACCGGTACTGTCTTTGTGCATACTAATATTTAAACAGAGGGAATTTGTTTGAATTCTGTGTGGTGTCTAAGAATAAATCTTACATTAGAATTTTGAAAAAACGTGCATTATCAATTTGCATTGTGTCCCGATTTCTCTCAAAATTTCCCGCCTCAGGAACATGATAGGGAAATGTGAGTGATATCGCTTCAAAGGCTGTTCTATTCTTAAGAGAATGAGATACAAACTATGATAATAGGATGAATAGGAATGATGCTGTATCTGCTTGACTGAAAGTCTATGTTAACGCTGTCCTGGTTTGGAGCTTCAGAAATATGGCAAGTCTAGGTTTGCACTATTTTAAATTGTTCCTTGAATGTAAGAGTGTTTTGTAACTTTTGATTATCACTTTAAATGACGCTTAGATTAAAATTAATTGCAATGTTTGTTATTAGAAACTTACTTAATGAAAATAAATTCATTTTAATTTTATTATTATTATTATTATTATTAAAGTCTAAAAAAGATAAAAAGAGTGAAAATGTGATAATAGTTAAGAACTGAAATAATTTCAAAACTTAATTGAAATTATTTTCTTCCCTGCGAGTGAAAATTTTCTTATCTTTAAAATTTCGTGCTTAATTCTTCTTCTTCTTAGACTCCAGCTCATTAGCTCAGATTATTTGAAATGGTGAGGTTTCTAACTTCTTTTTTTGCACTACTACCAGTAACACTGTTCCCCCTCCTCTTCTTCTGGTTTCATTTCCGCTGACACACACATACATATACACTCAGAAACCACGCTTGTAGCAAACGTTTCTCTCGCAACTGTAAAACCGAGTCATTAAAACTCGTAGAGAGAATGTGTGGAGATAATATACAGATATTTATAGAGCCTAAGTGATTCGTTTTTTCTCTCTATGATAATGCCTCAACCAAGAACCGATTGCAATTTAGTTAAAATGCGTTGAAACTGTCTTGGATTAGAATTGTCTACGCACCCTACGCAATGCGTTGAAGAATGGGAGCTCCTGCGAACTAAAGGACAGAGGGTTTTTGGTTTATCTCATAACCCCATCGTCAGTTTTCTTTTCGTATACTCCGCCCCAAACGTTTAAGCCATAAATTAAAGTCTTTTAAAGCACTTGTCACAGATTGTAAGACTTTGATTGGCTTGCGGGTATACTCCTTTCGTGGCATGGCTCCTTCATTGGTGCTCCCACACTGAAGGCAAAAAGTAATGTCACATTCTATGCATTGTGCACACATTTAAATAACTCTCCCTTACCGAGCTCTCTCCTGAGTAAATGGTTAACGTATGTGCCTGCGATGCGGGAGATCCAAGTTTGATCTCCGACGGGAGCTCGTGTAATTCAGATCTTATAGCTGTAGGTCCACGTCTCACATGGTTTGGGTGTTGATAGTAACGTCCAGTCCAATCAAAAAAATTCTCTCTCTCGCTCTTTCAGCTGGTCTAGTAACTGCTAACGGAACTTGGGGGGAGTGGGAGAACCGTCCCCAAAAGGCTATCTTTCCATAAGCTTCTATAGAAATTATTGCAGTACTTTATTTAAAACATAGGAGGAAACGGTCGCTCAGTGGTAAAACGCTTACCTCGAGTGTGTGGGGTCCCTAGTTCGATTCCTGTGCAAGTAAGCGTGTGGTAGACACATCTTGTCTGTGAATTTTCCCACTTTCTCATTCCACCAATTCTTCTTTCATCATTCACTTGCGTTAATCATTGTTTCCTAACGGTCATACTCGTCGGACTTTAAAGTGAGAGTTCATTTGTTTTTGTTATTTTTTTTAAAATTCAAAACTTAGTATTTCAAGCCTATATTAATCGTTCCCATCCTTAGCCTATCCAAATGACACTTTTAGACCTGGTGTTAGGTCTACTGGCTACTAGTAGCAATAGCCGAGGAGTCTTGGAAGCTAGGTTTCGGACCTCAATACGCTTACTGTTATGGGTTCGAAAACATGAACATTTTATACCGTTCTAATTATTTCTGTGTCCGTAGCCCAGTCGTTTTGGAATAAGCAGAATATTCAACAAAGTTAATTAAAGAATTATACAAACAAGTGTCTCAATGAGGACTCAGAGGTTTTAGTGCATGTGCTTCTGGGTTCGATTCCCGGTGAAAAAAGATCCTGAAATTTGTATGGAATACGATGGTTCAGATTCCACCTTAAATTGTAGTTCTACAACTCATATGCTGAAAATTGATTGTGAAGTTGAACATGCAACATATTCTCTTATACACATAATGAAAAATATCATTCAGCATTTATTCTTTTATATATAACTTCTTAATCTTCATTTATCCTTTTTATAATTATTTTATTTCCCTTTGATTTCGCTAAATGTTCAGCGTGACTTGTTCAGTTTGAGACGTGTCAACCACTTACATTCCCGTCAGCCCGTTGTCAGGGGTGCACCCAAAGGGGTCCGCGGATCCGTCAGCCCTTCCCAAAAATTCGTAAGTCAACATACATTTTACACTTTCTCAACAAAAGTATACTTATTTAGAGAGAAATGATTGATGTAGTATAAAGATTAAATCTTACACATCATCTACTGTCTTCTTATATATCTACACTGAGAAAAATTCGTTTTCCGGACAGCGGTATATTGTACAAATATATGGAATTCTCTTGCTTACTACAGAAATCAGTACGAAGCATACGTTACTCATATGCTACATAGGCACTGCCCTTAGATTTTACATCATGCCGTTGCAGGATGTCTGAAATCTAACAGGCTTCCTTATATTATATACATATATGTATGCTACTTTCGTCAGCAATATGTTATATAGTCCATTTGTATGTGAGATCCCATTGTATGTGTATATTGTTTCATTGTATGTGTATATTGGTCCATTTGTACGTGTATATTGTTTCATACGGAAAGTATATACAAATGGAACACAGAAAGTATTCTAAAACATGTGTTTTTAGTTATACGTTTGCTGTACGTTAAGTTCAGAAACTACAGGATTTACAAATGTAATATACGATTTTACGTACTCTACATATTGTACAGTTTTTACCCTTAGTGTATCTAATATAAATAAAATAGAGTTTGTTTATCTGTGTGTCTGTGTGCGGCCTGGGGACCAGACGAGTGGACCGAGAGTTACAAAATTTGGGTCATGGGTACTTTGGCCTAGGCTCCACATCAAGGCGAAGCGTTTTTATAAAATTTGGAATCAGGGGTTCTCGCAGGGGGGAGGGGCGTTTGCCGGAACATGTAAAAGTAGTAGAAAATGACCGATATTAGTATCGAATTCATTGTTTTCGCGGTCGCTGAGATTAATAGTGATACTCCCACTGGTATATCTACTGAACAGAGCACGTGTGGGCTCCTGTCTTCCCAGTACCTGTATAATTTCTACTGCAAAGACCAGTTCTGGTTTGAGAGTTGTGTCTGTCCCTTATGTTACCCTTGTGCTAAGCGTCTATACGTAATTTTTACGAACGTTCTGTACACTGACAAAAAAAATTGTATGTGGCGTACGTAAAATCGTATGTTACATTTGTAAATCTTGTAATTTTTGGACTAAACGTACAGCAAACTTACAACTGAAAACGCATGTTTTATAATATTTTTTGTATAAATGTTCCATCTGTACGTACTTTCCGTATGAAATAATGTAGGCGGTCAGGATCTCAGATACAAATGGACGTATATAACATATAGCTGACGAAGGTAACATACGTGTATGTAATATAAGGAAGCCTGTTAGATATTAGACATCCTGCAACGGCATGATGTAACATCTAAGGGCAGTGCCTATGTAGCATATGGATAACGTATACTCCGTACTGATTTCTGTAGTAAGCAAGAGAATCCATATAATTGTACAATATATCGCTGTCCGGAGAACGGATTTTTCTCAATGTAATTACGTTACTTTTTTGAGGAAATTTACTTTAGTTAGCTCTTTAGAAGTTTACTTTTGCAATTTGTTTTATAATTTACAAACTTAGAGCGGCTTTAGATTTGTTTTAAGCTATCATATTACAATTAAGAGTTGCATAATACTTAATTATTGCTTGTCTCTGTTGTTGGACGAAATATGAGCCATAGAAAGAAGAACGAATAAGACAATTGTTAAATAATGCAACTTGTGATTATAACGATATTGATACTGACGATAGAATATTATTTGAAGAAAGAAGTGATGAAGAAGAAGATGAACTAGAAGAAGATTATGTAGAAGATACCTACGACACGGATGTCGATCCAGATTTTGAAATAGACATTTTGAACAGTGAAAGATAAACAGTTGAATGACTCTTTTCAATGATCCACCTAACAAATTCATTTTAAGTTTATATGAACAACGTTATATCTGTTAGTTTGTATGTTCTTTATCTTTTTAATAATACACTCGTAATATTGAACAAACAATTTGCTCAGATATGTATTTTTTTCCTTATGACGTCATATTTGTGATTCAGATATACTGTTAGGAAGTTACTATCAGGGCCATAACTTGTGTGTGTGGGGGGGGGGGGCAGGGAGCAACTGACCATCCACGGAAGTTTCCCATTCGTTCGAGGTGGAATCCATTTTAAGACAAAATTTTCTTACTCCATATACAATATGAACATGAAATTATAAATGAAACATCAAATAGCTCTACTAAATTACATAAACAAAACAGCACACAAAAGGTAAATCAAACAAAAATGAATCGTGGGCCCATTTCAATAAAAATATATCTATTATTAGGGGACCTAGAAATAATATTTATTCGTATGGCTTTGAGATTTCTCGATATTGTCTCCTTAATTACTTTGTCATGTATGGAACTGGCCCAGGGGCGCAACTAACGGCCCCGCAGACCTTGTTGTGCGGAAGGGCCCACAGGCTCAAGGGGGCCCATAAGGAGTAAGAGAAAGATAGAAAGAGGGGCCCAAGAATTAGAAAAACTTTTTCTAGGGGGCCCAAATACGCCCCCCCCCCAGAAAAAATCCAAGTTCCGGCGCTGGTTACTATACACATGGAGTTCAATATGCAGTTTTTAAGTTAAATATTCTAAAAATATATTATTTTGTTGACTAAACAATTCTATAAACAAACATATTTTTTAGATAAAAAATATAATAATATAGATCTTAGTACCAAAAGAAAAAAACTTGAATCTTAAAATTTACAAATGTTTAGTGAACACATTGAAGCAAAAAAGGTTTAGTGATCCAGGGTTAATGGTGATGCACAGACTACTTGTAACTATGGACATGTGAACTACTATTTTTACTTTTATCGTCATTTTGGATAAAAATTTATTCGACCACTTAATCTTTTATCCCTAGCTTACACACTGTTTCCTTTTCTTTCTTTTTTCTAAAGTGCCATACGTTACATTTTCTTTTTATTTGCAGCGAGAAAAACGTGCTAACAAACTGAATTATTGCAGTAGCCTGCCAGGAAATCCATGTCCTTTCGGTGATGATCGAATGTCCGAATCTCGGAGGAGCATCACAGAGAGGATAGGACGGAGGTAATGAACAGAAATCCACACCGCCATCACCACATCTCTTCAGCGAACAATTTTGGGGCTGGCCAGTCAGGAATTCGTTTCCTCCGGAGACACACACATTTGGAATAATGCCAAAACCACGTGGTGGACGGCGACCCTCGAGTATCTCTCTCTCTTTACTCGTGACGCTGGGATCTTTTCTTTTTTTTTCGTCCTCTTCTCTCAGAACACCTGACAACTACCTGACTAAAAGGGGAGAACGAGAAACGGGTCAGCTCAAAATGTGACCCGGAAATAAGGAACATTAGGCGGTTGTACGGTGGTTACTAACATTACCTCTCACGCACACACAATTTTCTCTTTCTCATCTGATGTGGCGAAACATGAGAATTTCTCTTCGAAAGACTCAGCTACAAACACTGGAGAGAATAGCTCGTAGCAGTGAGACTTCTAGGAAACTATAACACTTCTTTCTTTTCTTAAGATGTTTCGCTGTCAAAGAAAGAAAAAAAACATAAAATATTAGCCACTTAGATACATTTCCAATATACAAAAGACAACTTTAGCTTCATTGTCAAAAATCAGAACTGACTGACATAAACTTCTACGTATAGTTACTACCTTTCACGTAGTGAATTTTTGCAACTTTCATTAAAATGCTTTTAATAAAGCCAGGTTGGCCAAACCGTGGCTCCTGCTCTCTTAACATTATTATGCTGCTCGTGGCCCGATATTTGATTACGCTAAAATATAATTATTTAAGAATATTGTTGAAAAGTTAATGAAAACAAAATTTAACCAAGCAAAGACTAATTGTAGAATTGTAGAAGAAGGTGGAGTAATTTAAGGGACTGCATATTTTTAATAGAAAATTTTACAAATGAACAGAAACTGGAATATTACATTATGACGTACTAAGTATGGTTTTAATTACCATGAATTGCATTATTTGCTTGAAGATATTTTGTGAGTTTCCATTGCCTTAACCACCTTCTTAAAGTCAGGTTGATATATTGTGACGGGATGTTCTCAATAATTCTTGTAAGTATTCATCAAAAAGCACTGAGCTGTGTTTTGATTTCACAACCTGTAGTGTTGAAAAAAAAAGAGACTCACACATACATGATGTACCAAACATAGATATTAATCTCTGCACACATTGTCTTAGATTATAGATACTTTTATTCAGAAACAAGTCTCTTCCCCTTAAAAAAAAAAAAAAAAAAAAAAAAAAAAAATCAGATCTGAGGTACAAGATTTATGCACTCCTTTGGGTTCTTCGTTTTGTTGAATTGCGAGAAGCTTAATCTTTACTGCTACTGCATTAGTAACAACAGGAGGTGAAATAGGACAACCAGTTTCAATAACATTTACGAGGAAGGGACTTTAAAAACAAAATTGTTTAAGCAGGCACGTAGCCAGGATTGCGTTTAGGGGGTGGGGTCCGTGACATGAAATACTATGGTTATCACACCATTCTAAACAATTTTACTGAAACATATATTGATTCGTTTAGCCAGGATTTCGTAACGGGGGGGGGGGCGTGACATAAAATTCTGAAGGCCAAGGAGCTCGATTAATCTAAACTACTTTTCTGTCAATATATATTGGTTTGTGAGGATATGTTGGTAAGTATTTTAATAAACTATAAAGAAATCTCGAGTAAAATAAGAAAACGTATTGAAAAAGATTATACAATATTTACATCCTTCCTAGGTTTATTCAAATATAACAATTTTCCTTTCATTATGACCTCAACAATTTTAAAAAGTATATATTTACTATTATAAAAAGTACATACTCAATAATGTCTTGTAAAATATTTTGCAATATCTGCGTTCCTTTCTCTGTTGAATCAAATGTTAACAGAACTTTCTTTCCACATATATTTTTGTTTTTATTATTACGTCAGCTACTGTCTGTTTCAAATGACAGGTTAAAGGAGCAGTAAGAAATTGTTTTTGAAATAACATGTTTGATATTGGAAGGATGCGATGACGAAAAATTATGATAAAAAATGTCCACGCTGTTACACAACGGCACTATGCTTTCGGAAGCTTGAAATCTCCCTGTCTAGTAGCAGAAATTCTGAGAATTCCGTAACTTTTCTAGAAATTTCAAATTCCCTTACTCTTCCAGGATATCTCGCTCACCTCGCCACCATGTACTGCAAGTAATACAAATCTCTTCATAAAAAGAGTAACCAAAAGCTTCCTGTAGCTTTTTATTTTTAACGCTGATCCTTCTTTTCCTCATTTCATTTTTGTTTCATCCTTCCTTAAATTTTTCATTTCTGGTCTCGAAGGGGGAATATGGACCCCCCGGACCTACGTGCCTTGTTTAAGGCATCTTAAGTCGATGAATCTCCTTTTGAATTTATCTAGAAGTTCTCTTAGTTTTTGGAGATAGCTTTCAATATTCTTTTCCTCTTCATGTTGGGAATTGGATCTTGGACAGATTATAATGATGGAAAGCATATTAAAGGTCTCTTGAACTAAATCCCGTTGGAAGAAGTGCAACTTGGTATCAAAGCTTTAAAAGGGTTAACATGTCAAATAACAGAATATGTTACGCAGGAATAACGGATCAATTATTTATTTATTTATTTATTTATTATTATTATTATTATTATTATTATTATTATTATTATTATTATTATTATTATTATTATTATTATTATTATTATTATTATTATTATTATTATTATTATTTCAATTTAAATACAGGATGTTTCAAAACAACACCGTCAACGTTTGAGAGGTTATTCCTGACACTAAGATAAGACGAAAAGTATAGACCTACCTGGGTGCATAAATATTTCCTTTCGGAGTTACAGGCTGCCGAAAAAAATGAAAAAATCAACTTTAAAGGTCCACAGCTCCAAGACTATGGGACCTCCCGAAGTCGGGTCAAGACTTCCCTTAGGAAGTAATATGTGTGCTGTCCAAATATACATGTTTCAGATCCTAAGGTACTCACGCAACAATTTTTATAGAGGCAATTTGGCTACGGGCATATAATTTGAAGTACTCATCAACTACCTCTATAACAATTGTTGTGTAAGTACCGCAGGATTCTAAAACACGTATTTTTGGATAGCACACATATTACTTCCTAAGCGAAGTCTTGACCCGACTACGGTAATCTCATACTATTGGAGTTATGGGGCTTTAAAATTGATTTTTTTTTCACGTTTTCAGCAGCCTATAACTGCGAAAGGAAGCATTTGTGTACCCAGGTTGATCTATACTTTTCGTCTTATCTTGGCATCAGGAATCACTTCCCAAACGTTGTTGGTTTTGAAACACCCTGTATATTCCTATTTCAATCTTATACTTCATAAAATATTTTCCGAAACCAGGCATGTTATACCCAATGACAGACTTAGAAAAGCATAGGAAGAGGGAATCACTTGGAAACTGTTAGACAACGACAAAAAAGGTACGTGCCACCACACTAAACTTGCTCGCCCCAATTTTCGTAAATCATATTGTGCTGCAGTTATTAATGAAACATTTTTGTGAATGCGTACAAAATAATGACATTTTTGTAAAATTTTCGCTAAACAAAAATCACCCCTCAAAGTAAACTACCTCTTGTTCATTTTTTCATAAGAAAATGTCCTATGTCATATGTTACTACTATTAATGAAATATTTGTGAATAAAAATAACAGAATCGGAAAAGTCGTATTTTATAAAACTGTCAGAAAAATACACCCCAAGAGTAAATTACCCCTTGCAGACAGGAGTAAAAGTGGATCTGAAAAGGTAGGGGGACGGTAGGTAGTGGCATGACGTCACGTCGTTCCCCCTTCATATCTTTGCCCATTGTAATGTTTTAGGAACTGGGGAGACGCCGTACATATTTTTTCTAGGTGGAGGGACGACGTCCGCCTGCGTTCCCGCGCACTTTTACCCATGCTTGTGAATATATTCATGGAAGTTCTTTCAGCAAATTGTGCAGCCGATATTTGTCAGCTCGAAAGCTCAGATAACATGCGTATAAATGGAAACACTAGGGATGTCAGAACTGACAAATTGCGCCCAGGATTTTGTAAAACTTATACGTGGGAGAGAGTAAGATATGGGATCTGATGTGGGTTGAATTTAAATGAAACAGATTGTGATGTTGTGAGGATAGAAATTCATAAGAAGGAAAATAGCTATTATTATAGGTTAATCTATTTGTACTTACTCGCAGGTTTCGGTAAAGTGGATGGAAGTTAAGGCCCATCGAGACTTAAACATCGAGACTTAAATCTGCGGTGATTAACTCAACTGAAGTTAAAATAACTTTGTAAACGATGAAACATTATTATTAATGACTAAACAACATCAAAAATAATTAATGCTCTTAAAACTAGAGCAAGGTATAATTTCTAGGAACTCAAAATCGTAGTTTGTGCAGTTACATGTTGCTTGGATCGAAATCAAACTTCGACTATCTCTTCCAAAACTCTTCCAATGGTTTTTGCTTAACGTCCCTTCCGGGTCATTTCCTGGTTTATCGACGATTTCTTTCCGTGACGTTGAAAAGTGTAGACTACAAAGATTAACCATAGGTGAGGTGATGGTAGGAATGCGGACAGGGAAACAATCTGTTGTTTTGTTGATAAAAAAATTACATATGTTAGAATAAGACGACGGACAACAGGAAAACTTCCGTCTCTGTAGAGTAAATGAACTTAGAAAAAAATAATTGAAGTGTGACTTCAACAATAATCAAACGACCATGGTTTTTATTGAGTTGAATGTAAAATAAAATGTTGCAATGTTCACAATAAAAGAATTCATAATATGTGCAGACATATTACAATTTCATATATCTTCAAAATACATTGATCGCCATTAAAATTGCGACAGTCAGAATAAGATGAGGTAGAAATGCGAAACTTGACAAACACAGAGGTAATAATAAGAAAAGAAAATGATTTCACTTACAAGTCGGTGCTGTGATATGTGACACGCGTACCAGGGTTGCAGAAGCTCTAGGAGCTGTAGGGTGTCGAGTATCCACGGACGGCCAAAACTGCTGGAAAACGACAAGGCATAGAGAGAATAAGCTCATCGATTTTTGCTTGAGGCCAAGGGACTTCCACCCAGCGTCAAAGCTCTTCAACATTAGGTCCTGCAAACCTGTGTTGAGCTCACCATGGACCAGACATGCTCCATCGGCTGGACAACTGGCAAACGTGCCGACCACGAAAGCAGAGGTAAGTGGTTAGCTTCCAGGAATACAAGGACATTCCTTTCAACATAGGGTCGCGCTTTATCCTGTTGGAAAGTTATGTAGTCCCTGAATTAATGGGACAGCAAAATTTGTGAGTCCCTCTGTGATGTATTGTTGGCTGTTCAGTGTCCCAGGAATTCGTACGAGCACCTGAGGAGACCATACTTCATACCATGATGTCCAGTGATGACCAGTGGACGATGAATAATGCAGGTGTCGTGAAACCTAGTGCTACGGTACCGCCAGACACGTATACGTCCATCGCACCATGTCTGGCATGCACACCTATGCTGTACCAGCAGAGGAATTCGCAGCAAAACGCGGGAAGAAAAAAGGTTCCCGCTCCTCCAAACGACGCAGCAAGGTTCGTGGGGATACTGGACGTTGTAAAATCACCATTAGTTCCTGTGCCAACCGTCTTGATGTGACCGTACAGTCTATTAGGGATATGCGCACTAGGAGTTTGTCCTCACGGTTCGTCGTATTATGTGGACGTTAGGAACCTCTACGTCCTCTACTTTGCCTTCCTGTACCCACTACTTCCATATACGTGCCACGGTAGATGTTTTCCGTCCTACTCTGGCACTGATCTTACAGTACATTAAAACACATTTACAATATACAACAATTTGGCCCTGATCAGCACTGAAAGTGTTGCCTATTTGACGACGAGACATTGCTAATTGCTTTTGACACACTACACTCACGACCACGCACATTCACCACTTTTCTGCGCCTCTCTGGCCTGCTCGAGGTACCTCTATCCAGATGGAGTGGCAGGTGTACGTGAAGCCACCTAATGTTTTTCTTCTACAATCCTCCACTACACAGTGTCCAAATTTCGTGCTCTTCCGATAACACCTTCTGGGTGTTGTAATTTGAACGGTGAGCAGTTTGTTATAGGGATATTAATGAAATATATACCGGTATTTATAAAATATGAACAAAAGTGCCTGGGAGTCGTTTTCAACCAAGTAGTCTGAAAACAAACTCATCCGAAGAGTAAATTACTCCTTGTGAATTCATTTCTAAGTAATATTTACGGAATATTTTAATTATATGGAAATATTTTTTAATGAAATATGAAAATATGTCCTGGTTGAAAATAGAGAAAACTGACGTTCAATAATAAACAACCTCTCATTTACTTTTTGAAAACAAATTAGTAGGGCAACCCAAAAGCATAGAAAGCATAACAGTAATTTACACTTATGGTTGGTACATTGAACATGGTTGTGGTTTTCTAAGGGTCCAGAAGAAACTATTGTAAAAGCATAATAAAGCATAATTTTAGAAAATAAAGCATTAAGCTTAATTTAAGATATATAGCACAAATCTTGAAAAATTCTGTTTAACTACAAGCAGAGCCGTAGCTAAGGGGGGGGCCAGCGGGGCGCCCGCCCCGGGCGCTGATAGCAAAGGGGCGCCGAACGAGCAAGGAGAAAGAAAAAGTGGTGTTGGACATGAGTAAAATACGAGTCGCCCCCAGAAAGTATTGGCGCCCTATTAGATCAATATTGCTGTCGGTTATCAATGAAATACGCAGATTTCTTAAAAATTTTCTTGCTCGCTTCGCTCGCAATCCAAGAGTTTAAATAAGTCACAAGTTTTTACTTATTACTTAAAGAGTTTATTATAGATGATTTCTTAATGACATGTGGTATACAAGGTCCCGAGTAATGACTTATAGTGTATGCAGGATAGTGGCGTATTTACGATTTTCTTTCGGAAGGGGCTTTGCTAACTTTCGGGGGGGCTTTGCCTGAAAATGTAAAAATTCTGCAAGATGTTTCATATACTTTACTATAGTAAATAAGATTTCGGGGGGTTAAGCCCCGAAGCCCCCTTAAATACGCCACTGATGCAGGAGCATTTTTAAAATCAGAAACGATCAAAGTCGGCGTTTTAACAGTGATGAGTTTGCTTAGTTCAAAACGTTTTTCTTTATCTACCCAATCGGATTAATCACAACGCACAGTGGGGCCAAAGCACTGAATTCTTGGCAAAAATAAGAATTCGCAATATGAAGCAGAAAATTGAAAGAAAACAAATTAGTTTGGTGTGTGCAGTGGCTACAATAATGTTATTTGGACATTATTTCATCAAAAGCATAGAGTTTTACATCATAAAATGAAATAGGTCTATTCCTTATATTCGCGCCTAAATTATATAACAGATTATGTGATTGGCATAAAGAAACGCGTGGGCAATATGCTTTCATTTGGCAATTTATGATTGGCTTATATTCTTACGCATGAAAGGAAAAAGTGTACTTACTCATTTTACAACTGAAGAGTAATAAAATTGAAGAAAAGTTCTTGCTTCTCAAAATTATTTCAAAGTTGTGGAAGATTCATTATGACAATGAAGATGCAAGGACGCTTCAATACATAAAAATTATCTTATCAGAAGTTCTCGATATGAATATATTATCAGATATATTAAACATATTATGATTTACAAGCATCAGTAACCTGTCCAGGTTGTTTTATATATTGCATCGTGCATTACGTGAGCTCATTTCAGGGCTTGATTGGAACATTCTCAGCTGGAGCGAGCGGAGGCTCATTACAGTTGATTCCAATGTCACTTCTGTGCACGCATCACAAAAAACACAATACTAAATTGATCAACACCATTTTTAATATGGTTCTACGTTATGGTCCATAGATTGTTTAGCATTGGCGTTTCAAAATGTCACCACCATTAATCAAATATATTTGACTAGAGTTTAGTTCTGTTGGTGAATGCCAGAGAAGTATGACTAGATGTTGGAAACAAGATGGGTCCTGAAGGCGAAACCGCCAACGAGGTCTGGGGGCAAAATTCTCAGAATCGACCTATATTCAACTTCGTCACTGCCTGCATGGGGATCACACGTCTAATAATCTAACACTCACTCTCACATTCATCCCAGCTAAATTCAAAAGCAGCATTGCATCCAGAATGCGGTTTTCTTCAAACATTTTCATGTGCTATACTTCCCAAAAGTGCGAATATGTGCAGGTTTTCTCTTTGCATACAGTAAGAACAATGTTTCCGCTACGACATATTAAAAAATCACAGACTTATTATGCCATATTTTCTACTAAAATGCCATTCTATCGTTTGACCATAGTTTATATGCTTTCAGTATCACAGCATTTTCCAAATATGATATTAAGTAGGAGATTATCATAGGGATATGATAATATTAGCATCATTGCAAATATGACTATTGACTACACATCACATCAACATTCTAAATATACAAAACGATACATACATGTCGGTCGTGTCACCATGTTTACCAGCCACTGAATATCTACACGCAATGTAGGAATAGTCGCATTCAAAGTCAATTTCCTATCTTCTGTCACTAAGCAGCGCCTCTCCGGCTTCGGCGGATAACCACATATACACATCCCATGAGTTCATTGTAAACTGCTATCACTTCTTTTCCTGCACACTATCTTATATGTACACTATTAAGCTTTCATTATAACAAATCATATCGAGTCAATCTTTTACTTCATTTTTCGAGTTTTTGCTCAGAATTGCCGCGTTTGGACCCACTTTGGTGCGACGGTAAGAATGAAGGTATGAAAGTGAGAAGAGTGAAGGGACATTCAAGATGCTGTTTGCGTGGAGTATTAAAAATAAAGGTAAACAAGGGGAACAATAACATTTTCGAACTTCAAGCAGTTGTAAAATAGGGGCTTAAGGGATCAGAACTTAGCCCAACGAAGTTCGACTTTTTCAGACACTAGTCACTACCTATGATTTATTTTAAAATCCCATTGACATATCAAATGCTTCCAATTTGGAGGATTTCATTGGGGTCATTTTTTCATCAACTTTTTGTATGGCCAGCATATTATTTTGTGCATACGTGTCTAGTTGTGTGATGTTTTTATCTATCTACATACACACATTCTTTATATATGTACGTGTTAGTGTATTTTAATATGTCAATTAATAATAAGTACCTTAAATTCGGAACTTTCATTCATTAAGAAATTAAGTAGTAAATAATTACTTTAATTTCAGGTATATGTAGTAGTCAAATATATACAGGGTTTTCATAAAGTCTGGACGGATTTAATTTGCTTATAATTTTCTCATATGAATCAAATAAAGTGCTAACGGTAGCGGAAGGATTAAATTTTTACCTGTAATCTGCACCAGCTCAGTTCATTCACCGCCACACCTCCAACTGGGCGCCATTTACGTCCACATATTACGGTACATTTACGTCCGGTACATTTACGTCCACACATTGATACGGTAAAAAAATAGTCATCTCAAAGGAGTTTTTCATTTATTTATTTCTTTAAAAGACACACACACCAATACAGCTTTCAACTTACTTTTAAGTCAACATTGAAACAACAATGAAAACAACAATGGATGGATTTTGGTAAGAAACTGACCCTTGCCCTCCCTCTCCCTCTCTCAACGTGTTTAGAGTTGCCGCTTATCTAAAAGTGTTGCCAACTAAAAATTTAATCCTTCCGCTACCGTTTGCACTTTATTTGATTTTATTATGAGCATTTTTATGAAAATTATAAGCAAATTAAATCCGTCCAGACTTTATGAAAACCCTGTATTTTGGATTTTAAGTACAAACATTGAACATATTCTTCACCTATATCGATCAATATTTAGAAATTCACAGAGAAGGCACCTTCTGAATTTCCATTACATTTCACAAAATATTTTTTACCGTAAAAAGATCGAAATTAAAATGCTATTGATGTCGTCACATACAGAATAAAATTAAATAGTTTACAATTATTACTGGCAATTAATACTGTCACTCATTTCGAACAATTAAAAGAACATAGTCTAAATGTATTGAAATTTCATTTCTCATCGTTAGTACGAAGCGTTGTAAATAGTAGTAACTTTCGATAACTGTTCTCCTAGTGAATTTGTATACAACCAAAGGTAGTTTTAACAAGTTTAACAAAAAAGTCCAAAATAACACTCTTGAAAACAGCTCTTATTTGAAAAAGGTACATAATGATCGCGTTTGGTTCTTGCAATGGTCTTTCCAAGAAGATTAATAAAAATTCAACATAGCATAACAACAAAAGCTGTTTTGCTTATATATATATATATATATATATATATATATATATATATATATATATATATATATATATATATATATAAATTGGTAAGTTGAGTGTAGGGGGACGCCGAATTCTGCTTCGCCCCGGGCGCCGAAATCTCTAGCTACGGCTCTGACTACAAGTTTAACATAATGTATTAATATTTTTTTTCAAACCAATATTTACAATGCAAAATCATTGAGAACGCTACAATGAAACACTGAAAAGCTTATTTTTATTTGGTTGTAATTCTTTGATGTGGAGAAAAGCAAAAAAGAAAAGAAGAAAACTTCCCGTCAACAATGAATAGTACACAAGAACTTCACACTATATTGTTATGTGTACCTCTTAAACTTGAGCACTTTCTGTACTTTTTGGTGGCATCTTATACTTTCCCTTTCTGTACCTCTAAGGCTCTCACAAGTGATAAAAACTGACTCGAGTAAAGCATATCTTTTTACAGTGCATTAAGTAGAAAGTTCATTAAATATGAAACTGGTTGCATAAAATATTAACAAACAGATCAAGACATTTAGAATATTTAATGTATAGTAAATATTATACATTATACACGGTTAATGTAAACAATGATTCAAATTAACAATAAAGCATAATAAAGCATAATTTTAAAAAAAGCATAATGTGGGTTGCTCTACAAATTAATTATTTCGTAAGATTTTTTAATGAAATATGATCGGATCACCCAAGAATAAACTACTTCTTGTATATTTTTCAGGACAAATGAGTAATGTCATACTGTCAATTTATTAATGACATATTTATTTATGAAATATGAGCAAAGTACCTTGAGTCACTTTTGAGAAAATCTTCCAAAATGACTTATACCTTAGTATGAGGAGTTTGAAAAATTGATTTAATTAACAAAAATATATTAGTTAAAATCGTTCGAGCACCTTTGTGGCTAAGCGATGAGCGTGCGCGCCTTTAGCGTGGGAGACCCCGGTTTAATTCCCGGCGGAAGTTCATGTGATTTGGATTCCACGACAATTATTAGGTCCCGTCTAATATAGCCTCGCTGCCGAAAGGAAGGTCAAATTCAAAATCGACTCAACTCGACTCATTAAAGCTGTTATTAATAAAATAGAAAATTTTTATTTTTTTCTTTAGTAAACAACCTTTATTTTTAGAGGTAGGAAGAAAATTCGAAAACTCCCCTGGAGAATCACATGAAAACCTTAAGTTTAAAATTTGGTTTTGAAACATTGAACGGTATGGCCTCTAGACGAATGTACATTCATGTACACAATTATTGTTACATGTTTATAAATATGTTATTGTAGGAATATAATTTGATAACGAATTCATCCGGTATTTCTTATAATGTTAGTACGTGTATAATCAGCAAAGACATGTATGTGGCAAATTTCATGTCAAAAGAGCAGTAAATAAGAACAATGAAACGAAAATAAAACTTTGTTGTCCATTTAGCAACATTTTGTTTTACTCATTCTAATTGTCGTATTTATAATTCTTTTCCTACTACTTGAAGTTGCGCTGTCTACTCTGTGAATCGTTCTGTTATGAGAATGGATCTCCTTTCCACTACGCATGTCTTCTTACTCACACAAGTAAAGGATAGAAGATTCATAAAGAAAATGAATTGCTATGCATAGATGTTGGAGCGAGTTTGTAGCAAATATGTAGAAGTAACACGATATCAAGTGGAAATATTTTTTTCATATCCGTCCGAGTACGCCTCATTACGTCTCTTCAGGTCTTTGAACTTGCCAGCATGCAATAGACTTTGCCATTCAGATTTAAACAAAGAGCCTGTAATGCCCATCAACCAGCCATATGTAACTTCTCTACTAATTGCAGTTTCGGCCTGCAACAATGTTAATCTTATTGGCTCAAAACGGCCTCTAAAATGCTGAATAGAACAATAAGGATACGGTTTTTGAAACTTTGAATGAAAACTGGACAATCTACACAAAATTTGGAATCGACCAGTGAAAATGGCACGTTTCTAGCACTTGTGGTTTTCGAGATCTGATTATCGAAAGATTGGGGTCAAACATATAAACGTAGCATTTTAATATATAGATGAAATTTACCGCAAATACAGATTTCCCGATTATGCACATAGTATCAGTATTAAAAATACCCTGCAAAATCATTATCAAATTATATTCTTACAAGAAGACAGTTATAGATATGCAACAATCATTTAGGACATGAGTATACACAAGGATGAATTGACGAACGGACGAACTGACATACAGATGTCGTAAAATTACTTTTTCGGTACGTATGGGTCATGGAATGTGTAAATCCGTTTAAATCTCGAATTCGATTTTTTTTTTCGCGATCACCATAATTTATCCTCTATTTCCATCACTCGAAAGTAAAATGTGTACACATTTAGCAGTTAGGTCGAGCTAGGATTTAGTATTTCCATATTGATTTATGTACGCACCCTAAGGGGGCAAAAGGGAACCATACTCACCTCTCTGACGTTTTCTATAAAATTATTTCTCCCGTGAGAAGAATGGAGGCCATGCTACTATATTATGAAAATTGAAAGTGTTATATCAAAATGTTGAAAGAAATAACGTCATGAAAAGCTACTTTGTGGATCATGGTCCTTTTTTTAATGACGATAAATTGTCACAAGAAAAGTGTATTAACAATCTCGAATGTTTCAAATTGATAAGAATTTTTAAGACCCATTTTCGGTCTATAATCAAAAGCGAGTGAATACATTTTTTCTAAATATATATATATATATATATATATATATATATAATTATTAGAATATACAGGGTGTTTCAAAAGAACACCGACAACGTTTAGGGGGTGATTCCTGATACCAAGGTAAGACAAAAAGTATAGACCAACTTATGTACACAAATATTTCCTTTCGGAGTTATACGCTGCCAAAATCATGAAAAATTGAACTTTAAAAGTCCATAGCTCCAAAACTATGGGACCTACCGTAGTCGGGTCAAAACTTTACTTAGGAACTAGTACGTACCCTATTCAAATATCCATGTTTCAGAATCCTTCGGTCCTTTCGAAACAATTTTTATAGAGGTAGTTGGTGAGTACTTCAAATAATATGCCTATAGCCAAATTCCTACTATAAAAACCCTTGCGGAAATACTGCAGGATTTTGAAACATGGATTTTTGGATAGTGCACATATTAGTTCCTAAGTGAAGTGTTGACCCGACTACGGTAGGTTCCATAGTTTTGGAGCTATGAACCTTTAAAGTTCAATTTTTCATGTTTTCGGCAGCCTATAACTCCGCAAGGAAGCATTTATGCACCCAAGTTGATCTATACTTTTTGTCTTATCTTGGTGTCAGGAATCACCCCCATACGTTATCGATGTTGTTTTGAAACACCCTCTATTTGGCATATTTCTAATAAACACGAGACATCTGTGATATGTTTAAATAATTTGTGTAATTGTGTTAATAGTGTCAGGTGTCTTCTGCTTGGAAGTTTAGTCGAAAAAAATATTTCCTTAAAACTACTAGGATAATCCACGAAAAGGAACATTTTGGTGTGAAAAACATACAACAAATGATGTATACAAAACATTTACAGCATAGAAAGTAGTGGTGGGCACAAAAAACGGTTTTCGGTTTTCAGGAAAACGGAAACCGGTTTTGGAAAATTTCGGTTTTTCATCGGAGCCGCTTGTCGGTTTTCTCCAAAAAACCAGTTCGGTTTTTCACCGGATCCAGTTTCGGTTTTTTTTAATTTGTTCTATTTCTGACCAGAATAGTGTTTCGTTGTTCTCCGGAAACCGATTCCGTTTCCAGAGTAATAGTTTTATGTGTTTTCTAAAAGATTTTACTTAAACCAGTTTTGGTAAAAACCGAAACCGTTTCTCTCGAAAACCCGAATTGGTTTTCTGGAGAAAATCGAAACCGGTTTTGAAGGATACTGAAATGTCAGTTTTTCGGATTTCGGTTTCCGGTTTTTATAAAAAAAAAAACGGATTTGTCCATCCCTAATAAAAACAACATACATTACTGTATTTATCAACATATTCGCCATACATATTAAGACACTTATCATAGCGTAATATCAGTTTTCCTATACTGTCATTGTACCCTCTTACTGTCAATGTAATCAAAGTGTCTTTGAGTTTACCAAAATTGCACGGAGAGGCCAACCGAGGTAATTTTTAAAAAAATTCGTAGATTCCGACTTCATGCGAGTTTTCTGACATTACGTCTGCCACGTCAGAAGAACTGTGATCGTAGACAATTTGTATTGTGGTGCATAGTTTGTGGACTGTACTTGAATATTGTCCGTATACAGCCAGATAATTTTGACCAAAATACTTATGATTTTCTGTATCCTGCATATTCGAACAAAAGACAAACATGATTTTCGTTTATTTTGCGGCTGTACACACTGGTCCTACTAAGCAGCAAACATGTACGTAGCCTGGTACAGAAAAGTTTGCGTCATTCCTGTTAAATTTCGTCCCTGAGGATTTTCTAGACTAAAAGTCAACTTTTCATCTCTCAGTGTGGGAAAGTGCTTTTCGGACAGAGAGTGTTTCAACTTCCGGAACAAATGAAAAAAGAAGAGAAACACTGTAGTATATTTCATACCTTGTGATTGGCAGAATTTTCACGTTTGTCGTACATATCCGGGACTCATAATTCCGTAGCGTTCGTCTTCACTTATGTACAATCTCGCTGCAAGGTTCAAATTGAGAGCACGGGACGCGATGGCTCAGTGGTAGAGCGTTCACCTCCGATGCTTGGGGTCCCTGGTTCGATCCCATCTTGCACCGTGTGGACTTTGTGGTGGACAAACACCGTGCTCGTGGGTTTTCTCGGAGTTCTCCCGTTTCCTCCCACTTTCTTCATTCCACCATTTCACTCATCTCTCATAATCACCGTCTCCTTTAGCCTAACCGGCATAACCGTGGGACGTAAAACTTAAAGATTTCATTTCATTCTTTTTTAAATTGAGAGCCCGTAGGGGATGAAGAATGATGATTTCCATAGTTTAATCTTACTACCTTCAGGAAAGTATTGTCTTATTGCTGATGATCTCAACAACACTGTCATACATTATTGAAAACATTGGAGGCAACAGAGCGCAATAATGATAGAAACCTTGTATCACACTGTTGTAAGTGCTTGAATTTTGTATAACGAATAAGTTAAAACGTTGAGTAAGGCATGTTGTGTCAATCTATATCATAGATCTTTTGCAGATTTTATTTCTTGTTTGTGTTTCACTCCAAAATTTATCTTTCTTTCTTTCTTTCTTTCTCTCTCTCTCTCTCTCTCTCTCTCTCTATATATATATATATATATATATATATATATATATATACGATTTTTGTTGAGAGTTAAAGATGTATATTAATTGTATTTTTGAGATGCTTAATCGATTGCAGAAAACCTTTTTCTCGCTAGTAATTATTGTTTTTACTTTACATTCATCAACGTTAAAACCGGAGTTAGTTTGTTTCTACCATTTCCGGTTTTGAATATCTCTTCTTTAATAATGGAACCTGAATCGTAACTTTTGATTTTCTAGATCCTTGCTCACATTAATAGTACTTCATCCAATATTCGTGAGATTTTGTGGCTCTCGGACAGATAGAGTGAATATATAAAGAGGTTTTTGGTAAATCAAACTCTTTTTAACTAATCACACTGACAGGCTCAAAACTGTTTAAAAAGTAACAAATTAGTTTGCAAAAGAAAGAAAAAAGGGTAGGTTGATCTATGGAACATTTTTACTAATAATTGTGGTCTCACTTCAAAAAACTTATTATGAATTTGAGCTTAGCGTCCCTTTCAGTAGCCAAGCTGTATAAGACTTGGACCTATATCTAAACGCGTGATCTGAACCAAATGAACTGCTAATGGGAATTGAACCCGCGTCAGAAAAAAGTTTTGCTTATGTAATTTTCTCTGTATAGTATAGTTTGACATAGCAGTGAAGGACGTAACAGCGTCGCTTTGCAAATAATACCGAGTGGAGAATCCAGGAAATTATTAGGCCACCAATCAGATAATGTAAACGCAGGGCCGGGGAATGTTTCGTCAAGTGCGTTCTGCATTTGAGCGACAAGGCAAGGCGACACTTCTGTCATGTTTGTCCTTGTAGTGCGATAACTATGATAACTATGGAATTACATCACAAACATTACCCGACATTCGATGTAAATTTATCGAAACAAATACAGTACATAAAAACACTGTCGCTATGGTGAGAATTACTTAATGTAACCCCAAAAATATATATAGTTTATGCGTTTATTCATAAATATGCGTTTACTCTATACAACGATATTGCACTAATCAAATGCATGTAGAGAAGATTGACATTCCGAGGACGATAATTTATTTATAAAGATCTATGTATCTATATTAACTATATGACAATTAAATTTATTTGCAAAATAAATAATCAGATAGGAAGACACGGCGACTCAGTGCTAGTATAATCACCACTTGTTCGATGGGTCCCTTGTTCGATCCCAAGTCATATCAGTTAGTAGTGGACAACTTTGTATTCATAGGTTTTCTCGGGGTTCTCCCGTTTCCTCTCCTATTTCTATAGCATTATTTTTTTCATAATCGTTTAATGTTATTAGTCATCTGTCTCCTTTACCTTGCAGGACAAATTAATTGAAGAGAAGGAAAAAGAATCATTCATTATCCAAAGCACTAGTGTAGATAATAAGCACATTACAGAACTAACTTAAGGATTAGATAATGAAATTATACTAAGAACGATAGCGTACGTAAGTAAATACTACTAGAAAATATTATATAACATGAATTTGTATGTATGTAACATGCATAATGACAAGATTAAACTAGATGTAAGATAGAGCAAAAATGAAGAAAGAGAGAGAGGATAAAACAACAAAAAATTGAAACTTGTATTAGAATTACGTGCATGGCTTTGAGAAAAGAAAACAAGAATCGAATAAAGAAAAGCCGATAAGAAGATCAAAAGCTTAGCATCCATTACATTAAAGTAGATATACCCACCACACATCGTTGCCCTATAATAATTTTTAAGCTGGATTATGGCTATTGCAATGATATATGCGAGAGTTGTAATATTACCCGTGCTTCACGCTGTAACAGAACAGAGAAAAAAAGAAATAGAAGAAATAGGCCACGTACGACAAGAAAATAAAAGGACAAAATGCTGTGAAGTAGCCCGTACTTCTATTGTAATACTGGCCACGTGAACATAATTCTTTTCATAGCCTTATTCATTTTCAGACATTCAAACTATGCTTTGTAAAAGTATGAGGAACCTTATAAAACTGTTCTATTTATTCATCTATCTGTCAACATGTACCACAGGAGAAACGGCAAGATATAACTAGAATAGGTCTTTCAGAATGAAGTTAGGGTCTCAAGAATATAATCCATTTCCTACATGAACTCTCTATTAAACTGGAAGTGGTATAAATCTACTACATTCTGTTTTGACGTTGATCACCAAAGAACAGAAACTTCAGTATGTAGTTAATAGCGAGACGCAGTGTTTTTAGATTGAATCAGTGTTCTCAGAATGGATTTATCTCACTCTGATCTCCTCAATTACACTGGAAGTACGGTAATAGAAATGTAATACTCCAGATTTTGATATTGTTCTCCGTAAAACACAAAAATCATCAAAGGTAGCCAAGATATAGGTTTTTGGTTTGTGTTCAGCGTTTAAGAAAAAAAATCACCTTGTAGTGATTTGTTAAAAAATGAAATTTCCAGTAAGTTTCACCTCGAGAAACAGCGATAATGGTGGAAATATATTGAACTAAAACACTTCGTTTGGAATTTTGTCATACACTAACACCACAAAGTGTTGAATACAAAAGTGGGGACAGAAAAAACGCAGCTAATAAAGAAATGAAAGAAATTTGTATAGTGATTGGAAAGTCTGTATAATGAGAATTCATTGTCAAATTTGGAAGCTAATAGTTTACAGTTGAATAAAATCTTAATATATTCATGCGGTTTTCTATGACTGTGAGAAGAGTTAGAATAACTGTTTCAACGAATATGTATTTCAAATTAGTATTCAAATGGTAGTGGTCAAAACGAGCAATGTTCAGACATGCGTTACTAGTGAAAGTGGTGAAGAAGTGATCTATAAGGAAGACATTTGAACTAGTTCTATCTTGTTGAAATTATTGGTGAGTTAATTGTTATTCTGAATATTCATTGCATATGAATTAATTTAATATTTGAAATTGAATTATTCACATTAGGTATTTTAAACTAATATTCAACTATATGGCAGATACCGAAGAAAGTTTATTGAGGTTATTGTTAGTTAATGCTATTTCTTTGGGATATATATTATCGTTAAATGTACTATCTTAAAGTTCAACATGTTATAAAAGCAATAAATTGAATTATCGAATTATCATTCACCTATATACAAGGTATATGTATTCTCGTAAACTAACGGAAGATTGCGACTTTGAATAAGGATATATTATCGAGATTTCTTTATTTTGAAACTAGCCTATATCAGTTTACCGCAAAATCACATGAGGCATACCATTAGCAGGTCTATCAGTACCATTAACTACCTTTCGATTTTAGCACTAATATTTGTGTAATGTACACTGTTTTTTTTAAAAAAAGGAAAAGACATAGTTAAATGCAAAGAATTAGAATTCTTAACCAGTATGATTTTAATGTGTAGCATAGAGCGAGCCAGGGTCTTGGGATGAACTACTAATATGTATTCATAAAAAAACATAGAAATACTAAAAATCAATGTATCAAGAAATTTTGCAATAACGGATGTAAAAGTATTGAACTTTCTGACGAATTGACACGTAGGATATAACAATATCACAAGATTGTTTATTATTATTATTTAATGTGGTATTTCGATATGTGAAGATGTCGAATGATTTGTTGATATATCGAATATCGCACAGCTTTACAGATCAGCCAGTGAGAATTGTTATTACTCATCTCCGTAAGACTTTCTTTCACTGTTTTGCTATTTTCTACTAGCCACCGCCTCCTCAATTACATTTCAGTTAAAACTTTGCATAATTCATGTGTTTGCATACTTTGTGTCCATCTTTGACACTTAGATTTTATCCAATACTTCATATGAAAATTTCTCAACCAAAAGTTAGTTGAAGGTTAAAATTTTGTTGATGTGCAGAATGTTATGCAACCCGCCTATCAACGTGCAAAGTTTGGTTGCATAATACTTCAGGTAATAGTAGAAAGTTCTGGTGTTGGAATTGGAGAGTGGCTAAGGAAATGGTAAAGAGGAACGCAGTCGGTAAACCGTAAGGGCTCGCATGCTCCGGGCATGCAAAGGTGTGGAACTCAGTCTCTGTTACCAAGGTAAACGTGTCCTAGTAGAGGTTGCCCACTAAATATATAACTTTCCTCCTTAGATCATGGGCTCCTGACGTAAACTTTTAATTCTCCTTTTCCCGTTTAGGATATGAATGTAATGAGAGTAAATCATAAAATCTTGTCCCGAGGTAACTAATAAATGTTCAGCTGGCTAACTTGGACAGTATTTAGAAAATGATCAAGTGCCTAAAATACAATATTTCGGGTGGAATTGGAGACGGGGGAAGTTATGTGGGTTTGTAGTGAAGTTAAGCATTGAAAGTCAATGAAAGGAGATTTTGATGTAATCTTAATCGATTAGCAGCACTACGACACCCATTAGCTGGCAAGACAATTGTAAGAAATAGTCGACCGGTTTGAGTGAATAATCAGTTAATCAGGTGTTCATGTGTAGAAACCTGTAAGAAATTACGTTTTTTTTTCGCTCTTGCACATCCAATTCTATTTTTGATTTCCAATGCTACATTTCAAACTCTCACTACCTATTTTCCGTTTTCATTTCTACATGAAATTTTACAATTCATCTTTATTAACCAGCCTGCTAATTGTGTGCAAGTGTGGACAAATTCAGAGGGAGCACCAACTGATTATTTCCTGGTAAGTACTAAATATTTTCCAAAACTCATTTCAAATGTTTCACATATTTTTCGTGATGATCAGACAGACAACCTTTTCATATATTGATTAAATATTTGGAACTTGTCCCCCTTTCCTCCTTAAAAGTGGAACTTTTGAAGACGATGGAGTATTTTCTTACGTTTTTACAATAAAGTTTTCATATAGTCAGTTTCACCTCTGCAACACAAGGGTCTTGTGAGATACTCTATTCTTGGCATTACACTGGTATACAAAATTTTGCTTATTATTATTTCTTGATGAATTTTTATGTATTTTGACCCCCTGAACACGAATCTGGCACTTATTTTTATGTAGTGTCAATATTTTCAATGATATAAGCATGTTTTATTTTTCTCCTATACTGATTTATGCAGAGTAATTTGCGTCCTTTTACTTCGATACTCGCTAGGTGGTATCGCATTTGTTATTAAAGATAATTGTTCGGAGTACGAAACAGAGAATATAGATTCTAAAGATACATAGCAGAATTGTAAATTGATTAAATAGAGTTATTCAAGTGTGAAGCTGATTTTGGAGAAAACAAAATATAAGGAACATCAATGGGACGTGTGTGGGGATTTCAAAATTATTGGTTTTCTTCTTGGGTTGCAAAGTGGTTATACTAAATATTCCTACTTTCTATGTCTGTGGGACAGTCGGACAACTAACCAGCATTATGATCAAACCACGTGGCCTGAAAGAACGGAGCTTATTCCAGGAACACATAATGTGATAAATGAAGCATTAGTGCCCAAGGAGAAGATTCTCATGCCAACATTACATATTAACCTGGGATTGGCAAAACAATTTGTGAAAGCTCTGGGTCGCAATTCACCTGCCCTACAATGTATCAAACAAATGTTTCCAGCTTTATCCGAGGCAAAAGTTCTGGCTGGCATTTTCACAGGGCCTCAGATTCATGTCATGCTTAATAGTGGTCCACTTAAACAAAAAATGACGGAGTTGGAAAGAAACGCTTGGGGGGGGATTTCATAAATTGGTGACGGGATTTCTTGTGCAGAACCGAAGTGAAGCGTTTGAACACCAAGTTAAGACACTCATTGATCAATATCGAGCATTGGGATGCAGAATGTCTTTAAAATTACATATGCTACATTCGTGCTTGGATTTCTTTAGGGAGAATTAAGGAGATGTTAGCGAAGAGCAGGGGAACGTTTCCATAAGGGCATTGAGGTAATGGAAAGCAGATACCAAGAAAGGTGGGACTGTGCAATGATGGGTGATTATATTTGGAGGTTAGTCCATGACGAAGTAAACGTTTCCCACAAAAGAAAAAGAACCACTAACTTTCACTTTTGACTACGGAATTCCAGTACTTGATGAACACTTTCCTCCAATCTCAGTACTTTTGTATATAATTTTTATAAGAAATGTAATATTCATATATTTTAGTATTTATGTATTGTTATGTAGATTTTTGTTACCCAGAAAGTTGATGTCCAAAATGTGTTATGTTTGTAATTCCATGTTCCTATAAGACACAATTGTATAGTATATTACTATTTGAGTAAAATCTAATATGCTTATAGCACTACAAATTTTGACATTACGGGAAAGTAACTGTCATACTCGTGTTCAGCGGGTGCAAATCATTAAGAAACCAATGAAAACTCAACAGAAGCACGACTACAATGTTTGTGTTATGCTTGTAATTCAATGTTCCTATAAGACACAATTGTATAATATATTACTGTTTGAGTAAAATCTAATATGCTTATAGCACTACAAATTTTGACATTACGAGAAAGTAACTGTCATACTCGTGTTCAGCGGGTGCAAATCATTAAGAAACCAATGAAAAATCAACAGAAGCACGACTACAATGTTTGTGTTATGCTTGTAATTCAATGTTCCTATAAGACACAATTGTATAATATATTACTGTTTGAGTAAAATCTAATATGCTTATAGCATTACAAATTTTGACATTACGAGAAAGTAACTGTCATACTCGTGTTCAGCGGGTGCAAATCATTAAGAAACCAATGAAAAATCAACAGAAGCACTACTACAATGTTTGTGTTATGCTTGTAATTCAATGTTCCTATAAGAAACAATTGTATAATGTATTAATGTTTGAGTAAAATCTAATATGCTTATAGCATTACAAATTTTGATATTACGAGAAAGTAACTGTCATACTCGTGTTCAGCGGGTGCAAATCATTAAGAAACCAATGAAAAATCAACAGAAGCATGACTACAATGTTTGTGTTATGCTTGTAGTTCAATGTTCTCGTAATATACAATTGTATAATATGTTACTGTTTTAATAACACACACACATATTAAAAACACAAATTTTGCTTATATTATCACAAATTTTGACATTACGGGAAAATAACTGCCATACTCGTGTTCAGCTGGTGCAAATCATTAAAAAACCGAGGAAAGACCAACATAAGCACAACCTTGATCAAAATTTGTATACCAGTGTTATCTTTGAAATCGATCTTCCCCTTATGATACATCATGTCAATGAATGTAATATGATAGAAACTAAACTAGAGCCAAAAGGTAAATCCATCATGTTAAAAAAATCATTTCAAATGGTTCATCCGTTTTGTTGTGACAATGATACATAGAATTTCTTCATATTCTTAAATATTGAGAAATTGTTCCTCTTTTCCTCTTAAAAGCAGATGTTTTAGAAACGTATGTACGCGTGCCCACTCGTTTCTAATAAGGAATGTATCAATATACATATATATCAAGGTTTAATCTACCTAATGTGAGAAACTCTATTCTTGGCGTACATTTTAAACCGCCTTTCCTTCCTTATGATTCGCATTTTAATAAAAATGATGTGACTACAACCCAATTCGAGGTAGATATTAAATATGTTCAAAAATTTATTTTAAACGGTTGAGCCATTTCTCGTTCTGATAGACAATATCTTTTTCATTTGTATGGTATAGATATAAATTAGTAGTATTAGTGCTGTTCTGTATGCGTAAGTTATTTTTTAATATAAAAAATGACTGGTTATTTTCAATATGGTGAACGATACATAGAGCGTTTTACATGTTATGAACAGTCACATTGTGAATTTTGTATGTAAGACTTAGCTTATGTTGAATGAAATATATTACACTACTAGCAATTTAAGCTTTAATTCTTAAACGTTGTTCAGTTTCATTTGAATAGCTCAAGAGAGTTTATTTCCTTTCGAGGCATTATTTTGTCCGTAACTTAAAAAAACACTTGCATTAGACTTTAATCTTGCATTGTCTTAAAACTCTTCTTCTGTGCCTTTTTTTCAACTTACTCAAATTTAATAGAATATTTTCCATAATACATTTTCAATACTTAAAATTGTACATGTAATAATATACCATTAACACTTAAAAGATGCTTAGAAAGAAAAATTAAACTGAATACAAACAGTATCATGTTTAGATTGCTCATCTCGCAAAAGTATCTTTGATACTGTTGTCGTACACTCTTATTTCTCGGTAAGTTATTTATTACTACTGCAGTGTGGGTCACTTTGGTCAACGTAACTTTTATCAACGTAACCCAAGTCTAGGTCTTTGTTTTCAAACTCGGTCTCACCCGGAAAGACCTGGTGACTTAGACAAACCTCGCGATTCGGACAGACCGAATGGCCCCTAAGTAACAGAAACATTATATCTACAGCATTTTATAGCACTAACTTTTGTCCATCAGGGACGTACGTAGCGCCTGAGTCTTGGAGGATCCCCATTCCCCACCTGAAATCCCGACGTTTCTGTAAATTTAGTGTAATTTTAGGGGTGATTTTTACGAATTTTAACATAATTTATCTTTATATTAAATTTGAATTCCCTAAAAGACTTGGAGTCCCGAAAAGCTTTGGATTCAGAATGTAAATTATTGCGTATATGTGTGATGTCTACTGTTGGAGCTCGAATATTCATGTGTTTGATTTCTGGTGTGATATTTCATAACTATGTCTTGCTATTTCAAATAAAGTCATGTGTATTCGTCTTTCCATACTAAAAATAATACAGTGATTTCGAACACAGAAAGTGCAAATAGATTTTTTTAAGGCACTGTTTGGGTTCAGCATTATCCCTAATATTCCAGACAAGTTTATGGGTTCGCTTATATAAATTTTCACGATTCCTTATAAGAAACACATATATATTATCCTTTCTGTAATTCTTGCTCTTATATATTCTTATAGATCTTGTAGTTATCTTTCAGTGAAACGTTTTGATTACACACAAACAAACTCTCAGGAGAGAAAGAAAATAACAGATTTAGTGAGAATATAGGACAGCATCGTATTTTTTTTAGAATTTCATTTGAAAAAATTAAATGAACGTTAATAAACAATTAGTGTAGCTTCCCTTGGTTATGTCCTTTAGGCTAAAGGGTATGGATAGACCTTTCACCCGAATCGAAACCAAAGCTACTTGCACCAATGGTGTATGTGATAGCCACTACACCAGCAGGAATACATTAACAGTCTCATACGAATTCTACATAATGACTTTATTTTGTCATCTCCGTGTCTGATCAGATCATACAGGGTCTGACTGATCCCATGAAATACATGACCAGTTTCATCCCTGCTTCTCAATACCAAGTATAATACAGCATTGGTTGCAACCCGAGAAGGGTAAGAAATGACTGTGGTCAGATAACTTTTTTTTATAAATGGGGTTTAATTTCCGGCGGAGCAAATGTGGTTCGGTTCTCACGTTCGTCCGCGTCTTATATAGCCTTGTTGCTGAACGAGACGGTAAACTCACATCAACTACAATTAAAAGTATATATTATAGAAAGGTTTAGAATACCGTTTTCTTCATAACGAAGTTTTATTCGTATCAAACAGAAAAAAACTTCTATGCATAAAAGCAAAAATTCTGTAATACCTTCAACAACATTCAAAATCCTTTTACGGGTTTGTTGTAGAGGCTTCGATCAAAAATAATTTCTAAAAGCAAAGTATGCAACTTCGGATATTATTAAATTCGATCAGTTACTACATCTGCTAATGATATGTTGAAATTACATATTATTTGCGGAATATATGGAAAGGAAAAATTGGTTTTGACCTAAAAATCCACTATGTAGTAATAATACAATTAGTTATGTTGAATTTATAAACCAATCGGGAAAGAAGCGATGGTCCTGTAAGTCACGTATTGAATTTATCGCTACTTTACTCAGTTTGTAATGACAATATTATAGCCACGGGACCTCAAACTTGTGTTGAGTTCCTCAAGGTTTAAAGTTCTTAACATACTTCAGATTCTGTAGAGAATCAAATTCAGAATGCATAATTTCAAGCTGAAATGTCACGCATCTATTCAAGGAACTTGTGTTTCAGCATATAGGGAAGAATATTTTTGCTAAGTTCAAATACCTTGTACCTTTTTGAAGTTTAATTTAGTACAAACCATTACTTTATTTATCACAGAATTGTTCATAATGTTTATCTCCTTTCATTTATCTTCGACGTTTTTAAGTATAAATATATTAATTATTTCCATCTATTTATGTAATGACATGTAATGGCAAAGTAACATTTTGAACTATGCTCTCTATCTTGTTTAGAACTAAAGATACATATTTTATTTCTAAACAAAAAAACATAGTTGTATTTAGTTTCAGGAACAAAGATGAAGGAAGCCAATGTGCTGACCACACACCAAATAACTGAAAGCCATCTCCTTGACCATGGCTTATTAGTTTACAACTTTTTACATATTCCTAGCTTTTATTATTAGAAAAATCTATGCTTGTAAAATCCTACTTCATCTTCTTCACTTGATCAGAAAAGGAGACTGCAGAAAGTCGAGTTGAGTTGAGTTTGAGTTTAACGTCCCGTTCAACATCGAGGCTATATGAGGCGTGGACCTACTAATTAATGTGGAATACGAACTACATGAGCTCCCGCTAGGAATCGAACCCGGTCCTCCCACGCCAAAAGCTAACCACTTAGGCACGAAGGAGCTTTTGTAGAAAGTCGAATTATACCTAACAATGTAGCCATATTTTCCTTTTTGCTGTTGTTTTACCCGATCAATGAAAAACAAAACAAGATCCAACGAAAAATCAAACTCTGGTTGTATGGGTGGAAATCTTGTACAAATCTAATGAGCCATGGAACAACAGGTAACAGGATAGAGCTCATGTACTATGTAAATATGTGGCTAACAACCGTAAGTTTCAAGCTGTAAAAGAACGTAGTTTTAATTTTTTTTATTAAGTTTTATGATATTTTTGTAGTGTCTTGTGTGAACTGTAAAGAGAAAGATAATGCACTTATGGATTTTGTTAGGGATTGGATCTTTAAAAACTTTAAAATGTTTAATTAAATCGCGAGATGGTGAAAAGGTATGCATAATGATTTCATTCTAAAAGTAAGGGACAAAAGATACTACCGGCAAAAAGCTTACACTTTTGTTGGAGAAAATAATCCATGACAACCTAGTAGCATCTTGGTAGCATAAATGTACAGGATATGTGCAATTAGTAGCATAATTTGTAGTTAGCAGGGAATTAATAACTTAATTTTACAGTAAAATAAAACCTGCATCAAACATTATGTACAAAATTATTGTGTTATTCTGGTGTATGTATTCATACCAAATCTGAAAATAACTGCATTTTGCTTACGAGATAATACTGCACAGTTACTACACAGTTAATCTAGATGATCATTTTTTGGTTTATCGTTTTTTTCCCCCCAAAACAAAGGCTACAGTAGGATGTGCATCCAAGTCAAACGTACACGTATTCCTACCGGGAAACTAATCTAGATTTGTCGCACTGAAGCCGTGTGAACTATTAAACTGCAAGAGAAGGCATTAATCAGACATCGAAAAAGTATTTAACGTTTTTATTAACTAAATTAACGAATTTGTCGACAATTTCACAATGCATAGTATTTCAAATTTAATTACATTGTAGAAGAAGAAATTATGATTACAATAGGTAAGATTTCATACTGAAACCAGTTTTTTAAGCTCAGAGTCTGAAATTAGTGGTGTTACAAAATGTAGAAATAATATATTTCATGTAATATCCAATGTTAATATACTTTAAGAGTAAACCAGAACGGATTAATAATCAGAGCGAATGATTATGAAAGAGTGCTGGGATAAAAGGAAAAGAGAAAACGGGAGAATCCTATAAAAAACACCATGCTACCCACCATAAACACACATAAGATAGGATCGAAGCCAAAACCCCTCAAGCCAAAGGTAATCACTGTACCGCTGAGCCAACCTTTCTTCCTAGTAGGTGTTATAATTTATTTGAGTTTAATTTTCCTCTTCAGCTGCAAAGGTCATATTAAACAAGTTCCTAGATTTTAAAGTACAATCGGAACGCGTAATCTGATCATGAAGTAAAGAGAATCTTTCAAAGAAGCTAAAAAAACTGCATTATCTAGATACAATCATATCCAAAATTATTGTCGCATGTCTATAAATACGTTGTTGTAGGAATATGAATTGATAACGAATTTGTTCGGTATTTCTTATAACGTTAGTATGTACATAATCGACAAGGACAGGTATGTGGCAAATTTCATGTCAAAAGAGCAGTAAATAAAAACAATAAAACGAAAATAAAATTTTCTTGTCCATTTAGAAACATGGTATTTATAATTCTTTCCCTATGAAATTTACCGCAAAGACACATTTCCCGATTATACACATAGTATAAGTATTACAAGTCACCCTGCAAAATCATTATCAAATTATATTCTTACAAGAAGCCAGTTATAGATATGCGACAATAATTTTGGATATGAGTGTACATATTTATGAGAGATCTGCCAGGAATCTTGGGTGTACATTCTACACACGTGTAGAAAAGTAATTTGTTTTAGTCTTGCATTCGATTCTTCCCTGAAATCTCAATAACAAACTCAATGAGAAAATCACTAATATTCATTAATTTGTTGATTTAGGGTACAGCATCGCGATTAAGAGCGAGACCATGTAAGATGTAGACATACAGCTTAACATAGAATCCGAAACACTTAAGCTACCACCGAAACTCGAACACATGCCTCTCGAGCCAAAGACGCATACGCTAATCCTATATAGACCCGAAGTTAGTTCAAAATCAATGATATAAGGTAGAAATTCAACTGAGCTCAATCCAATTTAGCCGAAACTTGGCTTGTTAGGCTTTGATATTCTGTACATACTTCTGAAATGTTGTGGTATATAGATCTTTACCCAGAAGTAGTGACTCACTTGTTTTTAAGTGCGGAATGTTGGACTGTATGATTGATGGTGTTGTTTGTTTGTTTCTTGTTTTGTTTGTGTTGTGGTGTAATGGTGTTTGTTTCTTTTTCAGTTGGCAACACTACAAGATATCGGCTCTAGTAACGCTCGAGTAATGTATCCAATGCGTTCGCCTATTTTCTGTGATATACAACGTTACGGAAGTCAAGGGACAAATGAAAGAGCTGTACGGTAATCCTTCTCCAGAGCAGAAGGCAATAACAAGGGTAAACAAAAACCTTCGATACTACTGGTAGTGTAATTGACGGCACGAATCACCAAGGAATTCAACAACATTCCCTTTCAGATGGGCCGAGATGCGTACAGGAATGTGCGTGTCCGAATGCAGGCATGTTTCAATGTTAATAGCCGCCAGGTGGACCTCCAAATGGAGAAAATGGATTAAATACTGTAAAACACTTGATTTTTTTTACATCATTCCTCTGTATCTACAATTTTGTTTCATGCTATTCTTGTTTATAACAGAAATGTATTGATCACTCAAAAGGTGAGTCACTACTTCTGGTACACCCTCTAGTTCTTAATTTATATGTGAGATAAAAAAAGAAATGAAGAAGAAATTCGTTTTATTATTATGTGTGACAGAAGTAATATTAATTTTATCCAAAAATTGGTTGCTGATTAAACTTTCTAGATGCATTGTTATTCAACTACGAAACGAACTAAGAACCTCACGTACCAGAATGAAAGCAGCATGATTTTTCTACTTTCATTTTCCTATTTTAAAAGAAAACGAGAATTGAAAATATAATCTTAATACTTACTATATGATGATTTTTTTTATTTAATCCATATTTAGCTTATTTTCTAGTTGTTCTTTTCTCCACAAAATTTTGAAGGATCTAGAGAAAATAGAATATACCACGAAACACTTTAAGCCAATTTTCACTGGCTGTTTAAATCGTTTTGCAGTAACGGATTAAAGCTTAGCAAAAGCATTTGATGAACTCAGCAGCGGCGACGAGGATTTTCTGCCTCCGTTCTTTCTCTCTCTCTCTCTCTCTCCCTTCTCCCTTTTTCTCCTCCCCTTTCCGGGGTTAAACTCTGGCCGAGTGAAAAGCACAGACGACTGGCCTCGTGATCGCCAGATGAAGTTTCTAATTTGATGGAATTTGACGTAAATGCGACATATCAGAGCCTAGCCCTGTCTGTATATCCCTTCTCTCGCAAAAGATCTACCTCTCCAAGCCTGACATAGCTGATTCTATTGAGGCATTCTGCCATATAATTCAATACACCACATGATCGCACCAAGAGATCCATTGCTTCAGCTCAAAAACCATATAGCTTCTGAAAAAAAAAGTGTTTTATCTATTTGTTATTTTTTTTTAAATTTCGCTCGTTCAATCAAAAATCAATTTACTTAACGTACTAAAACGCATATTATTTATTGTCTTATTATATACAATAGTAACTCGTACAATGATAAAAATTAAAGTTTATTTTCAATGAATTTAAGACTTTATCTTGCAGTAATGTAACAGAAGGATATTAAACAATGCCAGTATTATCTTGAACAAACGTTATTATTATTATTATTATTATTATTATTATTATTATTATTATTATTATTATTATTATTATTATTATTATTATTAGTATTATTGCTGTATGTCTAGTATTACTGATTTTTGTAGATTTGTTAGAAGATGCTTTGTGTTTATCCTGCCTGTTGCAGCTCGGAGATAGATGAGGATACCTCTTGTGAAGTTGCAGCTCATATGAAGAGTTAGAGGAGATTTTGCTGCCCGTTGCAACTTGGAGAGAAGGGAATATCTCTTGCTCATTTGCAGCTAGAGATAGATAGGAGGTAACCAGTTAACACCTGATGATTTCTGCTTCGAGGTACCCGTTTATATAGATAGTCTTCGGAGAGGGAGTCTGTGATGGGGTCGAAGGGGTCTTCTTCATGTCCTCTTCGTATTCCATCGTCGGCATCCGTCGTCTGCATGTGCTTTGCTTACTAATATGAGATACTTCCAATATGAGGCATTATTACTGTATATGTTCTCCCTTTTTTAAGATAGGAATTCAAACTATAATTTTGATGCAATATATTTCTTATACTTAATAACCTTATATTTTAACTTATTTTAATAGAAGTTGGGGTTTGAAACTGTAATAATAATAATAATAATAATAATAATAATAATAATAATAATAATAATAATAATAATAATAATAATAATAATAATAATAATAATAATAATAATAATAATAATTTAAAATACCAAATTCACCTTATAGAATGCGGCCGCTGTGACTCAGTTGTAGAGCGTTCATCTCTGCAGCATGGGTCCTTGGTTCAATCCCAGCTCGCGTCAAGTGAGCTTTGCTGTGGAAAAACACTGTGTGGCTGTTATTTCTCGGAGTCCTCCCATTTCCTCTCAACCTCTTCATTACATCATTTCACTCATTTCGCATCATCATCGTCTCCTTTAGCCTAGCCGGCATAACCGTGGGACGCACAACTTAAACATTTCATTTCATTTTCACCTTATAGGATTGAATTTGGCGACCAACATGGTTGCCAAATTCGAAGTAAAGCACACAGCTATATTCCCATATTTGGTACTTAAATAATATGTTTTTGACCTGGTGAAATCCATTGAAAGCACCAGAAATACTCCAAGATAATCCCATAAACATAACTGAGTAGACCGTAGTCCGTTTCTACAAAGTGTAATGGATTTGCACAAAGAACACTGTTTTTTCCAGACACATGCGAAACGGTTTTGCCAATTTCTTGGGCCGATGGAATAGTTGTTCATAGTGGTAGATAAAAACATTACGGCATTTATGGTAGGTAAACTAGCAATACTAGACTTACTTATTCCGTAAGAAGCTAATACTTTTCCCTATAGTTACATTAATATATTTAAATTATACATTCATAGTTTATTACATAACGTGAATTTATTTGGTGTTCGATCATGAACGAACAGGGAAAGTTTGGCCCACCCGGTTGGGTGCATAATTAGCACATTATCAATATTTTCGAATTTAACACACACATATAGGGGGAGTTAGGAATTATATTTCTGGGTATCTACTATCATTTAGAAACGTCGTGTATAAAGGATCCTGGCGAGCACACGACCCATAGAAGTAGGAAGAAAGAAAGCGCTCTGGGACGTATATATAAATACTACCCCGGCATTTCATTCACGCAAATGAGGAAAATCCAGGCAAAACCTCAGACATGTACGCCTATCTGACCGAGTGTCCTCAACGGGAATTCAGCCTAGGACCACTGATATCAAAGACGATAGTGCTCGCTACTACACTAAGTGTGCCACATAAGTGTATTTCAAAAGTTAGTTTAGAACACACACAGACATATATATATATATATATATATATATATATATATATATATATATATATATATATATATATATATATATATATATATATATATATATATATATATATATATATATATGCAGGGTGTTTCAAAACGCCGACAACGTTTGGAAAGTGATTCCTGACACCAAGATAAGACAAAAAGTATAGACTAATCTGGGTGCAAAAATGCTTACTTTCGGAGTTATAGGTTTCCGAAAACAGGAAATAATGAAATTTAAAGATCGATAGCTCCAAAACTATAGGATCTACCGTCATCGGGTCAAGACTTTACTTAAGAACTAATGTGTGCGCTATCCTAGAACACATGTTTCAGAATCCTAAGATACTCACGCATCAAGTTTTGTAGATGAAGTTCGGCAACAGGCATAAAATTTGAAGTACTCACCAAGTACCTCTATAAAAATTGTTGTGGAAGTACCGCAGGATTCTGAAACATAGATATTTGGATAGGGCACATACTAGTTCCTAAGTGAATTCTTGATCAGATTACGGTAGGTCCCATAGTATTGGAGCTATGGACCTTTAAAGTTCATATATATACACACTTGCCCCTGAACGTATGTTAATAACCAATTTCTGTAATAGTTTAAGTCGCTTCCTATTTTGTTGACAATAAACTTATTATTATCTAAATTACAAGTAGTTATCGAATCGGTTAACAAACATATGCACATGCCGATTCAGAAGTGGCTAATAAGGGATAGTCTGCGGGACTGTAGATAAACACTCCGAGTACCGTCATCATGACACCCAAAAATAGGTACTATTAATACGTGGACAAGTTAGTTTTAATTTTAAAAACCCTCCTTGTGAGACATACATAAAACATTTTATATTTGTAGCCTATAGGAATCAGGCCGATAGCTAGTCCAAAAATTTAGGGTGGGCCCGGCTGAAGTTATGGGGGGCCGATCCAACTATATTATATTATAATTCATTACCATATTATAGTTCATTTGCAACCCTACCGTGAAAATTTTAGGAGGGTCAGCAAAAATTTAGGGGGGCCCGGCCCCCCTAGACCCTCCTGGATACGGGCCTGATAGGAATGTATGTTCAAGGCACCTATTTATATAAGCATTAGCGGTTTTGGAGAAGAGAAGAAGAGATTTACATTTAGTTAAGTTTAGTTGTCGTGAACGATCGCAGATCAAAAGGATGAGAATTGTAAGAATTCTTATCGGAATTATAGTGTAATAATATAAGATAATAATAGATAAAAAGGGGTTAATAAAGAAAGATTAGTTCATTATATAAGATCTCATACGATGATAAGTTTTTCGTAATATTTATATAGTGATTACGATAAGATTGATAACGTAGTAATTACTATTTTTGGGTTGCCAGGTTGAACTTTCAGCGTGTCCGATTATTTTACCCACTGCTTCTTTATTTAGTATATAATAACAGTATTTTACAGGAAACGTGTTCGTTATCTTAACAGTGTTAGCTCACTCGGTGGTTTAGCTGAGTGGACCAGTCCACCCCTTTGTTCGATACATACAGTTAAGTCTCCCTGAGGACTGATATCCAGTAGTTAAGGGTCTTAACTACAGCAAAATTAAACTACCACTAATTTTAGAGTTTTTCTGTAATATCTTCAAAATAAATAAAAATATTCGAAAAGCACAAATGTAGTGCACTAGGCAATTTTATTTCCATGTGATACCAAGGTTAATAGAGTAGATGTTATACCGTTATCACAACTTATGCGGATGGGGGCGTTACAGTATGTGCTTTCGATTTTCAACTGTCGATAGATTTAGCATTTTTTGCGGGTTCTATAAATAGCGGCATGCCAAAAGCAGATAGGTGAATTGTGGTAAAGGCATCACATGATAATCGTATTGTCTAGTTCACTACGTTTCGAATATTTTTATTTGTTTTGAAGATATTACAGAAAACTTTAAAATTAGCGGTAGTTTAATTTCGCTGTAGTAAAGACCCTTAAGTGAAACATACATTCAAATCCGAGTGACGCCGTCTACAACAATCCCGATAGTCCAGTCAAGGCAAAAAATAGGCTTTTGTTGGGACTAATTAGTAACAAGCTGAAACTTTGCCAGTTATTACAACATCATAAGGAGAGTATTTCCTCAAAAGTCCCCAACCCTCCCCCTCTTGCTTTGCCCCCAACGGATCGAAACATACAAATTTGCATAGCTACATTAAAATGTCAATAACTCGATCACGCCAGCTCGTATCAACATGATTTTTTAAAGTTATGTTCCTCACATTATGGTCTTTAAATTATGTCCTTATGTTTTTTTTTTAGCTAAAGTAAGTATATATGGCGCTATTGAAATAAATTGCTGAAAAAGTAGATTTTTCAATATAATGTTCAACATTTTTGTTATTATTACTAAAAACCTGATAACGCTACAACAAAATGTTTCAAACAAAACTTTTAGCTTGTTTTATTGGCTTTAAAATGATATAGGTATTAATAGGTTTATAGGAATGGGAACGATGTCCAAAGAGTTCTTACCAAATGACTGCAGGTGCGGGAAAGCCATCCTATTGGGCCAGCTAGGCGCGCGCATTAATCCGGCTTTGACACTGTCTACCTTCATGCTTGAGTTTAAGTGGGAGATTCATGAAACTTGTATGTGCTAAGTGATTTTGTGCAGTAAAAGTGAGAAATATTTAATGAGTATCTAGTAGGTTCCTTTTTCTGTAAGGTTTCTGGTTTATAATTTGAAATATATTCATATATTATTATGCCTTTAGTATTCTGATTTGTTATCTTTAATTAGAACGTAACATTTTGTTTACATGCTCATAATCAATTTAGACTTTTATGTTTTTTTTAAAAAAAATCTACAGACAAATTTACTTTAGGTTTAATTGCAAAATAGCAGTTTTAAAGTGCAAGGCAAGCATTGAAAGGTTTAATCACTACATGATTATTCCCAGTCAATTAAAAAAAAGTTGTATAAAATATATAATATGCCTGGATAAAAACCCAAATGCGTTTCATTTTAAACACTAAACTTCAATTTAAAATTCATAACACTTTACAACGTTGTGTAATTATACAATATTTAATCATTTTCGAGCTGTCAAAATTACTATTTCTTTCTGTCAATATCACTTACCGTAATTAATAACAGAAAGTAGAAAGTAATGTTCCTAATATTTAAATTCCCATATAATTTTGATTAATGAATGTTAACTCAGTATAATATATTACATTGACCAGATTGTAGTTATTTCATATTGTTCCATGTACCTGAGCAACATTTATAATATAACAAATTATAATTTTGATTTCGTTTGTATAATTTGTGGAAATGAACTTAATGTAGACAATGTAGTTGTAAAAATGGTGTACATTTTATTCGCGAACCTAGCGTACAAAGAAAAGGCAATGTGCACGAAAATTTACGGAGAAAGTGTATTTAGAAAGTGCAAGATTTTAATAACACGATTAATTCAGGGGGGCATATATCTTATTCCAGAAAGTCTTGATATTTTTACATCACAAGATACATAATAAGAATTTCAAGTGAATTCCAGAAAGCTGAAAGTAATTGCGTTGTTATAACTCACGCTCTCGTATTTGCGGTAAGACCTAGATCGTTTCTGTCACCCATGTAGACAAGCTTTCCTCTCAATTTACATCGATTATAGGGTACAAAATACTTCATAAACATATTTCATCAATGGGAGTGTGAACATCTTACCGTGAAGCCACAATCTACATAACATTGACCATTAACGCTAGCTCCCCAGCTATTCATTCAAATGGATTTCTTCAACATGTTTTTGACAATGTTGACGTAAATGTGTGAAGTCTTTATAACAAAGGTACGGGAGATCTCCTGAGAGGGATTCATTGTGTCACGTCAGGTACCTGTATCAGATAACAGTTAAGAGAATTCCAATTAAGTCTTTTATTAACACCACAACTATCCGAGAGTACTTACATCCAATAAAAAAGAGAAGTACAGGTCTTTCTTCAATGGTCATTGAAAACTTAAGTGAACTTTAACAAGTAAGATCTCTTACAGCCCAATCTTCACAATATACATTTCTCCTCAACCTTATATGGCTCGCAGCCAGTATGGAGGGGATTTGTGACTACTATAGTGAGAAATTCGAGAAGGTATAAAACCACTTATATTATAACTGTATTGCAGTTGATCGAAGCAGAAAATGAAATCAGTTGTAGTGATTGATGGTGGATTTCTCATTTGTTATGTTCCTTGTACTTGCGGAAATGTTATTCAAAACTAGCAACTACACCAAGTTTTCACTGAATTACGACCATCTACCTAATACTTTGTTGGTCCACTTTTGCTCAGAGGACGACCTAAACACGGCGTGGCATGGATTCTGGTAGTTGTTGATATGTTTCCACGGGTTCCTGATGTATTCACACATATATTCCTGATGTAATTCTACAACAAGCTCACATATGTTGGTACAGGAGTGATGGTGCGAAGAGCTTGTTCAGTAACATTCCACAAATATTCTATAGGATTAAGATCCAGTGAGATAGGGAACCAATTCATATGCTAGAGCTCCGTGAAATGTTCCTTAAGCCAAGCAAGTGCAGTCCTGGTTTGGTGACACCGTGCATTGCCGTCCTGGAAAATACTGTCTTCGTGGGGGTAGAAGTTTTGCATTATAGGGTGTTTGTGATTCTCTAACACCTGCAGGTACAAAACGGATGTCTCGTTGTGGTCCATACACACCAACGTCCCCCCATGCCAACAGAAGTATCCCCAAACCATACAGGCACTCGTACAGTACGCATCATGCACGAAGGATCCATAGCTTCGTGATGTTGACGCCACACATGCATACGCCCGTCCGAGAGGAGTAATACGAACAGTGATTCATCGGACCAACACATCAATCATCCACGGTCCAATTAGCTAGAGGGCGACGTTCCAGTGCTAGAGGGCGACGAAGTCTATGGTAACGAGTCGTGAAGAGTGGGAGGCGAGTGTGTAATCTGCTATGGAACTGCATGCGTATCAGTGTACGCCGTATAGTTGCGTGTGATATGAGTGTTGTTCATCCATCACTGTATTGGTCACGTAATTCCCAGACATTGATGGTTCATTTGGCTGTCACGAGCGTTTGACGAAACGCTTGCCCCGCGTTTTAAACTTCCATACGTCCCCGTAGTTCTATCTCTGGGATATCGTTACCCATTTTTCTTCCCGCTCCTCGTACACTTTCATTACACAGGAACGGGCGCACCCGAGAAGTTGATACCAGTACCAAGCTCAAAGACATTTGCACCTTGTGATCTTTGTCTCGATATTGACGTACCTATTGCTCGGATACCCACAACCATGCCCTATAAAATGCAGATAAATCCTGCCCACCTCCCATTATAACAGTGTGCTATTTGGTAACATGTAACCTCGAATATGTTCTTTCTTTGCTATACTACCGGTCGGGCTGGTCATATAATCATCTTGGCTGCTTTTTACACTTTCTTGTGTAGAGGTCGTAATTCAGTGAACACTAAGTGTACATTGTAAACATATACGGAAGAAATGACACTGTCGTTTTTGATGGTTATCGTGAAGATGGAATATGTTAAAGGAAAGCTTTGATATCAGCACCAACCTCTAAGACTTTTGCACCTGGTGATCTTTGTCTCGTTTCTCTCAGATCTGATCTTGGGCCAACTATATTTAGAAATTAGGATTATATTGTTCCGTCTAGTGTGAACACTGTAATGGACTTTCCTGAGATAATTCTCCTGTCTATGACGATGTTATTCACTTCGATGATGACGAGTGTGAACAGAGTGGCAGAGTGTTTTAACCAGATTCGACTGAGAGCTGAATTGAATTTTATCAGTCAATAAGTAAACACCGATTGTATAAAATGTGTAGTAATATTGTAGAAAGTAGAATATTTGGTTCTACTTTCTACATTGCATGTGTTTCAGGTGGGTGGTCCGTGATATTATTACAGTATAAAGTCATTATTTTGCACTGTTAATCAGCTACCGATTCTTGCCAGTCGAGAACATGGCGGGTTCATAGGTGATAGATAACGGAACGGCCCAAACCTAAGTTAGGAACAATTCCCTTAACCAAAATTGACCACATTAATTAGGAATAATACAAGTAAAAAACAAATTTGTACATAATAGTTATAAATAAAATATTACTTTTGTGCATAGATTATTAATAATGTATATGCATGTATATGTTTTAAACCTAAGAGTTATATTTCATTCCGTTTGTCATATTTTCGTGGTATATTAGAAGAGTAAGAGTGCTGTTACTGGATTCGATTCCCTGAAAATATTCATTTGTATTATCAAATAAAATTAAGAAATATTCTTTTCTCCTCATAATTCTTCTAGATATTGCAACGAAACTTGGCACATACGTTATGTATAGAAAATAGTATTTTTCAAGGTAGATTATGTTAAGGCATCTGTACCCGGTACCGCTTCAGGGATCCCCAAATTTCAGAAAGGGATTTTTGGAGGGAAATTTTCATATTTATCCCCAAACACTTTTCTTTCGTACATTATAAACACATGCGCATGGTATCATTTAACGTATTGTTTCATTCTGAAAAGAATGACGTATTACCCATGATACTTGGATGTATAGTACTGTGTTTGGAAATTTATTTTATATATATATATATCCCACTTTTCTTTATTTATATATGAAATTCGGTATTGCCAAGTAGGATTAAGAAATATTTTTCCGTCGTAACTATTCTAGATATTGCAACAAAACTTGGAACACACATTACATATAGACCAGTACTTTGCAAAGTAGATTATATTCAGGACTTGTAGGAAGGGTTTCTCCAAAGGGCACTACATTTCAAAAAAGGGATTTTTTCGGAGGGAAAGTTCTTTATTTTACCTCAAATTTCCTTTCTCTTGTACATCATGCAAACATGTGCATGACATCATTTGAGAGCATGTTTTATTCTGAAGAGAACGACGTATAACCGGGCGAACAGTACTGATGTAGTAGCTACTTAACTGAAAGTCATAATTTTCCTTAAAAAATGTAGGAGTCTAAAAGGTTAAGGGAGTAGAGAGGAAAGCAAGAGGGGGAGGGACTTTTCAGAAAATACTCCTTATATTATGATCTAACGTTCCTTAAAAAAATTAGCTTGTTACTAATTAGTCCCGATACAAAACCTTTAATGACTGGATTACGAGGAATTTCAAGAGTTGTTGTGCCCTTCTACATTGTCACTACGCGTCATAAGTTGATTATTTTGTTATTTTAATTTATACATTTGTTTGCCTGAAATTTCTCCTGTTAAAATGTTATTTATGGCATGCATAACCAAAAGTATTATATACTAACAAGTATTTCGAAATGTAAAGTTGATGGAAAGTTTCGATATTATAAACTGAACCCGAAGGAGAAGAAAACTTATATAAATGTTTATATTCAATGAAGATATATAAAACTATAATTAAAAAGAAACATTCTTCATCAGATTTCATTATAATTTAATCTTATAAATTACTTTAACAAACTGAAAAATTACAAACTAACATTAATGGAGATTTTTATGATAATCTATTTTAATCTACAGTTATAATTAGGCATAATTTGAGGAACTTTTTAGCTAATAATTCCGAAGGAGATTGGTCTGTAGACAAATCGGTCGAACCTGGGATGTTTCTCCTGAGACTAGAGATGCAAAAAAGCCGGCTTTTTTGAATCGATGGTTTTTTTCACATAAAAAGCCGGCTTTTTGGGAAAAAAACGAGAATTTTGGAAATGTTGGCTTTTTTCAACTTCATGATTTTTCTATCTAAATAGCTTTCTTATAGTATATTCTATAGTTAGATAAGAATTCCATGACCTGAATGTGATATTTCGCTCTGAAATTCACCATTAAGATGGATGGAGCACATGTTTTACGAATTTAAGCTAACATGAAGAATGTAGTATTTGAGGGTAATTTTAGAGGCTATTTAACTTTATTTTAACTTTTGAGTTATCGACATCTTTTTTCTTCTCTAGTTTGTCATCCGTGTTTCATTTCTAAGAGCTTTTAGTACTCTAGCTTCTAGCACAAAAGTTAAACTTGCCCGTTTTTCTATTTATCCGTCAAAGCGTACGTTTTTCAATATATCCGTCAAACCGTACTTTCACATTTCTGTTATACTGTAGCTGTGAAGTGATTTAGCAATAATTTTCCGGACACAACCTTGAATACCAATTTATACAAATAATCAGTAGCGGATTTAGAAAAGTACTTTAGGAGGATTTTTTCTGATTGTTTCGTTTCCTAAAATGTCCTAATTTTATTTGGGAAGTGCTTGAAGTTTATGAGTACAGGCATAACTAATATTTCGTTTCGTTTATATATTTAGCAATAATCTTCCGGATACAGCTTTAAAAATCACTTTATACTGAGAATCAGTGGCGGATTTAGAAAAGTATTTTGGGAAGGGTTTCTTACTAATGTTTAGTTTTTCTAAACATTCGTAATTTTTATTTGACGGGAGCTTAAAGTTTATGAGTAAAGGCATAAATAATAGATATTTAGTTTGTTGCAGACATTCCGTAACTTTGGGGAACGGGCTTCAGTCCGAAAGACCGCCCCCTAACCTTCGCAAAACCGCCACTGCTGGTAATTAGTAATAATAACGATTTAAAAACAATAAAAAAGGAAGTCGCCCAACTCACAGTACACGCACTATTTCTACATTCACAGATGGAATGAAGAAAAGCTTTGTCAGAATGGTCGAATGCTGGTTGAATCCCGGACTTCCCGATAGAAGCACAAAAGCTAATCACTCAGTCATGTTTGTTGTGCAGTTGTATTTAGCTTAACTTAAATATATTCCGTAGTCTTTTTTTTTGGGGGGGGGGGTTCCGTTCCTCTTGTTAAAAATTCAGAAAACTTGAGGATTGGGTAAACTATGATGGTGGTTCTATAAAACTTAACTGTAGAATTTCAAGAATATACAGAACCAAAAGCTCTAGATGTGCAGCCTTTAAGTGTATCATATAAATCTAAGTATTTCTCTTATGTTTTATTTTAATTTTATTTTGTTTCAAAAAGAGGGTATGGTATATTTTGAAGTAAAAATACTACATACTATTTTGCTAGTTATTTGTGTATTCTTTAAAAAGAAGTGTTTACTTTTAGGGTTGGCTGGTTTACACCAACTTTTTTTTCTTTAATAACTGGTTTAAACCAAAAAAAAAAAAAAAATAAAAAGAATGAAAAATGCGAATCGTGTGAACTTCATGGTAACGTTTCCAGATATCAAACCACCTGCAATAGTTTTATTTCCCTTTCACCTTTTAATCAAGGTGTCCCATGTTCAATTCTCGGTCGAACCACAAACCTTCTTTCATGCGTAACCCAAGTAGCGGTTCGGATGTCAGTTTAAGCGAAAGTCTTCTCCTTGATAACCTCGGTATTTCGTAAGGATGTTAAGCCTAAATATACGAAACAAACCAAATTGTATATTTCTACATGCCTAAATGCGTGTTGTTTTATAAAGAAGCCAATATTGCTTAAATATATTGATAGAAATTGGCAAAATTTATCGATTGCCTACGTAGCTTCCAACATTAGCTTGGATTGGACTTTCAATGATATCTACGTACCGGTACTAAATTTGTAATTTAATACCTCAGTTTTAGCGTACTGATTATGGTACGTTGACCTTTAAATTTTACATGCAAAGCAATAACAGGATTTTCCCGTTATTGTCTTACATTTCAAGTAATGACGGGATTTTCCCAATGGCTAGGGCGGGAGATTCTCAACTTAAGAAATTTACTGACCGCACTTCTTTAAGCTTATGGGAGTTCTTCCGGCATAACCCCGATGTTGCATAATAACATCAAGGCGAAACAAACTTATTTCTGTGAATATGTAATATAAATACATAAAGCAAAAAATCTAGGTCAAAAAAGCCTGGTTTAAACCAAAAAAGCCTGGTTTAAACATCCCCCAGAAAACGGGTTTTTGGCATTTTCAAAAAGAACCACGGTTCTTGCCAACTCTGCTTACTTTTGTATATAGGAGGTTAAAAAATTCTTATTATATACATTGGTTAATCCTGTGGAATTCATAATGTAAATATGTTGAAGAAAAATTGTTTGAAATATTTTTTTCGAAATCCATAGTTTATTTTCGATGTTTTATATTATTATCAGCATCAACCACTATTTAAATGATTTTTTGTGTTATAGAGAAGCGATACAAAGTCTGTTTTATCAATTTAAAGCAGTATTTTGAAAAAGCCCAAAATTTCCGAAGCAAAAAAGCAAAGCAGAAAAAACCGAGTTTTTTTTCCAAAAAAGCCGGTTTTTTTCCGAGCCCTTGCATCTCTACCTCCGACACTACTAGACCACTGATTACTCTGATGAACCACTCCCTATATTCCTAATGGAAATTCAAATCGTTCCCACAATGCAATAAAAGTGACTGCGACACTTCCGGCTAGAGTTGTAACTAACTGCATCGTCTGTTACTGGCAGTATCTAAGTATATCATTGGCTAATTATATCAGACTCACGCGCTCTGAATGATTTGATTCGTTCTTGGTTTTAGTAGTTGGTAGTACCCAACTTCCCTGAATGGCGGCGCCACAGTCTCCACAGTTTCAGCGGGAAGAGCAGCTGAAACATCTTATAATATTCAGGGTTGCCCAAAAGTACGTGTACACCCCTGCATTGATCAAGTATAACATTCTAGCTTATAGGCTCATTTGCTTCGCCTGTTCTGAGCTTAAGGTATAAGTAAAAAGGCTTTAAGAACAAATAATAAAGAAACTAAGTCTACCTGATGGATAACACAACGAAATGATATAAAATGCAATGATCTGATCAGTACGGTACTGTATATTTGCTTTTGGTTCACCCTGTACAGTATTCTTACTTTATGCTAGTAGACTACTTAATAAATTAACATGATTAAATAATCATAATTCAGAATGTCCACATTGAAAATTGATGGTGAAGAGGGAATTGGAAATTAACCCAATTTATTATATTCGTAACAGTACTAACTCTTCGTGTTTTGTTATTAGAAAAGTTTTAGGCCTATTAGATTTACATCTATCTCTGAAGTGGTCAGTGTTTGAGAAAATTATCTTTATTCATCGTAGAGAAGTTCTCAGCTTGATTGACACCATCACTGTCCTTACATACATACTGTAAAGTTCAAAAACATACTGGTAGGAAATGTGTTGTTAATATCTTATAGAACAGATGCATAGAACGTAATACCTGCTCGGATTATTATCTTATCTGCACGTCCGCTGAGAGTATCTGAAAAAGAAAATGAGCTAAATGAGTAAATAATTGAGAATTGTGTTATTGACAATAACAAAAATGCTCAACTTTGAATAAATAAGAGTTAAGAAAAAAGATTCATAAAATGTTTCGTGTACAGGATTGTGATGAATGGGTGACAAACATGGACATTAAGCAGAAAGGATGGAAAATGACTGGAAGCTTTCGAAATGTGGGTGTGGAGGAGAATTGAAAAAAAAAAGTTGCTGGATCAAGCGAAAAACGAATAAGAGGGTCTTACAAATGGTGGAAGAGAAAAGAACAATTTTAGATATTATTAAGTAGAGGAAAAGAAACTGGTTGGACATTGGGTAAGAAGGAACTGTATCATGAGGGATGTACTAGAGGGTATTGTGGCAAGAAAGAGAGGGAGAGGGCGAAGGAGACTACAATTAATGGAAGATATCAATACAGAGATATGGTATGTGAAAACGAAGAGGTTAGAGGAAGACCGTGGATCATGGAAGCTTTTCAGTAGCATATATATAAAATAACACTAGATATATATATATTACTGTATTAGTTGTAATTAAATAATAAGTTAGTGATAATTAACTAAAGGCAACAGGCAAAGAATAGTTAAAGGTACGAAGCTTTTGAAGTGAATGTTATAAAAGAAATAGAATAAATAGAGTAAAATAATCTACAATTATATATATATATATATATATATATATATATATATATATATACGTGTGTGTGTGTGTGTGTGTGTGTATTCCCAAAACCGATATGTACTAATCTAGGAAGCTCTCCTACGCAGCAACACCTAAAACGAAAAATAAAACACAATTAATAAATTTATAAGAATGAAAACTTAACCTAATTATTTACGCAGCTAAACTTAGGACTCTACATGACCATTTTTTGTGGCCTCCACAGCAATAATAACACAAGTAACACAAATTGGACAATGTACACTCATGTCCAAAATGATTGTAAAAATGAAATGAAATGAGATCTTTGAGTTTTACGTCCCACAGTTATGCCGGTTAGACTAAAGGAGACGGTGATTATGAGAAATGAATGAAATGGTGGAATGAAAAAAGTGGGAGGAAACGGGAGAACCCCGAGAAAACCCACACACGCGGTGTTTGTCCACCACAAAGTTCACTTGACGGGAGCAGGGTTTGAACCCGAGACCCCAAGCACCAAAGAGGAACGCTCTACCACTAAGCCACCGCGGCCTCTCAAAATGATTGTACATATCTATAGCTGTCTCCTTGTATGAACATAATTTGATAAATATTTTGCAGGGTACTTTTAATATTGACACTATGTGTATAATCGGGAAGTGTATATTTGTGGTAAATTTCATGGGAAAAGAATTATAAATACGAAAATAAGAATGAGTATAACAAAATTTTGCTAAATGGACAAGAAAGTTTTATTTCCGTTTTATTGTTCTCATTTACGGCTCTTTTTACATGAAATTTTCCAAATATATATCTTTGCCGATTATACACATACTAACATAAAAATTACCGATCTACAACAACATATTTATAGACATGCGATAATTTTGGAGATGAGTGTACTTTCAAAGTGTCTGATACTATGATAGTGATTTTACGGATTTCGAGTGAATACGAACAAAGTTAAAAGTTTGAAAAACAGTCACATATATTATTTTCGTATAGTAATCATCTATTCCTGATCATTAGATAAGTTTGTAAGTTTCATAATATTGGATGTTATTTACAACAACTGAACGTGAAATAAATTACAGTATGGAATTCTACTATTAACAAAGTAAATTATAAACAAAATATGTTCTGTAAATTACAATTAGATTTGCAATGAAGCTGAGTACGGGTCCATTACAAATTCCATCTCTTTTCAATATTGAAGAAGGTTCTCTTGGAAGGCAGTTTGGAACCAATGACGAAGAGAAGACAGCGTCAACGAGAAAGGAGTTTATTCCGTACGAGGGATATGTATGTTTTCCAAGAGGGATTTTTAAACCTTGTAAAGTTGTATGACAAATGTATCAACGTCCTTGGTGCTTATCTGAGAAAGTAAAATAAGATTTGTTTGTTATTTTTTCAGTATATTAATTATCTTATCTGTCATCTCTGTCCATAAACACAAAGAGAAAGATTTCCCGACTTACCCCCGTATTATAAGAAAGTAGGAAAGAAGAAAGTAATTGGAGTAGTATTCAGGTATATATAGTTCAAATCCCAAGCTTAACAAAGATTCACTTGAAAATATCAGAACTACTCGAAGTGGATGTTAAAAGAAAAAAAGTAGCAGAGACACGTACATACACACCAGATGTGTTGTTTGTATGCCGTGATGTTTGCTCAGTTTATATTTAAACGGGTAACGGTAGCAGTTTTCTACCACTTTTGGCTTGGAGAGAATAGGATGCAAATGTAGAAAATCTCGTCTCGCTATCTATTACCGTTTATACTTTATAGATATCAACAGTAAAACTGGAAAAGGTTCATTCTTGCCATTTCTAATTTAACTAGAAGGTTAAGAGAGAAGACAGTTCCTATTCTCAGAACTCCAAATCATTCCAAATGATCGTTTGTTGCTATCTTTTATTGTTTTTACCTCTGTTAATATCATTAAATCCATATTGAAACAGATGTTGTAGTACATTTATATTACCACCTCTGGTCCTTGTAAAGAGTTAAGAATGGGGTTAAAATCTATTCTTGAGACACTTAATTGATTACAGGAAACAGTTTCCTGCATTAACGTTTTTTTTTCTCTGCATTGCTCAACATTAAAACCGGAAATGGTTGATTTGTAGCACTTCCGGTGAATAAATTACCTCCACTACCGATTTCGATTCCTAATTTTTAACCGATCATTCTGGTCAAAATTATTGGTGATCCATTAAGTAGTTCTGGAGATTATTTGTGTTCCAGCCGGACAGATAGAGCCCGATATATAAAGATTAGATTGGTTTGTGACCCGGACGGACAGGCATACGGAGTAAATATATAAAGAAGATTTGGTTGGTTTGTGTTCCGGACGGATGGACAGACAAAGAAAGTATACAAAGAAGGTTTGTGTCCCAGACGACGGCAGACAGAGTAAAGCTATGAAGAAGGTTTGGTTGGTTTGTGTCTCGGACAGATAGAGTAAACACGTAAAGAAGTGTTGGTTGGTTCGTGTCCCAGACGAACAGACAGAGTAACTATATAAAGAAGGTTTGGGTCCTGGACGACGACAAACAGGCCAAATCTATGAAGAAGGTTTGATTGGTTTGTGTCCCGGACGGGAGGCAGACAAAGTAAATATATAAAGAAATTTTGGTTGGTTCTGTTTCGGACGGATGGACAGATAGAGTAAATACAGACTTGGACAAATTATCAGCAATTTTAGAATTTCCATGTGAAAAGAAAATCACAAATAAAGAAAGAATACGTCTCTAAATGTATTAATATCTGAATAATTTTGTATCCCATACATTCTGCATGCTGTTAAAGTATTGGAGACCTTTGACTTGACATAATGCCTGGATTCGTTTAGGCATCTGGTCTATTAACGTACAGGAAAAGTTCTTTGTTTCTGGATCACCGTGCCATACATTATTCGCCATTTATAACAGCTGGTTTATTGAAGTTATATGCTGGTCCGTAACTTTTTTCTTCAGGAAGGCCAACAGAAGCTTTATGGGGTTTATATCTGGACTGTTTCCAGGCCAAGAAAGGGTTCTGACGCCTTTCTATTCCAAAGTCTTGGAAACAGTCTTAGCCTTCTGTTATGGCGCACCATCATGCATACAAATCGTGCCTCCAGATGGAAACTATTCACGCAACTGTGGCAAAAGATGTTCTGTGATGACTTTTTGATATGTGATGACGTCCCGTTCCTTTCACACTAATGCAGCGTCATACCATCACTCGTGTTGGATATTTCACATTTTGTCTAACACAATCTGCCTTAAAGGCTTCTCCTTCAGTTGTCCTCACATACTGGGATTTCTCCTCTTCGATAGAAATTATGGTCTCATCACTGAATACAACCTGTGGGCAAATGACCATGTTTTAATGACTTGAAAATTACTAAACCCTTCATGAATCACATTATAATTTTTGCAGTGACCAACAACACAAGCAACCTGTACATCTGCAATCTATCAATTTACACTTTAATGGTAAATTAAGTGAGGTATTGCAATCAAATGACAAATAAAATATTAATCTATCTTTCCTCAATCATTTGCAGTTCAATCCTGGTGCTTTCTGGCTCACCGATACCGTTTCTTCACCATTGCTGGAGTCAGTTTTCTTTCTTTCCGGAACGCCTAGCTTTCAGACCTCTCTCAAACAATCGAAACATGGACACACTCTCATGGAGACTCTCTCAAACAACAGTTCTTAACGAAACATGGACACCAGGATTTTCTAGCATTGCATGTAATTGTGTAGAAGTTGCTTGACGATTTTTTCTTGATTTCCTTATCAGCAGTCTGTCTGCGTAGGATGATAGAGATTATTTTCTGCCGCAAGCAGCTTTAAGTTTTGGTGACAATGCATTCCCATGGCTTAAGTTTTATGCCAATCTTGCGACACACGATGCCCCTACTAATTTCCAACTTGGACATCGTTGTCAAGTTCAACAAAGTGCGAATTATAGCTCGTTTCTTTGTCAACATATCTTTTCACTTACCCATTTCTCCAAAACCACAGTTTACAACAATTCAAAGAGTCCTCTTCAAGCAAACACACAAAATCGCACTTGAACCACCCTACATGCATACAAGACACTCCTAAATAAACAAATAACTGTTCCAGCAAGTCCTTTTAATATCAAGAAAGACTTTTAAATAAACATTATCAGCAGTTTTATCTCTGAAAACGAGTTCACTTGCCACCTGGGCTTTTCTTGCATTCAAACGTTCCTCGTTTGAAAATCACGTGTCCTCATGTTGCGTCAGATTACTGGATGAATCATCACTCACCTTTCATGTAAGAATTCATAAGCAACTTATAAATGTCACTCAATGATAACAGTATCATATGATGCCTCAAAAATGACCAGCTCCTTTCAACAAAATTTAGAAAATACGATAAATCAACAAATTTGCATTAATTTAAAAAAAATGCTAATAAACGTTTGTATATAAAGAAAGTTTAATTGTTTTGCGTCCCAGATGGACAGATAAACAATGTAAATATATGAAGATGATTTGATTGGAAAACTAATCTCCTTAATAAATAAATATGAATTAAAACAAGAGGAATATATTAAAAATATTAGACTTTTTAATTGAAAGAGTTACAGGTTTTGAATTTAGTAAGAATCTATACAACCATAAAGTATTACTGTTTCGTAGAAGTATTAAATCTCTTTTATTATTAGTGAAAACGTTACTAGTACTTAGCAGAAGTACTCGTAACGTTTAAAACGAGAAAAAAAGGAAGAACAAGCTGTTGTAGTCGACGAAGCATACACAAATAAAACTCATTTTGTCCTCATTTTGTATTAATCCTTATAATGGTAGTTAAAAGTATGTTTTAAACCAATGGATCCCAAAAGCCACAAAATCTGATTTTGTCATTGGCAAATGAGCTTTGCTTCTACTAAACGTAGCAAAGCGTATGTAATGATTTAATTGTTTTATTTAGTTTTTGTGTTGGCCGAGTGCTTTTTGTCATGTGTTTCATTCTTAAAAGAGAGGATTTAATCTGATTTAACTATTTTCTAAAGCTAGTTGAAAGGTATTACAAAGTTTGAAGGATATTTTGCGAAACTTATTAGTAAAATCGTAAATATAAAAGCAGAAACAAATGGTTCTTGTAAAAAAAAAAAAAAAAAAAAATGAAATGAAATACGAAAATATAGATTTAAGTAATGGAAATTAAGGTCGTACTTTGTTTGTTCTCTTCGACAACAAATGCAGATAAATGTATACTAGCTAAAAGAATAATCAATACACGCTATCTCAGGTCTGTGGACGCTGGATTTTTTTTTGAAATTTTCTCTGGAATATGGTTTATTGGTGTACAATCTTTGCTTAATCACTCTTTTTGATATGGCATCCTCTAATATCTAGAACATTTCAGTAGAATATTCATATAGAGATGAACTACATTGTTAGAATCTGTACAAGATACTTGCGTAATGCACCAAACATATTAGTTCACTTGTAACTCGATACGCCGATACCATTGAATCAAGCAAATGTATTATTATTATTATTATTATTATTATTATTATTATTATTATTATTATTATTATTATTATTATTATTATTATATATTCTGCCTTTCGGCAGGGCCTGGGACTAATGAGGATTTTTTTTCAATTTTAGATTTGGGCCTGGAAATGTTTCTTAAACTTTTGTCGATCTTCAGCTTCCTCTTCTAACTCCCAATATTTTCTCCTATCTTTCAAATCATCGATCAGCTGTGTTCTTCTTCTTCCTATTCCTCGCTTCTCTTCCATCTTTCCTTCTATGGCGGTGTGAAGAAGACAATTTCTTTTCAAGATGTGTCCAATCCAATTGACCTTTCTACGAAGGATGGTACCTAGAAGTGTCCTCTTCTCTCCTATCCGTGTTAGAACATCTTCGTTTGTTGCCCTCTCTGTCCATTTTATCTTCTCTTTCTTCCTCCATCATCACATCTCGAAGCTCTCCAAATATTTCTTCTCTAACTTCCGTAATGTCCAAGTCTCTGAACCATATAGTCCAATGTTGCATATATAGCACTGGACCAACTTCTTCTTAAGTCCAATATTGAGCCTGCTAGTTAAGAGTGATCTTTTCTTGTTGAATGCTTCATTAGCTATAGCATTTCTTGACCTGATCTCTTTGGTGCAGTAAGCGTCTCTCGTCAAAATACTTCCCAGATACTTGAAATTATCGACCTCTTCAAGTACTTTTTGTTCTACTCTGATCCGTAAGGGCGTGTTTCCACGGGATATTCTCATGACTTTCGACTTTTCGGTGTTAATTTCCGTTCCATATAGTTTTCCAGTATCAACTATTCTGTCAATCATCTCCTGTAGTCCTCCTTCGGTTTTAGATATTATAACCGTATCATCTGCATACCTGATCTTGTTAATGATCTGCCCTCCAATCTTGAAGTCTCCAGTTCCGATTAATGCTTCCTTCATTAAATATTCACTGTAAATTTGAATAATTGGGGCGACAAACTACATCCTTGTCTGACTTCTCGCTCAATCTCCACACTATTGATTTTTCCTTCATTCAAGCGCATCTTCACTCGTTGTCCTATGTACAGGTTTCGAATGAGTCGTCGATCTCTCCAGTTGGCTCCGATTTCTTTAAGTATTTTCAGGAGTTTCGTCCAATTAACCCGGTCGAAAGCTTTCCGCCAGTCGATCAAGCACAAACACAACTCTTCCTTTACATCAAGAATTCTTTCTGATATAATTCTCATCAATCCAATAGCATCTCTGATGTCTTTTCGTTTCCGGAATCCAAATTGATCTTCTTCTAACCTCTCATCTATCTTGCTTTCCAGCCGCCTGTTCTGTATGCAATAATCTTTCCAGTGTGACAAAGCAGGCTAATGGTTCTGTGATCGCTGCACTTCTTTGCTTGCTTTTTCTTGGGAAGTGCAATCATTGTAACATCAAGAAAATCCTTTGGCCATTTTCCACTCAGGTAGATCTTGTTAATAAGTGAAGTCAGTCATTGCATTGTCTCCTAATTCCTTGAGCAAATCTACTGGCATGTCATCGTCTCCAGTGGCCTTACTCCTTCGTATGTCTTTGATTGCTTGTACTACTTTACTTTTCAATATACTAGGTCTTTTTTCATCATCATCCACCTCTTCCTCTGCTTCAATCGCAATATCTTTGGGGCGGTTCTTCTGATCATATAGATCTTTTATGTATTCCTCCTAAATTCTAAGGATTCTTTGATGGTCAGTGGTTACATTACCTTGTTGATCTTCGATGGCGAACGTTCTTATACTTTTGTTAACTCTCCCTCCTAATTCTTGTGCTTTCTGGTATATCAGATCATATCTGCCGCGCCGTTGAAGTTCCATTATTTCCTCACATATCTGCTCCATGTACATTTCTTTGGCTTTGTCGGTTTCTCTTCTCAATTCATTATTCAGCCTTCTGTATTCATTAATTTCCGTGTTTTTTGCCGTTCTGCGTTCCTCCACTTCTTAAATATTGCTTCAGTTATCTATGGTTTTCTCGGTGTTCTTTCCATCCTACCAATGTTATTGTGAGGTGTGTCAAGTAGAATCTGTTTAACGTTTCCCCAACTATTCTCTATATTGTCAACCATATCTCCCATTGCACAGAATTTTTCTTCAATCTCTTCTTTCACACCATCGTCGGTATTTCTTAGTCTCTCTAAGTTCCATTTTCGATTTATCCTCCCAGTTTTCTTGATCGACTTTAACCAGATTTGCACTTCCGCCACCACTAGATTGTGGTCCGAATCAATGTCCGCTCCGGGCAATGTCTTTACGTCTCGTACACTATTCCTGAAACGTTGCTTCACAAGAATGTAATCGATTTGGTAGCGTTTCTTATCTCCTGGACTCTTCCACGTGTACACTTGGGTTTTCTTTTCTTAAACCACGTGTTCATCACCACCAGATCATGTTGCCTACAGAAATCAATAAGCATTTGATCTCGTTCGTTTTTTCTATCTAGTCCAAATGGTCCCACTACCTTATGCTAAGCTCCTACTGCTATTACGCTGTTGAAGTCTTCAATTACTATGGCGTTGACTTTACCTCTTCTTCCTGGTGCAATATGTCACTTATCTGATCATACATTACTTCTACTTCATTACCATTATGGTTGGTTGTTGGCATATACACTTGTATTATCACAATACAAACGGGTTTTGCATGTCGTTTCACAAACTTCAAGGGGTCACTGCAGTATTCCACTTTGGTTACACTTCTACTTCGTTTTTCACTGCTATCGCGATACAATTCTCGGCCTTATCGCCACCCGAATAATATATTATGTAATTTCCCAATACTGTCTCATCTTTCCCTGGCCATCTCAGTTCACTCAAGCTCACAATGTCCACTTTACATTTGTCCATTTCCAATTTTAAATTTTCAAGTTTCCCTCACGTCGTAGAATTCATACGTTCCAGGTTCCCATGCTGAAATGAAAGTTATTTCCTTCTCTGATGATTCTTCCCGAAGTAGTCCCCACCCTTAGATTCGAACGGGGGACTATTTTACCTCCGGATTTTTTTACCTCACGAAGAACCATCATATTTCTTTATTCTCCTCCTTCGCCCGTTCTGGGAAAAAGATAATGTGATAGTATTCCCATTTCCTTTCCACATCTCCATGCCGCTAACCATCTAGTGGTTCATCCGCCTTTTAGGACAAGAAGAGTCCCCGACCTCCATCCGCTCATCCGCCCTCCGAGAAGGCCGTTGGCACTTGGTAGAACCTGACTCCTTATCCCAGGAGTCGGTCGGTCCCCACCTACGTTAGCCGCCAAAGACGTTGCTGCTTTCTCCCGTGAGGGGGTGTAGGTTGGGATTTTCCCTTCGTTTAGGATGTGACCTGAAGGCTTTTCTCAAACCTCTCCAGCACTTTTAGAAAGGAAGCAATTCTATATCAATGTAATAAAATCTAAACATTCTTTACCATGAATTCCAGAAAAGGAAAATGGGGGGAAATAGTCGACCAATTTACTTATTGTTAAACTTCCCAATATTGAAAGGCTTGTTTTCCATTGCCAAAGATATATCACTTGTATTCTACGTTCCCAAACTGAGCTAAACATTGTTGTATCTGAAAGTATACTACAGTTTTTGTTCTATTTTTTAGGTTTCACTTAAATGTGCCATACAGCGCTCTTTAGGACAATGCTTCAATTATGTTTCATAGCCAATGTTGATGTTTAAAAATCATATTAACCTCTAAAGCAAAACAAACAAACTGGCGCTATGAAAACAAATGGCGTGTAGCTATATATAAAGGATTCTGGTAGTCTGGGTCCGCTCTCACTCTGAACGGCACGTAAAATTTAACACAATAATCACACGCAGAAATTACTTTAGAAAAAAATAACCCTCACATTTTTCTGTGTAGACCTCTGATTCGGCAGTTATGGTCCATGAAAGTTAGAATATAGACTTAGAGTACTTATATACACATATTACAAGTGATTTCAGAACTCATCCAATAATAATTAGATTCGCCATGGTAGAAGACCTGAGTAGTGTAATTACGAAATATTTGCCCGGGTGAACCTTTGTTCCCCGAATTATGGAGTAGAGTTTGGACTTACAAATTTTAGAATCAAATTTCACAGTTTGCTATTTAGGAGAGAAGTGACGGGGGGTACATAATGCATGGTACAAACCTCTTAAGCTTCAATTGAAAGCTAACCGTTAATTAAAATACAACAGTACCTAGAATAAGAATTAGATGAAATACATGGAACAAATCTGTTAAACGTTAATTTGAACTTAAACGTTAACTCTATGCAGTTGGTATTCAAAACAAGAATTCGGTTAAATAAATGTAACAAACGTTGATTTCAGGTTAAATGCTAAATAAATGCTGTACGTACTTAGGATAAATACTTTGAACAAATCTGTTAAACGTTAATTTGAAGTTAAACGTTAACTAAATGTAGTAGATGCTTAGAACAAGAATTAGGTAAAATACTTGAACCAACTTATTAATAGTTAATCTGAGGTTGAACATTAAGTAAATGCAATGGGTAGTGAATTAATTGACGTCCTTATTAAACCTCTATTAATCAATCAACGAATAAAACGTTAGTTAAATGATATAGCTAGTTAGAGTTAGAGTTAGATGAAATACATAGAAGAAACAAATTAAACGTTAATTTAATGTTAAACGTTAAGTACTTAGAATAAGAATGAAGTAAAAGATATAGAAGAAACAAGTTAAACATTAATTTGATTTAAATGTAAATTAAATGCAGTAAGAACTTAGAACAAGAATTAGGTGAAGAACATGGAAAAAAACTGATAATTTTGAATTTGAGGATAAACCTTAAATAAATACAGTTGATACTTATAAGAAAGATTTAATAAAATCAATGAAGGATAAAGTTTCTCGACAATGGGAAAATTCAGTAAGTAATAATACACCATAAGGGAAGAAAGAGGGATATTTGAACATGATCATGAAACAGGCCCGTATCCAGGGGGGTCTAGGAGAGCCGGGCCCCCCTAAAGTTTTGCTGGCCCCCTAAAAGTTTCAGGATAGTCTTGCAAATGAACTATAATATGATGATGAACTATCATATGGTTGGATCGGGCCCCTCCTAACTTCAGCCGGGCCCCCCTAAATTTTTGGGCTACGGGCCTGTCACGAAATAATATTTGAGACGCTGAAAGTTAAGGTAAATAAATTTATGCATGAGTTTTGCTTGAGAAAATTCGTCCTGTTACTATAGGGAGGATTAAATATGTGTTCAATACTTTAAAATTTAACAGGTTCACAGGAAAATTCTATGTTGTGAATCTCGATTAACTTTAGAATTTTAATGACGCTTCTTTTACACCAAATGTTTTGGAAATTCTACATAAAAAAGAGTAATATGTATTAAACGAGGCGGTTCAACAAGGGACGTACGCAAACCGTGAGAACTAGATATTTATGAAATTGGTACCCTGACTAATTGTGGATTGCTAATCATCGTAGTGGTAGTCACTCGGTGTGGAAATGCATTGTTTACCCGCTACATATAATACATTTACCAAGTAGTGATCGGGTGAGGATATGCCGAGTGAGGATATACCTCCAAAACGCCGGAGAAAGGCAGAAAATGAAAAAAAAATGTTTGTAGGTAACCTGATACCTACGGAAATGGAACACGTGACCAAGTGCACGGCAGTAGTGCACAAAGCACTGTTGCCATCCCAACACAAACTTATAGTTTTTTCAAATAGAACGTATACAATTTTATGGCATTAAAACAATTGGCATAATGTGTGAAAGAAAACAAGCAAAAGGTAGTTTATCAGTGTTGCCAAATAAGGAAGATACGAGGTTATAAATTTGATAAATTATGGAGTCCGTACAGAGAAACGAACAAATGTACAACAACAATAATAAGACTGCAGAAGGAACAAATGTACAGTAGGAATAAACTACAGCGTGCACAGCATCCAGTGACTAAAGGGCTTGATACGTCACATCAAGTTTGCGGCTAGGGGGAGAAATGTACGTTTTTTTTTTGCCATACTATCTATAGCTTTAGATTTCCAATAAAACCCATGTACAGAACTACATGTTTAACATAGTGAATTGATTTTCAACTGTTGTAAAACCATGATCTTGCATGGCTTCTGGTTAAGGTCCTTCAGAATGTGCAGGAATGTTGTCTTTAACACCTCCATATGCCTAATTCACTTCTTGAGGGTTCGCTGCATTCGTTCGCGAATATATTCCTTCTGGATCTGCCCACTTTTCCAAAGCGAGTATTCATGTTCCTTATAAAGCACGGATCCTGTTCGCTCAAACTCCTTTATTAGATAGTTTATGGATGTTTTAGTGAGTGGATCACTGTTCTAGTCGGAACGGAATGTTTTCGTTATCTGCTTTCTAAGTAGTTGGCTTTACGTACTTCACAAGTCAAATTCGCCTCTTCATGCCTTTACTCCCTTTCCAATGAAGATAAACGTACTTCGTTCACATTCGGCTGCCTGGAATACGAAATATTATTGTCTATTGCCAATTAAAATGCACTATCAATTTTCGACGACTCATCTTGCATGTCCGGTTCGATTTATCTTGGCCCATCCTGTTATTGGTACATCACATGATTTACTCTGAAAATTCAACCTCGAATAGGTGAGGAAAAGTAGTAGAAACAAGGGAGCACCCACGCAGGGGATCTACCTGGTTAGGACCTCCTAAAAATCTTCGTAACTCGACTAACTTTTGTACACTTTCTTAACACAATCATACTTGTTTAAAAGAGAAATAATTGTTGCAGCCTAAAGATTTGATTTCACACCTCATATCTAATTATTTTTTCTTAGAATATAGGTGGCTGTAAATACCTAAAGGTTACCATTTTTTCAGGTGCGGAATAACACAGATTCAATACTACATATACGTATTGGAGTCCCGTCCCCCAAAAACGGACCCTCCACATAAAAAATTATGTGTAGAAACATTGTAATCTTTAAAAATGAAAACTCACAAGTAGAGTGGGCGTTACTGTGAGGATTATGTGTGTCATTGTGAATTGTGCGTGTGTGTGTTTGTTTGTTTGTGTGTGTGTGTGTGTGTGCATTGTGAGGAGCGAGTATAGCCACTTTGCCTCATAGGCCTTCCCCCAATTCGCCCTCATTGTTGAGACGAAGCGGTTGAAATTATACCTCTATATATTTGCTCTATTTCACTTCTGATAACTAATAACAGAATTGGACATAACATGGAATGCCTACTAAGATAAAATAGTTTAAAGAGTTGATGTATATTCACTTCAGGACACTCTTATCCAGGGCCGTAACTTGTGGGGGGTAGGGGGCATTTTAAGACAAAATTTTGTTACTCCGTATACGATACGAACATGAAACTATAAATGAAGCATCAAACAAGTTCACTACATTACATAATCAAAACAACATACAAAAGGTAAATAACACAAAAATGAATCGTGGGCCCATTTCAGTACAAAATGTTTACTATTAGGGGCCCTAGAAATAACATTTATTTGCATGGCTTTGAGATTTGTCAATATTATCCCCTTAATTAATTTGTCATGTATGGAACGGGCCCAGGGCCGTAACTAACGACCCCGCAAACCTTGACGTGCAGGAAGGTCCACAGGCTCCGGAAGTCCATAAAGAGTAAGAGAAAGATGGAAAGAGGAGACCCAAGAATTAGAAAAACACATTTTTCTAGGGGCCGAAATAGACGTTTGCCCCCCAGAAAAAAATCTAAGTTACCGCGCTGCTCTTATTAGTTACTTATGGCAAAGAAAGATGCCAAAATTTTAGTACAATAAAACTTAGTTTATCCCAATTTTCACGAAAATTGCGCATGCATATTTACCCTCAGATGGCTTATTTTGTTTTATTCAATGACATTTATTGTTTAGTTTTATCAAATCCTTGGACAGATTTTTCTGTTAAACGATAATCTATTATTTATTAGCGTAATAACATATGTATGACAATTTTTACAGAAATGTACACTCATGTCCAAAATGATTGTGTCATACTGTCTTATTGTACGAATATAATTTGATAATGATTTTGCTTTAATACTTTTGGGTACTTTTAATACTGATACTGAGTATAATCAGGATATGTGTATTTGTAGTAAATTTCATAGGAAAATAATTATAAATACGAAAATTAGAGTGAGTAAAACAAAATGTTGCTAAATGGACAAGAAAGTTTTATTTTCGTTTCATTGTTCTTATTTACTGTTCTTTTGACATGAAATTTGCCACATACATGTCTTTGCCGATTACACAATACTGACGTTATAAGAAATACCGGGCGAATTAGTTATCAAATTATATTCGTACAAAAACACATTTATAGAGATGGGACAATAATTTTGGACATGAGTGTACCTTCACACAAAAGAGATTTTGCTAATCGGAATATTTCTGAATATAATGGTTGCTTTGGTACAATTTGCATTATTGACCCAGAAATCTCAACCCAGCACGTTGTTCGTGTGTACGTTTCCTCAGAAACGTAAAATGAAATGAATTGTTTCATTTTAACTTTTCAACACGATTATGTCTGGTAGGCTAAGAAAGACAATGATAAAACAAGTGAATTATGATGGAAAAATTGGTAGAACGAGAAGGTGGGAGGAAAGAGGGGGTACCCCGAGAAAACACACCGACACGATGTTCTCCACCACAAACTTACTTGGCCGGGCATAGAACCAGGGACCCCATGCACTAGAGGTAAGCGCTCTACCACATTTCTTTAAAATAAAATTCCTAACCTATTTTCTACTTGAACCACTTTTCAGGACTACTAGGCACGACAGGGACACGAACACAGGAACATTGAGGACAGTTATAATTTCACCCTTGCTACTACAGAGCTACTCTAACCGCAATGGGCTTTACCTCGGAATCATCAGTCTAACGCCTCAGACCTGTCGGCTATACCCAGCGGCAGCCACTGAGTCACCATTTACCCTTCCTCAAAAACGTAGTTCCCTAATGTTATCATAGCAGATAACTCACCTTCTAAACAATAATAATTCTCCTCCTTTCCCAGCTGACAAATACGACATAATTCCTTTTTAACATAAATATACATATTTATATTCTTAATTTTATTAATGTACATGCTTATTTAAATACTGTATTTTTTCAAATTTTATTATTTTTCAATGAAATCTTTTACCTTAAAATTAAGTGTATTCACTGTTAGAATAGTTTTAAATATTCGAGTTCGTGGGACTCAGGAGAACAGAATACTTTCGTTCTTAAGATGCAGCAGAACGGAGGGACTCAGAGGAACATGAATACTTTCGATCTTAAACTGCAGCAGAACGGAGGGGCTTAGAAGAACATGAATACTTTCGATTTTAAGCTGCAGCGGAACGGAGATTATCTTTTCAATTTAAGTAGGACAAAGCGTCTCTCAGAAGCTCTCCGCGGATAGTGTTCAGTTGTGTGGAAAAGTTAATTTCTCATTTAAAAGAAAACATTGATATCTAGCAATGAGAGTTCTCTGGTAGCTATGCTGTTAGCGTACTCGACTTCAGCGTAGGGGACCCGGATTCGATTTCCGGTAAGAGCTCATGTGGTCGAAGCTGTAGGTCCACGTCTTATATAGCCTCACTGATTGAACATGAAATTAAGTCTTGCAATGAAATTATAAATATCTTGAAAGCTAAAAGCTATTGCCAATTTTCATGTCTTGCAGTACTTTGGAGAAAGATATAGAATACTTCGTTAAATGTTTAGTGCTAAAAAACTTTTTTTTATTTTCTGTAGTAATACGTCATCTATGAGTGAATCAAAGTGGAAAACAAACAGCGAAGTTCTGGATAAGCTAATGTTTGCTTCTTGTTTTGACGACGAGGTTGATAATTCCTAGATATACCATATTTACTTACCACTCTTAGAATTATTATCTAGGTGTTCTCAAAAGACAATCACATGAATTAATAAGCAGAGTAAATATATAAAACACCCACAAACATCAGTTACATCCACAGACGCCATTTAGTACAAGGTTGAACATGCTCGCCTGTGGTGTTGCTCTCTTGCATAAAATTGAAACATACAAAATAGAACTACCTACAAACAGTTTTCATACTTTTTTTTTGTCGTATTGATGTTTTTTCATTTTTTACGAAGCAGAAATAATTTGTTTCACTGAACTGTGTAGCTGTTTCATGAAATAATCAAAATAATAAGCAAGTTTTCACATTTTCTACTTTATATTTTTGTTGTAAAAATTTTATTAATGTAAGTAAAATAACAATTGTTTTAAATTATACTGCACTAATTCCACTGAACAAGAAATATTGTATTATTCTTAACATCAACTGTTTAAAGATTATTTAAAATGTATTTTGCGTGCCTACCTTTACTGACTACTTGATATATATTTTTTCAATAATTCACTGAACTGCCAGGAAGCTAGAATTTGCATACACTGTAAAACCTGTCATAAGTAAATTTACAAGAAACGATGACAGTCTGTTTGCCAACCATCAATGTAAATCAATTTATACCTATAAAGTAAAATTACTAATATAAAATAGTGTAAAATTACATTTTTATCAATAAAAATATATTTTCTTATAAATTTACGGTAAATTTGTAAACAAAATACAGCAAATTTTGTAGTTTAATTGAAGGAAATGTATATCAACTTGCAAAATGAAGGTTAAATGATTTTTCGTTGTTATTTGGCAATTCAATTACAGATTTGTATTTCCAGTGTTGCTACACAAGCACACGATTCATTTTGTATCATTTTTAAGGGAAAAATTGTATTGGAAATCGAACGCCATTCCGGAATGGATTCCGAAGTATCGCTTTACTTATAACTCAAATGTTTGGGGAAAAGCAATTATCAGGTACCACGTGCTTTTATTGAATTGCGGAATGTATTGTGAGAAAGAAAAAATTTAGTAATTGTGGTTTTTCTGCACGCAGATACAAGAGCAACTTATGTCCAAGAGGAAATAATATGAAGGGTGAAGGAGAAATATACTTTATGAGATGGAAATTGGAAAAATGGTTCAACCGTTCACTGAGCACTGATTTCAATGGGTGAATGTCAAAGTACAATTATGACAATTTTGATAAAAACATGGCATCAATAAGTGCAGTGTTGTCCCGCTAATCTGAACTAATTGGGACCGAACCCCGTTCGGATTACGTGATTGTTCGGATTAGCCGGAATAACAGTAGCAGCAGCGTTTGATCTAGCACTACGATACCTAGAACAACATTCTACTGTTACACCTGCCAATATAATGTTCATGAGACGATAGCGAAACTACGCGTCGTCCAATAGACTGTTCCCTGCGACAAAAGATAACAACTGAGTTTATGCCTTGTAATAAATAATACTAGTACGGTACTATTGTACTATGGTAGTACTACCAGTATTGTACGTTCAGTTCTATATTACAATACAGTACTTATTCTAGTACATAACTGTATTTCACACATACTAAACCTGTAAGTTTCAATATTGTACAGTATATACTGTATTCTATTTTCAACTTTGTGCAATTGCTGTAATGTGGCTTAAGACCTAAAATGCAGGTATTAAAGAAAAAACTGTATTCAACGAAAGATTACCTTGTTTTCTACAAAAAAGATGCACCCATTTTTATCCTTTTAGTTACCGTATTAATTTCCTAAAACAGCGTATTTTCATCACAAAAATAAATAAATAAAATTTTCCTCCCGGACCTGTTCGGATTACCGGTACTCCACTGTATTTCAATACAATTAATAACAGCTACAATATAATATAATTACTACAGTGTGCTCATTAATAACAGCTAGAGGAGACACTTCCATAAATACAGCGACAAATTTATGTTCATTTTGCGCCTAAAAGGAATATAGATATACCAGGACAGTATTTTAAAAAGTTCCCGAAATATTGTTGTAGTTTTAGCATTTGTGATGCAATCAGAATGGCTCTTATATAGCACAATCGTTAGGCTGTTTAATTATGAATTTGAAAAGAATGAACAGATCATAGCAGACACTATATGAGTAGTGTAGCTCAGTGGTGCCCACCCCCTCTCATGTCCATGACGCACCCCCCTTCAATTGTCTGTCCGTAGGTGTTCTTCCATGAAAAACAATCTTTTCGATTTATTTTTATACCCCCTCAAACATATTTATATAGATTTTTAGCCCCCCCAATATTTCAATGACGCAGTTTGCGTCATAGCCCCCCTTTGTGGGCACCCCTGGTGTAGCTGGACGGAGCAGTATGTGGTGATCAGATGGCACAATGTCACAGTTCAAGCAAAGCGAAAATATCAAGTTCGTGTGGAAATTGCTAAATCTGCTTTAGAAGCTTTGAAAACCTTAAAACATTTTATGGTGGCAATGCTTTAAGGAAGAATTGGTCTCAAAGGTGCCCCAGTCTCACTATCGTAGAAGATGATCAAACCAATGACCGCTGAACTTCGGAAGATACCAAAAAAGGACTTTCGTCTGTGTTTCCAGCAATGGAAGGAGCAGTGGAGCAAGTATGTGTGTGTGTGTTCCGAAGAAGTCTACTTTGAAGGCGATTAAAGTAAATGTGTACTTATAATTGTGGCAATAAAATGCTGTAACTAAATCCAGGTAACTTTTTGTCGGTTCTGGTAAATAAAGGGTCATCCGCATGGCGATACTACAAAATAAGTTGAAGGATTAAGATTTCTGGGTTTCGGCATCTAAGGTATATTTAACCTGTTAAGTGTGGGGGCTGACGTTCCTCAGCGAACACATTATCCGGGAAAAGGGAAGGAAGGAAGCGGGTTGCGACCTATAAGTTAGGTACCACCCCGGCATTTGCCTGGTGTGAATGACGAAACGCCAGGAAAACCTCATTCAGGGTGGCTGGCCTGAAAAGGCGTTTTACACTTTTCCGACCGAGTGCCCCCACCAAGAGTAGAACCCGGGACCACTTGCACCGAAAGCGAGATCGTTAGCGACTACGAGACGCGGGGCCACAAAATAAGTTGTATATGGGTCACAATTTACTCCTTCACACATGTATACCTTCCTGACCACGCTCTTGAACACCTCAGGAGAGTTGCAAATGAAATCCTAGAGTTCTTTAAACGTTTATCTAGAGGGTTTTCAAAGCATGCAAATGGCTTGTGTAAGCTGCTGACTTCAACTGCTACTTTCGTAACTCAAACTCTTTATGTACCCTTTGTGAATGAAACTTCTTTAGTCTAGTGTGTACACCATGCTGCTGTTGTGCTGTACTACATTTTTTTACCTAAATGATCAGCACCTGTTACCTGTAACAAAAGAAAAAATGAAAATTTTGAGTTGCCTGTCTATTTGATCACTGTATAATATACCAAATAAAACACTTCTCAGTAAAACTTGTTATTTTGCAATATAATGCAATTCTATATAGCTATAAATGTTGTTGAAACGGACATGCTTCTTTCTGAGAGTTGCTTCTTGAAGTGATGAAGAAACATTAAGGTACATATATATTGTGTTTCAAAACAACACCGAAAATATTTGGGAGAGATTCCTGACACCAAGTTAAGTTAAAAAGTATAGACCAACCTGGGTGCACAAATGCTTCCTTTCGAAGTTATAGGCTGCCGAAAACACGAAAAATTGAACGTTGAAGGTCCATAGCTCCAAAACTATGGGACCCACTTAGTCGGGTCAAGACTTCACTTAGGACCTAATATGTACCCTATCCAACAATATCTGTTTCAGAAGCCTAAGATACTTACGCAACAATTTTTGTAGAGAGAGTTTGCCTAAGGGTATATAATTTGAAATACCCACCAACTACTATTATACAAATTGTTGCGGAAGTACCGTAGGATTCTGAAGTATGGATATTTGGATTGGGCACATACTAATTCCTAAGTGAAATCTTGACCCAACTACGATATGTCCCATAGTATTGGAGCTATGGGTCTTTAAAGTTCATTTTTCCATGTTTTCGGCTGCCGATAACTCCTAAAGGAAGCATTTGTGCGCCCAGGTTGGTCTATACTTTTGTGTTATCTTGGTCTGAGGAATCACCTCCCAAACGTTGTCGGTGTTGTTTCGAAACACCCTGTATTTATGTAGAATATCAATTTGTCTTACAATATACAATTTTCCTTGCCTCTATTAATTCTTCAACCAAAATACGCTGTGTTGCCCACGACAGTAAAACTTTCTCATTTGGTTTTGATTGTCGTTTACTCTGAAAACTATCTTTTTACATTAGAGATAAGCAGAGAAATTTGATGATTCTCGCAGGTAATACTAGCTCACTCACGTCTTACACCTCAAACAGGGTCTTAGTATTACATATTGAATACTATAAAACTATAAATTGGTAAGGTGATAGTACGAAGTAAGTAAACAGCATTTATCAACGTTTAAAAATACGTAATTCATTACACGAAACTCCTATAATATAGTTTAAATCAGTGATCGCCAAACCGTCGATCGTGAGCTACTGGTAACTCGCGGGGACATTTTCGGTAGGTAGTGTTAACACTCCGGTTGGCTAACCTTGATTCCTCCACTGAGTTCACGCTAACGACAGGGGGCATTGACGAAAACAATTGCTTATTTCTTCCGAGCAACTGCCATTGTCAGCCTAATCTCATAGTTGATTGTATACGCGTGGGGTTGTGCACGTTATGTTTTTGCTGTGTATATTAAACATTTTTCATATTTACTTAAGTTTACAAAAGTTTGTAGGAATTCAACAAATGTAAGATTTAGAACAAAAAATCCTAAAACACACATGCAAGCGCTCAGGTTCTAAAACACAAATTCTGTTTCATTCACCCGCCATCAATGTAATAATCTTAACATGGTAATACATTGTTGAATGGCAGATTGATTACAAAGATATCTAAGCGTTTATTTGGGATGATGCTATTACCTAAATCAACAAAAGCTCTATTCCATATCTTATGAGTAATGACTGGAGCGCGTGTATTTGGTGCACGAAGTTTTGCATTCGATTCCTGATGGGAGAGCATTGAAATTATAACGGTTTATTTGCTATTTTGGATCTCGTATAATTTAGAATCTCTGTTTACATAGACGTGAGATACAAGATCGCCACAAAGTCCCGTTACCCCATGGGTAAAAGTGGATCTAAAATGGTAGAGGAACGGTAGTTAGCGGCATCAGGTCACACCGCCTCCTTGCCTATCTTTGCCCATTGTATTTTTTCAGGAACTGGAGAGACGCCGTACACAATTTGGAAGTAAGGGGACGGCGTCCCCCCGCTTCCCCTCATGTTTCCCTTCGTTATCCCTGAAAATAAGTAACACAAATCACTAAACCGTACTTAAATGACTACATGGAAAGAACTGAATGACATGAACAATGCTTACGAGAAGTTTTATTGAGATAGGAAACATTAAATGTCCAAATATTAGTTTGTAGACCCCCCATCAGGAAGTCGCGGTCGGAAAGAGGGATTGCCGCCGTTGACGGTGGCAGGCCGCCGGTACCCGTCCACGGCGGCACGACGATATACTTGTTCAAAGTCCCCGACCCTTTGCCGAGGCTCCAAGCGGTCGAAAATCGTAAAATAAAATGCCGTTTGCCGACTCTTTGCCGACTATTGCCAACCATCAGAGTCGGCAAAACAGTCGGAAAGGCCTCTGCCAACTCCTTATGCCGGCTTCTTTTCGACTGCGACGCCGGCGCATTTAATGCTCATTTTCGGCTGTTTGACGACTGCTCGGCAAGGCAACTATTTGTCGCGGTCGAAAATCGCCCTGAAAGACGCCGGTGTCCAGCACCGGTAATCCGACCGCGGCATCTGATTGGCATGGACAAATTGTCCGACTGTAGGTGGCAGGATCCTGATAGGGACGTCATTCTCATGACAAAGGATAATACACTGCCAGGTTCTGTGCGACATTTTGTGGAGCATTGGAAGTATAACTTGAGTAAAAGCTTGTTTAATAGCTTCTGTCAGTTTGGCAGTAGTATTTTAAGGATTTTATGCAACGATGCCCTTTATGAATCCTCATAGCGCATTATCAGAGGTGGTGAAGTCTGGGATTCGTGGTGGCCAGACAAGTGGTACGGAAATATCGGGAATACCACGACCAATCCAATATCCAGGAAAAAGTTCCGTAAGATATTCGTGTATGGCGAGGGCATAATGGCCAGATGCCCGAACATGATGGTACTAATATGTCTGTTTGATTCGTGCTCCTCCAAGACAGAAACAAACGACCTCTGTGACGATCTCTCCACATACGCAACGAAACGATATGTTTCTGCTCGTGCCACTTCTTTCTTTATCCTTCAAACTTCTTGTGACGAATAGTTTCTGTTCTTATCGTAAAAATGTTTGTTTGTGGGAGGATCTCGTTGAAACTTTGTTCGAAAATCTACACGCACTTCTACCAGTGTCTTACCTGTGTGGTTTCTCTCATGCACCCAACAACTTGCAATAACACGATCTTCAATACTGTAATTGGAAGGATCAGGCATCGTTCACACAATCTGAGTTGAGTTGATTTTAGTTTAGCGTCCCTTTCAGCAGCGACGCTATATGAGACGTGGACCTACTGATTAACGTGGAATCCGAACCACATGAGCTCCCGCTAGGAATCGAACCCTGGTCTCCCACGCTCACACAATCTGAAATACTGGAAAACATTACATTAGCATTTATAAAGGGGTATCTGAAAAACCTACATGAGCATGTATCAAAGAATAACGGGAAATCTTACATTAGCATTTATCAAAGGGTAATGGAACTTTGTGGCCACCCTGTAAATCAATTTGTTTCTCTGAATTGCAAGTTCGGCGTCCTCCTTTTTAACATCGAAACTATATGAGACGTCAGTCTACAATTTGAAGTGGAACTCAAAAATCTTAATATCTTCAATGCTATCCAACCGGGAATCGAACCCGGAATCTTTCGCAGTTATTGGCCGTTAGACTAGCGGGGAGCGATATATAAATCATCCTAAATCAATAAATTCAAATTAAATTTGGCTATGACACGTTCAACTCTACAATGAGAGGAAACAAGCTCAAGATCATATACACATAATGTAAACGCTCTGGGATTCAGTTTATAATTTACTTCAGCATAGCACACGAATGGGAACATCAAGCTGGTATTGGTTGAACCCGGGACATCAAAAATTTGAAACAAAAGTACCGTACTAAAGGTCGTTGTTATTTATGGATGCTAAATTTAGAATTGCTTTTCAGTATCAAATCTACATCGAATGCTCACTAAATTGCGATCACCCCTCCACACAAGAAAGTGTGGCCAGCAGCCGAGCTGATTACATGGTCATCCTACTGGTTGTATTGCAGAGATAGAACACACTCGAGGCTATATGTTAACAGACTCTAAGAGAGAATGGAAACACCAAAAAAATTGAGTAAGGACTCCAAGAGATGGAACTACAGGAACGTACGAAAGTTCGTCGAAAACGTTGGGCGAGCGTCGCTTCAAGCGGCTTGTAGGAGCTAAACAAACCAGCAGTGTCTGAGAATTACGCGACCAATGCAATGGTGGATTCACAACACCCATATCCCACACAAATATATGGTATACATTAGCATATATGAAATTCCACAGCAGACTACCCACTCGTCACCCATTCTCTACGACTCGTCAAAGCCGATTTCACCGTCCTTGGGCAGAGAAACATGCTAATTAGATCGTGGATGATTTGAGAACGGTGTGTTAGTGTGCATGGTGTGCATGGACCACAGTGAGGTATCCATTGTGTACCTGCAGGTGTTACAGGATCACGTATACCCTGCAATGGAACACTTCTACCCGCAAGAAGACAGCATTTTCCAGGAGGACAGCATTTTGCTTGGCTTAAGGAACATTCTACGGAGCAGCGTCTTAACTCACTGATTCTTAATCCTGTAGAACATTTATGGAATATTGTGTAACGAGCTTTTCGCACCATGACTTACACACCGACATTTGTGGGCTCATTGGGGGATGTCAGGATTATATCGTGTCAGATCCCCGTGGAAACATATCAGCAACTATCAAAATTCATGCCACGCCCAGGTTGTCCCCTGAGAAAACCGTGAACAAACAAAATATTAGGTAGGTTGTCGCAATTCAGTGAACACTCAGTGTATGGACCTACAATTTAAAGTGGAATCTAAAAGAACCATCATGTGTTCAAATTTCGATGGTCTTTTAAGGGGAATCGTACCCTGGACTCCGTGCAACACGTCACTTGCTACTACATCAAGAGAGAGGGCTTTAAATAAAAGAATGGTTTGTCAGTTTAATCTTTAATGTTCCTTTGAGTACCGAGACAGTACGAAAAGAGCTTAAAGTGGGATCCGAACCACATTAGCTCCCGCCAGAATGAAAACCGAATCTCAAGTGTTAAAAACTCGTGTGACAACCATTTAGCTACGATAATCTTTAAAACGAAAGGAATCATCATTCAATACTAGAAATATATAATTATTCTTTTAAAAAATATGAAAAAATAAATTTAACTGGAAAGCCTCCATAGAGAATTTTAATGAATTGTTTTCCTAACACTAAGCTCATTTTTTCCCTTTCTTTCTCGTGAGATGTAACAGGGTATCACATTGAGGATTACAAAAGCGTAAATGCTACTTGATTTTTGTTCTTCATCCCGTAAGCGAGCTTATTACGAGACAGAAGAGCGTTCTGTTGTCATGGCAACGCTTTGTGTATTAGTCGTGGGAAAGAAGAAAAGAGAGAGAGAGAGACAGAAGGGGAGGCAGCTCCAGTGACCGTGATCATAAGGCGAAACCAGAGAGAGAATAAACAATCCCTGTCATCGCTCTGCGGTACCCTCGAAATACTTCCTAAGAAGAATATTATGTTGCACTTAATGGAACAAAGCCATCAGTCACAGCTTAAGAGACCTCAGAAAGCTGAAAGAAATCAATTACTAAGTAACGTTAAATAAATATTGGTTTCTTATATACGGATAAAAGCATTTAACATTCTTGCTATACTTGTTTATAGTTCTTTAGAATGTAAGACAATTAACATGCGTACACGTCGTTCATGTGTGAATAATATGCAGAATATGTAGGATTTAGGATTTAGACTTCTGCGCTTTCGGCATCTATTTCCATTTAGCCCGTTACGTATAGGGAATGACATCCCTCGGCGAACACACTATCCGAAAAAAGGGAAGGAAGAAAGAATTGGGGAAGGAGCGAAGCGGAATGGGACTTACATGTGAGTTTCCACCCTGGTGTGAATGGGGAAAACCTCATTCAGAATGGCTGGCCTTAGAAAGCTTTTCCACTTTTTCGACAGAGTGCCCCCACCGGGAATCGAACCCGGGGCCGCTCGCACCGAAGGACAGGGTATATAGAATCTTAGTAGGAAATCTGATGGGGAAAGGCCCTTTGGAAGATCAATAATATAATGCAGAATAGTCTGAAGATGGGTAACCGCAATTCTGATTTGGTATGTTTCGAACAGCATTCGTTTGTAAGGTACCTCATTGGCAAGGTATCTGAATTTTGATATCATAAATACGATCACATTGTTCAATTTGAAGGTGCATAGCTGGCTCTGGATCTTAATGACCATATTTCGTACTCCTTCATGACTCAAAAGAGTTTATTTGTGTTTTAGTGATGATACAATTAATTTCGATTCATAATTACAAAGTAAATGTCAACTGCTGTTTCGAGCCATAAAATCAAAAGAGCTTTGAGCGGAAATAAAGGCTTCTTACCCTTTTCTAACTTTGTCATTCTTGAAGGTGATCTAATCAGTATCTTGCTTTGACCTTCACTTCGCCAAGATGCTCCAGGTACCCATTTTAAAGAGGATGAAGGTGACGTAATCAGCACTTTGCTCTGACCTCCTTTACTTCGCCAGGTTGTCTCAGGTACCCATTTTAAAATCGTTGAAGCTGATGAAGTCGACAACTTGCTCTGGACTCTTTCACGTCAGGTGGTCTGAGGTACCCATTTTAAAATGGATGAAGGTGATATAGTTACCACCTTGCTTTGGCATCCTTTATTTCGGCAGGTTGCCTCATTTACGTATTTTAAAAAGGATGAAGGTGACGTAATCAGCACCTTACTCTGACCTCCTTTACTTCGCCAGGTTGTCTCAGGTACCCATTTTAAAATCGTTAAAGCCGATGAAGACAAAAACTTGCTCTGGCCTCTTTTAATTCACCAGTAGTCTGAGGCACCCATTTTAAAATGGATGAAGGTGATGTAGTTAGCACCTTGCTTTGGCCACCATTACTTCGCCATATTGCCTCAGGTATTTATTTTAAACTAGATGGAGGTGGTGTAATCACCATCTTGCTCTGGCTTCCTTTACTTCCCTAGGATGTCCCAGCTTACAATTTTTTTTTAAAAAAAATATTGCTTTTTTGCAAGGAAGGGATTTTTCCGTATATTCTCTCGGTAAAAATTTACCCCTGATACTGGGTACCGGAATGATTGTAATATTTTCTAGAATCATGGTTTAGAGGAATAAGTTGCCATTTAATTTATTTCTATGCTGCAATTACGGAGGAAATATGAAATTTCTAAATTAATTAGGATGGACTGGGGAAAATTTTAAGAGAAAATAGGTACAAAATATAATAATTTTCTCCCACTTCAGTTTCATCTGACCCTGACTAAATTTGCAGATTGTGTTGCCAGTATTTGAATGTTGTTTCTCCAGTTTATATTACACTCTTACTACTCAGGTTTGTAACCCACAAAAAATCGTATTTTTTTAAAAAAAAATGGAAAAGAGCATTTTCTCCAGTTTTCGGTTCATAATTTCCCACCGGTACATCTGACCAAAAATATCTGCATGTTTTCTAAAGGTGTGGTCTTTAATGATTAAAACTGTATGATTCATCTCTCAATGATAATTAGGGACGAGACAATACGTCCCTAAATAAAAACTTACACAAAACACGAAACAAAATTGGGATTTTTAAAGGGAATTATTCACTTGCCTGAAAACCTGACGTGATGCAGGATAATGGAGGTCATTTTCATTTTACACGTCGAAATCAATAAGAATCAGCAAAAATTTGCATGGCTTAGAAAACACGTGGGAAATTTTGCAGATTTGGGAAATTTAGATACCTTTTGTCTTGCTATAAGTAATTAGTCTTTGTTTTACCGTAAGAAAGTATAATTTGTTTATGGAGTTGAGAAAGCCATAATCAATTCCCATTAAAATACAGATGATTAAATAAGACAACGCTGTACAAGAAACAAAATACATTTTTAGTAGCAAATTATCTTTCTTATTTATGACTCACATATTCTTTACGCTCGTACTACTTACAAAGATAAATTTCTTTTTTAAAATGTTAACAAAATCCTGCAGGCAACCGGATGGATATGAATATATCAAGAGCCCGTAAATACATTGTATATATTTACCAATGCAGCAATTGCTACTCTTACATACCACAATGAGAAAAATCCGTTCTCTGAGCAGCGGTATATTGTACAAATATGCAGAATCCTCTTGCTTACTACAGAAATCAGTATGGAGCATACGTTATCCATATGCTACATACGCACTGCCCTTAGATATTACATCATGCCGTTGCAGGATTCACTGGTTATTATCATGAACCAGTCCCTATATTCTTAAGGAAAATTCAAATCGTTCTCACAATGCAACAAAAGTTACTCGGCGACACTACCGGCTGTAGTTGTAACTAACTGCATCGTCTGCTACTGGCAGTAGCTAAATGTATCATTGGGCAATGATTTGATTCGTTCCTGCTTTTAGTAGTTCGTGGTACCCAACTTCCTTGAGTGGCGGCGCCACAGTCTCTACAGTTACAGCAGGAAGAGCAGCTGAAACCTCTTATACTTTATTATTGCTCTATGGCAGGATGTCTGATATCTAACAGTCTTCCTTATATTACATACATATGCTAATGTATGTTACCTCCGTCAGCTATAAGTTATGTACTCCCATGCGCAAAAAAAAATGCGCGTATACTGTAACTCAAGATTTTTCGCATTTATTCCATTTTTCTTACATTTATGGGTAAAATTCAGTCATTAGTATGTGGAGATAATAGAATGCAATCCATCTAAGGAGATATTTCCAAAATATATAATAAAATAATAAAAATATAAGCAAAAAACAAAATTATGCTCGGTTTTGTGTATACTGGCAACGATGATTTCCAGGGATTTTTTCAGTAGCAGATCACAATTGCGGAGGTAATTCAGTAGGGGAATCGAGAAGTTGGATCAAGGAACTGATAGTGGACTAAAATGTCGAATTTATTGGTTAAAACCTAGTGTGTAGATTGCCTGCCAAATATAAATTAGCTTCTGTAACTAAGATGTCGTACGAAAATATAGAATTAAACAGAAAAACTCTTATCTTAAGGTTCGAAGCGATACGCACCATGGTTATGAAGATTATTTCTTTAAAAAAAGGAGCCAACCCAACGTAGTCTCCGTGGCTAGGTGGGTAGAGTAGCGGAGTCGTAGTTATTTTATTATTTTGACACCACATCGAATCCCATCCCATCCTTTTTCTTTTTTTTTTTTTTTACAAAACATTATAATTTTCATGTTAATAAGAACCGAAGCAATATAATAAGGACAACTTACTGATATTTTGCTGTAATGACGTATTTATCCAGGATTAGAGAACTATTGTTAATAGCTATTGTTTTCTGTTTATGTTGTTGTATAGTTTCTCTCATCCTGTTTTCTTGGGGGAAAAACAATTTTGTCTCCAACGAAGTGTGAAGGATATATACGGACAGAAAAACACATCTTAGTACCAAACGTGATTTATCGTGTTGAAGTGGACTAGTTTGCCATTAATAAAAAGCAAAAAAAATGAAGTTATCTTTTCTTTAGGTTTTAGCTAAAAAAAAAAAGTTTTTTTTCTTTATAAGACTATACTTTATGAGGCAAGGTGTGTGATCATACAAACAAATTTAGCTAGGGAGTGAAAGATAATTGTTTATGCAAACATTTTACAGGTTTAGGTGCGTGAAACACCAATACACCATGGTCTCGCTTATCCGACCATCCTTTGTTCCACATACCATATGATCCGATATATCATTGCAAATAGCACCAATCGGCAAGAAGATCTGCAAGTTGTGGTCTTAATCTATTTTTCATGCTGTCTAGTCTATCGCCTAGCGCGCCCGTCTACACCTTGACTCATACGTCTATCATTCAGTGCAGACACGTATCCAGGTTTTCTATTCGGAGGGGGCCCAACACGAATCCTCGTAAGCACGTAATTCTAATGATTTAAATATCAATAATAATAATAATAATAATAATAATAATAATAATAATAATAATAATAATAATAATAATAATAATAATAATAATAATAATAATAATAATAATGCAACAGTTCTGTACTTCTCTTAAACTTTTTCCTACTTTTCATTTATAAACCGGTTTATTTTGGAAACTGCATTATAGCACAAACAAAATGAAACATATTTTCGAGAGAAATGTAACTAAAGAAAACTGTCTGCTACGTATATCACATAACAAAAATAGCAAGAAGACATGGAGTGTATCGTTCTAATATATTAAAGTTAAAAACAGAACGGAAACGAAATGTTAATCCTATTTAAAACTGTTCTTTAATTCCACCTGGTCAGTGGCGTATTTACGATTTTGTTTCGGGAGGGGCTTTGCTAACTTTCAGGGGGGACTTTGCCTGGAAATGTGAAAATTCTGCAAGATATTTCATTTACTTTACTATACTAAGTAAGATTTCGTGGGGGGCTTAAGCCCGGAAGCCACCCCCTAAATACGCCACTGCACCTGGTATAATGGCATTATGGTATGTTCTTAGAATTATAACAAGACGACAGCACATTGCCCAAAGTTTGGACACTGACTACTAGTAAACTGATATAAAAGAACCTCAAAAGGGTAAAGGCAAGTTTATTAAAAAGTGCTTGAATTTCGGAGAGAGACAGCTCTCAGGCTCTCACGCTGGATACGTCCCTGATTCAGTGCAGTGCAGTTTGTTATAAAACATTATTATTAGATGCGTAATATGTAAAATTATATCATAAGTTTTAATTTTAATAGGTATTTTCTTAACACATCCATATTATCCAGCGTTCTGCCTGCCTGTTTATGTCGGATAAGCGAAACTCTACTGTATTTCCAAAGCTAGCATATACATGAACTAGAATTGTATCGTCCTAGAACAGACAATAGTCTGAAATGCTTATATTAAAAGGCTGGAATAAAAAAAGCATAAGTACTGATTTGGAAGCGTGAGAACAAATTAAAAACAATTCAATATATTTCCTAGGTATCAGATTATCATCTTATTTTGTCGATGTGTATTCTTTTTTAAACATAGTTTTAAAAGTTATACCATTCGCAATATTCCTGAGGAAATCAAAAGAAAAACTCCTTGTGCCTCTTATGGCAAAGCGGCTTAAGTGCATGGTCCGAAACCGATTCCCACGTTAAGGTATAGATAAAGTTCCCGTACTTCAAAAATGCAAATCCGGGACGCTACTAAATTACGAGAATCTTTGAAATGCTTAAAACTGAAAGAAGTGTTGAATACTAATTTACTTTCCTCCATTAGATAGAGTTGTTCAAGTATTACGTTATCACATTTTTATTCATTTCACTAGATCTTCCAAGGACGCCAATTTTTCTTTAAATTTGGGGGGGGACATTCAAATGCAGAAGATATATATATGAGAATTTTAAGACAAATTACACTCAAATAATGCCAAATATTGTATATTCATAAATACAAAGGAGGCCTACATGAGCTTTGAGCGGGCCCGGCCCCCCAGGATCGGCGCCCTTGCCTTTTTCCTAGTTAAGCAAACGTAAGCAGATGATTTACTCCCTCCCCCTGGTAAGCAAAATTGTTTTTTTTTTTTTTCCCTCAAGTTCTGTTGTGTTTCGTGAAATAACAGCAGGAATTTCCTGATTACTTAACCATCTAAATGAATGTTTTCACTTAGAGCCATCCCGTCGATTCGCGTTGCCTAGGACTAAAATAAATTAAGGGTCAATAATGAAGATGAGACTTCAATATCAAACATGAAGAGACATGTGGATCGGAGATCTGTGTTTGTTCCAACTTTAATTTTTTTTTCAAATCCATGATGGGAAATTATATTATGAGTACAATTTTCGAAATTAATAGTATACAATCGTAAAAATATCTTACAAAACGATGGTTTATTGCAAAATACTTTGACTCAAAGAATAAATTACAAGTAATAAACTTGTTACTTTTCCTGAAGAGTCTAAGTCGTGAATGAGACGGAAGCTGTCGAGCGTAGTGCTTGGAACGATTGCCTCACTTGTTCTACCTTCCCGTGGCGCAGCCTTGATTCGACTTGATCCTAAACGTATTATTCAGAAGTCGAAGTCGGAAGATGTTTCCCATTTTTCCAAAACACTCTTGGTCGATTACAATCTGCCTCACTCGTGAGGGGACAATCCCATGCCGTAAGCGTCGGTGACCACCGATAGGCAACTAGTTACATGTCCCCAAAAATTGGTGGTCCCGCAGCCAAAAATTGGTCCCACTTCCGTTTTGAAAATTATACCACCACCGGCAGAGAAGCGACGGAACGCCAACGAACCACAAAATTATTCCCCTAAAATACGTTAAATCGCCTATATGCGTAATTTCTTTGCATCAAGATGAGTCTAAAAATATTTTTAAAAAAATAAAACGAAAGTGCCCTGAGCTGGGCGTGAACCATCAACCTTAGGGTTGCTAATTGCGTGTTCTTCGGAATTCGTCACGGAGGCGATTATGAAGACACAGCTTGTAGAGTGATAAATCGTTGAAGTCTTTTTAATATTTCTAATCAGAGTGGTTCTTTAACCGTGTATATTTGAAGACAACTGTTCGGAATCAAATCAAATGCACTCGTCATGTAATTTTATAACAAAATGGCAAGCGTCTATTTACTTTTTTCATAGTTCTCCCATATTCACTTGCTAGTGATCGGCGACAGTTGCCAACTAAATTCATACAATTATACGCACCCACCTCAAGATTTTTCACTACATGATGTAAAGGCAGGAGTTACTCTTGACCCCCGGAGCTCAAATATTGTCCTTATAATAACAATTTGTCAGGGAAAAATAATATATAATAATAACCGCGTGCACATGACTGGCGATAGTTCATGTTGGTCCCTTTACGATTCTCCGTGACAAATCAAACGAGCGCGGACCAAAATGAAGTCCTCGTTCTTACGTTGTGGTAACTTCAATACCCCCGATTCTAGATATCTGCTTCGACTCGACGAATCCCTGCCACTAGTGGCACGCTAGCGGCAATCCTTCGACGCGTCGCTATATCGACAATCGCCATTTACCGGCAAGTGAGCCACTAGAAGTTGGCGACGTTTACGGCATGGGGAAGCTAATAAACAAACAAAATAATAATAATAATAATAAATCTAAAGCCTTATAAAAAAGTTTTCTGAAAAGTTACATCTAGCAAAATCATTTGTTGGTATTCCAGAACTGTGAATTCACCTTTATTCATAATTTACTTCTATCGTAGTTTTGATATGAGAATGATATGTCTGAAACTAACACAGGTCATTAATACTTTTTTGCTTTACTCAGATTTAACAGTTTTACTTAACAGTCAGTCAATTTGGATCTGTGATATCAGAGTTTTAGAGCTTTCCTTAATTTTTTCATTTCTAAAAAAGTTTGCAACTAACACCATTAACGTATCTCTTTCGATATTTCCATATGTAATGGCTTGGTCACTCCCAGTATATTTCAAACAATACAATATTTACGGTGTCTTACTCCATTAATCCGAACTACATTTTATATCCAACAACTCTGTGCATTTTCCCTTAAATCTGCAAACTTTCTACTAGGTTAAAACTCAGTATTTTCTATTTTCTTCCTTTCTTGCTAAAACGAAAGTGTTCTTTAGACAACCTGGAATGATGACTCTATACTACATTATGTTGCATAGGGCATTTTATGTAGCATATCATTTGACAGTTGGACACTTTCTTTTTATATTGAAAGCAACAGGGATTAAGTCCTCCTACACTTACATGATAAGTAAACACATTCTTTTTGATTCGTGGAATTGTGCCAATGCACTAGGTCCAGAGAGTTTTTAATTTAAGATAATAATAATAATAATAATAATAATAATAATAATAATAATAATAATAATAATAATAATAATAATAATAATAATAATAATATCTATTATTATTATTATTATTATTATTGACTTAGGTTTTCCTGAATATTAAGCAATATTTCACAAAAACCTGGTATTTTTAAACAAATGTGTTCGATATCAAGTTTTCATAAAAGTAGTCACTCTCTCCTATAAATAATTTCAGAGGGGCCGTGGTGGCTCAGTGATAAAGCGTTCACCTTTGGTGCGTGGGATCCTTGGTTCGACCCCAGCTCGCACCAAGTGAATTTTGTGGTGGAGAAACACCATGTGCATGGGTTTTCTCGGAGTTCTTCCGTTTTCTCCCACTTTTTTCATTCCACCATTGCATTCATTTCTCATCATCACCGTGTCCTTTAGCCTAGCCGGTATAACCGTGGGTCGTAAAACTTAAAGATTTGATTTCAAATAATTCCAACCCAAACAGTTGCAGGAAGTATGTCATTTCGAATAAAACAAACCACTCTATAAAATTCTGAGTATTATTATTTTTTATATATACAATTCTAGCGGACCTTATTTCTAAATCGAAGGGTAAGAAGACTAAATTTACTCTCTTATTATTATAAATTCATTTCAATTGAAGCAGTTAAAATAGTTGGGAAAAATTAGAAAGCCATACCCTATATTCCAGTGTGCCACAACCGGATAACGTGGCACACTGGCGTGCCCAGCAAAATGAACAGTGTGACGCAAACTTTTACCTATTATTTACAAGAATATTTGTCGAGTTTATTTTATTTATTATTATGAACGATTTTTCCACGGATCAGCTCTCTGTATACAATTAAACAAGCAAGTATCACATTGAGGGAATGAGTGTAATTATTTACTTTAATAGTAATAGAAATGTGTATATATATATATATATATATATATATATATATATTCGTATTTTCTACCGGCAATAACTGCATCCGGTCTAGAAAGCTGGGACTAACAACAAAGGAACCCGATGTGCTAAACACACACCACCTACGCACTTCAATACACCAACGAAAGTGCAGACTATTCATGAATTAAAGTCTCTCACCCAATGTATTCTCCTAACATGTCTCCCAGCGATTACAACATTTTTTGGTATCTCAATCACTTCCTAGTAGGATAGGTTTACCTAGAGACCACTGATTAACCTGGTATTGGATGTTTCACTTTCTTACCTTTGGAGTTGACAGTCATCGGTTGGACAATCTCACACGCAAATATCTAATATTAACAACGTTTCTTCTATAATTTCGTAATATTGTATTATTTCTTTGTATTATTTATTAGGTTGGTTAGGCTTGTTTCAACACTTTTCTCTTTGCACCTACTTATTACCTATACCTTAACGTTGGATAAAAATACACTAGCTCTCACCGGGAATCAAATCCAGAACCAATGGACTTGAACCATTTGGCAACAACAAGGCACATTTAAATAGAAGTTTCGATTTTGTTAGGAAAATTGTGATTAGGTGTAACATTTAAAAATATATTTAAGAATGGGTACGGATGAAACGCACTGAATTTTCTCGCTCGAATTTCTTAAACTGACTCGTGTTAGGCTGCAGCTATTACTGAAACATTTATTTGGGAAATGCGAATAAAATAATGTGTTTTTGGAAAACTTTGTTCGAAGCAACTTATGTCCAAAAGTAAAGTACCCATTGGTCATATTTCTGTTAGAAATAACTTATGCCATATATTAGAATTATTAAGGAAATAATTGTATGTGAACTATGAGCAAAAGCGTCCGAGTACTTTCTGAGAAATCGTCAAAAAAAGTCATCCCCAAGAATAAAATATCCCTTGTGTATCTTTTCAGGACAAACGAGTTATGCTATTTATGAAATACGAACAAAATTGCCTGAGTCGTTCTCCACAAAATCGTAGGGTAAATCTTACTCCGAAAAGTATTATACCACTTCTAGCTTTTTAGGATGATGAAATTATGCCGTATCGTTAGGTTATTTATGTGACATTTATGAAATATGAACAAAATTGGGTCAGGCGCTAATGGGGAAATCGTCGAAGAGTAGGCTAAACTACCCTTCTGAATGTTTACAGGACGAACGAGTTGTGTCATATTGTTAGGTTATTAATGATACATTTATTTATAAAATGTGATTGAGAAAATCGTTCGAAAAAACGCATCCCACACAGTAAATCACACCTTACGTATTTTTTCAGAGCAATGATTCAAACTATATTTGTAAAAATAATAAGCAAAATCTTTACAGCTATTTTTGAAACAATTTAATTATTTTAAATTTTCATCCTTCAGTAAACTACCCGTATTTTTATGTCGGAGAATATAGAATTCGAAACGATAAAGTGTTATAAAAACTTCATGTCTAGACTTAGGTCCAGATACGTCGAACAGTATGGCCTCTATTTGAATGCATGTAAAAGCATGACGAACCGACAAACGAACAGATGGACAGACATCAAAATCACTTTTTTGATATGTGGGGGCGTGAAACTTGAATTCATTGAAATCTCGAATTCGATTTTTATCACTATTACTACAATTTCTTCTTTCGTCGCTTGAACGTGAAAAAGAATAGGAATACAACGACACGTAAGGTGATAATTTGTAATTCCCAAAATTTAATGAGTTACGTTTAATGTGTTGCCATGCTAGAAAAAAAAGCTTATGCCTGTTTGTTATATCATTTTAATATCAGTTTTTCACGCTACTATATAATGTAGAAATATGGTATGATTATCGTTCATATTCATTCTATATTTGGAAATATTCGTGTTCCGTATACATAGATCTGTATAATTTCGTTACGTTGAACGAAAGCATTCTTGCACTTGTGGATATGAAAAAAAAAAGAGAGAGAGTCAATACTCTAAAAAGCAAAAAACAAGCACACACACACACACACACACACAAACGATCATTTAACATCAGGTCGATGTAACAAGGGGTAAGACTGGACAGTCTTTCAAGGTCGCGTATGTTCTTCCTGACACACAAACCCGAAGTGAGTTGTCTGCTGTTCAAGAACGGGAAGTAACATGCAAGACTATAAACTGAAAACAATAACTGTTTCCAATAGTACACGTATTCTAATACTGAATAAATACGTCGATTAAAGGATACTACCAATAAATTATTTCCTTATTATATTGTTTCGGTTCTTATTAACATCAAAATTATACACTTCCTATAATGTTTTGTTAAAAAAAATGGGATGGGATGGGATTCGATGTGGTGTCAAAATAATAAAATAACTACGACTCCGCCACTCTATCCACCTAACCACGGAGGCTACGTTGTGTTGGCTCTTTTTTTAAAGAAATAATCTTCATAACCATGGTGCGTATCGCTTCGAACCTTAAGATAAGAGTTTTTCTGTTTAATTCTATATTTTCGTACGACATCTTAGTTACAGAAGCTAATTTATATTTGGCAGGCAATCTACACACTAGGTTTTAACCAATAAATGCAACATATTAGTCCACTATCCAGTTCCTTGATCCAACTTCTCGATTCCCTACTGAATTCCCTCCGCAATTGTGATCTGCTACTGAAAAAATCCCTAGAAATCATCGTTGCCAGTATACACAAAACCGAGCATAATTTTGTTTTTTGCTTATATTTTTATTATTTTATTATATTTTTTGGAAATATTTCCTTAGATGAATTGCTTTCTATTATCTCCACATACTAATAACTGAATTTTACCCATAAACGTAAGGAAAATGGAATAAATGCGAAAAATCTTGAGTTACAGTATACGCGCAATTTTTTTTGCGCATGGGAGTACGTCCATCTGTATGTGAGATCCTGACCGCCTATATTGTTTCATACGGAAAGTACGTACGATAAGAAATGGACACTTGTATACGCCCATATAACTATATAAGGTAATAGGACCTCATATAAAGGGATAAATTAGGTCAAAAACCAAAGACGTGGTTGTACTAAAATTTGGCAATTTTGTACCCCTAAAGGGAACGAGGTGAAGCACCCAAATTTATAGTGATCTATATTAGGGTCCTACACTATAACACCAAATATATAAAATGGGCAATTTCCAAAATTAAAGGGGTGGGCCAAGGTACCTCTCCCAAAATTTTCAAGGGGTGCATTAATATACCCATGTCTTTTGAAAGGTAATGGACCCCTGTATACGCCCATATAACTATAAGGTAAGAAGATCTCATCAAAAGGGGATAAATTAGGTCAGAAACCTCAGAAATTTGAATTTTTGGCAATTTTTTACCCATGAAAGGGAACAACATAGACCCCCAATACTAATAGAGGTACATACTATGGTCCTAGGCTACCATACCGAATTTTTAGATTTGGCAATTTCCAAAATTTAAGCCGGGTGGTCCTACGTACCCTTGCCAAAATTTAGGGGGTGGGCCAAGGTACCCCTGCCAAAATTTAGAGAGGGTGGTCCTAAGTACCCCTCGGTCATTGACCCCGGGCCAAGGGCATTGACCTTTGACATATGACGTCATAAAGTCGGGGTCAAAGTCCAAAGTCAGATCAGGTGCTGCCAGTACTACTACTGTGGCCCCAAATTGGATAATCAATAGTTCGATCAAGTGCTGGGAGTGCTACTACAGTTTGGATCTTTCCAGACGAAAATCCACCCACGAAAGTGAAGCGAGCGCGAAGTGTGGGGAAGAAGATGGTCGCTACTTCCTTCTCCAAATCTGACCATGCTGAAATTGTTGTACTTGAAAAACAAAGGACTGTTACTGCTCAGTGGTACACCAATGTTTGTCTACCAAAAGTGTTCCAGAAGCTTCGGGAACAGCGTCCAAGAACTGGATTGCGTGGGATCCTGCTTCATCCTGACAACGCGTCCGCACACACGGCCAACATCACAATTCAGTCTACGGAGATGAAACTTATGACTTATCCGCCGTATAGCCCTGACCTGGCCCCGTGTGATTTTTTTTTCAGTTCCCCAGGATCAAAGATCGCATGCGTGGGAAGAGATTTTGCAACCCTGAAGGAGCTGTAGTGGCTTACGAGAATGAACTTTCAACACTTGAAGAAAAAGACTGGCAACACTGCTTCCAAAAGTGGTTTTCGAGGATGCAAAAGTGTGTACAGTGTAATGGTGAATACTGTGAGAAAACATAAGTGTTAAATTGATTTTAAGTATGTAAGTTATTTCACATCTCAAAACTTGTAGTGACCTTCGTAATGGACACTACACTTCAAAAACAAACAATCATCCTGCTCTCGTTTCAATGCAATTTTAGGATTTCCCAAACTGGTGATAACTTCAGAATATCTTCTCCAAGAGGATTTCAATATGGAGGATTGGAAAATCCTAAAAAAAGTATTTACAATTCACACTAAGCACGATTCACACTAAATTTTCATATGGCCTGCGGGAGGGAGTTTTGTAGCTGCGGGGGGCATGTTCTTCTCGGGCCACCCTGAAATCTCTCTACCCCTAGACTCTATGAAATAATGGCTACTACGAAATACTAACTGAAAATAAGAACAAAATAACCGATAAGAGAAAAGCAAAACCAAACAAATAACTAAAAATAAAGAAACGTCCATCATACTAGAAAGAAAGTGTAAGCACTCTCAGTACGTCATAGAGCAGCATATATTTTAATCATGCTAGACCTTAGCCATAAGAGCTAAATACACGGTTCTGATTGGATAAGTTATATGTTTCTCGCCACGTAGCATACATATAGCACAAATCAAACGTCTGCTGCTGTCAGTCCTCATGTCCGAGCATGCTAGTGCATGGACTAGTATTGAAAATCGCTTTTGAAGTGGATTCAAAACCGACCTAAGGAAAGTTTTTATTTGTTTTATTTTAAATTTTCATAACAGACTTATCATTAAAATAGATTAAAATAATACTAATTTACTCTTGTACGTAATATATAACGCATAAACAATGATTTACTTACGAAACATAGTTGAGTGAGTTTCAGCGAACGAAGGGGGTTAGAAGCCCCGCAGGACTCGTTTTGTTTCACATTGGCAACATAGGCGGAGCTAGAAATTGTCTGCTGGAGTGGTGGCTGACCTTTTGGTCGGTCTCGGAGATCTTGGTAGGTGGCCATCTTATAGGTGGCATTTTTATTTTTTGTCAGAAAGTTGGGAGTGCAATGCCTCCCATAACTCCGCCAATGCTTGACCACCATTATAATACGTGACATTAAGTCACACTCGGGTGATGCAACTTCGATGTAAATATAACCTCATCCGCTTCCTTGTGACCCAAATTAAAACACGACCCGCTCGGCAGAATAATGCTCCCGAAAGTACGTTTTTTCGCGCGCTACTCTAGCCAGTTGTTTTACGCGCTATCCTAGCCAGTTGTTTTAAGTTGGTCACAAAATTTATATCATGGTGTACAAGGGGAACAAAACGAGCCCTGTGGGGCTTCTAACCCGTTCCTACTACTACTATTACTACTTATCTGCAGAAAAGTAAGTAAACCACTTTTGGAGTACTATTTTCATATTATTTTAATTTAAAAAGTGATATAAAAATGTAAAAAAAAGTTTCCTCGGGCCGGGTTTGAACTCACGCCAAAAGATTTTCGTTACTAGCATATAGCGCTAGCCCAGTCGGCCACGAAGACCGACCACAACAACGTTTGATTTCTGCTATTTGAATGCAACGTGGCAAGAAATGGATAACGCCAACCAATCAGAACTGTGCTTTTCGTTCCTACTTCCGGGAACATTACTCTCCTGGGTAGCGCGTGAAAAAAATATGCAATAGAGCGAGTTTTAGAAAAAAATAAGAAAAGAGACTGTCCTTGGGCACAAAAATTCTGAAATGATGGTTTCTAATGTAACGAAAAGAGAACCAAGTCCCTAATTTTGTAGTTCTCCGTTTGTATGTTTCATAGAACAAATCACTCACAGTATCTGGATTTAAAAAAAAAAAAACTAGGAATGCAATGAACGCAGAAAATGCTGTAATTCACTTAACACGTTATTGACAATAATAACGGAAAATCATGTGATTACAATAATCCTTGGGGAAAATATCAAACCATTAAGTCGATTTAGTATTAATTCAAACGAATGCTTTTATGTTAATGGAATATTCATTAATACACAAAAAAATAATCGCACTCATTAAAGCAAACCGGCGGAACTGTATTCTTTAGACACTACGCACCCCAATTACACTAATACACATTAATTGATTACGTATTAAAATTAGATGAAGAAATAAACAAACGAAAAAGAAGAAGAAAGTTAATTGTGTCCATCTCCAAAATATATACGAGAAATACTCTTTTAATCAAACGCACTGTGCTGAATCGTATTAGAAAATACGAAGGTGATCAGAAAGTAAGCTTACAAATCGTGCAGTGAAACGTGTTTTTTATTATTTCGTACAACTAATACAGCCAACAGATAATTCATACATTAGGATATTTGTCTACATATTCTCCACATCGGGTCAGGTGCTTGTCTCATCGTAGAATGAGTTTGAAGATTCAATCCTAGTAAAAATCTTGTCCCTGTGTGTTCAGCCACGTTGTCACGAAGTGCTTCACCTCCTCGTCTGAAGCGAATCGACGGTCTCCTTGGTGCTTCTTCAAGTGAAAAAACAGGTAAAAGTCACTTGGAGTGAGGTAACGGCTGTAGGGAGAATGGTCGATGATGTTCCAGCGAAACTTTATCCAAATCTGATGACGTCCTGGGTCGGCTAAAGCGATCCTCGTCTGTGACTTTTCCTCTACCAGCCGCAAACTTTCGACACCATTCTGCGACATGCTGACGAGACATTACTGACTTTCTATAAACCTCTAGTAGCTGCCGCAGCCGCGGTTACATGTTTCGTCAATAGAAATCGATTAACTGAACGGACTTTGTCACGGACTAGTTTACGTAACGAGTCACTATTTGTGTTTACATACAACTAGCGCCGTAGGTGGCAGATGGCTGAAACTCTGCATAGTTGCCAACTCCATATATTAAAATTACTTCACACGTCTCATTCTTCTACAATATTGTCCTTGTAACCTTACTTTCTGATACTCCCTTGTGCGTATTATTGTAAATTCAGGAACTATGCCTTCCCATTAAATTTAAAATTTAATTTACGAGTTTAAAAAGTAAATGAAGACAGCGTTGTTCGTGTTTTTTTTTTTTTTTTTTTTTGATAGCTCTGAACTGTTTGGTTTGCATTTTTGAACATAGCACTAGGCTATAGTTCCTGAATTTAAGATAATTTTCATTTGATATTATGGTATATATTTTTCGATTAAAATGAGTATTAAAATGTGGAAATACTTGTCCAAAACATAGTATCTTGCGAGCCCCTCATGTTAGAACGGAACTCAATGTATAGACGTTGCATTAAAAATAGATGGATACGTATATCTGAGCTATTGAAAGTTACATTTTCAAAGGGGGTAAAAAATGGGTCAATTTCAAATATTTTATTGCGATTTTGTATTCACAAAAAGACGGAAGTGAGGAATAACTTTTGAGCAAGGGCGCCGATTTATCTCTAAATTTGGGGGGCCCATTCAGATGCAAAAGGTATATATATATATGAGGATTTTAAGACAAATTGCATTCAAATTATGCCAAATATTGTATATTCATAAATACAATAGCGGGCCCACATGAGCTTTGAAGGGGGCCGGGCCCTCCAGGATCGGCACCCTTGCTTTTGGGTTATCACTTGAATAGATCTGAGTCTTTATCATTACACATCATTGATTGACATATGTATCCTGAAGGACAAAAGGGGAATATTTTTTCCCCGCAAATAAGCGTTTGAAATGAAATGTCACTCTAGTTAAGCATTTGGGTCCAAATGTGTTTTAAATCTTCATTTCATTTCAAATAAGCATCCTAAAGAGGGAAAGCATTAAAATACCTTTTTCCAATATTTTCCATAAATCCAGATGAAAAACGGGCATTTTAGCTAGTAGCCAATATGTCGTACTTTATAGACAGTAGCCAATACCTCCTAATTTGCGAAACTCTTCAATTGCCACTTCAATTGCTTTACCAAATCTAAAATTAAATACTGCCAATCGAAATCGAACTCATGGTCACAATTACCAAAGGCAAGTAATCTAAATACTCGGCGACGTAAATTGAAAGAATCTATCACGACATCTTTCTTCACGAGTATAATAGTATATTCACAATAGAAATAAAATTTCCTATGACAGTTCAAAGTAAGTATACATTTTTTTTATGCACCCGGTATATTGTACCGTCGGCAAGATGTAAAATAAAACTTTCGTAATAGTATGGTGTGACGAGTAGTTACAGTAAAGCTCAACGAGTCAAACTACCTGAATATTTCCCAAAATCTGTGCTTGGTAACAATATATTACATCATTTACGAAACTTAAGAAAATTTTAACATCAATTTGTCGTATAGCTTGTCTTAACTAGTCAGCGTCACAAAACTTTTGCACAAGAATTTTGAAGTTAAGAGAGAGAGAGAGAGTTTCCACTTAGTATACACTATGCATCTAATTGGCGTCCCGTTTACAAAAGATGAATATGCTACCTCTTTAAAAGTTTAGCTCCTGCGCAACCTCTCTCTCTCTCTCTATCTCGTTCGTCTTCTTGAAACCAAGCACTGCCCTGCGGTTACATCAGAAGATCTAGACGGAATCTGTATGTACGCTTTTCAACAAAATGCAGGACGAAACTGCTATTAAGACGGGAAAACTGTAACTGGATCTCCTCTGCTTGTTGTCCCGCTCTGTCTTAAGCTAAGGACGATGGTGCCTTGACATTCTATGATCAACGCCGAGGGGGCTTCAGTAATGTAATTAGCAAGAGAAGATGACGACATTCCCGAGGCTTAGAGAGAAGAAGATCCAACTACACACACACACACACACACTATATATATATATATATATATCCGAGTAAATAACGAGTGTCTGTATGCGTGAAGCTTGGTGTAGCTTTAGCGGCTGTCTTACTAATCAGAACAAGCTGTCAATGGTGTAAGGAGAATGCAATGCTGACAGAAAGTCGAATAAAGATACAGAGTTGTTTCTTTTTTGAACCAAGAAGAATGAAAAGATAATTTGAAGATTCTTAACCGAAACTATACAGGAAAGATAAAGTTTAAACGATACCGCAAACTCTTAGAAGATATAATAGTGTAACATGACAGAAATTAATCGATGAAAGCTAAAAGATATTTAATTAACTATGATCTCAATAGTTTGTAAATTACTCATATTTTTAATGGAAAACTATCTGAACCTGTGCTCATACAGAATTCACATATGAGCATGAATTTCCTTGTCATCCCTCATATGTCCTTTTACAGACAAGTGAAAGACGTCTTGTAAAATTCGGCAAGGGATACCATAAAAAAAAAGAGATTTTTTGGATTATTTTTTCAATATCTCGCATCGTTTGCAAGATTTGAGCTTACTTCCGGTTGGATTTTCCAATTCATGTATGATCAGTGTTTTCGTTCTTCTTGTATGCAGTATGTAATAAGAAATACCTTACACACACAATTAACTATAATGTCAGTGATATATGGTGTTCATTGGTCAAAACACTCCAAACAATAAATATTCATCTTAAAGTGGAGAAAGGATTATCATTTGTTTTTCATTATAATTTGGCCATGAAACAAACATCTGGAAGATATGCAATTCCTGTATACAAATGCGTGGTGTTAGAAAGTATAACTCGTTGGATATGTTGCTTTACTTTTTTTTTTTTAAATTTCAACACTTCTAGTGTATCCCCAAAAAATGAAATAAAGAAATAACGGCCATGTTTTTTCTTAATATTCAATTAGAACTGGACAATCTACACAAAATTTGGAATCAACCAGTGGAAACGACACGTTTCTAGTACTTGTGATCTTTGAGATCTCATTGTCGAAAGGATTGGAGACAAAAATGTATAAACTTTAATTTGGAGACAAACACATAACCCAGCACTTTACTATGTAGATAAATTCATCTCCCGGACTGGTGCTGTTGGTCGTTCTTCAGGACAATTAAGGAAATCATGTAGCAATATAAAATATATGTACAGATAGACCATATCTTCTAATAAGAAATAAGGCCTATGTTATGTAGCAATGTGCTGACTTAATAACATAAATACTTCCTACTTCGAGCAATCAGGAAATTCTTGCAATGTTGTTATTATGCTAAGCAGAAGCATAATAACGCCATCATAAACTAGAAAGAAGAGGCAGGTGGACTAAATTAATAGTGAACCCAATATAATGTACTAGTGACCAAAGAAGAAGCAAGATCTACTCCAGCATCCTCGCAGAATGAATTTGGTGAGTACAGAGCTGGTCCATGACTTGATAAACGCATCGTATATATACGACCTAATTGCTAAGCTTCTCTTGTGTTAAAATTCCACTCCTTGATTTGAGTATGATTAGACATTGCCCGAAAGATCGCCAAAAGGCCACAGCACCAGATTTGGATATTGAACTAAATCTGAGGTCTCTAGTTTTATTTAACAAACTAAGAAATTACCATCTTGTCGCAATATCTGCACTTATGGTCAAGTTCATTATGATCATATATTCAATTGCCCCCATAACTAAGTATGATCATTAAATTCAGAGTTACATATGGTATATGCATGGTATCAACCTTAGAGTTGCGATTCTAATTGGTTCACACATGGCAATAGAGCAAATTTTAGTAGAAATGAAATACCATAAGTCAATACAAAAATGAATAGATATGGATTAACTGATAGTTTTTTTTTAATTACACCATTTAATTCTATAGTATTTTTGTTCGTACTTTGACTCTTCTTTAAACCAGTTGTAATAAGTTACATTAATTTAGGATTCGGAAAAAAAATGATGGAAACTTTTGTCAGCTGTTAAGCACTAGTTACTAGTGGCGTCATTAGCGATGACCGGTAGAATTATTTTGTACTTATAGCGCTTTACAGGCGATAGCGTTATGATCATTCTGAAAGCCAAACTGGGAAAAAGTCTAGTATACTGAAAGCTATAGGAATAATTCATCTAATACGTCAATTTTTCAAGTTACATATCGAATGTACGTCGCTATAATTCCGATTGATACCAATGGTTTAGTCTGGGTTATTAACGAAAGTTGGAAAAGATAAGTGTATTTTTCAAATAGTTTTGTGTTTTAAAAAGTGAAGTGGTTTAAAATTTCCGAGATATATAGTTAAAGTAGTCTGAAAAGTCTAATTGATAGTGGCATATATAGGAAAAAGTCAGTTGTTAATGTGCTATCAATATATTGGTGAGATATATTATATATTGTCTTATCCAGCTATATTTGATGTCTGTGGTTCGGAATCTTCAAACTGGTGAGTTGGAATTAATTATTTATTTTGGTTATTGGACCATTTGCTTATGATTAATCAATGTAGTCTAAAGCCCTTATGGCAGTATGTAAGGTCCAATACAGATATTCAGTTGGTTAATTGTTTCTTGTTCATAATTTTGATACAGTTAAGATTTTTCATAAATCATTATTTCATTATAATCATTGAGTTTCACTTCTGTATCCTAGAATATACCTATATTTTACGGATAGATGAATGCGAAGATAAGAGAGTCATCATAACTGCTTATTGTAGAAAATTATTGGGTTCGATCCCACTACTAAGGTAATATCGAAATTTTTATCCGCTACCTTCCCAATAAAACCTGCCTTTATTATACTAAATAAAATTGAGGGAGAATTTTATACCCCCTCTCCCAGTGACGATACCGAAGACTAAGTAGTTAGGTAGTAGGTACGTTACACAGTACACACCACGTGAAAGTGTTTGGTACATGCACCGTGAAACCCGAAGTGGTAATAGATTTCTACCACTTCCGGTTTTAGTAGAGATATTGGGGTAGAGATTGGAATACATATTCGTATGACGCTTACTTAATTGCAGAGAGAACTCGCTATCTAATTAGCATTTTTACTCTAAGGTGAGCAACAGTAAAACCGGAAGTGGTTAATTTCTTCAACTTCAAGTTTGAATAAAGAATATCTGTTCTTACAACGTTAAATCGATTCTACCGCTTTTTAACTTTTATCATTTTTGCTCTATGTAGATTCAGAGGCGGAACCAGGACGGACTTCTGGGGGAGGCAGTGGGTTGTAATACTGCTACTTAGAGCTACTTTTAAAAGCTCCAAACTCTGGGATGGGTTTTAATTATATATAAAAGAAAAGAAAAGTTTCCTCTTCTGGAAAGGGGGGCAACTGCCCCGATCGCCCACCCTGGATCCGTCACTGTGTAGATGAATATTGAGACCGGAAGTTGAAACGGATTTCTAGCACTTCTGGCTTTAGTGGAGAGTTAAGATGAAAATGAATTGTATTCTTAGGACGCAGGAAACCACTTCGGGTTATCTATTAGCATTTTGGCTCTATCGTTATCAACGTTAAAACCATGAAATGGTTTATTTCTACCACTTTAGATTTTAATATAAACTCAAAGAACTCGATTCCTAGTTATTAACCCTCTATGTTCTGGCCCAAATTGATGGTGATCATTTAAGTACTCCTTAAAATTGTTTGTACTCCAGATGGGCTGATGGATAAAGAGGATAAATGTACCGCTTACTGCAGAAAGCAAACGTCCAATTTTCGTAATGTTGCAGAAGAGGCAAAAAACTGAAGAAAACTATCTTTACGATATTTCCACCATAACATGTATTTTTCCCCTTAATGATAGAAGTATACCTGATCAAAATACACATACCAATTTTTTGTATGACGTAAATGGATTGAGGGCTGTACTGTTTTGTGTTTTGGACATGTTTCGTTCCTGTAGTGAATGCATTTTTCAAACGAGTTGTGGATCGAATAGATTAAAGAAAAGACATTGAAATTGATAAACATCCTTTATTGGAAGATAACTTAGCTGTTAAACATTTCTGAATAACATGTGAGTTGTTGAACTACAAATTAATCAGTCTACTTTCTTATCAGAAAGGGCCAGGGTGGTATTGAACTCCAAAATAGCATCTTTTCTTGAGATATGTAGAACAATGTATTTTTTTTAATGCCATCCATTTTCTTGTTGTTTATGGGCAGGAAAAAGTTGTAGGCTTGTCTAGAAGGCGGGTCAATGTGTTTAGAAGAGTTCCTAAGCTTAAGTGTATCCACTAAAACCCATCAATATTCATGCTACACTGAACGCTACACGCAGTTAGAGATGAAAAGTACATCTCATGGTATTTTAAAATGCTTAAAGTCGTTTTTAGGTGTTTAGCGACTTTTTTGCCATAAAAGTCATCGCTCAGACACGCTATTTTGTAAAATTCAGGCCACCAGGAACTGTAGTCAATGAAATCAGTCATTTTCATTTGAGCAATGGAAAACTTGTTGGAGATGGTCAAGGAATTTTAATGAGCTCAACAACGTCATCCATTGTGCAGTATTCCTCCTTCTGCTTCTTCCGTATCATCCCGAAATCCCTATCATTGGGCACGAAGAAGTGACCTCTAACGGGAAATCTACAAAGTCTCATTCATTTACTGCGGATAGCTGACTCGTCCGGAACAAGTTCCCTTTCTGCAGTAAACAGAAAATTGAAGACGTTGCGATGCCCATTGTTATTGAGCAGACAAGTGTCATTTCGGTGCTAAACAATGCATTGATGTATTACAAGCAATTGTCGTCACAAAAAAGAAACGTATAAATATTGGACATGTTTGCTTTCTGCAGTAAGCGGTTCAAATATATAAAGGAGTTTTGGTAGAGCAAAATTCTTTTTAAAATTGCCCCTTTATAGTATGTAGCTACTGAACCTAAATTTAATTATAACTGTATATCATCCATTACTTTTTTAAATATAAACAAACTCCTTGATAAACTTTTCAATACAAACACGTGAAACTGCTACTTGTTCCTATTAGACTTTATTTAAGTCTACAGTGTTTTTGTTTGCACTTTGAATTTTTGATTAAACTTTTTACGGTGGTTGCTCTCTGTAATGTTAATTCGCATCTGAAGCATTATGTTATTCTGGGTGGGATCTCATGTGGTTGAATTCCACGTAATCAGTAGGTCCACGTCTCGTCTAGCCTAGCAGCTGATAGGGACGTAAACTCAAAATCAACTCAACATTATGGTGTGCAAATCTACTAAAAGTTCTCGATGTCCAAGCTTGACTGTTTTTGACGATCGAAGAGAATCATATGATTTTGACTAACTTGGCACAGTTGTAGTAGATCTCGACAAGCATAAAACGCAAATAAAATGACATGATCTATCGGTCTGTACTTCCAGTTAACCCTTCTCCGGTCAAGACATTTCTGTAACGTAGACGGACAGCCGGAGTCTGTCAGGCCCAGTAGATACTTTAAGTGCAGAACACTCAAAATTCAATGTCTATTGTCACATACTGTTCCGACTAATCTAGAATATATATTTTTGTCAAGCAGTAAAACTTTGTGTAAACTTTTCGTTAGCCAAGCAGAACAACAAATCCGATCCACAAATTTTTATAACGAAAACGGGCAACCGGGACCTATCAGGCCCAGTATATTTTTAAGTGCAGAACACACAAAATTCAATGTCTATTGTCATAATTGTACTGTTCCGATTAATGTTCACAATAGCCACGTTTTCAATATATAATTATATAACCATTCCTCGTCCTTAGAGCGCAAAGGTTCTATGTCCAATTTTAAAACTTTTACAGGAGAGCAAAAATAATAGACATAGGACATAGGAGGACATATCGCATAGGATATTTCATTCATTATTTCTTATAAATAATAACGATTTTGTACACTTTTTTATCGCCATGTGAAAGAGCACATCATGCACCATCTATAAGTATAAAAACTCAATTTCGAAAATAAATGGACATAGAACCTTTGCACTCTAAGGACGCTATTTGATCTAATTTATCACAGGAAATGCAGTAAGTTATACGGGGCCCCCTAGGCCCCGATTACGTCAGGAAAAGATTTTCAAATTTAAAAAAAAAAACTATTAGCTTTACCAACTCGATATGTTCACGATTTTAACTTCTACTAAGGATAGATGAATTCAGAATTTTATGTCATCGAAATATGTATAGTTACTGATAAATTCGAAAAAATGAAGCTACTGGGCCTGGAAGGCTCCGGTTGCCCGGATAAGGGTTAATTTGATCCTTGAGAAAGTAAATGATGATGCGAATAATTAGCTACAATCTATTGTAAGTGCAATTTTAGTTAGACTTCCAAATTATACTATACGTATGTATGCCCTATAGCAGGGCTGTATCCGTCTGTCGGTCGTATCAACAGGAATCAGAACAAAAACGGAAAGAAGTATCGAGAAATGTTTTCTTGAAATTGATTCAGCATCCCAAAGATAGGTTATATCTCCTCCGTTAACTCTCTACTTAAGTCAGCAGTGGCAAATTTACTATTACTTCTAGTTTCAATACTGGTCTTTAATAGGAATAGATAAAACTGTTCAACAAATTTTGATCGAAAGTATGTAAATTCTTTGAAATTGCAATTTTTACATTCATTTAAGCATAATATGAAAGGAAATGATAATAGAAGAATTTTCTTAGCTCAGGTTGTGAAAAAAAAAAACACCCTTGTACAACAGTAGCTGTATATATACAAATGTATTAATATTTATAGAACATTTAAGCAAAATCCTTGTAAAAACCTACATTTCACTTTTTTTTTATCTATTTCACTGTGATGTGATAAGCTGGGGAGTTAAGAAGTACCCTAACCTATAGTTTTCTATACCCTTGTACTTCCTTTTTCAAAATTGCGTAAATACCAGTTTCACAGCGATACAGAAAATAAAGTAACCGTGGTCAACTTAAACATTAACAATTCCGTAATAAAAATCAGTATTAACATCAAAACATGAAAAATATGTACAAATACCTCTTTGTGCAAGAACTACACTGCAATGTAGACAAAAGTTTCAAGTGATCCCTTGTACAGGATTATGTTTATTTTATTTTGAGCGTCTTCGCTTGGCTTGCCTTTTGTAGGTTACATCTGGAGCATCCCTTGCAATAGTCCAACAGTAGTCGGCCAATATGTTAGAATTCCACTTTCCCTCATATCTCTTCTCCATGGCAGCAATATCTTGATGGAAACGCTCACCATGTTCGTCACTTATGCTCCACAATCTTCGGGAAAGAAGTCTAGATGTGAATGAAGAAATTGGAGTTTCAGAGACATATTGCAACCAAGATTTTCGTAGCACAATAACAACTTTGCTACCAGTTGTTTGTAATCTGTTGCTCGGTGTCTTCCCAAGAACTGTGAACAAACACTCTTCAAGCTTTCCCACGCAGCTTTCTCCTCACCTTGGAGAATTTCGTCGAACTTGTGGTCTTTGAATAGTTGCCTAATCTGTGGCCCTATGAAAACACCTTCTTTAACTTTGGCATCACTTAATCGAGGGAATTGTCCTCTTAGGCACTTGTAGGCCTCATCCTCTTGGTTCATGCTCTTAACAAAACTTTTCATAAGACCTAATTTAATATGTAGAGGGGGAAGCAAAATTCGGTTACAATCTACCAGTGGTTCATGCTGCACATTTTTCACTCCCGGCTGAAGAGTTTCTCTGGTACTCCAATCACTTTTGCGGTAATGAGATCTACGATCTCTACTGTCCCATTCACATATAAAGGAACAATACTTTGTATACCCTAACTGCATACCTAGCAACAGTGCTATTACTTTAAGGTCACCACAAATGAGCCACTGAAAATCGTAATATTTAATAGCTTGAAGTAAACGTATCAAGTTTTCATAAGATTCCTTCATATGAACTGCGTAACCTACAGGAATTGAAGGAAGTTCATTTCCAATATGTAAAAGCACTGCCTTTAAACTCACCTTGGACGAATCTATAAAGAGCCTCCACTCCGTAGCTTCGTAATTAATTTTAAGTGCCCTCATGAGACCATTTACATCTGTACATTAGGGTGGAGTGAAATAGTGGTCAAAAAATGTTTTGGGGAATTAATTTTTCTAATAGGGCGGAAAAGTTGCCTTACCATTAGAGTACTGTATCACAAAAATATTAGTCTCGTTAATTAATTCCTTTGGGTGCCACACGGGACTTGAAATTTGGCTGAAATCCAATATTTTTATCCGTATTGGTAAAAGGGACAAAATTATTTTTTTCTGTATTATTTTTTCTAATAGAGAGAAAAAGTTGCCTTACCATTAGGGTACTGTGCCACAGAAATATTAGTGTCCTGAGTCATTTCCTTTGGGTGCTATACGGACTTGAAATTTGGCTGAAATATGTATTTTTTAACAGTATTGTGAAATGAGGCATTTATTTTCTGTTCGGAAAAGTCGTTATATAACAATATTGTATCACACAAACCTCACTCCTCTGAGTCAGGTCATTTTAGTGTTATAGATATAGAGGGCTCGAAAAGTTAGTTGTAACGTACTTATATTTTTTACATTATATTTGAATGGAAAAATGAAACTAAGTATCTTACATATATGCTATATTCGAATACAACATCTTTATAATTATTACAAATATTACACAAGTTTCATAACATCAACTTTTTTGTTTCTTATCTTAGTTTGAAAATCAGTTGGAAAATCTTTATAAACTTATGTGAACAAACATAAAAAGGAACACAACCTTGTACGTATTTTGTCTAGGAATTAATTCGTGCGGTTGGTACGCACACATTGAAGCTGTAGCACAAACACAAAATACATAAATACCCTAAGAAAAATATTGTCCATCGCTACCCACCACTTTCGCCCATCTGTCATTCAATGTACGGATTCCGTGGCGAAAGAAGTCCTCATCCTTGGAAGCGATCCAGTCAGAGACCCATGTTTCGATATCTTCTGAAGAAGTAAACCGCTGTCCAATCAAATCGTTGTTCATGCAATCGAACAAGTAGTAGTCCGAAGGAGCAACGTCTGGTGAATACGGCGAGTGGGGTAAAACTTCCCATCCGACATTTTCTGCATAGGTTTTGACCGGTCTTGCGACATGTGGGCGAGCGTTATCATGTTGAACAATAAGTTTATCATGTCTGTTCTCCCATTCTGGTCGTGTTCTGGCCAGAGCTTGCTTCAAACGCATTAATCGTCGTCGATAACGTTCTCCATTCATAGTTTCACCCGGTTGCAGCAGCTCATAGTACACCACACCTTTTATATCCTACCATATGCACAGTATAACCTTTGCACAGTGAATATCTCGTTTTGGTTGTGATGGACCTGGTTCACCTGGTTTCACCCAGGCCTTTTTTCGTTTAGGGTTCTCGTAATGGATCCACTTCTCATCACCCGTAATAATTCGATGCAGAAACCCCTTTCTGCTCTGTCGTTGAAGCAGCAATTCGCAAATGGTTTTTCGTCTTTCAACGTCTCTGTCTTTCAATTCATGTGGAACCCAATGTGACATCTTTTGAATCATTCCCATGGCTTTCAAGCGTTTGGAGACTGTTGTTTGATCAACGCCTAATGCTGCTGCAAGTTGTTCCTGCGTTTGACACGAATCCTGCTCGAGCAATGCTGTCAATTCTTCGTCTTGAAATTTTTTTGGCTGTCCAGCTCGCTCTTGGTCTGCCAAGCCGAAATCACCACTTCTAAACCGTGCAAACCACTTCTGACACGTTCGCTCAGCTAGAGCATGGTCACCATACACTTCCACGAAAATACGATGACTTTCAGTCGCACTTTTCTGCATGTTAAAGTAATGCAGCAGGACACCCCGCAAAAACACTTTATCAGGCACAAATTGCGCCATGTTCACTTAACTACAAACTGGTGTTGTTGACGCTTTAATCCACTGCCCTATACTACGAACGATACGCGATGACAGGGGTTTGCAACACATGTGTGGATACACGGAACTGTGGGACGCTCCGTTCGTTGCGCCATCTCTTGTCCACCCGCACGAATTAATTCCTAGACCAAATAAAATTGGACTAGATTTATGTGTAGTCTGTATTACCCTACGTATATACTCGACTACAGGCATCATTGATAAATACTGTATATTAATAATATTAGAGAAGTTAGTGAGGCGATTGGTCATTCTTGTCTGTTTAAATATAAGCTAAGAAAGCTTTATAATATGATATGTGAAAAAAAAGATGACAAAAATACACCACTCAGTACAAACATAAGATTTAGGTTTTTGTGTGTAGTGTATGTTACAATAGACATCTTCACACAATTTTTAGATTAATTGCAAATATAAGAAAAGTCATGTAATGACATGAACATTTCTGATCTCAGTTTGATAATAACCTAGGAAATCTTATGTGAAAACATGACAAAATACATTACTTTCTATTCTTGAAAATGAGCTAGGAAAACTTCATATCAAAATAATATATGGAGATACATGTCAACATACATTACACTGTAGAAAACTCTGACTTTGTATTGAAGACAGGCGTACGTCTTTGGGCCTCGAATCTTGCCCTTATGTACCCATCTCGTGCACTTACACCACAAACACAAGACGATGCTTCTGTCCCCAATTTTACACATCGTTCTACAGCTTGGCCAAGGCATTGAATATTCGGAATTTCAATATTTGTGGTATCACCTTGAATGACTCTATGAATATTTGCAGCAGTGAGATCCATAATAAGTGTGTGTGTGAAGGGGGGGGGGCAAGTTATAGGCAAATCTGTCCAGTTTATGTGTTCTGTGTAGTCTTCAGCTTCAAAATTGACTGAATCAATGGAATGTCGTAATTTCTGATTCCAGGCATTTGCGAGGTTTTTGCCTTAAGGACTCGTCTTAAGTCCAGTTCTCTGATATGTTTCTTCTCATCTGTCATCATAGAGAGGAGAATGTTTTCAGGATGTGCAAAGTATCCATTTCTTTGAAGTACAGGATCAATGACAATCTTGTACTTTTCAGGAAGGAAGCGCGATAACTGAATTATTTTGAAGAAATGTCTTCATCCATCTGTGCAAAAACATTTTCTGTTTTATGCTGAACCAAACTGGCGCACACACTTTACAACATACTGAGAGAGCACTTTTAATTCTTCTGAAGGGTTTGGTGTAGCTACATACAATCGAATAATTCTGTTTGCTGTAGGAACCCACCTGACGTGCGAAATGTTTCCTGGATAGCGTTTTGCCAAAGAATCAGGAAAATGTCCATTTGAAACAGCCCTGCAAATCTCATACAAATATTTCTGATCCTCATTGAGATCACTATAATTCTCGAAAGCTGAAAGATGGCTCTCAATTACATCTTATTCCACAACTGGTTGGTAATAATGATCTTCTAATCTGTCCAGAAAATGCATGAGGACCTGTTATCTTACCATCAATTGATTCTAGCAAATGTCTTAAAGGGAGCTCATTTACGTGCAGCAGACAAACCAACCATTGCAAAAGTCTCTGAACAGACTCTTCTAAACGTCATATTATTCCATCCTTTCTGCCAGTATTTGTAGCAGTTCTTGTATTTGTAGCACGAAAATTTGAACTACGTATTGTAAAATGCTTTGGCCCAAAAAAAAAAAAAAAAAAAAAAAAAAAACATACTCTCCATTTCAATTCTTTTTAGTTCAACCATTCCTCTAGTCTTCTTGCTCGCCAACCTAAAAGTTGGAAAATTTTGCGGAAGGAAAGGGTTAACCATGCTGGTGGCACCCAAAGATAATAGATTTCAACGAAAATAAATATTGATTTTTAAAATACTTACTAAGGAGCAATAATCCCGCACTATTAGAATACCGATGTGCAAACTTCAATTTTTCACTCCACCCTACTGTACATGCCACAAGTGTGTCTTCCATAGTAAAAAATGAAGTGAACATCTTCTCCCTATTCCGGTACACTGAAATATTTACTTTTTCCTGCAATAAATTCCATTGCTTTAAGCGTGGCGCTAAAATTTCAGCTTTGCTTTTCGAGATGTCCAAGTCTCTGATTAGATCACTTAGTTCCTCTTGAGTAAGTCTATGTGGTTCACATGGAGGTTCTTCTACAACAAACGTAGGGTCCTTCGAAGTACTTGATTCAGGAGCTTCAACTTCTTGATCATCATCAGAAAAAAGATCGTATTCTTTAGGTGGGTCAGGAACAGGTAGTCCTTCTCCATGTCGAACAAGGCGCATTGCAGAAAAAATGTTAGGATAGATCAAGGCCCGCTTCTTCTTCGTGGAAATTCCCTTCTTGACGGAAGGAACCATACAAAAATAACAGTCTCTGATGTGGTCGCTTGGCTCCCTCCAAATCATGGGCACTGCAAAAGGCATTGAGTGCCCCTTCCCATTAATCCAATTTCTTAGATTGCTGGCACAAGTGTTACACACAATTTGTGATGCCCAAGATTTATCTTGGTCTCCAATTTTACAACCAAAGTAATATTGATAGGCTTTTCTTATTAGTGGTGTTATAGTCTGCTTTTGTGAGGAAAATGTCACTTCCCCACACACGTAGCAGAAGCTATCCGCACTGTTTACACAATTTCGCGGCATTTTTGTTTATTGAAATCCTCAAAATGTCACTTGAAATAGTTCCGACAACTATTTAAAAATATACATTCGAAATACCAGTATTTTTGCGTACTTGTAGTTGTATTTTTATGTCCTGCACTACACAAACGTCACACCCAAAACGCTGATAACTGCACTAAACCTGTCTTTTCTAACAATAGCAGAACACTACTGAAATAAGGAACACAATGAAACCAAGCGTTCATATAGTTTCTCCAGTGTTGCCGGATCAGTGTAACATTTTACCCCAACCGAAGCGAATATATTTATTTTTAAAGCGTTATTATTAGACATGCCTGTAAAACGAAAAGTAGAGCTAATATTCGAAACTAACTTTCAAATTCGTGATCAGCACCACAAAATCAATAAGAATTAGCTGATTTTGTTCAATTTACATAATTCTAATAGAATTTTAGAATCGACCCAGCATCTCAAGAAAAATACAATCTTTACCTCAATCTCTCTCTACTAAAAGCAGAAGTAATATAAATGTAAATGAAATAAAATATTTCAGTTTAATATTGAATATCTAGAAATTTTGTTAATGATCAGATATAACAATCTTACTAAGAAGAGGTGCTCCAGAAGGAAACGTGGTTAGAATTTACCATGGTTAGAATTTTCTACAATGTCACAGCATATGAAGGAAGTATTTCAAGATTTCCCTTAAAGCCTCGCTATTTGACTAAATATTACATCAACTTAATACAAATTGATGTGAATATTTCAGTGCTAGTGCGCTTACCTCTGGTGGGTAGGGTCGCTGTCTCGATTCCCGGCCAATCAAGTTTGTAGTGGACAACATCGTGCCCGTGAGTTTCCTCGGGATACTCCATTTTCTTCCAACATTCTCATTCCACAATTGTTCTATCGACATTCAATTGATTTAATCATTCGTCACCCTTAGTCTAAAGGGCATTACGTGGGACGTTAAACTTTGAGTTCGTTTCGTTTTTTGAATTAAACCTTCCAAAATATATTTCTTTGGAGAATTTACAAATAATAAAAAATAACAATAAAGGTATTAAATATTCTCAAATAGCATAATTATCTCCAAACTGTACATTAGTGTCTGTGGATGTACCCAAAATGCCACAAAAAAAAAGTAGGCGCAGCAATGATTTGCTATAAGTTAAGTGAATAATTAATAATTATAACCTCCAAGCTGCATGTAAATGTTTTGCTTTTACTTATATGCCTTCTGCCAAAGTAATAAAATCCGCGTTCTCATTGTGGTCGATTGAACTTGCATCAGACTATGCGAAACGCATTTGGTTTTCTACCAGACCGCCTTGCGTCATAATGCCGAAAATCGTTTAAAACGAAAACCTCTCTGGTCATTGTTGAACGTGCGCGGTGGCTCAGTGGTAGAGCGTTCACCTCCGGTGCTTGGGGTCCTTGGTTCGATCCCAGCTCGCGCCGTGTGGACTTTGTGGTGGACAAACACCTTACTCGTGTGTTTTCTCGGGGTTCTCCCGTTTCGTCCCACTTTCTTCATTCCACCATTTCATTCATTTCTCATCATCACCGTCTCCTTTAGCCTAACAGGCCTAACCGTGGGACGTAAAACTTAAAGATTTCATTTCATTTTTTTCATCTTTTAACTTTCTTTTAAATTTTCATGACATTTTTTCAAGTTTTTATGACATATTTGCGTACATATTTTACAGTTTTATAGGTCATAAAGTCCCTAATCATATAGTTTGCCACGTGAGTGATTTTTTTATTGTAAGAGTTTGTTGTTATTTGAATAGAAGAGTTCCATTACCTCTCTTTGTCATCTTGCTATTGTGTGTATTGTATTAAAGCTGTAATCAAATATGACCGCGGGAGATATCGTAACGTGTGAAAACGTACTGAATGTTGGAATGTAAAGATTATGTTTCAAAACATCAGCTTTCTTTCATGTGCAATTCTTTCTTTCGAGATTCTCGTTTGTTATTACTAAAATAACATAGTTTGCCACATGACTTAGTCCTTTTTATTATCTGGTTTTCTTACGAGTTGATTTTTCTTTTTCTCTCTCTCTCTACTTGTTATTGTATAGGTTTTATTGAAGCTGTGGTCGTGTACACCCGTACAAGGGCGCCCATGTTGTGGTTTCCAAGGGAGGGCAAGTATAAGTGACGTTTCAAAAATAGTTTCAAATTTTGCTGTAACTAATATAAAAATTATATTGGATTTTCGATAGTCTGAAGTACAATTTCCTCTAGGGGGCAAGCGCCCCACCTTGCCCCCCTGATGGGCGCCTTTGCACCCGTAGTAGGTGTCTTAACGTGTGTAAACGTACTAAAGATTATAATTGATTTTTTAAAAAATCAGTTGTGTGTGTGTTTTTGTTCTTCAAAATTCCTAATGGTAACTACTAAAATAGCATAGAGCAGCTTTTCTCAACCTGGGGGTCGCGAAGATAAGCGGAAGAGACAAATATAATTAGAATCTAATACCGGGAAATATTTTTAAATATTATTTTGAATGTTGTTCTGGTAGCCATGTTTTCATTTTTACACATAATGGTAAGAACAACAAAAATAGTTCTACTAAACATTTTCAACAGGTACCGTACAGTTGATTAAAAATCAATTTAGATGAAAGAGGTACGATATAAAACTAATGAGAACTGCATATTGAAACCAGAAAAATACGCAACAAAACCTGCATATTTGAAATACAATTAAGATTGAAAGCTAATGAGATACCTAAGTATGGTGTGATTTCACTAGTGCGGCAATGTCAGGTTCAATCTGGTGACGCACATTATCAGGGACGGCACCAGAAAAGTTTGATGGGGTGGGCGGAAAAAGGCGGACCTAGTTGCTGGGTGGGCGGACAATGAAAATAAGGACTGGGCAATGTAGACATTTTTTGGACAATAATTAAGTTTCAATCTTTAAACTCTTTAGTTAGCTAAGGCTCAGACCGAAATAGGGGAGGGACAAGGATGTGGAAAACAGCTGTCTTGGCCTTATAGAAGGTACAATTCCGACATTCGCCTGGTGAGACTGAAGAAATGCAGGACTTAGTATGGGCTGCGGGAGTTCGTGGCTATATACTCGACCTACCGAATTCTGCGTAGCAGACACACTACCTCTACATCCAGTTTTTTTTTTTTTTTTTTTTTTTTTAACAATAATAACAGCTACTACTGTGTAGTCGATGAAGTTCAAGACAGCTTTACCTTCTCTCCCTCCAAGAATGCACATGAATGCATATAAATAAAAGAAGATTCAAACAACACAAACTAAGAGATAATACTCTACCTTTCGTTAATATCATAAAATACACAATAAGTAAGTAAAGTAAAACAAGAATAAAATAGGCTATTGCAAACATTTTTATCTTTGAAGCATTTAATACAAAAAAGCAAGAGACAAAAAATATAAATCATTTGTATTTTCTCTCGTATATCCTTGATTTGTGCACATTAGATTTTTTGACGTGGTCTCTACAGGCAACAGCAAAGATCTATGTTACTAAAATAATAGGGAAATTCGACAGCATATATTGTTTGGTCATACCCTACACAGAAATCTTTGAAATTGAAACTCAAGTTGAAAAAAAAAAAAAAAACAATTATACATTGGATAAAGAAGTAAATAGCAATTAACAAAACTTCATCATGATCCACAGAAACAACAATGTATTTTAAACTATGAAGGACTGATCACATGGTACGAACAAGCTTACAATAAACTTTTATACCTGCACTTGAATGGAGTACATTGTGTTGATTGTTATGTCCAACATCGAATAATTTTACCACGTTCTCTACATCTATATTCATTACAAGTTTTCTACTGAAAGGAAACAAAGATCGCTTAGACGACAGTTTGTCATTCGATTTCTTAGATGTTTTAACCCGTCTAAGACACGAGAAAGAACGTTCACATGGTGAACTAGATACACACTAGCGTGCGCAGGACATTGGGAATGTGAGTGCCAGATCTAAAGTACCACCATATGTAATGTCGTCCTCCCCCCTTAATCCCCTAAGAAAAGATAGCGTCATTGCACCCGACGCTGCGTCGGCGACGCACGGCACACATGCAGACGGGAAATAATTTACACGTAATCTCTTCTTAGTTTGTAATAATTCTACATAAAAAAAAAAGTTTGTCTAATGGGGGTGCCAAGGCATCCATAGCACCCACGTTGCTCACGCCTATGTAGATACAGGAATGGTGATAGCAAATACGGCTGATTTGTGGATTTCATGAAAAGCAATTTTGAAACGATCCATCACTTCAGTAAACTGAGAAACAGAGGTAATTTTGCAATTGCTTTTCCTCCTCATAACGTTTCAAAACTTTCGGGAGAAGTTTCATTTCCACCTCTACACTATCAACATCACATCCATAATGAAGTGCAAGTGGTTAAAGGAGCAGTTCGAGTTAAAAACAAGTTTGGTGCAATAGAAAGAGTAACAAAAAATAAGAGACCCGTATTTTTTTATATCTTGATAGGCCGTCTCGTTTAGCTTCTACAGACATTTGTTTTTGATGAATCGTAACTGGTGACGTCATGGGTGGGATACGCGAGAAACTCAATGTGAGTCAGCAGCCACTCCCTTGTACGCAGCTGATAAACCTTTAATAGTGCATTGGATTTAATAGATTGTGTTTTGGATTTGTTAGCAGTCTTGCTTTGTGTTGAATTCTTGAGAGAAGTTTTTGTTAGTTGTTTTTCCTATAGCATTAGTATAAAAAAGAGTAGAGAGAGAGCAGTAATTACGTTTGTTGTGCGAAACAGTGTTTCTTCCAGACATGTTTTTAGGGTGGCACTGTCTCCCGGAGCTCTGAGAGATTCCCCCGGAGGAGACCAAAATAATACGTCTATAATATAATAAATATAATAGTACTGTGTAAAAATAATGTGCCTCTCCAAATACTAAGTGTCCCCTTTCCCCACTGGATTTTTTTTCTGAAAGAAACACTAGTGTGAAGTAGAAAACACGTGTTAGTACAGCGCGTGCTGTGTCTGTAAAGTGAAGTAGAAATGCCTAACACCTGCTGTGTTTTCGGTTGTAATTCTTGTGCAATTGAAGCTGAGGACGTAAAGTATCTTTTCTTACGTTTCTAAGTCGTGAGAAATCACCAGATCGATATAAATTATGGCTCAAGAAAATCAATGGGAAAAAATGTACCAAATAAAATCATTCGTGTTCCAAACATCTTGAAGAGCCTGCCTTCGAGAAGTCAAGTTTATTGAAAGAAAAGTTAATGCCAGTGGCGGATCTAGGCTGGGGCCGGAGGCCTAGGCCCCCCAGTTTTTGAGTGACAAATTTGGTTTAAGCTATTATTTAGATATTTTTGAAAGTTTTTAGTAAACATGATATTCATATCATAGTCTGGGTTCTGACTCCCCCTTCCCCTGAGTTTTTACCGTCTAGATCCACTTCTGGCTAATGCCAGGAGAATTATTTACACGCAAACTGAGAAAGAATGCTGTTCCAAGTATATTATTGAAATGTTTAAAATCCGAGCCATTGAACGAGCACCGATCTATGTCCAGTTACCAACGTACAAATATCGTACAAGACGCAATTGACGGTTGTAATCAAGACGAGGCATTAGAGGGTAATAGAGACAATGTCACTCATGATTCTGAAGATACTACTTTAGAAATAAGCTATAAAATGTGAATTAGGGAGTGAAATATACCGGCTTGTAGAAGGAATCAGTGACGATGATTGTTCCTCAAGACATTGATTCATCGTTTATTTTCTCTGTATCATGTGATAATGATGATGAAACGGGTGATGAGAGTTGTTCCGCGGACAGATATGCGAATAAAAGAAATTTAACCGCTGAAGTGTTTTTCGTATTCTGGCAAACTTTACAGATGTTATTTCATTTTTGCCTCATATGTTGCGCTCCTGTACATACTTTGAAGCACAAAATTATAGGGTCAGCGTTACAAATTGCAACAAAACGTGAAAATGAACATACTTATGTTTGGGAATCGGAAGAATGATTAAAGAAAAGGTACTTAGGTGTTGCAGCAATCTCGTCCGCCATCTATTTACATATTGGTTACGTTTTTTTTTTTTTTTTTTTTTTTGAAACGCTGAACTAATGCTTTATAGGATACGTTTTATAATATTATAAAAACGTTTGTACAGCCCACCATCAGATATCATTTTCTACATGCAGATGATATTTGTAAGTCTTTGCAATCAGTTCTGGAAAAGGAAACTGCACTTAGAACGTGCCACTGCACCTCTCACAAACGAAATGCTTGGCACTGTGTAGTATGTAAGCCTGCTCTCGCTCGTTGCCCACCTATGACGTCATCACAAAATCTTCCTTCCTCTGTTACTCGCTAACGACTGAACGTATCGCGATCAAACAAACACCATTCCTTTTAGAATTTTCAACTCTACAAATGGAAATAAATTGTAAAAAATGCATTTCTAAGTCGAACTGCTCCTTTAAATTTTCTCAAATGAGAGGAAATGTTCACTTTTAGGGTGAAGACTGCTTATTCTAGTGTAAATTAGCGATCAGCTTTATCTTGAATTATGTTTGTAAATAAAAGCATTGTTCATTGCAGAGTTAAATAGGGTCCTAGAACCTATTACATTACAATCAATAGTAATACCTATTGCTTTTGAAGCACAGGATGTCACCTTCATTATTCTATTTCTGTTGGGGTGGGCGGATGGGTGGGCAAGGCCATTCATCGGGTGGGCGGTCGCCCACCCCTGCCCACCCTTAGTGCCGTCCCTGCACATTATCAAGTCATTTTCAACTGATAAGCGATTTCTTGTCTTTGGTTTAGTGCTTACCATGGAAGAAAATCATTTTCGCACAGGTACAACGTAGTAAATGGAACTATTACTTTTAAAGCAGCAAATACCAGACCAGGATATTCTTCTTTCCTCGTCAGCAAGAACTTGTCCAAGTCTTCGTTAGAGGAAACCAGTTGCAAGGACTTGTCGCACGGTAATTCTATTACTTGGTCAAGAGGTTGTGGGCTTAGGTCAGCTACTTTCACCACCTCTTCAATGAAAGGGTTTGACAACCACCTTGAACTGACACTTTCATTGTAGGGATTATATTACTGTTACTATATCCACTATAAAAAAGAAATAGAGTCTATAGTAATAGAAATAGTTGGATATCGTGAGATCTGCGCAATAGTTATATTAAACATCCCACACAAGCTTATCACGAACCAGAAATTATAAAGGGGTCCCTACCAAGAGGATGTGATAAAATTGGGTCGTGATAGAATTAGGTTGAGAATCACTGGCATAGATTTGTCACATGAGTGGGTGTGTTTTCATTGTGTGATTTTCTTGTTAGTTGAAGTCTCTCTCTCCACTTGTTATTGTGTGTTTTTTTTAAAAAAAAAAACGTAGTCACACACGACTTCAGGTGTTGTAATGTTTGAAATCGCACTAAAGATTGGAATGTAACTTAATTTTCTTTTGAAGATCAACATTCTTTTGTGTGTATTTTTGAGCTTCAAGATTCCTGTTGGTTATTACTAAAATACCAAAGAGCATGTCACATGACTGAGTTTTTATTGTGAAATTTTCTTGTTGTTTGTGTAAAAGTGTTCCATTCCAATCTATCTTTCTTCCTCTCTTTGTTATTGTATGTCTGTAATAGGATTTCTCAGTACTCTTGAATCTCTGAAGTGTAACGGATCACTAAGGTTCGTTGATGAGAAAACAACAAGTAAACACCAAGAACGACAAAAGACAAAGAAGGCAACAAGAAACAAAACTGTTTTTTTAAAAAAATCTTTTATTTCTATTTCTATTTTTAGGTATCAAGGCTCTAAAGACAAGAGATAAAAATAACCACAAGAGCACTCAGCAAATGAGAAATTCCGAGTAAGAATACTTGTGCTTCTTTTTAAATCTATTAAAGAGAACCTCTTTTCTTGTTTAGTCAATATTTAGACCAATTACATCCAGAGTTTTCGATAGAGTTTTGTCACTCGAGATATCTTAGGATATGTGAGATATTTTGGTTTTAATTTTAAAAAAACTTACAAATTTTGTGCTTAAATTTTGGAAGATCACAGTGTACGAAATATGCACTGAGAAAAAGTCGTTTCCCGGACAGCGGTATATTGTACAAATATACGGAATCAATATGATTACTACGGAAATCTGCACGAATCATACATTATCCATGTGCTACAAACGTACTGCCTTTTTTCCTGCTTAGATGTTACATCATGCCGCTGCGAGATGTCTTTTATCTAATAGTCTTACGTATATTACATACGTATATGTATGTTACTTACTTCAGCTATATGTTATATACGTTGATCTGTCTGTGTGATTCCGAAGTGTCCCGCGTAGTGTTCGAGATTCAATAGACCAAGATTGTGCTCTCGCAATTGCTTTTGACCCTACTGTCCCTCTGACGTCAAGCATGAACGGATGGAAGTAACGCTCACTGGACCACATGAACATGGTTAATTACTCAAAAGTGACATTGACAAAGTCCGTTTTTGCACATGTCGTCGACACAACACAAAGCTGTTAAACTTCCTCCTGAGTTTGCCTTTGTCGGCAGGTAAACTTATCATAAGGAGACTCACATGAGTCAAAGTATCTACTTCTATGTCCATTACTTCCTTGTTGTAACATCGTGTGGTGGGTAAATGAATGAATCGGACAACGTTTGTAGTAGCATGATTTGAGAGGCCATAACGTCAAACCGAATGAGAGACTATTAATCTAATAAGGCAAACTTAAGAGCGTTCGTGTGGGACTGTCAAGAGGTAAAGGTACTAAAGTTCGCTACCACGGTTTATTACAAACTTCTTACAAGTACAAAGACTGCTTTGTTAACAGCAAAGCAATAGATGGATATTCTTTGAATGTAAAGTCAGCCAGCGATGTAAAATATAAGAACGTTGTTCATGTCCATCACGAAGTGAACTATTTAAAGATTGGTTGGCTTTCCATTGATGCATGATTAAGTTTCCACATAAATAATGATGTCCTGGCGGGTCTTTAATTCATATACCGTAACACTACGTTAAACAGTAAGTCTTGTCACACACAGCCTCTGAGGTCAGAAATGAAATTAAACTTAAATCAACAAAAAATCTAAATCTAATCCCGCTATTCTTCAGCCCAAGTAGCAATTGTGGGAAGTAATACTTCAAAAATTCATAATCAAACAGCCTACTTGTAAATTAAATTACAATGTTTCACATTTGCTCATAACACTACGTGCTGGCGTAAACACACTTTAGCCACGAAGATAACCGTCCACAACCAGTGTCATCGACCAGCAAGTGATGAATATTCAAACAGTAAGCAACATTTCTGGATGAAAGGGCCCGGGACATCGCAGAAGGCATCAGTCTTCAACGATTGATCATCACCTCCACTCTCTAGGAAGCTTAGTCTCTGAGAGCTAATTTATCCTTACCACTCTTTCGGACACCTGGCTCTGAGAGTTCCTTTTGCTAGGACGCCTGGTCTCTGCCAACACCTCACCACTAACTAGGACACCTAATCTCTGGGATTTATCACCCCCTCTAGAAAGTCTGGTCTCTGGAAGATAAATACCTACACCTTGTCAAACTATGGATTTGACACTAATATCGGTCATTTTGGATTATTTTTTACCTCTCAGTAAGATCCCCGTAGGTGACCCTCTGTCTGCATACAGTAGTAGCTGAATTTGTAAGGTATCGCTAATGGAATTGTCACCATTGATCTCAGCGACCGCGAAAACTATGGATTTGACACTAATATCGGTATTTTTACATTTGTCGATTTTCCCCTTCTCCCCCGGTGACTACTGCCGCGCAGCCGAATGGGGTGAATGCGATCGGAATTTCACCATTGATCTCAGCAACCGCGAAAACTACGAAATCGACACTAATATCGGCCATTTTCTACTACTTTTACGTGTCCCTGTAAACGCCCCCCTGAGACCCCCTGGTTCGAATTTTAAAAACACGTCTGGACCAAGGTACCCGTGACCAAAATTTGGTAACTCTCAGTCTAGACCCCAGGCCGGTCCCGTAAACGCTCCTCCTGAGACCACCCTGGTTCGAAATTTGAAAAAATCACTTCGTCTTCATCTGGGGCCTGGACCAAGATACCCCTGACCAAAATTTGGTAACTCTCGGTCCACTCGTCTCGTTTCCAGACCGCACACAGACAAATAGACAAACACACAAACAAGCTCTTTATTTTATTTATATTAGAATAGAATAGAATAGAATAAATTAGATTAGATAATTCATTACTGTATATAAGAAGAATTAAAGACCTTTTCTAGATCAATAAATATAAGATAAGAAGAACTGTATATTGTATTTATTGATCTAGAAAAGGCTTTTGACCGCGTGAATTGGAAAGTTTTGTTGGTAGTTCGAAAGAAGTTAAGGTTGAAATGGAAAAATCGAAGACTCATAAGAGACGTATATATCAAATAAGTGGTAGAATGGGAGGAAATGACAGAAGTGCAATTGCAGGGGAGTTCGACAGGTATGTTGTCTCTCGCCTTCATTATTTAATATCTATCGATAAGATATAGTGAAAAAGAACCTACGAAATGAAGATGGCATTTCAGTAGGAGGTAGAGTGATTAGGTGTATACGGTTTGCAGATAATATGAAGCTTGTTGCAGAATGTGAAAAAGAAATCAATATGTTAGCAAATGCGAGGAAGGGCTGTGAAGAAGATAGGATGAACATAAATATTAGAAAGACAAAAGCCATGATGACTGGAACGAAGGGGTCGGTGTCAAATATAGAACTAGGAGGGGAGAAAATAGAACAGGTGACTAGTTTTCAATATCTGGGTAGTATTATTAGTGATGATATAAAGTACGAACGTGAAATAAAAGCAAAGATAGGAATGATGAAAGAAGCCTTTGGGAGGAAGAACAGTCTGTTTTGTGGGATCTTCAATAAACAGTTGAGAAAAAGACTCATAAAATGCTTCATGTGGAGTGTTGTGCTGTATGGGGCGGAAACATGGACATTACGTAAAAGTGATGAAAATGACTGGAAGCCTTCGAAATGTAGGTGTGGACAAGAATGGAAAGATTATGTGTCGAGCGGAAAACGAAAGAGAGAGTGTTAGAAATGGTAGGGGAGAAAAGAACACTTTTAGATGTTATTAAGAAGAGAAGCTGATTTGTACATTGGCTAAGAAGGAACTGTATCATAAGGAATAGACTAGAGGATATGGTGGCAAGAAATAGAAGGAGAAGGCGAAGGATACTGCAACTAATGGATCATATCAAAACAGAAAAATCGTACATAAATACGAAGAGGTTAGTGGAAGACCGTGGAGCATGGAAGCTTCTCAGTTGCAGCAAGTAACCTGCCAATAATGGCAGAATAAAAATAATGATATGAAGAAACTTTGATAATAAAAGTGGTTGGAAAAAAGTTTAAATTCCCGTCCATCACTTTTAGCTTTACCGTAAAAGACAGAATTTTATAATATCCTCTATTGCTTAGCTCCAGGAACCAAAAGGTGCATTAACATAGAAATTGTTGTGGATTACATATAACAACAAACGAGTATATTCAATATTTGTATTCTTCATTTCCTTGAAAATGTGTTAATTTATTCCACGTTGTTGCTTTTCGATCTATATGGTTTATTACGATAATATGTGCGACTCTGTTTACAGTATGTGTCACTGCTAGGGGACGACAAATATCTACTAATACATAAATAACTGTCGTTTAACAGTGTTTTAAATATATAACGTAAATAAACAATAAACAATCTGGTTGGCGTCGTAATTTCAAAATTTTCCTGGGGAGACAAGAATTAATATTTTGTTCCCATAGAAAAATATGACTTGAAAGTAAACCTGAATAAACATTTTACTAGTATTAGGGCCAAGGGTAGCAATTTCTTTGTAACTTTGGGGGGGGGGGGAAGCATTTAGATGTGTGATTGATTGCAGACATGGGTCTAAGAAGGCATATATGGGGATTTTAAGATAAATTGAATTTAAATTATGCCAAATATTGTATATTTATAAAAAATAATATAACAATATATATAACAATACAAATATATATAAAAATACATATTCATAAAATAAATGGGGACCACATGAGTATTGGGGTGGCCCAGGCTCCTCCGGCCCAACCAAGATCTGCGCCCTTCCTAGGCATTCTACAGTTGGCATTTTACTGAAGTAGGGCTTAAATTATATTTATGCTCTATCTTAGGAAAATATTTGTTGAAATGAATAAATGGGATAAAAGCAGATACCTGAAATTATATTATTTTAAAAATTATTTTGGAAAAAGTATGGTGGACCCACACAATGGTTTTCTATAGCAGAGATTGTGTGGGAAAAATTTATCAATGACCCACCACCCTCCGTGCCGTATGACCCACTGGACCCACTGAACCCACAAAGCACCATGACCCACTTGACCTTCCAATCACCATGACCCACTCCAACCTACCACGTACCATGACTCACTCTGACCCACCATCCACGAAAATCCATCGTTATCAACACTTACCCATGGTAAACACCCTCCTTTCAACTGACTAAAGAGCTTACACTTCTAACAAAACAAGACTGTGAAATTATCAGGTGCATGAACTTGGGCCCCCGACTTCAAGCACAAACGATGAAAATAGTATCATTCGTTAGTACATCGTTTGCGCTCGTCTGTGCAAGAGATCCCATAGTTTGTGCTTTATTAGTTCCAGAGACATAACAGATAAACTGGTAGAGAGCCAAGTTCACGTTGACCCCCCGACTTCAAACACAAATGATAAATGTAGTATTATTCGTTAGTGCATCGTTAGTGCTCGTTTGTGCATTAAACCTCAATCACTTGTGCTTCAATAGGCCCCGACTTATAAGTCAAAAACTGAAAACAGAGTTGGAAAATGGATACAAATTTTCGGTATTCCTTTCGAAATAAAATGCTTGCATTCCTCTCGCATGTGGAGAACAAACGATGAGAAAAGTGCAATTGGTTAGTCCATCGTTCTGCTCGTTTCCGCACGAGACCCCATCGTTTGTGCGTTATTAGTTCTGGAGATTTGAGCGAAAAACTGGTAGGAAGCCAGCGTGAACTAGGCCCCCCGACCTCAAATAAGAACGACGAAACTAGAGTCGTTGGTTAGTGCATCGTTTGTGCATCAAACCCCATCGTTTGTGCTTCAATAGTTTCTGACTCATAAGCCAAAAACTAAAAACAGAGTTGGAAACTGGATACAAATTTTCGAAATTTCTTTCGAAATAAGATGCTTGCATTTCTCCCGCATGTGAAGCACAAACGATGGGACTAATGCCATTGGTTAATGCATCATTTGTGCTCGTTTGTGCACGAAACTCCATCGTTTGTGCGTTATTAGTACTGGAGATTTGAGCGAAAAACTGGTAGGGAGCCAGGGTGAACTTGGCCCCCCTCCGACCTCAAGTGAAACGACAGAACTAGTGTTGTTCGTTAGTGCATCGTTTGTGCTCATTTGTGCATCAAACCCCATCGTTTGTACTTCAATAGTTCTTGACTTATAAGCCTAAAACTTAAAAGAGACTTGGAACATGGATACAATTTTACACATTTTCTTTTGAAATAAAATGTTTGCATTCCTCCTAGATTTGAAGCACAAAGGATGCGATTAGTGGCATTGGTTAGTGGATCATTTGTGCTCGTTTATACACGAAACCTCATCATTTGTGCGTAATTAGTTTCGGAGATTTGAGCGGAAAACTAGTAGGGAGCAAGCGTGAACTTGGCCCCTCGAGCTCAAGTAAAACGACGGAACTGGTATCATTCGTTAGTGCATCGTTAATTAATAAAGCTCAAACGATGGAGTTTCGTGCAGAAATGTGCACAAACGAAAGACTAATGAATGAGTATATTTTCGTTGTTTGCTTTTACTTGAGATTGGGCGGACAAGATCACATTGGCCTCGTACGAAATTTTCGCTCATAACTCTGAAACTAATAATGCACAAACTATGGCCTTTCGTTCACAAATGAGCACAAACATTGGGCTAATCAATAGCTCTAATTACATCGTTTGTGCTTCATATGTAGGAGAAATGCAAGCATTTTATTCGAAAGAAACCGTGATAATTTGTATCCAGTTTCCAACACTGTTTTACTTTTCGGCTTATTAGTCGAGAACTATTGAACACGATTGGGTTTCGAGCAGAAAAATGCACAAGCGATGTACTAAAGAACGACACTACATTCATTATTTGTGCTTGAAATCGGGGGACCAGCGTGAACTTGCCTTCTCCCCCAACCCAGTTTTTCCTTTATATCTCCGGAACAAATTAAGCACAAACGATGCCTCTTCCTGCACAAACGATGGACTAACGAGTAACAATATTTTCCTCGTTTTTACTTGAGATCGCGCGGACAATTTGACGTTGGCCTGCTACCAATTTTTTGCTCATAATTGAAACTACTAATGATCAAACGATGGGGTTTCTGGTGTAAATGAGTACAAACGATGCACTAAAAATGGCACTAATTCCATCATTTATGCTACAAATGTGGGAGGAATACTAACATTATATTTCAAGAGAAAAAGCGAAAAACTGTATGCAGTTTCCAATTCTGTTTTCAGTTTTTGGTTTCCAAGTCAGGAACTGTTGAAGCACAAACGATAAAGTTTGATGCACAAACGATGCACTAACGAATGATACTAGTTCCATCGTTTTACTTGAGATCGGGGGGTCAAGTTCAAGCTAGCTTCCTATAAGTTTTTCGCTCAAATGTCCGGAAGTAATAAAGCACATACACAAGCCAATTGTACTTGTTTCATCGTTTGTGCTTCACATGTGGGAGGAATGAAAATATTTTATTTCAAAAAGAAAATACTTAAAATTGTATCTAGGTTCCAAATCTTTTTTCAGTTTTCGGCTTATGATTCTGGAACTATTGAAGCACAAACGATGGAGTTTGATGTACAAACGATGCACTAACCAACGAGACTAGTTTCGTCGTTTTTATTTGAGGCCGGGGGCCAAGTTCACGCTAGCTCCCTAAAAGTTATTCGCTCAAGTCTCCGCAACTAATAACGCACAAACAATGGGGTTTCTTGCATAGACAAACACAAACGATGCACTAACCAATGGCTTTAGTCTCATAGTTGGTGCTTCACATGCGGGAGAAAAGCAAGCATTTTATTTCGAAGGGAACTACGAAAATTTGTATCGATTTTCCAACTCTGTTTTCAGTTTTTGGCTTATAAGTCACGACCTATTGAAGCACAAACAATGGTGTTTGATGCACAAACGAGAACAAGCGATGCACTAACGAACAACACTAGTTCCGTCGTTTCACTTGAGGTCGAGGGAGCCAAGTTCAAGCTGGCTCCCGTCTAGATTTCCGCTCAATTATCTGAACCTAATTATGCACAAATGATGATGTTTCTTGTAGAAACGAGCACAAGCGATGCAATAGCCAATGGCACTAATCGCATCGTTTGTGCTTCATATGTGGAAGGAATGCAAACATTTTATTTCAAAAGAAAATGCTAAAAATTGTATCCAGGTTACAACTCTGTTTTTAGTTTTTGGCTTATAAATCAGTAACTATTGAAGCATAAACGATGGGCTTTAATGCACAAACGATGCACTAACGAATGATAATAGTTTCGTCGTTTTTGCTTGAGGTCGGGGGGCCAAGTTCACGTTGGCTATCTACCAGTTTTTCGCTCAAGTCTCCGCAACTAATAACGCAAAACAATGGGGCCTCGTGCACCAACGAGCACGAACAATGCTCTAATCAATTGCGCTTGTCTAACCGTTTGTGCTTCACATGCTGGAGAAATGCAAGCATTTCTTTGAAGGAAATATCGAAAATTTGTATCCAGTTTCCAACTCTGTTTTCAGTTTTTGATTTACAAGTCGGCAATTACTGAAGCACAAATGATGGAGTTTGATGCACAAACGAGCACAAACGATGCACTACATTCTTCATTTGTACTTGAAGTCGGGGGACCAGTGTGAACTTGGCTCCCCTGCCAGTTTTTCTGTTATATCTCTTGAACTAATAAAGCACAGACGATGGGGTTTCGTGCACGAACGAGCACAAACGAAGCACTAACCAATGACACTAATCTCATCGTTTGTGCTCCTTGTCGGGGGAAAGTTCACGCACTTGAAATTATCACTAATCGGAGTTTGAATTTCTACTGTCTATCGCTCAAACACTGCTCTATTACAATACCAATGCATTTTACCTTCACGATATAAAATGGTAAAGTGTTTGCCGTGAGGTATACTACGATGAATTTCAATTTAATTATCATATATAATTATTTCCTTTCCGTAGTTCATTGTTGAACTACGGATACTTTTCAGTGGAAAATAGGATAAAATTTGAAAGTTTCAAATCAATGTAAAGTAGGCTAATATAAAGGAAGAAAACAGTGTAAAATTCGACTGTCTTGAAAGCCAAGTAGGAAGTTTTATTGCTGGAAATTACGAATACTAATAACTAAAAGTGTCTGATGTTCTTCTTTTACTTACAGAGAACGGACATGAACCTGTCGTCCGGACATCCGAATCAAACATAGTCCATGCGATAAACATAACAAAGATATGTTCATACACAAAAAGTTAGGTGCCATGGACAACGGAGTAAGTCCCTGAGATCCATTAACCTTGTTAGTATAAATATATATATATATATATATATATATATATATATATATATATATAGAGAGAGAGAGAGAGAGAGAGAGAGAGAGAGAGAGAGAGAGAGAGACTCGCAGTGAAATAGCTATTGCATTAACACAGTTCATTGCAAAGTCATGGTTGGTAATTTCTCTTCAGCATGAAACAAGCTTTTCGAAGGTGCTATGTATTGGAGCTCATAACGTACTTCAACAGGGAAAATTGGGAGAATGTCGGGAAAATTCCTTCCAGAAATCCCTCCCATCAACTTTGGCCCTCTCTAGAGTGACTCCGGGTAAAAGAACACAATCCAGATGTATCTCCGTAAATACTATAGGAAAAAAGAAATGTGTGTACCAAGTTTTGTATTGATAGGCAGAATAGGTATGTGGGTATTGGTATACAAGAGTTTCCCTCATATCTATTCGTCTATCAATACAAAACTTTGTACACACATTTCCTTTTCCCTATAGTATTTACCGAGATACATTCGGATTGTGTGCCACTCCAGAGAGCGCTAAAGATGATGGGATTAATTTTTGGATAGAATTTGCTCGACATTCTACCAATATTTTCCCTGTTCAAGGACGATATGGGCCCCAATACATAGCACCTGTGGAAAACCTGTTTCATACTGAAGAGAATGAACTGTAAAAAACTGATTTTCCAATGAACAGTGTTGATGCAATAGCAATTTCACTGAGAGTCTAAGATTTTCTTTATACTAACTGGGATAATGGGCCCAGGGACTAACTCCGATGTCCATGACACCTAATTTTTTGTGCATGAACATATCTTTGCTTGTCGCATGGAGGTTTGATTCGAATGTCTGGATTATGGTTCATGTCCGTCCCTTGTTAGATATACTCATCCTAGGTAAGTAAATAGAAACAAATAAGGAAGAAAGGGAAAAGGTTGCCCTGAAAGTAAAACGCAGACAAATTCACCAGTTATCAGAAGATTCTGTCTACAATGCACTGGAAGAGCCTAGGTGGCTCAGTTGTAAAGGGTTCACCTGTGATCCATGGGCTCCTTGGTTCGATTCCAACTTGTGACAAGTGAACTTTGTGTTGGAAAAACACCGTGGGCGTAGGGTTTTTCAGGGTTATCAGGTTTCTTCCTACTTTCTTCATTCCACCATTTCATTCATTTTTCATAATCACCGTCTCCTTTGACCTAGCCGACATAAATGTGGGACGTAAAACTTAAAGATTTCAGTTTTTACAATACACTCGGCAAAGTGGCTCACAGTGAGTCACGGTAGGTGGTTGGCCGTAGTGGGTCACGTCCTGTTTACCCATGAGCCACTTCATCTCTGTTCTTTAGTTATTTGTCAGGACAATATTGAACACAAAGCCTTATATATTCATTTAAGATATTTTTTTTTTTTTTTATGTGAATCCATTCCATACTTCATTTATACATACATGTTGAAATCGTAACGTACGGAGTATGTTTTATCTGAAAATGGACCACCTCAAACAGCGGGGAACTTAAATGGAGGAACAATTGGCCCCTGAACTGCGTTCTACCACACGTTATGGCCCTGAGTTTGACCCAGCAGAAGAGAACTATCAATTAGGGTCTATACATGTATTTGGCAACAAACGGTAGTGTCCTATAAATTAGTTTTTTTGAATCTCTTTCTTTGAAAACGAAGCATAACTATTTACCATCAAGTATGTCACTTTTTTCAGCTTAGTGTTATTTATACATTACAATATATCTAATTTTCCCCACAGTATTAATGTTACGGAAAATTTAAAGTTTAAGAGTTAAACATAATGTTGCAATATCATTAAGCACAAGGTGCACTGTCGTTCTATTAACCTTTTACGTACCAGAGACATCCATGTGGAGGTCATGAAAATATAACCCTTATTAAGGATTGTATTAATTCTGGAGATGCTGAAATTTGTTAGTGGATGCAAGGCAAGACTTAGTTGTACTATTTCTCAATAGGTGGCAGCACCTTACTGACAGAAAAGACATAAAATATGTTGTCTTAATAGATGGTAGGCCTAATGGAGCATTCAATTGCAACACACACGTGTTTATTTTGACTATAAACAATTATCAAATTCGAGATTTATTTCGAGATCGCAAAAGGATATCATTTGTCTTTGATCTCCTATCAGTGTTGCCAACCTAAAACAGCAAAAAATTCCTTCAGAACATCAGAATTTTCCCTTTTCCAATCCAAATGTTCCACAATGCAAATAATTGTTTTTAAGAGTAATGTGAAAGCTCTCCTCACGCGCACACAATAGCTATTCCGTATACAACGTTCTAGACAGTCTTTTATTAGTGAATGAAATTTGTATTACACCTTGCACGTAGAATTAATCTTATGGTGAAATCCTTGGACAAAGGCTATACTATCTATTTTATCTTAATGAATGGCGTAGGTACTTCACAGCCATAGTATCGATTCTTAGATATTAAATGAAATGCTACCCCCCAATTTTGTTGGAAAAATCTACACTCATCCATGTAACTTCATTAAGTTCAAAAGACGGTCACGATGAGTCAGTGGTAGGGGCATACTTCTTGTATGTGGGGTCCTTGGTTTGATCTCCGGCCAAGTGAGTTTGTGGTGGACAACATCGTATTCGTGATTTTTTGGGGATACTCCGCTTTCCTTCCACATGTACATTCCACCAATTCTTCCATCATCATTCACTTGATTTATTCATTGTCTCCCTTAGCATAACGGACATAAAAGTGGTACGTTAAACTGAAGTATTTCATTTCATTCTCATTTTTTTATTCAGTTCCGTAAGATATACTGATTGGCATCCCATATGCATCATTTGTGGATCTTTTCTTTATATGATTATAATATTGTACAGAGATAAATCTGCCATCTGCATATAAACCTTTCATCTGGATATCCGAATAAACCTAGTCCATTCGAAATTCGCGATATTCAAAATTTGCGATATCGCAAATTTATCGCAAATTTTTGCTTAAGAATTTATGTTATCAATTATGGGCAAATTCTCATTACTCATCATTAATTAACCTAAAACACAGTTGTTGCAGTAGTTTTACAACAACAGTGTTGCCAGGGGCCGCGATTTTCTCAAAACACTCATTTTACGGCTTTGCATTAGACTTTTTATATGGCAACACTGCATCAGCCCTTGTCATATTTTCGCACCAATGGATAAATGTGGATGTATACTGTATATACACATAGGAATTCACCCGTAGGAAATCAGTTTTCTGCAACTGAGTATTGATTTTCTTCATTTCGCACAATTTTTATTTTACACTTACGGTAATTTCTTTCGTTACTACACAAAAACATTACAAGTTCGAGCATTGGCCATGATCTCGAAACTATCTACATAGAACATGCTTACATTTATTTCAAGTCTCAAGTCTTTATCATTCGTAGATCAAAAGATATACGCAACCAAACTTTGGGTTGCGCAATTTTACAGACACACTGTACCAATGTAACAGTCTCGCAATGTAACGTCACATTCATCAGACGTTATGTAATACCAATTCAACAATATCAACTTAGATATTTAAGCTGTTTTCTGGGATTGGTTTTTCATAATGGGACTGGTGAAGGCAAGATTACAATGCTGAAACGTTTACACAAGTATTATTAATACATATTTGGTGTTTTGGTCAGCATTGTTATATTAAAACTTTATAATATTTCCAAAACTATAATGAACAAGATATAAACGTTTTTCTTATGTCCAGTGGATATTTCTCGTTTGAGCAATTAGTGACGCCCACCAGATTCAATTAAATTTAATCATCAGCATTATGTCTTATAATACGTATATATCGTAGATATCTCCGTTATGTAAGTTTGCTCCATTATTTAGATTGTTCATTTCATTTCTGCACTAGAATCTTAAATCATCCCGACCTAAATGTTCTCTCTTGTTATTATCCAGAATAAAACAACGTGATGAAAGGTTGAATCCTCTCGTAACGCGTAAAGAAATGAAAATCCCAGCAAACGAACGCTTACTAGAAGAAGAAAATGAAGATTCCAGAAAATATTTCTCCGCGAAAAGACATATAGATATAGCGTACGTATAACCATTACCGCAGCCTTAAATGCTAATGATATGGCCTCTATCTGATCCCGTTAACGGCACAAAATTACCTTATTCTGGCAAGCATAGAACCCTCAATTTGCTTTCAAAAGAAAAAAGCAACGAAAAAAAAAAACGTAATTGTCTTTGAATTTGTAGACACTTTGAAATGTCACTCATCACACACATTCTCCTGGTTAGGTAGATGAAGAAGATAAGTAGCAAAGCATGGGAGATAAGGGAAAAGGGAAAAAATGTGCTGATGATAAAAATGCTTTCGTTTATTATTGAGAACACGCTGTTAGATGAAGACCCATCGTAAAAAAAATGGGTTTTTAGGTTGATTGAAGGCTTGTATAGAAGAATAGAGTTACCTTACCGCCCGGTATTGAATGTCGTAGTAGAGAGAGGTCATAGGAAGGTGACAGAGGTTAGACGTCTTCTGTACGCATTACAAGGAAGCGATAGATGGAACATTGCAATTAATGAATGTCATTTCCCTCAAAAAAAATTATTAAAAGAAACTTCACTTCGAATTTCGTGTCACGTTCTCTAGATCTGTAGTACATCTATAACATCCTCCCTATCCACCGATTCCATTTTCTAAATGAACATCTCGGGTTGTTCATTACTTTAACAGAAGATCCTTCCGAGACCATCTTCAACTTGACATCTTAATATTTCTTAGCTTTTTTTCTCTCCCTTTCTTTAGACCAAAATGGCCACATCAGTTTCCTCTCTTTATTTCTAGCGCATATATTCAGTCCTCTGTCCTTGGGATTCTGCTCATACAATTTGAGTTTGATAATTTAATCAATTAACACTTATCCGGTACGCAATGTACAGTATAACATTTCCTTATGAAACACTTAGCAGAAGCTATGGTATATCACTTTTTTTTTAATTTTTTGGGAAGAAGTCAGAATTCCCTAGACAAGTAATTTTCAACCGAATTCTCTGTGACGTCGCAGCTTCGTGCTCTTCTTCTCAGTTAGCCGCAGAGAGAGGAGAAAGAGCTGGCGAGTAAACTGGCACTGAGAAAGAACAATAGTGATAGATAAATAATACTACTGATTAGCATAGTGGATGAGTTTGTAAGCACGCAACTCGTGACTATACATTTACTGCCAACACTTGCTTATTAACTCTTCTTTCAACATCCCCGTACCTTGCTTTGCATTATTTCTTCTGTTTGTCATTTATCGATTTGTAAAAGCACGCCATTCACCATTCACCAGCCATTCAGCATTCATTTCTTACGCCATTCACCAGCCAGTTAGATATGATTTCTCTACTTCATATAAACTGTCAACTGTTTCATTAAAATAAGTGATTTTCGTTTAACATTCTGAGCTCTTTCGTGGCTAAACAGTTAGTGTACACGCCTTTGGCTTGGGACACCCGGGTTCGATTCCCGGTGAGAAGTTCATGTGGTTCGGATTCCACGTTAAGCTGTAGTTCTATATCTCATATAACCTCGCTGCTGAAACAAAAAATTAAATCAAATCAAATCTTTTAAATATGTGAAACTGCAATGGATTTCCAAACTTTTCGACATTGGTCGTAGTCGATCTATGGTATGATTTCTATTTGTAATTCAGGAATAAGATCGGAAATGGGACATCACTGGGACGCTGAAACTATACCAAAACGCCATTTCTTACTGTTTCTCACGCCTTTTCGCAATATGAAGATGAATATTTAAACGGGAAGTGTTACCAAATTTCTACAATTTGCGTTTGCATTACAGTCATAATGAAGTCTGTGGGTACTTCACCGATTACAGAAGACTTCTCCTCGCTATTTCTTACCGTTTTAGCCAACGAAAAACCCGAAATATTAACAAAAATAATCATTTGGTATTTGCCTTTTTCACTATTTTCATTTTCAACTATTTGAAGTAACCTACTTATATCATCCTCTGTGTTTTTCTATTTCTGAAAACCATATTGCAGTTTACAATGTTGGATGTTGTTTCTTAGTTGGTTTATTCTTCTTGCCATGGCTTTCTTTTATATATATTACCTATTGTGTTAAGAGATACATAAGTATGTCTGACTTAGCATCCAATTTATCTCTATCCTCGCCTTTTAGTACTATTATTAAATTTAACCTTTTCAACTTTTTGGAACTGTCCTTTGCGTTCGACACTGATTATACAATCTTGTCAAATATGGCACCCAGAAGTTTACGTCATTTTTAGAATTTATCTTTTGATTCCATTAGGGTAGAGTGCCTTTTTCTCGTAATTTCTTTTATTTTATATGTGTTCCAACCTGTTCATTTGTTACTTATTCTAGATCATTTAAGATGTTATCTTGTTTCTTCCTCCCAATTTAAGTTCCTAATAATGTATTCTCTTCTGAGTCTGAATCGTTACAATCATCAGACAGCAGTTTTTCCCATTAAGTACACTATCTAATTGTTTCTTTATAGCCTGTGCCAAATTCTCCGTTCTATTTCTTTAGAAGCTGTTATTGTAGTTTGCGATTTAACTTTTTGATTTATCATTTTGTACTGTTGGCCCCATGGGTCATTTCTCAGTTTACCCTCTGCATAAAATTTTCCATACTCTCCCTTTTAATTTATTATTTTCAAAGTTTATTTTCAAAGTTACTCTTTGCTTCTCTGTATTGTAGTAATCGTACTTCTCTCAAAACTTTTTCATTTTGCTTTATAAATTCTTTTCGCTCTATCCATTTATCGATGGAGATAAATAGTCAGTACAGTTAAAAAATAAATTCAAGTCATAGATAATGTTCAAAGAATATATAGAGACATACCTGTTTGTTATCTTCTTTTGCTGTACACTGTAACCAATAACCGTGAAAATAAGTGCCTCCTACCATAAAAAAATATACGGTTTACCGTTTTTCTAAAATAATGGTAGGAGACCGTTTTCCTGTCAGATGCTTGTGTCGATCATGCGCATTGGAGAGAAAAAGCACATGTTCGAAGCGAGGATTCATGGCGCGTAGGTTCGGATGTGTTGTGCTTTGTTTTGTTTCTTTCTTTTGTTTGTTTGTTTGTTTAGTGTGTGGTTTTCTGGTGTGATATATACGGTATTACAGTTGAAGATATCCTGGAAATTCAACATTAAGCAAGGTAATGTATGGGAAAGCACCATGTTAATATTTGAACTTTGTTCGGTGACAAACAAAACTTTAGTTGGCTATCGTGGCAAGCAGATCGCTCCAAAGTGCAACGATTCGAAACCAAGAAGCTGCTGGATGTATAAACTAAAGTCTTATGATAATGTAGCCAACTACGAGTGGTGGTGAAGCTAGAATTACAATCACAATGTTGAAATACTAAAAGAAAAAAAAAACTTTTTAGGAAAAGTGTTTCGTAGTTTACCGTAACAGCATTACATAACTTGTGTTGCATCAACTGGAATTTTTCATGTTACAGAAACAAAAGTATACTGTCCCTCATGTGTGCCCGAAGGAGGGGCAGGGGGTCGCTCCCCTAGCTAGTGAAAACGTATTAAATTTCTTAATACAAATAAAAAATATCAGGGTATATAGTAACCAGGGAGTTGAGTCCCCTAGAAAATTTTCATCGGGCGCCCATGCTGTCATTATTTTTTCTGGATAAATAAATTGTTAATTTGAAAAATATTTCTGTAAATGTTTTTATCTTTAATTTTGTTCTGAGTACCTATAATCCGTTCTGGTGTCTTGTTAATACATTTGAGAGTTTAATAGTCTAAATATGATAAATTTCGATACTCTGGAAGTTTGGTGACTTTTTTTTTAAACATCGATGCCACTGTTACATAATTATACAAACACGTATTTATTAATTTGAGATAGCGGATACTGGATACTGTAGGCAGTGTTGTGAGAAGTCATATGGTTTTACACTTGTTTAGTCGTACTTCTGGTCATTCTAAGCTATGTTGTCGAGTGCCTGCTTGGTTATCTGAAACCGTAATAATGCGACTAATCGAATGAATCGCTGATTAGAATATTTGAGGTCTATTAGTCTACTGGTACTCATAAGGAAAATACATGCAATAAAGCTAGTCTTAACACTGTAACAGAATATCGATTTATGAATATCTTAAAAGGGCATGGGATGTTTGTTCCAACTACATCTTCAAAGCGTGCGAAAACAGCTATAAAATTTAAGATTTTTTTTAAATGTAATATCGAATCCTCTTCTGGTGTTTTGTTCAATACATGACAAAATTAGTAATTTTGAAAAGAAAAAGCAATGTATGTTCAAGATGATATCAGAACAAGGGTTCGATATTACAAACTAAGAATTAATTTCAACTTTTATTCTTATGGATATTATGCACGTCGTAGGTGCAACGCTTCTTTCGTTCACTTTTATTTTCTTTAGTTAAGTAGTCTTTAACAACAGTGGACCAGTGTGCACTCTAGTTGCATCCATCCAGCAAAAATTATTGCTAGCCAGTGTGTGATACAGTTTCCAGCAATTCGATGAAAATTGGGTCAATATATATTGACTAGCAAGAATTCTTACTGGATCTAGCAAGAGGGCACAGGTGTGTTATTACCGTAAATCTTGTACGGTAATAACACACCTGTGCTTTTTTTTTTAAAAAAGATCCCTAAATATTACGGTAAATTACCGTAAAATATACGGTACCAAATTTGTTTCTAAACACGGTCAATATTATTTTGCTTCTAAATATACGGTCTGCCGTTTTTATGAAAAAACGGTAGTTCGTAAAATTTAGGGTAATCGGATGGCAGCGAGAGTTGACGGTAATCGGTCAGTAAATTTAAGGCGAAATTTTTTACAGTGTATGTCGGGTGTTCTAAAAATGACGTCCACTGACCACAGAGCACTATTCTACAGATCAAAATAAAGCGAAAATGTTATATGATGAAATACCCTCCAGGGTCTCCTTCAGCCGCTATGAGGAATCAAAATTTCACTATATGGCAACGTCGCAGATTAATTTGCAACTATTAGCATTACTATACAATCCATCAAGCAGTTACATCAATTGTTACGCTAGTGAGTGGCGCTAGTGTCGACGTCTATCCACTTTAACTCTCGTCTAGGAAAAATCAATATAACTATTTGATGGTTTGGTAGATCTGCTCTATGGTTCTTTATCTGCGACGTTGCCATATAGCGAAATTCACGTCTCCATGGGAGGACCCGGAAAGTATACAAATATATATTTTTTCGCTTTATTTTGACTTGTAGAATAGTGTTTTGTGGTCCGTGGGCGCCATTTTTAGTACACCCGATATATAGAAACGAAGCTTGACATGTATTCCATGTATATTTGTTATATACATCCTATACAGCACTTTATCACTACACATAAGAGTTCAAATTTTATACACTTTATCAGTACACACAGCAGTTCAAAGTTTTACAATACTTTATCAGTAGATATAGCAAACCAAAATTTTACGGCATCTTATCACTACAAACGATACTTATATCTCTCGGAAGAGGCAGAATCCTTTTTTCCAGTACTAAATTATATATTTTCCCCAATAAAGTCTTATTTTGAAGAGAATAGGTAACATTAGTCACTAAAGCAATAATTTAGGCAGGAAAGGGCGAAATAGGTAAAATAGGCAAAATAAAATTGGTTTAAATTAAAACTATAACTTCCATATAAACTTTAAAAGGTTATTTTTGATCATATCTTTAAGATTAAAGAATAGGCCTTTTGCTTAACATCCGGTCTCTATTAATGACTAATAAATATTTCTTCATTTATAAAGTTTTCTAATATTTATCCTCTTCCGTCTAAGACAGTGTTATTCCATGTCGGAGACTTTGCATTTGTATTACTGCAAATTATCATCTACAAGGTCTAACTGGAAAGCGATGTCATACATTTTGTTGTCCAGTGACTGTACATTACAGCGCCCTATATCCGCCCTGATTATTGGTAGTTTAATAATAGAACGTACAAGCCTACGTCCTTCCAGAAGGCTCTTTCGGAAGGACTTTTGTACAGAGACGCCGTCCTACCAGTTGTACCAACATGATTTTTTTGTGCTCTAACACTACAATTCATGCTCTTTCTCCAGGAGAAGTTTCTGTGCTGCTGAAGTACACAAAGTACTCTAATTTATAGAGAAACATGGTAGGACTTTTAGGATGGTATTTCCTGCCGGAAGGACGTTCTACTTTCTATCATCAAGTCAATTACCGAGCGAATGCTTGTTCAGTTGTCTCTGAGCTCTCGGAGCTGAAGGACGGGCGATTTCGTAAACTTCTGTTTCGTCTCTTGTACAAGTAGCAATGCAGCGCTCACTGGAACGAAGATACGCGATCAAATTTTGTGTCAAACTCGCAGCGGAAACTTCCAATGGTTCAATAGGCCTTTAGGGTTAGTGTTTATCAAAAAGGCAAGTCTACAGATGCCACAAGGCGTTTTTTAAAGGCCGTAAACAGGTCGACGACGAAGGCCGGGCTGAACGTCTACCTGTCTACCTCCTTAAACGATTATGTGACTCATGTGAAGGAACTTTCGCAAACATACCGTTGAATGAATGCTCACGTAATTGCCGTTATAATAAATATTCTAAAAACTATCATTTACTAGAATGTAACCACAGATTTGCTTATGAGAAAAGTGAGGGCGAAGCTTGTCCAAGAATTTTTGACAGACGACCAAAAAATCTTGCAGTGGAAACTTGTCAATGTCTTTTTCGGAAATGTGTGAAACGCTTACAACACTGTTTAACCACCCTACAGTTCCTGTTGACTTATTTTTGTTTCCCCGATTGAAATCACACCCCGCCCTCCGGAAAGGACATCGTTACAAAACAATTGACGACGTAAAAGCAGCCTGTGAAATGGCTTTAAACGCACTTCCTAGATTGGAAATCCTACTGATAAATAAGTATCGACGTAAGAACACAATATTTCAAAGAATTTTAAAGTATAGGTATTCTTCTTCATTTTTTTCATACTTGTAGACTCGGTGACATTAATTTTAGGACAGACCTTGTATATGTTTCATAATCCATCTATAGTTCTTAGTTTATGAATATATGGCTCAATTGATGACTGCATTGATAAATAAGAATTCACCAACATAAAGTTACCGGTTATTGATATGATCTCATCACAAACTGTCCACTTACCAGAAAATTGTGAAATTTTAACTATATTTCTACTGTGTATACTATATTTTAATACTATACTATACTATACTAATATCTATACTATAATATATTATATTTTAACTATGTTTACTCGAGTTGATTATAGGTTTGCCGTGGCTCAGTGGTAGAGCGTTCACGTCTGGGGCATGGGGTCCCTGGTTCGATCCTAACTCAAGTTAAGTGAGCTCTGTGGTGGACAAACACTGTTTGCGTGTCTTTTCTCGGGGTTCTCCCACTTTCTTCATTCCTCAATTTCATTCATTTCTCATCATCATCGTCTCCTTTAGCCTAGCCGGCATAATCGTGGGACGTAAAACTTAAAAGACTTCATTTCATTTTCGAGTTGATTATAGTGGCCATTGTCTGGTCCCTTTCTGTCAATGTCTGTGTTGTTATAGGTAAATTCGACATTCCTTGTTTTATGAGAAATTCTTGCGGGCACAAGATATCAGAGATCCTGAGTATTTCTCCATAACAAGCTACGCTAGCCTAGTATTTAGCTGAAATACGATTTTCTTATGGTGGTATGTCTTCAGCGAAAGCAATCAGAAGATTCTATTGAAAAATACATGAAAGTAAATAGACCAAACTCACTTAATTTACATTTGATTTTTTTACTATTATTATTATTCAGAAAATATTATTTTTATTCAGAAAAAAGTTAAGTGGAGTGTTAGAAAAGCATATGTTTTGACCATCTATAAATCAGAGCCATCTTACATTCCTTTTTACCATGAGAAAGTTATTTTTGTTATTTTTTTGGTCTGCAAACACTTTTAGAATTTCTTCCAAGATCAAACTCCAGCTAATTTCACATTCAACGGATAAAGTTGCTAAACTGTTCAAATTATTTCTGAATTGGTGTTCTCAACTAAGTTGTGATCAGTTTTTATTAGGAAAAACCTTTTCTCCAGATGCTTTAGTCACTGCGATAGTCATAGTCCAGTAAAACTAGTGAAAATAGTGCTTAACCTAGGACTAATTGCAAAAGAAACGAAACCAACACCAATTGTTTTATTGAACATACAAAAAGTATAGAAGAATCTAACAAGTAAGGGACCATATGGTTGTCGCGCAAATCAGATGCAGGCATACGCCATCTGATTGATCATGAAAAGGTATGGAGAACACAGAAATTTAAGGTGCTAAGGGCCATACGGAGCGGAGCGAGGAAAGAGGAAACATTGAATGTCGGCTAAATTGAAGAAAGTCAGGAATGACGGGAAAGGTTAATTTCTTGCAAACAAGAAAAGAAGGTAAACCAAAAGAAAGAAACTAAACATAACAAGGGCATCAAGGACGAAGAAAGATCATAATCGGGGTTGCCATCCGGACCGCAGTGTTGCCAGCTTTGCATAACATTGATATGGAAGGTATAGCACAGTATAGCAATTCATGCACAAGGAAAAATAGTAATACAAAAGACAATTGAAAAGACTCTGTACACATGCGTAAAAAAGGTTTAACGATAGTCGTAAGTGAATAATGTACATGAGGGAGGACAAATATAGACATGAAAGTGAAGGGGGTACACATGATAACACAGAAACGAAAGTGTTTGGGATCATCGTTCCGTGATGATGATGATGATCGTTCATCACAGATACGTTAGTGTTCTCTAACATTAATGTGTGGCAACGTGAGAACTTTCTCGCCTTCAGTCATTTGTTCATTACCAATTTTCCTCTAGGCGATTCCAAAAGTTGATACGCTTTGCGTTTTTCAAATGTGGCTACTCCAATGAACAACCTGGACAGTTTGAAACACCTTCCGCATATTGCTTTGAAAAAGGACTCACAGAGGAATGCTGCAGAGACGCGTGTGACCAGCTTGCTTTTATCCGCTGTGCTTACTGCGAGAAATGTTTGTTTGTGTGTTGACCACGCATTCATTCGTGATCTTCACGTCAACTGCAATTAAACTACAAATGGTGCGTACTGTTCTCTGTTTTCCTCCATTTGTATTCACGCAGGTGTGATATTCACTCACGACTACGTTAAACCTTTTTACGCACGTGTACAGAGTCTTTTCAATTGTCTTTTGTGTTACTAATATTTTTCCTTGTGCATGAATTGCTATACTGTGCTATATCTTCCATATCAATGTTATGCACAGCTGGCAACACTGCGGTCTGGATGGCAACCCTGATTATGACCTTTCTTCGTCCTTGATGCCCTTGTTGTGTTTAGTTTCTTTCTTTTGGTTGACTTTCTTTCCCTGTTTGCACGAAATTAACTTTTCCCGTCATTCCTGACTTTCTTCAATTTTGCCGACATTCAATGTTTCCTTTTTCCTCGCTCCGCTCCGTATGGCCCTTAGCACCTTAAATTCCTGTGTTCTCCATATCTTTTCATGATCAATCAGATGGCGTATGTCTGCATCTGATTTACGCGACAACCATATGGTCCCTTACTTGTAAGTAAGGGAACACCCCCAAAATAGCCACTTTCAATACGGCGGCCAGTACACCTTCAAATACATTATACTTCTGTGGGGTCCCTGTACAGAACTTATATATATACTTTTGTTCGTATTTCTTATATATATATATATACTCCTTACTTTTGTTCGTATTTCTCTAAACTTTATTTGATCCCTAGATCACTAAAATCAGGCTAATACTTTCAAAGTTACAGAATATTATCTTTTGGTAAATGTTCTTTAAATTGGCTATTAACCTTAACTTAACAGTACTTGATAAAACACATTGCTTATAAAATTTAAAGTTAAGGTTAATAATTATTTTCACTAGTCATTATACATGCTTTCAAGGTTAATTTGTATCGGTATACAAGCTTTTCCCTCATATCTATTCCGTCTATCAATACAAAACTTGGTACACACATTTTTTTAAATCCCCTATAATGTTTTTCGAGATACATTTGGTTTGTATGCTTTTACCCGGGGCTACTCCAGAGGGGTCCAAAGTTGATGGGAGGAATTTCTGGAGGGAATTTTTCCGATATTCTCCCAATTTTCCCTGTTCAAGTACGTTATGGCTCTAATACATAGCACCTCTGGAAAACGTGTTTCATGCTAAAGAGAATGAACTATAAATCATGACTTTCTAATGAACTGTGTTGATGCAATAGGTATTTCACTGCAAGTCTACGATTTTCTTTATACTAACAGGGTAATGAGTCCAAGAGACTTACTCTGTTGTCCATGACACCCACTTTTTTGTGCATAAACATATTTTTGTTATATTTATCGAATGGACTATGTTTGACTCAGATGTCCGGATGACAGGTTCATGTCCGTTCCTTGTTGGTAAATATATCTAACTTTAACTCCTTTTATTTCCTTCGATCGACGTCTTTTATGCTTCGTTGTGTCTTTTATGCTTGTTCTAGAACAATAACCGTCAAAGACAACGATAGCTTTGGGGTAGTTTTTTTTAAAGGCAAATTGCACATACCTAGCACATATAGAATTAAAAGTCACATGTTTTTGCCAGGGAATGCTATGCAAAAGGAGCGGCCATCCACAACCACTTCCTCTGCTAGTATTGTTTCACTTGGCTCATTAAATTCATTTTATGTCATCTTCCACAACGCACCTGCTAAGTCAGACTTTTTTTTCGCTTCTCTCATAAGTCCGAACTGTTCAGATATGGATGAAGGGTATTATGATAATTCGTATTTGAACACATCTTTCATATTTTCATTATTTGAGCTACTAAAAGCTGCTTCTGGAAGAGCATTTGTGTATCCAAAGGCACATTTTGACCATCGATAACAATATGGCTTTCAGCATTCATAATGACAATCTGATGCGATCTTTCAAATCAATATTTACCAATCTCTTTCTAAATCATCGAGCTCAGAATTTTATCCCCAACTTCCTTTTCCATATCAACATTAACATTCATTTCTGCCTCACTTCCATTTATAATATTGTATAGCATAGTGCCTTCAATACTGAAGTAAAAGGGTAGATCCCGAAGGTATTGCAAAATAATTGAAATACCTTTCTGATATATCTTCATTCTAGCAGATGTGCTTTCCTTATGTTGATCTCTGGTGTGATATTCCAGTCCTGTTAGCTCTTGTAGGGCGAAGTTAATTTTAGTGCATGTTGGCATAGACAAAATGCATATATATATTCTTTTCTCTAACATACTTTTTCTTTTAGCTTTCAAATATTTGCTGGCTGTAAATTTAGAATGGAACTTTCTAGAGGCTCGGAGGCTTTGCCTATCCAAGCTGCTTTTTTTCTTTATTAGCGAAAATGTAAACCTCGTAAAAAAGGAAAAGAAAAGCTTCACCGACCATATAAAAAGACGACCCTTAGTCGTAATTTTTTAGAAGATGGTCAGGAGGGCTAAGTGATGTCCTTTCGAAATTTTCTGTCTTCTGGTAGGGAACTATCTAAATGATGAAAGTTGTAGAGAGAAAGAATTTCCCCTGGGCCTGAGTGATATCCGTAGATTTTTTTCTGTAGATAACGAATTTAGTTCTAGGGAAGGGCCTGAGTGATGGTCTCTTCAGAAGCGTTGATTTAACTGAGTTCTGGATTTTAATTTCTAATATACAGAATTACTAGATATTCTTTTTTTTTTTTAGGCCAGAGAAGACCTGAATGATGGTGTTTTCTGTAGGGAAGTTAACCTTCTATATTGAAACGTGCTCTCGTTATAAATCGCAAGCTCGTTCGTGGAGACTCTAGCTATTTTAATATAGACTAGGACACGTTTCACGTAAAAATTAAATTGGTCTATATACGTACCTTTAGTAATAATCATCAATGGTAAGACGACTCCAGAGTATAGGAAGTTGTTCAACAAACACAGGGCAACCATAAATTTAGGCAAAAGTATATTTGCGAAATAATAAGATATTTAAGTTCTTTTTACTAATAACTTTATAAACGTCTTCAAAATATATTCCAAAAAGAAGATACGAAAAGTTTCTCAATACACACATTTAACAAGAACTGTAGACTGTTCCATTTAAACAATCACTTGGCATAATTCATAATCGAACATTAATGTTTTAAATGCTACACTAGTTCCGAAATAATTCACTTGTTACTTTTAATATTAATTCTTTTTGTCAGTAATGATGATTTCTTCAAAACATATGTATAATTCAAAAAACAAAGTCACCTTAATCATATTATACCAAGGCGATTGTAATATGTGCACTCATATACGCCATGATCAAAGACCACCGGCTAATCTTGGACAATAACTTCTCACGATAATATCACTATTAAATTATAATTCTTTTAATAAATAACGAACTGCAATTCACTTCAACTTCAAGAATACTTCTTTCCTATATATTGCAAATGTAATGCTATTTTACTTTTCGAGTAGCCCATCTAACTTTCTCAAACGAGTTTATACACTTTTTCAACTTCTGGAATTCCAACTCTCCACTTTAGTCATTTTAGTCTGAATGACCTTAACGTCACCCAGAGGGCTAGAGCAAGAACAAGTAGTTCCCAATATTGCCAGATATGGCGCTTTAAAATCGCATATCTGGTTGCATAGCCGTTTCAATAGAAATAGGAAAGAGAAAAAAATTCGGAACGTCAATACGGTACAATATTCACAAGTGGGTGTCATAGAGAAAAATGTTAATATATTTTTGTTACTGACGGAAAGTTGGAGTCAAGTTTTCTTGATAGAAGTAGGTTATCGGTCGAAGCTGGTTCGAAGTGACGGACAACGGGTTTCCGATTAGAGGAAATTGGGAATCTGTGGTGCTGGGTGATGCACCCAGACATTGAAATATTTAAGCACCGAAATGAAGATATTTTTAATCAAAAGATACTAATGTTATTTAGGTAAGTATGAAAGAACCTCGATTACAGAATTTTGATATAATACATATATTTTTGCCCTATTTTCTGTAAATAAAATAATATAAATCCTACCAATTATATATATTTGATTTTAAAAATCTCATAGTAACTCCTACAACCTTAGTTTGTAGATTGAGATTAGATCGTCAGGAACCTTTTAAAGCTTAAGCCATATGTAAGATAGTAAAATTTCATTTTGGATGTGTATAACGTAATTAGTAACTAGCAAATTTTAAAATCCTAAAATGTTACGCAACATAAATTTTGTAAATCATGCATCGTATGTTCCTAGTTAGGTAATGCTATTAGAAGCCGTTAGCATTTCATCAACCTGCTACTAAATAACTGTTAAATAAACGCAGGTAAAATATTTTTTTACTTTTTCATCTTTTTTTTAGAAAAAAAAGCAGACGAAAGAAGAGGAGAAAAATCATTACTATACTCACACAGAGAAACTTCACGCAAACTCCCACACAGCCCGGTTGGAAAATCACATCGGTTCATTGCACGCTCATCCGCCTGGTGGAAAGTTGTACCTTTTCAACAGATGGAATTATCCCTGCTCCATCTACACCGACATCTCTTTTCCCGTGGACGGAGGAGACACGAGCGGGGGAGGGGGAGATATAGGTGTCGTTCGCGGTACTTGTGTGGGAAAGATGAAGGAGCAAAGTAACAAGAGGGAAAGATTGGTGGTGGTGAAGGCTGTGGTAACTTTTTTTTTTCAAAGGGTGTGTGTGAGTAAGCTAAAGAGTAAAAATTATGGAAAGGGAAATGTTGCAGGCAGGAGGCACTCCGCCTTGTGGCAGAGCGGTTTGGGAGGACAGGCATAGAAAGAGGTTTTCCGCGGGCGGGGAGGCTAGGAGATTTCGTTGGATGAGGCAAACCTGAGAAGCCGGGAGTAGGACCACGATGCATATTCATAAACATGAATTAGCATCCGACAAGGCTCACTGGAGATGCTCAAAGTTGTGTGAGATGAAATGGGATATTCCAGTACCTCTCTCCTGTCTGTCGTCTCATCCTTGAAACCCCTTCTCCCGCTCTCATGTCAGTCTTGTCCTTCATCCCAAAAACCCTCGACAAACGCCCCTAATTTCAAGCCTGGAAACTAGTTCTCTCACTCCCTCTTTTCTCCCATGTACCTCTGTTCCTCATTTTCTCTTCCTTTTCATCATCGTCTTTCGCGTCTTCCTTATACGTTACCCTCCTCATCCCTCTATGCTTCTACCCAACATGCCCGCTTTCACTCTTCTCGAAGGAAAACTTGGTCAAACATTACAAAATCTCTCTCTCTCTCTCTCTGTCTTGCATGCGCTATCACTTACACAAGAAGTACCAATTTTGGAAGGAAAATGTCGATGGCGGTTTATTAGACTATTCAGTTACATTTTGGAATGTTTCAATAATCGTGTAGCCACAAAAGCAAGACCACGGATGCAAAAGAGCAAGAGAGAGAGAGAGAGAGAAAGAGACTTTCATCATCTTCCAGCATCACATGGAATGATTATATATGGCATTCCTCCAACCGCCATGTTCAATCTTCCTTCTCTTGTCGACAAGATTTCTCTCAAAGAAGAAGCCTCCTTACTCTTCGTCTGTGAATACATTTCAATATCTCAGTATGTTTATTCTCCTTCCTGTCTTTCGTATTCGTTTTATTATGATGTCTATACACATACTAGAAATACTGGGAGAATATCAGGGATACCCGAGCCGAAAGCTATGTCACTACAGATGACGGTAATCCTCTTTAAAGACATATTATTATTATTAAAGGACTGCTTACTTAGTGACTCAAATTACGTTTGAGTTCTCCTATATTGCTGGATTCTTTGTCACTCATTATTTTTCGCTTAGCTATCTATATTCATGAGTAGTTTCTTAAACTCAAAGGACAACGTTTTACATATAGAAATATAGTGAAATGAGTTGAGTGTAATGACGCACCAACGCATAGAAGCATATATCCCGTACTTTTACAAAGCATTTCGTTGCCGAGCAGGCCTGTACTTAGAGGGTGACTATCTAGGTTGAGCAACCCTCGTTAAGTTTTCTCTTGTTTGTTTGTTGATTTGTATGTATAAATGTAAGTTGAATTGTAACCGGTTCCTGTAAAATAATCTCTTTTTCTCCCGCAAGTATTAGTGTCTTGGAGATGTGCCTGTTGCCGATATACATTCTTTGCAACAATTCCCACTTTCGGTGCATAAGGGAACAAATAAGGTCCACTTACGATCATTTCGGAGAATTTTGTCTCTAAGACCTCTATATAAAGTTCATTTCACAGTTTAAAAGATTATTGTTCAAATATTGTAAATAAATCGTCTAATGTACGAGGTGTGGCAATTAAATAACGAGACTGCCCACCTCCTGTGGCGCAGGATCGTGAGGGAAGAAGTAGAGGTCAGTGTTCTATAGTGCCGGAATCATGGTAAACAGTAAAGTTGAGCAGCGCATTAACATCAAATTTCTAGTGAAATTAAAGAAAACACCGACGGAATGTTGTGCAATGTTAAAAGAGGTGTATGGTGTTAACGCTATGTCACGTGCGCGAGTTTTCGAATGGAACAAACGATTTTCAGAAAGTAGGGAGGAAGTTGAGGATAATGAATGTCCTGGCTGCCCTTTGAGTTCAAGAACGGACGAAAATGTTCAAAAAAGTAATGAACTTGTGCCGAAAGATAGACGTCTGAGCATTCGGATGATCGCAGACATGACGAACATTAACAAAGAGACAGTAAGACAAATTTTGTATGACAATTTAAACATGACAAAAGTTTGTGCAAAAATTGTCCCGGAAAACCTCTCTCAGGAACAAAAAGACATTCGAAAGACCATTTGCTATGACGTCATGGAACGATGGAAAGCAGAGCCAGACTTGCTAACTCGTGTCATCACATGTGATAAAACATGTATTTTCCACTACAACCCCGAGACTAAGCGTCGATCCATGCACTGGAAGACTCCCACATCGCCAAGAATGAAAAAGTATGAATGAGCAAGTCCAAAGTGAAGGCGATGCTCATAGTTTTTTTCCGATATCAGAAATATCATCATCACTGAATGGGTACCTCAGGTTCAAACGGTGAATCAGACCTACTACAAAGAAATAAAAATCAAACCGAGGGAAAGAATAAGGAAGAAGAGACCAAATTTGCGGAAGAACGATCCATGGATCCTCCACCAAGACAATTCGCCTGCCCACAATGCCTTTCTGTGAAGCAGTTTTTAGCAGCCAAGCGTAATCCTGTGCTCGGCCATCCTCCGTATTCCCCAGACCTGGCTCCATGTGACTTTTATCTATTCCCAAAACTAAAAAGTGCATTGAAGGGAACACATTTTCAGTCTGTGGAAGAGGTGAAACGATAAAGGGCAGAGTTGTTGAATAGTGTGACATCTGATGACCTACAGAATTGCTTGGAACAATGGAAGGCACGTATGCAGCGGTGTATAGATAGAGGAGGGGAGTATATTGAAGGGGATAACAGTCAATTGTAACTTCCTTTGCAATACATCACATTTACGACACGTCTCGTTATTTAATTGCCACACTTCGTATGAAGCAATGCAACGTTTTCCATGTACTTACTCGTTCCGTACAAGCTTTACGTTCCTCTTTCACACGAATTTGGTAATTTGACTTGAGTGCTTGTGCTTTGAACACCGCAATTCTGTAAATCCTAAGAAATGATTGTTGAATAATATTCGTTTAAATATAAATGTATTGTTTATTGTGACGAAAAGGACACATTTTCGTTTTTATACTTTCTAATTACAATTATGCATAGCAGGGCGCAAAATTTTCGGTCATCAGGCCGCCATTGGTGACTAGAAATTTAGAGCTGGCGACCGGTGTTCAGTAGGACTGGTTTCTGCCTAAACTCACAGGGATGCGCAGTTTCTGTTTCGCATGAAAATAATCGTCACTGAGTGAGAGAAAACACGGAATGTGAAGTCTTCATAATGTTGTAATTCGCCCCTCTTTTCCCACTCTCAATCAAAATGGTTTGCCTCCTGGTGCGCCAACAAGATGTAATTTCCTTGTCAAACCAAATGCCATGGGGGAGGGGAGATATCTCATAATTGTACGTGAGAGATCATTTTTGAATTGGAGAGTGCTTCTCACTTTGAAATTTTGCGCCCTGCGCATTGTATGTGAATCCTAATAGGACGATAACTTTTGTCCGTCCACCTGGAGATACATTTTCATCAGCAGTAAACATTTAAATATTTTCAACATAGCCTCAAGATCACGGCTAAAAATCATAGTAGTAATTCAAATTAAGAGGAATGAAAACTTTTTTCTCTTATCTTTTTGTATCTCAGCTGTTACTTCTCGAATACAATACCTTTCTTCACTTATAGAGGGCGTAACTCTCTTCTTGTAATAGCTAGCGTTGGCTAGCACGTAAAAGAAGTCTATAAACAATATATATACATACGATTGGCTCTCAACTTTCCCACCGAGGTACAACTGGTATTAAATCTAGGCTTTCACCAATCCTGAGTTGTGGATGCAACCAGGAAGTCATTGCTGTGGGCGTAGTTGTGGGGCGAGACAGAGTCTGGGAAAGGCCTTAGTCCTTTGTCTTTCGCATCATTATCTTTGTTAGGATCATGCAAGTGTATCTTATAAGATTGTTATGTTAATACGCCCGTCCAATACTTCACACAATGCATTTTGCAATATATAACTACGGGGTTTAACTCAGCCGAATTTGTAGTCCAATTAAATAGTTCATGTCTTCATTGGTAACGGTGGCTATTTATATCCAACTTTCTAGAGTTGAAACTAAACTAGTACAAGTTACACATCGTAGCAAACATTCACCAGTAGGTGACACCTACCAGAAGAGAGCACGTGATCATTTTCTGTCTCTCAAAGTTTATTTCATACATCTTCATCATTTCTGCTATTTGTTGCTAAATACTGTATTATCACTGAGATATCGACAAATACGGACATTTATACTGAACAGAAAACACCATGAGCGTCTGGAGCTACTAACGAGATTTATAAATACAAAGGAACCAAAGAATCACGGCGGAGTTTCGAGATACCAATTTTCATCACTCGCTATGGATGATCAATCAGTAGGAAAAGGAATAGAGTTAAGACAGTCAAGTAATCTCAAAATAAAATTAAGAGCTTGGTTCTTATCTGGTAACTAGCAGCGTTCACCCCGCTTCGCTGCGGTCACCCCGGAACGCAATAAACTTTGTTACTTAGATAATTTTTACTTTTTCGCTTTCAAGTGATATGATAAAAACCATAGAAGATTGCAGTAAATCTTAACATTATATCGCCTGTCATTTATGTTAACCCGCCCCGCTTCGCTGCGGTCATCCCGGTGCTGGCATATTGTAAAAGTGTCTGTAAAAATAAGCAAATCAATTAAAAAATTTTAAACAGAAGATTCAAGCTATTTTCCGCTGTATATCGCCTGTCATTTATGTTAACCCGCCGAGTGACACGGTCATGCGGGTTGCATATAAATACGTTTATTTTTACCTATGATGAACTAATAACAAAGGATTTGTACGTTATGGACACCTGAATGGTCAATTATCTCAAGACACTGGTAATTAAAAATTAAAGTGATATGATAAAAACCATCTAGGGTCCAAATCCTAATAACCCCCCAAAAATGAAAGAAATTGGTTCAGCCGTATTAGCGTGATGAGCGGACAAAAAATTGTACGTTCTCTTTTATATATATAGATTTAATTGTCCTGATGACTTAAAAACTGGACGAACACAATAAGAACACAACAATATAACACTTATAATAAAAGTACAACATGCCAACAACTTTACGTAGCTGAACGAAGATTTTTTATGTCCACACACTCGGTAGTCTCACTCAGTTGTAATCGTTCACCAGCGCTCGTGCGTGGAATACAGCAATTAGCGGTGGTTCACAACATAACACTGCTGTAGAACATTTATCTTCTCCAAATTACAAATTAGGTTGAAACAACTGTCATACAATATTCTGTCAAAGAACTTTTCTTACTAAGTAGCACGTCATTTCATAGTCATGAATCTCACTCACTTTTCCTAACGGAATCTCCAGGAACCCCCTCATTTCGTATTTCGCCTTCAGTAAATGATGACTTTTAGATATAGCAGTTCACAAGTCTAAGATGATAGTATGTCGCCTCAGCTAAATGATTAATAGTTTTGGAGGTATTCTACATCAAAAATTAGTTTTTCCACGCTTTCGATTGCCTGAACCCTGAATTTAAAAAATTCCGACGAAATGTTTATTGGACCTTTTCTTGTTTTTACTACCCTAAGTATATTTATGCCCAAAAAGCTGTAAATTACCTTTAGAAATACACTGTATAGGGCCTGGACAGAATAATTTGAACATGTCAAAAAGCAATTTAAAATACATCTAGTACAGTGTAAGACTATCTTTTATGCCCAAAACAGCCTGGATTCGAAGGCGATTGGCCTGATACAGCTTATGAACAGTGATTAGTACAATACTGTTAGGTAGTCAAAAATTGAACTGTGCCAAGGAAGATTTTATCCATTTATGAAGTATTAGGCATAACAACCATTACTTGATTAACCATGTATATTTATCTAAAATATATACTAATATAGAGTCGAAACATAATATATACATATAAAACCTTACGTATTCTTGTTACATTATAATTATTGTATTTTAAAAGTAAAAACCATATAGAAATATAAACGAATACATATAAATTATGACATTTACTTTACGAATAAGATCTGCTCATTGTGGCCCCAGATAAAACCACAGCGTGCTGTTTCCCTTCTTCTTCTAGTCTTCACCAGCATAGACAATACCTTTACCTATGAAACATTTTTGATCAACCATCTATAAATACTTATTACATTTCATCCTAACAAATATCATACCATTCTTCCTGCAAAACACGCCCCAGTTTCTCCAGAGATCGTCGTGCAAGGAAATGAGATGGCGAACTGTTTTCTAAAAAGACAGACCACAAGGAATTTGTGATGTTTAGATTTGAGGATTGTATGAGAAAAGAAAGATACGAAAGCTCCTGCTTATACACAATGAATCATGCTGTGACTGTCCTAGCTGTATGCCAGGGACTCAAATCATCTTGGTATATTCCGTCTCCAGCAGAAACAATGTTGGGAGCATGGGGAGGACGTGTCCTCTAAACTTTGCTTATAAGGACTGTGTAATCGTCATTACACACAAAAGGAAACAAGTATCTGAAGAAAACCAGATATCATCGCTCACAGAGTCCACAGAAATATTCTGATACTCCACAGTTAGGAGAAGGGAAGCCGTAGCATAGGTTTCAGACGGTGTTCGCCACATGTAGAAACGTTCTGTTGTGGAAAGCAATATGACTACTGATTCGTCGCACCACTTGATGTGTTTCCTTTGCTCGGCAGTACACGTTGTGTCGTTCCTGCACCACTTGAGTCGTCTGGTAAAATTCACTGGTGTTACCAGGAACTTACTTATAGGAGACCTGCCATGAATATACATTTTATGAAATACTGCTCATTGTTTTCATGGAAATTGGGATCTGTCGACGGCAGTTGACTTCTCCTATAATTTTACTATCAGTTGCTTTTTATTTCTAGTCCAATGAGTTTTAACGCCCTTCTAACCGTATAGCAACAATGCTGGTAGTAATGTCTTCCGAACAACGTTATGTCTCGTAGACATCGTTTTCTCACTAACCCTATTATGTCAGCATGACATTAAAGAGTAGTTTTCGATCCCATCTCACTACTCGGTACTGAAACATTGCCCTCCTTGAAAGTCTGTCAGGTCGACCATTTCCACACACCCCAAAGCTCGAGGTTTTACTGAATACTGGCAACAGATGCGCAAGATGTACACCATGCAAAACACATCGCTCAACACAATACGTGTTGTACAATAACGCAACCTATGTATAATTTCCGTCTACAGTTCACATTATTCTATTTAATTTCTGTATCTATTTACGAGATTTAATCAAGAAATACAGTGTATAAATTTGTTAGAAAGAAAGTAATAAGCTTACATGAAATTTGATTTAATCTCCTTCGAAGTACTGTTCTTAACTATCAAGGCACTTATCCCAACGTTGAATCCACGACTGGAAACATTTCTGGAAGATTTCTTTTGGAAGGGTGTTCAGCTGCTCTTACGTGGCCCTCTCAAAGTCAGAAATGGTTTTAAAGCGTTTTGTTTTAAGCACGGTTTTAACGTTTTATAAGAGCCACAAGTTGCATCATGCTATATCTTGTGAGCATAGCGAATAACGACTGCCAGGAATATATTTCTGTCTAAAAACCCGCAGATCAAAAGCAAAGTGTGACACGGCGCGTTTCCCTGGTAAAGAAGGAGGCCATTTGCTCATTTAATTGGAGGTTTAAATGCTTTTCATGGACTCATACGAGATATTTAGTTCTTCGAAAAGCTCTCGAATAGTCATTCACCTTTTCAAACAAATCATTTGTGCCACTTTTTTTTGGTACATTTTCATCTGTTTTTGACGTCTCGATCATTGCTCATTTTCAACTAACTCCTTGTCGCTTTTGAATTACTGACTTGTAAACAGTATTTCATGCCACAGCTTCATCGCCATATACTGATTTTGACATTTGGGGAGCTTTTTTGTCACTTTTTTTTTTGCAGCTCAGAATGAAACTTAATGTTGCGCGCGACAGACACTCTTAAGAGATCTTCACTCTTCTGCTTCTGGAAGCTAACTAACATGTTACAACTCGTTTCAACCTCGACAATGACTGTAGCAAAGGTTTAGGTTACCGGACTTACTAGCTGATATAGATACAACATCGATAGATGGCACCGTGCAAGTACATTCACCGTATTGTTTGATTACACATTGTATCTATCTGTCTATATCGATATATTTTAATGTATTAGAGCCTTAAGAAAATTTGAATAAAATAATTCTAATCAATTAATTCCTTCTATCTTTAAGTTTTGCCCTAATCACTTGTTAGAATAACTCATGATAACTTTTCCTGTTCTCTGTGAAGGATACATGGATTTGACTCTATATTTTGAAGATATAAGTGCTAATATTGATAGGTTGCTGGTTTCAAGCAAACAGGATGTGTTCTATACAGTATAAACCAATCATACCTACTAGTAAAGACATTATTCATAAAGACATTATTCGTATTGATGAGGATTTGTAGGTGAATGAAATTTCTACTTACAGCCTTACGTCAGTATCTTGCACTATTTAGGATAGCAATTGTCTTTACAGGCAAATCCTGTTAGAGCCTTTTGAACACCTCCAATGTTATAACTTTAGTAAAATTATATTCTGACATCGAAGACTGGAGATGTTGAGCCTACATAGCATCAGTGTTGTCTTGTTGCTTGTCTAGTAGTGAATCCGCGGGGCTTTGTTGCACGGGGTTCTGTATTCGATTATCCTTGAAATAACTTTAAATTTGAATGCATTATGGTGGTTAGAAGGTCTTCACCGTAAACTGAAGACCCACGTATCATATAGCAGAGTTGCTGAGAAAGAACTCTAAGCTCTCTTCTAACCAACACCATCAGTGTTTTACAGAACATCCTAGGAAAGTTTCAGAAACTTATGCAAATAGATAAGCGTTTCCCAACTGGTGTGCCGCGAATGGGCCGCTAGTGTGCCGCGAGGAAATGAAAACAAAATTATTAATTATATAGGAACCTAATTGCAAGATAGGAAATATGTGTGTTTAAATTTCACGTTACTATGTACCTCTACAATGAAAAAATACTGTAATTGTAATATATTATTGTACATACATTACTACTACATAGATTGTATTTCGAAAACGGAATTTTAATAATATTAAAAATTGTGACGTATATTAACCATGTTAATAAATTATAATTTTCACACTGTGTTACTTATCTGTTCATTTTTAATGTTGAAAAAAGTATTAATTATCATTGTTATGACCATTATTGTTTCTTTATTGTTACAGATTATTTCGTAACTTGAAAAGTTTAAAATCTCATTCTATCCTTTCGACAAAGCAAACACTCATACAAATTACCGCAATTATGTTTTAAAAGTACAAGAGATTTGTTTGTTCGTTCGTAATTTAGTGATCTTCCTTGTGAAAGGTTGGATACATTCTTCGAAAAAGAAAGTGTATTTTTTAAAAGACTGAGTTCTATATTTCATTGGAATTGTTTTCTATTTTTTAATTTGAATGAAAAGTAAGTATAATGATTTACGATGGAGGAAAAACCAGTGATCGAGCTTTATTCTTTGTGAGAAGGAGGTCAGTAATCAAAGAAAACAAATACGACGGTATTTTCTATTTACTACTACTACTACTACTACTACTACTACTACTAATAATAATAATAATAATAATAATAATAATAATAATAATAATAATAATAATAATAATAATAATACCTATGAGTGTGCCGCGAGAATTCAAGTTAGACCCGTAGTGTGCCGCAAGTTGAAGAAGGTTGGGAAACGCTGAAATAGATGATAACAGAACATTCGTAGAAAGAGAAGATCAGAAGGAAATAAGAGAACATTCTGAATATAACGGTCATGATATTGTTCATCATGAACATAAGTAGTAGGGGCCCGCGTTTGCGCGAATGACTCATCCTCACTCTCTTTTATGACCAGGATTTTTGAACTTCGTTCCCTTTTACGGCTAAGATGAATGCTTTGGTACCTCGATTCTGATTGGCTGAGAGAAGTCACGTGACGTTAGGCCCCGCCCACGCGGGAAATTCAAATTTTCCAGGTCACGTGGTATGACGTCATGAGTCACCCTGTGGGGAAATCCCTCACCCTGGATTTTTGAAATTTGTTCCCTTTTACGGGTAAGATGAGTGTTTATGATTGGTTGACAAATGTCACATGATCTTAGACCCTGCGATATTTGAAATTCGTTCCCTTTTATGGGTAACATGAATCCTTTGGTACCCCAATGCTGATTGGCTGACAGAGGTCACGTGATCTTAGGCTCTGGGATTTAAAAAAAATTCGTTCCCTTTTACGGGTAAGATAAGTGCTTTGGTACCTTGATTCTGATTGGATGATAGAGATCACGTGATTTTAGGTCCTAGGATTTTTGAAATTAGGGTGTCCTTTCTGATGTATACTTTGGTATCTCGATTCTGATTGGTTGATAGAGGTCACATGATTTTAGACCCGCCACACAGTGACAGGTTACATGGGAAAACCCCTTACTTATTTGTTTTATTTTATGTGTAAGATGCGTGTTTTGGTACCTCAATTTTGATTGGTGGATAGAAGTCACATGATCTTACCCCCCCCCCCACCAGTCCATGAGGGAAATACAGAGCGATATGACGGCGATCCATCCTAGACCGGGATTTTTTTTTTTTAATGGTTATGCGTAAAGTTCCCATGAAGGGTTCAACCTCCTCCTTAAATAACCCTTTTTGGTATCATGATATTGTACTGAAGTTTACATTAAACATTATCGTTCTCTTTGACAGATAAGATGATTCTTACCTTGATGGAGATCCTGTCCTTGAATTAGTAGTCTATGTCTCTGGAAGTAACAATGGTGAAAGAGAGGTGTCGCTTGTAGATTTCTTATAACACATTGTTGTGAGTTTAAGCGATTTATTGCTCAGTAAGCGCTTCATTAATGGAAACAGCGTTGCCAGATTTTTTTCTACCTAAACTGCTCCGATTCTTTTCGAAACGGTTCCGCAGAGTACAAGAAATTTTAAACTAAAAAATTTTTCGAACTAAAAAAATTTCAAAACTAAAAAAAATTTTAAACAAAAATTTTCAAACAAAAAATTTTCGAACTAAAAATTTTGAAACAAAAAAGTTTCAAACAAAAAATTTTCGAACCCAAAAAAAATTTCGAACTAAAAAAATTGAAACAAAATTTTGTCGAACTAAAACATTTTTTAAAACAAAAGTTTCGAACTAAAGATGTAAATCACATCTAAAAATTTTCAAATCAAACTTTTTATCGAACTAAACTTTTAAAATTTTCGAACTAGAAATTTAAACCAAGTTTTAGAAAAATCCTAAGAAATGTTTCTCCAGGAATCGAACTCAGGTCTTTCAAACCAAAGATGTGTATGCTAACCGCTTAAATGAATTCGGTTTTAATCGATCTTGGTGGGTTTCGAACCATGGTCCTTGAAAAGGATACACATATACTTTAAGAAAATAAATCTGACAGTGTAACGCTTCTCAAATCAAACTTTTTATCGAACTAAACTTTTAAAATTTTCGAACTAGAAATTTAAACCAAGTTTTAGAAAAATCCTAAGAAATGTTTCTCCAGGAATCGAACTCAGGTCTTTCAAACCAAAGATGTGTATCCTAACCGCTTAAATGAATTCGGATTTAATCATGCTTGGTGGGTTTCGAACCATGGTCCTTGAAAAGGATACACATATACTTTAAGAAAATAAATCTGACAGTGTAACGCTTCTCAAATCAAACTTTTTATCGAACTAAACTTTTAAAATTTTCGAACTAGAAATTGAAACCAAGTTTAGAAAAATCCTAAGAAATGTTTCTCCAGGAATCGAACTCAGGTCTTTCAAACCAAAGATGTGTATCCTAACCGCTTAGCTATGAATGAATTCGGATTTAATTATGCTTGGTGGGTTTCGAACCATGGTCCTTGAAAAGGATACACATAGGGTCTACACTTTAAGAAAATAAATCTGACAGTGTAACGTGGATTAAAATAAAATGCTGATAGACTTCTTTGTGTGACGACATAGAAGCACATATGATTGAAAAAATGCAAACGTCAGCGGATCGCATTACTTTTTGTTTTACTACGAACGTGTCAGCATGATTCATGGAAAAAAGCAAACATTGACATTCTCGTATGGAATATGAGGAAAATGAAATGTCGTCACAGTTACGACAAGTAGTGACATGATCCTGACAGAAGGAAATTGGCATCGGAATTGCGATACTAGATGTTGTAACTATTGAGAAACTTGAATGACGTCACGATCGATTGTTACACATCGTTTTGGTTCGTGATTCATGACGAAAAGCAGCGAGCATTTTGATTGGTTCGTTGTGATGTCATTTTATAAATTTCCTCGTTTCTGATTGGCTGACGGTGACATCGTTTTCACAGCGACCTAAATAAAAATCTAAATTTCATTTTTCAAATCCTACATCGCTCTCAACTATCGTGTGAAGAAGATCTGTTCTTGAAAAGTGTCTTCATTTAAGAAGCTTTACTACACCGACTTTGTGTTCATTGAATTTGAGGTAAGTTCAGTGAGATTTTATTTTTCACACAAGATTCGAAAATCATTTTTATTTTATATTTGTGGGGGTGGATCACGAATACACTGTTTTACTTTTAGTACGAAATATTTAGACTATGAAGAAATTAGTGGAATGGGAAAGTGGGAGTACGAATCAGGAACCCCCACACATTAGAAGTAAGCACGATAAATGATATGGTTTAGCGTCCCTTCAGCGAGCACCCGTCGGGAATTGAACCATGGCCAGAAAAATGTGTGCGCTTAGTTTTGAAAAGAATGCATTACAAAATTTCAGAAACTATGTCTGAGAATAATATGGTTCGATTCCCTTTGAAAGCATTAGCGGCCCCTTCAGCTTAACGTGATATTCGAGCAACCGCCCGGGATTGAACCAAGGCCAGAGGCGTGTACGTCAACCATTTAGCTTAGTTTTGAAAAGAATGTATGATAACGCATGAGAATATTAAATTTCAAAAAAGACTTGACAGCGCTCCGATGTGGGAAAGCAAACCCACCGAGGCTTGAACCAGGACCTTCCACGTTAGAAGCATGTACGCTAACCGCTTAAATAAAAAAGAGTGCATGAATATTTGGTTAAAAGATTTACGCTATACAGATTTTGTTTTGACAATTACGTATGTATAACGTTAATGGTTGGTGAATCTCTTCAACTTGCAAACGCATCATTTAAAGGTCGTTGTGAGTAGAAAAAATGCTTACGAGTGCTTTGTCACATCTCAGTACTGTTGAAACATTCATTCATTCATGCATTCTTTTTATCACTATAGAATGGTAGGTCAGTTACATGCTGATGTAATGCTCTCGAGTTTGACAGCAATAAAACACACATTTCAGTAACATAATTATTTAAAAAAAACTTTTATTTCTAGTACATGTGCTTTCATAATGAGATTCTGAACGTCACCGCTAGGGAATCAAACTCAGGACCTTTACATGAATTGCTTAGTTAAGAATTTATCATGAATGTTATCAGGTGATTAAGATTTTTCTTTCTTCTTTTCTTTTGTAGTAAATTCACGCTGCTCAATTCCTTTTTTCCCCACATTACATATTTGTTTTACCGTAATTGTACCTGTTTGTTTGTTTTCTCCTGTTTTTAACCATGGCCGAATCGGGTTTTACTGTTCGCAATGAAATCACGCGTCATTATAGACGATTTAACATCGAGGGCAGAATGCTCGAAATTCAATTCAACGCACCGCCCGTAGGAACCGATATCATACAGTATGTACACAACAGTTTCCAAGCAATGCTGGACCATTTGTTAGCCAATGTCGACGATGAGGCGATGGTTGGTTTATCGGTAATATCACCACGGAACACGAATAAACCGTTTTGGGTGAGTTTTCGCCAAGCGCGAAACCTGACACTGGAAACGATGTGGGCCTCGTTCGAAAGAGTGTTACAAAGTAACAATGCATTTCTCCTGCACGAACCATTCACCGTTCATTTCCATCGTGTGGATATTCCACGTGGCTACGGCGGCGGTTTGCGGCAAGGAGTACTTCAAAATGAAGAATTGTTACGTTGCAAAAAAGGGATTGTACGTGTAAAAAATCAAGATTCAAGGTGCTTGGCGTACGCCCTTGTTATTGCTATTGGTCTGAAGGCATACAAGAATGTAGATATGCAACGTTATTGGCAATATCAACGCCAATCGAAATGTGTTGTGGACGATGAAGTGAATGCGTTATGTGCAAATGCAAGAGTCAATTTGGATCATGGTGCCAGTGTAAATGAAATTCGACAATTCCAGTCATACCTCAAAGAATATAAAATTACAGTGTATACTAGTTTCACAGGCCATGATATCATGTACGAGGGGCCCAATGATGAAAATCGCACTCCCATAAATTTGATTTGTTTGGCTGGCCATTTTAACATCATCCAATCTTTAACTGCTTGTTTTGCAACCAAGTTCTACTGTGAGGCGTGCCATAAAAAGTATGATCATCGTAACAGACATGTGAAAAATTGTCCTGTAACGTGCTCCAAATGTTTACAGAGACCTCTATGCGACAAGAATCAAACGCTGATATTATGCAACGACTGCAATCGGCAATTTTACGGCGAAGAATGTTTTAACAATCATCGTAATATTGTATATCATCAAGGGGAACCTGTATGCAAAATGGTGAAGCAATGTACTAGATGTTACAGAATATATTCTTTTGTACGAAGTGGACAACGACATCATGATTGCAATGAGATCTTTTGCAATGTTTGTAAGAAGATTGTTCCAGGATCACATCAATGTTTTATGCTTCCTGATCGCCAATGCTTGAAACCTGGTGTTCCTTCACTCATGCACGCAAAGAAAGCCTTGTTGATATTCTATGATATAGAATCTATGCAGGACACGAATATTGGCGATAATACGTATGTACACATTCCAAATTTATTGGTTGCACAACAAGTATGTTACGCATGTGTTGAAAACAATAATATCCAGCAGTCTTGCAGTACGTGTGGTCAGCGCCAGCATATTTTCCAAGGAGAGGATCCAGTTTATAATTTTCTCCAGTACTTGCGGGAACGTCGTCCCAATATAAATAGGATTTTCTGTGTCGCTCACAACGCTAAGGGATACGATGGACATTTTATCCTAAAGACCATGGTAGAACAATGCCAATGGAGACCTGACGTCATATTAAATGGGACCAAGATACTGAGTTTAACGTTGAATAATCTGACGTTCATTGACTCGTTGAACTTCCTACCTATGGCATTAAGTAAATTGTCAAAAGCGTTCAATTTACCCGCAACCAAAGGCTACTTCCCGCATTTCTTCAACACCAAGGAGAATCAATCGTATATTGGACCACTTCCAGAAACAAAGTATTATGGTGCAGATGAAATGGCCGTCGAAGACAGAAACAAGTTCATGCAGTGGTACAACGATCATCGTAATGACACGTTTGATTTCCAGAAAGAAATTCTCAAGTATTGTATTCAAGATGTCAATGTACTGCGACAAGCATGCGTTTCGTTTATGACGTCATTTGAAACAGAAACCAAAGTGAATCCCTTCTTGGAGACGATCACGATTGCCAGTGCTTCCAATCTAGTATTCCGTCGGAATTTCCTTAAACCTAATACCATAGGAATTCTACCGGCACATGGCTATCGATGGAGAAGTACCCAATCGATCGCTGCAATGCAATGGCTGGCCTACATTGAAAAAACCGAAGAAAAACAAATCTTACATGCGGCCCGACAAAAAGAAGTGTTTATTGCGGGATTCCGTGTTGATGGTTACTACCAAGATCCTGAGACGTTAGAGGAGCACGTCTACGAGCATGCCGGTTGCTTTTACCACGGGTGTAAAGTATGTTTTACTACAGGCCGTAATCAGCCCATCTACAGCAATCCAGAAGACACCATGGAATTCCGTTATGAACGAACGCAAAGAAAAAATGCAAGACTGCGTGAATTGGGGTACATTGTACATGAAATGTGGGAGTGTGAATTTAATCAGTTCTTAAAACAAAATCCTGCAATGGCGACGTATCTGAAGAATCACCCGTACATGAACCGCAGACCATTAAATCCAAGAGATAGTTTTTTTGGAGGAAGGACCAATTGCGTGAAATTGTACCACCAAGTCGACGAAAAAGCGGGGGAAGTAATAAAATATTACGATATTGTCTCGCTTTATCCTTACATCAATAAGTGTGCTAAATACCCTGTAGGCCATCCACGAATTTATCTACAGGGTGATGAAAATATACCACCAATAAATAAAGTCAATGGTCTAATCAAAATGACGATATTACCAAGTCGCCATCTTTATCATGGTCTCCTGCCTTACCGATGTAACAAGAAACTACTCTTTCCACTGTGTGCTGCGTGTGCCGAAGAAATGAACCCAGACCCTACAGCAACGTGTACACACAACGATCAGGAGCGGTGCCTCACTGGAACATGGGTATCATATGAAATCCAGAAAGCAGTAGAATTAGGATATCAACCAGTGGAAATTTTTGAAATTTGGGACTATGACATTGAACAATATGATCCCACCACGAAAACAGGTGGCTTGTTCACGGAATATATCAATACATTTTTAAAATCGAAAATGGAAGCGTCTGGCTGGCCTAGTTCCTGTGTGACCGAAGAAGACAAATCAAAATTCATACAAACCGTCCTGGAGCGTGAAGGTATTGCATTGGATCCGACCAAAATTGAAAATAATCCTACACGAAGAAGCTTATCTAAGCTTTGTCTTAATGCTCTTTGGGGAAAACTTTCGCAAAGATCAAACTTTAGCCAGACCACAATTATTGATCGGCCGGAAGAATTTTATGAAAAACTCACTTCCCCCGACATTAAACTCCATCAAATTGTACCCATCAATGATACGATGTTGTATGCGTTCTGGGAGTACAATGAACATGTGCCTGTTCAAAACCGAAACACCAATGTCGTGTTAGGTGCATTTACAACATGTCAGGCACGTCTGGAATTGTACAAGTACCTGGAAATGTTGCAGGAACGTGTTTTATATTTCGACACGGATTCTGTAATATTTACGGAGAAGCCCGGGGAGCCAACCATTGAACCTTCAACGTACTTGGGATGCTTATCGAATGAGATGGAATCTTATGGACCACGAGCATACATCAAGACATTTGTCAGTGGAGGACCAAAAAATTACAGCCTAGAAATATACAATCCGGATACCAACGTCACCAGTTACATATGCAAAATTAGAGGATTTACATTAAATTACAATGCAGGACAACAATTAAATTTCAACACGCTAAAAGAAATGATTACAAATCAATGCCATGGACAAGTCACCATCACTATCCCCCATAAGATATGCAGGACCAAAGACCATACCATCGTCACACGCAAAGAAGAAAAAATGTACAGTATCCAGTACACAAAACGTCGATTTAAAGAAATCAATTCCTATGATACGGTTCCGTACGGGTACGTTAAAAAACAGAAGATGGAACTGGAAAAAGAAGATGAAGAAGAAAAAACTGTAAACACCCAATAAGGCCGCCATTTCTTTTTTTCCTTTTCCTTTTTTCCACTCCTTAACCACAAAGCAGCAACACCAAGAAGAAAATGAAGTACCCACAAGAGTTCATAAACCATCAACACAACCATCAGTGGAAGAAAATGCAGTCATCTCGTATCCAAGGAGGAACCTTGACCATAAAGGAGCAACACCTAGAAAAATGCAGTACCCAGAAAAAAGTTCGTAAACCACCATCAGTGGATGAAATGTACCCGAGGAGGGGGAAGATGAGCCTAAGCACATCCATCATTTACGAGTAAGTTTTATTTCTCTCTTATCAATATTGACTCATTTTTATTGTTTCAGAAAAAGAAATTCTTAAAGTAATCCGTCGTTTCTTCTTTTTCTTTACAGGATACGTTTACAACATTCGAAGATGATGATACGTCCAATATATTCATTAAACTAGATCCTGTATTTATTATGTTAATAAACATGTATAGGAAGAGCACATACTTTTCGTTAAAATACAACAAGTTGAAAAAAAAATATGTTTTATTATTTCTTGAAACCCTGAACACTTGTTTTCAAATCATGGTAATCTTGAAAATTTAAGGTGGAAAATATATTCAAGATTTGGTTTACACGATTTTGTTCGAAAAAATAATTAAAGAATTTTTTTTAGTGTCCAAAATTTGATTTTTAATTTAGTTCGAAAAATTTTTAATTTGAAAATTTTCAAATGTGGTTTACATCTTTAGTACGAAACTTATTTTTAAAAATTGGTTCGAAATTTTTTTAAAATTTTTAGTTCGAAAAATTTTGATTTGAAAATTTAGTTCGAAAGTTTTTAGTTTAAAATATTTTTTCGAAAAATTTTTAATTTTTTTTAGTTCGAATTTTTTTGGGTTCGAAAATTTTTTGTTCGAAAATTTTTTGATTTGAAAATTTAGTTCGAAAGTTTTTAGTTTAAATTTTTTAGTTCGAATTTTTTTGAAATTTTTGTTTCAAAATTTTTTAGTTCGAAAATTTTTTGTTTAAAATTTTTTAGTTTTGAAATTTTTTAGTTCGAAAAAATTTTTAGTTTAAAATTTCTTGTACTCTGCGGAACCGTTTCGAAAAGAATCGGAGCAGTTTAGGTTAAAAAAAATCTGGCAACACTGTTTCCATTAATGAAGCGCTTACTGAGCAATAAATCGCTTAAACTCACAACAATGTGTTATAAGAAATCTACAAGCGACACCTCTCTTTCACCATTGTTACTTCCAGAGACATAGGCTCCTAATTCAAGGACAGGATCTCCATCAAGGTAAAAAAAGCTGGTAATCATCTTATCTACCAAAGAGAACGATAATATTTAATGTAAACTTCAGTACAATATCATACCATAAAAGGGTTATTTAAGGATGGGTTGAGCCCTCCATGGGAACTTTAAGGATAACCATAAAAGGGAACAAAATTCTAAAATCCAGGATCACCGACATATCGCTCTATATTTCACTCATGGGGTGTGTGGCGGGTCTAAGATCATGTGACCTCTGTCGGCCAATCAGCATCGAGGTACCAAAACACTCATCTTACTCGTAAAAAAAAGGGAACGAATTTTAAAAATCCCAGGGCTTAAGATCACGTGACCTCTATCAACCAATCAGAATCGAGATACCAAAGTATACATCAGAAAGGACACCCTAATTTCAAAAATCCTAGGACCTAAAATCACGTGATCTCTATCATCCAATCAGAATCAAGGTACCAAAGCACTCATCTTACCCATAAAAGGAAACGAATTAGTAATGGATTTCCCCGCAAGGGTAAAACATGACGTCATACCATGTGACCTGTTCAGCGTGTAGCGGGTCTAAGATCATGTATCGTAGTACCAAAGTACTCATCAAAGAGGATACCCAAATTTCAAAACCCAGGGTCTAAGATCATGTGACCGCTATCAACCAATCAAATTCAAGGTACAGGATTCATCTTACCCGTAAAAGGGAACGAATTTCAAATATCGCAGGGTCTAAAATCACGTGACAGCTATCAACCAATCAGAAACACACATCTTACCCGTAAAAGGGAACAATTTTCAAAAATCCCGGGTGAGGTCAGGGTGACTCATGACGTCATACCACGTGACCTGGAAAGTTTGAGTTTCCCGCGTGGGCGGGGCCTAACGTCACGTGACTTCTCTCAGCCAATCAGAATCGAGGTACCAAAGCATTCATCTTAGCCGTAAAAGGGAACGAAGTTCAAAAATCCTGGTCATAAAAGAGAGTGAGGATGAGTCATTCGCGCAAACGCGGGCCCCTACTACTAACATACGATAGTTTGGTATATAATTAGAAGTCCTTTGCACCTGATATGAGTCTCTACCATTACGCCACAGTACCTTTAAGAAATCAGAAATCAAAAATCTAAACGAAAAAGTCTTGGAACGGAAACTTGAGCTCATGTTGCAATTATCTGATATAGCTTAGAATGTCGAGACAAAGGAAAACTAAAACAAAGAAAAGCCATAAGAAAACGCAAAGTCAAACGACGGAACCAAATAGTACTAAAGCAGCGACTGGGAAAAGCAGGTTCTGACGTAATTAAATTTGATGGATGCTTTAAAAGTAACATAAATCTATTTAAGGGCAATGAGAAACGATTCCAAGTGGACGTAGATGGTCTGTTTGCTTCAGTTAAAAAAGAACTTTTATTCCTGAAGAGACCTTCTTTCTTTCTTTCTTGAGAAAACTTCTTTCTCTGATCTGGTGATAGGACTAGGTCATCAAACGTAGTTCGATAAAATGTGTCAGTCGTTCTGGAATAGCTATCTTCTCCAGAGCACATGCGCTTAACTTGCTTCATTTTCCTTTACATTCCGATTACGTACACGCACACAAACACACACACACACACACACACATACAACCTAGCAGACACAATATTTTTAATTCTCTTCATCTATAAGATGTCATCTGAGATTTTCGAGATAATGCTTTCAGAAATGAACGAAAAATTATATCCCGTTGCTTTTATTCCCGTTTCGCCACATGCCTTACACCTGGTAGTTGGCCATCTACGGTGAAACAAGAAAAAAGAACTACAATTCTTTTGAATATTGAGTAACTTTTCAGATACGATACATTGTATTCATACTTCAGATAAATAAGTAATATACAAGGTGAACCTGAAAGATGTCCATAAACTCCAAGAGGTGATTCGTGACACCAAAAGAAGGCAAAAAAGTCCTCTTGCATATTGTCGAATTCCGCGTCAGGTAAGAGGGACAGAGGTACCAACTTGGGATCGAAAATCGAATCGTGACAATTAGAATGTAACAGAAAGATGTACATATACTTCGGGAGGTGATTCGTGGCATCAAAAGAAGACAGAAAGTTATGTTGCATATTGTCGAATTCCATGTCGTATGTGAGTGACAGGGGTGCCAACTTGCAATCGAAACTTGAACCCTGACAAGTGGAACGGAATAGAAAGATACGCACAGCGTACATGACGGGGGATTTGACAACATACAAGAGGACCTTTCGTCTTCTTTTGATGTTACGAATCACCTCCTGAAGTATGTGCACATTTTCCAGGTTCACTATGTATATGTTCCAGTTAATTTGTTGCAAGTAATTCGTGCAATATTAAATGATTTCTGTTTCTGCTGTATGCTGTGCAGAAAACATACACGCTCCTAAACTTTGTTCTCCGTTCACTCTTACCGAGGGAATGCCATGATCATATCCATGGATGCAAGTGGAAAATATCACCTCAGCAAAGCATTCATACGGCATTCCCTTCTATTGTGAGTATTTTTGGATATCCATTTGACCAACGTAACTTAACTCTATACTATCATGAACCAGACTGTTTTTGAAGGTTAGATTATTGAACTAAATAACAAGACAGAATCAATTACGAAACTAACGAGGAAACCGATTTAAGTGTGGCACGAAATTGTGGATGAGTGTATGCGCAAATTAAGTGTTTTTGTGTACAATTAAACCCATTAGAGGGAAAATCCCTCGATATCAACTGTTCCTGAGATATAGAGGAATAAGGGGAAGACTGGTGCTCCAATATTTTGTGAATTTTTAAATGTGTAGCGATAGTACTAGTAAAAGAGACTTTTAAAAAATGAAGAATTCCTTCATCCACAAAATTATAGTAATAGCTTACAAGGAGATGGCACATTTTGGTAAGTGAACTTCGGAGCCATTTTTTGCGAGGTGGTAGTGCACATTTAAAGAGTTAATATTACAAACTGGGAGAGAGCAATGGGCAAAAATGACGGAGAAAAACCGTCTTAAAGTCTTCTACTCCACGTATATATCGTACGACGCGCTAACTTACCAAGTGACGGCGTGGCAGAGTGAGAAGGAAGAATCAGCAGTTCAAGTGTAAGGGGTCTCGGGTTCGATTCTCGTTTGAGTCAAACCTTTTCTTTTCTTGTTTTTTGCTTCAACCAATAAAGTAGGCATTTATAACTATAAGTAATTTATTAATTCACCATATGTTTATAATGAACAAAACAATAGACATTTTCAATCACTTGTAAATTCTTTTGATGTTCCATGTTAACTAGGAACAAAATTTAATCTCTTCCGGAAATATTATTGTCACCGCAGTCGTTGTGTAAAAAATGTTCTTGAAGCTTCGTGTCTACATCTGTTGACAGAGTGAGAATTACAAGGGGAATGAGGGGGAAATCTGCTTTGGTTATACACTGTTAAAAATAATTTCTTAAATTTAAGAAACCGTTTCTTACCTGTGCACCGAGACAATATTTTCTTAGAAATGAGGTTTGACAATTCTCATTCATAAGGAAAGTAACAGTATATTTTCTCAAACCGCATTATACAACCTCATCTACTTTTCTTCATTTCTCATTAATGAGAGTTTCAAATTCTTGTTTCTAAGAAAATATATTCTCGGTGCATAGATAAGAAACGGTTTCTCAGATTTGTAGCAACATCCAGTATTAGCAAAGGGGATTTCCTCCCTCAACACCTTTGTAAATCGCACACTGTCAACAGATGTAGACACGAAGCGTCAAGAACATTTATTACACAACGACTGTCGTCAAGGGCGCCGATCGTGGGGGGCCCGTCCTCCCACAAGCTCATGTAGGCCCCATGTATTTTTACGAATATGTATTTTCATATGTATTTTATTGTTACATGTATTGTTGTTTGTATGTATTTTTTATGAATGCCCCCCCCCCAAGTTTACAGAGAAATCGGCGCCGTTGATATCGTAACCATAATACAACTCGTATTATCAGTATATTTACGGAATAGATTAAATTTTCTTGCTACTTTACATGGAACATTGAATGATTTTACAAGTCATTTTTAAATTTCTTTTGTTTTATTCATTATAAGCATATTGTGAATTAATATTTTATTTATAGTTAAAAATTGTTACTTTATTAGTAGAAGCAAAAAACAAAGCAAGGTGTGACTCGAACGGGATTCAAACCCGGGACCCATTGCATATGAGTTGCACACTTTACTCACGCTGTCAGCTGATAAATTTGCGCGTCGAACAGTATATGTGGCGAGTAGCAAACTTTCGAAGACGGTTTTCCTCCCTTATTTTTGCCAATTGCGCTCTCCCAGTTTGTAATATTAACTCCATAAATGTGCACTACCTCCTCGCAAAAAATGGCTCCGAAGTTCACTTACCAAAGTCTGCCTTCTCCTTGTTAGTCGACTTAGATATGAGGGTTAGAAAATCGAAGAGTACATAAAAATTCTAGAGGAAGAATGTTTAGAGCTGGAAGGTGAAAATAACGAACGTTGCCTGAAACAGACGTGTAAATTGTGTATGCGTAGGTTTCTCGGTAACCTGAATCGAATAAAAGCATCATCAGGTCAAATAGAAAAAAAAATTAAAATGTTGACGTTAGAAACAATATGTGTTTATGTCTCATATTATTTGATTTATTTTCCTGTAGTGCTTTTGCATGCAATATGACCTTGTATTTTTTCACATAATAACGTATCTGTTCCTTTGGCAATATAATTAATACATTTTCATATCACCTTTTCTCATTTTCTACGAACTAAAGACATGATATATTAGCAAGTAATATTATACAATTCTGTTCTTCGTGTCAATGGCGTTTGTTATTCCTCATAGTCTCTTCTTTCTCCGACCCCAGGTAAAAGCTACGCCACTCAGCTCAAGATTCAACACAACTTTTATTCGCTCAGGTGCATCTTTCTTAACGTTTCAATGTAATTTTTAAACATATTCACTTGTAACATAGCCGAAAATGCCCAAAGTATCAGAGCACCAACTTTCCCCTTACCCCGCACCGAGTATGTCTCCAGAACGGTAGAGATCGAAAGTTTTTCCCTTTAATAGAATCCATTGTTCACAAAAATACTTCGATTGCGCATAAACTCGTTAACAATTTCGTGTCACACTTAAATCGGTTTCCTCGTAAGTCAGAATTGGGGGTCGTTAAGATAATGATATATTTTCTCTATAAGGAAAAAAATCTGGTAAACGGTATGTAAAACACATATGCATAATATGTGGATGAACATACAGATTATTCTACGTAATTTATCAAAAATTTACAGAATGACTCAAATGAAATGAAATCTTTGAGTTTTACATCCCACGGCTTTACCGATTAGGCTAAAGGAGACGGTGATGATGAAATAATGAATGAAATGGTAGAATGAAGGAAGTAGGAGGAAACGGAAGAACCCCGAGGAAACCGACGCACACGGTGTTTGTCCACCACAAAGTTCACTTAGCGCGATCTGGGATCGAACCTGGGATCCCAAGCACGAGAGGTGAACCCTCTACCACTTTTATTTAATAGTATTTATTGAGCACTTACATAATAGTTACAATAATAACAATTAGAAAAATGCAACTAATAACAAGAAATACAAAATATAAACATACCAGTAGTTAAAGCAAATAATAATAATAATAATAGATCGCCTGATAATACTGAGCAAACCAGCGATGACGTTGGGGAACAGGTATACGCAAAAGAGAATAAAATAACCAAGAAATGTATAAATCCGGGGAGAAATCCGTAGAAAGATGAAGAAAGAGATCAGCCGTTGTAATTGTCAACCACACAACAAAATTATGTTTAACTGGAGGGAAGAAAACAAAATCGGGGAGCAAAATCATATTGTCACAAGTTATATAGTCGGTAGTAGTGCGAAGGATTCTGGCAAGAATCTGAGTATATTTTTGCCAAAGAGGGTATATACTAGTACAGGTACGAAGACGATGTGAGAGGGTATCGGTTTGTCCACAAATATGACAGAGGGAAGCAGGAGAGATGCCCAGGGTTTAAGCTCGTGCATTTGTTAAAAATAAGTTATGCACCAATAAATACCAAAGCGAACGTAAGGGGAAGATAAAACCGGGGAACCAATGTGATGCCAAATTTGAGGCCAGTTATTATTAGGAAATTTACGTACTATAAGCGGAACGCAAGAGGGAGAAGCATAATATTGATATAATTGTGAAACGGTCATATCTTCAAGCCGAGCCCGTGCGATAAGGCCATATGCAATATCGATAACTACCGTTTTTAAATAAGGATAGGTCTGTGACCATCCATGAACGGAGACAGGAGCAGTAAGCGTCACGTGACTCAGGCAGCGCATGATGTATTGTGACGAAAAGGAATTGCTAAAAACACAAAGCAGTTTACAGGTTCTATGAAGAAAAAGACATCTGGCCTGTAAAGCAATGTCCTTGATACCAAGGCCTCCAACAGAAGGTCGACTGCAAACTACCTGGCGATTTACCCGAAGAGTATGTTGATACCAAAGAAAATATAACATATGTTTGTTTACTTTGTTAAGAATAGCAACCGAGGGCGGGAAAAGTTGCATAATAAAATATAAAAGACTAAGAGCATAAACCTGAATAAAAGTGGCACGTTCAAAAAGGGTAAGATTTCTTCTTTTATGTTGATAGAATAAAGTAACCAACTTAGAAACAACAAGATTATAATTTACCGAGATGGTATGTTTAACGGATGGATACCAGGTAATACCAAGAATTTTATGACAAGAAACAGATGTGAAGGGGGAAACAAAAGACGTATGTGCTTGGTCGGAAAGGCATAACAATTTGCTTTTCTCAACATTGAGGGTCGCACCTGAGGCTTGACTAAATAAGTGCAAATTATATTGAATCGTATCAAGGTCACTTTGAGAATAAAAAAAAAGAAGCTAAAATCATCAACGTACGTTTGTAGTTTGAGAACTGCCTTATTAAGACAAATGCCATCAATTTCACGATAAATTTTACTAATAAAAGGCATAACTGCAATGCTATACAAAAGGGTGGATAAAGGACACCCTTGGATTAGACCATGTTCAAGCCGAAATGAAGAAGTAAGCGCTCCATTAAGTTTCAATTGTGCCGTACGATCTCGATAAAGAGACGGATCATATTAAAATAACTGGTACCCAAATGTAATGCTTCCAAAACACGAAAAAGATAGTCATGATCAATTTTATCAAAGGCCTGGGAAAAGTCAGTACTTAATATTGCTGTGGCGCGAGTGGGATAACGCTAAAACAAGCGATGGTGTCACGAATATTTGCTAGTGCCAAATATAGGGGGTGTTGGACATTATGACCAAATTGGGCAAAATGTAAAATATTTGGGAGGAAATTACGTAAACGAAAGCAAGAACCTTGGTTAAAAGTTTATAATCAGAGCAAGTAAGACATATAGGCCGGTACTGAGTGACACAAGGGAACTGAGACTGCTTCGGAAGTAAAACTATAATACTATGCGTAAGAGAGGTCCCTAAACGTAAGTTGACACGAAAATCATTAAAAAGTTCGGTAAAAAAAGGAATAAAAATATCAGCAAAAGTTTGTTAAAATTCATAAGGAAATCTATCCATACCACTAGATTTATGTTTTGGCTTGGTCATTATAACATGCTTGATTTTATTTTCAGTAAAAGGGGCATTCAAAACATCTTGAGCCGCAGTTTCTAAGGGAGTCAACTCAGAAAACAAATCATCAGGGCACGGAGATGAAGGATGTCGGCTATAAAGACGGGTATAATAACGGGTAAAACAAGGAGCAACGTTGGTTCCCAACCATAAACGACCCTCCTCATCTTGAATCTTACCGATTAGCCGTTGTTTGCCCCGACGTCTTTCAGCAGTTACTTGAACCAGACCGGGAGATTCAGTGGGCTGACTCGAAATAAGTTTACTCCTCACACTAATACCGGATAACTTGGTACGATGTAATGATAAAAGGAAAGCTTTCACCTGATAGAACAGGAGCCCCTTGCTGATAAGCAAGATGGTACTCATGCAAAAGTCGGTAATAATAATTATACTGCTCATGAAAGGTTTTACTTCGCTCACGACAATAGTCTCGACAGAGACGTCTAAGGGTACGTTTACCCCGAGAGTCCCACCACTGCATAATGTTACGCTTACGTAAAGATTGCTTACTTATTTCATTCCATTTTTGTCGAAGAAGTGCTTGAAAGGATGGATCAGACAAAATACTAGTATTAAGATACCAATAAAAAGATTTTCGTAGATATTGTGTTACAGGTAAATTAACAGTTAAAAGAACAGAATGATGATCAGAAAAACAGACCGGGACCAACTCTATGCTCTGAACATAAGGAATCAAGGATGCAGAGATGAAAAAAGCATCGATGCGAGATGCTCCTTGAGAATGAACATACGTATAACCCGGATCGTGAGGGTGAAAATGACGCCAAGCATCCACGAGACCAAATTGATTAAGAACATGAAGCATATTTGTGGAAGGGGCACGGTTCTGTAAGGAATCTTGAGAACCGGTAACTTCATTGTGATCGCCTCCCCAAATAATAGATCGAGTACCAGCATGCAATGCAGTAGCAACGTCATCGCTGAAAAAAAATATTACGTTGAATACGGTTTGGCGAGCCAGATGGACTATAGGAATTACAAAGGTGTATAGTTTCCTAATTGCCAGTAATAATGCGGCCATCAGGATAATTATAAACCTGATCGAGGTGTAAATCACTGCGATAAATAAGAGCAGTACCTGTACCTGCTACAGTTTCATTACTAAGACAAGTATAATTATATAAACCGTGTAAATCAGTAATTTTAACCTATTGGGCAAACAAAATATCAATCATTCTAGTATTAACAAAGGCAGCAACTGCATCTTGTTTCGGAGTGGAGGAAAGTCCGTTAAAGTTTATAGTACCAATCCTAACACCATACATAATATGGAAAATAGAAAAGTAAAGATGTAAAACATAGGGGAGTAATATACAAAATGCAAAGCCTATGCACGAAGCAGAAAAATTACCACACCGCAAAAATTTAACCCCCCCAAAAATTAACCAAAAATTAAGATGGCGTTTCAGCATTTTGGTTGGACGAAAAGAAATGTCCGTTAGACACAGAGGGCACCTGTGGTTGCGAAAGTTGTTTAGATCTCGTGCGGAGAGCAATACTAGGTTCATCAGACAGAGAGGAGTCAAGCACTTTTTGAAATTTAGGAACTTTACTATCAAGGAGAGGGCGTTTCTTTTTCTTCGAAGTATCCAAAGGTACCATTTCAACATTCATCACACTAGGCAAATTTGCGGTGGGAATAACAGAAACACTAGGAGAGGTAACAAGTTCCGGACTAGATACTGCAGCTTGTTGTTCATGTACTGAGTGGTCACTTGAAACGTTCACTAAGGGCGTTGAAAGAGACGAGTCCACTACTAACGACATCGCAGCAGCAGCCTCTAAAGTATCATCCGCACTTACCTGATTCAATCCAGATGAAATAGAAGGTGGTATCACACCTGCGTTGGAAACATCATCAGGCGAAATAGTTACAGAAGATTTTTCTAAAGAAGGAGCTCCAGGGGTACTAAGAGAGGGATGGTTATTCTCCACATCACCATCAGCACTAGTATTCTTGACTAGGGTAGAAGTAGAAACTACAGGAAAAACACTGAAGTTAGTAACATCTGGAGCAGCTTTAAGTTGCACTGGAGGCGGAGCCAAACGTGAATTTGACTCGGGAGGTAGTCGAGAACCTCCAGAAACCGGAACAGTCACAGAAGCACGTTTAGGCAGTCGTTTATCACATTGCGAAATCAAATGCTGATCACTATCACATCGCGCACAAGTTTTAATTTGTCCAGGATATGTCACCCACAAACGAAGACCATGAACTGTGACATATGACGGAATGTTCTTTTTGAGGACGATCTTAAGTAATTTCCGCCCGGTACGCATCGGGTAAAAATGTCCAGTAGAGTAGAGTTCATCGGTAAGACTTAGAATTTCCCCATAGGAAAGAAAAACTTGTTTAAGGTGTAAATCGGAAAGTTCCATTGGAACCGCATGAATGCGGACCAATTTAATCAAATATGAAGACGAATCAATAGGTAGGTTATACGAACCTACCGCATCAGAACACTTAACAGTATCTGTAAATACATTTAAAATGTGTTCACAATCTTCCTGAGCTTTTAATTTAATATATAATAGCTTACGTGGAAAATCCATTTCTATGCTGAGCACAGTTTCCAAGGGTAACCCAAAGGTATCCCTAATCCACTCATGTAAAATAATAGAAGTCGGCACATTTACCACACTTTGAAAACTGATACGAAGTGTATTGAGGCGAATCGTGTTCATATCGAACGTAAGTCAGAAAACTGAATCCCAAAAAAACAAAACAAAAAAATATTATGTGATAATATTAAGAACAGGTGAAAAATACAATTAAATTCAGTCAGATAACACACACACAAGACAGAGGAACCGCCACACTATACTAGCAGTAGTAGCTGTGCCACTGAGCCACCGCGGCCCCCAGAATGATCCAAGAAACAATCAGTTATAATAGTCAGGGGTAAAAGTGAATCTGGAAATGGTATGGGGAAGCATGATGTCATCACGTCCCCCGTGCCTATCTTGTCCATTGTAATTTTTTAGGAAGTGGAAGGACGCCATAGTTTTTTTTGGGAGTTGGAGGATGACGCTCCCCCTCACTTTTACCCCTGATAATAGTAACATTTACAAGATTAATCATATGATAGAGCACTTGTTTACAGATATTTATATACACAACAAAACGATTATAATTCCCGAAGGAAGTGTAATGTCTGAATAGAAGAAAATAAAACAACATTTGTACCCTGTTCTGCGAAAACGAACTAAGCGCCATTTTCATACTTTTAAGAAAATTACGTATAAAGGTTGATGTCCAGCATTTATGTAGCCGTAATCAAGAGTGAAATTATGTTTCTTTTTATGGAAAGGTGTTGGTTTTCCTCTGTTTTCGATTGTGCAAAACGTTCTAATGCTTATCAGGAACCAATCGTCGCATTTACGTGGATTTTCAAAGTTTAGCGCTTAGTTCATTTTTGCATAACACGGTACATTTATATCCTTGGTTCAAATTTTCTTTTAATTCACGCATAATATCACGTTCAATTGACATCATAGAAATACCTAGAAGATGCTCCTGCCTCATTCTTGGTAGTATAAAGTTTGTTAAACTTCTAGTTTGGATAAAGTTCTTTTTGGCAAGTAGGGATGGTACCGAGACGGGCTTTTATATACCGAGACGAGACCGAGAACGAGACGGATTGTATATAACCGAGACGAGACCGAGACAGGCCTCTCGAATATTGATAAAAAATTAAAATTGCCATCACTCAGAATTTCTTTCGTCGCAGTGTTAGATATTATGGGAACGGTTGACTGATGTACAGTCCTGTGTTTAGGGGGTGCCTATTAGGCTCAAGCCTCTCTCGAAATATTTTTGTGATCATTTTTTCGCACTGCACGTACAGCACAAATGTTTCTGACCCGTTCCTCAAACCGTAGCCTTCTCTCTCTCTCTCTCTCTCTCTCTCTCTATATATATATATATATATATATATATATATATATATATATATATATATATATATATATATATATATATATACTGTTTCAAAAGAACACCGACAACGTTTGGGAGGTGATTCCTGACACCAAGATAAGACAAAAAGTATAGACGAACCTGGGTGCATAAATGATGCTTCCTTTCGGAGTTATAGACTGCCGAAAACATAAAAAATGAACTTTAATGGTTCATAGCTCCAATACTCTGGGATCTACCGTAGTCGGGTCAAGACTAAACTTATGAACTTATATGTGCCCTATCCAAAAATACATGTTTCAGAATCCTGCGGTACTCACGCAACAATTTTCACAGAGGGAGTTTTGCTAAGGACATATAATTTGAAGTACTCACCAACTACCTCTGTAAAAACCATTGCAGAAGCACCGCAGGGTACTGATATATGGATATTTTGATAGGGCACATAGTAGTTCTTAAGTGAAGCCTTGAGCCGACTATGGTAGATCCCATAGTATTGGAGTTATGGACCATTAAAATTCATTTGTTCATGTTTTCGGCAGCCTGTAACTCCGAAAGAAAGCATTTGTGCACCCATGATAGTCTATACTTTTTGTCTTATCTTGGTGTCAGGAATCACCTCCCAAACGTTGTCGGTGTTGTTTTGAAGCTCCCCGTATATATATATATATATATATATATATATATATATATATATATATATATATATATATATAATATAAATAAAATAGAGTTTGTGTGTTTGTGTGTCCGTCTGTCTGCGTGACGTCTGGGGACCAGACAAGTTGACCGAATGTTGTCAAAGTTTGGTCACGGATACCTTGATCTAGGCCCCAGAGCAAGACGAAGTGTTTTTTTATTCAAACCAGAGAGTCTCAGGGGGTCACTTCCAAATTCACCTCATTTTTCTGCTGGCTAGGATTTCCGAGACATGTAAAAAATATTAAGCTGACAGATATTAATGTGGTATCCATATTTTCCTGGTCGCTGAGATCAATGGAGACACTTCCAGTAGCGATGACTTCAAATTCAGCTACCATTGCATATGGGCCGGGGGTCACCGAAGGGGATACCAAGACATGTAAAAATAATCCAAAATGAACGATATTTGTGTCAAATCCATAGTTTTCACTGTCGCTGAGATTAATAGTGACACTTCCATTAGCGATGACATTCAAATTCAGCTACCATTGTATGCGACCCAGGGGTAACAGTACAATTACATAGCAGGCATATGCCTATCATGTTTCCTCAGGAACATGGGAATGTGTCCAGTATATGCCTTATGTACCTCTGAGAGAGAAATCACATGGATAGCAAGTGATAGTCACAGTCGATGTCCGTCCCTAGGCACATGCCTGACATGTACGTGGGGAACGTGCCTATGTTCTAGGTACGTTCCTCATGCCGTAAGCGTCAATGAACCACAAAATTACTCCCCCAAAATATGTTAAATCATCTATATTCGTAATGTGTTTACATTAAAGAGAGTCTAAAAAGCACTTTAAATAAGTAAAAAAAAAAAATGTACTCCAGGGTGTGCGCGAACCACCAACCTTTGGATTACTAGCCGCGTACTCTTCCGACTTCGCCATGGAAGTGATGAATAACACGTTACTTGTAGAGCGATAAATTGTTGAGGTCTTTTGAATTTGGCTAATCAAAGTGCTCCTTTAACCGCGTATATTCGCCGATAATCGCTTGGGATCAGATAAAATCTGCTCGCCATGTAATTTTATAACAAAATGACGAGTGTCTATTTACTTTATTTTATGGTTCTTCCATATTCACTTTCAAATGATCGGCGGCAGTTGCCATCTAATAAAGTTTATGCATTTGTTGCTTCTAGTACACAATCGCTTAGAAAAAGAAGTAACAAATGCATCAAATGTGGGAAATGAATTTAGAACACCTAAATGGCGCATGCCTAGCACATCTTGTACTGTTAGGGGCACTTGGGGGTGGTTACCGATATATGTAAAAGTAGTATTGACTGATATTAGTGTCGAATTCAGTTTTCGCGGTCGCTGAGGTTAGTGGTGAAACTGGGATCGCATTAACTTCCAAATTTATCCCATTTGGCTTCGGGCTGTGGGTCACCGGGGAATACCGAGAAATGTAAAATTAATCCAAAATGACCAATATTAGTGTCAAATTCATAGTTTTAGCGGTCACTAAGATGAATGGTGATATTCCCACAGGCGTTAACTTTCAAATACGGTCCCCATCGGCTGGGAACCAGCGGGTCTCAGGGGATGTTTACCAGGATATGTAACAGTAGTAGAAAATAGCAGATATCTTTTTCTTCCGTTTTTCTGTTTGTTTACATAAATATTTTATCTGACCCGTGCAAAGAATGGGTATATCAGCTAGTGTATAATTTTGTACTATGTTGTGTAAAATATTGAAGGGAAAATTCTTCTAGATACTCTGCAATACAGCTAGATAACCAAGCAATGTTGCCAACGCTACAAAAATTTGTATTGTATTTTCTCAAATTCACTACGTAAGGTATTATATATTTTTAATTTCGATATTAAATAAAACCAGAGTACCGCATACATTATTCAGTGTAACAAAGGACAATATAGTAACACTGTCATCAACATTTTGAAGATCTCTAATAAATCAAATGACATGGACGGTGCAATGCACATCAATTGTATCTAATCTAATACTGTGCATCTTAGCGTCTAATACTATGATTATGGTATAATGTATTTCGAATGAAGGAAGGAACACAGTTACAGTAAATAGAGAATTTCTTTTTCTACAGACTTTACTTCGAAAACGTGCTGACATATCACGTCTCATCATGTAGATGCTTCCAAAAGACTTAAATGATCATAATGCCATTTGCAATTGTTATTTCAAACCGTTTCAGAGATACTGAATAAATGGGCAGTGATTGTTATACTGCTTAAAATGACGTATTTGCGATAAATTTTTACAATGATTGTTTTTTTTACTTTGTTTCTATAACATTACAGCAATAGTTTTTGGTGGTTTTAAGTATAACAAGTCGCAGTTACATTATTTTAAGCAGTGTTGACTACTTAAATAAATTGCTAAATATAGTCCAAATAACGTAAATAAACTGTAAAATATTTTTAAATTACTCGTAATTTGTTTTATGGTGCAAGAATGTTTTGAAAAGAGGACGTTTTTCATAGTCTTTGGACTAATTATGAATGTTAATGTCAAAGTTTTCTTTCCAGCAATACATGTAAATGCAAATTGTAACTAAAATTAAACGTAACATGAAACTTCTCGGTATCATTAGTTGTTCCCTGTATGTCTTAGGCCTGGTATACACTTTAGATTAAAACCGTGCTTAATTAAAAGTTCTAATTACACCCTAACTACATTTCACTTGTTTTAGTTTAACCATCGACCGCCTCAAACTCGATCCATAGCATTTAGCGACACTGAAAAAAGCCAAGTCCAGATATAAGGAGAAAACGAGGATAAAATGCTTTCTGTTGGGAACACCATGACAAGACGGTGCTGTCAATCGTAATACTGGGTGCAACACCCTTATTTCATGCGGCGACGTCCGTCAGTAAGTGAGAGCACCAATTACTCCTCTGAAAACAGTAATCACCGGTCTCACTTATTGACGTACATCGCCATAGGAAATAAGGGTGTTTTACCCAGTATTACGATTGACACCACAGTCTTGTCATTGTGTTACCAACAGAAAGCAAATTATCCTCGTTTCCTCCATATATCTGGGCTTGGCTTTTTTCAGTGTATATGCAATTATTCAAAGACTAACAGTTAGTAATACGCATGGTGTTGAGTTTTGGGTTGGTTTGTTTTAGTTTAACGTCCCACGATTATGCTAAGGCGGCTAAAGGAGACGTGGAGCTACTGATTATAGTGGAACCACTTCGGTCGTTCAACTGTACCCACACCGGGAATCGAACTTTGGACCATGCAAATTGTAGTCAAGTGTGCTGTTTACGGTTCTGCTGTAGTCAAGCGTGCTGTAGTGTGCTTACGTCTCTGTGTGACATCATTGAAATTCTATGGTTAATCAGAGCAAAAAATAAATAAAAGAAAAGAAAATAAAATAAATATTTTTTAAAACGTTTTTGTTCTTCACATAAACTACTGCGAAGAGTAGTACGAAGAGTAAAACAAGATATTTCTAAAAGGAAACAAATTATTCTTTTGTCCTACTTAGATGAGTAACAATAACTCTGTGGGTCCCCAAGCGGATTTCGGTGCCACCGAGGGGCGACATTTTTCCTAGCGTACAAAGAGATAGATCTGCAGCATCCATGACAATTTATTTAAATTATAGCACTAAACTCTTCAATTTCTTAGTTATTATCCTTTCTTTAGTTCCCAGAGTAGAAACTTTGTAAGCCTGACTAGGTTTTTCTACGCCCTTAAGGGTGAGGACCCCGGGACACTGTCTCAGTTGCTCCTGCCTAGTTACGGCTCTCGATATATGCTTATGTAATGCATTATGACCTTATGAACTTGTATAAGAAACAGAATGTACTTAAATTGAGACTCGAACTATGCGAAATATCGGACTTTGAATCTAACTTGTTTGGTGATCCAACCCAATATTACACATATCAAAGGTGAGTGCTTTAGCTGCTACCAAGAGGTTCAGGAAGTTCGTGTTATAAAGTGTTAATTAAACACGGAGATGTGAAAGGTGATAAAGCATTTGATCAATTTGGAATAAAATATATTGTAATAATAATTTAACCTACTTGTTAAGATAATGAACGTTATATTCTATTTTTAAAATGACAGTCAAAGCAGAATGTATTGGATAATAAATGAGTAATTGTAAAATTTCAATTTCGGTCCGATTTAATACATTCGTGCTGCTATGTGTTGCATTATTCGGTAGGAGATATTGATCAATTCTGATTCAAGTGAAGGAAATAAACTACTGTATAGTACTGGATTTAATTTAATAGAGTTTAATTGTATAGGCAGTACTGAGGCTATATGAGACAAAGTCGCTAAAGCTCTCACCTTCGGTGCAAGCGGTTCCGGATTCGATTCTCGGTGGGGCACTTGGTCGAAAAAGTATTAAACATTTTTTCTTCAGGCCAGACATCTTGAATTAGCTTTTCCTGCGTTTTTCTCATTCGCACCAGCCAAATGCCGAGGTGGTACCTAATATAAAGGTTACAGGCCGCTTTCTTTCTCTAATCCTTTCTTCTTTCCCTTTCCTCGGGTAGTATGATCGCCAGGGCTAATATGCCCATAGATGCTAATTTTCAAAAATAAAAATAAGTTACATTCAAACGCAATTGAAATGAAATAAAATCTTTGAGTTGTACGTCCCTCGATTATGCAGGTTAGGCTAAAGGAGACAGTGATTATGAGAAATGAATGATATGATGCAATGAAGAAAGTGGGAAGAAACGGGAGAACCCCGAGAAAACCCACTAGCACGGTGTTTGTCCACCACAAAGTCCACACGGCGCGAGCTATGATCAAACCAGGAACCCCAAGCACCTGAGGTGAATACTCTATCACTGAGCCACCGCGCCCCCTTCAAACGCATTGAGTGGCTCGTGTTTAGATTCATATGAAAATTGTCGTTTGACTTTTCTATATCAGACTTTTGATTCTTTGTCAATTTCCGGTTGAATATCGAGGGTTTCTACAGTTACGTCGACATCAATCACAAAATTCTGTAAATCTTTATTACTTTACATGTTCTCAAGATGGTGCTTGGCTTTTTCAGGTAAATCCATTGCCTGCTGAATCTGCACTGATGCTTGCTGAAATACACTGTTAACTATATTAACGGCAAAAAATAACTTTATGCAAAATAAAACATTGCACAGACTGAAAAATCCAATATTTTACGTACTACCAAATGTACTATCTTTAATTCCTTGGATGTTTCCATAAAAGAATCATACATTACATCTAACTCAGTACGAAGTGATTCGACAGTATGAATATGTCATTTAGGTATCTGACTAAGAAGTTTTAAATGAAATTAGTTTTGTCTTTCTTAGAAGACACTAACAACAAATAGAACTATAAAAGTAAATGTACACTTTTTCCTCTATATCAAACATTTTTACAGTTTTACTACAGAACATAGCAGAATCAAATTCAATAAATGGGCGCGAAGAAAGCCTGAACGTTCACGTTTAATATTATTTCCGAATACCTGAATACTTTCCTTTTATATTATCACTGCTATCATACCCTTAGCCACACATGTTCGAGAAAGAACTTTAATTCTTCTATTTTAAAAAAAAATAACGGTAGTTAGTCCTTTTCCTGAAGAATGCACAAAAAATTCATAAAATATTCTTCAATAAATGTTTTTGTTTTTCATCGTTATACTCTTACAAAATAAATTTCATAAATTAGAAAACATTCAGAGGAGAGGCACTGCGTGTTTTGTTCTTTCATAACAAGTATCTTCAGCATTCTATTGCGTAGTGAGAGATATGCTAAAAACACTCGCTAATATGAGAGATAGGCTTCGAACGGTCATCAGTTTGAATGGGGCACCTATGATCTCGCCCCGGATCGACGTGAATGCGCTGCTTTCTATTGACGCCTTAATCGACGTGAATGCGCTGCTTTCTATTGACAACTTAACCGACGTGAATGCGCTGCTTTCTATTGACGCCTTAACCGATGTGAATGCGCTGCTTTCTATTGACGCCTTAACCGATGTGAATGCGCTGCTTTCTATTGACGCCTTAACCGATGTGAATGGGCTGCTTTCTATTGACGCCTTAACCGATGTGAATGCGCTGCTTTCTATTGACGCCTTAACCGACGTGAATGCGCTGCTTTCTATTGACGCCTTAATCGACGTGAATGCGCTGCTTCCTATTGACGCCTTAACCGACGTGAATGCGCTGCTTTGTATTGACGCCTTAACCGACGTGAATGCGCTGCTTTCTATTGTCGCCTTAACCGACGTGAATGCGCTGCTTTCTATTGACGCCTTAACCGATGTCAATGGGCTGCTTTCTATTGACGCCTTAACCGACGTGAATGCGCTGCTTTCTATTGACGCCTTAATCGACGTGAATGCGCTGCTTTCTATTGACACCTTAACCGATGTGAATGGGCTGCTTTCTATTGACGCCTTAACCGACGTGAATGCGCTGCTTTCTATTGACGCCTTAACCGATGTGAATGGGCTGCTTCCTATTGATGCCTTAACCGACGTGAATGCGCTGCTTTCTATTGACGCCTTAACCGATGTCAATGGGCTGCTTTCTATTGACGCCTTAACCGATGTGAATGGGCTGCTTTCTATTGACGCCTTAACCGATGTGAATGCGCTGCTTTCTATTGACGCCTTAACCGACGTGAATGCGCTGCTTTCTATTGACGCCTTAATCGACGTGAATGCGCTGCTTCCTATTGACGCCTTAACCGACGTGAATGCGCTGCTTTGTATTGACGCCTTAACCGACGTGAATGCGCTGCTTTCTATTGTCGCCTTAACCGACGTGAATGCGCTGCTTTCTATTGACGCCTTAACCGATGTCAATGGGCTGCTTTCTATTGACGCCTTAACCGACGTGAATGCGCTGCTTTCTATTGACGCCTTAATCGACGTGAATGCGCTGCTTTCTATTGACACCTTAACCGATGTGAATGGGCTGCTTTCTATTGACGCCTTAACCGACGTGAATGCGCTGCTTTCTATTGACGCCTTAACCGATGTGAATGGGCTGCTTCCTATTGATGCCTTAACCGACGTGAATGCGCTGCTTTCTATTGACGCCTTAACCGATGTCAATGGGCTGCTTTCTATTGACGCCTTAACCGACGTGAATGTGCTGCTTTCTATTGACGTCTTAATCGATGTGAATGGGCTGCTTTCTATTGACGCCTTAACCGACGTGAATGCGCTGCTTTCTATTGATTATTTTTCAATGAAATCGTTTTCCTATACTTCTTTCATTTCGTACATAAGTCTGAGCTGATGGAAATAACGGTGGTGGCGGCGAAGAATGTTTTTTTTTTTTTTTACCGGCGTTAAATTTACTATGAAGTATCACACATAATGGGTTGATAAACAATGATTATTATTATTATTATTATTATTATTATTATTATTATTATTATTATTATTTACAACAGCTAACGCAATTATTAAGTTATTGAGAATTGCTAAACTTTTCAGTAATGAACAAAATGTATTTCACTGCTCCATGTTATTCCGACAAAAGTTATTTTTTCTTTTTGGTTTGTTAAGAACGTAAGAATTGTTATGGTGGACTTAGAAAGAACAAACCCAGATTGGATGAAAAGTCACGCGAGATAGCAACCAAAGATGCAACGTAATTTGAAAAACTATTTAATTCTAAGTCTACCGTTTGCAAATGAAACTTATAATTATGCGACCTTAACCGTATAAATATTTTTTATCTCCAAAAATTAGCTAAAATTTGGCTCCCTGTGAATTAGTATATCTTGCTCGGGTATTCTGCTGGCTCCGATGCTACCTAACAGTAAGGCTGTGGCCGTTTTGATTACATCTTCGGTTATTTCAAGTACATACGCCTATTAACCTCTCAGTGCCGTGAACAATTAAATTGCCGCTTGACCGTACGGACAGAAGAGTACTTAAACTTTGTATCATTAACAACTCACAATTCTGAAGCATCCTCTTTAATATGAAAAACTCAGACCCTAATATGTTAAATAAGTTAGAAGTTATACCGTTTCAAGTGTTACACTACAAATATCACTACGAAGTAGTGATGCCGGGAGCATGTAAGAAGGGAAAGTCACAACCACCTTGATACGTCCGAGTCATGTGATGAATGAGTTATCACCATCATGTTGGTAGGTTAGAAGTGTGTGAAGAACGAATGTCATGATCACGTAGGTAAGGAGGAAGCACCTGAAGAAGGAGATGTCACTACAACGTAGGTAGATACGAAGCACTAGAAGATTGAGATGTCAAAACCACCTAGAAAAACTGAAAACATCTAAAGCAGGAAATGTCACTATAATGAGGTAAACGGGAAGCATGTGAAGAACAGGATGTCACTACCACCTAGGTAACTTGGAAACATGTGAAAAACGGGATGTCACTATTACGTAGGTAAGTCGTAAGCTTCTAATGAAGTGGATATTACTACCACGTAGATAGGTCGGAAATATGTGAATAAGAGGAAGTCACTAATACGTACACAACTTGGTAACATGTGAGGAATGGAATGTCACTACAACGAAAATAGAACGGAAGCATATGAACAAGAGGATGTCGTTACTACGTACATAGGTCGAAAGCATGTGAAAAAGGGCATATCACCTAAGTAGATCGAAGGCATCTGAAAAAGAGAAAGTCACTACCACGTAGATAGGCCAGAAGCATATGAAGTAGGATACATTACTACCACGTAAGTAAGTCGGCACTGAGGAGTTTAACTATATGTGAAGTTCACGTTTACCTCTATTCTTTGTTTGACTGTCAATTGTATGTTTATAGATATATGAATAACTTTGAAATGTGGAAATCAAGAAAGCAAAATATCTTATTGGAATGCTTATCAGGATAATCAGCATAGCAATCTATGTAGTTGCATCACACATTGGCAGTACCACACAAATCAAACTACAAAACTGAAGGCTAAACTGAGAAACGTTTTTCTGAGAATAAATTCCCTTCAAGTGGTACCCTAAACGTTTACTTTAACAATATCCAACTTGTCAGTTGCTTTGCTTCAAACACGTTGCATTGTAGCTTCAACTAATTCGGACACTGTCTTTCTGCCCAACACTCTCTAGTCTGCTCGGACAAATAGAAAACTGTAACACTCCTAGAAGATGCCTCTATGTTACGCATGCCCTAGCTTGAATGACCAGCACAAGGCTTGATTTCATTGCTTACAATTTTCTGGGCGCTTTGTAGGCTCTTTGTCGGCATTGTTGGGAATTGATAATTGCAATAATAAAGCTGTTAAATACGTTGACGCAACGTAGTTTAAATGTATGTTCACACTGACTTGTGAGGAAAAATTGTAGATGACGTACTTAAAAAGATAGGTTACATGCGTAATCCCTGTAGTTTTTGGACTTAACGTACAGCAGGCATATAACTGAAAACGCATGTTTTTTATAATACTTTCCGTATAAGTTTTCCATCTATACGTACTTTCCCTATGAAACAATATAGGCGGTCAGGATTTCACATACAAATGGACGTATATAACACATAGCTGAGAAAAGTAACATAAGTATATGCATGTGGTATGCGGAAAACTGTTAGATGTCAAACATCCTGTAACGGCATGATGTAACACCTAAGGGCAGTGCCTATGTAGCATACGGATAACGTATGCTCCGTACTGATTTCTGTAGTAAGCACGATTATTCCGTATATTTTTTACAATATACCGCTGTCCGAAGAACGGATTTTTCTCAGGGCACCAACCAACAATTTACGTTAATTTATCCATCAGTTTCAGCCAGGTGCATTTCGCCAGCCCCCCCCCCCCACCTTGGAGTTTCGAAACAAAGCCTATGCCAATCGTTTGTGCTACGTTTGTGCCGGAAAGTATCGCAAAAATTTTCGTTTGTACCACTTCCGGTACGAAGTTATAAGAGTTTTACAGTGGGGGGCTGGGGAAACGGCAGCCTCCAACCCTGGAATTTCGAAACAAAACCTATGCCAATCGTTTGTGCAGGAATGTACCGCAAAAATTTTCGTTTGTACCACTTCCGGTACGAAGTTATAAGGGTTTCAAAGTGGGGGGCTAGAGAAACGGCAGCCTCCAACCTTGGAGTTTTGAAACAAAACCTATCCCAATCGTTTGTGCTACGTTTGTGCAGGAATGTACCGCAAAAATTTTCGTTTGTACCACTTCCGGTACGACGTTATAAGGGTTTTAAAGTGGGAAGCTGGAAAAACGGCACCCTCCAACCTTGTAATTTCGAAACAAAACCTATGCCAATCGTTTGTGCTACGTTTGTGCCGGGATGTGCCGCAAAAAGTTTCGTTTCTACCACTTCCGGTACGAAGTTATGAGTTTTAAAGTGGGGTATGGAGAAACGGCAGCCCCCCACCTTGGAATTTAAAAACGAAACCTATGCCAATCGTTTGTGCTACGTTTGTGCCGGAAAGTATCGCAAAAATTTTCGTTTGTACCACTTCCGGTACGAAGTTATAAGGGTTTTAAAGTGGGAGGGCTGGAGAAACGGCAGCCTCCAACCCTGGAATTTCGAAACAAAACCTATGCCAATCGTTTGTGCAGGAATGTACCGCAAAAATTTTCGTTTGTACCACTTCCGGTACGAAGTTATAAGGGTTTCAAAGTGGGGGGCTAGAGAAACGGCAGCCTCCAACCTTGGAGTTTTGAAACAAAACCTATCCCAATCGTTTGTGCTACGTTTGTGCAGGAATGTACCGCAAAAATTTTCGTTTGTACCACTTCCGGTACGACGTTATAAGGGTTTTAAAGTGGGAAGCTGGAAAAACGACACCCTCCAACCTTGTAATTTCGAAACAAAACCTATGCCAATCGTTTGTGCTACGTTTGTGCCGGGATGTGCCGCAAAAAGTTTCGTTTCTACCACTTCCGGTACGAAGTTATGAGTTTTAAAGTGGGGTATGGAGAAACGGCAGCCCCCCACCTTGGAATTTAAAAACGAAACCTATGCCAATCGTTTGTGCTAAGTTTGTGCCGGAATGTACCGGAAAAATTTTCGTTTGTACCACTTCCGGTACGAAGTTATAAGAGTTTTAAAGTGGGGTATGGAGAAACGGCAGCCCCCCACCTTGGAATTTAAAAACGAAACCTATGCCAATCGTTTGTGCTACGTTTGTGCCGGAATGTACCGGAAAAATTTTCGTTTGTACCACTTCCGGTACGAAGTTATAAGGGTTTTAAAGTGGGAGGGCTGGAGAAACGGCAGCCTCCAACCCTGGAATTTCGAAACAAAACCTATGCCAATCGTTTGTGCAGGAATGTACCGCAAAAATTTTCGTTTGTACCACTTCCGGTACGAATTTATAAGGGTTTCAAAGTGTGAGGCTGGAGAAACGGCAGCCTCCAACCTTGGAGTTTTGAAACAAAACCTATGCCAATCGTTTGTGCTACGTTTGTGCCGGAATATACCGCAAAATTTTTCGTTTGTACCACTTCCGGTACGAAGTTATAAGAGTTTTAAAGTGGGGGGAGAGGTAAAACGGCACCCCCCACCTAGGAATTTGGAAACAAAACCTATTCCAATCGTTTGTGTTACGCTTGTGCCGGAATGCACCGCAAAAAAAATTCGTTTGTACCACTTAAGGTACGAAGTTATAAGGGTTTTAAAGTCGGGGGTGCTGGGGAAACGGCAGCCTCCAACCTTGGAATTTCGAAACAAAACCTATGTCAATCGTTTATGCTACGTTTCTACCTTTATGTACCGCAAAAATGTTTGTTTGTACAACTTCCGGTACGAAGTTGAAAGAGTTTTAAATGGGGGGCTAGGGAAACGGCAGCCCCCACCTTGTAATTTCGAAACAAAACCTATGCCAATTGTTTGTGCTACGTTTGTGCCGGAATGTACCGCAAAATTTTTCGTTTTTACCACTTCCGGTGCAACATTATAAGAATTTTAAAGTGGGGGCTGGGGAAACGGCAGCCTCCAACCCTGGAATTTCGAAACAAAACCTATGCCATTCGTTTGTGCTACGTTTGTGCAGGAAAGTACCGCAAAAATTTTCGTTTGTACCAGCTCCGGTACGAAGTTATAAGGGTTTTAAAGTGGGGGGCTGGAGAAACGGCAGCCAACAACCTTGGAATTTTGAAACAAAACCTATGCCAATCTTTTGTGCTAAGTTTGTGCCGGAATGTACCGCAAAATTTTTCGATTTTACCACTTCCGGTACAACGTTATAAGAATTTTAAAGTGGGGTGCTGGGGATACGGCATCCCCCAACTTTGGAATTTCGGAAGAAAACCTATGCTAATCATTAGTACTACGTTTGTGCCGAAATGTACCGCAAAAATTTTCGTTTGTACCACTTCCGGTATAAGTTATGAGTTTTAAAGTGGGTGCTGGGGAAACGGCAGCCTCCAACCTTGGAATTTCGAAACAAAACCTATTCCAATCGTTTGTGCTACATTTGTGCCTGAATGTGCAGGAAAAATTTTCGTTTGTACCGCTTCCGTTAAAAAGGTATAGAAGTTTTAAAGTATGGATCTGTGGAGAGTGCATCCTTCTAGTTTAAAACTTTTATATCTTTGTACCGGAAGTGGTACAAACGAAAATTTTTGATGTGCATTCCGCTACAAACGTAGAAAAATAATTGGCATATGTTTTATTTCGAAATTTAATGGTGGGAGCCTGGGAAATCGGCAGCCCCATAGATTAAAACTTCCTTATCTTTGTACCGGAAGGGAAACAAACGATTTTTTTTTTTTGCTGTATGTTCCGGTACAAACATGGTAAAAGGGATTGACATAAGTTTTGTTTGGAAACACAATGGGGGGGGGGCTGTGGAAACGGCAGGTTCCTAGTTTAAAACTTTTATATATTTGTACCGGAAGTGGTACAAACGAAGATTTTTACGGCACATTCCAGAAATAACGTAGTACAAGCGATTGTCATAGGTTTTGTTTCAAAATTCCAAAATGGCGGGCTGTGGAAACGGTAGCTCCCTAATTAAAACTACTATGTCTTTTTAACAGAAGTGGTAAGAGCAAAAGTTTTGCAGTACATTCCGTTACACACGTAGTACAAACGATTGGGAAAATCTACAATTTGGAAATTGAAAGGGGGAGTTTCCTTTTCTACAGGTCAGACTTTTAAACTCTTATACTTTTGTAACGGAGCTAGTACAAACATATTTTTTTACGTGCCTGAAGTAGCCCCCCCGCACCTCTCCCAAATTACACCAAACGTTGTACATCGTTAGTGCACGTTAGTGCATTTAGAACTAACGTTAGTGCTATCAGCGTTTACGAGATATTGAAGATTTTTGGTGGGGGGGCCAACTTCATATGAAGTTAGCCCCCACCGATCTTTATGCAGATAGATTATCACAAAACTTAGCGCATCGTTAGTGCATCGTTAGTGCACTTAAAGACACTAAGCACTACAGTTAGTGCTACCATATTTTGGGATTTATTCAAGATTTTCGGTGGGGGGGGGGCAACTTCAGAAATATCAAATTCTATACAAATAGAGGTAGAAACATGAGGTTACCGGCAATCGTTAGTGCATCGTTGGTGCACTTAAAAGCACTAAGCACTAACGTTAGTGCTACCATATTTTGGGATTTATTCAAGATTTTTGGTGGGGAGGCCAACTTCAGAAACGTTTAGTTCTATACAAATAGAAATAGAAACATAGAGTTAACGGCAGTCGTTAGTGCACTTAAAAGCACTAAGCACTAACGTTAGCGCTATCATATTTTGGGATTTATTCAAGATTTTTGGTGGGGTCCAACTTCAGGACTATCAAATTCTATACAAATAGAGGTAGAAACATAGTGTTAACGGCAATCATTAGTGCATCGTTAGTGCACTTAAACATATCGTTAGTGCTACCATATTTTGGAATTCATTCAAGATTTTCGGTGGGATGGGCAACTTCAGTAATATCAAATTCTATACAAATAGAGATAGGAACATAGTGTTAACGGCAATCGTTAGTGCACTTAAAACACTAAACACTGACGTTAGTGCTATCATATTTTGGGATGTATTCAAGATTTTAGATGGGGGCCAACTTCAGAAATATCAAATTCTATACAGATATTGTACCTGTAGCACCTACACTAATGAAGTACTAACGTTAGGGGTTGGTGCACTAAGAACCACTAACAATTGTACTAGAAGATATCATTAGTGCTTTTGAATATGGCGGAAATTTGATGCAATTAAAAATTCCCAATAAATTTCTTATAAGAGTTTCGTGACATGTAATTGGCCATAACTACACTAATATTGAAGGACAAACGAAACTGTTAGTGTTTTCTAGAAGCACTAACGATCCACTAACGATTGCACTAGAAGAGATCATTAGTGCTCTTGAATTTGACGGAAATTTGATGCAAAGAAAAATTTCCCATAAATTTATTATGTGTTTCGTTACATGTAATTGGCCATAACTAAACTAATATTGAAGTACTAACTAAACTGTTAGTGTTTTCCAGAAGCACTACCAATGCACTAACGAATGGCACTAAGTTTTTAGTTAGTGCTTGAAGTGGGGGCGCTAAGTTCACTCTGGCCTCAAAAGGTATTTTAATTGTAGCACTTTACTAATGAAGGACTAACCTTAGGTGTAGATGCACTAAGAAGCACTAACAATGCACTAACGATCGCTCTGGAAGAGATCATTAGTGATTTTGAATTTGGCGGAAATTTGATTCAATGAAAAATTTGCCTAAATTTCTTGTGAGTCTCGTGATATGTAATTGGCCATAACTGCACTAATAGTGAAGCACTAACGAAATTGTTAGTGCTTTATAGAAGCACTAACGAATTGCAGTATTTTTTCCGTTAGTGCTTAAAGTGTGGGTGCGAAATTCACGCTGACTTCCCCATAGCTTTTTTTACTTGTAACACCTACACTAATGAAGCACTAACGTTAGGTGTTTGTGCTCTAAGAAGCAATTACGATGCACTAACGATTGCACTAACAGAGGTAACTAGTGCTTTTGAATGCGATGGGAATTTGATACAATGAATAATTCCCCATGTGTTTCTTATGGGAGTTTTGAGACTTATAATTGGCCATTTCTACACTAATAGTGAAACACTAACGAAAATACTTGTATCTTCTAGAAGTACTAACAATGCACTAACGTATAAAACTAATTTTTTCGTTAGTGCTTATAGTGGGGGCTAAGTTCACGATAATTTCGAAAGTTTTCTTTCCTTGTAACATTAGTGCTTCCTAGTGCACCAACACCTAAGTTTAGTGCTTCATTAGTGTAGGTGCTACAAGTAAGAAACCTTTGCGGGCCAGCGTGAACTTGGTTCCCACTTCAAGCAGTAACGAAAAATAAGTCCATTCGTTAATGTATCGTTAGCGCTTCTGCAAAACACTCATAGTTCCGTTAATGCTTAACTATTGATGTAGATATGGCGAATTATATGCCACAAAAATCCCATAAGAGATTCATGTGGAATTTTTCACTGCGTCAAATTTCCGCCAAAATCAAAAGCACTAATGACCTCTTCTACTGAAATCGTTAGTGCTTCGTAGTGCATTAACACCTAACGTTAGTTCTTCATTAATGTAGGTCCTACAAGTAAAAAAAAACCTTTGGAAGCTTTCATGAACTTGGCGCCCCACTTCAACCAATAACGAAAAAATTAGAGCCGCTTTCGTTAGTGCTTCACTATTAGTGTAGCTGTGGCCAGTTATATCTCAGAAAACTCTCATAAGAAATTTAAGGGGAGTTTTTCACTGTGTCAAATTTCTGCCAAATTAAAAAGCACTAATGATCACTTCTAGTACAATCCTTAGTGCATCGTTAGTGCTTCGTCGTGCACCAACCCCTAACATTAGTGCTTAATTAGTGTAGGTGCTACAAGTAAAATATCTTTGGTGGTCAGCCTGAATTTGCGCCCTCTTCAAGCACTAACAAAGTAATTAGTGCATTCGTTACTGCTTCCTGAAAATACAGACAATTTGTATGGAATTTGATATTTCTGAAGTTGGCCCCCACCAAAAATTTTGAATAAATCTCAAAATGTGATAGCACTAACGTTAGTGCTTAGTACATTTAAGTGCACTAATCACGCTCTAACGATTGCCGTTAACTCCATGTTTCTACCTCTATTTGTATAAAATTTTATATTTTTGAAGTTGGACCCCCACCAAAGATCTTGAATAAATCCCAAAATATGGTAGCACTAACGTTAGTGCTTATTGCGTTTAAGTGCACTAACAATGCACTAACGATTGCCGTTAACCCCACATTTATACATCAATTGTATGGAATTTGATATTTCTGACGTTGACTCCTAACCAAAAAATTTGAATAAATACCAAAATATAGTAGAACTGACATTAGTCCTTAGTGCGTTTAAGTACACTAACAATGCAATAACGATTGCCGTTAACACTATGTTTCTAATTCTATTTGTATAGAATTTGATATTTCTGAAGTTGGTCCCCCCCACCAAAAATCTTGAATAAATCCCAAAATATGGTAGCACTAACGTTAGTGCTTAGTGCTTTTAAGTGCACTAACGATGCACTAACGATTATCGTTAAACCCATGTTTCTACCTCTATTTGTATAGAATTTGATATTTCTGAAGTTGGCCCCCCCACCGAAAATCTTGAATAAATCCCAAAATATGGTAGCACTTACAGTAGTGCTTAGTGTATTTAAGTGCACTAACGATGCACTAACGATGCGCTAAGTTTTGTGAAAATCTGTCGGCCCCCATAAAGATGGATGAGGGCTAACTTCATATGAAGTTCGCCCCCACCAAAATCTTCAATATCTCGTAAATGCTGATAGCACTAACGTTAGTTCTAAATGCACTAACGTGCACTAACGATGTGCAACGTTTGGTGTAATTTGGGAGGGGTGGGGGGCCAATTTCAGGCACGTAATTTTTTTGCGGTACATACCGGTAAAAACGTACCACAAACGATTGACATAGTCTTATCTCGAAATTCCGAGGTGGGGGGTTCTGGAAACGGAATCCCCCTAGTTAAAACTGTCATACTTTTGTACTGGAAGTGATACAAACAAAAATGTTTGCGATACATTCCGATACAAAGGTTGTTAAACGATTGCCATAGGTTTCGTTTCAAAATTCCGAGGGGGTTATTAAAACGGAAGCCCCGTAGTTTGAAACTCTCGTATCTTTGTACCGGAAGTGATACAGAAAAGAGTTTTGCGATACGTTCCTGTTCAAAAGTACTGCAAACAGTGGGCATAGGTTTCATTTCGAAATTCCTAGGTGCGGGGCTGCCGTTTCCACAGCCACTCTTGAAAACTCATATAACTTCGTACCGGAAGTGGTACAAACGAAAATTTTTGCGGTACATTCCTGGTCAAACCTAGCACAAACGATTGGCATAGGCTTCGAAATTTCAAGGCCGGAGGCTGCCGTTTCCCCAGCACCCCCGACTTTAAAACTCTTGTAACTTCGTATCGGAACTGGTACAAACGAAAATTTTTGCTGTACATTCCGGCACAAACAATTGGCATAGGTTTTGCTTCGAAATTCCAAGGTTGGAGGCTGCCGTTTCCCCAGCCCCCACTTTAAACCTCTTATAACGTTGTACCGAAAGTGGTACAAACGAAATTTTTTACGGTACATTCCGGCACAAACGTAGCACAAACGATTTTCATAGGTTTTGTTTTGAAATTCCTAGGTGGGGGGCTGGCGTTTCCCCAGACCCCCAGTTTAAAACCTTTATAACTTCGTACCGGAAGTGGTACAAACGAAAATTTTTGCGATACATTCCGGCACAAACGTAGCACAAACGATTGGCATAGGTTTTGTTTCGAAACTCCAAGGGGGGGGGGGCTGGCGAAATGCACCTGTTTCAGCCTAGCACCAATCGCACTTTTACATTTTTCGTAGAGGCTACGTTGGCAAGAACTCACATGACAAATGCTCGAGAGAAATGGCTAATTTAAATGTAAGTCCAATGGTAGCACATTGTTTCAACTGGTTTTAACTGTTGACCCCATTGTCTGTTCTGCAAGAATATATTTCGCATATTGTCTGAAAATGCAATTGTGTCACGCTGTATAAATAAATACGTTATTATTGAAAGAATATTTTCTCATAGAATGACTTACATATTCTAATCTCTGTTTGAGTAGGCTAGAGTTCGTGTTTTTTGCGCGTGGTTCTGGGTTCAATTTCCTTTGGGAGTACTTTCCTTGAGAACAAATTCTATTTGTGGTTAGGATTCTCCTTTAAACAGTAAGCATAGAGGATTGATGTTGAAAAGGGATGTTGAACTCCAAGTTACCATACAACGACTTCGTTACTTTATTCTACTTTCCAATTAATGAGAATATATCTATCCATATTCATATCTATGGGAACTTTATGCTAACGGTGACACGCCTAGCCTTTATAGTGACACACATACTCTTAACAATGACACAAGTGCTTGTAACAGTGAATGACATGTACGTTTAACAGTGACACATACTAATAACAGAGATAAACATACTCCTGAAAGTGACATATATATATATATATATATATATATATATATATATATATATATATATATATATACGCTGGCGTTCGTTCCATTAAGAGCGCCACATATGAACCGAACAGTGAAACAATACTCATATGAGTTAACCACATATCATACATTTATTAATGTAATGTACTACTAATAATGACAAACACACTGACTAACAGTGATACACATATTCTTTACAGTGTAGAACATACTCTTAACGCAGATCCACATTCCATGAAAAATAACACACATTTCTAACGTTGACACATATCCCTTTAACAATGACACATACTCCTAACAGTGACAAATACTGTCCTAAAAGTGACACACATACCCTAACAGGGATATTAGCATTCTTAACAGTGACACAATATTCCTAACAGCACAGTACATACTCTTGAGAGTGACATAAATGCTCTAACAGTGACACAATACTTCTTACAGCGTAGCAACTTACGTTTAACTGACACATAATCCTAGTAGTGACAAACGCATTGTTAACTGAGACACATACACTTCTAACAGTGGCACAATACATTTGACTGTGGCACAAATTTACATTTAGCACATACTCCTAACAGTGACAAACACACTCCTACCAATGACTCACATACTCTTAACAGTGACAGACACAATACTTTTAAAAGTGATACACATACATATATACTCTTAACAGTCACATAATACTTCTAACAGTGACAAACATACGTCTAACAGTGATTCACATACTCCTAAGAGTGACAGACACATTCTTAATAGTGACACAATGATACTAACGATGATACATATACTTTTAATAGTGTGACACATACTCTTAACAGTGGCATAATACTCCTAAAAGTAATGCACATACTTCTAACAATGAAACACATAATCTTAACAGGACACAATACTCCTAAAAGTGATGCACATACTTTTAACAGTGACACAATACTCCTAAAAGTGATGCACATACTTCTAACAATGAAACACATAATCTTAACAGGACACAATACTCCTAAAAGTGATGCACATACTTTTAACAGTGACACAATACTCCTAAAAGTAATGCACATACTTCTAACAATGAAACACATAATCTTAACAGGACACAATACTCCTAAAAGTGATGCACATACTTTTAACAGTGACACAATACTCCTGAAAGTAATGCACATACTTCTAACAATGAAACACATAATCTTAACAGGACACAATACTCCTAAAAGTGATGCACATATTTTTAACAGTGACACAATACTCCTAAAAGTGATACACATACTTCTGACATGAAACATATTCCTAACAGTGACAAACACACTGCTAATAGTAACAAACTACTTCTATCAGTGGCACACATTATACACATGAAGAGTGACACATATAATCCTAACAATGATGCACATGTATACACATTTTACAATGATATATACTCGTAACAGTGACAAACACACTCCTAACAGTGACTCACATATTCCTAACTGTAACAGACATACTTTTAAGACTGACGCAATATTTCTAAAAATGACGCACATGTGGTCCAACAGTGACATACATACTCCAAACAGTGACACACATTTCATTAAGAGTGACACATATACTCCTAGGAGAGACACAAAATATTTTTAACAGTGACGCGTATGTAAATTGAACAAAGACATTCCTAACCAGGACCGGAACCAGTCACCGAGGTTTGGGGGGGGCAGGAATATGTTAGGGGGGCAAGTCATTAAAAATTCTCTTACAAATAGCAAAATTGTTTTTTTTTTTTTTGTATTAGATAAATAATATCATTTTGTGTTAAGGTCTGGAGGGGCCACGAAAAGTTTAGTGGGCAGCCCCCATGTGGTTGCGGGCCTACTCCTAACAGTTCACTTATAAAGTGTACTTTATACGTATACTTGTTATTATGATGCACCTACTACTTGCAATGCAAAGCAAGGTGATGAAAGGCTGTGTAATTAAAAAAAAGGTAGAATGTATTAGTTCGGTAACGGAAACATTTCAAGATATATATATATGTATGTATTATGGAGTAGTAAGCCCGTAGTAAGCCTTTAGTTGCCTTGAACTATTCAATTAGTTATATATAGTAATTTATCATTCGATTTTTGATTAAAGCGCTCAGGAAATGCTAAAATATAGACCCATTAATATGTAAAATAGTCAACATATCACTTACTTTTGTCTTCTTTTTTCAATGTTTCTTTTTTACATAAAATGCGTTAACGATAGTTGATTATTATTTAATATTATAGTTATTTATTATGTTATAATGACAACCAAAGTTGGAAAAAATGAACATTTTATTGTAAAGAATTGCTTCTGTACTTATCACTGCAGTTACCCCTGTCTCTGGTGTCCATTAAGCGTAAATACAATGGTTAAATATCTCGACAAGGATATCCATATTTCACATTCTGTTCGTTCACTACTAAAAGCACGAGATATTTTCATCGCTGCGTGTGCAAATCAGCTCAGTGAAAAGATACTGATGGGTCTATCTACCAATCATCACTATTCTTTATTAAGTTCTTTTTTTTTAATTATTATATATGACTTTTTAATTTCCTTGTGCGTATTCAATTTGCAATGTCAGCAATTTTGCTATTTTTACACAAATAGCCCATTCACTTTCCTATAAAATATATTTAAACTTATGCCGACGCCCCTTCCCCAGGAAAAAAAATGCTAAAAGATGTCAACCTTTACGGAATTAATATTTTATTTAATACTATATTAACTAAAATGTAAAAGCTGTAATTGTTAGATTAGAAAGAAATGATGTTATTAGTGGTGTTACGAGTAATCTTTATTTAGAACTATCCGAAACAAATTTAAGAATTCACTTAGCTAAACATAACAATATTCAGATAGTTCTTTGTAATTTATCACTAATTTATTTGATTGTGAATAAAATTAATGGTATATTAGTGATTATATCTTTTTTGCTGGGAGTAAAATTAATGTTTTGTTTACATTTGTTTCGAGGGTTTTCATACATAATTATTTGAGAGCAGCGATTTCCAAGCTATTTCAGCTACGGAACGCTTTGTGATGCAAAAGTTTCTTGTAGAGCCCCATGAATACAGGAATCAGTGGCGTATCTAGACTCTAAAATCTGGGGGAGGGCTAGAACACCAGACTATGATAGGTATATCATGAGTTTACTATAAACTTTCAAAAATATATAAATAATAGCTAATTTTGTCACTCAAAAAATTAGGGGTTCCAGGTCCACCAGTCCCTCGTTAGATCCGCCACTTATAGGAACACATTATTTATTCACTTATTTATCAGAAACAATTTTAAAATAGAACTGGATACAATATTATTTTTTATTGAACTCTATTAAATGATACAGCTACAACAATTAGTTTGTAAAACATGTGACATTTGTCACAACGTTACAAGTACATCCGAAGTTAATATGAACAATGTATCCGCTTCTTGCGGGAGAGAATTTCAATGAAGTGAAAGTGAATTGAAGACATATCGTCTTCTGATGAGCTCGATATTTAGTTTTTGTAGCCGTATACGTCCAAAAGGCCATTTCATAGAGGTAGGTAATACCAAAAGTAGTAAGAGTATTGTAGTTTTTGATCTTAATATCGAAAATCCTTTCCTTAACTGAGCTCAAAATTCAGGAAGTGGTTTCCGTTTAAATAGTGTCTGATAGTGATTGTCTGAAGCCATGTCTATAAGGACCTCATATTCTGGAGCAGGAAAAGCTGTTGATTTTGACGTCATTGAAAATGGATTTACAATCTGCTCAGAATTCTTAAGAATGGATTCGTTAATTTCTTAAAACATGTGTTTATTACTCAAACTCTATGTTCACATGATCTTTTTCAAAGTAATCCCCTCCTAAGTGAATGCAATTTTGATAACGTTCCTGCCATTCCTGAAACATGTGATGCATGCCATATTTTGATATGTCCTTCAGGATCGCCTTACACTTCTTCACTACTGCTTCAGAGTTATCAAAATGAGTACTACGGAGCTTTGCCTTACGAGATAATAATAATAATAATAATAATAATAATAATAATAATAATAATAATAATAATAATAATAATAATAATAATAATAATAATAATAATAATAATAATAAAAACCACGAAGCCGAGATCGGGACTTCACCTTACGGGAAGTCTCAACTCGCACAGCCTTTGGTTCCGGAGGTGATTGTGCATTATTGAAAAAATACTACCATATGAAATTCCCAGTACTTCACGTAGTTTACATAATGTTATCCTTCGATCCTCACAGACAATCACAGCAGCAGTATTGATGTTTCTTTCTGTCACAGCAGAGGCCGAAACACCAGGTCCACCTTAAAAACTTAACGCATGAAAGTCATCCTTCTTTGAATTCTTTGAACCACCGAAACACTGTTGCTCGAGGTAATGCACTTTCACAGTAAGCTTGATTGAGCTTTTCGTATGTTTCAGAAGCTATATGGTTCAAGCGAAAACAAAACTTTATTGCTCCATGCTGTTCTTCTCGTGTAATCTCCATTGTATGCATATACACAGCACGTTGTGGGGCAAAATGGAAGTAACGCCTAAAAGACAGCGGATTACTCCCAACCTACAGATACGACAATGCTGCCACTTAGTGAGAGTATACATGAAACACAACTCTTTCACCTATCAAACATGCCGTCATTCGGCAACAAAGGAAACTGCGGTACAATAATCAATCTGAGTATCTGTTGATCAGCCATCGTATAAATTTTGAAACAAATTTTCAAGGTGTTTTTATTGCTGTCCATGATTCATCCATTGTTCTCTTATTCTCTTGTAAAAAAAATGAACTCAGTGTAAACCATGTCAGATCCTTATTGTCTACACTTTCTATGTAAAATATATGTATAGATTTCTTCAGCACGGCAACTTTACCATTGGCATCAATTATTGTCGTTTTTTTCCTTGTATGAATGTGCTGAATTCGTTTATTTTGGAGAAGATAGCTACCAAGTATCATAATTTGCACAACCATTCCTCATCAACCGAATAATCTGCTAATAAACATTCAAAAGTGAAGAAGCTTCCGTTCGAAGTTCAAGTGGACGGGACAATGCTTTACGTGGCGATTGTTACCGTACTTCTGTGTGTAATAACAGTGGTATGTGTACACTTCTCAGGGGCGGATCCAGGACGGACTTCTGGAGGAGAAGCGGTGGGTTGTAATAGTGCTACTTAGAGCTACTTTTAAGAGCTCCAAATTCTGGGATGGGTTTTATTTATACATAAAATAAGAAAGTTTCCTCTTCTGAGGGGCAATTGCCCCGATCGTCTCCCTGGATCCGCTCCTGGAGAGTTTTTTGAGCAGCCACCCTGCAAAGGCTGTATCTAACAAATTTGATAACTTTGAAGGTGTTGTCCACTATCTTCTTCTTCTTCTTCTTCTTCTTCTTCTTCTTATTATTATTATTATTATTATTATTATTATTATTATTATTATTACGAGGCTATAGTACACAATGACTCATGGGCCAGGTTCCTGATACAATATTAAAGTTTCAACGACAGAATATCGCCCATCAAACTATCATCAAATATAGACTTCTTTACTGCAGTGACGTCTTTGTTCACAAACTGTAATATTACAGAGAGCTCTCGTATGCAATCAAGAATGATGAAACTGGGCTTGCTTTTCAACAACACTTCTTAAACTTTTAATTTTCTTGCCATGCGTTTCATAAATTCATTTTGTATACTTTCTTTTCCGAGTTAGTGGTCAATAATTTCTCATGTTAGCATTTCGTCTAAAGTTTGCATAAAATCTTCCAATGTATTAGATTAAGTCTTAATACTACTTCTAAAATCGGCGTTAAATTTGTTCTCTGTGATTTCTCAATGCTAAATTGCGTAAAGCTAGAAACTAAACACTCACTAATAAATAACCTCTAAAATGCACTTTCAATTCTGTTGTTCTATTTAAAGGATACTGTACAAAAAGCATTGCGTTTCCTCGTCTGTCCGATTTGCGTGATTTTTGTATATTTTGTAGTTCACAACCTCCCGGTCAATTGTTTATATGAGGCCAACTCTCTATGTCCAACCATGTGATCTCCAGAGGTCACCAAAGTCACACAACGGGTTTTGTCGGAACTGTCGCAAACTTGGCATACAAAATGCAGTAGTAATGTAATGGAAAGTCACAAATCGAAACGTGTTGTGCGAGACGTCCGGCATCCGGCAGATTAGTCCTACCGTTGCAAGCAGCAGAGAACTTGGACCCTTCTCCAGTACTTTTCACACCCCCGGCTTCCGAGCCAGCAGGTGACTTTCAACTTGGTACGTGTGTGGAAAGCAAGGAACGATGACTCTGTTTCTTCAGCACATTTCTTAACTAGAGCATCCGGTTGTCTCGCCTTGCTACATGATTTCATGCCTTGATGATGCCGTATAACTGTCGTCAGGTTCAAACTCGATACCTTTCAAAACCGGAACTTTCAACCTCGCGTATTTAAAAAATAACGGGAAAATCACGTTCTGTAGCATCAAGGATCATAGGCAGAAGTCTGTGACTAGGATAACGAATACTTAATACATGTCTAGGTAACCCATGTACCACAGCACAGTAGCAACGTGTGCGCAGCAACCAATAGTTCTGGCTTCGCTTTTACACGCGCAGTACGAACCTAATATATGCCCTATGGGTGCTACGAATACATATATCGAGAATATTCATTATAGTAACATATCCTTAACCTTGGACCAGGGTTTGAACCATTTCTCTTCCTTTTAAGTCAGTCGTGTTACTGACCGACCTAAGGCAGCCCCAACTTATCCTTATAGTACCGGTGTATTTTGCTTTATCACAGCACACCCCTTTATGACAGTGTTCATAAAAGATTTTAACTAAAAATAAATCAACGAAATATCGAGACTTCCCTATAAACATATAAGCTAACACGTCCCGCCAATAATATTCACCCACATAAGTTTTGGAAAGTTGGCGCCGTTGGATGGTAGTTGTTCTTTACATATTCACATTTCAATTAAACACATTTTTCTCGATGATGGATGACTTAGTGGAAACCTTTGTTGCAAAAGTTTTCATTTTGGCTGTTCAGGAAACGTTCGATCTCGAAAATCGCTTAACTGTCATTCCGGATATGCTTGCTACACAATGGTTCCTTCCTCCATGGAAAGAGGAAGAAGTCACTGGGTACCATATCTGGAGAATACTGGGGGTGAGGCAAAATTCTATAGCCCCGAAAAGCAGCATGTGTGACTGCGTCCTGTGCAAAGTGAGTTGGGGCATTGTCATGGAGCAAAAATATCCCCTTGGCTAGATTCCCTTTACGCTTTGTCTTAATAGTCTCTCATAACTCCGTCAGGAGATTTTAGCAGTATGCTCCCGGTATTGTTTGTCCATTACGAACATAATCTGTTAGCACCATATCATGGCAATCCAGAAAACACTTACCGTCGCCTTGCGCCACGATGGTTGGGTCTTCGCTATTTTCGGCAATGGTGAATCAAGGTTTCTACTGTTTACTTTGCTGTTTTGTTTCGGGGTCATAGTGGCACATCCAGTACTCATTCACGGTGATTATGCGTTTAAAGAAGTCATTTCGATTGGCCTGACACAACTACAACATTTCCACTGCTACCTCGGTTCGACGTTTTTTCTTTTTCTTTCCTTTCTTTCTTTTCTTTCTTTTTCTTTTTTAGATGGGTGTGAAAATTTAAGGACCCCAGCAAGCAGCGACCTTTGTCACGTGCAAAACTGTTGTAAAGATGTTGAAAATTGATCCATGACTGATTTTTAACTTTTTCCATTATCGCTTCTATTGCGGTCTGCAAGGACCAAGTCCTCCACTTCTACACAAGAAATATTCTGCTACTTCGTTCATCGTCATTCAGATCTGCCCGACCACACTGGAAGTCTGCACTCCTAACCACTGCATCATGTAATGGTGCATTGTAGTCATATACTTCCACCAGTTTAGCATGGATTGTTTCAGTGTTCTTAGCAAAATGGATGGTAATGCAGAAAACGATTTACTGCACGATACTCTTGTTTATCAATGGGCTGCACCATTTTGTTTTAGCCTGTGATGAAACTGGTGGCGGGGATTTCAATGTATACTGGGACTACAGAAATGTACCTGTAGAGAAACAAACAAACACACACACACACACACACATATTATATATATATATATATATATATATATATATATATATATATATATATATATATATATATATGTAAACTAAATACGCGAGGTCATGACTTTTTTAAATACGCGAGGTTGAAAGTTCCGATTTTGAAGGTATCGAGTTTGAACCTGACGACAGTTCATGTAGCATTTTGTAGCAGTTCAGTTATACGGAATCATCAAGGCATGAAATCATGTAGCAAGGCGAGACAACCGGATGTTCTAGTTAAGAAATGTGCTGAAGAAACAGAGTCATCGTTCCTTGCTTTCCACACACGTACCAAGTTGAAAGTCACCTGCTGGCTCGGAAGCCGGGGGTGTGAAAAGTACTGGAGAAGGGTCCGTGTATATATATATATGTGTGTGTGTGTGACTTTATTTCTTGAGGCCATAATCATAATTTAGCACTACCCTCTAGGCTGTATCTCGTAGTTAGTTTTCTAGACACAGTAGATCTAGATATAGCTTTAGTGCCAGATAGTATATTTTTGCATGTACTTCGTAGTTGTAGAAGGTAGAATTAGCTATAGTTTGTAGCAATAGGACGTAGCAATAGATGTAGCCTGTAGATAGTGTAGCTGTAGTTGTAGTTCCTTGTCTGTAGTATGCTTGTAATTGCTTGTTATATCTGTATGGTAAGTTACAACAAACAGATACAATTCTGTACCCAGATGTATATACAAAGTTTGTATATATGGTGTATAAATGTATATTATATCATAGCTTTTGAACGTTTGGAGCAATTTAAACCAAACTTGGTGCACATATGACTTATGAACTGGAAAAAATACAGTGGGAGTTAGAAGAGGTGACATACAAAAATATAAGATACAACCTATATTAATGTGAATTCATAGTTTTCGAGATCACTAAAATGAAAAGTGATGCTCCTAACCATGTTTAAGTAATTTCAGTCTCATCGCCAAAGGGAATAAGAAAGAATGGATAGAAAGGTATTATGTCAAAAATGACTCACATTAGTGTCGAATTTATAGTTTCCGAAGTCAAGAAAACGGTTGACCCGTTTGAAATGACTTTTGGTACATGTAGTTAGTATCCACTTCAAGTTGATTTAAAAAAAAAAATCATTTCAATTTGATTGTAGAGCGTATTGTACGGGGATAGAATGTTTAAAAATGTATGTCAAAAATACAGTAGATTCTGTATATTTTCATTACATTTTCTTTGAAATAGGTACGCTAAGAACGAAGGGGATTCAAATATTTTATAGACACTTATTTATGGGTGTGAGATTCCTACGGACGAAGCCTTCAGAAGACCCCTTTTAAATTTAGTCTATTTTAAAAATAAATGTTCCAGTAATAACTGGAGCATAACATAACTGTTCAAGAAATTGGAACGATTAAGTTTAGTGTAATGACCCGCACGTTTTATTCGAAAATGTAGGGTAAAAGTGTATCTGGAAAGGTAGGAAGACGCATGATGCCATGCCGACCCCCGTGCCTATCTTTGCTCATTGTGATTTTCTAGGAAGTGCAGGGACTCCATAGATATTTCCTGGAAGTGGGGTAATGACATACCTCCGCGTTCCCCTTTACTTTTACCCCTGTTCATCACCAGGGTTGGTGATGACTCCTTTAATTTATTATTTCTCAACCAATTGGGTCTTCTAGTTCAAAATCATTCATACGTATTCTTTTGTCGTATTGCAACCTTTCATAAATCATTGTTACAATTGGGACCCGCTGTAGCTCAGTGGTAGAGCGTTCAGCTATGGTGCGTGGAGTCCTTGATTCACTTGCAGCTCGCGCAACGTTTGCTTTGTGGTTTACAAACACCATATGCGTAGGTTTTCTCAGGGTTATTCCGTTTTCTCGCACGTCCATTCCATTCACTGTGTTGAATGGAGCTGATTTTGATTTTAACATCCCTTTCAGCAGCGAAGCTATATAAGACGGGGCCTACTGATTGACGTTTAATTCGAACATGAACTACAGCTGGAAATCGAATCCGAGTTTCCCACGCCAAAGGCGTGTATGTTAACCGCGTAGCTACGAAGGAGCTCTCCATTCATTGCGATCATTAATGTCTACTTTATCGTACACGGCATATCCGTGGGATGTAAAACCGTATATTTAATTTCATCGTTATAATTCATATTACTTTAATGATATAAAGGATTTCTAACAAGGGACATCACCCAAATGTCCGGCACCGATTTCAATGAATTGTTTTCTGATATAGGCCATGGTTCATGTTTTCTAAACCTTTTGTAAACGGAGTGTTAATGAAAGAACAACCATATAGATACATATAAGACCTAGGGGATGCCGTATGGTAGGTATGACCTTGACAGCAGCCATCTTGAATTCTGTCATTTTGAATTAACGTCTAATTTTTAAAATGGGAATGGGGTAATATGATACATAATTTCGGGCAAGAATTTAAACAGGAAAACAATGGTGAAGTTAGCTTTAAGATACACACATTTGGGGAGAAGTTACAGGTATATTAATTGTTTATACTTACTATGTGCGTAAGTCCCTTATCTCCGCTTCTAACCCACGTATTAATGATATAAGTAGCTAAAAGCTTCGGTAATACATATTATGCCTAGAGGCAAGTGGTACGGTAAGGGTAACCTTGATTGCAGTCATCTTGAACTGACAACTCTTAAAAAAACGTAATAAATTTAGAAAACATGAGCCATGGCAACAATTGCAAAGTGCCAGTTGGAAACTTAAAACATGTGGTGAAAATTAGGAGTGCTGCCAATTTGAAAAATCGAATAATGGATGTTTGGTGCACATTACAATCAGTCCTAAATTCATACTGCTTAACTATAGAAATAAAATAAGTATACCATTGGCTTTCTTGGGAAAATTTGCTATTATAAAGAGGTGTCACGTGCTATGGTTTTCATTTTTCAAAACTTCACTTTAATTCAAACTGTCGGAGTTCAAGATGGCTGCCGTCAAGGTTACCCTTACCGTACCACCTGCATCTAGGCATAATATATATTACCAAAGCTTTTATCCACTTATTATCATTAATACGTGGGTTAGAAGCGGAGGTAAGGGACTTACGTACATAGTAAGTATAAACAGTTAGTATGCCTTTAATTTTTCCCCAAATGTGTGTATCTTAAAACTAACTTCACCGTTGTTTTCCTGATTAAATTTTAGCTCGAAATTATGTATCATATAACCCTGCTTCAATTTAAAAACTTGACCTTAATTCAAAATAGCGGATTTCAAGATGGCTGCCGTCAAGGTCATACCTACTATACGACTTCCCTCTAGGTCTTATATGTATCTACATGGTTGTTCTTTCATTAACACTCTGTTTACAATGGGTAGTAAGGGACTTCTGCAGTATTCTATAATAACAACATCACAACTATTATCAATTTTATATATATAACATGCACCATGGCAAAACTTTCAGCCATCACAAATAATGAATACATGCCCTCTATCAGAAAAAAATCATTGAAATAAGAGCCGGAAACTTGGGTGATATCCGTTGTAAGTAGGCAAACCTTATCCGATTGAAAAGTCATAAAGTCTACTTCGCCTTTCTTTCTGTTTCTATAATGTCTCAGTTTTTTTAAAAAAAAAAAAATCCAGAAATGCCTTCAAATAAAATTACTCCCACCCCTTTCTCGTGAAGCGTGCGCCTCCCATTAGAAATTAGAAGCTTATATCAATTAGGTCTCTGAGTTCGAAGATTTGCCAATCTCATGAGCGTCCGGGCACCCTGGCTTACGAAAATATACATAATATAGCAAACTACTTATATTAAATACCAGAAACACCAGACATAATATTGCAACCACGGAGATGTGTCCCCCTAGAAAATCTTCTTCGGGCGCCTCTGCCAATTATAAACTATTTCTTCTGTTTAAAACTGTCATTTCCCCTTTTTATTAAATATACTTGAACCTTATTATTTCGGAAGTTTTTCAAGTGTACGTAGTACAAATTTTCGAAAATCAAAAAGAGTATATCTAAATGGCATTGTTAGGAAACTCATATTAGGTAACCAAATGTTATAGTAATTTGTTTCTTACAGTCTCAAAGAATAAGAAAATTATTTCTACAAGAACACGTTTACTTTAGATGAAATATAAACAACCTATATGGTATACAGATATAAATTAGATTTATTCTGAAAATACTGTTATAACAAAGCTCGCAAGAAAGTAAAATAGCAAAAATGGTTTCCTAGAATATATTTTTTTAAATGAATAAACAAATAAAACTGGAATTTAGAATAAACTAACCTTTTAATTGGTTTGTGAGGAAAATTCTGAATAGCGTGACATCTCTTGAAATACGAGGGCTATCCAGAAAGTAGATTACGTTTTGGAATAAAAAATCAACAAAGTATAGGAAACAAATTTTATTATATACAGATGAAAGCCACACACAAATACTACTTTTCGACATAGTCACCATTCAAATTAAGGCATTTATCGTAGCGATGTACGAGCTTGGAAATTCCTTCGTCGAAAAATTCGGCCGCCTGCGACTTCAACCACTTCGTTACCTCTTCTTGCAGCTGTTCGTCGTCATCAAAACGCTGCATAGCCAGCCACTTCTTCATTGCTGGGAATAGGTGGAAGTCGCTCGGTGCCAGGTCGGGACTGTACGGCGGATGAGGAAACAACTCCCACTGAAAAGATTCAAGAACTTCACGCGTGACATTTGCCGTGTGGGGCCGGGCGTTGTCGTGAATCAACAAGATCTTAGAGCTCAACATTCCTCTGCGCTTGTTTTGAATTGCTCTTCTGAGGTTTTGCAGAGTTTGGCAATACCTTTGAGCGTTTATTGTAGTGCCTCTTTCCAGGAAGTCCACCAAAATCACACCTTTTCTGTCCCAAAAAACAGTCGCCATCATCTTCCTTGCCGACATTGTTTGCATGCATTTCTTGGGTTTTTGGGGAGAACCTGTGTGCCCCCACTGCATTGATTGCAATTTCGTTTCACAGTTCACGTGTTTCACCCGTGTTTCGTCACCAGTAACGATGCGATCGAGTAAAGAGTCACCATCCTTATTGTAGGCGTCCAAAAAGTGCAACGCTGCAGCCATTCGCTGATTTTTGTGGTCCTCTGTCAAGATTTTTGGAATCCATCTTGCACAAAACTTGTGGTAACCAAGCTTTTCGCTGATAATTTCGTGCAACAAACTTCGCGAAATTTGTGGAAAACTCAAAGAAAGTTCCGTTATTGTGAACTTTCGATTTTCACGGACTTTAACATCGACTTTTTCGACAAGTTCGGCAGTCACTTTGCTGGGTCTCCCACTTCGATCTTCGTCGTGAACATTGGTTCGGCCATTTTTAAATCTTATGACCCACTGTCGCACTCCACCTTCAGTGATAATGTTGTCCCCATACACTTCACACAGCTGCCGATAGATTTCTATCGGTTTACAGTTTTTTGCTGTCAGAAACCTTATTACTGCACGCACCTCGCAGCTCGCGGGATTTTCAATTAACGCAGACATTTCAAACCGTCACAGTATCTTAACGGAGCACAGCACGAACCTCTCACTAGCACGGCTAGATGCCGACTGAGCTGCGCAACGCTCTGACCCCAAGATGGCCGCGCTAGCCCCGCCCCTAGCGGACACAGACGAAAACGTAATCTACTTTCTGGATAGCCCTCGTATAATTTATATTTCAATTCAATGAATTTTCATCATTTTGATTGCAAATAAATAAATATAATAAAAATAAATGAAAAACTGTCTGGATTGACGGGAGTGAAATAAAAAGTTCATGAAGTAAATAGTAAACAAGAGAAAGTTGTAATTTTCAATCCATTCATATGTTGAAATTTACTTGTGTTCTAATATAAGATATCTCCTTCAAGCAGTGGATTCCTCATAGCGTGTATGTGCCGCTGAGTGGGCAGTTTCATTTATCATGCGTTAACAATACTTTCATGATATTCTTATTTCAAAGTCCGTTCAACTGCGAAAATTACTGACGATCTCGAGGGTGTTTCGTGAGGATCAGGAAACATCTTCATCTGGTTGAGATAAATGTTCACCAGTGGCGTATTTTAGGGGCCTTCCTGGCTTAAGGCCCCCTAAATTTTATTTACTATTTTAAAGTAAATAAAATGTCTTGCAGAATTTTCACAATTTCCAGGAATAAAGTTAGCAAAGCCCCTCCCGAAACAAAATCGTAAATACGCCACTGATGTTCACCCATCCTGATTTGTTTCTGTGTGAACCTAGTGTATTTCTCTTTCTTTCTTCCTTTCGTATTCACCTTTTTCTTTTCTTGTAATTTAGATTCATAAAAATAAATAAAACTTAAGAAATCAGAAAAATACAAAACTGAAGTATACCCTCAATTTTTTCATAAATTCCTAATAGTTTGGGTTAATATGGACAGTCTTTTGTTAATTAGTTTTCCTTTCTCCCCCCTCTCCATCCTTTCTCTTCATTACTGGTCTTCTGCAGCTTCTTACGTCATGAGTTCTTATGACTCGGAATGGAGTAGTTTTGCATGTGCTGTATCCCTTAGCCACGTCCGCAACACATAGAACATGTGCGTATGGCTTTGTTAGATATCACGCGCTAGTTCTTTCCGTAAATGTTTCATTGCGGTGTTGCAGCGATTGCACAAGATTACCATTACAATTGATTTGAAATACGCCCACTTCTATGGACGAAACATCTTTGATTTTGGGTCTGGTCTCAACTAGGGTTGCCACCTTTCCAAAGCAAAATATCGGAACGCTTCAAGCGTTTTACCACTTTTCCAAAACAAAATGTCAGAACAATTGAAGAGGTTTACCAACTTTCCAAAGCAAAGTGCAGGTACATTTAATGCAGTTATTCCGGTAGAAGGTATGTATCAGCTTTCCGTTTTCTGTAATAATGTAAGTGTTTCGACAGTGAAGAGGAAAACGTATATACCTAATTGATAAACTCATAAGGTGAGACAGTTTAAATCATGTAGACCCTATAAAATATAATATAAAATAAAAATATAGCCAACTTCAATAGCATATTGCCTATGTATAGGGCTATAGTTTACGTACCTAATAGCACACGAAGTAGAAAATACATATAGTTAACCAATGTAATTATTTTTAGTATAAATTTTAATTGTAGGAACACTACCGTATGTTGTTGTTTCAGCTACTGCCACTCCTAGGTCCATTGCTGCTAATGCTTACATTAAAATGTATATTTCTAGTTACTTGTTGCTGCCCTGACAGTATCAATCTTAACTAATAACAATGAGAGCATAGACTCCCCGTTCCCGGACAAATTGCTACCTGCCTGCCGCTGTTGTAAGGTTTCTTATTTTAAGGATTCTGCATAATGATGTGAAAACTAAGTTCCAAAAATGATAATAATAGTTACCAAGTACGTTAATCAGTATGAAAGTCGGAATATTTTAAATTTCCGACAAACCCATGTCGGGACTATCCGGACATTTTCTTCAAAGTTGGGACAATCCGGACAAAATCGAAACGAGTGGTTACCCTTAGCTTAACTCTTTGTAAAGAGAAAAACGAATGTAGTGAAAACGAGACCAAAGATCCTTCTGCTGCGGAGAATGCAAAAAAGATAATTATAGTTCTCTTCGTAAATTCTATTATTTATGCCCCTTCCTTGATGTTTTATTGGTCTGACCACCTCCTGCAATTTTAGATGTAGCATTGAATTCTGAAATCTTCAGTAATAATAATAATAATAATAATAATAATAATAATAATAATAATAATAATAATAATAATAATAATAATAACCACCGTAAATATATATCGAAGCAAGAAATAAATGACGAAAAGTTCAGAAAATGCGGAGACACATTTAAAATAATTGAACACATCACAGGTTCATGCCACATAATGGCTTCCACAGACTATCTAAAAGGACACAACAATGTTGAGAAAAGTATTTACCAGTTTTTGGCACATAACATGGAACTAATCACCGATATCAAGCCATACTACAAATACCAATCAAGTCTAGTACTTAGAAGTGGTAAATGCAAACACTATTGGGATCGAGAAATCAGAACAGAAATAGTGGTACCTACAAACAGACCCGACATTACTATTATTAATAAAATGGACCAAGAAGTTGTAACAGCAGCATTGACTAATAACATACGTACAATATTCAGTATGGAAATAAGGAAATACAAAGACCTAGCTGACGAAATTAAAAAGTTACGGAAATGTCAGAAAGTTACGGTAAGACCAATCATTATCTCAAGTATAGCAATTGTCCCTAAAAGTACTGTGACACAATTTGAATAGATAAACGCAAAACATCTCCTATCAAATCTACAGCAATCAGTAATACTAGACACTGTCATATGGTCAGAAAGTTCTTTGGAGAAGAACTCTTAAAATTATCTTCATTTCTCAGAGATGGATGAGAGTTTATTAAACTGAAATGGTTGAAACCGAGATACAGCAATAATAATAATAATAATAATAATAATAATAATAATAATAATAATAATAATAATAATAATAATAATAATAATAATAATAATAATAATAATAATAATAATAAACGCACTATTTATATTTATTTCCAGCGAAACGTCTACATACCTTTATAATAAAATTTACATTATTAGCTACCAATTTTGTTCTTAATGAAACCTCAGTTATGCTTCAATAGTTATTTTGTGTGTGTGCGATAGTTTAAAGCCTCTTTGTTACAACATTCGTAATATTTGTAATTACAAACGTAATTACTTCTGTAGTAGCTTAAACCCCCTTGTTTGCTGTTTATCTCCCTTCGCCCCCCTATGCGGTAACTAAAGAAAAGGGCGCCGATAGTGGCAAATTAAAACCTAACAGTCTAAGTAGTATAAACGGACTGTCCTCTTCTGGTACTAATAAAGTAAACATATACACAACCGGACAGATTAAGGACGTATCGGACGTTCAGAATACCTAAGTTGTGAGAAAATGAAATGTAAAGATTGTCTGTACTTTTAAGTGCACGGGAAAGCTAACGCTGTTTTCTTTACAGTATGGGTTATTTACAATGATTCTTGTACACTCTGAACGGAGCTTCAAGTACGGATCTTAAACATAATCATCATCACCATAGGCATTCTGACATTAAGCACGTCACTTGTTGCAACTAAGAAGCTTAGATGCTCCACGGTCTTCCGCTAACCTTTTTTTTTTTTTTTTTTTTTGTCTTTACGTACCAGTTTTCTATTTTGATACTGTCCATTAATTGAAGTCCCCTTCGCTCCCTCTCTCTTTTCAATGCCACCATACTCTCTAAAACGTCCCTCGTGATACATTTCCTTCTTAGCCAATGTCCCAACCAGTTTCTCTTCCTCCTTTTAATAATATTTAAAATTATTCTTTTTGCCCCACCGTTTCTAAGACTCTCTCATTCGTTTTTCGCTCGACCCAGCTTCTATTCTTCTTCACACCCACATTTCGAAAGTCTTCCAGTCGTTTTTCATCATCTTTGCGTAATGTTTACGTTTCGGACTCATACACTACAATTATCCACATGGAATATTTCTGGAATCTTTTTATCAACTCTTTATTCAAGGTCCTACAAAATATCACTTTCTTCCTCTTAAAGGCTTCTTTCGCAATTCCTCTCCTTGCTTTTATATCATGTTCATATTAAAGATAAAGTATGTGAAAAATAACCCCCGAAAAATGGACTTGATTCCTTTGTGCACTGCACTCGCCGCACAAAATATACAAAACAGTACATTTATTGGTGTAAACGATCAATCAAAAAAAAAAAAAAAAAAAAAAAAAAAAGAGAGAGAGAGAGAAACTATTCAAATAAGTTAGTATTAGACACCAGTTTGCATTTCTACAGAATATTATCATCTACTGTTTTATGCACTGCTTGTATGCGTGCCATAACAAGTGTATGAAGAACTTTACAACCTGTATATTATTTGCTTTTTTTTAAATGTTCCTCATTTTGTCTTCAGTTTATTGTTTATCATTTTGATTTCCAATTTCTTGATATCAGTGTTCTCTTGCTGCCGTTCGTAGTTTGTGGACACATTTCCATATTAATCTATGAAGGAAAGAAGAAATAGGTATAACTTTAAATAAACGTAATTATGTAAAATAAGCAATTAAAATGAGATAATGTTGTATTAAGTAAGAATGATATAAGAGGAACATAAGAAATAGTTAATGAAAGTAAATGATAAATGGAATTATAATAGATGGAGACAATATCTAAAGTTATGAATTAAATGGATGTGCTCACACAATCTACTTCTTTGAAGGCTCATAAAAGTAAATCAATTGAAGCTAATTATATGGCGTTTTAAACTACCTAACCTAACACCCAACCTGACCTAGTGGAAAACTACCTATGAAAAAGGGATTACTTACCTATGTATACGTGAAGAACTGGAACATCATTTGTATATCGGAGTTATGATGAACATCAATGTAATTAATATTTAACCATTTTGGTGAATAATAATCTTTCGACTTTAAATCAAAAATATCTTGATCTGTGTTATTGTGTATTTAATCTTTGAGCTGTTTCCTCTCATTCATATGATATTGTGTTTATTATTCATTTGCTTTGTGCCAATTTGTCTAAAACTCTGTAAATTTTACCGTATTTATTTGTTATTCGGCTCGGGGTAACAACGTCTGTGTCAAGGACCTTTAGCGCGTTATCCACAGCTCAATTAATTAACTTTCCAGAATACTTTTCTGGTAGCGATCTAGGTATAGTTGTCTCTGTTACCTCGCGTTTCTCCTACGGGTTACAACCTTCGGATCGCGTGAGGACACATAATAATGAACTATCGACATTGGGCTAAAGTTTCCAACCATCATGTGATGAGGACTGTTCGTCATAACGAGCTGCAGACGTTGTGGGGATATTGAATCGTCGTTATGGTGAAGAAAGTAGTGAGATATTACAAGTGAGTACCAATAGCGGAGTAATTTCATGTTGGAATGTCATAAAGGCTACAGATAAGATTACATAAAAATTAGCTGGCCAATATCTCGTAGAGATAACACAGATCTAATGTCAGTTGAACCTTAACAAACCCAGTCTCTTATTCTTACTTTTAGCCTATCTATATTTCTGAAATTCTTAATGGTTTGATATTATCATCTAAAAAGTGCATTAACTACATCCCCAGTCCTTCTTCCAGCTTTACGTTCCCACCCCAGACTTTAGTTCCACCAAATTTCACTGAAAAGAACGTTCTCCATCCAATCAAGGCATTCTCACCAAATTAGCACCAAATTTTGAATTTACACTCATTCTACGAACATGTACCGATGTGAGTCTCAATACTTTCACGTTCCTAGCTAGTAGTAACATTGATTTATTGCTTTCTTATATTATCTACAACAATGCATTAGTTTTATAGCAGAATGCCCATTCTTCACACTGAGAAAATGTATTTCATTTTGGACATAAAGGACACCAAAACTGTCACCAATCAACTGAAGGACCCCAAAAACTATGAATTCGAGTAGTGTTAATAGGGGCTGAATTTGGATTGAAACGGCATCGGAAGTGTCACTGTTCATTTCATCTACCCCAAAAATTATGGATGTGACATTAACATTGGTCAGTTTTGATCATTTTCATATATCACCACTCCCCATCCTCCAAGTAGAAGGATTAGATTTGGATTTAAAGGCATCGAAATTGTCACTGTTCATCTCATGGACCCCTAAAACTATGGATTCGACGCTAACATCGGTCATTTTCGATCATTTTTATATATCTACCCGTTCCCCCTCCCTTAAGTTGCACCTTCAGAGTGAAATGACGAAAACCATCTCAGTCTCAACCTCATCTATGTTGAAAATTTGATCTAGGTTGGTAGGGTGATTCAAGAGTTATCAAGTCACAAACATAGACACTAAATATATATATAGATTAGGTAAATCATAACTAATTAGTAGGCGGGTTTTGACTTTAACATCCCTTTCAGCACCGAGATTATATGGTGCACTCATGTCCAAAATTATTGTCGCACGTCTGTAAATATGTTGTAGAAATATAATTTGATAACGAATTCGCCCGGTATTTCTTGTAATGTTAGTATGTGTATAATCGGCAAATACAGTTATGCGGCAAAACAAACAGCACTGAAATCACATCGTTGACATTTATTTATTTGTTGTACAACATAACGAAACATAAGGAAGGTTGTCAAATGGATGTCAAGTAAATGTTACTCAATACATATTCTAAATGTACAAGGAATCATTCCTGTTCATCGTGTGTTCAAAATGTTGAACATTATGTCGCACATATTCTAAATAGCGGTCCTGTAGATCGATGAATATGTTAGTGAACACGGTTTGCTGCAATGACAAAGCAAATGACCGAATCTTTTCTCTTAACTCCAGTGTAGTGGTAGGAAGTTATCTGTTCGGAAAATTGCTTCCTTCAGCATACCCCGTATGTAGGCATCTGGAGTCATGAGGTGAGGGGAATGGGAAGGATATGGTTAATCCGTTCCACAGAAAATCAAGCGATGTCCAAACTCTTGTGAGTAGAAGGGTAAGTGATTCACTTCCAGTGTGGGCAATAGCACCGTCTTGCTGCATCCATTTTTGTTATAACGACAGATTTTTCGTGCGGTAAAAGCCCCACAAATCATGCAAGACAGGGTCAATAATCAACTGTCGATTGAAGTGGCGATCAAAGTACACGTGGCTTTTCATCATTGAATCATATGTTACTGATGAAACTTTCATTTCCATATTGCATAGCTAACACTCCAGAGCGATACAGTAGACGTCCACGCTAATCTCCTGCAGTGAGACGCTGTCCCACACCATATGAGCGGAAATATTGCTCGACAATAAATACCTCCTCCTCTGTTGTGAGTAATATCATCTTCGCACTAACTGCACACTACGCTAGTCCAGTTCGATCCCAGCCCCCGCCAAGTGAACTTTGTGGTGGACAAACACCGTGTGCGTGGGTTTTCTCGGGGTTCTCCCGTTTCCTCCCACTTTCTTCATTCCACCATTTCATTCATTACTCATCATCGCCGTCTCCTTTAGCCTAACCGGCATAACCGTGGGACGTAAAACTCAAAGATTTCATTTTTTACGCTAGTCCACACACAACTTTGCACACATGTGGCACTTACAGTTCATACCACATAGTATCTGAGCACCACCCGTACGCGAATTTCAGTACTATTTGTTTTGCCGCATACTGTACATGTATGTGGCAAATTTTATGTCAAAAGAGCAGGAAATAAGAACAATAAAACGAAAATAAAACTTTCGTGTCCATTTAGCAACATTTTGTTTTACTTATTCTATTTTTCGTATTTATAATTCTTTTCCTATGAAATTTACCACAAATATGCATTTCTCGACTATACACATAGTATCAGTATTAAAAGTACCCTGCAAAACCATTATCAAATTATATTCTTACAAGAAGACAGTTATAGATATTCGACAATCATTTTGGACATGAGTATACATGGACTTATAGCTTAAAATCTGAATCGAAGCGCAAGAGATTCTGCCTGCAATTGAACCAGGGTCTCTTCTCAAAGAATACGATTACGCTTACTATATATTTAGGAGGAGCTTGTCGTTGTGTAGTAGATACATTAAATATTTATGTATCTATCGCAAGGTTATGTAGAACTGTTTTCTCTTTGGTATTATTGGTAAAAAAAAGTTCAAATCCACGGTCCAAAATTTACCACTTTCTGCTGAAATTCTGTCTAAAGTAATGACACACTCTTATAAAAGCATCTTAACTTTTCCAGTGAAATATCTGGCCACCGAGGACGCTATATTTTCACCGGAAAATTTACAGTAATTTCTTTGTATAAAAACAGACACTTTCTAATTAGATAAATGAAGCGGAAAGGATTGTTATTTTTTAAAATACATACGATTCAGGATGATATGAGCAGAAACTGCATGATAGGAAACGGGATTCATTTGCTCTGTCTATGAACAATCTGAAGAGATCCACGAGACCATGAGATTCTAGATTAAAGTATTTAAAAACTCATCAAATTGTTTTACGATTAATCCAGAAGAAACAAGAAAAACAATATTTTAAAAGTTATTTTCTATGTAATAAGAATAACATAATAATACACATTTAGTTACTAAATATATGATAAGAATTTCAAACGTCTCAAAATAGTATTTGTTAAATGGTGAATAATTGTTCTAAGGTACTGGTATTTCATCTGAAATATCCGCTCTGGTAAAAGAGCTGTAAAATTTAGGGCACTTTCTTTGCGAAACTACACGCATTATAAAGAGTGTTATTATTAATGCTTTCTCGAATAAAATTGAATTGCAGAAAAAAATATTTGAGAATGCTCCAAGAGTATTGCCAGAACGAACTGTAAAAGAATGGAGAGATAAAGCTGAAAGGATAACTGGGATTGTTCCTAAATGTAAAAGTAAATCTTTTTATCCGCACCTTCTGTTTCCCGCAAAAATTCACAAAATATCATCTCTCTATGACTTAGAGTTACCGAGATATTGCCCCTAAAATCTCCCGAAATACGAACTTTTTTGACCAATATCTGGAGAACGGTGACCAGTTGACCAGTAACGAGTTGATCTGTGGTCACTGGTTACTATTTGGTACCAAACGGTTCACCATTCTTTTAGGTATTGATCAACACCAATCTCATCTCTCTATGATTTACGATTCCCGAGATATGGCTCCTTAAATCTCCCGAAATCGGCACTTTTTTGGCCAATATCTCGGGAACAGTAAGAGTGACGCGAAAAATTTCATCACTTTCTCATATAGGTTTTGATGCTCTATCGAATGTTAGGCTCAACATTGAAAAAATCGCAAAACACACACAAACAAACATAGAGAACTCAATAATGAACTTTTTAAGCTGAAAATATGTTCGCTGAAAATATTTTTGTTATTCATGTATTGAAATGCGAGTATAACAGTTAGATTGAGAATACTGAAATCAGATTGTGAAATATTCCTCTCGTCAGAGGTGCAAAATATTTAGCTCTAAAATTCCGAGTATAAAGGAAAGAAAGCGTAAAGGTATTATGTAGTACAGAGATGTATCATATATAACACAAAGTCCATATCACTTCTTCGTTTTTTTTTTGTTTTTTTTTTTTTCGTTTCTGCCAAGGCCAAACTACCTCAATTTCAAATAGATTCCTTGTACTCGTACTTTCTTTTCTGTATCGTTTTCCTAATATTTTTATATCTTTCTCCCCCCCCCCTTTTTCCCTTTTTCCCTGGCTTCTTGAGATCCGGAAGAAATATTCTGAGAGAAAGAGAGATTAGGTTTTGAGTGCTGAAGTCTCTTTCTCTCCCTCTCCCACTTTCTGAACGGACAGTCGAGTCCTCTTGTAAAGAAGAAAAGATACAGAAAGAAGGATCCTCACCCTTCTTCTGAAATATCTGAAGAGATTCCGAGGGTTGATCTCACCAGTGGCGATTCTCGAAAGAAGGACTTCCCAAGTAGATGTATGGTAGAATAGCATTCTTCAAGATCTCGTTTATTTTATACCGGGGGCAAATGAGGCTCACCTAAGCATTTTTTTTTTGACACATTTGAACAAATGCAAAAGATACAAGTCCCATAGTTAGAATTCAATGGAGTCAGGCTTCACACACATAAACAAAATAATCAAAAAATAAATAGTTATATATAAAAAGATTTTTTATTATATTATATTGGGATAAATCCGTGAATGAGATAAACACTCGATGTTTTGCAATCATACATATAATGCACCATCTGAGTGGTCATTAGTCTCAACAACCTTACTTTCAGCTTCATAAGTAGCTATAGTGCTGCCAAAATGCCTTGATCCGTGGTAAAAATGCGAACTAAAGCTCACGCCCTCGATACACCCACGCGTTGAGCCAATAAGGATTCATGTATCCCTAAGCGAGAGAGCCTTGCAGCCATCTACGCCAAAGGGAGTGGAATTCCTACAGCCGATAGCAGCGCTTGGAACGGAAGACTAGGTGTGAAGTCAATGTGGTATATTGATAATATATAGATGTGTAGAGGTCAGACTGTGTAGATTGCGTGGGTGGGCTTCTACTTGCAACACTGTCTAAGTTCATGTAAGAACTGCATGCTCCCATATGCTTCCAATGGGTCCCCCTGTAATATGTTCAATATTAAGCCAGTTGAATATTTTATATACATTGTACTTCTTTATAAATACTTTGAATATTCACCAAAAAATGAAGTAAATGTGTCCCATAAAGAATGCAACTCGAGCTCCTCCGTGGCTAAGCGGTTAGCGTACGCGCCTTTGGCGCGGGAGACCCGGGTCGATTCCCGGCGGGAGCTCATGCGGTTCGGATTCCACGTTAATCAGTAGGTCCACGTCTCATATAGCCTCGCTGCTGAACGGTACGTTAAACTCAAAATCAACTTAACTCAAAGAATGCAACTTTTGAAATGCTCATCATTTCTGTTGTAGTAAGTTGGCAGCACTGAACGTTACACGAATTTCACCTGTTGTCTTTGTGGTTAGTAATCAAGCAGCGCCGAATAGCGCATGATTGTCATCTGTTTTCTGCACGAGTCGGAATGAAGTTCTTCACAACAGAATAGTATGATGTCATAATGACCAACATAGTGTCCATTCCTACCTGCACAGAAAACAGATAACAATCATGCGCTATCCCTCACTCCGTGACTACCAACAAATCTCTTTCCAGCCTTAGAAAAAAGTAGATGTAAACAAACCCATCTGACTACCAGTGGTTGGTTGTTGGTCTCACTGCACTAGTATCCTACCGCAATATAATCCCTACTAAAATAGTAATTTCAGATAAATATATCTTAATTTATCCTGCATTTTCTGATAAGAAACGCAATTGTATAATATTTAACAACAGGTGTAGTTTTATTTCAACCTTACCAGTACTTGGACATATGGTATTTACTGCGCATGTCTATGGTTCGCGCGCCAATCCCTCTCATTTGAAATTGTAGAATGCAGAGCTTCATGGCGATGATGAGTGACAATAATTTACATTCGTCTCGTGTTATAAAACACAAAAGAGAACAACAGGAACAGAGGCAATCTCGTTTATATAACGATTTAAGAAAATACATATTTCTCACATAGCAGTAGTTTAATGTGAGTGCATTAATTATTTACCAACCAACCGAAGTCTTACACTTAGCCAGCAGACGATCTTGTTGTTCACGCCTCTCGCTGCCGAAGCACGTGTGAGCTGCGGAGTAATACATTTCGCTTTGTTTACGTCTACTTTGTTCTAAGGCTGGAAAGACTACAATAACAACAGATGAAAATTGTATTACATTCAGTGCTACCAACTTACTAGAATATAAATGGTTTGCATTTTTTAGGGATACTCTTTTACACACCGAGTATTCAAGAAAACACAGTGAGCTCCCAAATGACATAGTAAACTTGTTACGAACTCAGTGGTGCCCACCCCCCTCATGTCCATGACGCACCCCCCCTAAATTGTCTATCCGTAAGTGTTCTTCCATGAAAAAAAACCTTTTCGATTAATTTTTACACACCCTGAAATATATTTATATAGATTTTTAACCCCCCCCAAATATTTCAATGACGCAGTTTGCGTCATAGCCCCCCCTTGTGGGCACCCCTGACGAACTTCCACCAAAATTACAATGCAAATGACGTTGACTGAATACTACTAGTAAGCATTAAAATAATTCACATGAAAGTTTGCAATTCAAGTCAGCTGCAAGTCTCCTGTAAACTTCTAGTAACTTGTGCGCTAGCCAGTAAAATATTTACTTGCTAGTTTATGGTACGCTAGACAAAACCCCATTGATCCATTGTTTGAATATACAGATTACTTTAACCTATGGTTCTCAACCTAATTCCCATCACGACCCCGATTTTATCACATCCTCTTGCCAGGGACTCCTTATAATTTCTGTTTGTAAAATAAGCTTGTATGGGAATTTTAATATACCTATTGCGGAGATCTCACGATATCCATCTATTTCTATCATTGTAGACTTCGTTTCTTGTATATAGTAGATACAGTAACTTCCTTAAAAGCGAATGGGTTAAAACCAAATTTGGTCAGTTCATTCATATTACAAATATCGTAGCCGATTCGTCATACTGTTTTAAAATGGAAGACGTTTGAAAATTGTAAAATGTCATAACTTCCTTAATTTTGAGTTATATGATAAAAAAATAGTGATTTGAAATTTGGGTTTTAAAAACTCGGACAATTGTTAAAAAAAGTGATTGAATATTTTAAATGATTTGACAATGCGTCACTAAGATTGAACCCGACACTGCCGCACTAGTGAAATCACACTATACTCAAGTATCTCATTAACTTTCAATTTTAATTGTATTTCAATATGGAGGTTTTGTTGCATTCGTATTTTTTCTGGTATTTCAATATGTACTTCTCATTAGTTTCATATCGTACCTCTTTCATTTAAATTGATTTTTAAACAAAACTGCACCTGTTGAAAACGTTTAGTAGGCCTATCTTTTTGTTGTTGTTAACAGTAGGCTACGTATAAAAATAAAAGTATGCCTATCAGAACAAAATTTAAAGTAATATTTCAAAAATATTTTCCGGTATTAGATTCTAATTATATTTATCTCTAAAGCTTGTCTTCGCGACTAACCTAGGGATTGCGACCCCCAAGTTGAGAAACCCTGACTTAAATCGTTGATGTACTAACATTAGTAGGTGTGTTATTCGTCCATCTTCAGCCAAAACGATTATTTGCCACAGATTTCTATATATAGGTAAATACATGTATATGGTAGAAGTATTTTGTTCTGGATATTTTTAAGTGCAACTTTATTACCTTATAAAGATAGGCTGGCAGCAAAAGATCGCTACTAGCAGAGACAACTTGCAATTTGCTTGCTGTAAGTTTGGATTAGAAGTCAGCAATCTTGCATCCGGATAGATTGGAAAGCGTGCAAGCATGCCGCAAGATGGATTCCAGTAACGAAATTACATGGAGGCAACCTTGCATCCAGTGTGTTCCAGACAAGCTTGACGCAAACGTTTTACACTGGTGGCAAGTCAATAACTAATGAATGGTCACTGATGCTATGATGCTCTGCGAAGGATCTAAAGTATCGTTTGCTGGTACAACAAAAGGCAGATTGTATGAAAGCTCGCTTTGAAAGGGCAAGCGTAGATAGATAAAAGCCAGCTAGCCGAAAGTTATCTTGGTAGTTGGGATAGCTGCCTGTGTTCGGGATCACTTCGACTGTTCCTTGGTAAAAGGAAGCAAGATACGAATTTAGATTCATAATTTTAATAGAACATTTTTTTACTGCAATTTTTACTCCTGGGATCCTAATAGTTGATCAAATATCAGGTTGTAAAGAAGGTTCTTGCGGTTTCAAACCTTCAATTTCAAACGAGCATATCTCAATTCAAACAAACTTCTATTAATCGAAATAAAAACCATGACAATTAATACACTTTTGCCAACGAGCAATAAGTGTGTTAATGCCGGTAGCATAGAATTCTGGAGTTCTGGACGCGACAAAGTCGTTGAAGGTCGCTTCGGTATGGTCTCTGCTTTTGAAGCATTTCTCGCGGAGGAAGTTGTCGAGATGGTAGTCGACGGGCGAAAGGTGCGGCGAGTATGGTGAATGAGGCAGAGTTTCGTAGCCCAATGCGTTCAACTTTTGCAGCATCTGTTTTGCAATATGGGGACAAGCGTTGTCGTGGAGCATGATTGATCCCTTTGTGTTGACCAATGCCGAGCAGATACTTCGAAGCGTCTTGTCATTTCGTCGATTTGTTGACAGTGCTTCTCCGCCGTAATCGTTTAGCCCAGATTCAGGAAGCTGTGATGGATGAGACCCTTCTGCAGACCACCAAACAGTCACCATGATCGTTTGTGGGTGGAATTTTGGCTTCGGGAACTGATGAGGAGCTTCGCCAACGTCCAACCACTGCGCCGAATGTCGCCGATTGTTGTAAAGGATCCACTTCTCATCACACGTCACAATCCTGTCGAGAAACGGGCCGTTCTTGTTCCGCAGAAGAAGAGAAGACGACACCTCAAAACGACGATTTTGATGAGTTTTGGTCAATTCGTGTGTCACTCATTTATCGTGTTTTTGACTTCCTAATCTCTTGCAGATGGTTGGAAATTGTCATAGGTGTTACACCAAAGTCTTTAGCAAGCTCCCGAACAGTTGTGCGTAGATTGGCTTCGACTAAGGCTCTCAGTTGGTCGTTGTCAACAGCGGATGGCCGATCACTGCGCTCGTCATCTTCCAGGATCTCTTCACCGCTTCGAAATTTCTTGAACCACCATTGTGCCTTACGTTCGTTAGTGGTTCCTGGGCCAAACGCATCGTTAATATCACGAGCTGTGTGGGTAGCTTTTCGGCCTAGCTTGAACTGGAACAAGAAATTCGTGCGAATTCGCCTCTTGTCCATGCTATCTTTGCAGTCCAGAAAAAAGAAAAAATATTTCAAAACAAAACCAATACAACGGATAGATAGAGTGGAAAACGCGCTTTAAACTTATATATATAAGCACAATATTATAACGACACTTGAGTTGAAAATACATCACTGAAAATGGAAGTAAAAAATACGCAATAACTTTCTTTACAACCTAATTGAAACAGGAAAATCTCAAGATGAAAACTTTCAAAGATGTAATAAGTATCAAAATTTACATTAACACTGACAACTATATATAACATTTTTTGTTTCTTACATATACAAATCTTTATACAGTGTACTTCAGATTTCTGTAAAGTAACGAAAAACGTATTATAATTTCTGTAATATTACATAAAAATAATGTTTTCAGCGAATGATTTCCCTAAAACATTTTTTATTAGAGGGAGTATTCCATCTGTCAAAGTTTTCTGCTTGTTATTATCAAAATATAGTATATTTGCGAACTTCAAATGAAAGTAACAATGCTTAATTTATTTAAATGTCTGTGATTTTACCAGGGGCGGATCCAGGAAGGATTTCTAGGGGGCGGTGTGATATAATACTGCTACTTAGAGCTACTTTTAAAAGCTCCAAACTCTGGGATGGGTTTTATTTACAAATAAGAAGGATTTAAAATATATATATATTTGCGCAGTTTCCATTTTTCTTTATTTGAATTTCATAGGATACCCAAATGACCAAATGAAGACGGTATTATTAGTTTCAAACCACTTAAGGTGGATCACTAGGTGTTCTTGATGCTATGCTAAACACTTTTAAATAGTGCGGTGTTGCCAGATAGTGTCGAATGTTTACTGATGAAAGATAATAAAGAAAGTAATCATGGAATTATGCTTGGACATGTACTGGAGAAATTAGTTTACGGTCCCTCAGCTAAGTTCCACTTCTCGAACTGCAACGCTAGAATCCAGGAATTTTCTTATTGTGACTACCACAGTAAACGTATAAATTTGCCAGCAACACATTATGGCGTTCTACGCAAGTTCCTTCTCAAAACCTATTTCCTTAAATATATATTAATATTCAAATAAAATGTGAAACATAACACGAAACACGGTCAAACAATATATCTGTTTCATAATAAAATCATTTCTTTAGAGTGCCTTACATATACAAATAAACATTTCATAAAACAGCAATTCTAGTAAGATCTAACAGTAAGTGCCATCTTGTGTGCTCATTGTAAAAGGAATCAAATATTTTCTTTTATTTGTTACCTTTTTTGGTATCACAATACACAACCAAATGAATCAGTGTCTTGTATTATAGCTGAAACATAACTCTATCTTGTAGTACAATATTTATAATATGTAACGTTTCATTGCGCAGTAGTTAAGGGAACGAGCTAAAATATGTACTCACTTCCTGGTGGTGATCCATCTTAACTGCTGTCACATTCGCCCACTGAACTTGAATTTTAGAAATTGTGTCTGCACTGGCAGTAGAAATGTTTCTGCAAGCGGAATCAATTGATCTTTCAGAATACGCATTGTATTCTCTACAGATATTACTGTGATTTTTTCGAAGAATTTCTATATTTTGAGGGAGCCTTTGTTGCAACTGATTCAAGAGTTTAACGAGAAACATTGAGCAACGATCCCTAGGGCTGTCTTTCCTGCTCCACAGGTAACTGCAACATCCGCACCTTTGTTACAAATTCGTAGCTTAAATACGAATACCTATCGATATAGTCATCACCATTATCTTTCAAAGGATCCAAGCAGCAGGTTGGCAATATTAGGGTAGGGATATGCCGAAGATACCTCGCGATCTCCCTGAACCGCTGGACGGAATAAAGTCTTCATTTGTTTAGAAGTTTGTCTGCAGAGGATTGTGTGTTTATGCTCGGGAGGTTTTCTTGCACCAGCAATATGGAATAAGAAACACAAACAACATCATAATAGGCACGTTTTAAATAGAGAATGGAAGAAAATAACAACTGCAATGGGAATGTCAGATAAGTTATTCATATTTATTTGAGAATTATGCTGTAGCTTATTATTATACAAGGTAGTAGCGGGTACAGACCGGTCTTTCGGGCTGAAGTTCGTAAATTGTGGAATTTCTAAAGAAAAAAGCTACTGTTAATCATATCTAAGCTTAAAACTCCAGCCTCCCCCTAATTCCGAGATTAATAAAAAGGGGATAATTTTGGAACTGGAGGGACAAAATCAGGTAAAATCTCCATGTTTACAGGAGAAATGAGTTGATGTTACTTAAATGTAATTACTAAGTACTAACATAACATAACATAACATAACATAACATAACATAACATAACATAAACCACCAAAAACAGAGAAAATATAGGAGGAAAGTACGAATTTTAAGCAAAGAACCAAAACCAAACATCTCAACCTAAATTAACCCAAAATCTAACCTAACCTACCTAAACCATCACAAAAATACAGAAAATATAGCAAGAAGGCATGAAATTTAAGCAAAATAATCTGGCCCCCAGTTCCAAAATATGCCTAAAAAGGAATAATTCTAAATTCGTTACTAATATTAGGTAAAGAAATACCTGTAAAGACAGGCACATGTATTCATAAGGGGGAAACGTCGAATAATGGAATTGCATTGACGAAACTTCATTTGCTGCAGTTAATACTCCCTCCACTTCGAAATCTGAGCATATACCTGTTTTTGTTTTTATGTTTTTTATTTTACTGGGAAATGATTTCTCGCCTGAGTGCTGGAAGAGAACATTTCTTTACAGAAAATTGAAAAAATGTAAATGTCTTTGATTTATTGATAGAGGTGGACAATAAATGAGACTCAAATACTTTTGCGTAACAAGAGACGCGACTTTAGTATTTTTATGTATTGTCTCGCGTCCATCCCTATTTATAAACTGTTTGGTCCTTTCAATTTCAAAATATGTTTTTGCAGTGATTCTTTATGCAATATTTTCAAACGCGTCACAGTAATGTTTTTCCTCAAACTGAGAACTTAAGCGATGGTGCGACCTCCTCGCTATATGCGCCCTTCATCCGTCGCGACCTAGACATCGAGGTAGCGACCGCAACTTTAACCTCGACCTCGATCGCGAGGTATCTTCGGCATGAATTTACCCTTAGATTCTATGTCGCATTTGTGAAACCTACATCGGGCTTTTGTTGGATCTGGAATTTCCAGGATCCAATCCTTGAATTCATTTTCCACGACCATTGTTTTCGAAACCTCTGTTGATACTGATCAGTGGCTGATCTAGGCCATTGCCGGGGGGAGAGCCTAGGTTCCCCTAGTTTTTTCAGTGACAAAATAATTTAAGCTATTATTTATATTTGTTTGAAAATTTATATATACCTATCATAGTCTGGGTACTGGCTACCACCCCACACTGAGAAAAATTTACGGGTTAAAAGTACGTAAATTGAAGTGATTTTTAGGACCCTTCAGAGGAATGACTTTTCAACGTTATTGAGAATGTTAATTGTTCTTGTCCGTTCTATGTATATTTTCTCCTTACTTTTCCAGATAAAAATGATGACGTCAGAACTTATTAATGATATGACGTTATAGTTAATAACAATAATAATGGAGCGACACCATTACCGGTCATGTCAAAACTCAAGTGTAATGATAAAATCACAAAACAGGAATGTTATATTTCTAGCTGTTGCTAGACATTCACCGAGGCAAACATGGATAATCACATGAAGGAATGGTAGAAACTCCGTTCTTGACTGCATTTAAATCTGTATGTGGAGACTTAAGCAATGTATATTGCAGTTAAATCTGCATTCACTACTGTGAAAATGCCATGACGAGAGGATACGAATACATGATTTGACTGCATTGTTTTCCTTATGCATAGGCCACGGTATAAAGAAATGCTTGCAATCAATCAGGGACGAAATTAAAGAAAGAAAGACTAAAACCCAATCAAGCAATGTTCTTTTCTCATCTCTGTACAGACTATTTCCACAAGCAGCGGAATAAAGCTTCCAATAAATAATGCACGACAATTCTAATAGAATACATACTCTACTACATAGGATTGAAATATACTCCTTTGGAATATGCAAATTGTAAGCAGCCGTTGAGAAACAAACACCGAGCTTTTTTTTTGTACGGGAATAGTGTAACATTGAAATTTTTATTTATCTAATTGCTTTATCCTTATAAAATAAGTTCCTACTCCCAACCATTAGAGGGTTACGCTCTCTCTTTGGCATAGGTTACAATACGTATTGGTGTTGCTAATACAAGTACAATAGATGGTCTAAGTGCAATTTGGTTACACGGGGAGTTAATCATCATTTTATTCAGGTTCTATTTTATTTGATCATGGTAAAAAAGAAAAGTAGAAGAAGTAAATGAAAAGAGGAACATGAAGTGCACTGTCTCAACACAACACAGATGTGATAGTGTACCAGATGAATGTTCTGTCCAACTTTGGACGTGATGAAGACCAACGGTGCCCTGGTAGGACATAAGTTTGTTATTGTGCAGAGGATGAAGGGGCTATGTAATGAGGAACGACGGATGATGAAAAAGCTGCAATTGCGTCTAAATCCGGATGATCAGGAGGTAGGGTATAGCGGTAAAGTGCAAAGAGTAGCGACAACGGTGTATCCTGTGATTTGCGAGGTGGATTGAACGGGATGTCTGCTTGCATTGTGGTGAGGAGTAACGGGTGCCGGGACTCGAATCGGTTAGTAATATACTTCGTCCGTAAAGCTTCAAGATGGAACAGAAGATGTGGAAAAGGCATAATGTCGTAAAGATCTTGAGTAGGACTAGGAAGTTTTATTCTGTAGGCTATTCGTATGGCATGTCGTTCTAGTATTTTCAGTTTTTCATAATGACGCTGGAGAGCGGCTATCCATGCAGTGAATCCATAGGTCAGGACTGGTCGTAAGAATACTTTGTAGGTATTAAGAATGGTATTTCCTCGTGGTCCCCAAGTAGTACCCGTGAGTCGTTTGAGGAGGTTAATCCTGTTATATGCTTTCTGTATTACATTCTGAAGGTGAGGGCGCCAAGTGAGGTGGTGGTCAAAAATAATTCCCAGATACGTTACATGTTTAGCTGGATGAACCCGCATGTTATCTACTTGGATATTCAGAAGTGAAGGATTTCGATGTACCCGTGATCTGCGTTTTGGCGGGAGAAAGACTATTGCTTGTGTTTTATCTGGGTTGAGTTTCAGACGCCACTTCGTACACCAGGTGAGAAAAGTTTGAATTGCTGCATTAATTTCAGTACTTATACGGTGAATAGTCCGGCCTAATGTAAGAAATGCAGTGTCGTCTGCATACTGAAATATATGTGTGTTTGACGGCAATGGTGGCATATCTGCTACATATAGAAGATACAGCAAAGGTGATAAGGCAGACCCTTGTGGTACTCCAGAGAGAATAAATATCGGGTGCGAGAGAGTGCCATTAAGAGCAACATAAGCAATACGGTTGTGAAGAAAATTATAGATAAACCATATATATTATATGGGAAGTGTCAGACGGATAAGTTTATATATGAGAGCTTCATGCCATACCTTATCGAATGCCTTTTCCAGGTCGAAGAGCACTAGACAAGATGGAAATTGTTTATTAAACTGATTGGTAATAATATTAGACAGACGAAGCAACTGGTCATTGGTACTAAAACCGGGAAGGAAACCAGCCTGATGCAGAGGGATTATATTACGTTCTGTTAGATAAGAATGAAGGCGTCGAACAAGGATTCTTTCAAGAATTTTGCAAAACACAGAAGTAAGTTGAATAGGCCGGTAAGAAGAAACAGTATTTGGTGGTTTGTGTGGTTTTAGATACATCAGTGTTTTGGAAGTCTTCCACTCACAAGGAACAAAGCCTGTCCGAAGGATGAATGTATAAATGAGAGAAAGAAGGTAAAGCAACTGATAAGGCGCTTCTTTAATATGTCGATAAGTAATCCCATCGAAACCAGGTGCAGTATTTTTCTTGTTCTGGACAGTTCGAGTTATATACGTTACTGTAATTGGTTGTGTAAGAGCAGTCTTGTGCGAGAGAGTATGATAGATGTTAGGTTGAAGACGAAAGGTGTCGAAATTAACTTTCTCAACCGGATGAAGACGCTGAGAGTATGCAGGTGGTAACGGAGTAAAGATTCCCTGGAGATATGTTGCAAAAGCGACGGCTTTATCCTTGCCACCTTGTAGTGGGGAATCTTTATCTATTAACGGATATGAAGTACGAGTGGATTGTCCTGTGAGCTGATGGAAGCGCTTCCAGTATTGTGTTGGATGAGCTGTTTCGGCTAAGGAATTACAGGATTTTATCCAGTTGCGTAATTTATAAGCTTTAAGGTAATTGGAGACAGTGCGTTGAAGTTTACGATGATGACGAAGAGCTTCTTCGTTTCTGGTATGGATATATTCGTTGTAAAGGGCTCTGGAACGTCGTATGAAAGGTAAGTATTGCGGAGGTAACGGAGGACGGCATGGAGAAGTAAGCTTGGTAGTAGGGATGTGTTTATTCCCGGCATTTTGAAATGCTGTGTTGATAGTATCTAGTGTAGTATAAAGTGCTTCCTCGGTTTCGGGACTAGGAGTTTCCGCCAACGTAGTAGCTATATCAGTTCTATAAGCTTCCCAGTTTGCTTTATCGAATCGAAGGATACGTCGAGCAGTATGACTGGATAGATTTTGAGAAGATTTTAAACATGTAATTGTTAACTTAATTGGTAAATGATTGCTACCTAGATTCTCCAGAACTGTAACATTACAGCGATTATGAAGGGAGGCGGAGGTAATCACAACGTCTGAGGTGGTTTGTGAGATGGGCCGTGTGTACGCTGGAAGTTGATGAATGATGCCTGTCGTGTTTGTTTCAATGAAGTTAATGAACTGGTGTTTCTCTCGCTCTGACCGACTATGAATGTTAATGTCTGCCATAATGATATAGTTACGAAAGTTATTGGAGATATAATGAAAGAAGTTAAGAGGGATATGGTGACCTGGACGTACATAGATGGTTGCAAGAGTGACATACAGTTGGCGAAAATACGTCGTGACTATAAGGTATTCCGGGAGTCGAAATGTGAGGAAATGTTGTCGGATGGCAACAGTAACAGGATAGCCAATAGCTACGCCGCCATTTGCGCGATGTGCTGGAACGGTGTTGTCGTGACGGAGAAGTTGATACTGTGGTATTTTACAGCTTTGCTTGGACGTAAGATATGTTTCATTCAATAGAAATGCGTTAGCTTTTTCTTCAAGAAGAAGATGCTCGAACAAAAGCTTGTGCTTTAGTAGCGATCGGATATTAAGAAATATAAACACAAGTTCCATGGCCACTTTATGCTTAGACTGCTGTTTCGAGGGGGGCAGCGTGGAAATAGACAGATTGTCCGGAGTATGTAGCATTGAGGTTAATATGAAAAACATTTCGGGCATCATATTTAATTTGTTGAAGAACATGTGGCCTATCAAATGGATGTATGTTTTGAAGAGCGATGGTTATGAAGGAGAGTAGCTGAGCTACAGTTACAGTTTGTTGCGTTTGTGTAGGAGGCATTTGAGTTTGCTGCGTTGTATGAAGCCGAACTGGAACAACTAGACTTGGTTTTGTGTAAACACCGAGCGCATCGTCTTCCAAGCATATCAGATATATTTCGCTACTGGCTGTGAGAATTTGCATGGCTTTATTGTTTGAAATAAGCAAAGATTTACGCAGTATCTTTGGCATTTATACCAAGTAACAAATAACGTTCTATGTTTCCTGTATGCCCAATCAGTCTCAATAATAGTTTTGTAAATGTGTGAATTGTCGGATAAAAGTTACATCACAATAGTCCTGCCATCTGTTTTCCGTATCTGTTATTCTTGTGTCCGATACGAAAACATCCTGGTTTTGTCATATAGTGCAGAATTGTGGGTGATGGAAATTTTGCGTTTCTTTTTCCCCTACCTATTATAACCGGAGTAATGCGTTGCTGTCTGTATGGTAATATTATGTAACATGAGATTCCAGATTTTAATACCAAACAACTGTATGATTACACAGTGTTTCAGGACTTTTTTCCGATTACTTACTGTAAATTACTCGTTCTAAATGTATTTATATCCAGTTTCTGGGATATATAACATTGCAATGACTTTCTATCATACCATTACGTACTTTATTTGTCGCACTTTCCGAGTGAAAGGTCAGTTGTACATAGAAATTGTACGTAATCATGTTTTCCTACCTTTTAATAGTAATGATAAAAGAATTCGTCTCTTTACATAGTTATAATGTATGTATAGTACGGATTTATTTGCTCTTTGCAATGTAGAATGGGTTCATGACAAACTTTCATTCCTGACATGAATTTTGCACTCTACTGTGAACATTTGCACATTATTGAGTTTCTTTTAACATTATAATGTAAAAAATGCATTACAAGAAAAATTTGTTCTTCCTGTGATATCTTCTTCTTACTCATTTAAAAAATCAGGTAGTAGTTAAGATAACGGTAATATTTTCATTCCTGATAGACATTTATCTCTCTTGGATGACGTAACATTTTCTGTCCAATCTAGAATGTATTACAGAACTGAAAGCCTTCCTGTCGTTACGTACATTATTGCGTAGTACAAATTTTTCATGAAAAACAAAATGCAGCATGTTGTATTTGCACTTCGCCACATGATAAATTAACATTATAATGGTTTCAAGTCCAAATTTACGTAATTTAAGTAGACCTACGGAAGAACAAAAAAAAAAAAAAAATCAACTTTACATGTCTTTACTGTTAAATTTTCTATGAAAATTTTTCTCAGTGCAGTTTTTACCGTCTAGATCCGCCACTGATACTGAGGCTGCATTTTTTATTTATATATAAAAATCTATAATATCCGAAATGTATTAACTAGAAATAAATGTTTATACCTTATTTAGACGTACAATTACTATTTACGACTCACAAAATTTTAAGTAAAAACATAGAAAAACACAAAAACACATTCTCACTTGCAACACACTTGAAAGAAACTAGAAGGCAGTGTTCTTAGGTTTCCTGAAGAAAATTTCCCTCAACTGATTCAAAATTTTCCTTTTTCTTATCAAATTTTCCTAGTATGTTAAGTGCCTAATTCCTATACCTATATTAAAGGCAGGGCCAACCACATTTGTTTTATTCATTTGGAGTTTGCTTATATTTTTTTTTTATTTTTTTACTTTTTCTTTCACATTTTTTAAAAAATACTCACAAATACACCCGGCCAACAATGAATGTAAATTATGCTACTTTGGATACATACACACACAAACTATTGTTATTATGTTAGTTTATTTCTGAAGAACAAAGAAAAATTTGAGTATCTATATTGTTCAATCAGTCAATGCGAGATATTCTTGAATTTTTCATGTTTTATCGAAAAATTACCGTTTTCCCTTTTTCTTAAATTTATCTACGAAATTTCCATAGATTAGGGAAATTGCTTTCAAATTACGAACACTGCTAGAATGTACAAGCTCTTTACACACTACCCGTAAGCAGAGAACAGAGAATCATATGACTTCATTATTGTGTTGAAAATTTACAGAAAATAAAATTCACATTTAATTCTCGTTTCCAAGTGGTAAAACAACATAGTGTGATAGTTCTTTGAAGTCATGAACTAACGTTCATAATTAAATTTATTTGTTTCCTTTAATAAACTAAAACAATATACGTGGGCTTCAACAACCGAAGTTATTAAATTTGTATTAGAAAATTCTTACTCTTGCAATGAAATGCGAAATTAAAATAATTAAAAAGAAGCAAACATGGGCATTACCGCCAGTGTTGCAAGTTTGCGGGAAAAGTCGCTAAATCGACAGAAACTAATTTTTCCCATTGGCGACTTTTTGGTGATTTTTAAATGACGATTTAGCTACTTACTTACAAAGTTAGTGACTTTTTGCTGCAAACAACCTATTTATCTGTAGAGAAGCATTATTAGTTCAAAACAGTTTATATGTTTTTTTCTTTCTTTTTTTTAAAAATCAGCGCACGTGATGAAGAGTTTGGGAATACAGCGTACCCACTCCCTCACAATCCTGCATTGTTATCTGTTACCCCTGTCCTCTAATAGAGAACAATTACAAACTTGATGTCCTCTAGTTCGCAGAACTACCATTGAGAAACACAAGTAATATAGCAGTACTAATAGCAACAAGATTAGCTATAGATGCGTGAATAAAAGTTACGCTGGTGTTCGTTATGTTTGTCCTTTGGGATCTTTTAATTATTCTGTACTTTTTCTTTAAAAGAATGCACATCATAAGAACTGTGGTGTTAATTATTTCGAAACTATTTTGACTCCAGAATATGAACAAATGTACCCCCCGAAACGATGTGAAATGATCCCTGAATTCAAGGATTGTTTGCGCCCTGTTGACAAAGATGTGAGTAGAACATATTGGTTTTTTTTTTTTTTTTTTTTTTTTTTTTTTTTTTTTTTACATCTAGAACTTTAAAACAATGCTTTTAGACAACGGATTTCACGAGTAACTTTTTTCTTTTTAGCGACTTTTTGTGTCAACATTTTGGCAACACTGGTTACCGTAGCGAAAAATTCTTTCTAAGTTGATAAGTATTGTTGAGTAACTGTAAATCTATGGAGTGGGGAAAGAAAAGAAGAATTAAAAACAAGGTTTGGTGCGTAATAAACCATCCTCTGTCTTAAGAAATCAATGAATACGAATGTATATAATGACAGATAGACTCAGTTTAAAGTTTAACCATTATTTTCAAAGAAAACAAAAGTATTTTGAGAATTTATTTAACGGCTAATAAAAAGGGCCAAAAATGGTGACAAAAGAGTTTCATAAAATAAGCTATATTTGAGGTTATAAGCACTTCGTAGATTTGTATGGCTAAGTGTCTCTCCAAATATGCTAGATTTAGGCAAAAATAGGTCAAATTGGCATCACTGCTTGCAGTGCATACTTGCTGTGAATTTCCGTACTATATATTGGGTTGTTATAAAAGAAATGAAATAAAATCTTTGAGTTTTATGTCCCACGGTTATGCCGGTCAGGCTAAAGGAGACGGTGATGATCAGTGAAATGAAGAAAGTGGGAGGAAACGCTAGAAACCCGAGAAAACCCACAAGCACGGTGTTGTCCACCACAAAGGCCACACGGCGCAAGCTGGGATCGAACCAGGGACCCCAAGCACCGGAGGTGAACGTTCTACCACTGAGCCACCGCGCCCCCTGTTATAAAAGGAGAACGGGGTTGTAGCTACTGTTTGACAATAAAAGAAAAATTAGGGCGTATTGGCTATTTATTAAAGAAGAGTGGACCAAGGACGTATAGATTATTCATGAAAGTAAAGTGGCAAATGTAGGCTACTGAATAGTAATTACTGTTAGTATGGAGAGTGCTATGAGAATGCTAATTATTCTGTACATGCTTTCTAAAGTTCGCAATATGAAATATCTCACTCCTGCTTCGATTCTGTTCTTAACTTTTGTTCTTGATATTGTGAGAGTTCCTTCGTTGGGTATTCTTAACAGAACTCAGTCCCTTAGTAAACTTAATATTCAGACTCCTCATATGTGATATTTGGTGACAATTTGCCATTTCTTGACAAAATTAGGAATGGAAAATAATGACTCCAAAATTTTGGTATCAGTTCTCAATTTTTGTGTACCTTCCCACCGTACACGTAAACATTCGCAACATACACTATTATTCTTAGACTTTCAAATTCACAATGTTCTTTGTACTTTAAGCTGGCATCATTTTACAAGCAAGAAAATAAATGTAAAATAAAAAAAGTATATTAACCGAATTCACCAAAGGCACTAAAAAGAAGAAGATATTGATAATAAAATGATCAAAGTAGATAATAGTTAAATACTGTTTGTTATCTATAAAAGAAATTTGAAATTTGTGTAAAGCCAAATTAATATTTAGAATAAAATTAGTTTCGATGGTAATATTAAGAGACATTCATTTGTTTGGTTATTCACATATGCTTCGAATTTCTTTTATAAATAATTATATTTAATGATTATGTGCTTTTAAGCACTTTATTATTATTATTATTTTCTGCTTTTAGCGCTTTCATTTTTTTTTACCTTTTAGCCCTTTTATATTTTCTCCTTTTAGCGCTTTTATTATTTTCTCCTTTTTAACGCTTTTATTATTCTCCACTTTTTTTAGCGTTTCTGTTGAAGTCGGTTAATATTGTTTTTTGTTTTGTTTTTCCTAAAATATTTAATTTTACTTTCTCTGTCTGCCTACTTGTAGATAGCTGAAAAATTTTATAATTACGACATGAGAAGTTTGGTGTCAGCTATAGTTTTATAAGTCTACATACTTCTCGATTACACCACAATATAGAGAGATAAAAGGACATATTTTATTTATCGTTTATATGAGTACACCAGCACCATCTATTGGTAAATCCTATAACGCAACTCTTTCGCTATTTCGTTTGTCTTAACCTTTACGATACCAAAGTGGGGTTCATTGAACCCGCAGCCAATTATATTGTGAATTTTGGTTCTTGCGTGGACAAAAAAGTCCGAAAAAATTAACATTGTGTAATGGTATGTTAACAAAAGAATCCTGCCGGATTTTGTGTTCTCGTTTATTTTATACAGGGCAATAATGCGAACTGGGTTCAACAAGCCCCTTCCCCCTTGGTAATGCATGTTACCTTTTTCTCGTTATGGCTTAAGTTATCGTTGCGGCTTGGTGTTTCTGTTTTCTACTACAAATAAACACTGGCATGCCTTGGCCTGACAACACTAATGTTTTGCAACACTGAAGATCTTGGCAACACTTAGAACGACAGCATGTATTATTCGGCATGCATGTATTATTCTTTACCTGCACCATTTAGATATTTTAATCAAAGGTGTTATAAACTAGCCAACTATTTAATTATTTTATATAGGTTAGAAGAACAAGTTATATATATTTTTAAAAAGTTATAATTATATAAATGTTTTGTATCTTAGAATGTTGATTCTGTAACGATAGCAACAAAGATAACATATGGTAATAAGATGGCTGTAGGCAGCCTAGATTTAACTATACATTAAGTACATACGAATAAGCAACATTTGCAGTTTTTGTGCTAATTTAATACGTGTGCAACTCACTTATTCGAACTAGGGCTCAATGATTACGTTGTATAATGGTGCCTCCACACCGGGAGTAGCTAAAAACTGGTAAGAAGTTTAGTAAACCAAGTTTAGCAGAGAATACAAGTGAGTGCTACAAAATTGTTTTATTCATTGTGTACTGTTTGAAAGTATAGCTAAACTACATACATCATTGCGTCGATTAATAATTATACCATCTTGAGGAGTGGAAAGTTAATATATAAAAACACTAAGATGGATTTATCAGATAGCGAGGTTAACGATATTAGGACTATTCAAAGTGAAACTGGTACATCTGAAAATCTGGCAGATGTACTTAAACAAATATCCCGTCAAATGAACGATTTGCAGCATAAAATTGAAGAGCAAATGAACAATTCTCAACAGCAGTTGGATGACAAAATGGATGCTTTGCAGCATAAAATTGAAGAGCAAATGAACAATTCTCAACAGCAGTTGGATGACAAAATGGATGCTTTGCAGCATAAAATTGAAGAGCAAATGAACAAGCAGTTGGATGACAAAATGAATGCTTTGCAGCATAAAATTGAAGACCAATTTGATGACAAAATGAACCGACTTCAACACAAACTAGAAGATAATATATATCAGCGGCTGGAACAGTTACAGCAGAGAAATGACCATAAATGGGAACAGTTACAGCAGCAGCAGAACCAAATGAATGTACAAATTAATGCCAGATTTGAGAAATGCGAACAGAAAATGGAACAGGTAGCTGAAACTTATACCGAAGTACAAAATACCGTCGAAGTTATAGAATCGGTTGTAAGCGAACATTCTAATAGGATTAAAGGACTTCAAGAGGAGTTTCATACTTTCCAGGAAAAGTATATTTTTGCTAAGGAGATGGAGCGCTTTGATGGACCTAGGAATATCAATCGACCTCCTGATAATGGGACAGAACCAACACCTCATTCCCGAGTAATTTTTGAAGATAGCGGATCATCGGTTGATAGTGAAGCGAGCACCGAATCAGGAAGAAGAACGAAGCATCCTACACGGAAGAGTAAGAACTCTCACGGTAACTGTAAGTGTTCTAAATCTTATAGTACTGATACGCCTTTGCGATTCAGTGAAATAAAATCCTTAACAAAATTCAGTGGTGTACCTGAGGATATCCCGGCTAGGGTATTTATAGAAAAGTTCGAGGATGAGTGCGAATTAATGGGAATTAAAGAGTCGAAATTCATGAAACTTCTTCCTCATGTTTTATTGCCCCCATGTTTGACTTGGTACAAAGCAATCCGAGATAACATTAATGGGTATTCTGATTTTAAAGAGGCGTTATTGGCAAACTATGAAAACGACTTCATGTTAGCAAATAGGGACGCATTACTAAGAACGAAATCATTTGACCCTAAGATACATAAAAATGTTACTGAATTTGTAGTGGCCACATACAATGAATTAAAAGCACTCAACCCAAACCAACCAGAATCACGTATAATAGCTTCTGTCCGTATTTTATTACCATTTAGATTACAACAAATGTTGATGACCGCTCAATGTGTCAATTTTAATCATTTAATCATTTTGGTTCAGAGCTACGAAAGTCAATTTCTAGCACAAAGAAATAGCAGAAATCCAGAAAAAAAGTCAGGTTACCTCTAGACGTAATAATATTAATTATGCGCACATTCGAAATTTAAATATTCAAAATAAAGATAGTGTTAATTCTTCAGGAAATAGTGTTCATTATTTTGGTACTAGAACAAATAATCAAAATAGTACCGGTAATTCAACTCAACCTAATTATAGATATGGTAACGGTAACAGAAGTTACCGAAATTATAATAGGAACCCTAGTAGAAATCGCAATACGAATCAGCGTACTTGGTCACAAAATAGACTCCTAGATGGACAAGTTTGCAGTAACAGAAACTCAAATTCAGAATCTTTATGTAATCGATCGGAACATACTCAAGAGTGCGGAATACAATGTACTTTATTAGATTATACTTAGAATTTTGTTAATGTTTATGTTATCCTTATATGTTAATTTAATATTTGTATGTTAACTGATATTTCATTTTAATCAGTTGTGATCCAATATCAAACCACGTTATCTTATAATTTAATTAACACCAATTTTGTTGATTTTTCCTATCACAATTTCATCTTATTTTTCTTCTTCTGAATTCTATATTATCAATGTTGTATTTTACCTATGTAATGAATATATGTGATACATAATTATCAAGTGCAGGAAATATATTTTGTAACAGCTTTATTTATAATGAGTTTAAATAGTCAGAGAGCCTCGACCATGTTTCTTTAAAAAAAAAAAAAAAAAACTATACTTGGACCAAAAACAAACTTTTAATTGTTCATAATTTTGGAATAGACCCTCCTCTACGATGTTATAAAGAATTTGAAGTATAATTAATTATAAAAGAATATAATCGATATAAAGAATAAATAAAAAGGAATATAAAGATATGTATTTATATGTATTGTGAATTTTGTATATACGAGGGCTATCCAATAATTAATGTATACTTATCTTTGTAAAGTTGTCATACGGTCCAGAATTCTTTCTAGAAGTGCTAAATCACTTCAAGAAGTCCTGTCGGGAGCCATTAAAGATAGAACGACAGCATGTATTATTCGGCATGCATGTATTATTCTTTACCTGCACCATTTAGATATTTTAATCAAAGGTGTTATAAACTAGCCAACTATTTAATTATTTTATATAGGTTAGAAGAACAAGTTATATATATTTTTAAAAAGTTATAATTATATAAATGTTTTGTATCTTAGAATGTTGATTCTGTAACGATAGCAACAAAGATAACATATGGTAATAAGATAGCTGTAGGCAGCCTAGATTTAACTATACATTAAATACATACGAATAAGCAACATTTGCAGTTTTTGTGCTAATTTAATACGTGTGCAACTCACTTATTCGAACTAGGGCTCAACGATTACGTTGTACACTGATGATTGTCACTTTGTTATTGTTGAACGTGGTCGGAGATTTTGCAGTACTGGAAATAGAACTAATATTTTGAACATCCTGCGAGTTAGATGTTTTGATTTATATCATTGCAGTGTTTTCGTAGCTTCAGTGTTAATATTGTAAAGTCGAATATTGTACCCTAAAATAACCTATTTGTAGCCTAAAATAATATAACCTATTTGTATAACCTACATGTATGATTTCATTTATAATGATGATGATGATGGTGATGATGTGGTGTTCTACCAGTATGCCTCTGGGCGAGACGAACCGATGGTCCTTTGTCACTTCCTTCCATGGGATGATTATGACGTCCAGAAAACGGAGCCTACAGTTTAACGTGGGATCCAGACCACTTGTGTTCCCGCTTGTGGAATCAAACCCGGGACCCCTTTATTGCAAGGCGACGACCTTAATCACTCATCCACCGGGGACACTATTTCTTTTATAACTGCTTATTTAATAAAACATCTGAGAATTTATTTTGAAAATGAATGTTCCTCTATGGGTTTATCGAGAACCCCCCCTCTTGGTATGCTACGTTATGAAAAACACCTTGGTATCGTAAGGATTAGAGAAAAGCCCACGTAATTTGAGTTCAGGTTTAGAAGGACGGCAGGATATAGGAAAAGGATTGTGAAGAAAAAAGAGAGACAGAAGATTCTACAAGGAGTTCTCTCAAAGCAGTAATGAAACTTGTAGCACCTCTTCTTTGGTTTCGAAGCGTTGCTTGGTTACTTATAACCCCCCCCCCCCTCTATCGTGATAGACCAACCCTCTCCGTTTTTCTTTTTATAATTTGCCAAGTGAAGAGGTTAATGAGATAGTAGGTGGGGGACAAGAACTACCATCCCAAAGAGGACATAAATAAAAAAGAAGTCTTCTTATTTCTGTTTCTTCTGCAGTCCTGCTATAGCGGAAGGTACTGTTTTTTATCTGCAAAGAACCTCTGTCCCTCCCCTAGCCACTGCTTTCTCTTTCTTAATAGTAGCAAAAGGAGATAAGTGATAATTAGCCCCTGTGTTTGCCTGGGCTATTATTCATAAGAAGTTTTTAATGGGTCGGTCTTACATTTATCAGTAAAGCTTCCAAGAAAATCGCTAACTTCCTCTCATTAAAATACTGCTTTTTCCATTCTCCCTTTCTCTCTATTTTAGAAAAATATAGATGATGAATCTTAGTTTTCCTGTATGCTTGCATACGTAATTAGTTATCCATCTCTGCATAGATTATTATCTAGTATTTACTGATTACAAAAAGCAAATTATAAGAAAAGTTATACTGTGCTATAGAATCATTATTAGCAACGCATCGTAAATTAGAATTTAAAATGTGATTTTCAAAGTTGTGTCCACGAGCTCAATGGAATGAGTCTGCAAATCATTTCTTCCAACCAGGCATGAACCCAGAAATTTTTCCTGGGGAGTCGGAGCTTTGGGCAGGGTCCAGTACTACAAACCACTAACTAGGGATGATACTATACGGGGACCAAGTACCTGGAGAAAACCTATATATTGTCTGAAAGCTTTTGCCATAAGAAGTACAAAACCGATTTCAAATCACGGGCAAAACCGCAACTTGACCCTATAAGGGGCCAGTTTGTTGGTGTTTGTGACCCGATGTATGGCATATTCTTTAGAATAAAAATGAATGTTATGATTGCATCACGCGTAAGACCCTGAGCACATCATGTTCCTTTTCGACTCATTGCTAGAACGTCACTCGAGCAAGGGTTTGATAATATCACTTTGCACCCAGATGTACCCATTTGTTCAGTTTTGCCAACGTACTGTAAATACAGTGTGGTAGATGGTTTCTGTACCACTGAATATATATCCATGAAACGTGGCATAAACATCATTCGTCACTGGAGAAAATAGTGTGGACGTATTCCTCTAACAAGTACCACAGTTTGCCAGTGTTGCCAACCAATCGTAAAAATGAGAAATTCGTTTTCAAAATGCAAGTTTTTCAGATAGGAGTATATTACCTTGGAGGTATTTTTTTTCTAAATAAAACTGAGCTCCTGAACAAACTCAATATTCAGACTCCACTGACTCGACGTATGGTGGGGGACTTCCTGTTCCTCCATAAAATTATCAATGGGAAAATTAACTCCGAATTGTTGGTCTCCGTTCGCAATTTTCGCGTACCTTCCCGCCTTAGCCGTAGTCATATGTTACTTACATATGCAACCCCCTGATTATCAATTATCATATACAACGTTCCTTATATTTCAGGCTAACTTCATTTTATAAGTTTATTGTCAGATGTTGATATTTTTGACTGAAAATCATTTTAAAAACGAGTTAAAGTCTCCATAAATATGGTACATTTTCTATGTATATATAAATATATTTTTTGTTTTTTTTATTTATTATTATTATTATTATTATTATTATTATTATTATTATTTTTTGTTATTACTTATACCCTCTACTCGTATACGTTGTTAAATTGCTTCACTGTAAAATGGTTATTGATCTGTATCTGAAACATTTGTAAATAAATAAATATTTTGTAAAACTCGATCTTTAGTTGTCTTCTAAAAGGTATGTTTCCCTTCACCAAATAATGTGAGTATTGACTGCTAATATATAATGTTCCATTTCTAGTACACTATTAGCATTATCACAATATTGACACCACCCTTGTTACCAAAACCTAGGTGTCTTCTAAAGCTAAGTCAAAGTTTTGAGAAGGTCAAAAAATTGGAAGTAGATATTCCCACTCATTTTCCGTACATACCGTCACGCAGAAAGTCAGCTGAGATTTCGGAATATTTTCTTCTAGGAAGTCTTTCAATATACGCATACTTACTTAATCCAATTCTCTTCTACGACTTAGGTGTCGAGGTTTTCCACAGGGCTCTCTACTGCTTTTCTCCTAAGCCATATCCTTCACTCTTTCCCATGGAATGTCTTGTCTCTTGGAAATCTCTTCTGTAACCGTTTTCCAAGTTTGTATTGGCCGTTTCCTTGTTTTTTTTTTTTTTTTTTTTTTTTTTTATTCCCTAGCCCTCCTGATCTTGCTTCTCACATTTGTTTTAGAAAGATACCCTCTTTCATTTTAATGATATTCTCTAGTTATCGAAGTTGAGCTTGTTGGTTTTAACTTCCCATATTTGCCCGGTAGTTTGATTCCAAATTTTATCACTCTTTGTTTTTCCTGCAATGCTTCTCAAAAATTTTCATTTCTACTGTTTATAGGTTAGTACCTACGTTTCGTACCAGAGGATAAGTGCAGGAATGTACACAGATCGGTGGATTGCTATATTTGTTTCCTGGCTTATTTCTTTCTGTCCTTAAAAATCCTCTCTTAGTTGCGCTATATGTGTTATTCTGCAGTTCAGTTCTTTTTCTATCTTTCAATTTTTGTTAATGACAACCCCGAGATATTTGAATTTGTCAACTTGTTTTAGCTCCTGTTCCCACTGGAGTAAAAGTGGTGCTGTGGGAACACTGTCAGTTCATATTGACTACTACAGAAGATATTATCCTGGGGATAATTTTGTAGGTCCAGGAGGGGTTTCCGGGACTATTCTTCGAAATCATTATTGCAAAAAGTAATACACATAGGGATCTCATATTCTTAGACTAAAGAAATCAGAACACTATATGAAAATGTACAGTTTAGTCTCATGTTATTCACTTACTTATTGCTGAAATATCAGAATTAGTTCAAAAGGGAGCAACAAAAACTAGATTATTCCTATAAATTGGGTATCGATAGCTAATAAAAGCGGATTTATTTTAAATATCGCACGAACAGTATTAACTTATGTTTTGGAGGGAAACCAAGACTTTTGGAGAACCAAGCAATTCCTTCTGAACAGGTGACAGCTGATGTGAATTTGGGTTAGGATTAGGAATTAGATTTCTGGCTTTCGGCATCTAAGGCCATGTTAGCCCGTCACTAGGATTAGGATTAGGAATTAGATTTCTGGCTTTCGGCATCTAAGGCCATGTTATCCCGTCAGTAGGATTAGGATTAGGAATCAGATTTCTGGCTTTCGGCACCTAAGGCCATGTTAGCCCGTCACTAGGATTAGGAAACAGATTTCAGGCTTTCGGCACCTAAGGCCATGTTAGCCCGTCACTAGGATTAGGATTAGGAATTAGATTTCTGGGCTTTCGGCATCTATGGTCATATTAGCCCGTCACGTATGAGGGATGACGTCCCTCGGCGATCACATTATTCCGAGGAAAGGGAAGGAAGAAAGGATTGGGGAAGGTAGAAAGCGCCCTATAACCAGTATGTGGGTACTATCCCAGCATTTGCCTAGTACGAATGAGGAAAATTCAGGAAAATCTCACTCAAGATGCCTGATCTGAAAAAGCTTTTATCGAACCCGGGACCAACGACAAAAGCGTTACCTACGATGCGACGCGAGGGCACGCTGTGGGTTTGGAATTCTTTCGGCTAAACAGGAGCGTTTGAGAACAATTATAATTGGGTGATAACATTTAAAAGAACAGGCTTTAACTGAAAGCAAGAACTTGTTACAAATAATGACATTAATTATTATAGGCCTAATACAAAACCCATTTTATCTGCGCCGTTCGAATCTATCATTTCCTGTTTCAAATATAGGGCTTTTAGGCCGGCTACATATTGACTACAGGAAGATCAGCCATGCCGATGCAGAGGGAGTCAGAAGAGGATGCGGAGATATCCGAGTACACTGAGTATGTACTCAGTCCCGTTTTCTAGTATGTGTTTGAGTGAATATGAAGTTCGAGGCTCTGTTAGATTGAACACAGTACTGAACCTCGGCTTGACTGTTCTGTACTCTGATTAATATACGGCCGGCTTTATAGTCTGCTGTAGTTCCATATTGTGGAAAGAAGCTTACTTGCTTTTCCAGGTCTCCTTTGGGCATAATTATATTCAATGGTATCATTAAAGTCAAGTCATTAATAAACGGTTGTGTTATTAGTATTGTAAATTAACTTAGTATTAGTATTACTACTATATTGTTATATTATTATCTATTTGCAAATTATTATTACTATCATTACAGAAATAAGCTTCCTAAGTTGACATACAAGAAGCAAAAGTAGACATAAATACATTACAATGTTCTAAGACCTGAAATCAAATCACAATCGTTATGAAAGGATAGTTATTGGCACAATAACTGTAAGACAGTGTAGGCAATATCGTAACATCAAACTTCTCGTTCGAAGCAATGCAATTATCATGATTAGATACAGAATTTCCCACCTCATAAAGCACACATTTCTTTTAGCCACTGAAATATAACAGTTTCGCTTGTGCGAGTGTTAAAACTGAATCAGTACAGAGTGTTAAAAGAGAATCAGGCCCAAAATTTCGTATCGGTTTGCGTCAGCGCAACTCAAGATTCGTTTTTCTGACAGGAACGTAAACACACTTTACTAAAACGAACTGCTTCTGTGTATCGGTAGACTAAGAAAACAATGTAGGTGACGTAATTAAAAAGGTAGGCTACATGCGTAATTCCTGTAGTTTTTGGATTTAACGTACTGCAGACGTATAACTGAAAACGCATGTTTTATAATACCGTACTTTCCGTATAAATGTTCCATCTATACGTGCTTTCCGCATGAAACAATATAGGCTGTCAGGATCTCACATACAAATGGACGTATATAACATATAGCTGAGGAATGTAACATAAGTATAGGCATGTGATATAAAGAAAACTGTTAGATGTCAGACATCCTGCAACAGTATGATCTATCATATAAGGGCAGTGCGTATGTAGCATACGGATAACGTATGATCCATACTGATTTATGTAGTAAGCAAGAGGGTTCCGTATATTTGTACAATATACCGCTGTCCGGAGAACGGATTTTTCACAGTGTAGAGTTACATTTTTGTTCATGAGATGCTGTAGAAAATCAAATTATCATGTATCAATTGAATAACTGAATCTTTGAAAGCTGGAGAGAAAAAATGTATACTAAATTCTGGAAAGTTGTACTAGAAATATAATGTATTATCAACATTTATAGACGAAAGCCATATCCATGAAAAAATTAAATCCTGACTGAAAGCAGGAAATTTGTATTATTATTCAATCTAAACATTTTTTTTTATCCTAGCCATTTCTGTCGAAGAATTTGGAACTTAAAATATACCTATAAAATGTCAATTATGCCTGTTGTGCCGTATAGTTTGCAAAATATGATCGCTTACATCCAGGGAAGAACGTGCACTGAAAGTATTTGAGAATGAAAGGCTGAGGTGAATATTCCGACCAAAGACGAACCAAGTATAAGATACGGTGTGAACCTTCATAACAACGAACTGTATAATTTATATTGTTTACCTAACACTGTTATAGGATCTTTAAGTCTGGGAGACTGATGTGGGCAAGGCTAGCCAGAATGGAAGAAAGTTAAAACGCTTTCAAAATTTTAACTGGAAACCCAATCGAAAAAAGTCCATTAGGAAGACCTAGATGTAACTGGAAGGTCAATATTACGGTGGATCTTGCAGAGATAGAAATAAAAAGTAGAAATTGGATCCTGTTGGCTAAGAACAAAGGTCAGTGGAGAGATTTTGTAAATGTGACATTAAACATTTGTAGGTTTCACAGATCACAGGGTTAGTTAGTCTCTATAGGTGGAGTAACAATTTTAGCGACCAGTTCCGGGAACCTGAGAAATTTTCACAACCTGTTCAGTTGAGTTGAGTTGATTTTGAGTTTAACGTCCCGTTCAGCAGCCATGCTATATGAGACGTAAACCTACTGATTAACGTGGATTCCGAACCACATGAGCTCCGTCGGGAATCGAACCCGGGTCTCCTACGCCCAAGGCCCGTGCGCTAACTGCTTAGCCACGAAGGAGCTCCTTACAACCCTGTTCAGGTGAACCAACTAAATGACACCATTGATTATTGCACTAATAGAAATGACTTCGTAAATTGTACCTGGTGGCTTCTGCTATCAGTGTTGCCCATCAGGAAGAACTTCATGAAACCTCTCATGATGTTTGTATTAAATTCAAATCTGAAGGTTGAAATGAAACATGTGACAACTCATCGCGATATGAATTTTGTAAGATTAATTTAAGAAAGTAAACGACAAATTTGACCATTGTTTTCTAAAGAATCACAATAATTTTTCATATACCCTATATTTTCAACTATATTTAGCTTAAAATAGGTAATTTTCGAAGACAAGTTCACTTTTCAATCTCAGTGTCACTATCTTGGATCAATGTTTGATGTGAGGTTCACATATATTTTGAATTGCTATAGGAAAGACATTAAACGGCGAATTTTGTAATTGAATGTTTTAATTTGTCACTTCAGTTCCTCTTGCGTTCAATTCGTGGAATGATTAATGAAAGAATCAACAGCTTTGTAAAGGTAAAAAAAGATAATAAAAAATAAGCTTGAATTTCAGAGAATCGATTAGATCTTCCCAGTAGACTTAACTTTCCTGTATCCGAAACTTCCATGATTTGTTTTTAATGAAATTATGCAAAATCGATAGTAAACGTCTCTCTGTCTCTTTCTTTTTTTCTGTAGTTCATCCTCTTCTTTGTAGCAGTGTTTCCAATAAGTTCTACGTAGTAATTTCTTCAAAATGTGTTACTTCAGAAAGAACTTAGAATGTCACAAAGGTTTAGCCTTACAAGGAAAATTTTCAAGCTTTAAGGCAAAGAACTTTCAGAGAAATAAATCGTTAACGAATTTCGCTAGTTCAAGAACACCTACCTTTTCCTTTACCCGATTTCGCACCAATGACGTATGTGCGTACGTCATGATATTTGCGTCAGCTATTACTAGTGACGTATCTGCATACATCACGAGTTCCCTCCAAGAATATACAGCGTCCACTAGAAAAAATGTATACACTGTTTAGAAAAAAAAAAACTATATATCACATTTGTTAATTATTTTTAATCATTGTTACAAACTTTTAAGTAAGCATATGTTTACATTAGATGTTGAAAATGTTTTCCGTTGGCCAAACACCTAACAGAATGACGAGCGGTCGCTGCATCCACTGCGGTCAATGTATCAATAAAGAATGATACAAATGCCTCTGCAATTGTTCCATGAGCCTTAAACTTGTCAACAATGCGTTTGATTGTAAGGTGGGTTGATGCTTAACTACCAAACTCCCCTCTCCACTGAAGTTGCACTTCGATGACATACTCAAACCTGATAAAACACTCCAAAACACTTTAAACACTTCCAAACTTGGCAAAGAGTGTACACATTTTTCTGAAGAACTCTGTATTTTTGTTTTTGTTAGATATTGAAGGTAAGTGTCTCTGAGCAGCTGCTACTGCTGGACATCTTGATATACCAGTTTCTCAAAAGATAGTAGCATATGATCACCACTTTATGTAGCATTGCGTTACATATTCCTTCAGTGTTGTCAGAAGTTTCACGTTGCTTCATTGCGTGAGACAGAACCCAGACTTTAGGCTAGGAACTTTCGCTTTAAGCCAGGGACATATGCAAGAGGTGTGTCTCCGGAAACCACATTTTTCTGTAAATTTAGAATAATTCTAGGAGTGATTGTATAAATTTTAATTTAATTCATTCTAACACTAAATTTAGACTTCCCAAAGGTCTTGAACCCCTCCCAAAATAAATTCCTGTGTACGTGCCTGCTTAAGAAATTTATAATAGTGAATAACTGTAAACATTCTATTAGCAACATTGACCCCATACGCAGATGAAATTATTGGAGATTATCAGTACGGATTTAGGTGAAATTGATCAATTATCAACCAAATGTTTATCCCTCGACAAATATTCGAAATGAAGCGGGAATACAATACTTCGATACATCAACTATTTATTGATTTTAGGAATGATTACGATTTGATTAGGAGGGAAACTTTGTACAACATTTTTACAGAAATTGGAATACCGAAAAAGCTAATTAGATTAATTAAGATATGTTTAAATGAGTCCCAAAGTAAAGTCCGAGTAGGAAATTTTTTGTCCACAAGCTTTCACGTCGAGAATGGCCTGAAACAAGGAGATGCGTTGTCGCAATTATTATTCAACTTTGTCCTGGAATACGCTATAAGGAAAATCAAAGATAGCAACCAGGGCATAGCGTTGACTGGTATTCACCAGGTTATATTGTATGCTAATAATGTAAATTTAATAGAGGATGATAGGAGAACAATAGAAAGAAGTGTAGAGATCTTATTAAACGCTTGCAAGGACATGAGTTTAGAAGTAAATGCAGATAAAAGTAAATACATGGAAGTTCGTCGGGATCGTAATACGGTAAATGATGGACGCGTTAAAATATTAAACAATACTTTTGATAAAGTGGATACTTTCAAATATCTAGGATCAGTATTAACAGACGAAAATCACATTCACGAAGAAATTAAATGTCGACTAACAGCAGGGAATTCACGTTATTATTCATTTCAAAATCTGTTGTCGTCACGAACTCTGTTGAGGTATTTGAAGCTTAAACTATATAAAACGATAATCATGTTTGTTGTTCTGTATGGTTGTGAAACATGGTCGCTTATTCTGAGGGAAGAACATAGACATGAAAATATTTGAGTACAAGATCCTGACAAGGGAACATCTTATACTGATAGTTGCATTGTCCAATCAAACCATGCGCAATCGATGGAGGAGTGAAGAAAAGCGAGAAATCCAAAGTTCTATGGGCCGACACTCAGAAACACAGGAGATACAGAGGAAAGAAAAATCTAGAATCCTCTGATAATAAGAATGCAAAAGATACACTGACACAGAAATAACTTCAAAATGATTAAAGTATTCGAAGTGACATTTACACAACAATATAGTAAGCAAAAATTCTATCCACCAGACATGCTCAATAACATCATTTGTAATGCAGTGTTGCCAACTGAGCACAAAACGAAGTTTTGCTAAATGGCACGGAACACAGATTATAACATGTAGAAAATTTAATTATAAGTAGAACCATACCTATGAAGTCGTGATGTACAACGTTGCCAAGGTTTGAAGAGAGGCCTATATGAATTCCTATATGAATCTCGGATGTAGAAGAGTACATAAAGTACACGATAATAACTAGTTGAAACAAATTATAGGAGACAACAAACAATAACATAATCACTGAAGTACAAAAATAACGGACGAAGCACAGTGTTTTGATGTTCCGTGCCATTTAACAAAACTTCATTTTCTGCTCCGTTGGCAACACTGCATTACATGCGATATTATTGAGCATGTCTGTGGTACAGTGTTTGCTTTCAATACTGTTGTAATCGTCATTTTGATTACTTTAATCATTTTGAACTTCTTTCTGTATCAGTGTATCTTTTCCATTGCTATCTTCACATGATTCTAGATCCTTCTTTTCTCTGTATCTCCTGTGTACCTGGGTGTCGACCCGTTAAACTTTGGATTTCTTACTTTTCTTCACTCCTCTATCGATTGCGCATTGTCTGATTGGGCAATGCCACTATCAGTATAAGATGTTCCCTTGTGAGACGAATATTCGGAACCAAGAGAAATGGGAATATGGAATGGCGGAAACTTCATAACGAGGAACTAAATTATTTATACGGTATACCAAACACTGCGAGGGTCATGAAATCTAGGAGACTCAAGTGAGCAGGTCATGTAGCCAGGATGAGAGAAAATATTCGCTTTCAAAGTCTTAACTGGAAGACCAATCGTAAAACGACCATTAGGAAAACCTAGGCGCAGATAAGAGGACAATATTAAGATGGATCTCGCAGAAATAGGAATACAAAGTAGAAACTGGATCCAGTTGGCTAAGGATAGAAGTCAGTGGAGATCTATTGTGAACGCGGCATTGAACCCCCGGGTTCCATAAGCCATAGAGTTAGTTAGTTAGTTGTGACTTACGCTTAGGTCTTCCTAATGGTCGTTTTACGATTGGTCTTCCAGTCAAAACTTTGAAAGCGTTTTTATTTTCTTCCATCCTAATACATGACCTGCCCACCTAAGCCTCCTAGACCTGATAACGCTAACAATGTTTAGTAAACCGTATAAATCATGTAGTTCATCGTTATGAAGTTTCTGCCATTCCCCATTCCCGTTCCTCTTGGGTCTGAATATTCGTCTCAGGATCTTGTTCTCAAATACTTTCAGTCTATGTTTTTCTTTCAGAGTATGAGACCATCTTTCACAACCATATAGAACAACAGGCATGATTATCGTTTTATATATTTTAAGCTTCAAATTTCTCGACAGGATTCGCGACGACAAAAGATTTTGAACTGAATAATAATATTAATTCCCTGCTTTTAGTCGACATTTAATTTCTTCGTGAATATGGTTTTCGTCTGTTAATATTGATTCTAGATATTTGAAAGTATCCACTTTATCATAATAATAATAATAATAATAATAATAATAATAATAATAATAATAATAATAATAATAACAATAATAATATTTTAACGCATCCATAATTTGCTGTATTACAGTCCTGACACACTTCCATGTATTTAGTTTTCTCTGCATTTACTTCTAAATCCATGTCCCTGCAAGCGTTTAATAAAGTCTCTGCATTTCTTTCTCTTGTTCTCCTGTCATCCCCTATTAAATTTACATCATCAGCATATGCCATAACCTGGTGATACCGTTCAACTCTAGGCCCTGGTTGCTATTTTTGATTTTCCTTATAGCGTATTCCAGGACAAAGTTGAATAATAATGGTGACAACGCATCTCCTTGCTTCATTCCATTTTCGACGTGAAAGCTCGTGAACAAAAATTTTCCTACCCGGACTTTACTTTGGGATTCATTTAAACATATCTTAAGTAATCTAACTAGCTTTCTCGGTATTCCAAGTTTTGTAAAAACGTTGTATTATGTTTCTCTTGTAACCGAGTCGTAAGCCTTTCTAAAATCAATAAATCGTTGATGTACCAAGGTATTGTATTCTCACTTCTTTTCGAGTATTTGGCGAACCGTAAATCATAGAGAAATAATATTGGTGTTGTTTAATACCTAAGGGGATGGTGAATATTTTGGTACTAAATAGTAGCCGGTGTTCCACTGGTTTGCCCAGTGGGCATCGATTGCAGTTGGTATCAAAAAAGCTTTATCACCTTCTTAGATATTAATCAAAATTAATATCATCTCTCTATGCCTTACCGTTTCTAAGATACTGGCCAAAATTTTTCCGATTTCGGGAGAATTAAGGAGCCATATCTCGAGAACTGTAAATTATAGAGAGACGATATTGGTGTTGATCAATATCTCAAAGGATAGTGAACAGTTTGGTATCAAATAGTAACCGGTGGCCACTGGCCAGCTGGCCACCGTTCGCTAGATATTGACCAAAAATGTTTTGGAGCCATATCTCGGGAACCGTAAATCATAGAGAGATGATATTGGTGTTGATTAATGCCTAAGAGAATGTTGAACAATTTGATACTAAATTGTAAGCTGTGGCCACTGGATATATCTGCATTTTTAGTATATATACGGTGATAAAAAGTGACAGCTCATTATAGCTAATTCAATGGATCCCGCAATATGCAGATTCCAAATATGTAAGTGTATTATTTATTGAATTTAATCAAACACATTTAATATACAAATTCACATAAATTTCGAAAAAAAAATCTTTCTGGCAATGCTCTTTGACCATTCTGAACTGGTTATATTTATATTGTTTGCGGTGCTTGATAGCCAATACCAAACATTTTAACATCTTACGCTAAAGTAAGATAGCAATTCTTGTTGACGATATAATTAAGACGATAAAAATTAAGTTACATGATTACGGATACAGTAATGTTGTGGCACATGCTTTAAGACTGTATTTTGATCAGCAATATAATTATGTTATTCATTTTGTCATATCACTAACTGTTGATGAATTATGATCTGTTTTATCCTGGCGAATTTCAGTGACTAAACAATGGTGCTGACGCTCCGGGAACGTATTGAAATCATCCTAATGTGTGGAAATCCCACCTCGCGCGTGGTGGCTGCTTCGCTTAATGCGTTACCTCCCGCAATGGCTCCCATATTCCACAATGATGTACCCAAATTCATCAGCAGATTCCGGGAGAGGGTTCTGTGGACGACAGACATCGTAGTGATCACCCGGAAACCACTACATATGAAAAAACCACAGTAGCGAGCCCCTAGCGAAGCACACGGCGTTTATCTCAGGAATGTGGAGATAGTAAAACGTCCACTCGGAGGATATTTTCCACTAACAAGTGGCACCCATACAAGATCCAGCATCGTAGAAAGGACGATCCAGACCTTGGAGTGCAGGACAAGGATATGCTGCCTTCAGTATTATCGGAGTTCGATTCATATCCAATGTTCATCCAGCAGGCACTCCCCATTACGGACGTTGCGTGTAGGGATACATGTATTAACAGTTCCCTGGGAGGTAGATCGGGCGTTGGGGACCAGTGGAGTGGCCACCAAGTTCTCCGGACTTGCGTCTCTCGACTTCTACCTGTGGGGTCACCTTAAGTCCATGGTATACGCCGTCAAGATCCGGAATTTACAACATCTCGTGCAAAGGATTGAGGATTCATGTGGTCCAGAGACATTGCTGGCTGTGCGTGTGGAGTGGAAGAGGCATGTGGTACACAACATTGTTACACAGAGTGGTCATTTCGAGTATGTATGATGATGGTGTGAAAAGTAATAAAGCAGGTCATAATTCATCAACGGTTAATGATATGACAAAATGAACAGCAACATGGCATTTCTAATTTTAAAAAATACATTCTTAAAACGTGTGCCGCATGCCTAAATTTCCTATTTTAAAAAAAATGATATTCAAATTGGTGGACTTCAAGATGGTGGTCGTGGTGGTCACGTGTGTTTTTAGGTTCCTGCACCCCCACTTATCACCTATGGCCCATGTTGACATCTAGCCCAACAAACTTTTCTGTTACAGGACTATCACCTGATTTTGCCCCACCCTGTGCATTTCATCTTTAAGAACTCGGTCTGAAGTTCCTTTGAGAGCTGAAAATATTCGTCTCTAGATATCGTAAATAACTTATAAGGTAAAAGAAAGAAGCATAAAACTTTTCCTTGTACTTAGCGTGCCATACAAAATTTACATTCCTTTTTCTCACAAGTTTGGTAACTGGACTTGACTGGTTTATACTCTAAACGACCCACATAAACAAAATTTATTTTTTTAAAAAAAAAGAATAATACGAAGAAGAAATAAGTAAAATCACATTTTAGTAATTCTCCTCGAATTATCAACCAGATGAAGGTATTGACATCCGACGTTTCGAATACAGACATTGCATTCATCTTCAGGGATTGTAATAAACAGACCTGAGACATGAGCATGTATATATAGTGACTACTTAGAGGTAAAGCTATGAATGGGGGCTTGTGATTGGCTGAGGGAAATACTAGCTTCTGATTGGCTGAGCGATAGTGGCTCCAAATTCAGTTCCAAGGCTGAGGGCTGAAGAAAAAAACAATTCTTCCTTTAAGATCACATTATTAAAGTTTACTTTAAGGAAAACGAAAGAATTAATCATACCAGGTATAAATCGATGGGATAACAAATAATAAGTAAAGGTTGCTTAGATACCTAGTACTGTCAAAAAGTATGCGAGTACTTCAGCGCAAGATCGTACACAAAAAACAATACAATATGGCTCATCAAATATAATCCTTAAAATCTTGAACATAAATTGTGGTTAGGTTATTTTATGACTTGATAGCACTGTACTAAGTGAAATCAAGAATTTCCACTGTTGGCAATGCTCCTGCGACATTTTATCACTCACGAACCACTAAGCTTATGTCAGTTCAATTCAGAGTTTTGCTGTTCTTGCGTGAAATAATTCTACCTTTGAATCTTCAAGTTTGGAATCTCACTGCCATACAGTTTTCAGTTTAAACAATTACAAGTGTGCTAGGTATTATTCAACGAGAACAGAATACAAGACGCATGGCGAGGAAGATAAAGAACAGGATAGGAGGCAGCTGTGTTCATTGAATTCCTCAACATCCTTACTGCAAACGTAGTTCTACGTTACAGTCTCAGCATAAAGTTTCCTTTTTTTGTCTGGAGGGTGGAGAGACAGTTCTTCGTCCCTCCACCCTCCAGACCATTGATAAGACGATTATCCAACGTCTCCTGACTTTAACAGCAGAGCGTCTCTTTTCTCCTTTTGCAACCGCCAGAGGGCAAGCGCCTCTCTTGTTGAAGAAGACGGGAATCCCCTCGAATACCACTTGAAGCAAAGTCAGCATTTTCAAAATCTATCCCTGAGATTGGGAGGACGACTGCAACTCTCGTAGCTGTGGAGAGAGAACCAAGAGCTTCTTCATACGAGAAAATCAACAGCCGAGAGAGAGAGAGAGAGAGAGAAATAGGGAGAAAGCAGCTATTACAAAAAGGATAATGCTAGTCTTCAGTATACACACAATCAAAATGGCTTACTTTACATATATACACAACTACTATACGAATACTTTATAAGTCAGCAATATTATAAACCTACAATGGCAGTATTTTTCAATATTGTTCTGTTTTATGTTAAGTACAATGTATTTCAGTTAAACTCCAAACATCTTAAAGTCTTTCAATTTTTTTTAAAGTTTGTACTTGACATATGAACTTATTCAGTTAATCTATGCTACGTATATGGGTGTTAGCCGTTAAAAATATTAACATTTGTCGACATATAAGATTACGAATTTTAGGTTTTCACATTCATTCTATAATATAATCATCCTGTTTCCTTCTATGGTGATACACACACATACACATTTAATAGTGGCGCACATAGATCTACTACTTATAAGTAAATGGCTTATTTACTGCTTTCTTGCTTATGTGAGGTACATTTAATTTTAGCCTGCAATTTCAAAAATAATATTTGTCCCATGGTTATGCTTAGTAGGCTAAAGGGGACAGTAATAATGAGAAGTGAATGCAATAGTGGAATGAATCAGGTTTGAAGGAACAGGAGAATCCCGAGAAAAGCCATGAACATGGTGTTTGTCCACCACAAAGCTCACTTGGAGCGAACTGAGATCGAACCAGGGACTCCACCCACCAGAGGTGAACGCTCCACCACTGAGCCACCTTGCCCCGTACGCAGGAGTTGAGGAGTGTACAGATGAAAATGCAAAATCAACGCTCAAATATTAGAGGTCACTTTTTATCACATTATCTCGCGTCTAAGAGAGATGGATTACAGGACCATGTGGCACCGATCTCGGCATAGATACATTACATTATTGTTTACGTGATATTAACGTTTATCCTACATGTGAGTTTGTAGGATATTTCGTCGGAAGATGTGGAAATAGGGCAGTAAGTAAATCTTCAAAATGAAAATCTTTTGTCTGGTTTGGATACCACATACCAACCATGAAATACTGTATATATAAGGAGTTACTGAATTTCACAAAGTTTCAATTATGCCTTTTTATTTCTTCAATTTTCTGGAATAAATATGCCTTAGGGTGAATTACAATTCCATCAGGGGAGTTGAATTTCAATTACTTATATTAGGATCACGCCGCGGCCGGTAGGTCTTACAAGGTTGCAATGTTACTATATACGTACATTACTCCAAACAATAGGTCTTCAACGAAAGCAATTTTTTGAATTCTGTTTCATTTTCAATAAATAGCTGGAGTAATTACCTCAGTCGACTTCGTTAATGAGCTCAATCTGTTAATATCTTCATGACCATTAGTGAATTTAACAGTGGATATTCACACTCCGTTCATTCATAAGCCTTGTTGCACACTGTAACTCTTGGTCAAAAGCGAATTTTGATTTTTTTTTTTTTTTTGGTAATAGATAGTTAGAGCCATTATCTAGACCCAGATTGTTAATGGAACTAATCTGTTAACATTTTCACGGTTAACTATGATGTTAACTTTGGTCATTCTTATCCCATTCATTCATAAATGTAAGTATATTTGATAACACTTGAAAGAAACTGCATATTTAATTATTTCTTTTCTTATTCTTTTTACTTCTCTTAGCAATTGCTAATTATAGCGTTTATCTCGTCGAATTCGTTAAATGGAACCAAATCCGTTAAGATCATCACAGATAACAGTTGCTATTCATATTCTGTTCATTAATAAATGTATGTTTCGCTTGATATATTTAGTGTCTTCAGGAAAATTTAATCAAATGATTGGCTTTTAGTCCGTTTTGACCACTGATGATTCTAATGCCTTCAAGTGACATCTCAATCTCTACATTGGATTATATCTGTGATTTAATAAGACTGAGGATCGAAGCCGAAACCATGCTCATCCTGAATCTTGTGAAAGTCACAGGTATATTGGCCTTTTAAGTTAGTTGATTTTGATTTTAATGTATTTTTTTCTACCGATGCTAGTCGGGATGCGCATAAGACAAGATTTGTGGCTGTCTCGGCTCGAAAGTGTGCTGTAAAAGTGATGTCTCGACTCTGAAAATGTATATTTCTCTATTGGAAGATCTGTGTCTCGACTCGAATTTTGTCAGTAAAATCCTGTCTCGACTTGTCTCGTGCGCATGCCTAGATGCTACACCTTACAGTGGATTATGATCCGTACAGGCTCTTGTCTGGAATAGAAATCGGGTCTTCCGCGCTGACAATGTCTTTGTTATTCACATGCCAACGGAGGACCACTCCGGGCTATCCTCATTAACAAAGTTTTAACAGCGAAAGCTTATAACTAAATTTCTCTGTTAGCAATTATCTCTATATGAGAAGCTTGAGGAAACATAGTGCTATGTCACATTTCCTAACTTTCGAGTAAATTGGGAAAGGAACTTTAACATCCCTATGCAATTCAATGCAATGGCATATTAAACAAGCTTCCACTGCCAAATTAAACTACTTACATCAAGAGCATCCATGAGGGATTTACCGGGTCCGGGTCCTCAAACTTTCTCACTCAAAATACTTACATTTGCACACTTTCTTTATAGAACTTTGTTTGTTTAACAGGGAAATGATTGATGTAGCATGAAAATTTTATTTTAAACTTTATCTGGGATTTTTCTCTTATAAAAACTATCTAATTCTATATTTTTCTTCGGTCAAAACTTGGTCTGGTTTCCCTACTCAATTCATTTAGCAGCCCTAAAGCAATCCTCGATATCTGCCTTTTTAATTCCCAGATTGTACACTAGTCAAAATAAATAAATAAAATTAAAGTGAATTGAATATCACACCTTATAGTTGAGAACTTGAAACATATAAATTGTACAAATAATAGAATAAACAATTTAATGAGGTAACGATTATTTTTTTTTATTGGAACTTAAAGTTTCACAATTATGCTCCAAAGCTATTGGTGAGGTGATAATGAAGGAAATGGTGTAATGAAGAAAGTGGGAGGAAACGGAAGAACCTTGAGAAATCGCACATATACGCTATTTGTCCACCACAAAGCTCAAATGGCCCAGACCCGCGATCAGATCAAAGACATCACACACCAGATATAAATGTTCTATCACTGAGCCTTCGAGGTCCACAACGACTAAATAATTTATGTTAGCTTACATAAATGTACTATTACAAAATATACTTGATGTACGTACACAGAGTGTAACATAAATGCATGGCCAAAAGTGACGAGGTGATTGCGGACACCCAAATAAGTAAAAATGTTCCTATAAACATGGGTTCGATGCAACTTCGTTTCCGAGTTAGAGTGTGTTCAAATGTCGAATCCCTCCAATGGCTTACTATGGGAAAGTGAATGGAAATGTTCAATATTACAGGAATAATACAATCAAGTAGAATTATGCCTTTGCAAATTACATTTACACTAACATAGAGAATGAAACTAATCACCATTTGTGGTTACTGCGTTTCAGTGTTGGCAACCTGCAACAAAGTGTCATGTTTTCAGATAACACTAGACGTCCACACGTTAGCATATGATTGCTGACATCAAGACATTCCTAAATATGAGGAAGATTCCGCTTCGTTTAAGAAAGGCAAGGCGTCCAAGTGTGAAGTTAATTAACGGCTCACAATAGTAAACAACAGTTAATAGATCACAACTATCGCATGTTTCCAAAGATATGTAATTGAGAAAAGTATTCGATGGAGGCCACAGCTTTCTTTCATACCACATATAAACTTCGGAAGACAGTGCTCGTAAAGATGGTGAAGAAATATATCACAAGAAAAATATCAAGTTGGCAACACTGACAACCCAATAACCTCAAATGTTGATTAATTTCATTCTCTGTGTTAGCTGCACAGGCAAAATTCTACTTGATTGTATTATTCCTGTAATATTGAACATTTCCATTCATTTTTCCATAGTGAGCCATTGGAGCAATTCGACATTTGAACACCCTGTATCTCGGAGACGAAGCGGCATCGGACCTATCTTTATAGGAACATTTTTACTTATTTGGATGTTCGCAATCACCTCGACACTTTTGGCCATACATTTATGTTACACTCTATATATATATATATATATAGGGGAGAATCGAATGAAAACCGCAAAAGAGCCTTTAAAAATCTCCTTTGTTTTCTAGGCATTTGGAAATTTGCAGACACAGTCCCTGGCGTGTTTTGTGGGCTGGTAAGACTAGGCAATGCCGGTAGATTGGTTAAGAGCTGAGTACCAGCAGTCTCTATATGGTAACACACCAAGGAGAAAATGCGTGGATTTATGCGATTTTTTATGGAGTGAAGTTGTAAAACCGGTTGATGTTCATAGGGCAATGAAGACGAAGTGTGGAGACTCCTCTCTATCACGGTGGCAAGTCTACGAGTGGTGCAAGAAATTCATAGAAAGAACGACTTTGTTGACTGATGCTCTCCGTCCTGGTCTGGCTAATCGATTTGTGACAGAGGATTCCATAGCTGCAGAAGATGGGCTTATTCAGGAAAATCAGCGTGTCACCCTGACTGAAATGGCTTCCTTGCTGAATATGAGTTTTGGTTCAGTACAATATAGAGTGCATGACAAACTCCACTACAGGAAAGTGTTTGCCGGGTAGGCTCTTCAATAGCTGACGCAAGAACTAAAAGGTCGTCGGGTTGATACATATTACGAGCCGTTGAGGCATCATGAAGAGAACAGTGAGGATATTTTTAGCTCACATTGTTACCAGGAACGAAATTTTGGTGCATCATTTTCAACCAGAGATGAAATATACAAGCAAAGAATTTCGACATTCGTCTTCACCAAAACAAAGAAGTTTGACATACGGTTCTCTGCAGGGAGAGTCATGTTGAATTTATTCTTAGATAAGATTGATTCTATTCTGGAATACTAAATGCCCCCACGTATTACAGTGATTAGTGCTACCATCATCGACCTTCTCAAGAACCATTTCAAACCATGAGTATGCACAAAGCTAAAGGGATTGGTGAGTGCAAGTGTTTTGCTTCAACATGATAAAGCCCGTCTTCATTCTGTTCGTGCATCGATGATCTACGCTTTCAAGTGCCTTCCACATTCACCATACTCGCCAGATTTGACAGCATCAGATGTCCTCATCTTAGGTTCATTAAAAGAGCACCTTGAAAGGCAAAAATTCAAGTCTGATGGAGACTTGAAATTGGCAGTGTAGCTGTGGTTACAGAGTCAACCAAAATATTTTTTCTTACGTGGTATCAAAGCATGTACTATCCGATGGCGTAAGTGCAGTGAACTGGGAGGCGAGTATGTAGAAAAATAATGTAAACATTCTTCCTGCAGTAAAAGGGGAAAATTATTTGTGATTTTCATTTGGCTCAGTACACTTCAATAGCCTCAAGTGACAGCTAAAATTAGGACAAGGAACCTAAAACTTTCGGAAAATATTTTATGATTATTAAACTTCCAAATGATAATATAAGAATAATGAAAATCTCATATACATATATCATATTACATAATAACTGAACTATTGCAATTTATTCGTTTTGCCCCAATGGTCGGGCAAAGCGGATCATGATAGTGGGGCAAAGTGAATAAGCGAAAAGTCACATATTAAGAGTTAAATACAAATATGGAAAATATGTTTTATGTAAGAATACGGTGTGACCTTTGGTGACCTCTGGAGTTCACACGGTTGGTCATAGAGAGTTGGTCAGTCTCATATGAACAATTGACTAGGGGTCCTCAGCTACAATATATCCAAAAATCACCCAAATCGGACAGGCGAGGAAATGCAATGCTTTTTGTACGGTGCCCTTTTTCTTGTAATGAACTGCTAATTAATTTGAATACCCCCTTTTCCCAACAGTTACAACAAAAACTCAGAACTTAATTATAGATGATTTTCACGCGGGTAATTAAGTTGACAGGGGAAAGGGAAGTTAGTGATATGCGGGTTTTCTATTGACTGTTCCAATTAAATTAACTGTATCATATGTGTGCAGAAACACAGGAGAACAAACATGTTTATGTTTTTGTGAGAGCATCAGATAAATAAAAAATAATCAGTAAGGAAAGCAAAAGTGAGTAATAGAATGATTTTGTTAAAGGTACAATAAACTTTATGAAAACTATTTCTTCCCGTAAGCCTTTCGGACCTGTACAAATTGCTTGAGTTGATGAGTTGATTTTGAGCTTAACGTCCCGTTCAGCAGCGAGGCTATATGAGACGTGGACCTACTGATTAACGTGGAATCCGAACCACATGAGCTCCCACGCCAAAGGCGCGTACGCTAACCGCTTAGCCACGGAGGAGCTATTGTACAAATTGCGTACACGTTACCAACATCTCGTGACCTCCAGTAAAAGGCCACTAAAGAGAGCTATTAGCCTGATTATGTCACTGACAGATATAGACGTATAGCCAGGGGCGAATCCAGGACGGACTTCTGGGGGTGGGGTGGAAGTGGGTTGTAATACTGATACTCAGAGCTACTTTTAAGAGCTCCAAGCTATAAGTAATTTTAATTTTCTGTCGTAAAAAGGTTTGTGAAGTTTGAGGATGGTAAAAATACCATGCAACCAGGGACGTACGCAGGAATTTATTTCGGGAGGGGTCTAAAGCGTTTTGGGGGGTTCAAATACAATTTGAGGCTAAATTATATGAAAATTTCTAAAATTGCCCCTAAAAGTAGACTAAATTTTAAAAAGTCGGGATTTCGGAGGTGTTCGGACTCCCAGGACCCATCCCCTGCGTACGCCCCTGCATGCAACCTTTCTCTTTGAAATCGTGTGTAGTTACGTTCTGCTCCTGAAAGGGTAGCCGAAGGACATATCACAATGACAAGTTTACCTTTCTACTTCGATGAAAATTATTGTTCCCATTTCGTCAAGAAACAACCAGTGACGTCATCAGTTTTAATTTCATGATATGTGAGGCAAGCGGAGGTGCAAAAAACTTTTTGAAGTGTAGCAATTGTTTGTATACCAAAAATTGATATTTTTATATTATTTGTCCTGCATTATAACACATCATTTTTGGGAGGGCAGTCGGGTGGTGGATGATAACCCCTCCCCTGTCCTCTCAAGTGTTGTAACTGATCACAACCAATAGACTTAACTCTTTAAAAGGATGCAAAATATTCTTGCTGAAGTTGAGTGCTTTAATCCGTTCAAAATGATTCAGATGTTTATCCTCCTAGGATTATCTGATGTCCTTTCGCAAATACTCGTACATAGATGGGATTGCGCATTGATAATGATTTTAGGTACTTGTGATAGAAATTGAGGCTGCGCAGGAAATAAGTTTCTTTTTCAGACGAGATACTACAACAATCTTTTTTAATTTATCCTTAGCTTGAGCAGAGCAATTTTCTTGTATCTGAAACCCTAAATATACAATGATTTTTAAGAAAATGCTTTTCTATAAATATACATCCGTTGAAATATGATTAACAGAGCCACTGTTCCTCTTGTCCTATTGTAACAACTATAAAAGACTATTGTAAGGACATCACTAAGATATTATGTCACATCTGAAAAATCGGTTCGTGATGCATACACCTTAGAAACTACTGAACAGATCAATTTAAACAAACAAAAGTTGTATCTGTTTAAATAGTATCCAGATTGTATTGACTACCAAATATTGTTGATATTAGTCTTCAATTTCTAGCTGTAGATAAGTCTCAGTCAAATCAGAGAGGTCAAGAAACTGAGACTGCTTTCAAGGGCGCCGATTTCTCTGTAAATTTTGGAGGGCCAATTCAGGTGCAGAAGGTATATATATATGAGGATTTTAAGACACATTGCATTCAAATTATGCCAAATATTCTACACTCATAAATACAATAGGGGTCCACACGAGCTTTGGGGGGGCCGGGCCCCCTCGGCCCCCCAGGATCGGCGCCCTTGCCTCCTTTAAACGACTAAAAATATCATCGGTCTCAGGAAGACGACAAATTACTTTCTCAGTCACAAAATCTACTCTCTTTTTAAAATCCATGCATAGTCGTAAAAATATCTCTCGTCCTTCCTAGTTGTCTATAACAATAATTGGAGTAGTCCAGTTGGAATACGAAACTCTTTCTGTATATTTGAATTCTATTTAAGTTAAAAGCTGCTCATTAACTTATTCGTGTAAGCCATAAGGCACCTCGAATACTTTGTGGAGGATTGGAATAACGTCCGACCTAATTGTGATAATCACGTTAATTTCTGATATATAAATTATTAAATTTCTCAAGCACTGACATACATTTCTTCTGTAGATAATGTTGGATGTCATTCTTAACTGTAAGATTAATTCTACAACATTAGCCAGCTTGACTTGTGTTAAAATATGTGGCAACTCAGAAATTAATATATCTAGCTAATGTCTATCTACTTTTGGACCTTGAGCTCTTTTGTAAATAACTACAAACGGGGAACGATAAAGGCTACCTTTAAATTTCACAGTAATTTTCATTGTATCCTCTACTTGAATGAGTGACTTATTCCCACTGTTACTTAGCGCAACCTCAAACGGAATGATTTCTCTGCAACTGAAAAGTCAGATCTTGTCATATACTTCCAGATGTGTTTGCATCTGTAACTAACTAACTCTATGGCTTATGGAAGAAGGAGATTTAATGCTGAATTCATCAAACCTCGCCATTGACTTCTCTTCTTAGCCAACTGCATCCAATTCCTAATTTTTATTCCAATTTTTGCGAGATCCATCTTAATATTGTTCTTCAATCTGCGCCTATGTCTTCCTTATTGTCGTTTTCCGATTGGAATTCCAGTTAGAACTTTGAAAGCGTTCCTATTTTCTTCCATTCTGGCTACATGCCCTGCCCACCTGAACCTTCTAGATTTGATAACCCTTACAATGTTCGGTAAGCGGTATAAATTATGTACGAGTTTCTTGTTCCTCGTTATGAAGTTTCGACCATTAACCATTCCCGTTTCTCTTAGGTCCGAATATTCGTTTCAGGATCTTATTCTCAAATACTTTCAGTCTGTGTTCTTCCCTCAGAGTAATCGACCATGTTTTGCAACCATACAGAACAACAGGCGTGATTATTGTTTTATATATCTTAAGCTTACTAAAATTGATGGATAGGATTCGCGACGACAAAAGATTTTCAACTGAATAATAACACGAATTTCCCTCTTTTAGTCGATATTTAATTTCTTCGTGAATGTGATTTTCGTCGGTTAATATTGATCCTAGATATTTGAAAGTATCCACTTTATCGAAAGTATCCACAATGATTGCACCAGTATCAATCATAAAAGATACAATAGCTTATCACACTTTAAAGTAACATTTACTGAACTGGAAAACTGTATGTATTAGCCTTCAACTTCGTAATTTTGGACAATGTAAGTTGGATACTGTCTCTTGTGCCATTGTAATTTTTTCATATATTATACCATTAAGAACTACTATGGACAGTTGGAAACCAAACAACTATTTGTTTTATATATGATAATAAAGTATTTACTCACCATAAAGTTTATTACTTTATTGGAAATTCAAGTAATATGTTACCTAAACTTTTCTTTTTTCTTTTGATAATAATTATAATAGGCCATTACCAATTACGTTCACAGTATTTTTTTTTTTACATATGCACTGAGAAAAATCCGTTCTCCGGACAGCGGTGTATTGTGCAAATGTACGGAATCCTCTTGCTTACTACAGAAATCAGTATGTAGCATATGTTATCCATATGCTACATACGCACTGCCCTTAGATGTTAAATCATGCCGTAGCAGGATATCTGACATCTAACAGTTTTCTGTTTATCACATGTATATACTTATGTTACCTTCGTCAGCTATATGATATATACGTTCATTTGCATGTGAGATCCTGACCGCCTACATGGAAAGTACGTATAGCTAGAACAATTTCACGGAAAGTATTATAATACATGAGTTTTCAGCTATAAGTCTGCTGTACGTTAAGTCCAAAAACTACAGGAATTACGCATGTAACCTACCTTTTTAAGTACGCCACCTACAATTTGTTTTCTCAGTTTGACTAGATAGCTGTTTCAAAGTTAGTTCTAATTTTTATATTTTCTTTTTCGCATGCTTATCTGAAATTACGGTGAGAAGTATACGTAATGAAAAGAACATCCTTTTATGAGCACCTGCATCTCCGTTAGTCACATTCTCATTAGTCTTTATTTACTGATGAAATGAAGGCGTAATGAAAGCACCTTTCGGAAGAAAATTAAAGAATATGTCTCAAAGAAGAAGAAAAAAGAGAAAAGGATGGTGAATAATATTCGGTTCAGTCACAGAATACTTCTCCACCTTGTCTCCACCTGTTAATTACCAAATCACGCTTTTAGCTAGAATGAAGACAACTGTGGTTGAAAATTTTCCTTCCAACGGAGAAGCCGTATTAACATCCATCGCTCGCTTTACCCCTTCTCCTCTTTCCATCACTTTGTTGATTCTCTGCCACCAACGAGACGCACACCCGCGTCTTCTGCAAAGTAATTACCTTGCCAAGCCAGATTCAATGTCTTGCTCATTTGCGATGTGACATGTCTGTAACTCAAACTGGTAACAGATGAAGCTTAGAGAGTGACGTACCGGATGATTAACTCCCTTCCGGTATGAATCTTCGCTGAGAGGTATCATGAGTATATAGTCTGTGGGTGTCTGTGTGTGTGTTTTTGTGCGTGGGTATGAGTGCTCTCGAGTTTTCATGTGGATTTATGAGTGTATGTGTGTGTGAGAGAGAGAGTTTGTTGCTGGTTTTCTTAAAGAAAAAGCACAGTTACTACAGCATAGTTCCATTAGCACTGTTACTTTGTCACTTTTTAAAGTCAAGTGACAGAAAAAAAAAAAGCACTGATTGTGATCCAATAAATTAACCGAAGGCCTGGTGAGCAAGATTATTATGCTTTGGTGTTGTTTAATAAGGAAATAAAGCGAATGGTATAGCCAAAATCCTTACACTCTCAGCTGCTTCAAGAGGATAGCTTGTTTGCTGTAAATTTTGTTAATGCTGTATAAACTATGTGATACTTTGTACTAGGATAAACATGTTGTAGCCTAGGGAATCAAGTGAAATGAAGATGTATTTTGTAATGCTTTTCTTCAGCATAACTGAAATTTGCATTGAGTTTTAAAATATAATCATACTTAAGGAAAAATGAAAATAAAAATAGTTCGGATGTTATATCCGCATTAACCAAGTAGATGGCTGTAAGCAGGAGCGAATTTCCTTGTGATCCTCCCTACTTTATTGTCTAACACGTTTGGCTTCAGGGCACGTAGTTCAGGGTTCAATTCCCGAAAGAAAAGCATGGATGCATTGAAGTGGCTAAGTTTTCATTTTAAACTCTAGGTCTTGTCCTATATACCATCACTGCTGACCAGGGGTGCACCTACGGGGATCCACCAAGTTTGAATCCCTCCCAAAAAACTTAATAAGTCATCATACATTTGAATTTTTTCTCAATAAAATTGTTCTTAACAGGGAAAGGGCAAAAAAAAAAAAAAAAAAAAAAAAAAAAAAACCCTCGAAAATTTGATTTTACACTTCATCTGTACTCTTTCTCTTATAAAAACAATCTAGTTCTCTCATTTTTTCTGAAAATATAGGTGGAATTATTTTACAATTACTCATTGTCTTTTCGGGTGCAGAATAATACCTGTTCAATATTACAAATATGTAATGGCTTGTAATATTGGTGCCCTCCCAACAAACGTTTCTGGCTGCGCTCCTACTGCTGACTGAGAAAGTAGCTATAAATCAATTAATCAACACAATTTTCTTTTTATTTAGATAGATTTTTACCTTTGAGAAATGCTTAAAGAAGGTGCTTTCTTGTTATGGAATGTATGTGAGATGCTGCTTATATGACTAGATATATGGACCATGACTAAATCATATGGCTATATGAGAGGTTCAAAGATTGAGAAGACATGTCCCTCTCATCCCCCCGGGATTTTCACCAGTGAGTATTGCTACTAACATACAAAACGAATATAATTATCCATGCAGAAAGGGGTTCAGTAACCGGCTCAAGCCCATACTACCTAGAATAACCGAAGTTGACGTCTGTTTGTAAAATGTTAAACCAATGAAACTGAAGCTTCTTATGCATAGAAACATAGGGGTAACCAATAGGAACAAAACGTCGATATTAACTTAATATCGCCATTTTGGCAAACCCCTTTTTGCATGAACTAATCCATATATCATAGGAATTTAAAAGACGGATTTCTTTATAAAATACAAATAACTGTTGTGTGCATGAATTCCTCTTGTCCACCAACTGTCATTGACAACCAAACGTCATGTCGACCGACTGTCCTTGTCCATCGACCAATTATTGTCTTTGTCGACCAATTGTTGTTTCCACCAAATATCCTTCTCTACTAACTGTCGTGTTAAGGAGGTATTCTTGTCAGCCAATTGTCTGTCGACTGACTGTTGGGTTCACGAAATGTAGCAGACGCAATATGTTTTATCAAAAAGACTTTCTCTTTGTAATATGTCTTCTTTGAAGCAATTTATTATACCTATCTGGTTTTAATTTAGGATCCAGTTTAGGTATTTCAACTGTCTATTTTGAATTATTTTTAAGGCACAAAAATTATCTCCATAAAATTGATATTAAATTTGTAAGTAAGGATTTGCTCTTTCTGGACAATTACTCTTGAGAAACTTATCATTTTCGCCCACTTCATGTGCCGTTCTGAGTGAGATAATATTCTTTATACAATTTAATAATAATATTTTTTTTATCTCACTTGTTTTCATAGGTCCTTCCTTAAATTATCAGTACTTTTTTCTTAAAAAAATCCTACTATATTAGTTACGTAAGATGGAAAATGATGTGGCGTTTAATATCACATGATTTGTCACGGTTTCACTTAAAGAATGAACTAAGCATTCCTGTCACGAAGAAAAATCACTGTTTCTCCCTGATTTTGGTGTTACATAGTTCCGAAAGTGATAGTTGGGAGGGCGGATCGTAAGTGAGAAAGAGAAGGGTGTGTACACAAGAGACCTTGAGAATTTAATGATCTTTCCGAACCATAAACTTACGTTGTTTGTTAACGGTATTGATGCCAAAAATGAAACGTTAAATACTATATTCACTTATTGTTTATAATTTTCGCGTTTACCATTTGCTAGATACTGTATATTAATAACAAATAAAAAATCACATTAGTGTCAGTGTTAGGAGTGTGTGTTGCAAGATACGTCTTGCGATCTTGCTCGAATAAGTTATAAATATTAATAGTTAATTAAATATTACTCAATTTAATAATTATGTTGTTTATAAGGTAAATATCCAGAGACCTGGAGTACATTAATTCACTGGTATATATTTATTAATATATATTTATTATTAATGGTGTATAGTAATATTTACTTAATTTATATTGTATAGACCTATATATTAGGGAATTATACCCCATATTTAAGATTTAATCATATTCTTTTTTACAGTAAGTATACTTAACATTACAATAACGTTGATATTTACATGCTAGTTTTTTTGCCTTTTATAAGCCTATCGATTGGAGGCTAGCAAAGAATCCCATTGTATTCAGTCTCCCTTACTTGGAATTTTCCATTCGAGTAGTTGGCGCTAAAATTTTTCAAAGGATTTTTTTAGCTATTTTTTTAGCAAGCCAAAACATATAAAAAGGCAGCCTCACCCATCTTTTCGTCGCTGTGCGTTGTAGGGGTCGCTGAGTATAGGATCTCGGCCAGCCAGTACGGTGCACTGGAGGTCAATAGTGCATTTTGGATAGAATCCCCTCTAAGTTAGTTACTGTATGTAGTCAGATTAGAGATTCTGCTACAATACAGATGTCCGCTAAAGCAATTGGGCTTTGGCCGTAAGATAGCTTAACCCATTAGTATCAAGAATTCCCCACTGGTAATTTGAGAAGTATTTTTCGCCTATTTCTTCCTAATAGTAGCCCTACTCTAAAATAGATATCAGAATATTTTTGAAAAAATATTTATTTTCTCCTTGTTTTTAGCGCGGCAACTTAAGTTTGCCAACAGGCATATACATATTCAAAAAAGGGAACACTTTGAAAAGTTACAATTTTGAGGGAGAAAATACACTGCAAAAACATAACTATTAAAATCAAATCAATCCTTCCTTTACAGACTTTAAATTTTTCCTTCTGGAGTCTTTCACATCGATCCAGTTGAGTCTTTCTTTTCGAAACACATTGTACCCAACTTCCCCCCCAAAAAGTCAGTACTAACCTCGTGTCAATATATCATACAAAGGAAATGCAATGACTCTATGACGAAACAGACTCCAAAAATACTTCAAGGTTTAGACCAGCAATGCCATAAATTTCTGCGCTATAACGAAAAATTGCAGTGGCATGCGATGGGTTAAACCATGTAAGCGAATTAGGAATTAAGTTTTTTTCTTAGAAGTTTGATCCTACGCGTATGACAGGGGCTCCTTGGGTCATTTATTGAATTATTAGAATGGAAGTATGTAAGCTTCCTATGGGTTCTATGTCGGAGGTGAGTGACGCTAGAATAGAAATAGGAATTGGTTCCGTCCTAATGGTGAAGGAACTTTTCATTTGAATCCGAATGCGTTTGGGTTCGATCCCCTGTGTATTTATTAGCACAATTAGGTGCTGTGAATCATTAGAGATTTCTCACTGCAACTTTCGTGCAGGAAAGTGTAAGAGTAAGTGTTGACCAAATTCCTCATTCCTTGAGTGCAAGCAACTTTAGTCAGAGCCATGGAGTGAAGGCTGACAACCTATCCCAAGACCAACCTATCCTACAAATATAATTTAGATAGATTCCATATTGTAGACTTAATTTGGATTCTCAGAATCAGGGTTAGGCCAGACTGTGTCTTGTAAGTCAAGGTCCAGTCTTTCAAATGTAAAAAGTACGGGCCAGGATTAATTGATTACTGTAACCCGTATTTCGACAGGTCCCTTTTAAATTAGAGAGATATTGAATAATTAATGAAATTAGAAAAATTGGAATTTAGCTTGAATTCTTCCTTTCTCCATTAGTTATTGGGGAAAGACAAGCACGAGACTTGATGCATATGTAAATAAATAAATCTGTTCCAGCCGAATGTATCATATCCCTTGTTATTGGCAAAGAACGATGTACTTTTAGACTGCCATCAATATTTCTCTCTCTCTCTTTTTATCGAATATCTAGAAAGACAATCTTAGCCTAGAATATCTAGAAAGACATTTTAACAAGCAAGGTTTTTCAAGTGTCACACTCCGATTTCCTTGAAACTCTTGAAAAAAAATGATTTTATTAAGTTTTATGTCCCATGGTTATGCCGGTGAGGCTAAAGGAGACGCTCAAGATGAGAAATGGTGAAATGAATAAAGTGGGAGGAAACGGGAGAACCTCAAGAAAATCCTACGAACACGGTGTTTGTCCATCACAAAGTCCACATGGCGCGAGCTGGGAGGGAACCAGGGACCCCAAGCACCAAAGGTGAACGCTCTACCACTGAGCCACAGCGCCCACTCAAACTCCTGGAGTGAATAAAGGAATCTAAAGTAGGCCTTCCTTCTTTTTATATCAGCCAACGTGTGGATGAAGGGGGTAAAAATACTCTAAAGTGCAAACATACACTGAGAAGAAAATGTATGTGACGTAAGTAAAATCGTCTATTACATTTATAAATCCTGTAGATTTTGGACTCAACGTACAGCAAACGTATAACTGAAAACACATGTTTTGTAATACTTTTCGTATAAGTGTTTCATCTATACGTACTTTCCGTATGAAACAATATAGGCGGTTAGCAGGGACGTACGGAAGGGGGGGGACACGGGGGTCCGGACCCCCCCCGAAATTTCGACTTTTTAAAAATTTAGCCTAATTTTAGGGGCAATTTTAGCAATTTTAATATAAAATAGCTTCATATTTAGTTTGAACCCCCCCCGAAATAAATTCCTGGGTACGCTACTGGCGGTTAGGATCTCATATACAAATGGACGTCTGAAACTCCTACCCGACCAATCTCAATCAAATTTTTGACGTAGATGCAGTTCTGGGAGTGTTTCTAGCTATTCATTTTGATGGTAGAACTTAGGGGAGTGGGAATGGGGGAAAATTATAAAAAAAACAATAAATACAACTTAATAACTCTTGAACCAAATGTGTTTGTTATTTCACTTTGACGGAGCAAGTTGGGGAGGGGGAGGAGGGGAAGATATACTAAAATCAATACATATAAAAATAAAAGTGACTATGCCCGTGAGTTAATAATTCCTCAACCACCCGACCGATCTCAATCAAATTTTCAGCGTAGATGGAGTTTGAACCTGTGAGTTTTTTTTTTTTTTTTTATCATTTCACTTTGAAGGTAGATCTTAGGAGTGGGGAAGGAGAGGAAATGAAATATATGAAAATGATTCAAACTTAATAACTCTTGAACCATGCAACTGCTCTCGATCAAACTTTCAACATAGATAAAGTTTGGGGCTGGGATGGTTTCTTCGCTTCACTTTTATGGTGCAACGTAGGGGAGGGGAGAGAAGAGATATATATGTTAAAAAATAAAAATAAAAGTGACTGGCTTTGTGACTTCATCACTATTAAAACAACCCGACCGAACTTAACGAAATTTTCAACATAGATGAGGTGTTTTTTCGGGGGAGGAAGGGGGAGAAATCTATAAAAATAAATAAAACTTAATAACTCTTGAACTACCTGGTCGATCACGATCAAATTTTCATCATAGATGAGGTTCCGGCCTGGAAATGTTTATACATATATATATATATATATATATATATATATATATATATATATATATATATATATATATATATATATATATATATATATATATATATATATATATATATATATATATATATATATATATATATATATATATATATATATATATATATATATATATATATATATATATATATATATATATATATATATAATATAATATATATATATATAATATAATATATATATATATATATATATATATATATATATATATATACATTTTGACGGGGAGAGGGAGAGGATGGGAAGATTTATGTATAAAAATAAATGAATAAGAGTTCAAAACTTTACTTTTGAACCACTCAACCATCTTGATCAAATTTTCAACATAAATGAAGTTTGGGTCTGAGATATTTTTTTGTTATTCAACTTTGACGGTACAATATAGGGAAGGGGGGAGGAGATATATATATATACGTATAAAGTAAAAATGAAAGAGACTGTCTTTGTAACCTCATCACTCTTGAACCACCCGACTGATTTCGATCAAACTTTCAACATAGAAGAGGTTTGGATCTGGGTAGGTATTTATTTATTCACTTCGACGATAGAACTTAGAGGAGGGGGAAGGGGAAGTTAAAAAATAAATAAAACTTAATAACTCTTGAACCACAGGAATGACCTCAATCAAATTTACAACATAGATGAAGTTTAAACCTGAGATGGTTTATGCCATGTCACTTTCACGGTGTAACTTGAAGGTGAGGGAGGGGAGAGATATTTAAAAATGATCAAAAATGACCGATATTAGTGTCGAATCCAAAGTTTTCGGGATGGCAAAGATAAACACTACGTACTTCTGGTGCCGTGTAAATCCAAATTAAGCCCTGCAACTTGTGTGTGTGGGGGGGGGGGGGAGATACAAAAATCATCGAAATGACCAATATCAGTATCGAATTCTTAGGTTTTGGGGTCGATGAGATATGCAATGACAGTTCTGATACGGTGCTTAGGAACATGGGGATGGGAGAGTGATATGTAAAAATCACCGAAAATGACCGATATCAATGAGCGCTTTAGAAATAGTATAAAGTGACTGACTAACAGAACATATTTCTATTTTTCCTTAATTTAACTCAGCGAAGTGGGAAATTGATGCTGGTATAACATATAGCTGAGGAATGTAACAGAAGTATATGCATGTGATATACAGAAAACTGTTAGATGTCAAACATCCTGCAACGGCATGATGTAACATCTAAGGGCAGTGCCTATGTGGCATACGGATAACGTATGTTCCGTACTGATTTCTGTAGTAAACAAGAGGATTCCGTATATTTTTACAATATACCCCTGTCCGGATAACGCATTTTTCTCAGTGTAGGTCAACATGACACATTTTAACAAGGCCATAAGTAGCAATGCACAATGAGAATTTTCTTTAAACTCCTGCAGTGGATAAAGGAATTAAAAGTAGAACATGCTTTTTTTTTTTTATAGCGGCCAACGTTGGGGACGAAGGAGGTAAACATTCCCCTAAACTGCGAATATACGCAACACTACACCTGCTAAGAAGACCATAACTAGTTATACCGTTAGAGATACACATTGGCTACTGTTGGAAAAACAGCTACAAGTGTGGTCACTTGACATGAAACAATATTGAGCGCCCGCTTAAATGCTCACAACCACGTTTTTGATTCCGTAAATGAAACGATGTTATGTTTCTAACTTGCCTGGAGAACCAACCGCTACAGATCTACGTCATGCAGCGACAGCGGTTTGAAATTTCTGAAGTACGGCGAGCGACACCTAATGCAATTGTCTTTGCGTGTTCCATCTGAACAGACTTGCTTTTCCCAACGGTACTGCTGTTTTCGTTCCATAATTCAACTGCGTTCGTCTTGTAATGCAAGTTCACAGATTCAACACTCCCCAGGTCCCCGATGCTCTCCTCACATATTCCTCGTAAGTTTCACCTAACTTACTTCTCCCGAGTTGGTGATACCATTTGGTTCCATGACATCCTCATCCAAATCAAAGTGTACAGTGACATTTTCATTGTATATTGATATGGCTCTATCTCCAACGTCATTGATCAATTCCCGGAGGTAGTTTGCAAGGTGTATCTCTGATCTGTTTGTAGGTGGTTCTGGAATGTCTACAATAACAAAGCAGACACCAAGTAGACGAATGACATTTAATGGGTTTACACCCAATTTGGATAGAGCCTTATAGCTTTGACTTATAACGGCTCAATAAACATAATGATATGTATGTCTTATTGTAGATATATATACATATATATACCTTTCACTGCACGCCATCAATAATATTTAGAACACAATTCATACCATTAACACATTAACTATTGTTCACTGATAACTTATCGGTACACTTGTACTTGGATATATTGCTCTGATAAACGTTTTACTCTGACGTAATTGTCTTTTTATTAATAGTGGTAACATTCCGTTTTTAACACGCTTATCAAAGATAAAACGAATTAAATTCAGTGTCCAATTGTGTTATGAATTTTTCGTAATTATAATTTAATTTGTAGTATCGTGTGCTGTAACCCTGCTCAAACACTGAAGATATTGCTTTCTAAAATAGGTACAAACGACAATTCAAACTGTGGTAACGAATTCCAATTTTATCTCTCAATTTTGCCCATATTTACAAGGGATCCATCTACTGTTTTTCTTAAATCTCTCCATAGCAACAGGAATTCATAACACTTCTCACATTACATGCAGATGATGACACAATATTCGTAATTGATCTAATATTTGCCAGACGTATCAACTACCACAATATTTTCCACTTATTGTTTCTTCCTCTATAAATTTTAAAAGTGTCTAGCGAATCAAAAGAGCGCGTTGTTCGTTATACTGGCCGATATTCGCAGTTTAGGAGGTGTTTATCCCCTTCATTCCCCATGTTGGCCGATATGAAAAAAACACTTATATCCTACTTTTGATGGCTTTATTCACTACAGGAGTTTCAAGCAAATTCTCATTGTGCGTTGCTAGTTGTGGTCTTGCTAAAATGTGTCATATTAAAATATATCATTGTAAGCATAAACTGATTCACGGACTTTCCATATATACAGAGTGAACCTGAAAGGTGTGCACAAACTCCGGGAGATGATTCGTGAGATTAAAAGAAGACAAAAAGTCCTCTTCCATATTGTTGAATTCCGCGTCGTGTGCAAGTGACAGAGGTGCCAGCTTGGAATCGAAACTCCAGTCATGACAATTGGAACGGAACAGAAAGATGAGCACATACTTCGGGATGTAATTCGTAACATCAAAAGTAGACAAAAAGTCCTTTTGCATGTTGTGGAATTCGGCTTCGTGAACGAGTGACAGGGGTGCCAACTTGGAATCGAAAATCGAATCCTGACAATTGGAACGAAATAGAAAGATGTGGACAACGTACACGACGCGGGATTTGACAACACGCAAGAGAACTTTTTTATCTTCTTTTGATGTTACGAAACACCTCCCGAAGTATATGCGCATCTTTCTGGTCCATTTCAGATTTTACGATTCGATTTTCGATTCGAAGTTGGAGCACCTGCCACTCTTTCAAGATGCGGAATTCGACATTATACAAGATAACTTTTTGTCTTCTTTTGATGTTACGAATAAACTCCAGGAGTTTGTGCACATCTTTCAGGTTTACCCTGTATATATAAAAAGTTGATACTTCCTTGATCTAACAGTAGTAAGCTCAGGATTATACTAAACTAAAAGATTTAGTATAAGAGTCAGAAAGAGACCAGAGCGCTGTGGCAAAATATTTTTAATATAGATCAAAGTTTTCAAAATATCCACCAAGACATGTAAAGATAAATGAACAAAACAAAAATTGGAATAGGAAATCACAGAGGGCATTTATTATTCCACGGAGAATCACAGAGAATGTTACAATGAGGGAAAGCTTGTTAAAGTAAAAGTGACATAAGGCAGAGGAGGATAACTAATTCCTACAAAATTATCGCTCCAACGTCCTTCTGTTGGTAAGTGAAGCGGGAAGGAACTGTGAAACTGCAAGTGAGAACCTTAGTTTTGCTTCTTTACTTCACATACCAATTTTTGTGGGTGTACCCTCAGGGGAGAATGGCCCCCCAAAAAACATGATGCAAAAAAAAAAAAAAAAAAAACACAAACTTTACCCTTCCTCCTCCACGGTAGTACCCCTCACATACATAAAATACATATTGGCGGAAAGCTTCATCCTTCAGAAACACATTGATACCAAAATTATCTTCGTAGCTTTGTTAGGGGTTTAAAGCCGGTTTAAAACCTTGACGCAACATCTGTGTCAATAGGCGTTTAAAGGTTGAAATCTTTGCTTTGCATTTATGTTGCTTCTTTTCCTATCAAATCCACTTTGCAATACAAGTGGGTGTTACTCTTCAAACCGAATTTCACCTTAATTTTATTTATTACAATACTAGTCACTTGTACACAAAAAAGTTAAATTGAATTCTCATTTGAGTTTTAACCATTCATTCCCGCTTCACCCACTGATGGAGGGCGATCTGAAACATAATTTTCTAAGACATTCACTGTAAACATCTTTTTCTCTGTTGCATCATTCTCGAGCCGTGGAACGATAAACACCTTTTGTAATTTTCTGTACGAGTTTTATTTTGTTCATTTATCTCCAACCGTTTTCATATTAGTGTTACTGGACATCTTATCTGATACAGGCACCATGTCTTAGCGGACATTTTGAAAACAGTGATACATATGGAAAAATCTTTTGTCAACACGCTGTTTAATGTTTCAAGATCTGTCAAACGACGTATCGCTCGACTCATGTTTCCATTTAAAATTTCCAAGTTGGGCTCCTTGCCTGTATGAAGGGTGGCCCTGGGGAAACCGCGACAATACCGTTCGGCGTCTCCATGGAATTTTATATTAGTTTTTATTTTATTCATTTATCTCCAGTCGTTTTCATATTAGTGGCACTGGACGTCTTATCTAATACAGGCACCATGCTTTGGAGGCCATTTTGAATACGGTTACCGATATGAATAATATTTTGCCACAACGCTTTTTAGTTTGTAAAGATCTATCGAACAAGGTATCACTCGTCCCATGTTTCCATTTAAAATTTTAAAGTTGGGCCCTGTGCACCAAAACAACACCATTCAATGAAACCCATGGTATTTCTTATTTGAGTTTTTGTTTGGTTCATTTATGTTCAACCGTTTTCCAGATATTTTTTTGGAAAGATTAAAATGGGCCACCCTATATATATATATATATATATATATATATATATATATATATATATATATATATATATATATATATATATATATATATGTGTGTGTGTGTGTGTGTGTGTGTGTGCGTGTATGTGTGTGTGTGTGTGCAGAAAACATCAAATGAAGGAAGAAAATATGTCGTTCCGGCTTTTATTTGTTTCGAATGCTGGCTGTCGTTTTTCTTCCCGTTTTCTTATCATTAATCTATGTAAGAAAAATACCCTTCAGTTATAAATATGAAGAAGTTCTTTTTAAGTCCCAAAATCTTGAAAACCTAATAACCAGCGCGTCCTGTTCTTTCTGAAGAAAATGCTAGAGGGAAAACAGCTGTCGTCCGAACTTAATTTAATGTTAAGAACTTCGCTAACAAGACTGTCCTTCTTTCTGTCTTTTTTTTTTTCGCTTTAAGAAGATTCTCTACATCTATGCCTTTTTCAGTACTAATGATATTCTACTGAAGAAATGACATTTTGCCGAAAGAAAACATAATATTGAAAAGTTATAACTTTCTTCCTTACGTGTATGTTTTTTTTATGCATGTATTTGTATCAACTGGACAATTTCACTGCAGGTTATGAAGGAAAAATAAGTCAAAAGAAATACTAAGAAACGTTTTCATCGATATCAATCGATTGAAATTCTTTCCGCGAGTAAGTTCTATAAGTTTTTCTCGTATTAGTCAACATCGTCCCTTACGGTTGAAATACGAGTTAATAATTACGTACAATATTTTGCGCCATCTCTCCGTGTTTTAGCTCACTTATTTATTTGAGGGTTTTCCTTTTCTGTTTTCGTTGGAAGGAAATGAAATTTTAATAATTTGATTTCGCTATTGTCTTCTTTGAATCTATTTGAGCTCCCTCGTGGCTAAGCGGTTAGCGTACGCGCCTTTGGCGTCGGAGACCCGGGTTCGATTCCCGGCGGGAGCTCATGTGGTTCGGATTCCACGTTAATCAGTAGGTCCACGTCTCATATAGCCTCGCTGCTGAACGGGACGCTAAACTAAAATCAACTCAACTCAACTCTTTGAATCTATTTATATGTTCGTCACTTCGTGAAAATGAAGTGTTATTTATACTGATTACTTTCTGGGAAAGAGGTATTGGTATTCATTATAAACAGCAACGTTTACACTTTAAATATATCGTATAGGCTATACTCTAACATAACTTCATTAGTTCCACGCATACGAGAGTTTATTAGTTTCACTCCATGTACGTCGGCAGATCATTATCTTGATAAGCCCTTGTCAGGAGTATTCAAGTTATGACACTTCCAATTTTTCTTTCTCAAGACTGGTAACAGAAACAACCTGTTTATTTTAAAACACGCGAGGTCAATACGTGACAGAGATGGCAACACCGTACGGCACACAGAACTCTAGCAGCAGCGTGAGACTGATGAGTGTTTTCGGTACTTACGATACTCGTCATTTTCTCAATTTGCGTGGTGTGACGCCGCTTGAAATTCCTCGCCAGTTGAACGAGACAATGTGATGATGGTGTTAGGGATGTGTCTAATAGATTGGAGTGTTTTGCACTTTTGTTGGAAATTCGATGACAGCTAGTGCGGAAAAGGTGCCATTAATGACACCGACCTTACTGATTTTTTTTGGGCAACCCCTTACCCTGCCCCAACGGACTTAAGTATTTGGTTAGGCAACACGCACAACACACATGACAGAAAAGCAAACTTGTACTCGTTTTTACAGTTACTTGATGATTATAATACAATTATTTTATTAAAAGAAACTTGTAGTAATACCAGTAAATAATTTTAAAATGTTTATGAGTGAAAGTACAGCCATATTAGCTCAGTTGTTGGAATTAGTGTCCAGATCTTGTTTGGAATGCCACGTTAACGATGATTATAGGTATAGCTCTTGATATAACACGATTTGTTTTTGGCAACTCTTTGCTTGTTATGTACACCGACAGCAAATGCCATTTAGTGGCAGGCTACACAACTTAGTGGTTGCTTACTTTGGCCACGCTCTTCGAGCGTCGTCGCAACGTCCGACTCCGTCCAGAAGATTCTCGCACCTCCCGCTCGCCTCGTTGGCTCCAGAACATACGCCAACGTTTCTAGACTATTCTCGCTCGAAGTTCGGCGGTGGTATAAATATTGCGTACTTTGACCAACCAATCCAACAGGCCACTTTATTGCAGCTTAAGCTTTAACGGTTTTAGTTCGCTATTGTTTCTGTTAAAACAGAGAGTTTATGCATTGGACCTAAAGTTACAGTCTTCTTAGTGCGATACGATTCTGAGACATTTTGTATACTTTGGTTTCCAAGTTCGGAAGCAATGGAAAGCAAGATGAAGAAAAAGCCCCATAGCAGATCAACGCGGGAAAGTGTGAAGCGAGGCTTATTAGGCACTCCAATTGAAATGAGCGAAGTGCAGTTACTCACGTACGCTGACGTTATGCGACATTATCATTGGTTTCGAAGTGGTTTAAGTGGTGACGACAGTGTAACTAAATTACCAGTGACGAGACATTTGTAAACTAGTTGGACAAAGAGTTGTACATATTTGGCGTAAAGCAAGTATTTCTGTGGTTTCAGAAAAGATAGTTTTTTACATGCTGAAAATATATTATAATAAGTGTCCCACAAAGGAAAAACATTTCAGTCCACAAGGACAAGAAGCAACACTTCGTGCAGGTTTTGTTGCACACGCTGAAAAGTCTCTATTTGATATTGCGTCTTGCAAATGCAAAACGACCAAAAATTACTGTGAGAGGACACACAAGATTCCAAAACGAGAATTCAAGTTTCTTTTGAACCAGAGAACAGCATTGGTAACATTGACGTCCGAACAAGCAAATCTCTGTCAAAGATGTTTTCCCGTAAAGTGAGCAGAATTAAGGGGCAGACAACCAAGAAAGACGCTGGAAGTGTTGAAGCAAGTCCATCAACTAGTGGGATTAGTCATAGGCACAAGTCAAAGTTACTGGCGTCGTCAGGGGAATCCAACAAAGCTATTGAATCGGGAAGCACGTCGGGATCTGGCTTCGAGGCACGACGAAGAAAGAAACATCGCATCTGTCTTGAAGATACAGCGGAGGCAGCGTTTAGAACTGGAGCTTCAGACAGACAAGTTGCTTTGAGTGCTTCTGCCGTACTTCAGAACGCGAGACTCATACGCCAGAGTACAAAAATCTTTTTGTTGACAGATCTAAGGTACGAAGAGAAAAAGATAAATTGGGTGAGAAGATCCAGAAAGTAAAGGCTTACCTAGACCGGGCGATTACAAGTATCTACTTCGACGGAAAAAATTATGCAACTCTTGCGCAAGAAAAAATTAACGGCAAACTACGAAGACAAGAGGTTACAGAATAGCATATCACACTTCTATAGGAGCCCGGTTCAGAATACCTGGGTCATGCCACACCTAAGTCAGGATATTGCACTGGCAAGGATATTGCCGACTCTATATTGGAGCTTTTAGAGAAGAACCAGTACAACGTGTCAAAGTCTTGAGGCAGTCGGCAGCGATGGTGAAGCCACGAACACAGGATGGGATAACGGCGTGATAAGTCGGATACAAAGATCCCTAGGAAAGGAATTGCAGCATCTCATTTGCCTTCTTCATATAAACGAGTTGCCATTTCGACATCTGGTTACCGAATTGGATGGTGGGACGACCGGACCCAACGCTTTTTCAGGCCCCAACGGAAAGAAATTAAATGATTGTGAACGTTCACCGATCGTCTCCTTTATACCCATTCCCGTTGAATGGGTGTCTGAAATGGAAAAACCAGATGGTTTAAGCAGAGACCAGAATTATCTCTTTGAAATTTGTAAGGCTGTTGCTACAGGAATGTGTACTACCGATCTAGAAAACAGAAAACCAGGACCATTATCACATTCACGATGGCTTACATTGGCTTGTAGGATGCTTCTCCACTACATCAATACTGATAAACCTAGTTCAAGTTTGTGTCTACTTTGCCAGTACATAATAAAGTATACGCTCCCGTCAGGTTTTCAATACAGCGAAATCCTTCGTGCGAAATGGTAGCCATGCATCTGTTTAGCATAGTTAAGCTATCACGTTTTCTGCCAGAAAATCTACAACACATAGTTCATTCTGTTCTACAGACAAACGGATACTACGCTCATCATGAAAACCTGCTGATAGCGATGACAGCAGATGAAAATCCGCATATTCCAACGTTAGGCTGGAGAAGGATTAAAAAAAGTGCCGCAGCCAGAAGACTCCGAGATCAAGCCGCCCACGTGACTTCATTGTTCCGAAATTAAACTTTACAGCTGAAAATTACTATGACATGATTAATTGGCCTAAATGTCTAACAGAGCCGCCAATCACATTAACATAACGGATCAGCAGCTTGAAGAAAACATCCGAACTTCAGCTACTCTAACAACAACATTCCCTTGCCATAGTCAAGCTGTGGAACGCACAGTGAAGCTGGTGTCCGAGGCAGCGTCGAAAAAGTGCGGCCAGAACGTAAGAGATATCCACGTTAGAGCGAAATTGAAGTCTTGAACAAGAATGTCCTGCTTCAAGACCAAGAATAATTACGTGACCTAAGGTCAAATGTCAACGTATGCCTACTGGGTGGGTGGGTGGTCGGAACTCGATGTGCAACCACCTCCCCATGGTGAGCTCTAAGTTACTTTGCGTACAGAACAAAATAAGCGAAGAGTTGCACAAAGAAAATCGTGTTATATCAAGGGCTATGCCTATAATCATTGTTAACGTGGCATTCCAAACAAACTCTTGACATTAATTCCATAATTCCAACAACTGAGCTAATATGGCTGTACTTTGATTCAAAAACATTTTAAAATTATTTACTAGCGTTGCTACTAGTTACTTTTAATAACATGATTGTATTATAGCCATCAGGGAACTAAAAACGACCACAAGTAACTTTTCTGTCATTCGTGTTGTGCGTGTTCCTAACCAAACACTTAAAAAACTTTAAGTCCGTTGGGGCAGGGTAAGGGGTTGTGCAAACAATATTTTTTAAAAAATAAGTAAGGTCAGTGCCACAAATGGCACCTTTTCCCACTAGCCGTCATGGAATTTCCAACGAAAGGGAAAAACGCTCCACCCTCCACCCTAGTCCATGTTCGTTCGTTGATGCGACAGTTCAAAGTACGCAGAACGTCATGTGGCAAGAAACAAAGTCAATCTCAGCGTCGCACAAGCTGGTCTGACGATACAGATCCCACGGAAAGCCAACTTTGCAGACGATGTGTTTGTTTCATTTTCATTCGGCAATCCATCAAAACAAATTTTCTCCACTTGTTCGATCATGTCGTCAGACCAGCTTGCGCAAGGCCAAGATTGTCTTGGTTTGTCACACGACATTCTACCTTCTTTGAACTGTCCAACCTTCGAACGTACATTAGACACATCCATGACACCATCAACACATGCCTCACTCAACTGGCGATAAATTTAAAACAGCTATCCAGCGTTGCCAGACTCACAGCTCGGAATTATTCCAAAACCTGATCGAAATTATGCTAGATTCGGTCAAATTATGCTAGATCCTCATAATTGCTAATTCAGGAGTTTTAAAAGAAAAGAAAAAACGAAGTTGAGATACGATAACGTAATTTAAAATACGCAGAGCGCAAGAATGCGTGGATAGAACTCAATACTTAACGCACCAAAACTTTAACTCAACTAAACTAATGCAGTCGTTGCCAGACTCAATGGCGTATATATCGTATAAATGAATGCAAAGTGTTTGTTTACATATTTTGAAAGAAAATTACCTCGTAGCATAAGCGGAGTTGGGAATTGTCTGCTGGGGGGCAGATTTTTTGTCGGTCTCGGACCTTTCATTTCAGGAATAAAGATGGTGAAGTTGTCAAAAAGTTGGGGAGAGAATGACCCCCATAGCTCCGCCCATGCCTCGCAGTTACAGGATTAGAAAACCCTGGGTGACCCCACACACACAAAAAAAAAAGCCCAAAGCCGTTTCTAACTTACTGCGGAAAATGAGACTGCCTGTATGGTTTACCGACTGTATGAATCAATGGGAGAGGATACATTTCTGCCGTTCTTTTTCTTCCCACGACCAACTTCTTTCTCATCTCCAGGTTTTGCGGCTTCTTGATAAACTTGCCGAAATTATGCTAGATTTGGGCAAGATGCTAAAAGCAAGATGCTAGATGCTAAAGACATGCAAATTATGCTAGATCTAGCATCATTATGCTAGATCTGGCAACGCTGCAGCTATCACAACACTGAAATTGAGAAAACGACGCGAATAGAAAATATCACAAACAACCATCACTCTCAGCGCTGCCCCTCTGTGTGTCGTACTGTGTTGCCATCTCCGTCGCGCATTGGCAACAAATGCTCACGTATTTAACAACAAACAGCACGTTTCTGTCTGTTACCAGTCCTGAGAAAAAATTGAGATGTTATAACTTGAATGCACTTCGTAATGGATAGAAAATGTTGAAAATTTGTACCATGAAAATATCGGCAAAGGGACATTGTTTGGTATCAAGCGCGCACCTATGGTCATCCACTGGCTCCGTCCTCCTAACCTTGGTAACTTGCCATATATTTATACACTTTCTGAATAAAACTACTTGTTTAACATAAAAAGATTGCTGTAGCCAAAATTTTGATCTTATTCTTTGTTTGAATTCTTTCTTTCCTTACAAAGCAATGCACTTCTATCATAAATGCTGAGAGTATATAGGGCAATACTTGACAATTACTTACCGTTTCCTTTTTTTTTCAGGTGTAGAATAACACGGCTGAATACTGTACAGACATAGTATTGGACTGCTTTCAATTTTTAAAAAAAAATCTGAGTGCGCGTCTATTTGCCATACTCTGTGATACCACAAATCTAACAGTATTGCTAGCCCACCATAGTGTATTTTTTTCAAATAGCCAGGTTATTACACATTTCAAATCTATATGTAAAACGAAAACATACAATTTCATATTTGTCATACAGTGTTGCAAACTAGGGACGGTAAGGGTCACAAAATTCAAATTTTGAAAGCTTTTACAGCAATAATAATCGAAATGGGACATACGAGATAATGCACGTCCAAGATATTTTAGTATCTAATAGTATTGTCATGATATGATGGAATTCGAATGAATATGAACAAAGTTACACTGACTGAAAAGTTTGACTTTTTTCCAAAAGCTTTTTTTTTTTTTTTTCGAAAATCTCCTTAACTGTCCAATTTTACATGTGGTTTTCGATATATATGATCACAATGACTTTTGCAGCAATTCGATACCTCAAATTGTTCTGGAAATATCGTAAAAACAATTATAAGTTTTCAAACTGTTTAAAATTATGTAATTCTGAGAACTTGTAGTTACACCTATGAAAAGTGTTTGTTTCTCTGTGTTTGGCCACTTTCATTGAATCAATTGAGGGGGTGAGCGCAACAGTGGTCTAACCCACATTTTTAAAAATGGAGAAAAATTAAGTTAAAGTTAAACACAGATTAATAATTTGGATGAAAGCTGATTGGTGATGAAGGAAATTGTGTATAAATTGGACGTTATATGTTAACGGCAGGGCCGTAACGGGACGGAGGGGGCAACTGCTCTCTCAGGGAAGCTCACAGCCGTTCGGGGGGGGGGCATTTTAAAACCAAATTTTCTTACTCCATATACGATACGAACATTAAATTATAAATGAAGTATCAAACAGGTCCACTATATTACATAAAGAAAACAGCACACAAAAGGTAAATAAGGCAAACATGAGTCGCAAACATGAGTCGTCGGTCCATTTCAGTAAAAAGAAATGTCTACTATTAGGGGCCCTAGAAATAGTAATTTTTCGTACGGCTTTGAGTTTTTTTTTTTTTTTTTTTTTGTCCCCTTAATTAATTTGTCATGTATGGAACGGGCCTAGAGCTGTAACTAATAGCCCCGCAGACCTGCCGTGCGAGTGGGGCCACAGGCTCCGGGGGGGCTCATAAAGAGTAAGAGAAAGATGGAAAGAGGGGCCCAAGAATTAGAAAAAATACTTTTTCTAGATTTCCCAAATACTCGTATTAGTGCTTGCCTCCCCAGAAAAAAATCTAAGTTACGGCACTGGTTAACGGTAGAATGCGTAGCAACTTGAAACTAAGTCCCTGATTCCAAACTGTATCGAATGCGCGCACAATATCAGATGAAATTAGTAAAGAAGACAGACGTTTATTGAAATGGTTAATAATATAGCTAGATAGTAGATTGATACGAACGGGTATTGGTAAAGAGAAGTTTGACGGCTTTCAATTCCTGTTCCTGTTCATTCTGTTCATGATTATTAGTAGAGCAACCCACATTATGCTTTATTTTTTTTTTCAAATTATGCTTTATTAAACTTTATTGTTAATTTCAATCACTGTTTTACATTAGTCGTGTATAATGTATATTTACTATACATTATATATTGTAAGGTTCCGCATGTATACACGTCATGCAATAACCACATGTGAACTACATGTGTTAGTAATAAATAAAAACAAACAGACGACGGTCCCGAAGAGGATTCAATCACCATCGCCAACAGTCGGAAGGACGAGAATCAACGAAGGAAGCCGACAAGACAGGATAAAAAGGACCTGCACACCTCGAACAACATCAATCTTCAAGGATTGATCAAAACACGTAAAACCCCTCTCACGACGCTTGGTCACCGAGAGGTACCCATCCTTATACCCACGACGCTTGGTCACCTGGTTCCTTTCCTCTTTCTCACGACGCACGGTCACCGAGAGAGAGATACCTAATCTACACCCCTCTCACGACGCTTGGTCACCGAGAGTACCTCACCTCAAATTTAATTAGTGGAATTTCTTATTATAATTTGTGTACATAAATTTTTTATAATAAAATGGTGAAGGGAAAAATCCAAATCCCGAGTACATTTTATTGCTCTACCCAAGAAATTTTACAATATTCTAAATGTCTTGACCTATTTATTAATTTTTTATACAACCAGTTTCTTTCATATTTAATGAACTTTCTACTTAATGCACCGTAAAGAGATATGCTTTACTCGAGTCAGTTTTTATCAGTTGTGTTAGCCTTAGAGGTGCATATACAGGATGTTTCAAAACAACACCGACAACTTTTGGGAGGTGATTCCTGACACGAAGATAAGACAAAAAGTATAGACCAACTTGGGTGCACAAATGCTTTCTTTCGGAGTTATAGGCTGCCGAATATTTGAAAAAATGAACTTTTAAGGTTCACGTCTTCAATATTATTGTACCTACCATAGTCGGGTCAAGACTTTACTTAGGAACTAATATGTGCTCTATCCAAATATCCATGTTTCTGAATCGTGCGGTACTTCCGAAAAAAATTATAGAGGTAGTTGATGAGTACTAAAAACTATATGCCTGTAGCCAAACTACCTGTATAAAAATTGTTGCGGAAGTACTGCAGGATTCTGAAACATGGATATTTGGATAGGGCACATACTAGTTCCTAAGTGAAGTCTTGACCCTACTACTGTAGGTTCCATAGTTTTGGAGCTATGGACCTTTGAAGTTCATTTTTTTCAAGTTTTCGGCAGCCTATAACTCCGAAAGGAAGCATTTGTGCACCCAGGTTGGTCTATACTTTTTGTCTTATCTTGATGCCAGGAAACAGCTCCCAAACGTTGTCAGTGTTGTTTTGAAACACCCTGTATACAGAAAGGGAAAGTAAAAGAGGCCACCCAAAAGTACAGAAATTGTTCAAGTTCAAGAAGCACACATAGTATCATAGCGTGGAGTTCTTGTGTGCTATTCATTGTTGGCGGAAAGTTTTCTTCTTCTTTTGCTTTTTTCTTTTCTCCACATCAAAGGATTACACCGAAAAATTTACAGAAATAACAATAAGCTTTCCATTGTTGCGTTGTTATGTTCTCAATGATTTTGCATTCTAAACGTTAATTTTAAAAAATATTAATACAGTATGTTAAACTTGCAGTTAAACTAGTGACCAACCGTCCCGTAAAAACGGGATTGTCCCGTTTTTTCCACTACCATTCCCAGTGTCCCGAAAAAATCTCCCGGGACGCTACAATGTCCCGTATTTACATTGGGTACAAAGACACTTTCCAATCGCTAAAATTTCCTAATTTATATTATTTTCTAAGCTATGTGATTATATTGGAACATTTCTAATTACTGAGCAACATCACTACGACGTTTGCGACGGTGGGTGTGGTGGCTGCACTGTTTCTCCTCCCAGGTCTCCTCACTCCAAGACTTCCACTCTGCAGATGACTGTGCAAGGGACTGAAAGCCTTATGAAGAACAAATGTAACCTGTTTTTGCTCTCGAGCTCTTTCGTGGTTAAACTGTTAGCGTACGCGCCTTTGGCGTGGGTGACCCGGATTCGATTCCCGGTGGGAGCTCATGTGGTAGGTTTCCACGGTCCCGTCTCATATAACCTCGCTGCTGAAAGGGACGTTAAACTCAATATCAATTCAAATCAACAGATTTTGCTCTCTTTTGGGCCGTGGAAAATTGAGGCGCTGTCATCAGTACAGTAGAGTGTCTCCGTGATTTGACTGGACAATAATCCTTTAAGTGAAGCATAACTATGGTATCTTCCACCACGGAACTAAGAAAATTGAAAGGAAGTGCAAAAACAAGTATTATGGATGTCAATAATGGAAAGCATGCATAAAGCTATATATCTAAAAGAAAAGAGAAACAGACGCAACAAGACAAAATCAACTTCAAAAATGAAATTAATGAGTTTTATGAAACTTGCATTGAATATCTAAGAAAATGGAGTGTATTGTTCCCTACTTTTTCAATATTCAAATGAATGCTGTTGAACATCTTCAGTTAGAGGCAGGTTGAAAATAGTGTTGCTTACTTCAAAGAGAAAACTATTGAAATGAATGATTCTTTCCTTTTCGATCACGTGGCTTCGTTGAAGGATTTCGTTAATAATAATATAAAAGAATGGAGATAGAATTTTAAAAAAAAAAAGTTCCTCCAGTGCCACGAGAAGTGGGTTTGTTTTTTCAAAACTCATACTAGGTCTGAACAGCACTCTAAATCTTTAAATATATACCAATGTGTGTTTGCGATCCCTGCCCATAATGGAAATACTGAAACAATATTTTCGCTCGTGAACATCCAATGGACAGACGAAAGAAACAGGATTGTAGAGGAGACCCTTTCTGCAATTCTTCAAATGCTATACAATTTCAAAATGGATTGTTGTGACTGTTATAACTTTGTACACTTCAGTGACGACGCCAGAGGGGGGCAAGGGGGCGAGCGCCCCTCTAGTAACTACTTCTGCCCCCCTGACTGCCACCTAGACTGCCCCCCAGACTCCTACAATCTTTAAACATTCTACATGTAGTATTTTATATCAGTATCATAACCAATCTCATTGTCAAATTGTAGTCTACTTTCCATGCATTTACTATGTGGCAGGTTAGTCCTCAAGCTTTCTTTTTTGAGCGTCTGGGTATGCACGCATATTTCTGTTTTCAAATTTAGCGCCTTTTAAGGTAAATTTTAGTTATACTTCTTTCTTATGATTTTTAATTATTGTGCCTAGCGAACAATAGTAGATTGGTCGACTTGTTTTCTTCTCATTGGTTCAACTTCGATTGGAAACAAAAGAAAGGTAAAAGCAGTTACGTAACTTGTTTGTATTTATCCAGGTTTAAAGTTTTCAGTTTCATATTTTGTTTTATTTAAAGGCTCTGTATTCTTTTTTCTGGAACATTATTCTCGCCTTTCAATATTCAGAGGATGTGCTGCAACTGCAAACAACTTAGTTTGCAACTACCAGGTCTTAATTTTTTGAAGGGGATAAAAAGAGTTGTGTTCTCCCTTCCTGCAAATGATAATAATAAATTTATGGAATTAAATTGATTCCAAATGAAACGTATTGTCAGAGTGCTGATCTTTAGTTAGTAATTGGTTTATACTAGTGCTCCCTTACTTATTTTGTTTCAAAGTACTGACGTGACGTCTACCATATTGACTAGGAACTGCTGAAAAATTCGTAGCCCAACCCAGAAGGAGTGCACGTGGAATGATGAAGTTTTACTTTACAGTTTTACACTTACCCCGAGAGTCAATATACTAACTTGTACAGTGCTCCAGTTTTTGCAGAGAAGTTAAAAAAATCTGAAGATTTCCTCGCGCCACTGTTCGTAGCACTATCCCTATCAGATCTAAAATGGCGTCCTTTCAAGTGTTATTTAAGTTTGGGAAATAAGTACACGTAATAGTTAGAAGAAGCTAAATCTGCGGAATAAGAATGATTATCTAGACATTGAAATCCTAGATTATGCAATGTCAGTTATATTCGCAGGGGCTTGATGGACAGGTGTATTCTCCTGAAGGAACAGAATTCCTTTCTTTTCATTTTCCGCGGCGTTGAACTTGGAATTTTTCTTTCAGTTTTGTAAGTAATGTAGGGATTCTGGATTAAATATCTGACGGTTGCGGAGGTAGTCTATAAGTACGGCGGAGGTAGTCTATTAGAAGAATGTTGCAAACAGCTTCTCAACCTACTTCTGTGTCTTGAACTTCTTGGGGCGATGAAGAAATGAGTGCTACTACTCCATAGACTGTTGCTTCGATTCAGGATCATAGTGGTACGTGGGTTGCTATATATATTTCTGGCCTAGGCAACACTAAGTGTTGCCAGGTGCAATCTGACATTTCCATTGGAAAGTTTGACATTTTGTAGCATAAATGTACTCAGAACTTTTTGACTTACGACAATTTTTTTTTCTTTTACAGGTACTTGAAGAAATCAACTTGGCAAAAAAATGGAATTAACTCGTGAACATTTTCGTGCGATCATTTTTCACAACTTTCGACGTGGATTATCACGACAAGAGTGCATCGATGAACTTAAATCTTTGTATGGCGACGAAGCACCATCCTATAGCACTGTGAAAAACTGGTACAACGAATTCAATCGTGGCCGACGCTCGCTCAAAGACGAATTCCGTGAAGGTCGTCCAAAAACAGCCGTTGTGCCAGAAAACATCGATGCCGTACGTGAACTGATAATGCAAGACCGTCATGTGACTTACCGTGAGATAGAGGCATGCCTAGGCATTTCTTCCACCAGCATACATTCGATATTGCATGAACACCTGGCCGTAAAAAAGGTTTGTTCTCGTTGGATCCCGCACAATTTGACAATCGCTCAAAAGAAAGCTCGTGTGGATTGGTGTAAAGAAATGCTGAAAAAATACGATCGCGGTGCTTCAAAAGACGTTTATAAGATCGTCACAGGTGACGAATCATGGATCTATGCGTATGAGCCCGAAACAAAACAGCAATCGACCGTGTGGGTCTTCCAAGACGAGCCAAATCCAACGAAAGTTGTTCGTGGAAGAAGCACTTCGAAGCAAATGGTCGCCTGTTTCTTCGGCATAACTGGTCATGTGGCGACTGTTCCGCTTGAGCAACGTAGGACGGTCAATTCTGAGTGGTACACCACCATTTGTTTGCCTGAAGTCTTCGGAGAAATTCGAAAAATGAACAAGAGAAGACGAATCATTGTGCACCATGACAATGCGAGCTCTCACACATCGGCTCAAACCAGCGCATTTTTGACCGGCCAAAACGTCGAAGTGATGGGTCATCCGCCGTACAGCCCTGACTTGGCACCCAATGACTTCTTTTTATTCCCACACATCAAGAAAAAAATGCGTGGTCAACGATTTTCGTCGCCAGAAAATGCTGTTGAAGCATTCAAAAACCATGTTTTGGAGGTGTCTCAATCGGAGTGGAAAAAGTGCTTCGAAAATTGGTTTGAGCGCATGCAAAAGTGTATAAATCTTGATGGAGAATATTTTGAAAAACAATAAAACCATTTTCGTTGATAAATATTCGTATTTTCATTATTAGGCCAGAAATATATATAGCAGCCCTCGTACAACCATATTTCATCTATGGTTACTACTTGTGAGCGAAATTGATCAGCATTATGGTCAAATTGGAAGAAGACTTCTCTTAATGCCGTCACTCTTTTATTCTCCTGACAGAGTTTTTGGGAACCCATTATGCCGAGAACTTGCGCATACTCAAGCCATTCTCAATTATGCTACCGACGAGTTCCAAAGAAATGCTCAGAATCTCTGACACAAGTTTTGCTGAGAAGGTAAAAACAGAGAAAGCGGGGTGCAGCAGCCAGACATTAGATTATAATAAGTATATTGTGAATTTACTATACACTTTAAAAACTATATAAATAATAGCTTAAATTATTTTTGTCACTCAAAAACAAAATGTTGTAACGGTTAGGATCTAGATGTTCGTGAAATTATCTATTTGGGTACGTATAATCACTTCAGAGGCCTGAGAAACAATAAGAATTTCATTATTAATATGAAAATTTGTATTTATACATACAGAGATATGTTTTACTAAACTACGGTTTCATTTTTCTACCTAGTACCTACACTCCTTCTGGATTGGACTAGGACATTATCAGCAGCTCCTCATAAATTCTCTCTCTCTCTCTCTCTCTCTCTCTCTCTCTCTCTCTATATATATATATATATATATATATATATATATATATATATATATATATATATATAGAGAGAGAGAGAGAGAGAGAGAGAGAGAGAGACGAATGTGTTGTAGCATACGCGAAAGTAATTCAATTTATTTTAGGCTTCAAAAGTTTCATTGAAAAATATTTCATGTGCAGACGTTACTTGTTTGTTAGTTACAAATTTTATTTGAAATAAGTTTAATTTATAATCATATAGGTCTAATATGAAAACAGCAATGAAATTACACAATGTAATGTAAAATAAGTCAAACGTAATAAATATGTCATTTTTGGTATGGCAAATAGCCGCCCCCCCGAAAATGTATCTGCCCCTCCTTTGCCCCCCTAAGAACTTAATCTGGCGTCGTCACTGGTACACTTGTTAGAAAAGAAGGAAGTTTTAAAGATGACTAGGACAGCAGCTAGGTATTCTCATGAATCTAGCTCATGAAATGAACTCATGTTTTGCATTACATTATTGTCATGAACATACCTCATGTCATGTTTTTTTTATTTTAATAATTGATAAAATGTTTCATATATTTTTAATAATTTTTCAAATATTTCGTTATTTTATATTTTCATCTCTTGTTAGCTGCTGATAGTTACTTGTTATTTAACTAATTTTACAACTTTTTCAATAGGTTTTTAAACGAAAAAGTGTAAATTTGCCCCTTTTTATGAGAGATACAAAAAGAGAGAGAACGGCGAAGAGGCTAAAAATATATTTGGGGGAGCAACCTATCCAAAAATAAAAGGTGTCCCGTTTTTTCTACTTGACGATTTGGTCACCCTAAGTTAAACAGAATTTTACAAGAACTGTGCTATATATTTTAAATTATGCTTTATTTTCTAAAATTATGCTTTATTATGCTTTTAAAATTAATTTCTTCTGTACCCTTAGGTAACCACAACTATGTTCAAGGTGCCAACCATATGTGTAAATTGCTGTTATGCTTTTTATACTTTTAGGTTGCCGTAATTATTAGATTCAGATTACGGCATAAGAATAGGAATAAGTAGAATGATTACCATTACACGTATTGTACACTGTAAAAAATTTCGCCTTTAATTTACTGACCGATTACCGTCAACTCTCGCTGCCATCCGATTACCCTAAATTTTACGGACCACCGTTTTTTCATAAAAACGGCACACCGTATATTTAGAAGCAAAATAATATTGACCGTGTTTACAAACAAATTTGGTACCGTATATTTTACGGTAATTTGCCGTAAAATTTAGGGATCGCGTTTTTTAAAAAAAGCACAGGTGTGTTATTACCGTACAAGATTTACGGTAATTATCACACCGATTCCCTATCTAGAGGTCCTTGGTGGTCCAGCGTGCTCTCTTGTTAGATCCAGTAATAATTCTTGCTGGGCAATATATATTGACCCAAGTTTCAGCGAATGGCTGGAAACTGTATCAGTACACACACTAGCTAGCAATAATTTTTCCTGGATGGATGCAACTAGAGTGCACGCTGGTCCACTGGTGTTAAAGACTACTTAACAAAAGAAAACACAAAAGTGAACGAAAGAAGCGTTGCACCTACGACGTGCATACCCATAAGAATAAAAGTTGAAATTAATTCATAGTTTGTAATATCGAACCGTTGTTCTTATATCATCTTGAACATACATTGCTTTTTCTTTTCAAAATTACCAATTTTGTCATGTATTGAACAAAACACCAGAATAGGATTCGATATTACATACAAAAAAAAAAAAAAAAAAAAAACTACTTCTTGAATTTCATAGCTGAGTTTTCGCACGCTTTGAAAACGTAGTTGGAACAAATATTCATGTCCTTTTATTCTGTTGCAGTGTTAAGACTAGCTTTATTGCATGTATTTTCGCTATGAGTACCAGTAGACTAATAGTCCTCAAATATTGTTATCAGCGATTCATTCGATTAGTCGCATTATTACGGTTTCAGATAACCAAGCAGGTGCCCGGCAACACAGCTTAGAATGACCAGAACTACGGCTAAACAAGTGTGAAACCATATGACTTCTCACAACACTGCCTACAGTATCTAGTATCCGCTATCCCAAATTAATAAATACGTGTTTGCATAATTATGTAACAGTGGCATCAATGCTAAAAAAAAAAAAAAAAGTCACCGAGCTTCCAGAGTATCGAACTTTTGCATATTTATTAAACGCTCAAATGTATTAACAAGACACCAGAACAGATTATGGGTACTCAAAACAAAATTAAAGATAAAAACATTTACAGAAATATTTTTTCAAATCTAACAATTCATTTATCCAGAAAAAATAATGACAGCGTGGGCGTCCGATGAAAATTTTCTAGGGGACTCATCTCCCTGATTACTATATATCCTATTATATTTGATATTTATTTATTTGTATTAAGAAATTTAATACGTTTTCATTAGCTATGGGAGCGACCCCCTGCCCCTCCTTCGGGCACACATGAGTGACAGTATACTTTTATTTCTGTAACATGAAAAATCCCAGTTGATGCAACACAATTTATGTAATGCTGTACTAAGTATTGTAAACTACGAAGCACTTTATTATTATTATTATTATTATTATTATTATTATTATTATTATTATTATTATTATTATTATTATTATTATTATTATTTCAACATTGTGGTTCTAATTCTAGTTTCCCCACCACTCGTAGTTGGCTACATTATCATAAGAACTTTAGTTTATACATCCAGCACCTTCTATCGTTGCATTTCGCATCGTTGCACTTTGGAACGAACTGCTTGCCACGATAAAGTTTTGTTTGTCACCGAACAAAGTTCAAATATTAACATGGTGCTTTCCCATACATTACCTTGCTTAATGTTGAATTTCCAGGATATCTTCAACACTAGTACTGTATATATCACACCAGAAAACCACACACTAAACACACAAACAAACAAACAAAAGAAAGAAACAAAACAAAACAAAGCACAACATATCCGAACCTATGCGCCATCAATCCACGCTTCGAACATGTGCTTTTCCTCTCCAATGCGCATGCCCGACACAAGCATGTGGCAGGAAAACGGTCTCCTACCATTATTTTAGAAAAACGGTAAACCGTATATTTTTCATGGTAGGAGGCACTTATTTTCACGGTTATTGGTTACAGTGTAGACAGAATGTTGATTTAGTGTTGTGCTGTTTTTAACTTTATGAGTTCCTCTAAAGTGAGAACAAACTAATGGTAGAATGCATTTGTTTATTGACTGACAATAACATTGCAAGTAACTTTCACAGCGTATATAGAGAGGTTGTGGCGTGTGAGAGGGTTCAACTTGATGATGACAGCAATAAATGAAAACCCCATTTGTAAGCAGATCATCGATGAGATCTTTGTCCATCAATGAGTAAAAGAACCATGTATGTTGGATCTGTGGCAATTTTTAATGCGAATTGCACGAGTAGGATGGATGTCCTTGGCTTTGAGTTCCTCTAAGCTTTCTTGTTCTGTGGTTGTGAAATCGACACCACGGATCACTTCTGAAAGCAACAGAGTTAGTTTAGGTAAATGTGATGTTTTACGACTCGACGATTGCAGTAATTGGACCTTTGTATTGACACCAAACATAGCTGGGCCGACCTTATAGATTATATACTGATAGAGATTCGGATTAGTGGTTTCAATAATGATGCCGCTCTGAGTTTTAATGAGTTGGTGCAAATCCAATCACGTGCAATATCATACCAGTTTCATATAGAATGATTTTATATTGTGAAATTTTGGTTCCAGCTGAGTAAAGAGTATAGAGATGATTCCGGAAGTGATTCCTACCATAGACGAGACAGAATAATCATCGACTGTTAGTTGAGTGTCTGTAGACGCTGCGGCCTTTAGTGGACTTTGAAGAACTTTTACATATGAAGAACGAGCAGGGGATTGTGAACGATCCCGATCTCGAGAAGGAAAGCCGTTGGAAATTTGAGAGTAACCGGAAGCTTTGCGATTCTTAGCACGGGTTGTTTTCCGGCGAGGTTCTGGTTGTGGCACCATTTCAGTTGTACAACTGAGTTTTTCCCCTTGTTTACAGATGCGAGGTCCACTTTACGAGGCATGGGTCGTTGTTAGTGAATTCAAAAAAGCAAGTCTTTCGGCCGATATACAAAATACGAATAAACCCTCCAAATGCATAAAAATAATTTTGCGAACTTCCTAAACATTTGTGCCTTTTTTCCAAGTACGCATGCTTTTCTTAAATATATAGCAAATGTCTATCGTCGTGTATGCGTTTGTTCTTGAGGTAACTTGCATGGATTTATTTACTTTGACTTAATCCATCGTTACTTCTGCTCTTGTATTGAGTAATATTTACCAAAATTTTATCAGTACTTGTTAAATATAAATGTTTGTTTATTTGTAGGTATCGTTTCACATATCATGATTTTAGTTCTATAATGACATCTATCATATTTCAATTGCATGGTTCTACTTTCCTATTGTATTAGTTCTTCCGGCTTTATCTGTTTATGATGTCTATATCTGATGCTGCATTCTTTATGTCGTGTTTGTTGTTAAAGCAATTTTATCAACTTGGTATTTTAATTTTATGATGTTACTTGCAGTGGTGTTTGTTGGATTCGTTTATTAGTACGTAGTTTTATTATTTCAACGTTATCCATCCATATCAAGCGGTATAGTTTGATTTATCGGCGCTCGGGGGAGAGCTAATTTTGTCAAATGCCCCAAAAAGTAGTGAGTTACCTAATCCCAGTACATAATTTTAATTCTACTTGGAAAATGAAGTGAAATCTCTCAGTTAAATGTTCCAGGATTATGATATTTAGGCTAAGGGAGATGGATGATTAAGGCAAGCGAATCATGATGGAAGAAGTGATGGAACCAAATTGTAGAAGGAAACGGAAGTATCCCGAGAAAATCTATGAATACGGTATTGTCCACTGAAAACTTACTTGTCCAGGGACCCAGGGGCGGATCAAGGACGGACTTCTGGGGGGCGGTGTGTTGTAATACTGCTACTTAGAGCTACTTTTAAGAGCTCCAAACTCTGGGATGGGTTTTATTTATATATAAAATTAAAAAAAGGTTCGTTCTCTGGGGAGGGGGGGGGGCGATCGCCCCGATCGTCACCCTGGATCCGCCACTGCGGGGACCGAATCAAGGACCCCATACATCAGAGGTAAGCGCTCTACCACTGAGCCACAGTGCCCCTTTAACGCTATAAGGTGAATTAATTATCAGCTAAGACAAAACCCGACGTATACAGGTAATTAAATCCATTTATTTACTTTTCAATATCCCAGAGTACCTTTTTTATCTATACTTGCAAGTGTAAAGTTTACAGTAGTTCCAAACGAATTTTACGCGCTTCCCGAGCAGAAAGCTGTGAAATCACATCACCAAAATCAATTCCAACTACCAATCCAATTTCAATCTACAAAATTACCAAAATTAGTCAGCCTCGTCTGAGCTACCAGAGATCTTAAGTAATACTTAATTAGCTTTAAATTATAGAACTTGCCTTCACAACTTAACAATCTCAATCGCCAAATAAAGAATTCGTAACATTATGGCAATACGTGGAACAAAAGTACCTATGTTAAACTGTTAGGTAACTTGTAAACATTCAAGAAGACCCTCCTGCATAATATTTCCTTATTATGAGCAGACAGTGAAATTCCGCAAAAGTTTCCCCTTCACTTAAACAATCTTCCTTCTTTACATCATCTAGCACATTACGCTACACGTTAGCACTCGTATTTCAGTATTCAAATACTTTGATGGTGCCAAGAAGCAAAATCGGTTACACATTTCATTAATTTGTTGGGATCATGTAGAGTTGTGTTATCTAGGAGTATACAAATTTGTCTTCAAGTTCCTGTTCGTATGAGAATCCTGTATCTGCAGACTTACTGCCGTGAATTCATTTCTTTTTTCCTGTACTGCGTGGGCTAAGCTCGGTGTCCAGGTCCTCGTTATTACTATTCTTACACTTGAATCTGCCATCTAAAGGTTATCTCTATTCTTCAGTAAGTCTAGTGCATGGATTTTTGACGCACAATCGCAAACACTCAACCGTTTTGTTTGCAAGTGCAGCTGTATATCATTAATTTTCCCAAACACCCCACTCAAAGACCCTATAACACAAAATGCGAATGACTGCATTGTAGTGAGCAATAAGGAGACATGGGACAAATACCACGTTTTCTGTTGCATTTGTTGCCATTTGTTCTAACACTTTCAGAATTTGGGTTCAAGTTGTTCTTTTTCAACTTAACTGCATCGTGTCGTGCACTGCAGCGGGTTTCAATCAAGCGCTTCAATCCTTGCACTGTAATAGTAGTAATAACAGTCCATCTATGGAATGACAATGAGTAAAGAAAAGCATGCTCCAGTGTTAAAAATGTGTGATAGAATCAACCGCAACAGAGGCAGTATGTACAGCGACCAAATTTTTGGAGCGATTCGTTAAAACTACGAACTGTGCTCTAGGATTCACCTTCCTAATGTGTTGTTGAACTTAAGTGTGCATACCTGCCCTCAACAGCAGCATTCCGCGTGCTTGGTCTCTATGACTCAGAATGTCCAATCCATTTCTTTTCATCTTGTCCAGAATTAATGTCATCAGATCTTCTATATTCCTAATCATTATTACAACAAAATCGACGAAAGATTGCACAACTTCCACTTTTGTGCCATCCATTTTCACATACTGCAAAACTAAACTAATGTAATCCTTGTGGGAAAATCGGGCGTACTGTCAAAAATGATAGAGAAATACTTTGCTCCCTCAACTTGCTGATAATCTTGCTCTGCACTTGCTCCCTCCCCCTAGTAATAAATTCATTCAAATTGTCCGAAGACAAGGAGAAAACTTTCATCTTTTCCATCCTGACCTTTGTAAGTTGTTCACACATGACTAGATCGCAGTTTTCCAAGATACTTAATAGTTTGATAAACGTTTCTGCAAGTGATAGCCTCTCCAACACTTTCACGATAACTCCGAATAGCTAAGTTCTGTTTAGCCTTAATCTGGTTACGTCAAGCACTTGTGTAAGAATATCACTCTACTTTCTCTCTTATGTTGAACTAGTATTTTGTGCTTCACCTTCGGTTTGTCATCTTGACTCGGATTTCCAAGGGGACGCGGTGGCTCAGTGGTAGAGCGTTCACCTCTGGTGCTTGGGGTCCCGGGTTCGATCCCAGCCCCCGCCAAGTGAACTTTGTGGTGGACAAACGCCGTGCTCGTGGGTTTTCTCGGGGTTCTCCCGTTTCTTCCCACTTTCTTCATTCCACCATTTCACTCATCTCTCATCATTACCGTCTCCTTTAACCTAACCGGCATAATCGTGGGACGTAAAACTCAAAGATTTCATTTTTCATTTTTTTCGGATTTCCAAACTTTTCCATCACTCAGAGCCATGGCCTGCCACTTTTATATTAATTTCCACCAGTTACTGAAACCGTCAGTCGAGCTAAACGGAGATTGGTGATGCTTACGAGCGATAACAAATTGCAATAAAAGCAGGACAGAACAAATTTTGAAGAAGAGTAAACCAATAACGAGCTCAGAAATTGCCTTTGGCTTTGAATCTTCTCGAAGATCACCTATCGGCGAAATCACAATCAAAAGTTGAATTAGGATAGAGTCTTGACGAAAAAGTAGCACTCTCAGGTTATCATTAATTTGTGGTCTATCTTTCACCACATCTTTTAAGTGAACAATAGCTCCTAGTGAGCAGCTTAATGTTCTGAGTCATCTGAGCGTGAGCGACTATCATTTGAGAATAGGGTTCTTTGATAATAGTTCTGAGATTGAAATTCTTCCTTGAGTTCATTTCTTTCTTGCAGTAAGCGTATTTCATCAAGATACTTCTAAGATACTTGAAATTATCGACATGTACAAGTTATTGTTCTACCCTGACATATAATGGCAAATTTCCACGAGATATTCACATGACTTTCGATTTTCCGATGTTGATTTCCATTCCATATAGTTTTCCAATATCAACTATTTTGTCAATCATCTCTTGTAGTACTTCGGTTCTAGCTATAATATCAGTATTATCTCCATACCTGATCTTGTTAGCGATCTTCAGTCCAATCTTGACATCCCCAATTCCCATTAACAATTCATTCATTAAATGTTCACTGTAAGTGTGGAATATTTGGGGCGATATACTACATCCTTGTCTGAGTAGTATATCGACCAATTTCTCACTGTTGGTTTTCCTTCATTCAAAGATAACTTCACTCGTGCCCTATGTACAGGTTTCGAATGAGTCGTCGGTCTCTCCAGTTGACGTCGATTTCTGTAAGTAGTTTCAGAAGTTTGGTCCAATATACCCAGTCGAAAGCTTTTTGTCAATCGATGAAACAGAAATAAAACTCTTCCTTTATGTCAAGAACTCGTTCTGATGTAATTCGCACCAACCTAATATCATCTCTGGTGCCTCTTCCTTTTTGGAATCCAAATTGATCTTATTCCAACATCTCTTTTATCTTACTTTCCTTTCAGTACATTCACAATAATCTTTCCAGTGTGGGAAATGGGGTTAATGGTTCTATGATCGCTGCACTTCTTTCTTCTTGGGTAATGCAATCATTGTAACATTAAGAAAATTCTTTGGCCATTTTCCACTCAGGTAGATCTTGTTAATAATGGAAGTCAGTACTTTCCTTGCATTGTTTCCTAATTCCTTGAGCAGATCTACTGGTATGTCGTCATCTCCAGTAGCCTTCGTACTTTGCATGTATTTGATGGCTTGTATTACTTCACTTTTCAATATACTGGATTCGTTTTCTTCATCATCCACTTCTTCCTCTGCTTGGATCGCAATATCTTTTGATCATACAGATCTTTTATGTATTCGATCCAAAGTCTAAGGATTCTTTGATAGCCATTGACTACATGACTTTGATGATCTTATATTCTAAGCGTTAATATAAGTTTGTTAGTTTTCCCTCCTAATTCTTCTGGTTTCTGATACATCAGATCATATCTGCCGCACCGTTTAAGTTCCATTATTTCTTCATATACAAAGTATTTGTCCCATGTACTTTTTTGTCTTTGTTCGTCTCTCTTCTCAATTCCTCATTCAATATTCTGTATTCTTTGATGTCCGTACTTTTCGTCTTTCTGCGTTCCTTCATATTCTTAAGCATCGCTTCAGTTATCCATGTTTTTCTCGGTACTCTTTACATCCTGTCAATGTTAATGAAAGTACCGAAAAGATTGTAATATAAGCTGATGGAGATGCGAGATGAAGTGAGGTGCACATGACCACACTAAACAACACAAAGGACTGTCAGAAAGATGAATGCGGTTATCTTCTGCCTAGGGGCTACTCAAGGTTAATGAGGACGGGTTGGATCCAGTTACTAAAGCATGGAATCACTGTTCACAATATGATGAAAAATCATGAGGAACATAAACATGCAATTGATATTCGTCGAAGAGTTGAAGATTCAGGTCTGGTAGTACAGTGTAGCAGTATAATGTAAATAGAATGTGAAGTGGGGTATAATGGTATCATACGGGAGACGAGTGAAGTGCAGGATGATACATCGTTTCATAGAGAAGTAGTTGATGCTTCGTGTAGCGTTGAGTGGTAAATTTTGCATGGAGCAAAACATGAAATCAAAGACTATAGGTCAGGGGTCGGACTTAGAAAAGAGATATGGAAGGCAACCTGAAAAGCTTCATATTATTTGCAAGTTATGCTGTTTTGCTTTGTAATATTTCATAATAAATGTGAGAATTGGGAAGTCTATACTAAGAAATCATCAGACATAACTATATGGAAAGGAAAAAATCATGTCCATATAAAAAACTTTCAGTAAAATAAATGAAGTAGCATATAATTGAATTATTGCTCTTTTTAAGTAATAAAGAACACCAAGACCTTATATTTATTTCCTCAAGGGCAACATAATATGATGAATGTGTCCCCGTTGAAATTTCTAGGTGTAGTAAATACCATGAAATAAGTCTTTTAGTTGAAGACAAACATCCATATATATTGTAACCTCCATTTAGAACGAAAAACAATCACAAGAAACAAAGCAATGGTCGTTTATTTTCTTTCCTCTTCGTGCATCATTTCCTATATCATGTATTTTTCCCTTTATGTATTGTGCTCACTGTTTATCTGTGGCTTCTTTTCTCTGATTTACGGTTGTTATTTTTTCTCTCTTCCTTTGCCTTTCTTGCAGATGGTTTTATGTCTCGCTGTGTCTTGGTTCTTGGAAAGCAAAGAAACCCACTATATGCTGTCCGCCATTTTGACGTCATTGGTCTCATAACCCAACGTGACACTGTTTACTTTGTTTGTACTCTGTAGCTAAGGAAAACACGGATCACTTATATCTTAACGTTATATAATTATTTTGTTTCGAAAACTTAAGAGAAAGAGTTTGAAAAAAAAAAAAAACATTCTCTCACGAGAAACAAAAACACGCTCGCACATGTACTGCTTCTCGTATTCTTTTGCGTTAAAGAAAAAATATACACACTTTTCAAAACTCTATTACCTCCATTAGAAAATGAATAAACATAATAATTATCTTGTTTCCGGCTATGCTTGACATCAAGCTTTGACATTTTCCACGTAGCACAGTATTCCCTCCATTCAAATATGAAAAAAAAAAACATGATTATTATCTTGTTTCCGGCTATTACTTGACAGCAAGCTTTGAAAGTTTCCATATAGTACAGTATTCCCTCTATTGTAATATGAATAAACATGATTATTATCTTGTTTACGGCTATTACTTGACAGCAAGCTTTGAAAGCTTCCATGTAGCACAGTATTCCCTCCATTAGAATATGAATAAACATTATTATCTTGTTTACGGCTACTAATTGACAGCAAGCTTTCAATGTTTCCCTGTAGCACAGTATTCCCTCCATTGGATTATGAATTAACATGATTATTATCTTGTTTCCGACTATTTTGTTTCGAAAACTTAAGAAAAAGCGTTTGAAAAAAATATTTTCTCACGAGAAACAAAAACACGCACGCATATGTACTGCTTCTCGTATTCTTTTGCGTTAAAGAAAAAATATACACACTTTTCAAAACTCTATTCCCTCCATTAGAAAATGAATAAACATAATAATTATCTTGTTTCCGGCTATGCTTGACAGCAAGCTTTGACATTTTCCACGTAGCACAGTATTCCCTCCATTCGAATATGAAAAAAAAAAACATGATTATTATCTTGTTTCCGGCTATTACTTGACAGCAAGCTTTGAAAGTTTCCATATAGTACAGTATTCCCTCTATTGTAATATGAATAAACATGATTATTATCTTGTTTACGGCTATTACTTGACAGCAAGCTTTGAAAGCTTCCATGTAGCACAGTATTCCCTCCATTAGAATATGAATAAACATTATTATCTTGTTTACGGCTACTAATTGACAGCAAGCTTTCAATGTTTCCCTGTAGCACAGTATTCCCTCCGTTGGAATATGAATTAACATGATTATTATCTTGTTTCCGATTATTTTGTTTCGAAAACTTAAGAAAAAGCGTTTGAAAAAAAATATTTTCTCACGAGAAACAAAAACACGCACGCACATGTACTGCTTCTCGTATTCTTTTGCGTTAAAGAAAAAATATACACACTTTTCAAAACTCTATTCCCTCCATTGGAAAATGAATAAACATAATAATTATCTTGTTTCGGGCTATGCTTGACAGAAGGCTTTAAAATTTTCCATGTAGCACAGTATTCCCTCCATTGGAATATGAAAACACGTGATTATTATCTTGTTTGCGGCTATTACTTGACAGCAAGCTTTGAAAGCTTCCATGTAGCAGAGTCCCCCCCCCCCCGTTGTAATATGAATAAACATGATTATTATCTTGTTTCTGACTATTAGTTGACAGCAAGCTTTGATAGCTTCCATGTAACACAAACCAAACAGTTTCTCTTTTATATTATTATTCCATTAATTTCAACTTGTACTTTCGATGTAATATATATAAAAATGAAATGTTTTAGTTTTGCATCCCAGAATTATGCCCTTCATGCTAAAGAAGAAGAATTGTTTATGAAAAGAATGATAACGAAAAACTGTTGAGGAAAAACGGGAGAATCTCAAGACAAACTCAAGGACAGGATGATGTTCTTACTTGACATGGGAACCAGGGCCGGATTTCCCAATAGGCCTAGTAGGCTCGGGCCTATGGGCGCAAGCTCCAAGGGGGCGCACGGCCGAGAAAAAAATTAAAAAATATCTAGAAATAAAAATAAATAGCCATAACTTAACATATAGGCCTGATATATTTTTTTAATAAAAGGTTTTAGGAAAGTAACTTTAAGCAGACTAGGGGCCGGAAAATATTATTGGGCCTAGGGGCGCCAAAATGCTAAATCCGGCCCTGATGGGAACAAACCAGGAACCTCTAGCATCGGGGATTAGAGGTCTACCCTTGCGTCACCTACATTCTTAATTCGCTTCAGAAAATGAAATGAAATATTTCAGTTCAACGTACCACGACTATGCCCTTTAGGCTAAGGGAGAAGTTAATTAAAGGAGCAGTTCAAGTTAAAAACAATTTTGGTGCAATAGAAAGAGTAACAAAAAGTAAGACACCCGTATGTTTTATATCTTGATAGGCCGTCTCGTTCAGCTTCTACAGGCATTTGTTTTTGATGAATCGTAAATGCTGACGTCACAGGTGGGATACGCGAGAAACCCAATGTGAGTCAGCAACCTCCCTTGTACGTAGCTGATAAACCTTTAATAGTGCATTGGATTTAATATATTGTGTTTTGTATTTGTTAGTAGTCTTGCTCTGTGTTGAATTCTTGAGGTACGTTTTAGTTAGTTGTTTTTCTTACAGCTTAATATAAAAAAGAGTAGAGAGAGAGAGAGCAGTAATTACGTTTGTTGTGCAAAACAGTGTTTCTTCCAGACATGTTTTTAGGGTGGCACTGTCTCCCAGAGCTCTGAGAGATTCCCCCGGAGGAGACCAAAATAATACGTCTATAATAAATATAATAGTATTGTGTAAAAATAATGTGCCTCTCCGAATACGAAATGTTCCCCCGGATTTTTTTCTGAAAGAAACACGTGTAAAAACACGTGTTAGTACAGCGCGTGCTGTCTGTAAAGTGAAGTAGAAATGCCTAACACCTGCTGTGTTTTCGGTTGTAATTCTTGTGCAATTAAAGCTGAGGACATAAAGTATCTTTGTTTACGTTTCCAAGTCGTGAGAAATCTCCAGATCGATATAAATTATGGCTCAAGAAAATCAACAGCAAAAAAATGTAACAAATAAAATCATTCGTGTTCCAAACATCTTGAAGAGCCTGCCTTTAAGTTTACAGAAGTCAAGTTTACTGAAAGAAAAGTTAATGCCAGTGGTGGATCTAGACTGAAGCCGGGGTCCTAGGCCCCCAGTTTTTGAGTGACAAGATTGATTTAAGCTGTTATTTAGATATTTTTGAAAGTTTTTAGTAAACATGATATACCTATCATAGTCTGGGTTCTGACTCCCCCCCCCTGAATTTTACCGTCTAGATCCACTTCTGGCTAATGCCAGGATAATTATTTACACGCAAACTGAGAAAGAATGCTGTTCCAAGTATATTATTGAAAGGTTTAAAATCCGAGCCATTGAACAAGTATCAATCTATGTCCAGTTATCAACGTACAAATATCGTATAAGACGCAATTGACGGTTGTAGTCAAGGCGAGGCGTTAGAGGGTAATAGAGACGATGTCACTCATGATTCTGAAGATACTGCTTTAGATATAAGCTATAAAATGTGAATTAGGGAGTGAAATATACCGGCTTGTAGAAGGACTCAGTGACGATGACTGTTCCTCAAGAAATTGATTCATCGTTTAATTTCTCTGTATCATGTGACAATGATGATGAAACGGATGATGAGAGTTGTTCCGCGCACAGCTATGCGAATGAAAGAAATTTAACCGGTAAAGTGTTTTTCATATTCTGGCAAACTTTACAGATGTTATTTCAGTTTTGCTTCATATGTTGCGCTCCTGTACATACGTTGAAGCACAAAATTATAAGGTCAGCGTTAAAAATTGCAACAAAACGCGAAAATGAACATACTTATGTTTGGGAATCAGAAGAATGATCAAAGAAAAGGTACTTAGGTGTTGCAGCAATCTCGTCCGCCATCTATTTACATTATATGGGTTTCGATTTTTTTAAAGCTCTGAACTTATGCTTTATAGAATACGTATTATAATATTATAAAAACGTTTGTACAGCCCACCATCAGATATCATTTTCTACATGCAGATGATATTTGTAAGTCTTTGCAATCAGTACTGGAAAAGGAAACCGCACTTACAACGTGCCACCGCACCTCTCACAAACGAAATGCTTGGCACTGTGTAGTATGTAAGCCTGCTCTCGCTCCTTGACCACCAATGACGTCATCACAAATTCTTTCTTCCTCTGTTACTCGCTAACGACTGAACGTATCGCGATCAAATAAACACCATTCCTTTTAGAATTTTCAACTCTACAAATGGAAATAAATTGTAAAAAATGCATTTCTAAGTCGAACTGCTCCTTTAAAGCTGGTAAATGATGATGGAAGAATTGGTGGAACGAGACTATGGGAGGAAACGGGAGTATCCCGAGGGAACTCATGCACGATGTTGTCTACCATTTGTCTGGGGATCGAATCGGGAATCCTCGCCCCCTATCTCTCTACCACAGAGCCACCATGAGCCTTGATTCACTTTAGAGTTTACCACAATTAAAATTTCACATTAGGGAAAAAAAACATTTTAGATGCAGTTAAAAAGAGGAACAGAAATTAGTAAGGACAGTCGCTATGAAGATACTTTATCGTGAGAGATGTGATAGAAGAAACGGTGGAAGTAGAAAGAGCGAAGGGCGGAAGTGGATGGACGATATTAAAACAGGAAATTCCTACGTCAAGACGAAGAGGATAGCTGAGAACCGTGTTGCATAGATGCTTCTAATTTTCTATTAAGACTACATATGATGTGAAACCGTTTTCTAAGAAGTTTGATATATCAAAAATACTTCGTATTTACTATGTTTGTCTGTGTGTCCATGCAGGAGAGACAAAATCGTAAGAACTATGTGATAGATTCCCATCAATTTTGACCAGGATTTACAGGAGAAAAACTTGGAAAGACAGTGCGATAATGTGTAATTCATCCAGGTGATCCCAAGATACAAACAACCAAAAATCGATTCCGAATGTATTGCTACGGAAGTAATTATCAATATGATCCTTGCTTGGTAGATTACCCGCAGTGCAATGCTGATGAGATTAACGGGTTGGTATAAAGCTCAGGATATAAAATACTAATTGTTCTTGAAATACAATGCTAAAATTAAAACTAGATGATTCTCCACTCGACAAATCTAAAGATTTAATTGTTTTCAATTTTCAATATTCATCCATTCTAAAGTATGTTTCATCTAATTTGAGTTAAAACGCTATGCATATTCAAGCCTAGGCTTCGTAAAATTTAACTTATTAAAAAGCCCCATCACGGCGAAATTAAAACACCATTAATTTTACAGTAATTATGTGATATCTTCAAACAAATAAAAGATAATCGAAAAGTGGAACAAGAGCTCGCTAGACAACATTATTTTACATGAGATACCGTTGTCACGACTCACTTATCTTTTTTCAATTTCCAGCCATTTAGAAAATCGGCATTTATTTTCGCGTTTCTAAATGGATGCAAACTGAAAGCTACTAGGTGAGTCGTGATAACGGTACCTCATTCAAAATAATATTGTATAGCTTGCTGGTGTTCCACATTTCGATTATCTTTTATCTATTTGAAGGTATCACGTAATTACTTAAAATTAGCGGTATTTTAATTTTGCACCGATTATATCTCTTAAGGAGTTTGCTTTGCCAAAAACCAAGTCAAACTTCTTGACACTGCTATTTGTTTTCACCCGTACATCTGATTTTCATTACGACACTTTTCCCGGAAATAATATCTTATCTGTTAGTAACGGGTGATTCCTCAAATTTGACGCTGAATATGATTCAGTATAAAAATGACAAATGAAACAATATTTTCTGAAATGTTATTTTATTACAGGCTCTCGTACACAATCAAGTAAAAGAAATAACATAGAAATGAATTCTTGTAATGCGTCGACCCTGATCTAATTTTCTAGGTACACTATTTGCCATCCTCTGTCTGAGATCCAAGTCTACTTTTCAAACAATATTGTTTTTATTTTTGGCTTCCCCCATTCTGGTACCCAAGCCCCTTACGAGTTGACCAAAATGTTTCAACTGACCGAAGCTCCGGAGTACAAGGTGAATTAACTTGCTTAGCAACAAAAGTTATATTTTCATCGGTTAAATATAATGTCACTGATTTCGCTTGAGGCAAGACTGGCCAAAAGACATAATTATCATCGCAATGGTCCATTTCGATAAACGAAAAAAGTCGTTTCTTAATGCAATCATTTTGGTATACTTCTTAATTGATTGTCATTCGCGAGGGTTAGAAAAACGGTTGTAAAATCTCAGCAGATGAAACGGCTACCCATACCAGGATTACTTTTCTCAAATTTGCTATTTCTTTTTACGTTTAACTTCTTCAGGGTTGTGTGCTATAAACGGTCGTGTAAAATCCTACGTTTGCATTATTATTCAAATACTTGAAACTAAAATAACTTCCGTTATCGAGAATAAATTTCTTTCCACTAACTGTTTCCATCAAATGTCTGCATCTTGGTTGAAGTTCTTGCTGCTTCTCACTTCTCCCCGGAACTTGTATTTTTCTCCTGTATTTCATTTGACATTTGTTCTTAAGAATTTTTATTATATAATACTGGCTACATTTCAATGTTTTGTTTAACATTGTTGTCGATTTTCCAGCTTTGTTGTTGACTTATTGCTTCAATCGACGAATGTTGGCTTTGTTCATTACAACTGGTTTCCGACCAGATCCTGATTTCCGATTGGGTGATATTCCCTTTCCCCAACGACGAATATAGCGTTATATAGTTGTTTTAGGCACACTTTCTTGTTTAAAATGATCTACGATAACACATTCCCTATATTAGTATGATTATCACAAAAGTGTACACTTGAGAAATCAATCCTTTATAATTCGTGATGCCATATCCTTCTTATAAATTACTTCACTCCAACCAAAATCCGTGTAATTAAAGATGATGGACTAAGCTAACCATCTGTAACGTAAAAGAGGGCATTCAACTGATATTAGCAAATCATGTAATAGGTAATCATTACTACCACATTTTAGGAATGACTCATTATTGTTTCTCTTTCAACTTTTGCTAACATTTCCTACTAGTCTTTTATATCCTACTCACTACTGTCTACTATACCCGTATATCTAGACATTGAAAACTTCCAATTACTCATATCCATTCTTCAATAACTTCTAAGTTCATTCTCGAAAGTTCATTTCACCTAGAAAGTCAGGAACATTTGGTACGACAAACGAGTTGACGGTTTAGAAGCGTTCATACAGCAAAGTATCTTCACACTGTTCTCTGTTCTACGCGACTTCTCTTTCTGATATAAAGAGAAGTCGTGGATGAACTAATGAATGAATTAATAACAGTAAACAATACAGAAATTTTGTTATTGAAGTAGTGTAAGCCAATAGATGATGTACAAATACTACAAAACTGATTTGTACCATCTTCAATATATAGAACGCTGAAACGCTATCCAGTTGGATCCCATAGGGAAGGTAAGACACACCTAAAAGAGGGTTACTATATGTCAGAATTTATGAGGACATGTCCGCATTTTGAAAGTACAAATTTCCACCCGAATACATTTTTCCGAAATTTCCTGATTTGTCAGAATTTTCTAATCTCAAGTGTATTATATTTCTAAACTAATGTAGTCTATCATCAGCTAGTTAAGGGGTCAACCTCTTCTGACATAAATAGAGTTCCATGTTTTTCCTTGATATATTACTATCCTATTTATTAAATGTATATAAATCTCACTCAGAGGGGGCAATTGTTCCCCTTGAAGCAATAAATGATGCTCCTGTCTATCGTATTGGTAATGAAGAATGAAGAAGTTAGTTAAGTTGGCATTACAATTGTTCTTGAAGTGCACCACGTCGCCTTCTTTATTCCATTCCTTTCGTATTTCTCATTCCAGCTCTTTCTGCTCAGCTTTACACCGTGATTCTATTTCTTATTACTGTGCTTATTATATACTTATAGAATGTCAACCAGTTAAATAAGATAGTACATTCTAAATAGTTACTGTTTATAAGAACGAATGATCCAAATTGAATAGTGTCTGGATTTTGACATTTAATATGGCAACCCTAGCCTGGAAGGATTCATAAAAGTTGCATCCATAGCGTGTTATCGGTTTCCTTGAGAGGGTGAAATGGTGTCAATAGTCTGCATTATTACTCTGGGATGCAACAAATGCCGTACATAAAATTGGGCATTCAAACAACTTATGGTAACTTTTGCACTAATACAACCAGCAACTTATTGAAAATCATATGGAGTTGGTGCTGTTCTATAATGCATTGTCGAATGTGCTCAATGAGATTTAAATCAGGTGAGCAGGCTGATTATATCACCCTACCTGGTTCTCCTAAAGGTAGTCATGTACCATGGCTTCTCGATGAGGACGTTAAGATAAATTCACCCGTGAAAAACCTCCATTTGGTGTAGGATAACTTCTTGATATTTGTGGGCGAAAAGAAATTCCTGTTGAAATACGTGTAATCATGTACAATTTCCAAACATGCTCTCACCCTTTACATGAGTGACCCTTAATTCTTGATCATAATGATCCATTCCCGAATGTCGAGGTGCTGCAGTGAATTACAGATTAGAACATGGCGAGATTCACGTTGTACACTAAACTTGTACTCGTCTCTGAAAAATATATAACTTCACTATTCTTGTGTTCAGCCTTAGTGTGTTGTACACCCGTGTCACCAGATCTGAGAAGCGAGACCCAGGTGTTCGGTAACCGGACCATTACTGGTACCGTGATCAAGAAATGTGGTTATTTTCAAGATGAGCAAGTACCTACTAGCTCCAAGATTGTATGGGATATAGATCTGTTCCTTAAAGTGGGGTCCAAACCACATAGATTCTGTATTACTACAGATTAATTAGATATTAGGTAACCCGCGAGGAGCCTTTCTTTCACACGAGTAGAGAGTCACACTAGCCATTCAATTTTGAATGGACACCATACACTCTCCCTTTCCTGTCATGAAATGCTCTTGGTGATCATGGTTCTGGGTTCGATTCCTGATGAAGTATTGATTTCACAGAGATACATTAGTATCGTCAGGTAGTAGGGAAGCGACTTGATTTAACTTAGGGAAACAGAATTAGCATTAATGACTGGGAAACGGTTTTGCTCACCATACATCTAACTAATAGCCTTCCATGCATTGTGCTATACCACTAAAGACGATGGTACAGTACGCGGCAAAACAAACAGTACTGAAATTCGCGTATGGATGGCGCACAGATGCAACGTGGTATGAGCTGTGAGCGCCACACGTGTGCTCAGTCGTGTGTGGACTAGCGTAGTGTGCAATTGGCGCAAAGATAATGTTACTTACAACAGAGGAGAAGGTGTTCGTTCACGAGCATTATTTCCGCTCATACGGTGTGGATCAGCATCAATCTCTCGGGACACGGGAAATTAAGCGATGTCCAAACTCTCGTGGGCAGAAGGACAAGTAACTCAGTTGTAATGTGGGCTGTAGCCCTCTTCTTGCTCCATCCATCGTTATTGTAACGACAGATTTTTGGTGCGGCAAAAACCACACAAATGATGCAAGAATTGAACAATAATCAACTGTCGATCGATGTAGCGATCAAAGTACACATGGCTTTCATCACTGAACCATATGTTACTGATGAATACTTCATGTTCGTATGCCATAGCTCCAGAGCAATACAGTAGACGTGGGCGCTCATCTCCTCCAGTGAGATGCTGATCCATACCGTATGAGCGGAAATAGTGCTCGTGAATGAACACTTTCTCCTCTGTTGTAAGTAACATTATCTTTGCACCAATTACACACTACGCTAGTCCACACACGACTGAGCACACGTGTGGCGCTCACAGTTTATACCACGTTGCATCTGTGCGCCATCCATACGCGAATTTCAGTACTGTTTGTGTTGCCGCATACTGTATATCTACCATTATTTGTAACGAGTTTAGTTACCAAAACTCCTTTATATCTCCCCTTTCCACATCGATGTGAACCATTTCATGAATCACCATTAATTTTTGTCAGGATCATGGGCGCCCGAAGAGTTTTCTAGGAGGGCTCAAATCCCTGTTTGCTATATTACGTTTGGTATTTGTTTTTATCTGTATTAAGAAAATCTTAAGAAATTTAATACATTTTTGTGAGCAAGGGAAGGGCTGGAGCCCCATCCTTCCCTCCTCTTCGGGCGCCCATCATCAGGATGTAGGGAGTCAAACGTTAGGGGTCGCGTTCATTGATGAAGGTGATATCTCAACTAGAAGTAATAGATAACAGCCATTTCTTGTATTTACACAGACCATTATAGAGCAAAAACGGTAATAGATAGCGAGAATCGGTTTCCTGAAATCTATTCAACGCCCCAAGAATATATATCATCTCTATTCTTAACTGTCTACTTCGTGACGGAAGCAAACAGCCTCGCTGCTGATATTTTCATTAAACTTTAAGTGATATAAATCTACTACAGCTTCCAGCTTCACTCCTACCATATCAGTGCCAAACGTAGTGCTGTCCTTTGTCCAGATGTTACTGGAAGAATCTTCCATTGGTTGTGAAGACGAAACCCTTACTAGCCAAAGTCAGTTCCTACTGTCATCGGTGATCCACATTTATTAACAGTTAACCCTATTTACCCAGCTTCTTGGAGTCCTATAAACGCAGCAACAGACTGGCTTGATTGTGTGTATACAGCAATTACAACTGAAACCGAATCCTCTGATGAGATGATATCATGGGCAGCTTACTACTCCAAAGGACGTTAACCATAGTATGCCAAATTCCCAATTCACATTACTACCTTTACTATAGGTAGCCGTTCATTCTCCAGTGATGGTTCGACATGCCATGGATATTGTTCCGTCAGTAGTTTCACATCTTAATCCTCACCAGACACTAGTTATTACAGGTGATCAGCCAGAATATCCTCTGATGAAATAAGTGCAATGGAAATATTCAGAGAAGTATGGAGAAGACAACATTTTGGTAATGATGGGAAGGCTTCATATTGAAAAGGCTACCACTAGTACTATTGAAACTTAGTTAGAAGGACCAGAATGGGATCAGATATTAGTCAAGGCTGATGTCACTACATCAGGGAGGGCTGAATTTCTCCTGAAAACCTATCATGTTAAAGGAACTAAATATGCTCGTCAAGTGTCAGCAGCTGCTCTATATATTCTTCGGCGAGAAGTGTATAGTCATTACTGTGAAGCCTATCTAGTGATCAAGATATTGCATTTGATGAATAATGTAATAACAGAATAGGCGAATCGTCACAGTTCGAGTTTTGCAATACAATACTAGAACTTGAAATCTTGTTGCTTCAGTTTGTGAATAGTGTACAGCTGGCAAATTTCAGTCTGTTCCTTGACACTCTTCTTCAGGTTTGTCCGGGTTCTTTGCCTGTGACCATGTTCACTATGTCGGTTGGGTTCCAGTATCCATATAGAATCTTCTTGAATTGACAACTAGACATCCACAAGTGTACTCAAAGTTTCAGAGAGGTTATTTCTGAAGTAGAAAAAGGGAGAGAGAGCTTTTCCACATATCGCAGAGATAATGTACATGAATAAAATAATAAAATCGTGAAAACAGATTGTAGTGTTGTAGGTATGTTTGATAAACCTTCTTCCCTTCTGAAATGGATGCTGACTGGCCCAGAAATCGCAGGTTTTATTTATGACTACGAACAAGAGGCTTTTTAATTGATAAGACGGGTGGATACAGAGCACAGGGAAAATACACACGTGTTAGATTTGCGACTCCAAAAGTACTTGTCAGATGTACTAGAGCAATTTCGTGAACATATATCCCCCTAGACCCCCTGGATACGGGCCTAGGTCTAAGATAAGGCAGACCTGGCTATACCTGGAAGACCAGGGTCTAAGAAGGTATATATGAGGATTTTAGGAGAAATTGAATTCAAATTATGTAAAATATTGTATATTCATAAAAAATACATATAATAATACACGTAACAATAAGAAACACATATTCATAAAGATACATGGGGCCCACATGAGCATTAGGGGGCTCTGCGGCCCCCCAGGATCGGCGCCCTTCGTTAAAATCAAAACAGAATGTCGTTAACGTTGACATTTAATATACCAATTCAGTTGTTAGTCTTCGTTGCTGAGCTTGCAAATTCGCGCTGTAAATCGTAACACAGAAAATTCAAGGAAATCGAATAGCAACTTTGAATAGAGAAACAACTTTGAAAGACAGACTAGGTTACTTGTAATTCAACCGTTTGTCAAACTTTTGTTGAAAAAAAAGTTGAAGCCTACTAAGAAAGTGCTGTTTGATGTTGTTTTGTCTTAGAACTGTATCTAACAGAAGACGTCACTAATATTCTCTTGAGGATAACTCAGAGAATATCAAACTGACATACTCTTGTTAGTCGTAGTTTTCACAAGAAAGCTAACTTGTGCATCTTTCTTTTACTTCCAATTCTCTTGCTTTTTTTTTTTCGACTTAATTTATCTACTTCTTTCCTGCTATTTACTAACGTTAAAAGTGTTTTCCCTCCGTGACTGGTGTTGTTCATTCACCTTGATGGGGACTGCCAAGTGAGAGAAATAGCTTTTTCCTCCGCAATGCCAATGTCGGGATCAATTTTGACTGTCACCAGGGCTTTCCCTTGAGGAACGCCTAAACCACGGGCGTGACAGACACTCTCGTTTACCACTAAGGACCTCTGGGAGCTAAAGATCAATGTTGGAACTGACAGATTTGAAAGCCAGCGTTTCGCTTCAATAAAGACACACAAGACACATTGTCTTCGTTTTTTCACAGCCTTTTTTTTAGTGTTTTGTGTCTATTTTTTACAAACTCGGTGGTTGTTTAAGTAGAAGTTTCAAAAATAAGAGTAAATTCTGAAAGAAGAAAATATCGAAGCTATTTGTTAAATCTTATAGTGTATTATACACACACACACACACACACACATACATATATATATATATATATATATATATATATATATATATATATATATATATATATATATATATATATATATATATATATATATATTCGTTTGTAAACATTGTTATACCAAGAAATACCTAGGTACGTGTGCAGAATAAAATTGGTACCACAGATTCTATACAAATATGATTATAATTTCTGAATTGTAAATCACCACTAAACTTTATAAAACAGTATTGGGAGTAGCACTACGTTCACCAATCAGAGTGTTGTTTTATAGAATCAGAGAGAATTCGGGTAGGTTCTCTTGTAAATGCTACCGGAACAACACTTTGTATGCCAGTCCATAAGACTTCGAAATCATAGATAGACACCGTCTTGAGGTCTACCCTCATATCGTTATCCCTCAATTCCACTCACTATGAAAGTAAATGCGTGAGATTGAGGGTAAAGTTGAGGAATTTAAGAAGGCGTGATGTACAGGGGTGCTAAGTTTCCGTGAGGGTGATAGTGAATAGATGTGAGGCTGAGGGCGAGCGAAGTTGAAGGCAAGTTTGTGATTTCAAGCTAGGTTTTGTAAAGTTTAGAGAAAACTCTCATCCAGGAAGAATACTGTTCGCTAAGGACCAGTTATGACCAGCTTCCTAACCAACCATATTTAAAACATGTTGATCCGTTATATGTCAGGTAAACGTGCAGACTAGGGAGCAACCTGTATCCTCTTGTCCTCAAAGAAGGTTGGCACATCTCGAGATACGTGTTGCCGCAGATCACTCTGTTGAAATATTGCGGCCGGAGTTGTCTGAAGGAGGGTTTTTGGACTCGGCCTTAAGTGCTTTCCACCGTAGTAGTTACTGGTGAAGTTACTGAAATGAATAACTTCTAAAACTACGTATTGTAATCACTAGTATGCGCTCTATACCATCGCATCTGCTGCTCACCATGTCATTTAACAATGTACCCTAGCAGACTTTGCCATTATTTGCATGACAGCTATTATGTTCACACGCTCATTTAGCACAAATTCATGCTTACAGTTATTCCAGTATTCAACATATACAATCATATGGTCGACACAGATAAATCTACATCATTACCAATCTCCAGCGTTAAGCTAAGACTCTTTATAGTCCTCTGCATGCCCTTACTTACAAGATATTTGTAATTTCGTTCAGTGAGCACATTTAAGCAAACCTGTTTGAACGTAATTTTTAAACAATAAGTTTGATCTTTGCTTGCCCACACTTCACCACCTCGGAGCGCAGAGAGTTTGTCTTGGAGATCGGGACCATTCCTCTCCCGAAATCCCGACTTCTCTGTAAATTTAGTCTAATTTTAAGAACGTTTTTATATCTTTTAATATAACTTGAGTTGAGTGGATTTTGAGTTTAACGTCCCTTTCAGCAGCGAGACTATATGAGACGGGACCTACTGATTAACGTGGAATCTGAACCACATGAGCTCCCGCCGGGAATCGAACCCCTTCATATAATTTATCCTCATGTTAAATTTGCACCCCTTCCATAATAAATTCTTGTGTACGTCGTACGTGTCTGGCTGCGTGAACAGGCCTCTTGTGGTACTACTCAGAGATTAGTTTAAAAAGAATATGTGAGCTATATATATCTATATATATATATATATCTATATATATCTATATATATCTATATCTATATATATATATATATATATATATATATATATATATATATATATATATATATATATATATATATATATATATAGATATAGATATAGATATATATATATATATATATATATATATATATATATATCAAAATAATATTTTAACAGCAAAGCCCTGCTCTTTTGGCAAGATGAAGTGTGTTTCCATATGTGTCGTAGAGGAGTGTACAGACAAAAGTATCATTATTGTTGTCCACTGACTGGGAAAATGAGTATCAAAATAACCGTAACATGTCCAACAGAAAATCCCGAATCTCTAGTGAGGTTTAGTACCAGGTGTTGACATGTATTTGTCTTAAGTGTCTCCTAGTTAGGACCCCCTTTCTTCTTTCATGTGCACGTTAAAACAATAATATTTTGAAAACATGTCTAGCCCTTAAAGGATCTTATGGTACAATTTGTACCATACGGGTGTATCATGGTACATTGCGTTATATCTCTCCTATTTGAGCTCTTTCCTCCGGTTTTTTGTTTTTGTTTTGTTTTTCAAGTTCAGAGGCATTGTAGAAGACGTTACATATGGTTTCACACCTTCCTGCGTCGAGACATAGAAGGTGATGACGTCCTAAATTTAAACAATATGTTTTCTTTTATTAAGACTATGTTCATCATTTTTTTTGCACGTAGAAGATTGAAATTTTTTACGAATATTCAGTCCACCGAGTAGTATTTACCAGATTTTTTTCGGATTTTTGCGTTAGCAGAATGGGGGTCCAGGGGGCAAAGAGGTAATAAAAGGGATTTTTTTACCCAAAAATCCCTTTTTCACTATTTTTACGCCTCAGATACATGATGGAGACACGTAAATGGTATCTGAAAGGCAGTTCTATTCTGAAGAGAATGATGTGCAAACCATGGTCCTAGGGTAATTACGGATGTCTCAGGGAAATTTTACAAAATATCCTTCTGTATGGGGGAATATGTGACATTGTCGGTATACTTTTTTGGAGGGCTTACTTTTCCACCTAGAAGATTGAAATTGTGCACAAACATTCAATCTAACTAGTGGTATTTATCAGATTTTTTCAGATCTCTGCGTTAAAACAGGGGGTCCAGAGGGGCAAAATTTTGGAAAAAAGAGTATTTCAGCCCCAAAATCCTTTCTTCGAGATTTTCCCGCCTCAGAAACATGATAGAGACAAGTGAGTCTTACCGTCTGAAAGGCAGTTCTATTCTGAAGAGAATAATAGGCGAACCATGATCCTAGGATACTTAGGGATGTCTCAGCGAATTTTTATCAAAATATCCTTCTGTATAGGTGAATATGGGGTATTGTCAGTATATATATATATATATATATATTTTTTTTTTTTTTTTTTTTTTGAGGGCTTAGTTTTGCAGCTAGAAGATTGAAATCGTGCACAAAAATTCAGTCCACCGAGTAGTATTTAACAGAGTTCTTTCAGATCTCTGCGTTAAAACAGAGGGGTTCAGAGGGGCAAAAAGTTGTAAAAATGGATATTTTTACCCAAAAATCCTTTTCTTAGGGATGTTCCCGCCTTAGATACGTGATGGAGACATGTGAATGGTACCGCCTGAAAGGCAGTTCTATTCTGAAGAGAATGATTGGCGGATTATAATCCTAGGGTAAATAGAGGTGTCTCAGGAATTTTTTTTTACCTGAGATCAGGATCTTTTGCGGTAATTTGGGGCATTGTGGGGATTCTTGATAAAATTTCTTCCGCCCTTACTATTGAAGATAGAAACTTGAAATTTGGCACACACATTCAGTCTAGCAAGTAGTATTTGTCAGATTCTTTGAGATCTCCAAGTTCACACAGAGCCGTTCCAGAGGGACGCAAAGTGTGAAAAAAGTGTTTTCCCCGAAATTTTCCCTTTGACTTAACTTTTCCCCTCCTGGTATATGGTATGGGCATATAAGTGATACCATTTGAAAGCTTGCTCCATTCTAAAGAGAATGAGGTGTGAACCATGATCGTAGCATAAATAGCAACGATGCAGTAGCTGCTTGACTGAAAGTCTAAAAAAATGCCCAAAAAACCCAAAATCCTAAAAGGGCTAGCGACAAATAAGGTTCAAGAAGTTAAGTTAAACTTCTAGTTTACCGTGTTATGCACGGAAGCTAAAGGAGATGGTGATGATAATAACGAGTAAAATGGAAGAATAAAGAAACTGCAAGGAAACTGGAAAACTAATAGAAAATCTATTCACGTAATGCTTTTATACAGGGATATACGAAAGAAATTATTCAGACGAAGTTCAAAATTTTGGGGGAAAAGAGTTAAATCAGATATGAGGATGAATTATATTAAAATTTGTACAAACATCCTTAAATTTTCGTCCATGAGCTTCCACGTCGCAAATGGACTCAAACAAGGAGATGCGTTGTCGCCATTATTATTTAACTTTGTGCTGGAATACGCCATAAGGAAAATCAAAGATAGCAACCAGGGCCTAGAGCTGAACGGCATTCACCAGGTTATGGCATATGCTGATGATGTAAATTTAATAGGGGATGATAGGAGAACAGTAGAAATAAATGCAGAGATCTTATTAAACGCTTGCAGGGACATTGGTTTAGAAGTAAATGCAGAGAAAACTAAATACATGGAAGTGTGTCGGGACCGTAATACGGCAAATTGTGGAGGCGTTAAAATATTAAATAATACTTTTGATAAAGTGGATACTTTCAAATATTTAGGATCAATATTAACAGACGAAAATCATATTCACGAAGAAATTAAATGTCGACTAAAAGCAGGGAATTCGTGTTACTATTCGGTTCAAAATCTCTTGTCGTCGCGAATTCTGTCGAGGAATTTGAAGCTTAAAATATATAAAACGATAATCATGCCTGTTGTTCTGTATGGTTGCGAAACATGGTCGCTTACTCTGAGGGAAGAACATAGACTGAAAGTATTTGAGAACAGGATCCTGAGAAGAATATTCGGACCCAAGAGGAACGAGAATGGAGAATGGCGGAAGCTCCATAACGAGGAACTACATAGTTTATACGGTTTACCCAACATTGTTAGGGTCGTCAAGTCTAGGAGGCTTAGGTGGGCAGGTCATGTAGCTAGAATGGAAGAAAGTAGAAACGCTTTCAAAGTCTTGACTGGTAGACCCATAGGAAAACGACCATTAGGAAGACCTAGGCGCAGATGGGAGGACAATATTAAGATGGATCTCGCAGAGATAGGAATACAAAGTAGAAACTGGATGCAATTAGCTAAGGATAGAAGTCAGTGGAGAGCTTTTGTGAACGCGGCACTGAACCTCCGGGTTCCATAGGCCATAGAGTTAGTTAGTTAGTTACAAACATCCTTAAAATTAAACTAAATTTACAATGAAGTCGAGATTTCGGTGGGGTCTGGATCCCCAGAATCCTCTTCCTCCGCACTTCCTTGTTGTCCACCTCAAAGTCTACTTGACAGGAGCTGGGATCAAATACGGGACCCAACGTATCAGATGTGAGCGCTTTAAATCGTTTTTTAAGAAAAAGCTCTGACTCCTGTTATCTCTTCTTATTACTGTTCAGGACTAACAGGCTGAACAGGGACACAAAGACAAAAACATCGAGGACACCCACTGGAACCAGCAGTGGGTTTCACCTCACGATCATCAGCCTAACGTCTCACGTCGTTTGGCTACATCCATCGGATATAACCAATCTACTGAGGCCTCCTGCTCAATAAGTTATAATTCAAATAGCCCGTAAGTCCACATGCAGTAAACACGAGTCTGCCTTTCCTCTTAAAGTTATTATTTTATTTTATTTATTTATTTATCTTGAAACGGGAAAGAATTTTCATCCCATATAAATGCACTGAACTTAATTTGCCTTATTAGTTCTGCGGAAATCGAACACAAGAATAACTAACAAGCAAATGGGTTTCGTTTCACATTACGAAACTACGAGTATTCGCAAGAGACAAAATTTGAGGGTGTAACATCACATCCTTCTAAGTTCTTGGAAGACGAAGTATGGATGTGTACAAGGAGGAAAAATTGTATATAGTTTATTAATATTTCTATTTATATTAATATTGTTAAGATTTGTCATTAGTTAAAATGATTAGTTCACTTTATAAAAAAAGAAGAAAAGATAAAAGTACTTAAAAATTTAAAAGGAGTATGGAAGGAGGAATTGACTTTAAACTTTTGTGCTATGACAACTAGAGAAAAAAAAAGCTTCGCGCGCGATCGTTCGAGGGGCGTGGCTTGTCTCGTCGATTCTACCTGGCTCGGTGACTCCTGGTTACGTTATCTAGTTCCTTGTGGTCAGCGGGAGATGGTGGAGTTGTTGGCTGTTGCATGTTCTCGGCTTAGATTGTGTGTGGAGTAGGCATGTTGTTGAATACGTCTACGTGGGCAAATCAGAGTTCCGTGCCGGAAAAGTTAATATTGATATATATTATTTTTGAATTAAGTGGGTTAAAATATTACGTATTGTGGTGCAAGTTCAAAGTATTTCAAGAAGAAATTGGAATAGAAAAAGGTTGCTTTAGTGCATGTGGAAATTTACATAGTCAGAGAGGGAAAGTGAGTATTGAAAGTAATACCTCATTTCGCTCTATTATGCGAAGTCAGAGAGTGAGTTTAGTATATAATTTGTGTTTATTTCCTCACTCATTATCTTTCTGGAATATTTCTTTTTCAAAAAAAGAAATTTATTGAGGAAAGAGAAAATTTGTAGTGCTGGGCAATTCTTATTAGAGTCTGAAGCGATTGCTGGTTAGACCTCTTTGCTTCTGGCTATCCAAAGATTTGTCCAATAGTGGAACTCTGTAATAACGTGATCCGATGTTTGAATTGGTCAGAACCTCGAAAGTTTGAAGAGCAAAATTTCTGGCACAGAACAAAGAATTGCTAACGTGGTTAGTCTCTCGTTAGTCAAATAGGCCAATTGCCCAACGAGAGGAAGGAAGCCCGTAGGTAAACCATTAAGTATTCTGAAAATTGGGTGAGTGCTACTCTAATTTCTATATATAGTAGTTGTGTTTCGTTGAAAGTGTGGATTGTGCGGTTGTGAGTAGTTTCGTCTCCAAAGGGATTAAACTCGCGGACCTTTGCTTTCCACTAATAATAAAATTCCTCCCAGATTTATGTGGCGATTATTATTTTCTACTTTAGTCGGAAACATCGAACTAAGACTTGAACCACCTGCGGATCCAGTATTTCAGTTAATTAAGTATTTTCTTTACAGCTACTTGACTATATATTCAAAAGGGGTGAGAGATTAGCTATTTTTTCTCGAAACACGAATATACTTGATTTTTTCTCGAAAGTTGTCATTAGCTTTAAATTTAATAATTTTGATCTAGAAATATTAGTTTGCGATCTATCTGATTAATAACAATTTGAAATTGTTGAAAATATTGTCAGAAATTTTATTCAGAAGAAATTTCAATTTTTGAAGGAAATTGAATTTGAGTAGTAGATATTCATAAAAATGAACATGAGATTTATTATCATTAAAAGTCGAGTTTTTTGTGAGAATATTAATTATTGATTATCGATTCTTTGAATAATATAATTGAAAGTTGAATTCAGAAGAAGATTTGATACTGCTATTAAAGTTAAAATTGAATTTTTTGGAAAATACTCAAATTAATTGACGGAGAAATAGTTGTTATGATAGTTATCTATTGCACGTTTAATCCGAGTGTATATGCACTATCCTAACGATTTAGTTCATATACACCACCCTCCATTGTTAATAAAGTTGTTATATTTAAAATTGAAACATTGTGTACATGTTTATTCAGTTTGTGTTTGATATGTTTACCTTCCTTGAAAGAGAAATATTGGATCTGCAATTCCTGCCTGTACTTTCTGAGTAGAATACGCGATACGGCTCGACTCCGCGCTTCCAAGCCCTCTCTGCCAGGCTTTGTTGGAGCCCAGATTGACAGTTTGTTTAATTTTTGTTTTTCTTTTTTAATAAACTCTCAATATGGTTTCGATTAGGCGAGGCTAGGTGGAAGGGGGCGTTACAATTCACAAGGAACTAGATAACGTCTTATGATATTAAGTTTATTTAGTTTTTCCGCCTTAAAAGAGAGTAGGGTTATGGCAGTGTTATACTTAGAGAATATTCTACATTTTCATTCCATTGAGGAATATAAAGTTAAAAGAATAGGAAATATAATTAATTTAGATAATACTAAATTAGATTGTTATAATTTATCTTTAACTTTATTATTCTAGATAAAAACTTTGTTGAGTATTCACTTTCCTTCAACTTTATCATTCCATTGAAATTTATTATTGAATTTAAAGATAAGATTGTAAATGTTTTGGAGTTTTGAATGCTTTAAATTGAATTTGTTAGTAGGTTTTCACCTTTTAAATTGTTGGTTAATACTTTCCTCCAACTTTCGCATTCCACACAAAATTTTGTAATATTGTCAGAATTTAACATATTGAATGTTAGTTAAGTATATTTACTTAGCATTGAACTTCGAAAATAATTTTTCCTATTTGAGGTTAGTTAGTCTTTTCCTCCTACATTCTAATTCCACCAAAACTAATTTTTTATTTGTATTTTTGAACATAATTATGAATGTTATTTAATCATTTGATGATTAATATGAGAGACTTTCTATTTTGTTTGGTTAAATGTTCAAGTTACAATTTTACTCCAACATAGTCATTCTGCTCAGTGTTAATAATAATAACGAACTTCTATAAATTGAATGATTTTGAATTCTTTAGCGTTTTTGGACATAAATTGAAAGGTATTGAGGAATTATTTCCCGAATACTTATAAAAATATATCCCAACTCCGTTTGTGTTGTTTTGAATTGTGGATCATTTGTTGGTCGATCATTATTGTGGTTTATGAATAATTTCAGATCTCTTCCAAGAATTTCGTATCCATTTCTAGTTTATGTTCCTAGTAGTATTAGTAATTTAGTATCTTTGTATGATTATTTATAAGTATTATTTATATATTGTGCTGTTTTGCTTGATTTATTATTGTGATATGGAAAACTTTCGAAGTGAACGTGACTACATTAGCATAGATATACCAGACTCTGAATTTGTTACTATTGATGCAACAGGTCACCCTATTTTAAATTCAAATTTCGGCTCATTAAATATGAGTTTAACGTCGCCAATGCAAAATAATACACGTGTTAGATTTTTCCTACACCAGTTAGGAATAATTTAGATTCGTCAGTAAATAGTTCAGCGTGGACTTATGGTTTTAGTCGGATAGCCAATCCTCCTAGCATGAATTGTTTGAGACCTGACTATAGGGTTACATTTAATAAACCGCCTTTAAGAAGAGAGATGGGGACTTCTCCTCCTAATTTAAATTCTTCTAATGATATTAGATCTCGGAATAGATACCTAGAGTTGGGAAATTATTATAGTAGAGTTTCCAATATACTCAGTTCGACTCCAAGAGTGGGAATGAATAATATACATGCAGGTAATGTCAATTTCGGTCCAAGTTTTAGAAATCTTGATGGTAGAAACATGGATAGGGGAGTGCAATCTAATTAGAATTTAGATGATCATCATTTAGAAGTGAATTCTGAACATGAATTGATGTTAAAACATACCCATGCGAGATCATTAACATATTTGGAAAATAGATTTATGAGTATTAATAACGTAAATAGAAATGATAGCTTACAGATTTTTGAATTATTGTTCAAGAGAGAAGAAATTTTAATGGAAAGCAGCTATTCATTTAATATGATTTTATCAGTTCTTATTCCAAAATGTGATGGAGTTGTATTAAGACCAGTTACATCGGCGTTACATGATCATTTAGATATTAATGTTTTTAAGAATAACTTGTTATCTAGGTTTGTTACTCCAACCATTGTTCATTCTTTAGTGAGTGACAGAGTCTATAGGAAGCAAAGGCTATCGGAATTAATGAATGAATATGTAAAATCAGTAATGATCTCAATGAATGTTCTAGGTTTAAACATGGAAGAATGTGAATTGGTTAGAATAATATTGATGGGAATGAACCCGAATCAGAGAAATAGGATGCTAGGAAGTTACTTTCCTAATAACAGATTAGGAGAAATTAGACATAGCCGAAAGATTTATTATGAGTACTCGCGAAAAATCGAATATAATAGAGCAATGGGATTGAAAAGTAAAAATCAAATGGTGCTGTCAAATAGTAAGTCAAAAGTGGGTGAATATAATCAGAGATATCATAATATTTCCACTAACAATGTAAAACCGAATCGATTGAATGGAAGTTCTGAGGTCTCGATACCCTCAGGATTCTCGAAGTATAGTAATAGAGATCGTTCTGAAGTAATGGGAAAGAAAGTTAACCAGAAAATTCCGTCCGAGATGGATGAATTAGTAGCGACTTTCGTTATTGGCAAGATTAATAATATTTTAACCAGTGTTTGTGTGGACGGTGGTTCTAGTTTTAATCTTGTCACAAGATCTTTGGTTCGTCGAAGTGGTGCCGAACAACATATACGTACTGTTGAAGAAAAACAGTTAATGCCCCTTCGGGATTACATTTCTCTACGGGAGAAGAAATAACGTTGAACGTCAACTTATCCGGATATTTCCAAATTGTGAATTTTCGAGTGGTAGAGCAACTCCCATGTGAATGTTTATTGGAAATGCCATTCCTTAGATCAACATCTGCTGTTTTGGACTATGAGAACCATGTCTTAGTTTTGAACGGTGGAAGGAAAAGAGTGCGATTAACCTTTCAGAAGAACTTGTTTAAAGGTGGATTCAGATCTGTGGATTCGCAAGACCAGCGACAATTTGAAAGAAGATCAGCGGGAAAGAAATCAGTAAATCAGAATTCGGCGAGTGTCTCTTCGATCTTTATTAGAACGGATCACAATTCTTATGGATATTGTGATAGGGGGAATTCAATGTGAACTAGAACTGCATAATTTAGATCTGATTCTTACCATTGAAGTGCCTAATTCATCACAGTTATTAGAACTGAAGAATTGGATTGAATGTGATCTGTTAAGAACTTCTAACACCAAGGAAACTCCAGTGAATATAGTAGTGATAAGTTAAGGTCTCCCAGTGTGAATAGTGAAGAACTTAAACCAGAAATAATTCCAGCTACTCAATCTGAGGAAATTCCTAGTAAATCAACTTGTGTCGACATGGCTATGATTTCGACTGATGGAAATGGTGGGAATTTAATAAAAACTCAACCAGAAGAATTTGAACAGTAGATATCTATAAAAAACAACAAAGTTAAAGAGAAGAGCGACAGGGTTGATCAATCTTCGAGTTTTTCGAAAAAGAAGATTTCCTCAAAGAAATCTAGGAAGAAGAAGATAAAGAAGAAGAAGAGTACAGATCGTGTGAATAAGGATGATAGTCAGAGATCCAAGGTTGATAACATCAATGAAAATATTCCTTCTGCATCTAAGTTAAGGTCAAGACAACATCAAAGTTCATCTGAGGCATCAGATGTGGATATTGAACAAGCGGAAAATTTCTATAAGCTTGTGAATAGGAATAAAAAGTATTTTAATAAGGATACTCAACAGGGGGAAACCATATGTAAACGATCTCTACAGGTTAAAAACCCGTTGAACACACAGGGGGAAAAATCAGATGAAGAAGACTGGAGATATCGCGATCAGGAAGTTATTTCATTCATAGATTCGATTAATAATGAATATTCAGATGTTATCACACAACGAGTAGGGTGCATTAAAGATTTCACTGGTCACATTTATCTAATAGAAAATAAACCCTTTAAACAGAATCCGTTTCCAATCCCTAAAGGAACGGAAAAGATTTTTGATGAACAGATTCGAGAGTTGGTAGATCAGGGAATATTAGAGGAAGTAGACCATTCAAACTACGCTAGTAGTTGCTTCCTGGTTAAGAACAAAAATAATACTTATAGAATTGTCGGGAATTGCGTTAAGGCTAATTCTTTAATTGTTAATGATACTTTTCCTGCTCCAAACCTGGAGGAATGTTTTGCAGGGTTATCAGGGAAGAAATTTTATTCACGCATAGATTTACGCCGTGCGAACAATCAAATTAAATTGGACGATAACTCAAGGGACATAACAACTATAGTTACTCCTAAAGGTTTATATCGTTATACGCGAGTGCCAGTTGGTATTAAAACTGGAAGTAACTTATTAACTCGTGTTATGAAGAAAATGTTGGGAGATTTGGAAAAGGAAGGAGTAAAAACTATTTCGGTGATGTATTAGTATTTTCGGATACTATTGAGGAACATAAAGATACGATAAGAAAGGTTTTTGATAGATTTAGAGAATTCAATGTAACGGTCTCGCCTGACAAATGTTTGTTTTTTATACTAAGATTAATTACTTAGGTTATGTGGTATCAGGGGACCAAATGGAAATTGATCCGAAAAGGGTATAAGCAATCGAGAATATTCCTCCACCAAGGAATCGTATTGGTCTTATGAAAATACTCGGGCTTTTTAGTTACTATTGTAAATTCGCGCCTGAAATGCAAGAACTAATGGGACCATTAAGTGAACTTAAGTCTGTCAATAAGAAATTTGAATGGAATTTAGAACATCAAAAGATTCTTGACAACTTGAAGTGTATACTGGTGGAGAATGTTGTGTTAAAAACTCCTGACCTTAACAAGCATTTTATACTGAATCTGGATGGCTCAGAAAAAGTATTGCTGGGTGTTTGCAACAAGAGAACAGCAACGGGGAGTATCAACCCGTTGCGTTCTTCAGTAAGAAACTGTCTGAAGCTGATAAACACCGCAGCATTTATGAAATTGAGTTTATTAGTTTAGTCAAGACGATTGCTCGATTCCGACATTACTTGGTTAAGGAATTTGATGTACTAACCGACAATAAAGCTCTAACATGGATTCTTAGTAATTCAAAGAGACTATTGAAATATGGGCCATTAGTCGAGACCCTTTGTCAATTTGATTTTAAAATTAAACATGTTAGATCTTACGATAACTTAGTGGCTGATACATTGACAAGGGTGTACGATCCCTTTGAATTTCGCATTATAGATGGGCCTATGGGAATAGCTGCCTTTAACGAAAATTTAAGGTTAGCTCATATGTAGAGACTTCCATTAATAAAAGAACCTATCGATGAATTGCAAAGAGAAGACTCTGAACTCAAATATATTATTGAGAAAATTGAGAAGTCTGAGTCAGTTTCAGGCTATATCCTGAATAAGAGAATTTTGATGAAAAAGACGAATTCAGTAAACAACCCGTATAAGATAGTTATTCCCAAGAATCTAAGAAATGTGCTAATTGAGTATTATCATAATGATAAACTGGTTGGCGGACATTCTGGCATTTTTCGAACTTTAAAGAAACTGTATAAGAAATTTACTTGGGAAAATATGAAACAAGAAGGTACGGAGTTTGTTCGATGCTGTCATCGATGTCAATTGACGAAAGAGGAGAATAAAAAGAAGATGGGGCACTTAATCTCCAAATATAATAAGAGAATAGGTTCTCACTAAATGATTGACATCATAGGAATATTACCCACCTCTAAAGGATTTAAATATTTACTCATTGGAGTAGATAATGCTAGTAGGTTTGTGGTGTTAGAGAAATTAAGAACTTTGACCTCAGCATCAATTACCGAAAGATTAATGTATATGTTTATAAACAAGCCACATTGTCTTGATACTTAGTCTTCCTTTTCAAGCGCTGCTATCGGCTGAAGGAATTCCACTCTCTTTCGTCATCCGTAGAGCAATGTTGCCGCACTTCGGAACGTGAATCTTGCGGTAAGTGCAGAACGTGCGAATTCTGTACGATAGTTTCTTGGTATGTGTTCTTAAGCTTACAAATTGAGCTTTTCTAGTGCATATAAAGGAACAATGATTATAACTCTACAAATCTACATAGAATAGTTTTGAAACGTAGCTCTGAGCATTACCCAGGAAACACCACGTGGAGGTGGCTACGCGTAGTTTCCCTCGCGGATGGTATTTACATATATACATAATATTTACAAAACGAAATATCACGGGGAGTTTTATTTAGGGGCAGGCCCCCTCGCTGACTGCCATCTGAAACCACAGGTTATTTACATAAATAAATACAAACACAATACAATTACTGATTGATAATATGGCTAATGTTAGATTAATGACTTGGTGACGGTGGGAAAGGGATAACGCCACTTACGCCTCCTTCTTCACTGTCTGAGTTATCTCTTTCCGAAGAAGACAAACTATCGTCACTGTCAGTCACTTCGATGACTAGCCTTTCAACTTCCTGCTCCATGAGACCATCTCTTTCCCAATATTCTAGTTCATTCTTTTGTACATGTTCGCAAGATTTTTTCCACTCTTCCACTGTAACGGATGAAACTACATCCCGAGTTATGCCCTCTATTTTCGAAGCAGACTTCTCCAAGTTCCGTTCGGCAATTCTTTTCTTTATTATCCCCCAAATGAGTTCAATGGGTGATAAATCACAATGATATGGCGGAAGCCTCAGAACCTCATGTCCATGTTCTTTCAAAATATTGTCCACAACGTATTCTGGCCCTGAATAGTTACTTTTCACCAAACACAATAACTCACTTTTAGTTAATTCATTATCGAATGGCACATTATTAGCACGCAGCCATTCTTGAATTTCGTGCTTTCGAGAAGCTGTTGTCGGTGGTTTGTTCAAAACCATGCTATGGTACGAGGCATTGTCCATACATACGACACTGTGGGGGGCAAATTTGGTATGAGTTGTTCTCTTAACCACTTAAGAAAATTCTCTCCGTTCATCTCATTGTGATAATCGCCACTTTTGGTTTTAGCTTTAAATATGAGAAACGCGCCTTGAACGAAGCCTGTTTCACCTCCCGCGTGCACAATTATCCACCTTTGGCCAACACTTTCACAGGTAAACACACCATCAACCCCCTCCCCTTGCCAACATTTGGCTACTGCACAGTTCTGATGAACAAAAGTTTCATCAAAATAAAATACTGGTACGTTCGCTTTCCTGTACGCTCTAATTTTTCTGAGATAGTGCGCCCTTTTTGCTTGAATGTCATTCCTTTCGATTAAAAAATGTCTGCGGTTTTTACATTTCACAAATCGAAACCCTATTTCGTGAAGAATTTTTCTAAGCGTTTCGCGCTCCCCATTAAATTTATTTTCACGTTTTAGTACAGCAAGTAATCTTGTTACTGTAGGAAACACCCTTCTTACGGTATAGAACTCGTGAACCAATCGCCGTAAACCACACTTGTCCATATCGTCGAGAGTAATTTTGGGGGGCTTTCCTTGCGTTGTTTTGCCGGGAGTGGACAATTCGCTTTCATTTATTTCTGCATCATGAGATTCTTTCTTTATCCTCTTGATAGTTGCGAGAGATTTTCCAGTAGCAGCAGCTGCTCTCTCCGTTGCTTATTCTATAGGAAACATCCAATGGCCTAATCGTTTCTCCTCTTCACAAAATTTGATCACCTGACTTATTAATTTTCTCCCCTCACTGTGAACAACGGGTTTCTTCTCAGTCATCTTTTTTGACAACTGAGTAAAACTGAAAAGTGACTCTTTTGTTAAATCTGGCAACAGCGTAGACGGCTGTAAGGTTCTCTCGCTCAGCAACAGCTCAACCCTTATTGGCTCAACGCGTGGGTGTGTCGAAGGTGTGAGTTTTAGTTCGCATTTTTGCCACGGCTCAAGACATATTGGCTGCATAATAGTAGGATGGATTTTCCTGAGGCTATATCTACTGACAATGCTTCAGTGTTTATTTCTGAGCATTTCAGGAAGTTTATGTTTGGACTTGGTATAAAGCATATAAAGTTAAGTTCATATCATCCAGAAGGAAACATTGCTGAGCGTTTCATCAAAACCTTGAAGGCCTCAATTCGTGCTTATTTTTCAGATAAGCAACACCTTTGGTCTAGTCTTATTCCCGATTTACAATATACATTAACTATAAGCGAGCATTCTGGCTTAAAGATGGCTCCAATCGAAATCTTTTACGGACGTCCTACTAACAGTCCTTTGGAGAATCGATGGGACATCACAGAGTCAGATATAGGGGGTAAAAAACCCATGAGCTCTGGTTAAATGCCATGCAGAACATGGAGAAATCGTGGAATAAAAGAAAGAAGTTAATGTTTCAAAGGAGAAGGGAAGTATCTTTCGGAATCGGAGAGAAGGTATTAATACGTTCCCATGTTAAATCATCTTTAAAAGATAAAATTGCTAAGTCTCTTAGTGATAAATGGCTTGGTCCATTTCTACTCGGTTCTTAACCCCAAGTACTGTCTTAGAAATGATTTAGATTCATTTCGAAGAAGTCATGTATCGGAATTAAAGGTATATCGAGAACCTAGAAATTTAAATTAATAGTAAGAGAGAAGGAAGAGATATGAAATTAGATAAATTTTTGGTAAGGAAATTATTGAGTAAAAAAACTATTAGTCATTTATTTTATTGTTGTTATTTAATCTTGTATATATTTTGTATATAGTTTTTGTTATTAAGATATTTTCTTTGAAATTACTTTCAGGGCCATGAAAATTTGAAAATAGTAATTATACAGCTAGAGAACTCTACTTTTTGTAAATAGATTGTAAATCGTAATTTGTAAATAATTATATATATTTTTAGATTAAACAATTTGAATTAAAGTCATTGTATATAAGTGTTTAATTAATTCTATTTGTAAATATGTTGTTTGATTAATAGTATGTTTTTTCTATTTTTTAGATTTCCAGCAAAAAATATAGCTTGTTGCATATTTTTTTTATTCAAAGGAGAAGCGGTTGTAACATCACATCCTTCTAAGTTCTTGGAAGACGAAGTATGGATGTGTGCAAGGAGGAAAAATTGTATATAGTTTATTAATATTTCTATTTATATTAATATTATTAAGATTTTTCATTAGTTAAAATGATTAGTTCACTTTATAAAAAAAGAAGAAAAGATAAAAGTACTTAAAAATTTAAAAGCAGTATGGAAGGAGGAATTGACTTTAAACTTTTGTGCTATGACAACTAGAGAGAAAAAAAGAGCTTTGGGCGCGATCGTTTGAGGGGCGTGGCTTGTCTCGTCGATTCTACCTGGCTCGGTGACTCCTGGTTACGTTATCTAGTTCCTTGTTTCAGCCGGAGATGGTGGAGATCTTGGCTGTTGCGTGTTCTCGGCTTAGATTGTGTGTGGAGTAGGACATGTTGTTGAATACGTCTACGTGGGCAAATCAGAGTTCCGTGCCGGAAAAGTTAATATTGATATATATTATTTTTGAATTAAGTGGGTTAAAATATTACGTATTGTGGTGCAAGTTCAAAGTATTTCAAGAAGAAATTGGAATAGAAAAAGGTTGCTTTAGTGCATGTGGAAATTTACAGTCAGAGAGGGAAAGTGAGTATTGAAAGTAGTCCCTCATTTCGCTCTATTATGCGAAGTCAGAGAGTGAGTTTAGTATATAATTTGTGTTTATTTCCTCACTCATTATCTTTCTGGAATATTTCTTTTTTCAAAAAAAGAAATTTATTGAGGAAAGAGAAAATTTGTAGTGCTGGGCAATTCTTATTAGAGTCTGAAGCGATTGCTGGTTAGACCTCTTTGCTTCTGGCTATCCAAAGATTTGTCCAATAGTGAAACTCTGTAATAACGTGATCCGATGTTTGAATTGGTCAGAACCTCGAAAGTTTGAAGAGCAAAATTTCTGGCACAGAACAAAGAATTGCTAACGTGGTTAGTCTTTCGTTAGTCAAAGAGGCCAATTGCCCAACGAGAGGAAGGAAGCCCGTAGGTAAGCCATTAAGTATTCTGAAAATTGGGTGAGTGCTACTCTAATTTCTATATATAGTAGTTGTGTTTCGTTGAAAGTGTGGATTGTGCGGTTGTGAGTAGTTTCGTCTCCAAAGGGATTAAACTCGCGTTAATTAAGTATTTTCTTTACAGCTACTTGACTATATATTCAAAAGGGGTGAGAGATTAGCTATTTTTTCTCGAAACACGAATATACTTGATTTTTTCTCGAAAGTTGTCATTAGCTTTAAATTTAATAATTTTGATCTAGAAATATTAGTTTGCGATCTATTTGATTAATAACAATTTGAAATTGTTGAAAATATTGTCAGAAATTTTATTCAGAAGAAATTTCAATTTATGAAGGAAATTGAATTTGAGTAGTAGATATTCATAAAAATGAACATGAGATTTATTATCATTAAAAGTCGAGTTTTTTTGTGAGAATATTAATTATTGATTATCGATTCTTTGAATAATATAATTGAAAGTTGAATTCAGAAGAAGATTTGATACTGCTATTAAAGTTAAAATTGAATTTTTTGGAAAATACTCAAATTAATTGACGGAGAAATAGTTGTTATGATAGTTGTCTATTGCACGTTTAATCCGAGTGTATATGCGCTATCCTAACGATTTAGTTCATATACACCACCCTCCATTGTTAATAAAGTTGTTATATTTAAAATTGAAACATTGTGTACATGTTTATTCAGTTTGTGTTTGATATGTTTACCTTCCTTGAAAGAGAAATATTGGATCTGCAATTCCTGCCTGTACTTTCTGAGTAGATTACGCGATACGGCTCGACTCCGCGCTCCCAAGACCTCTCTGCCAGGCTTTGTTGTTTGAGCCGAGATTGACAGTTTGTTTAATTTTTGTTTTTCTTTTTTAATAAACTCTCAATATGGTTTCGATTAGGCGAGGCTAGGTGGAAGGGGGCGTTACAGAGGCTGTCTTGTCTCAAAAATCTGCTGTAAAAGTGATATTTCGAGTGGAAAAATGTATATTTCTGTTTTGGAAGAGCATATGGCTCGACTCGATTCGAATTTTGTCAGGAAAATTTGGTCTCGTCTCCTCTCAATTCTTGAAAGAGGGGTAAACTGTGGCTCAGAGATAGTGCTTATCTTATGTACATGGGGTTCCTGGTTGGATTCCTGACCATGTGAGTTTGTGGTGGAGAACATCGTGCCAAGGGTTTTCTCCGGATACTTCAGTTTCCTTACACTTTCTAGTTCCTCTAGCTCTTCCATCAGCATTCATTTGCTTTCATCACCGTTTCCCTTAGAATAAAAGATATAATTGTAGGACGTTAAACTGATCGATTTAATTTGATTTAAATTTGTATCGATTCCCGACAAGCTTTAATTTGGCTCTCTCTTCGATTTTTTCTCCTTCTGTTTCATAAATTTATGTATATAAGTTTGTTCCCTAATTAAAAAGAAATCTAGAAGATATCACAATTCTTTCCTTGTGAAGCGTCTAAGAAAACTTTGGCATAACAACATTTAAATCATATTCATTACATTTGACAATGTTTTTGTTACAGAAGCACTGACACCTAACATATATATATATATATATATATATATATATATATATAGATAGATAGATAGATAGATAGATAGATAGATAGATAGATAGATAGATAGAGATATACATAGATAGCAGTGGCGTATTTACGATTTTGTCCCGGGGGACTTTGCTAACTTTCGAGCAGAGTTTGCCTGAAAATGTGAAAATTCTGCAAGATATTTCATATACTTCACAATAGTAAGTAATATTTCGGGGGAGCTTTTAAGCACGGAAGCCCCCTAAATACGCCACGGATAGATAGATAGATAGATAGATAGGTAGATAGATAGATGGATGGATAGATATATAGGTAGATAGATATATAGATAGATATATAGATTGATTGATTGATTTTGATGTGCTAAATATAAGAGGCCTAATAACTGCGAAATTAAAATACCGCTAATTTTACAGTAATTATATCTACAAATAGATCGAAATGTGGAACAAAAGCGCGCTAGACAATATTATTTTGTATGAGGTACCGTTATCACGAGTTATGTAGTAGCTTTCCTTTCGCAGCCATTTAGAAACGCGCAAAAATAAATGTCGATTTTCTAAATGGCTGCAAATCGGAAACAAATAAGTGAGTCGTGATTACGGTATCTCATGGAAAATAATATTGTCTAGAGAGCTCTTGTTCCACTTTTTGATTACCTTTTATCTATTTGAAGATATCACATAATTACTGTAAAATTAGTGGTATTTTAATTTCGTCGTGATGTGGCGTTTTAAATAATTCGTCAGATTTCTCCCATTGGGCTCCAGTGTTATGTAATTTACATGTTTCACTTGTATGTTTATAACTAATTTTACACAACGCTACAAGTTCCCAGCAGATAACAGGCCAAACAAGGTGTATATGAAAGCAGTTACATCCATACATTATCATAGTACGTAACTTGACTATATCTCGATAAACGCAATATTTAATGTGCTAAATCAGGGTATAAAAGATCTACATCTTTTATAGTAAGTGGTTCGTAATTCATTATTACACAATTTTTGAGAATTTTTCTTAATTCTTTGTGTTCTAGTTTTTATAAAGTGACTGAAGCAATCTTGTTAATTATAATTTGTCTCACTCATTATTTGCACTAGAATCTCGAATAATTAATTACATTGTAAAATTGCGTTATCATTTAAAAAATAACTTCTCGTAGAGCAGTTATTGTACACTCCGCATCAAAACAATTGCGACAGCTAACGCTGTGCAGTTAAGCCACCCAATATACACCTTCTTATCCCATAATCGTATCAGATAAAGAGACCCTCTCTCTCTCCTCCTTCCTTCTCTAAAATAATAAAATTAGCTAACATGAGCGCAATTCTAATTTCAAATACACATGTATTAGCTTTGATAAAATGAAATAACAAAAAAGAGACGAAACAAGATTCATAGGTTGATGTAGATATAAACTAAAACACACAATGAAAACTTGAAACCAATGGATGTCTATTACACAGAGAACAAAAATGAGGCAGAGGGAGTGGGGGAGGGAGAGAGCAGAGAGAAGAAAAAAGAAAACGGAGAATACATAAAACTGTGGAGTTCAAAAGTAGTAAGAAAATAACCTAACATTATAAAGTTCCGTTTCTAGAAATCCAACAGTAATATGGAAATAGTGTTTGTTTTTACATATCTTTTTCAGAACTATTTGAATACATAGAGGATGCTTTAAACAATCATTATGTCATTTTCATAATGGATAGCATGCTCAATTTCCTGTAGAACTGTATATCTCCGAGACACATCTAGGATAATGTCGAAAGTTTAACACATATGCTTTGTTTCCGCGTGGTTTGATTGCAAATTCGGTAGTGTTTATTGGACGTATTCATCCAAAATACATTATCATATACCCATTAGATAGCGTTGGTCATGTCCTCCATTTCAGACTAAAAACGCAAACTGAACAAAAACAAAAAAGAAAAAAAGAAAAAGAAAGAAAGAAAGAAAGAAAGAAAGAAAGAAAGAAAGAAAAAATTGAAGAGTGCTATTTTACTGCTAAATTTCTATCAGAAATACCCTATATAAAAAGTCCAAACTGTATCGTAATGAAACGTTAATGGAAACAAATTTTGTGTCGAACTAGTATAAATAAAATTTTGTTTTAAAATATCGAAAGAGGTTACCATTTTCTATTCTTTTCCGAAGATGTATCTTTTCCGAATACTCAACATCTGTCCCGGATAAAACGTAATTTGCACAGATAGAATAAACACGCAAAGGGCTCAAACGGATCATCGTGTTAGTCGGATGATGTAGACCACCACTGCGTCGAGGATTCAAATCCGTAGTGACCTCGTAATTCGACTCGATAGCCCAGAGGATAAAAAGTGATTTTACTTATTCCCTTGCATTTAAACAGTATTTCTGTCAGAAATGATCAGGACTGGGCATGTTATCCCTAGGGCACAAAAAACACGACGCCGAACAGTTAATTAGATTCTTCAGATCAGGTATATCGAACTCTTGCTCTGTTTTAACTTTGGAACATGAAGTGCATGTGAGAGAGAGAGGGGAACAACTTCAAGAAAGAGAGAGAGGGAGGACGGATATAAATATGAAACATACCTATCATTCTAGTATATGATGTAGAATGCACACACTGTTTACTCGAATTATCGTCAGTGATGCTTTGTAGGTTCTCCATCACAAGATAAATTTCTGTTTGCAGCCATTATTTTATGCGAAAATTCATACTACCTTATGGGGATTTGAACCAAGAATAGAAGCACTCTATCAGTACACCACCAATTGATGTTGCCTAACTTCGTTTAGCAAATGGTGTAGAGTTTCTTTCTGATTACGATATCATGAAAATTGTATACTGCAGACCAATGATGTCTTTGAAATGACCTGGTAATTCCCTTGCCATTTCCCCACCAACATTTGTAAATCGTTTCTATTATAATACATGTGTTTACTTCCACATTCTTACGTATTGTTTGTCCAGTATGATAAACCGATTCTTCACAATCACTTTCAAAAAAAATAATTTTGGTGTGAACAGTATTTGAACCTATGTTAGATAACTGTATTATTCTTAACGCCAATACGTTACCCCTACACAATTCAACCACCTGAAATATCAAGCCAATTATTACTTACTTTAGCCCTGATCTTTGGAACGAACAAAAGTGCACAACGGGGCCGCGGTGGCTCAGTGGTAGAGCGTTCACCTCTGGTGCTAGAGGTCTCGGGTTCAAACCTTGCTCCCGCCAAATGAACTTTGTGGTGGACAAACACCGTGTGCGTGGGTTTTCTCGGGGTTCTCCCGTTTCCTCCCACTTTCTTCATTTCACCATTTTCATTCATTACTCATTATCACCGTCTCCTTTAGCCTAACCGGTATAACCGTGGGACGTAAACTCAAAATTTCATTTCATTTTCAAAAGTGCACAACGAAATTGATTTATTCGACGGCCTAGAGAGAAATTAATGACCACTAATAAAGGAAAAACATACAATCCAGGAGAAAATAGAGAAATAAAACATATTTTGCAGCAATTTCGCCTGCAAATTCAAATTACGTGAATAATAATAATAATGTTTGAAATATGTTTATTGGAAGCAAAAAGTATTACAGCCACAGTTACACCGAAGGAATAAAAAGTAATGTTTCTACAAGCTTAGGGCGCATGCAAATAGAATTAACAACATACAACTGTTTATACAAAAAAAAGATAAAATGGATAAAATACTAGTTCAGTAAAATAACATAAAAACATGCAGTATCTGTTACAAACTGGGAAATACAAAAATAACAATAGTAAAAAAAATAAATAAGCATAATTAACATGCATATGGAAAAGGTATACCATATAGGAAAAGTATAGAGTGCAAAAATTCAAAAACAGATTATTATTGGCCATGTAGTTGTAATAGTTTACAAAATATTAAAAGAAAGAAAAATGTTCAAAAAGACACTATGTAGCTGCTATTACAAATTGGAAATCAATATTTCAAAATTAAACACATCAAGTAAAATACATTGAATCATAAAGCTAGTAATAATGACGAAAATAAAATAAGCATAAAAATTTCTTATGACACAAATAAAAATCCATGACCAAGTTTTTTAAAAAAGGTGCAGTATACGTAGTAAGGAAGGAATTAAGCATAGAAGAAAAGAAAAGATGATAGGAAAATAAAAGACAAGATAATAATTAAAAGAAACCTAACAAAAGATAAAAAGATCCTTAAAATGGCACCTTACAAACTTTACAAAATGACTTCCAGAAATATAATAAAAATAAACATGTGTATCTGTTCAAAATTAAAAAGGTTCTTACAATTTGATTAAAAAATACAATATATATATATAAAACAAATTTATACAGTACTTGGTGAAAATACAAACAAAATTAAGACAATCAGTTCAAGCCTAAAAATATTGAGACATTTCATAGTTTTTTTAATTTAAAAAATAGTTTATGCACCTTCTTGAAACTCTTATGAAAGAAGTCAAGAACCGGAAAAAGTTTTCAGTTGTTTCTATACTTTTACAGATTGAAGATCTAATTAGATACTTAATAATAAATGGAACAAATTTCCTAATGTTTCTGTAAGGAATTTTTAAATGGAAAAAGTTCTTCAGAACAAAACGAGCACGCAGAATAACATGAAAAAAATTCAAGTCAAAGAGCCGACGCCTGTCAGACAGAAGGGTAAGATTAAAATCCACCCTTATGTCTGACCTTATGTTGATAAGTTTTGTAATTAATAATAATAATAATAATAATAATAATAATAATAATAATAATAATAATAATAATAATAATAATAATAATAATAATAATTAATATTTTCATTCAGAATATAGTTGTCTATTATTATTATTATTATTATTATTATTATTTGCGTACTTTTGAACTTGCACGACGAAATTACAGCAAAGTATGCTTTATTTCTCTATTTTGTCCTGAATTGTATGGTTCTCCTTTATCAGTGAGCATCTATCTGTGCAAATTACGTTATATCCGGAAGAGATTAAATGAATGTTGAGTGTTCGGAACAGATACATCTTCGGAAAAGACTAGAAAATGGTAACCTCTTTGGGTATTTGAAAACAAAATTTTATTTATACTAGTTACACAAAATTTGTTTCCGTCCTATAATTCAATGTGTTTTATTCATGTTGAAATTTAAAACATGCTACATCTATGAGGAACATAAACTTTTCCTTTCGAACATTTGTAACTTTTCATTACGAAACAGTTTGGACTTTTTATATAGGGTATTTCTGATAAAATTTAGCAGTAAAATAGCACTCTTCAATTTTCTCTTTCTTTCTTTCTTTCTTTTTCTTTTCTTTCTTTTCTTTTTTTGTTTTTTGTTCAGTTTGCATCTTTAGTCTGAAATGGAGGACATGACCAACGCTATCTAATGGGTATATGATAATGTATTTTGGATGAATACGTCCAATAAACACTACCGAATTTGCAATCAAACCACGCGGAAACAAAGCATGGTGTTAAACTTTCGACATTATCCTAGATGTGTCTCGGAGATGTACAGTTCTACAGGAATTTGAGCATGCTATCCATTATGAAAATGACATAATGATTGTTTAAAGCATCCTCTATGTATTCAAATAGTTCTGAAAAAGATATGTAAAAACAAACATTATTTCCATATTACTGTTGGATTTCTAGAAACGGAACTTTATAATGTTAGGTAATTTTTTTACTACGTTTGAATTCCACAGTTTTATGTATTCTCCGTTTTCTTTTTTCTTCTCTCTGCTCTCTCCCTCCCCCACTCCCTCTGCCTCATTTTTGTTCTCTGTGTAATAGATATCCATTGATTTCAAGTTTTCATTGTGTGTTTTAGTTTATATCTACATCAACCTATGAATCTTGTTTCGTCTCTTTTTTGTTATTTCATTTTATCAAAGCTAATACATGTGTGTTTGAAATTAGAATTGCGTTCATGTTGTTAGCTAATTTTATTATTTTAGAGAAGAAAGGAGAAGAGAGAGAGGGTCTCTTTACCTGACACGATTATGGAATAAGAAGGTGTATGTAGGGTGGCCTAACTGCACTGCGTTATCTGTCGCAATTTTTTTGATGCGGAGTGTACAAACGGTGACGAAGTATAGCACACATTCTTTCGAGAACGGTGCAAGTACTCTCTTTAGAAGATTGACAAATGGATTTTTAGTTCTTTTGGAGGGTTTTGCATATTCTATATTTCTGCTTGACCCACGAAAGGCTTGCTTTTCTGAAGTCACTGACCACGATTCATGCATCGTAAACAGAGACTTTGCATCTGCAAACAAAGAGAAACACTCAGGACCAGCACCAACTGAAATGGAGCCACAACTAGAACCTGTGCCAAGAATCGCAAAACTTCCGGTTCTTCTCAAAATTCCGACGGCTTTCCTCCTCGAGATCGGGACCGTTCACAGTCCTCTGTTCATCCGTCATATGGTCTTCAAAGTCCAAGAAAGGCTGTAGTATCTACAGGCACACGACCAATATCCAGTAAGTCTTCTGTCGCACTTATGGAAGGAGTCGCTTCCTCTTCTGGAATTATCACTCTTCCAGTGCCAGACTGGATATGTTGGCTACTTTGCCATCACCAAGGGTCCGAAGCCCGAGGGGCCCCGCAGGGATCACAAGGCGGAAGACCTGTAGGCCTTGGTTGAATTTTCGCTATCGCAAATGCTTTCTTGAGTCTTCCTACAAAAATGGTTTGCAGAAGCCTAAGTTCGTCTTTCCGAAAAATATTTCTCGGGCCCCCTTACGCATATCAGTATAGCTCCGTGATCCACTAAAACTTCATCGTTAGCAAAGGCCCCCTGTAGTTCGTAATGTTGAGTTTATATACATATGGGTGAAGGACCTTTAAGAACCTTCGCCAAGAGCCCTCAACTTGGCCAGTCTGACACTGCATTCTCTTTACTCAGATCGAATCAAGCTTACATAACGTTAAGCCATTTTATATGAAGCTGCTACAATATTAGGCTCGCCTGGACTTGCACCAACTCATTAAAACTCAAAAAGGCATCATTTTTAAAACTACAAGTCCAAATCTATACCACCATAATTTTTATAAAGTCGGTCCAGCCATGTTTCGCACCAATGGAAAAGTACAATTGCTGTCATTCACGAGTAACAAAACACCACCTCCACCCAAGTGTACGTCGCTGTTTTCAGTCGTGGTCTGTGATGTCGATCCTACGATCATTGAGGAAGAAATGCTAGATGAACTAAAGATAAGCTACCATCACTCAGTTGAATCTTCTCGAACACTAGCACCTCTCTCTTTACGTTGCGAGAATTGCCTAACTTATATCTCCCATCCAACTAATAAGTGTACTCCTCCAAGTGTATGTTCTCTTTCCAAAAAATAGCATAAACTCAAGAACTGTACATTCATTAATCAGCCTTCTGTGTGCAGCACCTTCAATAGCAATCATCCTATTTACTCTTACCATTGTAAAAGTAATCCTAAATTTCTATTTCACAAACCTAAAACAGTTGTTGTACCCCGTCTCCACACGTATCCCTCTTCAACCAATGTGTCAACAGAATTTCAAGTCTCTCTTCTACCTCCTCCCACCGTGGAAAACACATTACAGTTTCTTCCATTAGTACCCCAAAATCTGTTTCCACTTCAGCGTGATTTTATCCTTGCGCATGCTACTAAAGCAGCATATGACATTTTTCAGATTCATATGTCAGTCACATATTCCAACCTTTATTCAGATTTCCATTTTCAGTAGAATCTGCCAGTCAAGAACAAAATGGACAGGAACAGCAACAGAAGAAACATCAATTTGCTATATATTAATATCAGATTGCTTAAAACTAATACGGTTTTGCTCCGTACCATCGCATCACTACATCAAGTCGATTACAGTACACTCAATGAATCCTTAAAAGCATCAGATCGCTTTTATTTTCCAGATTACTATCTATTTCTTTCTGATCTACCTCAAAATAATGTTCGTAGTGGAGCCACTATTGTTATCAAACACTTACTACTTCATAACACAGTATCCTGATCAATATTCTAAACACGTGATCACAACAGTTTATTTTCCGGGCACTTACTTTGACTTTGGCAACTATTTATGTTCGATCCACTCAACTTTTACCATATCGTTTTCTTACATACTTCGATCTCAATTGTAAAACTTACATTATTTTAGGCGACAAAAAGTACCATTCTAGAACAGCATCACAGCAACAGCATTTTCAGGACTTTCTGCAAAACAATCAAACCTCTAGCATACCTCTTTCAAATCATACTCGACGTGAGAGTAATACCACACCGGATGTTGTAATAGACAGTAATAATCTATTAACTAAAACCAATGTAGATGTACTCGGCTCTCTGGGTAGTGATCACTTGCCTATCCTTAGAGGGTACTCGGCTCTGTGCATAGCAGTCACTTCCTATCCTTCTTACAATCTTACCATCTGCCATTCATACAACAGAACCACAATTTTCTAGCGTAATATATAATTTCGTTAAAGCTGACTGGAACAAATATCATCTCTACATCTCCGACCAGCTTCAATCTAGTAACAATACTATCGCATCCTTAGATGACATAGACAGGTTATCTGCATCTTTAAGTAACATTTTCATCGATGCAATCGAATATGCAATTCGAGGGGGAAAACTTTGCACACTACTCGCCTTAGTTTAAATACCCACTCTCTCACACTTCTTCACCACTCTAACAACTATCTAGAAGGATGCATAAGGATGCACGACCTGCCATTTCTTACTGCTTCATCACAAATTCCAATGCATGATTAACCATTACATCATCGTACGGAAATGGTTGGATTGGAGAGCTTCTTGCAGCCAATTATACAATGAAACACTCTACTAAATTCTGGAATTTATTCCAACGTCTTATTCATCAGAAGTGCGGCTCACCACACTGTCGATTTCATGTTGATGGAACTCTATCTACCGCTGATACAGACAAAGCAACAGCTTTCGCTAATCATTTTGAGAATGTCTTCACCCCTCATTATACTCCGCTGTTTATTCACCTGTCTCATCGACACATTAGCAGAATTGGCAATCCTGAACGACCATTATTCACACCATCCATAGATAATCACCATGACCCAACCCAACCGATCACTACTCCAATCATCAGTACTGATACCGTTGAAGCTCTCCGTAATCGCCAAAACACAGCTTCTGAGGTTGGTTCTATCAGTTATAACTAACTTCACCAGGCACTGACAGATTTTTATATTATCCTTGCTATGATATATACGACTATACTTACTACCGGTTTTATTCTATTCCCTGAAAGCTTGCTAAAATCGTACTTTTCTTAAAACCCAATAAAGACCCTACTAACATTGGCTCCTATCAGCCAATCACTCTTAACGATGTATTCTGCAAAATACTGGAACTAATTTTGGTAAAGCGATTCCGTTCTTGCCTCCTTGCTAACTCTACTTTACCTTCAACACAAGCAGGCTTTTAAACGTCATACTACACTATAGACCAATTGTTAAAATTGTCGAGCTATCTTGTTAGCCATTGCCATCTGTCCTTATTTCCTTTGATATTGATAGCGCACTGGACAGTTTGGCACCAAGGATTTCTCTTCAAATTATTTCACATTCTACCATTATCGTAGGTTAGGTTTGTAGCCAACTTTCTTCGTAACCGGTCGGTTCTCATACAAATAAACCAAAAACAATCCCATCAGTTCATTCTACAGGCCGGAGTTCCTAAGGTTCTGTTTCCTCACCATGCTATACATTCTATACGTTGTTGACATGTCAAAACCAGAACGGCCTATTTATGCATTTCAGTTTCCTCATGTTACAGCATATCTTGCTTTATGCTCCTCAGTAAATGAACGCAGTATTACAACAAGCAATAGATAAACTCATCAGTTGGTACTTAAAATGGATACTGAAATTAAATCCATCGGAAACTCAAATTATTTGTACTTAAACGAAAGACATACTGCCTAACACAAAATCCAGACCATTTGCATCTTAAATTCCTAGGTTCGCCAATACCCTTACAAAATAGCATGATCTTCATTGGTATTCAAACTCGAACATTACTCCACGATATCCAACATTTGAAAGTTGCTTGAATATAAAAGAGTTGGTTACATAGTAATATTTCGCCAGCATCGTCAAAACCTTTCTTCGTAACTACAGAGCTGAAAACTGTGAAGTAATTGTAAGAGAACTTCTACAAACCTACAAGGAAATGCCGTACGTCTCTCAAAATTCATTTTTGACACTCTTACCTCGACTTCTATCCTACTAATCTCGGAGCTGTCAGTGTTGAGCATGGGGAAAGTTTTCACCAAGAATTGGCAACCATCGAAAGTCTTTATGTGAGCAGAAATAACTCTAGGAAGCTAACAGATTATTGGTGGAATATAAGAAGGGACCTTCCTAATACAACATACCGCAGAAGTTCAACAAAGAGTACATTTTAGATGAGTATACCTAATATATAATACGCTATATTGCAATCCGATAGGCGTTGTGGATTGAAGTGTGTGTTACTCAAAACTGAGTCCGATAGAAAGAAACTGAAAACAAATTTCAAATGAATGGAAAAAAATCAATAACGAACAGATTTTAATTCTCCTGTTCAAATTTGTTCCCTAGTTTTATTAGAACATGTCGTCTAATGACTTGTGTATTTTTGAACGTTGATAAATGATATTCGTTGTGTTTGTACAATCATTTAATCAATTCATAGTTTTTCTACTATGAATTATGTAACCCTAAAATTGAGTTTGAGATATAAGACTTGAGTAAGTGTTGCCCAGGAGACTCATGAAAGGGCTTATCCGAAATTGCCTAACGACTAGACTGTGTCACGTGATCGGTTCAAGTCATGTTGCGTGCTAAATCGAGATTAGAGATTTCAAATCCAGATGTGAGATATTCCAAGCACGTAACCTCCTCATGGAGCGCCCTGGGTAATTCAGAGAAGATTCATCTACTTTATCATTATTGTTGATTTTACTCAAACAACTTGACTTTTGACAAGGTTCTATCCATATTTTCCAAACGTTGTAATGTGCGTTAAGTATTAAAATTCAAATACCGCAACGTCACTGGCCGAGGAAGTTTCGATTATAATATAACAAAAGCTAAGAATGGTTGAACTTGTCAACTCGAAGGTTCATTTAACTCGAAGTGGCAACACAGCTGTGAGATAGATTGTAGTGAATCATTCATCTCAAGAAGCTTACAATCCTTCGATGTAGTCTCCGTCAGCCTGTTGAACCCTTCGCCAGATGTCTGGTAACGGTTAAATACCTATCAAAGCCCCACTTTGTGAGAGGGTGTTGACAGTGCGCCCTATGACACAAACAATGCTGGGGATATCTCTGAAACGTTTGCCCCTGAAAGGTTCTTTCATTTTTGGAAAAAGATCAAAATCACAGGGACTCATATCCGGGAAGTATGGCGGGTGCTTCAGTACCTCCCAATCCCATCGTCGTTACAGTACAGCCAACCCCCTGTACTGGATTGGCTGTATGGCATCTGGCATTGTAGTGTAGGAGAATTGGCCCAGACTCCAGGATGCGTGGACGTTTTCGCCGAAATGCTGGTCGCAAATGGTGACTGAGGTATGAAGCATAGTATACAGCATTGACGGTAACGCTCGGTGGAACTTGATGTGACAGGATAATGCCTTCGTGGTCGTATGACATTATCATCATCACCTTCACGTTTGCTGGCTCTTGCTTAAGCTTTTTCGGTCGTGGAGTTCCTGGGTGATGGCATTCACTTGACTGACGTTTCAATTCAGACTCGTAGGATCTTCCCCACGTTTCATCACTTGCAATAATACGGTGCAAAAAGTCCACCTTGGAACGTTGAAGGTGTAGACGCGCACGTTTCCACCTATGCCATTTTTGTACCTCGGTCAGAGCATGTTGTTCCCATCTGGCTGCAATTTTCCACATGTCATGATCTTGTGTTATCATGCGGAACACTGATTCGGAAGAAATGTTCAGCTTCTGCGCCAATTCACTACAAGTCCAGTGGCGATCATCGTCAAGCAGTGTCCGTAGTCATGCAAAATGAATTTCGTCAGTAACCGTTCGCATATGCCCTCTAACATGCATTTTGTCTGTTGACTGTCGTCTCGCCTGAAATGCTGCAACCCATCTCACCACTGTCCGATACGATAGAGCAAATTCGTCACAGGCCTCTAATAATCCTCCGTGAATAGTCCTAGCATTTCGCCCTCGTGTTACCTGAAATTTGTTAAACACACGCTGTTCTGCCCGCGTGATCATTGCGTTAGGGTACTTCACACCAATCATTTTAACAATGTCTACTCGTCACATACATCGTATTATGGGCCTGCAGCAGCGTTGAACTGACTCGTACATACACCTATGGCACACAATATGTTCGTAATTTGTCTCCTGCCCACACGATTCTTCAATGGGTGAAATGAGAAAACAAATTTCTAAATAATGCTATATATAATTCTTTCCCCCCCCCCAAAAAAAAAATGCAACAAATTACAATATTCTAGCTAGTGCAAAGATAAGTGGTCGAACATACAACTTCAATTTGATTTTCTAATCATAAACTATATCTTCAGTTATTAATGCCGTTCTAATTATGTGGCTTCTAACTGACTGAAGTTAAGCAAGCTCTCTTAGAATATAAGTTCTATCATGAATTCTGGAATCAACGTACATTTGTTTAAACAACCTATTAAACCACTTATTTCAAGAAAATTATGTAAGCATTAAAACTCATCCAATAGAATTTATAACTGGCACCTACCACATTTTCAAATAGTTGTATTTTTTACATTCTCGAAAAATTGTTTAAACGTAATTGCCTTATACAAAACTTTGAATGTACTTTTCACTAACTCAGTATCACTTTCTTGCGACCAGTTTGATTTCAGCTTCACAAGTGTAGCATAGAACACGTGACGGAAAATTCGAACAACTCCGCTTCCATTTATTGCCACTACGGCGCTGTAATCAGAGTATTTCCCTGATATTTGTACAATTCTATGCGCTTACTTTCTTTTTAATAATTATTTTGACAAACCATTATAACATCCCACACATCGTTTATAAGCGCTTCGTTATATATATGAGATAGCTGGACGACTTCAATTTTTTTCACTGAATTTTCTATTGACTTCACTGTTCTTATCTTGTGATGTTTTACTATGTTCCATCCATTTTAGAACAATTTGCTTTCATAATAAAGAATCTGCATAGTTTCCCCTAATTTCAACTGAATTTTCTCTCCCTCTTTTGGTTTCTGAGGTAAGTGGAGGAACTATTTGTTTTTCATTGATTTTCCGTTGCTGCTTTTTTGACTAGGACAATGTGCTTTTAAAATATAAAAGCCACATAGTTTATTCTACATTTGAGATTAATTTCAGCCATCTCCTACTTTTGGTTTTTGGGACAATAGGGGGCGCAGTGGCCCAGTGGTAGAGCGTTCAGCTCCGGTGCTTGGGGTACCTGGTTCGATCCCAGCTCGCGCCGTGTGGACTTTGTGGTGGACAAACACCGTGCTCGTGGGTTTTCTCGGGGTTCTCCCGTTTCCTCCCACTTTCTACATTCCACCATTTCACTCATCTCTCATCATCACCGTCTTCTTTAGCCTCACCGGCATAACCGTGGGACGTAAAACTTAAAGATTTTTTTGGGGGGGGACAACTGGAGGAATTATTTGTTCTTTTAATGATTTTCTATTGACATTTATGTTAAGATTTAGTACTTCTTTTTGACAATGTTCCATAAATTTCAGGATAATTTGCTTTTGGAATATAGAATCTACATATCTCTTATATACTTAAGCTAAAATTCAGCAATTTTCATCTTTTTGATTTTCAGATAAGTGAAGGAATTATTTGTTTGTCATTGATTTTCGATTGACATTAATGTTACAGTATCTTCTTTTCTTTGGACTATGTTTCATCCATTTTAGGACAATTTACTTTCAAAACAGAGAATCTACATCGTCTCTTCTAAATTTAAGCAGAATTTCAAACATCTCCCCCAAAGTTGGTTCACATCATTGCAACCTGATGGGCCCTTTCTCATCTCGTCTCGATTTCAAAAGTGTACTTTTCGTTTGGTTTCCCAGACGAGACGAGAACGTGAGTAACACTATTGACGATAAATATTGAAATTGGAAGTAGTAAAGTTTCGCTACTTCCGGCTTCTAAGAGAAGAATTAGAGTCGAGATTGAATTTATCATTGAAACACTAAATTCATATAAACAAAAACGTGCCTTCGCGTCTATTTGTGTGTAAGATAGACCGGCATCAATGCTGTGGATACCTACAAACATTTCATGTAATAACAGTAACAATAATTGGGCTAGTAGAGACATCGTCAAGGATTAATCAATTTATAGTAACACGGACTGTTCACTTCAACAACGAACGCAAATATATTTTATTATCAAATGTTCATGTTACTAATTTAATGTGTCAAGACATTATCCTTCTTCATTGTGAAATATTTTCACATGGCCAAATGTACATAGGTTCAAATAGTATAATAGGGGGCATGGTGAGTTAGTGGTACAGTGCTTACCTCTGGCACTTGAAGTCCCTGGTTCCATCCTTGGCCAAATAAGCTTGTGGTGAACAACATCGTACCCGTGGGTTTTCTCGGAGAACTTCCGTTTCCTTCTATATTATCATTCCACCATTTTTTCCAACATCATTCATTTTATTTAATCATCATCTCCCTTACCCTAAAGGGGATAAACTGAATGATTTTCAAATAGCAGGAGAACAATAACAACCTCTGAACACTTATTTACCTCAATGAAACACATGCCAAACCTCAATGAAACACATGCCAAACCTCAATGAAACACATGCCAAACTTTATTGAAACACATGCCAAACTTCAATGAAACACATGCCAAACCTCAATGAAACACATGCCAAACCTCAATGAAACATATGCCAAACCTCAATGAAACATATGCCAAACCTCAATGAAACATATACCAAACTTTAATGAAACACATGCCAAAAATCAATGAAAGAAGAAGAGTATATTCAAATCTCGGTCGGACCCTTCTAAGTTCACTCCGAAGTAGAAAAAAAAATATATCTACTTAAAATTTTTGAATTTGGAACTTTGTGTTATTTCTTGAATAACTTACGTAATGTCTATATCTATGTGAAAACGAATTGTTAAACGTCCTGAAACTTAGTACCCGCCAACTGAAACGACTGTCACTCTGTTTCCCATGCATCTGATTGATTTACCTTCACAGTCCATTCTAATATGTATATACAACTTGTACTTCATACGGCTAGATGTCGAGTTACTGAAAAAAAAAAACATGGCAAATCACTGTAGATATTTGATCAAAAAGAATTCATTGGCTTGAAGTGTAAATGGGGACCGATGAAAAGGGAGTGCGTGTCGCATGGATGAATTTGTAGTAGAGTTTTTATTTTATATAATTGTTACACAATTTACAATATTACATTTGAATGTGTAACTACTAACAGCACTTGCTTTTAATAATGAAAGATACAATTTATTAATAACGAACAAGGAAGTTCCAAGATGGAAACTTCTAGAAGGAGCCAAACGTTGTTTCAATGGAAAGACTATTGAAAGAAATACAAGTTCTACATTAATTACAAATATTATTCCAAATCTGTTCTGTTACAAACATAATCATGCAAGGAACAATTTTAACATTAATTATTTTGTGATGGTGATAAAGTGCTATATTTATGTCATATGTTAATTCTTAAACTCATAACAAATATCATAAAATGACATTCTTATATTATGGACAATAATATTACATGACAGTCGCCATCGTGAACAATTAATTGGGGAGTTCTATGTAATAAGGGCCCATGATGGAAAACCATGTTTTGAGAAAATTGCGTGTGTACATTGTAAACATATATGATATAATTTTTATTTAACGTTTGTATCGTCATCCGCAAAAAAAGTTCACATATACTGTAACTTCCACATTTTCATTAATAACTCAGTTTTCTTAATATATTATCGCTTCTTTGAGCATTCCTTAACAAAGCAGTGTAGTAATGAATAATTACTTATGATTTTTGTGAAAAAATAAAGCAAAATAAGAAAATTATAAGCAAAAAACTGTGATTGTTATGAAACTTTAGTCTGTCAGATAATTACGCGAAGAATATCCCGAGGGAAATTAACTCCATACAGTGCACAGGTATTAGGAGCACTCACAAATACGCAAAATTGAAGGAACAGAAAATAATGTATTTTTGAGATGAGCATACAATTCACACTTCACGTGAGGTTCCAATATGGGAAATCAATCAATATCTTCAGTTGAAATTACTGAAAAAAACAGAAAATGGCTATTTAAAACTCCAAGTGTAAACCTGCGCTTGGAGCGAGTCTATTTCTAATATCAGAACGCGTTATTTCGTAACATGCCTGCGTGGCCAAGCGGGTTTAGCAATGCTGTTGAAATTCTAGAACCGAAGGGTGGCAATTCGAGCCTGAGTGCGGAACGCTTTTTTATTCAATATAGTGAAATATTTTTTAAAATATAAATGTCTAGTTTGAAGTGCTAAAAAACACAAGATCAGATGAACAATCACTTTTCAAAGCTCAGTCACATTTATTCACTATGTTGATCAATTAGGCTATATACGAAGACACTAAAATGTGGAACGTTAACGATCCTTATTAACGTTAATACCACATCCGTTATAATGAGAACAGATTTGTGATCTGAATACCAACCCTAAACCATACGTCCAAATTGAAAATTATTCATGTTCTTGATACCTATTGCAACACTCAGTTGTAATATAGAGAGTGAGAGTGCGAAAGAGAGAGATAAAATACTGTATACAGGGTGCGGAAAAATTCCCGGAACAGTCCAATATCTCGCGAAGTATAAATATCACCAAAACAAAAATAACACATGTTAAATAGTTTTAAAGAAGCTATCCAATGATAGAAAACGCAATCACCTATCCCTACCTCCTTGGGGACTACGGGGGATAACTTTAAAATTTTAAATGGGAACCCCTATTTCTTATTTCATATGTGGATTCTCCAGAAAAAGTGATAGTGATTTGATCAAAAATTGAAAACAGTGTGTGCGAAGATGAAGTTACATGGAAGACAATATCGATGATTGTTTTGCAAAGTAGCTTTATGAAGTAATTCTTAGTAGAAATAGTAGGGTTATTTACAACAAAAATAAGTCATTTTTGTCACCATTTGTATTTTTTTGCAAATTAATAAATATGGACAAATGCATTATTTTATGGAAGTTAAAATGTATGAATTCGTTATGTGGGTAAAAAAATCACATAAAAATTTTACTCTGCGTGGGAATCGAACTCACGACCTTTCATGCCGCAGTCCCTTACGCTAACCGCATGGCCCAGAGCTCGACACTGAGAGGCCACATTTTCATAAAGATTTGCCGCCTCCATTTTTTATGTGTCGATTCAAGTGCTATCCGTGAAGGCACTGTTTTCAATTTTGGGTCAAATCACTGTTACTTATTCTGAAGTATCCAAATGTGCAACAAAATATGGGGATTTCCATTTAAAATTTTAAAGTTACCCCCCGTGTGGGAATGGAGGGTTGCGTTTGGTATCATTGGATAGATTTTTCAAAACTGTTTAACACGTGTTATTTTTGTTTTGCTGATCTGTATATTTCGCGAGATATTGGACCGTTCCGGGACTTTCCCCGCACCCTGTATAAGCTTGTATTTTTAATTAAAACAGTTAGTGTAAATCATCATCTGGATTTTTATAAAGTGAATGAAACAATCATATAGAAAATGTATACAGTTTAAAATTGAATTAAATTGCAATTCCAGAATCTGTAACATTATACATTTCTTATTTATTTACATCGAATGTTAACTTATTGTATAGTTTATAGCATGAGTATCAGCTGATATGTAATACAAAATTATCTATAAATTGAATTTAAATAGGAAATGATATAGTTGCTATAAGAACAAGTTTATGAAAATGAACTGTATAATAATGGTTGTATTTGAAACAGAGTTTGCGTAATGGAGTAAATATTTACACCGCCAGCTTTGCAATACTGTGCGGTTTAAATTGTCAATCTCATCAATATTACTTATTTCGCTTGAATGTTTATGGAATTTAGTATAGCATTATGAAACATTCAACAACTGATCTAGTAGTGAAACATATTTAACCCTTCGTTAGTGAGGCACGGTCTCAGATTCCGGGTGGTGGTCATTTGTTGTTTACTTTTTTTTTCGGGACATGTGTCGGAGTTGAACCTCTTAGTATTTTTAGGGCAATAATTGAAATGATCATAGTTGTATAGTGATAAAGGTGATGGTAATATAATGCAACCATTTTTAGCTTTAATAAGGAGAAAGAATTCATAGGAGAACAAAAGAAAAAAACGGTGTCTGAGACCAGCCTCACTAAAGATGTTTCAGAAATTCACCTCACTTACGAAGGGTTAATAAGATTACCGCACATTACGGTAGATTCCGAGATCGCTCCCAGCTCTCCGAGCACTTGATAATATTTTATTATTATATCAGATAAAATATTATGTGGAAGAGCTAAATTAAATTAGAAAATGAAATGAAATATTTAACATCTCACTATTACGCCCTTTAGGCGGGAAGATTCTAGATTGCTGGTCCTCACATAGAGAAGAATTTGGATTAGTAACCAGTTTGGTTCTTTTCTTTATCAAATCTCAATACACAATTCATATAGTAATGTCGAGCAAGCGATAGCGAGTGAAGGCAGGTTAACCAGATTGATTGCTTTCTTCATCACCACTCAATTGGTATACGGACCAGTGTTCTAGAATCCTGCTATTTTAGGCTAAGGGAGAAGATAATTAAAGTAAGAAAAATGATATAAGAATTGGTGAAATGAGAAAGTGGAAGGAAAAGGAAATGCTTTGAGAAAAGTCACGGACATAATGTTGTCCACCACAAGCTTACTTGGACGGAATAAAACCAGAGACCGCATGCACCAAAGGTAAGCGCTCTACCAGTGAACCATAAATTAAATAAGAAAGATAAGTAGTAGGCATTTTATAATTGAATATTGTATGTAAGAAACTTATTGTCCATAAAGATTCTTTCTCTTCAAGCTTTTGTAATTGATGTTGCAAATTGTCCGATGCTTTGCAATGCGGGTCAAAGGAATAAGTGCATATTTTCGGGATAGTATCGTCTGCCCCTTGCTGCTATTGGCGGTATAAAATTAGTGTTGAGTTGATTTTTAGTTTCTTGTTCCTTTTGTTATGTGAATATAGACTAGACCAAATTTTTTTACTGGTGTTCATTTCAGGATCACTCGGTAGCATGTTTTTAGTGGAGGAATGTTACGTGAATATAGATTACACCAAGTCACAAATATTTTGACAAAGATATACATTTTTATTACACAAATAGTTTCTGCTTTTCCTTTTACTGCAAATGTTTATTTCTAATAGTGATTTTTATTCTTATTGTATCCGTGAATACACATTCAAGATTTTTTTTAAAAAAAATAAGTTGTTTAATAAGGCACTGAAAAGTGTTGGATTTTGTAACACTCTAACACTTAAAAACATAATACTGAGTGATCCTGAAATGGACACCAATAATTAATTTTGGTCTAGTCTATATTCACGTAACACTTTCAACAGCGAGGCTATATGAAACGTGGGCTTACTAATTAACGTGGAATAAAAATAAAAAAGTCTAGTGGCTAGCGTGAGTGTTTTTGGTTCTTGTAGTCTCGGGTTCGATTCCCGGTAAGGGTCGATTCAGGTTAAATTTTCAGGGAAGTTTATGGGAAAAACGTTAAAAAATATAATTGCAAAAGTCTGATGCCAGTGTTTTGTAAGCTATTGACAAAATAATAGAAAGACAGGAAAGAAATTCTCTTGAGAACTGAAAGTGAACAATGTTTTCGCGTTTATGCTTAATTTGCTACTAGCGCTATACACAAAATTATTAGACACAAAATTCGCTACTTCACGGTTGATAACATGGTAAATGCTAGGTATTGTTAAACATTAAACGTAACACCTCAATTTTATATCAATAAATAACTTAAATAAATAAATAACAAGACAGAACAATACTATTAACCTATATTTGCATAGTATATAAATTAAAAACACGTTGTTTATCATAACGAAAAATGGCTGAACAGTTTGAAATGAATTTTATTAACATAGTTAACACCTACCTCGGACTGGGTGGTTGTCACGCCATTTTTATTGAAATGCGTATCCAAACAGAAGAGAGGGGGTTAAAATGTATGCCAAAAATAGAATCTCTCACGTTTGTGAGATGAAATATGATACATAAATTCCTTATTTAAAACGAGTGTGCGCGTGTCCGACCGTGTTTAGAAATTTCGGTACTTCTTTAGAAGAGGGACAATTTGTATCGTTTTTGCTCAATATTTAAGAATGATGACATCGAGATTGTGTCTTGTCTTCACAGCAAAACGGATGAAGCACTTGAAATTATCTTTTAAATATACGGTATTTAGCATTTGGTCCAGTCGGATTCATTAACACATATGTCGTAAGAGGAACAGATGGATATAAACACCTTATTTTAAAATATGTGAGCCCATCTCCCGTTGTCCTTAAAAATCCACTTTTGAGGGGGAAATGGGGCAAGTTCCAAATAAGGCGGTCAATATGTAAAAGTGACGTCGTGTTTGTCTGTCCGATCATCACGGGAAATCAAATCAGCCGTTTGAAATAAATATTTGAATACATTTAGTACTTGGAAGAAAATGGTTAGCTGACGTTCACTAGAAACTTGACAAAACTTCGATACAAATTAGAGGATAGTCAGCTATGCCTAAATCTAATATTGTAGGTGGAAGTGAAAACGACGAACGAAGTAACAGCGGATTAAAATTTAGCATTAGAAATCATTGAAAAACAGAATGTGATGCGCGAAAACGAGAAAAAAAGAAAAGGAAAAACGTAACGTTGCCGACGACAACACACTGGATAGTGCTTATCGAAAAACCCATAAACGCTATTCATTAGCTCATTCTTCACGGTTTGGATTGCAAGAAATAAAACTGTTTCTTCGTGCTAATACGCCTCTCAAAACGAAATGTTATATTTCTGCAAAATTTGTTTTTCTCACATGACTGGATATTTTTTAAAAAAAATTCTATTGTGCTGAAGAAAACAAAACCATATGACAAGCTGTATTTGATCTGAAGACCCCATAATCTTTACTACATGTTGTTATTCATTACATCAGCGAGACGTTGTTTGCAATGACACTGATACATTGAGTGGTTTGTTCGAGAAAGTTGCTTGTCTCGGTTTTGTTTACTCTTTAGGTTTTTCGTAGAATACATGAAAAGGAAATACATTTTTCGCTTAGATATCCAGGAATCCTGTTTTAACTGATCAGAAAACAGCAATCTACTGGTGAAATGATATGGGGTAATGTGTAGCATTTTGTTTTCACGCCATCGATAGCAGCAAGGGGCACATGAATTACATAAAAAGGGAGTGTGTTGTTATGAACTACTAATATCTTTTTCAAAAAAAAATCTACGTGTTACTTCGTAGCTCAGGGGATAAATGAGAGATTACAATACACAAGTTCGCACGATCGAGTCTTGTCCACTGCTATTATGTTTTTTTTTATTTTCATTGTTTAACGGTGAAAGTGACGTAGATACATTTTCATTGGCATTCAAAAAAAAGAATGGAAGGGAATACGTAGCCCTGAAAAGGGCTGTTTATATATAAGTGTCTAATAGGAGGTCCAATGACCTTCTACATCGATGACTGCCTGGAGCCTTCTGGGCATGCTTTCGGTAAGTCTGCGGAGAAAGCGTTCACTACGGGAGACTTTCTCCCAGCTGTTTTCAACGATTTCCCATAGTTGATGGAGGCGGGTTAGGCCAGTTCTCCTTCATCACCCTTTTGACCTCTGCCCATACTGTCTCAATTATGTTCATATTGGCTCCACGCGGTGGCCAATCTAGGACCTCTAAATCAGCCTGCTGCGAGAGCCAATTTTGAACTAATTGACACATATGAACCGGAGACCTGTCGTGCTGAAACTGGACTACTCCATCGGGGTAAATAAAACGCACAGATGGCAACATAACATCCCGAAGGATATGTAAATATTGCTCACCTGTAAGACGCCCCTCTACCCTATGGAGTACTCCAAGACACTGTGATGTCATGAAACCCAAGCAGATACAGATACGCGTCCACAGTGACGTTTGTGGGAAACGTATCTGGGATCATGCCTGGAGCCTCTCGGACGATACATGACTACTGGGCCATTATTTGAGGAAGAAAATGTGCATTCGTCTGTGAAGACAACATGTCTCCAATCACGGTTCACATTTTCTTCCGCAAACTGAAGCCGTCGTCTTATATGCTCTTCCGAAAGGAATTCTTTCACCGCAGCACGACCGGCGTGAAGATTAGCTTCCCTAAGACGCCGTACAGCAGTATCTCGAGAGCCTGGAAAAGCTGATGCGTGTCGAAGTTGTCTGGCGGTCATGTTGGGATCAAGTCGCGCAGCAGCAACAAGCTTCGCATCCTGCTCAGGTATCGTCACACGACGCCTACCACTACCTCGGCGCCGCATAGTTTCTCCAGTCTCTCGAAAACGCTTTATCCACTTCTGTGCTGTTCTTGGTAAAACTCCACACCTTTCAGCGGCTTGTCAAGCGCAATAGCCTTCTTACACTAAAGCAAGAACACGCTCTTTTCTATTCTAAGCCATTTCTGACTTCTACCCTTTTCACGAGTTGCACGTTGAATGAGCACCCCTTTTAGTTGAAGCTATTAAACGACATGCGCAGTTGGTTGCTCCAAGAGCTAGTAAGATCGTAGTTTTTATTTGCTAAGAGGCAGAAAACACGTTATTTCGATATATGTTGTTTGACTACAAGGGAGCACTTCACAACTGATTACTGAGTGATAAGATCTGTGGTATTCTGTTCAACTTTCCTTTAGGCAATTGTAAACGTAATAGACAATATTTGTCTGACCTTGTCAGTGCCTGAGGTAGAAGACAAAATCAATGAAAATGTTTTCAACATAACATTTTCGATTTATGTTTATCTCCTATCCGTTTCTGTTACGATTGCCTCCTTTAGAAATATCAGCTCTCTTTTTTTTGGCCCGTATAAGGAAATGCTATTGCGTTGATATTTTTGGCAAAATTAACACTTTCAAATAAAGCTAAACAAGCATATGTTTCACAGACAAAACAATATGTAAAGTTCTACTTTCCAGTTAGGCAACATTCCTTCAAAAAATTGCAACTATAGTTTGCATTTCAAGTAATAGGGTAAATGTGCCAGTAGTCGACCATTTAAGGAGATTTTCAACTTTCTTAAAGTATAAAAAAATCATTTTTTACTAATAACTTTTACTGCATATGTCATTAGAAAGAACAGTGCTTAAATTTTACGTTTGTGTAACTCGCATAGGAAATCTTTTATAAATAATTACACAAGAAAAACAAAATACCAGAAACCCTGAAAAAAACAGTAGTCGGCCTATGAAAACCAAAGGTCAGCCATTACTTTAACTAGTACTCAGCCACACTATAGAATTGACTTTTTTAATGGAATTTTAGAGATCAATTCCTCAGTAGCAAATTAAGTGACAAATATATTGCACTCAGAGTTCCTACAAAGAAAAACTACGTGGAAAACAGGCCCGCAACTAGAGGGAGCTAGGGGGCCTGGCCCTCCTAAACTTTTCGTAGCCCCTCCAGACCTCAACACAAAAAACACAATTTAGATATGTGTAAGAGATTTTTAATGACTTGCCCCCCCTAACATATCTATGCCCCCCAAACCTCTGTGGCTAGAAGCAGGCCTGGTGGAAAATATATTGCGATACAGGAAAAAATACTTCTTGTATGATATTTACCATAAACTAAGAAAAGTGTGCCTCGGCCTAGACTAGCCTATTTAAAACTAATATATAGGCCTATTTATATTTACATTTATATTTACATTGATATTTATATTTAGCTATGACATTAACCCTTTAATATGAAGTTCATTAAGCACATTCAGGACACATAAGCACTTGTTTAGCAGGTTCCTCGTACGATAATTCACTGAGGCACGTGCATTTTAAGTGGTACCAGTGATCACAAAAGTGACACCCAATATATTTAAGTGATCGTTCTCAATATCACTTATGAATTCTTCTTCAGGCCTTAGACGGCATTTCAACAACTTCTTGCGTCTCGTCTTTTTAACTAATAGTGCTACTTGGCTTGACAGTCGTTTTCTTTTTGTTTGACTTAAAATTTTTCCTTTCTTTTGTATTCTCTCCCTTTTTCATTTTAGACATTCCTCTTTTAGTTTTCTTTTCTTTTCATTCTTTGCCATCTGATAATTTCTCCATGCTTGGGAGGATACTGCACTTTGAACTTTTTCTCTGGGCACATGTTTGGTAGTTTTGTTTTTGATTGAAGCTAGCCAGAAAAGATGCTAATCAAAGCCAGATGATATGGAAGTATTTTACGAAGGTTTTCTTTGAATTTCTTCTGAGATCATATGAAGTTATTTCTGGCTCTACTGACTGTAGAAAAACAGAAGCAGACCTTTCACCTTGCGTCGCTTCAGTACAAGATGCCCTAACGGATATGTTGTTTTCCTGTTTTGAGTCAGACGTAACGTCTATTTCTGATATCGAAGATATATTTGTAGGCTCTAGACGGCCAATTTCTAAACTTTGGTATGTTCCAGGACTAAGACATCGAGCATTTCACTAGCAAGTATCTACTGATAGCAGATCGATCCTCTTCGGACAGAACAATAGCCTTATATGTGTTCATTAGTATAGAATAAGAAGACTCTTTGGATAGAGTATCCTCAACGCACCTGATTGCAAAAACATCTGACACTGAGTCTATTCCAGTAGATGTCTTTGGACTGGTTGAAAGAAACGCTAAATCACGCGTTCTTAAACTGTTAGACATATTTTCCTCACGCTCACAGTGAGTTAGAATGTAAATATTTATGATTATTCTGTATTGTTTCGGCAATCAGGCAACTCTAGGAACAGAGCAGATAAGAACAGATAATAATAATAATAATAATAATAATAATAATAATAATAATAATAATAATAATAATAATAGTTGAAGAGCAATTGCAGTCTTGGAATTAAAAACGTGGAGAAACGCGACATTGTGCGGAGTAATTTTAAAAAATAAATCAATTAGATATGGATAACCCTTACTTCCTCATAGCTACCTTAGATTAAAAGACTAAGCTATGATCAGGGTCAAGGGCGTCGATCCTGCTAGGGCCGGGGGGCCCGGGACCCCAAAGCCTATGTAGGGCGTATGCTTAGGGTAAAATAAATACTCATTACCTGTCCTTTTTAAATTTTAGAGAAATAATTCAGACCAGCCATAAATCCTTAACCTTTTTCCCCTCAGTTCTAGAAAAATACAAGAATTGAAATGGTTACAATACCAGACTGATATTAAAGTACGGGACAAAAATAAACGACCAACATCGTCATAACTTTTAAAGGCATTTTCGATCGTTTAATTTTGTCCCGTACTTTATAACTGTATTATACTTGTATGATGCAATTAGTGACATCATAACAGTTACTTTTTCATTAAATCGTTAGAAAAGTCTTCTACGTATTAGTTAAGTGTCTTAGTTATATGTCATGTGTCATTTAAATTGAATGAATGATAAGTGGATGACTACTGGAGTATATGTATCCAGTAGTCGTCTGTTGAAAGTAATGGGGGGCTGACCATTGGAAATTGAAGTGAAGAGTCATTTCCAGTAGTCAGCCCCTAATGGCTGACTACCGGAAAACGTTATCAAAAATGTAACTTGTAGTCAGCCCCTCTTATTTCTACGCAATATCTTGTTTTGTATCATAAACCACGAATTTTTAATAAGCTACGATACATTCATGCATAGAAGAAAGCAATAACTCGTACTATTTTACAATAATATAATTTTAACTTAACTTTGAAGTAAAGCTTCTTCCTTATTTGTTTATTAACAAAATGCGCACTTTGCTCACTTGCATCAGCAGACCTCAAATGATAATTTTTCTTTTCTGCCACGAGGAGTCACACCAGGCCAGAACAAATGAGGTTGAATACTGGAGCTCTGATTTAAGTTGTAGTTGATTATTTGTTTGATAACACGCTACTGTATGTTTATTTAATATGCTTTTTACTGAAAAATGGCTGACTACTGGAGACGGCTGACTTTAGGCACACTTACCCTCCTAACTAACTAACTAATTCTATGGCCTATGGAACCCGGAGGTTCAATGCCGCATTCACAAAAGCTCTCCACTGACTTCTATCCTTAGCTAACTGGATCCAGTTTCTACTTTGTATTCCTATTTCTGCGAGATCCATCTTAATATTGTCCTCCCATCTGCGCCTAGGTCTTCCTAATTATAAGCTCAAGTAATAAGTAACATAATAATAATAATAATAATAATAATAATAATAATAATAATAATAATAATAATAATAATAATAATAATAATAATAATAATAATAATAATAATATCTTAGTATCAAACTTTAAGCGATTTTTATATGATGCATATATTCATGAAAATAGTCACTACTTGTTATGTACTCATTTTGTGTTCCCCTAGGGTTACTAGGAATTGAAATCAGGATCTCTGACTGTGCAGTCCAGTATGCTAACTGTATGACCACAGAGCACGGATCTGACAAAAAACATTTTCATAACGTTTTGCTACCCCTCCTTTTCCCGTATCGATTAAAGTGCCATTCGTGAAGGAATTGTTCACTTTTTTCTGGAGAATCGAAATGTCCAATAAGAAATGGGGGTCCCACTTTAAAATTTTAAAGTTACCCCTACCGCCAAAGGGAATGAGGATAGCGGATTTTGTTTGGTATAATTGAACTATACATATAAAGCAGAAACATATATTCTCATTTTGGGCGTGTGTTTTCAATTTCATATTAACTTAGAAATCTATTTGAACTTTGGTAGTTCTAGCATTTCCATAGCGTCATCTTCGTATACAAACAGATGGTGAATAAAAGTGCCAGAGGTTTGAAAGCTGGCAGTTTATCTGATTTTGTTTTTATAACCAATTCAAATGTTAAAAATGTAACGTTGTATTTAGAAAAAAATAAAATATCCTTATATTGAAAGAAAACCGGACTGGAACCGAACCGTCAATCATTACTGTAATTTCAAGCGCCTCGCTAAACCCACTTATTTTCTTCTTAATTTACGTCGCGAAAGGCGGCCCCGAAGTTCACTTACCAAAGTCTACTTTCCCCTTATCAGTACTTTCTGTATATTTCCTACTCGGTTATACACGTTTTACAGTAACCTTGAATGATAGGGACACAAACACAGACACGTCGAAAACATTGAAAATTCCAAAAGTTCTCCCACCGGGAATCAAACCCGGTACCCTGTACACCACAGACACACATGCTAGCCACTAGACCACACAGCCAAGTTATAAAGCCAGCGCGTTTTAATAATTCTACTGGAAATGCACGAGATATGCACTTGTAATACATTGAGTGATTTATTCGAGAGAGGCAAAGCACTTTACTTTGAATTCATTTCTTGGTTTCGTTTCTACTGCGTTTATTCTTTGTATTTTTCGTACACTACTTGAAAAAGCAAATACATTTTTCGCTACGGTGTCCAGAAATACTATTTTAACTGATCATAAAACAGAAATCTTTCGGTGAAATAATATGGGGTAATGTGTGCTATTCTAGTTTCATACCAAGTTCCTTCGTAGCTAAGCGGTTAACATACGTACCTTTGACGTAAGAGACCCGGTTCGATTCCCGGTGTGAGCTCATGTGGTTCGATTTCACGCTAATCAGTAGGTAAACGTCTCATATAACCTCGATGCTGAAAGGGATGTTAAAATCAACTCAACATTATTTTATACCATCAATTGAAGCAAAAGGTAGACGATACTATCCTGTTAAAAACATGCATTTATTTCATTGGCACATATTACAAAGCATCGGACTATTTGCGACACTTCAAGAAAAAGATGCTTTATGAATATTAAGTCGCTTCAAGCGTTCAAATCGCTTTATAAAAATCCAGATTATGAATTGCAATAACTTTTTACGTTGTAATTAAAATTACAGCATATATTGTTTTCTATCTCTCTCACATACTTTCTCTCTCTCTCTCTTTCTTTCTCTATATATACACACCTGTATATTACAATAGGTATCAGAACATGAATAATTTTCATTTTGGACGTGTGATTTAAGGTTGGTATTCAAATCAGAAAGTTGTTCCCATTATAACAATGTTAACGTTCCTCATTTTAGTGTCTTCGTATATAAATGATGACAGGGTGAACAAATGTAACAGGCTTTGAAACGTGATAGTTCATCTGATTTTTTTGTCAAGCACTTCAGAGCAGAACTTTATATTTAAAGAAATGTTTCCATATGTTGAAAAAAATCAAAACCGCCGGGAGACAGATTCGAACTGCCACCCTCCGATGCTAGACTTTCAAGAACACTACTAAACACGCTTGACCACCGAGACAATTCATGAAAGATTATGTTGTAATAATGCTCATATATCGCTCCAAGCGCACGTTCACACCTGAAGTTTTAAATAGTCATTTTCTCCCTATATTAGTAATTTCAACTGAAGATATTGACTGATTTTGCATATTGGAACTGTGCATGAATTGTGAATTGCATATTAAACGCAGAAATACGTAGTTGACTCTTCAGTTCATGTTTCTGTTCAATAGCTTCACATGTTAGTGAGTGTTTCCTAATGCCTGTGTCATTTTCCCTCTTTTTTCCCACGGGATATTCTTCGTGTAATTATTTGACACACTAAGGTTTCATAAGATTAAAGGTTTTTTGCTTATAATTTTCTTATTTTGCTTTATTTTTTCCCTAAAATAATAAATAATTATGCATTATTACACTGCTTTGTTAAGGAAAGCACAAAGAAGCGATAATATAGTAAGAAAAGCGAGTTATTAATGAAAATATGAAAGTTACAGTATATGCGAACTTTTTTTTGCGGATGAGGATACATGTGTGCCGTACAAGAGAAACATAGATTTATTTTTTTCTTCTACAAAATACAAAGAAACTAACAGTTTGTTTCAATATAAGATAAATATGAATGTTTTAAAAAGGCTTTTTAGAGCCTTATTAGGGAGAACGACTTTGCAGAATTCTTGTGTATATGTATCGCAATAGTCGTATGATACACTTCGATTTTTGGCGGAAGCTCATGTGGTTTACCAAGCAACAGCATTTGAATACGTCTACAGAAAACGGACGAACTCCGTGCGACTCGTTCTTTAGCTGGATTCGATTGCAATGCTTAACTTCCTAACATTGTATCTGCAAGATTTACGTCACAGTCCGTTCGAGTAAAGTACTTAATCGGCATGTACGCACCAGTGTATGCATCACCAGCTAGAATACTACCTGATAGTTTGAAAGAAAGTCCTACACAGGACTGAATCTTGAAAGGATGTAGAGTTGCTGATGGTTTACGTTTGATTATAGTTGTGAATCCATTCTTCTACTGTTTGATAACAGGTGCCCCATGTTTTACCATAAAAGGATAGGAATGTTTTCGACTTGCTTTCAGCACTTCCATGTACCTGTACTTGTCTAGGGTAAGCACTTTCTGATCCTTGGACACTTTCAGGCAGCACAAACAAACTTTCCTATCACACTGGTTACAAGAGTGATCTCTGACAAGAAATATATGTTCCACTATAACACCAAATTTCATGGTAATCCAGAAGCAAAATGTTTCCATGAGGATATTTGACTGTTTCTTCTGTTTTTTGGGATTATATTCGAAATCGTGCTACACACTGCGACAGTTCAACTCTGTTCAAACAACTACATAACCAACATATCTGAAGCAGATTCTCGCTTTCGCCTCACGACGACCTCTATTCCTTCATTGTAGCAACATCAAGACTTATGGTATCGGAATGAAATTTTGCAGATGTATAGAATTAATAACAAAGAATTAAAAAGTGAAATCACACTAAAAAGTTCTATGTCAGTATGGGTCCCTATTACATAGAACTCTTCAATAATATTATATGCAATTTGTAGTGATATTGTTAACCGGATTTACAGTCAGCAACTGTACCTAAACCTTGTAAAAGTAATAAATAAATAAATAAATAAATAAATAAATAAATATTTGTACTTGCACATAAAACGTGCATTGGTTACCTACAACAGTATTTAAATTAAGTTTATTAAATTGACATTCAGAATTGTTTTTAATGTTTAATAGTAAAAATTGAGGACAAGTTAACATTAGCAAATTGCCAAACATATTAGAATTTGAGACATCTTCCTTTTAGTGGGTTGTAGAACGAGTCCACACTCCTCTTGCCCCTGCACTGAAAACTCTACAGCCAATCAAGAAGTGAAAGTTTTATTGTATATTAACTAACTAACTAACTCTATGGCCTATGGAACCCGGAGGTTCAATGCCGCGTTCACAAAAGCTCTCCACTGATTTCTATCCTTAGCCAATTAGATTCAGTTTCTACTTTGTATTCCTATTTCTGCTAAATCCATCTTAATATTGTCCTCCCATCTGCGCCTAGGTCTTCCTAATGGTCGTCTCCCGGTTGGTATTCCAATTAAGATTTTGAAAGTGCTTCTATTTTCTTCCATCTTGGCTACATGAACTGCCCACCTGAGCCTCCTAGATTTGATGACCCTAACAATGTTGGGTAAGAGGTATAAATTATGTAGTTCCTCGTTATGAAGTTTCCGCCAATTCCCTTCCCGTTCCTCTTGGGTCCGAATATTCGTCTCAGGATCTTGTTCTTAAATACTTTCAATCTACGTTCTTTCTTACGAGTAAGCGACCATATTTCGCATCCATACAAAACAACAGGCATGATTACCGTTTTACATATTTCAAGCTTCAAATTCCTCGACAGAATTCGCGTCGACAGGAGAATTTGAACTGAATATTAACACACATCCCCTTCTTTCAGTCGACATTTAATCTCGTCGTGAATATGGTTTTTGTCTGTTAATACTGATCCTAGACACTTGAAAGTATCCACTTTATCAAAAGTATTATTCGATATTTTAACGCACCCATAATTTGCCGTATTACGATTCCGACGAACTTCCATGTATTATTTAGAATAATTATATTGCAGTTGCTATGTGATTTCAACACACAATAGATCAGATTAATTACAAACTGTTTTCAATATAATTCTATATCTTTGAATAAACAAGAGTCTTATCTCCAATACTCTTTATTTTATTAACCTTTAAAATATGAAAGTTGTAGTGGGTCACTCCGTATTTTCTTGAGACACTGTATCTCTATCAAGAAACCATTTTGCATTACTCAATATCGCTTCTGTCAATGACGATGTACAGTGAAACCGGAAATAGAATATTTCTACCTGAAATAAAAATAGGAAGATGAAAACGGATATGGAACACATTCTTGGGATTCTTAATCTACGTCAGAATAAACAAAATTGAAAAACGTTTGATTTTACTTGAAAATTCAAAAAAAAAAAAATACTTGTAATATGTGTTGTTATAGATGTTACACCTAGGATAAATTTCCTTTTGTAACTGTCGGGAAGTTGGTTTTATTGGTTGATGGGATAAATTGAAGTTTACCGTTCCTTTCAGCAGCGAGTCTGTATGGGACATGGACCTTTAACTTAATGTGAGATCCTTACCTCTGGTGCACGGAGTCCCTGGTTTGATCCCAAAGTAAGTTTGTGGTGGACAACCTCGTGTCCGTGGGTTTTTACATAGTACTCCCGTTTCCTCCCACTTTCTCATTCCATAAATTATTCCATCATCATTAACTTGCCTAAATTTCTCTCCCTTCGGTTAACAGACAAATCGTCCAACTTTAAACTGAAAGATTTCATTTCATCTACATTTTAACGTGAGATCCGTACCACGTGAGGTTTCACAGGGAATCGAACCTGGGTCTTCCACGTAGGCTCTAGTTGCACCTTGTTTCATCTTGTTTATGCTTTTATATAGTTCGAAATGCTTTGCTAGAGACAACAGCTACGACAACAACAATAACAAATGCATTTGCAGTGTAGTGAGTTGACATTTCATGAAACATAAACATGGCTGTATATTGCGATTGGTGAATTGGTTGTTTAGCATTACAAGCGTTTTGATTGAAGGTATTAGTATGACGTAGAGAAAACATATCAGGCAAGAAATGAAACAATAAGTAGAAAAAAAAAACAAATCTCTGAACAGAAAAATGGCACTTGCTACTTCCCCAATACAATTTAAACGAATCGTGTGTTCTTACATTCTGAGAGGTTTTTTTTTTTTCAACTATTTTATATTTTTGGTTTTGCGGTAAATTATGTGAAAGGAACGATAACGAAACGACAAGTGTACAACCATGAGAGAGGAACGTGAGAGAATCTTCATCGTCCTGGATTGAATGACGTTTGGAATCGGTTTATACGTATATGTGTATGTGTTCCTCCTTGAATTCTCTCGACCTCAGTCTCAGTTTAGTTATCTCTATCTTTCTCTGAGCCTCAGGTCGAAACCTTCCCTTCATTCTCCGGTGATAAATTTGATTTTCGTTCGTTCGAAGAAGACGAACGAACAAAACTTGCAGTCCTCTCTGCTCTAGCCGTCGCTCAAACAAGGAGCGAGTCTTTACCTCTTCCAAGAAGGAAAGAAAATAAACTAGAAGAGTAGAGAGAAGAGTTTGTAAGCCTGAAGAGGAAAGAGAAAACGCGAAGGAAGAGCCCCCAAACAACAGGGAAGAGAATTACAAAGATCTGATGCCAAAAAGGAGGAAGATAAATGGGGTATTAGAGAGAAAAAGAAGAAAAATCTAGTGGTCAAGTTGACAGTCATTTGATAACGACTAAAGTTTGGCCTCAGGGCGCCCTAGAAATAAAAATTTCTTCTTTCTTTTCTTCCTAAAAAAAGCAGGATATAAATAACCTCCAAATAACCTCCATGTCAGAACCCTAGAGAAGCCTGTTTGTTTGCAACATTCACATCCATTAAAGTATAGCAGGAAATGTGAAGTTAGTTGAGCTATGTTCACGCACCACCCTTCATGGAAAGCAAACAGTACTTTTCTATCAAATAGCATCCATCATTTATTTTATTTTGTTTTGTTTCAAATACATATTCAAGATAGATGTTCTGAATTGATGTGTGATGAAAGCTAGCTAAGTGGTGGGCGGATACTAAAAAAATTCAACACTCTCATTTCATTTTAAGTTAAATATATCCTGAATATAGCTTCAACCTCCAAGTCAGTAGTCAGAGAGGGATTAGAGAAGAAGAGAGGGATAAGAGGGCGCACCGCCCCATTTTATTTTTTGTCCCCCTACAGGCATCACAGTAATAATTATTTTTATACCGCTTTAATACAGAATACGTATAGTAGAAAATGTTTAAATTCACTCCTGTCAGGACTAGATATAAAATTGTTGAGATTTTATCAACTTAAATTAAATTTACAGTTTTTTTTACTCATTTCTGCATAAAATGACATGGTTGTTGCTAGATGCACCAAATATGTATTATAACACACTAAAAATAGTAATTGAATTAAATTATGTAATATCCTTTTTATGTTGATGAATCTTCGAATTATTATATTTGAGCATTTGTCAGTATTGTATATCGTTTGGAAATCTGTAGCTCTGTTTAAATAGATAATTAAACAATTTAGTAGTGTTTGTTGATACCTTTGCCACTTGAATAAATATGTGTTTATGGCAATGTATTGTTTCGAAGAGACTATAATTAGCTTTCCTGTCCCAAAGTCACTAAAGTAGTTACAAAGTGTAGTATTTCTTTTAGTAGGACTGGTAGACATAACTAAATGATATAAAACTAGTTAATATAGTTTTCGAGTTATCAAGATAACAACTTCATTGGAATTACATTTCGCAAAATATTGATGCTCCCTTTTTACCTACCGAGCAAAGATCTCTTTGGTATTTTATCGTTAACAATAAATACGGAACGCAAGACAGACTATATCAGCTCGGTAATCTGTGTAACTACTGTCATAATATAGATACTCTTGAGCATCGCTTACAATATTGTACAGAGATTCAACATATATGGAACAAATTTAGTACACTCATAAGTAAGATTTGTCATTCTTCCCCATCTCATATTACTGCTACTGATGTTCTGATATATCCAGATTTTAACTATTTTCCTAAAGCGAAAAATAACAGCGTAGTTTGGCATATACGCTTCTTTATGTGCTCACCACACATCGACATTATCATGCGTATTTGTCTTATTTACGGTACCATTTGCAGAAAATGAATGTGCAGTATAAACAACACTTCGCAAATTATTTTGTAGTTTTAGCTTCATAATAATTGTGTAAACTTTTCAGATTTGTTAACAGTTTTTTTTAATCAACTTGTATTGCTTTTATAACTGTTCAATGTACACTCATGTCCAAAATGATTGTCGCATATCTATAATTGCCTTATTGTAAGAATATAATTTGATAATGATTTTGCAGGGTACTTTTAATACTGATACTATGTGTATAATCAGGAAATGTATATTTGTAGTAAATTTCATAGAAAAAGAATTATAAATACGAAAATTAGAATAAGTAAAACAAAATGTTGCTGAATGGATAAGAAAGTTTTATTTTCGTTTTATTGTTCTTATTTACTGCTCTTTTGACATGAAATTTGCCACATACATGACTTTGCTGATTATACACATACTAACATTGTAAGAAATACCGGGAGAATTCGTTATCAAATTATATTCTTACAACAACATATATATATAGACATGCGACAATAATTTTGGTCATGAGTGTACATGTGATAGAACTGTTGATATTTTTTTTTTAAAATAAAGATGGCTCAGCGGCAGAGTACTTACCTGCGGTACGTAGGGTCCTTGGTTTGATCTCCGGCTAAGTAAGTTTGTGGTGCACATTGTGTTCGTGTGCTTTCTGGGATACTATCGTTTCTTCTTACATTCTAGTTCCACCGATTCCTCCATTATCATTCATTCATCTCCCTTAGCCTAAAGAGTATAATCGTGGGACGTTAAACTGAAATATTTCTTTCATTTCAGGAGACCCAGTTCCTTTTTCTTCAGATATTAATACTTTAGAGAAGCTTTTCCAGACTTTTATGGACAAAGTTGATACTCTACTACAGCAAACTGTGAAATCTTTTAGCAGCAAAATGGAAAACATGAAAAATTTGGTGCACAAAGATATAATTTTGCAGTAGTGTTGTAAACAGGAAAAAAAAGTTCGTATTTTTTTTTCAGAAATTCACGTTTTTTTAGAAAAAACATTGCCTCTCGTTTTTTTTCCACCAAATTTCGTTTTTTTTTCGAATACCATATTTTACAGGCTATAAGACGCACTTTTTATCTCGAAGAATTGCCTCCAATATTCATTTTGAATTACCAAGTACTACAAACCCTTTAAATTCCAAAATTAATTTTGAAACACCCTGTATTTCCCAGCACACACTATTGGAAGTAAGATGTGAAAAGGTAAGATTTTTTTTCTTATGAAATTGTTGTTCACAACAACGAGACTATTACTAGGCGAGACTATAACTATTCCTACTAGAGCACAACACGAGTTACTAGTGCAAAAATGTAATCAAATGTTCAATAATCGCACATTTTTGCTCGTATAGTTATAAAGAAACAAAGGATTTGTAAACTACGAGGTCTTCGATTCAAGTTCTGCTGATTATTTCACTTATCTGCAGCATAAATCAATAAATAATATTTACTAGAAAAAACAGACATTTGAAAAAAAAAACATGAAAAAGAACGATGTTTTTATTGAAAAACCTAGACAGAAAAAGAAAGCGTTTTTTTACAACACTACTTCGCAAGCAAATACAGAGCATAGAAAAAGTAAAATTTTCGAATTCCGAATGGAATTAGCTGATCATATCTCTTAAGATAGAGGTTGTAATTCCGAAACCTTTCATGAAGAAGCACCATCAAACTTCCCCAGGTATCATAACACTGAAAATGTATACCCTGTTGTAATTGAAATCAGGTATTGTTGTAGGTGCAATATAAATGCAGTATTGTCATCTCATACGTTGGAAGGTGAATTATCTAGCATTGAGAGAGACAATTATCAAATTGAAATTTCATATAACGTATCTGTTCTACTAAATGGTAATACATTTATAAATAAGAAATTTCAGTTCTGTTCTTAAGATAGGAAGATTCTGGATACCTTAAATTCTCTAGATGTTTCGGATCAGTTTAGCGGAAGGCGGAAAATTATGGAACATGATACACAACTTAATTCTCCTTATCTGGATCAATAAAAAATTGCCACAAGAGTGGAAAGAATCAATCATTGTCCCAATTCACAAGAAAGCCAACAAAACTGGTTATAATAAATATCGGGGCATTTCTCTTCTGTCACCATTCTATAACATCCTCTCAAACATTATATTACCAAGATTTATTCCATATGGAGATGAAACTGTTGGAGATTATCGGTATAGATTTAGGCGAAATCAACTAATTGTCGACCAAATATTTACCATTTGACAAATACTCAAAAGGAATTGGTGTTCAATACATCAGTACTGGTACATCAATTATTTATTGATTTTAAAAGGGCCTACGGCCTATTAGAACGGAAACATGGTACAACATTCTTAAACAATACGAAATACTGAGAAAGGTACTTAGAATTATTAAGATGCATTTAAATAAATCCCAAAGTAATGTACAAGTAGGAAAATTCTTGTTCAAGAGCTTTCACGTCGACAACGGCCTCAAACAATGAAATGCTTTGTCGCCATTATTATCAACTTTGTTCTGGAATACAATATAAAGAATCAAAGATAGCAACCAGACCCAGAGCTGAATGGTGGTGATGGTATAAATATGATATGGAATGATACAAGAACAACAGAAAGAAATACAGAAATCCCTAGAAATGATTCCTAGGATATTGGATTAGAAGTGAATGTAGAGAAAACTAAATACATAAAAGTTTGCCGGGAACGGAATGCTGTAAATTATGGACGCGTCAAAATATCAAAAAATATTTTCGGCAAAATGGACACTTTTAAATATCTAGGGTCAATATTAACATACCATAATCATATCCAAGAGAAAATTAAATATCGACCAAAAGCAGAGAATTCGTGGTATTATTCAGTTCAAAATCTTTTGTCGTCGCAAATTTTGTCAAGAAATTTGTAGCTTAAAATACATAAAACGACAATCATTACTGTTATGCTGTATAGATGCAAACCATGGTCGCTAATTCTGAGGTAAGAAATCAGAGTGAAAGTATCTAAGAATAAAATCTCAGATCGAATATTCGGACGCAAGAGGAACGGGAATGGAAACTGAAGGAAACTTCATAAAGAGGAACTGCATATTTTACACCGTTTACCAAACATTGTTAGGATCATCAAATCTAGGAGGTTCAAGTGGGCAGGTCATGTAGGCAGAATGGAAGAAAGTAGGAACGCTTACAGAGTTTTAACTGGAAGTCTAATGGGAAAACGACCATTAAGAAGAACTAGCGCAGATGGGAGGAAAATATTAAGATGGAGCTCACAGCATAGGCACATAAAGTAGAAACTGGATCCAAATGACTAGGAACAGAAGTCAATGGAGAGCATTTGTGAACACGGCATTGAACCTCTGAGTTCCACAGACCATAGAGTTAGTTAAATGTTAAAATAAGTGCAGTGCCTTATGTACCCTTGCTAGCGAAACTTTTCGATGGCTGTACTTTTGGTGGCTTTCAAATGTAGAACTTTTTGACTTTGGAAATATAGCATGGGGATAAGAAAAAATATCTGACCTGTAATTGATTTTATATTTCAAGAAACTGAAGATGATACTCATAAATGTTATTTATGGGTTTTCCGATGCTCTATAGATGGCAGCTTGAATAATGAATTTATCACAATGTGTCCACTTTGCTATAGAACGAAGAAATTTATACAGGGATGTGTTTTTCCTTATAAAGATTTTATCTCACATAAAATTAGATTTAAACATGAATTTAAGAAGGCAAGAAGTGTTAGCAGTAGCTAATTTACGTGTCGTTCAATTGAAAATCTGCTATGGAGAAAATATATTTACAAGAATGGGTGAACAAGAACTGGATAATAATTCAATAGGATCTATATAAATCTTCCGCATGTTTGTATGGAAGAATTGGAAAGCAATCTATTTCCACGGAGATGACAATAATTTATTAGATATAGTACAAAGACTAAATGCCTTACCGTCTGAAAAGTGGATTAATATGCTACTTTCCCCTGCTGCTATTGCCATTTCGAGTAGAGCATTCAGTTAAATGGTGACGCAATGGTAGATGCTCGAGTTATTCCTTCGAGCATTCCGAGATACAACTCTACCTTAAGTTTCAAGCAACTTTCCTATCCAACGACCTTAACATTTGATTAACTCGATTTACTAGCGAAAGTAATAGTGAAATTAGGATTAGCTTTACTAATTAGATTTCTGCTATTTCGGGAGCTGTGACCATATTGGTCAATCAGCATAAGGGATGACGTCCATCCGCGAGCGCACTACAATGAGGATTTGAGATAAAAGGATATGGCCTGGAAGTATTATGTAAGGTACCATCCTAGGATTTGCCTAGTGTGAATAAGGGAAACCCATGAAAACTTCACTCACGATTGCTGCTCGGAAAAAGATTGTAAACTTTCTCCAGTGGAGAGCCTCTACTTGAAATCGAACCCAGATCCGCTTGCACCAAAAGCGAGAGCATTAGCGGCTACCATACGTGGAGCCACTAATATTGAAATTAAAGGTGTCTACAGTACAGGCAGAGCGTTGTTTCACTTGAAGCAGATAGGTATTGACATTTTGTTATGTGCTTATACCAATGTCTAGCAGGTCTGAAATATTTGTACCTGGAAGTGGCAATCTTGTTAATACTCTGATGGTGGAGCCGCGAGAAATTCTTAGGTCAATTGCTCAGCAACGTCATGTTAGGGTCGTGTCTTTATAAAGCATCGAGTTGTGTTTGCCAGTGGAAGTCATCAATCTGTCTGGCTGTGTTCATTACAGTTAGATAAGTAACAAGTTCAGTGGATGGCATTTTCATTTACCATCAATATAGGATTAACCTCGAATCTTTCGTATATATTATTTAATAATTTAATGTTTTTAATTGTATTTTCACGCATTTTGTAACTTATCGCCGTCAGGATAACTTGTCCATATTTTCTTTGCATTTTCTTATTTTATAGTCACAATTGTAATTAATTTAGATGCGACCGTGTTATATAATGGAAGAAGGTATACAGGGTTTGGTCAAAATCTAAAACGTTTGCAAAAGTGTGAAAACCATACCTAGTATAGTATGGGGCCTCCTTTTGCGTCCAAAACAGGTTGGATCCGACGTGGAATGGACGTATACAGCTCCTGAACCGTGATGTGTCAAATTTTGTACCATTGTTCCTCCAAAGCATGCTCCAGTTCCTTAATGGATGCTGGTGGAGAGTAATGAGACTAAACACGTCTTTCTAACTCAGACCACAATGGCTCAATGATGTTCAGATCTGGTGATTGTGGGACCCAGGGGAGGGGTGATAGCTCCTGGTCATGCTCCTCAAACCATGATTTCACCGTTTTGCAATGTGACAGGGTGCCAAATCATCTTGGTAGATGCCATCACAGTCACGGAACAATATTTGGGTCATGGGTAGAACATAGTCCCCCCAAATGACCTCATATGCCTTAGCATTCATCATTCCATGGAGGGCTATGATGGGACCTACAGAAAACCACGATATCACTGCCCAGACTGTAACAGAACCACCCCCATGCTTAACAGTTGGGAGTAGACAGTCTGTATCATAGGCCTGCGACGGAGTTCTCCATACGTAAAAACGACCGGTTGTTGGAAACAAGGTGAAGGTCGATTCATCGGACCACATTACGTGTTTCCACTGCTCATAAGTCCACACCTTGTGGTCCTTGCACCACTGGATACGCCTCTTCGCATTTACTGCTGTGACCAGGTGTTTGGCGATAGCGGCCCTGCCATAAATTTTCATTTTATGGAGTTCCCGTTGCAGTGTTTTCAATGAAACCGGGTTCTGTAGTCCGTAATCGAGTTCAGACGTAATTTTCATTGCAGTGATCTTCTATTTAGCTGCTACAATCCGTTTTAATGCCCTCCGCTTCCTATCTGAGAGGATTGTCTTTCGACCACTGTTGTGCTTTGCAGACGTCGTTTGCTCATGAATTGTGTATGGCCTCGTGACATTGTACACAGTGCCTTTCGATACCCCCAGAATGTTCGCCACTGTTGCCAGTGAAGCTCCAACCAGACGGGCACCAACGATCATGCCTCTTTGGAAGTCTGTTCGGTTGCCCATTTTACCGCACCACTTTTACACCACGTCACAGGTGAACTGGTTACTGCTGATGGAAGAGGAAAGGTCGACACATTGAAAACAGAAAACGATCGGCAACCGCAACACGTGTTGTACACTGGAGGGCCAAACTTACGTGTCCTGCATGAAGTGTTTTTAGATTTTTTGTCTTTCCCCTGTATGCCATACCCTCATTATGTAATACTTAATAGATATCCTATTCATACGTGTATATTAAATTTGTGAATTAATATATACCTAATAGTAACGCTCTATGCCCACATAATATAATATAATTTAAATATAATTTAATGAATAAAGGCAAAATACTCAACAGAGAAAGTAAGCATAACCATTTATGTATATATAAATATTTATTTTTAAAAAATTGGATAAATATCACAGAGAAATATATTTATTTATATACTTAATACTGTACATTTTGCAACTTGAAATGTGATATCCAAAGTATATTTAGTTTATTTAAACGTTTTTAAAGAATAATGTTATGTAGAGGAATGTTAACTAGGCATTACTGCTGTATCAACGGACCACACGAAACTCGAGAAAATAAAGGAATATTTAGTTTCTTCCCCAACATACCAGGTTGTGACCCTGGACCACTTGGTAGTTATTATGGTACGAAATACAGTGTGGACGTATGGCATAGAAACTAGTGCATGAACACGAACCAACTTGTGCTAGGTGGCCACTAAAAATCACGAATGCTATCTAACAGAGTCAGGGCAGGAACGCAGCAGGAGAGCCTGTAACGAGGGGCGTTCCAAATTTATGTTCGCTTGTTTAGTAGAACATGACATTCAAACAATTTCAACAAATGACATTCCTTACTTTTTTATAACTCGATAAATCTCAAACACGATATAACACAATCTTGTCATTTACGCGCCATTTTCACACTGCCTTTCTCATAAATCATAAGTGTACCTCTCCGTCAAATAGTGCCTTCCTCCTCCACATATATGCCGCTTACATGAAAAACAACTAATAACAAGTATTTTCTTAACTTTAACTATTCCCTTCACCTTACTTTCATATTTTTCCCTCAAAAACCAAAATAAATTCTCCAATTAATTTCATAAGTTTTCTGAAATTGGTACGGCGATACAGCAGTTAACCCTTTAACCATTATTGGTTCTTCACAGAGATTAATGTTAGTATTTTTCTTTCGCACTCCATATACAACGATAATGGTAGATGGCATAGAAGAACGGCGACAACGACACTAATTACAACGTCATCAGATTTTGTCGGTAGTTAAGCAAGGAATAACAATTATTCCGTTGTTTTTAAATATATGAAAATGTATATATAGAATAATATCTGTAAAACAGGAAAACGGCAATAAAATTATTACATGTGTCCTAATATACGTATATATGAAATAAGAATCTTCTAGTGCGTATCAGGTAATTTGTAACGAATCGTAGAATAATAATTGTGTGCAAAACAAAGCAATTTTGTTACATATTGTCGATGCCAAATTTGGTCTCTCCTTTCTTCCCCCCCCTCCCCCCCAAAAAAATCATGGACGAAACCTATGCCTTAAAATCCATCAATGGGAACCCGTGAATCCAGCACCGTGAATCAAATCGGGGGGAGATGTACTTAAATAAAGAGTGTGAGGGTTATGTTTAGCAGAAGGGGTCCAGAAGCACGTAGGAAAATCAAAATTTACAGGATAAATGCAATATGCAAGTACTTAGACCTAACATTACGTAACCAAACCTAACCTAAGCTAACCTGAACTAATTTAAACTAACCTAATATTAGTAGAAATAAGCGAAATTCTATCAGTTTTTTGAAAACAAAAATGTGCTGGATCCCTACACTAACATAATCTAACATAAACTGACCTAACCTGACCTAAACTAACCTAAACTAGCCTAACCTAACTTAAATTAACCTAATGTGAACAGAAATGACCTAACTTGTAACATTCTTTAGAAACAATTGCTGGACCCGTTCTGCTAAATATAAGACAAGTATGAACCCGGACTAATATCCCAAAACCAACAGTACTAGAACGAGTCGCACTGGCACAAGCCGTAACTCGTCTTATCTCTTTGCTGACTGGACAATTCTTTCTCCACTGAGGGCGGGTTGAATATCTTCTTCCAGTGCGATTCAGGAGTAAGTAAAATAAGTAGTTAAGGGAACTTGGAAATGAGGGCGGGTGAGTTGTGAAACTGACTACATCACCTTCGGTATGTTTCGTGGTCGAATAAGCTTTTTTTCTATTATACCCTTCCACCCCTTGGCGAATTTCGAATCTGCAGAACGTTGCGGTGCAAGGATGTTTCTGCGTATAAAATATTTGTTAAGGATTACGTTCGAAGTGCTTGCGTGGTGCGTGTGGTGTGTATTATGTAGACTAATCTAATAGGAGCAATTCTTGCTTTCTTAAATGTAAGTTTTACTATTAGTAATAATGGAAATTACACTATAGACTTTCTTGAAATTTAGTGGAAACCTAGGTTTCATCTCTGGAAAAATTAGTATACAAGAGTCTACGAAATTCTTTCGGGGGGGGGGGAGGAGGAAGACTCTATCTTAGAAAGGGCTCTGGAATTTTTGTTGTTGATGATGTTCATTTGGAGTATTGCGTCTCTTTCAGCTGCGAGGCTATATGAGACATGACCTACTGTTTAAAGTGGTATCGAAACCACACGATTTTCCTTCGGGAATCGAACTCAGGTCTCCCACGAAAAAGGTGTGTAAGCTAACCGCTTAGCCACGAAGGAGCTCTCTGGAATTCTCAAGATATATGAATTCTGTAATTGCCTCTTAAAGCAAGTAACTCAAAAAAGTAGCAATATGAGGAGTGAATTTCTATCTTTTATATTATGAATAGTTATAATTAATATAATAAAAGTAGGATACAATTGTTTCTTAATGTGGTAGAGTTGGTAATTAGTAAAATAATTATAAAAATATTAGTTAGCCGTCAAGTACATTTACCAGCGCTTACGACCAGTTGAAAATGTTAGGTTCGGTGATTGTTACTATCAGTGTCCTATACTATTACTAACAATAATAACAGATATATTACTAATGTAGAAAAGCTACTGTTACTAAAGTTATAGAAATGATAAAAATAATTTTGCATATGAAAACATTATATGTTTGTATTGTGATCAGTAAAACATCAACGTGTATAAAGAAGACTGTTACATAGTGTATGAATAAAAACTAGTTGTAGCTAGAAATAACTGAATAGGAATCTATTAGAGTGTATTTATACAGCTTAACCCGGTACTGCATCTTGTTCCATATGTGGAACATACTAGGTTTTGTTTAATTCCATCTAGAGAGGTAAGCGCTTTTCTTCCTGATTGAATATAATGACATATATGGGTTATTCCTACTGGGCTGTGGTATGTATGTCAACTAGTTGTCAATCATAGAGTTTTCCCTGCACAAAAAGTCCATTGTTCCGCTGTGAGCTCTGTGTCCATATGTATACATGTTTAGTATTTTTTTTAAATTTTGTTAACTGTTGACTGTTACTAAAAGCAAAATTATTAGCTTGAATAGTGAACTCTGCTGAATTAGTTCCGAGTCATTGAGTAATATTCATCACTTAAACTGCTCCTGTGACGTAATTGGTTTGTCCCATTTTTGTCACACTATGCAATTAGCATTTATTTGAAAAACAAACGAATAACATGGACCTACATACATTTTATGGATGTAAAAGTATTTTCCGGAGAACTATGGGAACGATATTTCTACAAACGATAGTTTGCTGGACAATGATCAACTGCAAGGAGACGCAACCAGTGTGGAACCTGTTACAGAACGTAGTGATATGGGCGATTCAGATCATTCCCGATCTGAAGACAGAAGACGCATTTTGTGAAAACACAAAAATCTTTCAGAAACAACCCACTTAAACAGATTTTTCCGGTGCTATACAGTTGTCTGAATCTATTAGTGAACCTAGAAGTTCTTTTGATTTTTTTTTATTTTACACCTGCACTCATCCAACTAATCGTTGGCCAAACCCGCATTTACAGAAAAGACATGAAAAGCCAATTGATTTATCTACATCTGATGTCGAAATGTCTTTGGGTTCTCTTGTTTGGATGTCTATTTTCAAATTGCTACGAACACGTTTGTATTGGAATATTCATCACAACATTCCACAAGTTGCATGCCTAATGCCCTTGAACCGCTGGGAGGAAATAAAAAAAAATAGCATTTCAACGATAATTCCACGCAAGTATCCCTAGTTTATGACAAGAAGCATAAAATAAACCCATTATTAGAATACATCAAAGGACAATGTTTGAAAGTTCCAATGAAGGAGAGTTTATCTGTTGATGAACAAATCTATGCATACAAAGAAAGAAGTTCGCAAAAACAATACAACATAAAAAGCTAAATCGTTCAGGTTATAACTGTACGTCTTTTCTGGTGTAAGTGGTCTTCCTTACAACTTCGAACTTTACAGTAGTAATGAGAATGTGCCCGTTTCTACTCGTCTGGATTGTGGTTCTTCAGGAAATGTGGTGGTCAGACTGAGTTACTATATCTGTTCCGAGAAATGTCAATCATAAGATATATTTTGACAACTATTTCAATAGTATTGATCTACAAAGTTATCTCGCCAAAAACAGCATTCATAGTGTAGGTATAGTTCGAATAAATCGTGTTTCTGTATGCAATCTAATAAGTGAGAACGATAGCAAGTACAAAGGCATGGGTTCGTATAATGAAGCCACTGCAGTGATAGATGGAAAAGGAATATCATGTGTACATTGGTACGACAAGAAGCCAGTAAATTTGATATCTACATTTGTTGGGAGTCAACCCGTAGAAGAGTGTAGAAAATGGTTTTCTTCAGAAAAGACATTCAAAGGGATTGATTGTCCCAGCATAGTTTTGGTTTACAACAAGCATATAGGAATGGGTTGATTTACTGGATTCAGTATTGTCGTTGTACAAAATAAGAATTTGTTCAAGAAAATGATATTTGCGATTTTTCACGCACATGTTACATTTCTCTGTCGTTTCCGGGTGGCTTTTTTTTTTTTTTTTTTTTTTTATCGCCGGGTGATGATTCAGCAAGGCAGACACTTAACTGAAATGCTGAAGTTGCTTCATTTCGTAACAAAAATTGCAGAGTCTCTTGTACTTTATAGGAAGACAAACGGAAAGAAAGGGTCTAGTCGTCCAAAAAAGAGACATGGAAGCACAGTTGGAAGCAAAGAGACACAAAGGATCAGCAGTAAGAGTATCAGTTTCGAGTGTAAAGCTGATACCATTGGACATTGGCTAGAAGTAAGTGATGAACGCCAAAGGATCAAGAAACCAAAATGTTACAGAAAATCAACTGCACAATATATGAAATGCACCGTGCATTTGTGTTTGAACAAAGAGAACAATTTTCTTCTTAGAATTTCACACTACATAGTGATTATTCTGAATTATTTTTCACTAGTGAATGTGTGACTAGTCATTCTTATATTTTGCTATGTAGCATTTACTGTGTATAAACACAATTGGCATATATGGCTAAAATTTTCACACTATTTATTGTTTATGGGAGGTACAAGTTTGTGTTCAATATACAGTAGTTTTAAGGTACTCATTGCATATTGCTCCATATATGGCACATAGTGGTAACGTGAAATCAAAAGTACACAAATTATTTCATTGTAATTTCCTCGATCTCCACTGCAAAAGTGAATAAAATTTCCAAGTAGATTTTTTTTTTTAAATTTCATTTTCGTAATTCATGCAGTATCGGGTTAATATGATGGTCTCAATAGGGTCCTTCATGCAAAATCTTGTAATTGTTTGCACAGGACACTTTTGGGGTGAGGGGGAGTTGTATCAATCACACTGTTTTGGCATTCGGGATATGAGTGGTATGTGGTGCGGATCTTGGAACCTTAGGTGAACGAATAGTTTAGTAAAATGCTTGCAATAATCAGTTCGATGTTTTATAGCTGTTTGTATTAGATATTCTTATTATGTAAGCGTCTGCTTGTCAGCTCGTCGATTTGAAGGGACGAATCTCACTCTCAGTTCTGGGAGCATTTCTCTCTCTCTCTCTCTCTCTCTCTCTCTCTCTCTGTAGGCATATATATACAGAGAGCGGGAGAGAGAGTAACTTTCAAACTGAGGGTGGTTTTCATCTCAGAGGGGGATGATCGGCAAAAGTGCATAGAAATTTTGCGGCATTTCTGATGTGATGGTCTCTGGAATAGGCATATTTGTCAAGAAATTTGCCTATTGTAGGGATTCACATGTGCGAAATTCGGGAAAATTTTGATTTTCCAATCGCCGTCCTTTGATACGTACCCCTGATTAGATATATTTGCTTTCTCGTTTTCATTGTTTCACTTCTCTAATAAATGTCACTGGAACTGTTACCTCGTTTTCACTTAAAAAATTAAATGGGTAATACGCACTCTTTTACCACTTCTCATGTGCTGTATGCATTATTAATAAATAAAAAATACTCCTGTGAGCGGATTCGTACTGATGTCCTTTGGATTTATAATTTAACATCTTAACCACTACACCAATATTGCTGCTTCATAAATGTTCAGTTGTTGGCATATCTTTTCGCATTTGTGTTTTATGTTTCAACTTCGACAACTTTTACTCTTTTTTCTTCGTTTTCTTAAGTGCGCGTTATCAACTCGACTGAAGAGGAGTTCAGTGATATTAATATTAAATAATTAAATTAAAGCTATTTAAAATCTACTTTCTTTTTTCTAATGTTTTCTACTCGCTCACGATTATGGCAAATTTTAATGTATGTGGTACGAAGAAAGCCGTGTAACGTGGTTTCCTGTCACCACGGCATGGCGCGTCCTCAGGTTGCGGATCGAGGAGAAGGCCTCTAGATATAGAGGTTAGCTGCGAATATACTGAATAAGCAGTCGCGGACAGACGACTAGGAGTGGTCCTCCAGCTTGGGGGTTTGGGTAAGGCTAACACCCTCATCCTGTAAAAAAAGGTACTTGCTCAGAAACATTCACAAAAGCCTCGGACAAGGACTGATAACTTGGCACGACATCAGCAAAAGAAAATGGACATGAGATTTGGAACATGGAATATTAGAAGTCTTTATAGGGCAGGCGCGTTAAAATCTGTAACGAGTGAGTTAGAGAAATACAGGATGGACTTAGTAGGAGTTCAGGAAGTTAGGTGGGAAGGAAATGGATCTGAGAATTCCGGAAATTTTACGTTCTTTTACGGGGAAGGAAATAAAAATCACCAGTTAGGAACAGGGTTTTTCGTTCACAAACGAATATTACCAGCAATTAAACGGGTTGAATTTGTTACTGACAGACTTTCTTTTATTACTCTTAAGGGACGGTGGTGTGATATTATTGTTTTAAATGTACATGCTCCAACTGAAGATAAGGGTGACGATATAAAAGATAGTTTTTACGAAGAAGTGGAACGGATATTTGACCAACTCCCGCGATACCATATGAAGATTCTATTAGGGGATTTCAATGCGAAGGTAGGACGAGAGGATATTTTCAAACCGATTATAGGGAACGAAAGTTTGCATAAGGAAAGTAATGACAACGGTGTTAGACTCGTGAACTTTGCAACATCCAAAAACCTAATCGTGAAGAGTACAAAATTCCCACATCGCGACGTTCATAAATACACTTGGACATCACCAGACGGAAAAACACATAATCAAATTGATCACGTTTTAGTAGATAGAAGAAGACAATCTAGCATAATTGACGTCCGATCGTTTAGAGGGGCTGATTGTGACACTGATCACTACCTGGTAGCAGCGATAATACGGGAGAGATTATCGTTGAATAAATGTAATACTCAATGTCCGAAAACGGAGAGATTTAATTTAAAGAAATTAGAAGAGAGCAGGTAAGAGAGGAATACCAGATTGAAGTTTCGAATAGATTCTCGGTTTTACAAGACTCGGAGTGCACTAGTGTTGAGGATACTTGGATTGAAATTAGAGATAGCATTAAAAGTTCAGCAATAGACAAATTGGGACACGCGGAAATACGTAGGAACAAACCATGGTTCGACCAAGAATGCATTAAACTAGTAGAGAAGAGAAAACAGGCAAAATTACGGTGGCTACAAAATGCGAATGAAATAACTACACAAAATTTCGCAGATATCAGGCGGGAAACTTCCAAAACTTTTAGAACAAAGAAACGGGATTTTTTGAAAGCTAAAATTAAGGAACTTGGAGATAATAGTAAAAATAAAAATATTCGGGACATGTATAAGAGGATCAGCGAATTTAAGAAAGGCTATCAACCTCGTGCTTATATATTAAAGAAATCTGACGGAACAGTTCTCACTGATACGGATAGCCTCTTAAATAGATGGAAAGATTTCTTTGACGATTTGCTGAACACGCAGCCAAAAACTAATGTGCGTGGAGAAAAGGAGATACACACCGCAGAACCGTATATTCCAGAACCCAATCGAATAGAAGTGGAAACCGCTATAAAGAAATTAAAGAAACACAAATCTCCGGGTGTAGATGAAATTCCGGCTGAGTTAATTTTAGCTGGAGGCGAAAAATTGTGGAACAAGATACACAAACTCATTCTCCTTATCTGGAACAAGGAAGAATTGCCACAAGAGTGGAAAGAGTCAATCATTGTTCCAATTCACAAGAAAGGCGACAAAACTGACTGTAATAATTATCGAGGCATTTCTCTTCTGTCAACATTCTATAAAATCCTTTCAAATATTCTGTTAGCAAGATTGACCCCATACGCAGATGAAATTATTGGAGATTATCAGTGCGGATTTAGACGAAATCGATCAACTATCGACCAAATATTTACCATTCGCCAAATACTCGAAAAGAAGTGGGAATACAATACCCCGGTACATCAACTATTTATTGATTTTAGAAAGGCTTACGACTCGGTTAGGAGAGAAACATTATACAACGTTCTTACAGAGCTTGGAATACCGAGAAAGCTAATTAGATTAATTAAGATATGTTTAAGTGAATCCGAAAGTAAAGTCCGGGTAGGAAAATTTTTGTCCGCGAGCTTCCACGTCGAAAATGGCCTGAAACAAGGAGATGCGTTGTCGCCATTATTATTTAACTTTGTGCTGGAATACGCCATAAGGAAAATCAAAGATAGCAACCAGGGCCTAGAGTTGAACGGCATTCACCAGGTTATGGCATATGCTGATGATGTAAATTTAATAGGGGATGATAGGAGAACAGTAGAAATAAATGCAGAGATATTATTAAACGCTTGCAGGGACCTGGGTTTAGAAGTAAATGCAGAGAAAACTAAATACATGGAAGTGCGTCGGGACCGTAATACGGCAAATTGTGGAGGCGTTAAAATATTAAATAATACTTTTGATAAAGTGGATACTTTCAAATATTTAGGATCAATATTAACAGACGAAAATCATATTCACGAAGAAATTAAATGTCGACTAAAAGCAGGGAATTCGTGTTACTATTCGGTTCAAAATCTCTTGTCGTCGCGAGTTCTGTCGAGGAATTTGAAGCTTAAAATATATAAAACGATAATCATGCCTGTTGTTCTGTATGGTTGCGAAACATGGTCGCTTACTCTGAGGGAAGAACATAGACTGAAAGTATTTGAGAACAGGATCCTGAGAAGAATATTCGGACCCAAGAGGAACGAGAATGGGGAATGGCGGAAGCTTCATAACGAGGAACTACATAGTTTATACGGTTTACCCAACATTGTTAGGGTCGTCAAGTCTAGGAGGCTTAGGTGGGCAGGTCATGTAGCTAAAATGGAATAAAGTAGAAACGCTTTCAAAGTCTTGACTGGTAGACCCATAGGAAAACGACCATTAGGAAGACCTAGGCGCAGATGGGAGGATAATATTAAGATGGATCTCGCAGAGATAGGAATACAAAGTAGAAACTGGATCCAATTAGCTAAGGATAGAAGTGAGTGGAGAGCTTTTGTGAACGCGGCACTGAACCTCCGGGTTCCATAGGCCATAGAGTTAGTTAGTTAGTTTGGTACGAAGAAAGAACTCGAAAGTATGGAGAATACATTATATAACTTATTTGCTGAACTCTTATGTCGGGTTGAATTTAGAGATTCTGCGAAGATCGTTTCTTTGACAACGACTGTACAATACTTACTTTTTGTAATAAATAATTTTAAAAAGAACTCCGTAATAATAAAATCACAACTGGAGTGAATTTCGTGTGTATATATAAATATAAAAAACATAAATTGGTATTACTGGATTGAAGGTACAAAAGGCTAATGGAGGAGGGATATTTGAGATCTCCTGAGTACGACACTACCCTCGAAAGCTTATAAGACACATATTCGGTTACGTTTCGGTTAGGATCTTCCATTTATCACGCTGTGAAAAATCTCGATAACATTTTAACGGAATCCAACCCCAGTTACATCGTCCCAATAGCTTTTAAATTTGCAAATTTCCTGCATGTAAGTAATATCTATTAGGAGGGTTGCCAATTTAGCCACTTTGTCGCTAAATCTGGTTATTTTGAGAACATGGTAGCCACAAATTTACGAAAAAACCACTATTGGTTTTTCTAAGCATATACTTTCTGCTTTTAACCATTTCTAGACATTTTCTGACTTCAGCCACTGTTTCCTGAAATTGGATTCATTCTTAATGGTAGCATTCTAACCTTTGCTGCTAGAATTGACCCTCTAAAAGATAGCATTAATGATCCCTTTCCATATTTTGGTTACACAGTATACACCGTAGAATGAGCTCAAAAGCTACAAGTTAGCAGTAGACGTTGAGAAAAATCTTTGGAGAAGACTTGTAAGTTTCAGCACAACACTCATTGAAGAAATTCAGAATATACTTGCTGATAATATAGACACCCTTTAGAACATGTCGGTTTTCAGTGTCAATGAGAATTTGAAACCAGTGAAGACAATATCGATAAAATTGGTAATCAGTGGCGAACCTAAATGTCATGAAATGGGTAAATAAATCTTCAACTGAAGAATTTTTGCAAAAGGTAAATCAGTATACAGATACTACAGGAGAAAGTCTATTTTCGTTAGCATTCTTTTTTCATACTAACGCAAGCACATTCAAACGCGAGAGTACGTATTCAATCAAGTGAATATAGTGAAACAGATTCAGGAACAGATTGAAACTAATAATACTTTCTTCAATTTTAAGAGTAAGATTTGGGTCGCTCCGTGTGCGAAACTGTTATTTTTCTATACGAAATTTCAGCCACAGTTTTGCAACTAGTAGGAACAAAAGCAGCCCGGTATAAGTAACGGAGACAAAAGGAGCTTCGCTTCAACCTCAAGATGATGATGATGATATTTAGTGTATTTCTGTTAGCAGGGTTTTCTTTAATTTTAATTTTGTTATTGTAGGAATGGAATTTATTTAGCTTTGTCTCAGCGTAGAAGCTTGGTTTTCTGCCCAACCATTTCTAGCCATTTTTAGCTATTGGCTTTAGCCACTTTTTGTGTGTTGGTAACACTATCTATTAGTGTCAATTAGTGCCGAAGGTAGCGGCATCATTAACATTATAGTTTCCTAGTGGGAATTAGTGTGGTTTACTGAATGTTCTCACTTACAAATAGATTATTTTTCTTACAGTTACAGTAGGCCGTCGATAATCCGAACGCCAAAAATCTGTAACTTCAACATTCCGAACACGGTCCCTAGAAGCTAGTGACAGTACACTAATTCAATTTTCTTTGTATGAAGTCAGTGTTTTTACCAAAGCTGATTCATATGTAATTGTTTGTCATATATATTTTTGTTTTTATTTTTCCTTAGGCCTATACAAGTTAAAAAATGAAATGAAATCTTTAAGTTTTATGTCCCACGATTATGCCGGTTAGGCTAAAGGAGACGGTGTTGATGAGAGATGAGTGAAATGGTGGAATGAAGAAAGTGAAAGGAAACGGAGAACCCCGAGAAAACCCACTAGCACGGTGTTTGTCCATCACAAAGTCCACACGGCGGGAGCTGGGATCGAACCCGCGACCCAAAGCACCGGAGGGGAACACCCTACCACTGAGCCACCGCGCCCCCTATATACAAGTTAAGTTTTAAGTGTGAGTCACAAGAATAGTGTAATTTAGTATACGAGCAGGTTCATCAGAAACATTAAATTAAGTAGCCCTAGGTACGGTATTGTAATTACTGTATGTACTATATAATCATGGTATCGATAAAAGAGCATACCGTACAGTATATTTAAGCGTAAATAGCATTTTCTTGGTCATTTCCGAAAATCCGAACTACCGTGGTCCCAATTAGTTCGGATTTTCAACTTCCTACTGTATTATATTTAGCATTTTGTTCAACTTAAGACTAAGAGTTTTAAAATATCAATAATCTGTTGTATTTTGCAGTATATTAGAACGTGAAGGATCATTCATGGAACAGGGCTCATAGATAAATTTGGTACTTCTATTAACTACTCAGGCATCTTTCGGGAATTTGCCGGGCCTGAAAAGATGCCAATTGATTGCATATAGGCCCTCAGCGCCCATGACCTGCAAATTACAAAGAGGAAAGGAACCTGAGGTAGATACCATTAAGGTAAACAACCTTCAAAGCTTCCTTTTCATAGAGGGTCTTCTTCCAGGGCGCTGTTCCCCTTCCCTCTGTTGCCTCTAAGTAATCTTAACAGCCAAGTTACAAACTAGCATATTACGAAAATTCATACTAGCTCTTAAATATGTGTTATACTCCTATTCCTAGTTACGTTTTTAGCCTCAACGCAACTAGAAAAAAAAAATGGGGAAACAAAAATACCAGTACTTACCCGAATCGAGCGACCACACTGTTTTTGACCGTACCGCACAAATAAAAAGTAACTTAATTAATTCTTAGCAACAGTTTGATTGTTGAATTTTTACAGAAAGAAATAACAATGATAATCTTAAATGTTAAAAAATTAAAATATTGAAAAACTTCCTTCTATTGCCAAATTTTCAATTTAAATAAATTTAATTGTTAATGTTCATTAGGTTTAACCTATATTTGGAAAGTTATTTTCCTAAGTAATTCAATAACATAAAGATAGGTAAATGGAAGGTACAATCACTGATAAAAGTAGTTGAATCACTGACTCCTATAAATCCATTCAGTCGGATCCAATACGTTTGCTAGTATCATAAACGAATAATTACAAACTGTTTTCAACACCATATTATATTTTACAGTAAACAAAGGGAGGCTCGGTGGCTCAGTGATAGAGCGTTCACCTCCGGTGATGGGATCCCTGGTTCGATCCCAGCTTGCGCCGTGTGGATGTTGTGGTGAACAAATACCGTACTCGTGGATTTTCTAGGGTTTCCCCCACTTTCTTCATTTCATTTATTTCTCATCATCACCGTCTTCTTTAGCCTAACCGACATATTCGTGGGACGTAAAACTGAAAGATTTATTTTTTTTTTACAGTAATCAAATTTTTATCTGCAATTCTTTTTGTTTTATAAGCCTTTCAAATGTGAGAGGTTATTGTGGATCAGTCTGTACCTTTTGAAATGACAATATTGTAACTCTTGTAGAAATTAGTGAACAATGTTTACGTCGTTCTTTTATAAATACCGTGTATGATATCAATTTCCGCCGGAGGAAGGTGCCAAACTCTTTCGTATTGCACTTTAGAATCCCCTTTATATAAAAATGGTGTGGAAAGAGAAACTAGATCACAATTAATAAATAGAGCTAGCACAATAACGTGGCATAGTGTGTCGTAGAAAAATGAGAGTAATATGGAGTATAGGTAAAGTTAGAATTAAGTAATAACAGTAATATGAAACATGACATAAAACGTATTGCCCACTTATGGGTCAAAATCATCATCATCATAGATATCCTACAATTATTGTCAGGTCACTTGCTGCAACTGAGAACCTTCCATGCTCCAAAGTCTTCCAATAACCTCTTCGTCTTCACATATGATTTTTCCGTTTTGATATCATTCATCAATTTCAGTCCTCTTCGCTCTCTCACCGTTTAGCATGTCCCTCATGATATAATTTATTCTTAGCCAATGTTCTAACCTCTTTCCTTTCCTCTTTTTCATGATATCTAAATTTATTTTCTCCTCCACCATTTCTAATACCCTCTTATTTGTTTTACGCTCGATCCAGCTAATTATCTTCATTATTCTTCATATCCACATTTAAAGAGTTTCCAGTTGTTTTTCATCATTTTTGCGTAAAGTCCATGGTTTTGCTCCATATAGCACAATACTCTACACAAGGCCTTTTATGAATCTTTTTCTCGACTCTTTATTCAAGATCCTACAAAATAGACTTTTCTTTCTCCTAAAGGCTTCTTTCACCATTCCTATCCTTGCTTTTATTTCACATTCACACTTATATCATCAGTAATAATACTACCCAGGTATAGAAAACGGTTCACTTCTATTTTCTCCCTTTCTACTTCTATATTTCGCACGACTTCTTTCTAATGAACATGGTTCTTGTCCTGATAACCCTTATTTTGCATCCCATATTCTTCACAGCCCTTCCTCGTTTTCTAACCTTTTATTGATTTACTTTTTAGATCCTGCAACATGTATCATGTCATATGCAAATTGCATACACTTAATCATTCTACCTCTTACCGAAATGTCGTCTTCATCATGTAGGCTCTTTTTCACTATCTCTTTTAGATAGATATTAAATATACATCATTTATTGAGTACACATTCATTGATTGATTGATCCTTCAGGTAATAATTCATCCTCTTCTGTTCATGTACTAAAGAATACCAGCAGAAATCTGACTCCTGTAATGAACTTTTTTGCAGCATCTACCAAAGAAATCTTACGGTTTGTTAGTGCTGCGGACAATGTGAATATTGTTATAACGTATATAAGAGATATATTTACCCAGAATAACACTTGTTATTATGTCCTTCCCGTTAGCTCCACTGGAACTTCTTCCGACTCCATGGTCACTGGCGTTGTCTCAGCGGAACATGACATTTTATTCCAGCTCTTTCATGACCTGTGTACGGTGTACGTCGTGAGATGTGTTCTGTGCGACCCGAGTGGTTGTGAAAGAGCACTGACTTCTCTTTGTATTCCCTTTCTAATACCCTTGTTTGGCGATATATTTATTAGAAGTGGAACATCATTGACTTTTTTCTCTCCTTGTGAACGCTACGTTAGTATTTGAATTATTAATCATAGCATTTTTCCGAGTTATCACCATTCGTAATAATTTTCAAAAAGTTATCAATGTTCCTAATTCTCTTCATTCACATGAGCGGATGTGTAAGAATTTAAATTTGAGTTAATTGATGTCTTCAGTGTAGAACTTGACTTTGCCCGAAAGTTTCTGTATATTAAGCTTTCTAATGCATGTCTGTGCGAAATGATCGTCACGGATCGTTACGGTATTGGGTAATAAATGGGCGATGAAGATGCTCCTTACGAATTACCAATCGAATCAGCTTTCCGCATGTTCACACTGGTGAAAATGTAGACACTGGAAATATTAGATAATCAAATACTACAAATGTTCGGCCAGTATAATGAAATTATTTCCATTGAAGAAGGAAAATATGAAACATGACATTTTTACTTGGTTCGAATTGGTCAGAAGCTCTTGAAAATAACCTTCAAATAGAATATCCTTTCATATATAACAATTATTGTCTTTCTGTGACGAATTCTGGGCAATCTGAAACGTGTTCGAAATGAAACAGTGAAAACCATCTTATCTCCAAGTGTCACCAACACCAGGTCAAGCAAGTTCACCCTCTCAGGAATTCATCCTCCATCGTTGATAACGGTTTATGTAAATGCCAGAAGGCATCCCTGAAATTTACGAGGGCACAATATCTAAAAAAAAATATAGCGAATTCATTCTGTTACTACAAAAAACTTTTTTCTGAAGTCTGAGATATCAGTGTTGAGTATGTTTCTTCTGCAACAATTTCACCCCTCACCCTACCTCAAGCAGTATATATTTTTTCCTCAACGGTTGTACATGACTATTCTAATATTCCCATTGCACATTGATTGATTGATTAATCCTTCAGGTAATAATTCATCCTCTTCTGTTCATGTACTAAAGAATACCAACAGAAATCTGACTCCTGTAATGAACTTTTTTGCAGGATCTACCAAAGAAATCTTACGGTTTGTTAGTGCTGCGGACAATGTGAATATTGCTCTAACATATTTAAGAGATATATTTACCCAGGATAACACTTGTTATCATGTTCTTCCCTTTAGCTCCACTGGAACTTCTTCCGACTCCATGGTCATTGGCGTTATATCAGCGGAACCTACTTTCCCGGAAGTTACAAGATCATCTTCTGCACCATCTGATCGAGAATGAAGAAAACGCAAATTGCGACACGATCTTGGTAAGATGTTGTATGCTAATTGGGGTAACATAACTGACAATATATTGTCGAGGATGCAAGTGTCGAGGATGTGTTACACTTGCATCATAGTGACCCAGTCTCTTTTACCGGTCTCCGAAAATCTACAATGAATAGTGTTTGTTTGATTTTGGCTTGTGTTAGTTATTATTCACGCCAAGATGATATATACCTGTATGTTTTTCATTGTCCCTATTGACAGTGTTTTCATAACATTCTATTCGATTCTTTTATGATGTTTCCTGTCAAATTTGCAATATTAATGACGTACCTTCTAAGATAACAAAAGCTGCTTTGGTGGATTTGACATATGCTCATTTGCTAGGTGTAGTATTTTTACAAGAAGTAAAATTTTCTACTCTCTGATTTCAGTGTCAGTACGTATCTGTTGCTAATGCTACTCTTTCCCAACTGAGAATAGTCTCATTTTTTCGAGTGGATTTGGCAATTGGCACTGTATTTTCAGATCTGGAAGGTCGACTGACGACATCGAATTTAGAACAATATACATTTACCAATATATACACACTTTCTCACAATAATGAGAAAGCAATCCGAATCATTTCTTGCTACCGATTTTTCTCGTTGCTTTAGATGATAGTGTTTCGATCTTTTAAAAGTTGTTTGATTTCTTTTGGTATATATATATAATGTTTTAGCCTGTTCACTTAGGCTATTGAATAATTAATTTAATTTAAATGAATTTTGATTTATTGATGGTTGCAATTACAAAATTAACAAATAGTATAGTGGCCACAAGTGAATATATTATCTCCTTACGGGATACCGATTTCGATACCCAATCCACAGCTCATAGAACGGAGAAAAGGGAGAATGAATTACACTATTGTCTCCAGTTCTATGCTTCAAAAAAGGTCTGATCCTTGATCGTTTTGAAGTGAAGTGACGAGATGAGAAGAGGCGCAATGAGAGAGAGAGAGATGACCCCGCTGCTCCCAACCAGCTTCTTTATTTAAAAGTTTATCTTTGCTTTTTTCCTTTTGTTAATTTTTAAAAACCACTTTGATAGTCATTTATCCAAAGGTGAGGTGTTAGCATGCGGGGTCAGGTTTTATTCAGTTGCCTACTGATTTTCGTTTGTTGATAGTCATTTACTATCTTAAAATGTTTTTAACACTTAAATAAAAAAAATCGTTCGTTCTTCCTGGCGGCTACGTAACAATAATATCGATCTTATCATCTGCGTAGAATTTTGATAGATGTCTTATTACGTAAGATTCTGATCCTAATCGTAGTTTCTAGCCTTCTAGATGCCGTTATTATTTGAATGACTGGTAATTAGACTCTCCCTTGATTTTAAGTAAAGCTTTGTTATAAATACACACTTACATTTTACTTCACATTTAGCAAGTTTGTTACATATTAGTATGTGTTTCGCTAATTCTTGTTATTGAATAGGTGGACAAAAGGAATCTTTGATTAGATATCAGAGGACAAGGAGAGACCTAAGAAACGTGTGATTTAATCAAGAAGCATTAGATTAACACGAAAAAGAATTGCCTAAAATAGATGATTGTACAGAAGGGTTCGGGAGACGTCTATTAAACAGTGGATTGACAGTGATTCACTGTTTCCAGAATATAATCCATACTTTGAGTCGCTCTACTTTTTAATTCACCTTTGGCAAACCATCTTTGACACCTTCACCTTGACCAATTTATTAGGAATTATTGTCAGTTTGCTTCATTAATTCTTTCTTATACTTAACATCTCGTGTTTATATTATAGATTGGTTGATTAGTAGGCTTAAAGTTTAACGTCCCCTTCAGCACTGGGGCTCTATGAAATACAGGTCTACAGCTTAATATATGTGAGATAACACCCACATGAGGTCCCAGCGGGAATCGAACACAGTGACCCACAGTCACCATGTAGCCACCAGGAAGTTCTGTAAGGTAAATGGGGAAATCAGAAATAATTATGACAATAATAGTCAATTTACTCGTGTTATACAAACTTCACTTTTAATGTTATATGGGACACGGTGGCTCAGTAGTAGAACCTTAACTCTGGTGCATGGAATCCTTGGTTTGATCCCCGGCAAGTAAGTTTGTGGTGGACAAAATCATGTCCGTGGGTTTTCTGGGGGTACTCCCATCTCCTCCCACATTTCATCCCACCAATTATTCCATCATCATTCCCTTACCTTAATCATCCATCTCCCTTAGCCTAAAGAGTAATCATAAGAAGTTAACCTGAAAGATTTCATTTCATTTGTTTCTTTTAAATCTTTTACCAGATTCTCCCTGAATTTTCTAAAAGAACTTCAGACCTTCGTCAGAGTTAAAAAGCGTATATTGATGACGTCATCGAGCACTTCCCTGATTGGTACTAATTTACACGATGAATTGAAGGCAATGAGACTCAGTAATAAACTGAACATTTAGAAGGAGGAAATATAGGGATATTTTTTATAAGTAAGTAAGTTTGTGGTGGTCAACATCGTGTCCGTGAGTTTTCTGGGGGTACTCCCATCTCCTCCCACATTTCATCCCACCAATTATTCCATCATCATTCCCTTACCTTAATCATCCATTTCCCTTAGCCTAAAGAGTAATCATAAGAAGTTAACCTGAAAGATTTCATTTCATTTGTTTCTTTTAAATCTTTTACCGGATTCTCTCTGAATTTTCTAAATGAACTTCAGAACTTTCTTCAGAGTTAAAAAGCGTATATTGATGACGTCAGGGAGCACTTCCCTGATTGGTACTAATTTACACGATGAATTGAAGGCAATGAGACTCAGTAATAAACTGAACATTTAGATGGAGGAAATATAGGGATATTTTTATCCATGGTGCATATGCAGTTGAGTTCTTATAGAACTGTAATCACTTCGACTATTCTGGGATTTTCTACGCTTCAGGATTTTATTGAACAATGCATAATCTGTTATTTAAATTATAAAAAAAAAGTCAAGAGTATTACTCTGACGGAATCCAGAAATCTGGTATATTGATTCGAAAATCTTGGTTGAACCTTACCTTTAGTTTATATAGGTGAATTTTCGCAGATTTCGAAGCGATTCTTTAAGTTCACACGATATTGCTTATGAAAAAGAATTAAAATGAAATAAACTGAAATATTTCAGTTTAACGTCTTACCATTATGCCCTTTTAGGTTAAGGAAGACGGGTGGTAAAGGCAAGTGAATGATGATGATGGAAAAATTAATCAAATGGGAACATGAGAGGAAAGGGAATCGTACCAGGGATCCTATGCAACAAAGGTAAGCGCTCTACCACTGGCCCACCGTGCTCCCTTCTAGAAAGAACTAAAATGACAGAATTTGAGATGGATCTATTTGAGATGAGAGGTTCGGTGAGACCGAATGATTCGTAAGCATCACAGGTAAATGAACAAATGTGATCGTTTACACATCGTCGTTTGAAGATGTGAACCCTCGTATGACCACATCTTTTGCAGTTTTGAGGTTTTCGCATGAACCTGCTGAGAAAGCAATAACCCATGTTCTAGCAAACCCTCGTGGGTCACAAGACATCGATTGCTGAGAAACAATCGATTACATCGTTCGCTTGCATATCGATGGTTGGCAACTTCAGGTGATACCTCGTATGCCAGTGAATTCAACGTATTATAGCCATATGTCCTGTGATGAGAGCAGCTGTATCAGTGTGTTTTTAAAGGATAAAACATCTTTTATAAGGCCTGAAATGTTAATATTTTGACTTTTTTCCGTCTTCTGAAAAACTAAAAAATTGCTCATACGAGGTATCACATTTTCAACAACGATATGTAAACCAGCCAGGTTACTGAAGAATACGTTTTAATTACTGAAGAATTAAAAAAAATACACAATCGTTTCAAAGTAAGACACTAAAACTATACTTTACTGTAATAATTATTACACAGTTGACGCATATATATATATATATATATATATATATATATATATATATATATATATATATATATATATATATATATATATATGAAATATATTATTCCTTTACTCAAAGAAATCGTAAACAATTCGTTTATTTCGTATTGAAAAAAATAATTATTACATAACAATCTGTTCTTTCGTTTCATGTAATGTATTCTGTCAGAAATCATCACAGAAATGAACAAGTTCCTATTAATTCTAATGTAATAACAGTAAATTCCAGCCCAAATTTTTGTGTGGGATGGAAAAACCTTTGTTCACAGAGTTCCTGTTGCAATGATGCCAGGTCCTAGATCCTCTGTTTCGCTTTACCGCGAGTAAGTAGAGGTACCAACTTATGACAATGACCCGATCGAAGAGTGTAATGATTACATGGGGAAACTGCATGAATTATTGTTAGACTTATGATCATAAATACTTAGTGATTCCAAAAGTTATCAACGAGCTGAAAAGGGATAACACGTAAAACGTTTACTTGTCCTTATATCATCTGAATTATCTAAAATAAAGTTTAGGTTTTCATTTGATATTCTGTTTTCATTTCATAGTACATAGCTTATTTCGAGAAATCGTATACTTCGTATCAGTAATTTTCAATTTAGTTTAACAAAAAAGCACGTATTAACTAAATCTTTTTCCTCATCTTCACAGCGATTAGTGGATTCGAAAGAAAGTCTTGATACAGTAATTTGTTTTAAAATTTTTCCTTTTGACACTACACCGCGGACCTTATTCTAAGAATTGTTATTAATAGGGCCCGGATAATTATTTAATTACATATTTTTGTAGGGGTTATATTTTTATACCAAATCAGTGTAATAATGTCATTTGTGACCCATAGTGCCTAAAAACACCTATTTGAAAGTACATATATTTACATATTTTACACTTATGTACATATAATTACATATTTTACTCATGAGCACATAATTTTACATATTTCTTGATATTTTCATGTTTTGTAGGGATTTTTCATACAAAAGCTGTTCAACAATAGACTTTGAAAAGAAGAAAACAGCCGCCTCTCTTTGAATTTAAAGTGCTTGCTTTATTTTTAATTTTTATTATTTATTTATTTATTGTTTCACTGCGTTACACCCTTTTAAAATAGTATTGAAGCGTAGTTTGGCGGATTGGTAGGGAGAGTTGGACACAACCGTGTTTGATTAGCAATCGTACACTCTCGGTCACGGTAGTAGCGCTCACATCCTTACGTGAGATTAATAATTCAATCGAATTACTATCACGACGCGATTTTACGATTGCCTATCGTGTTGTTGTCGCAAACTCGCCCCACTAATATTTTCCTTCTTCGAAAAATATTAAATCAGATGGGGAAGTTTGCATTCATTGGTAACACTTAACTCTTGATTGACAAAAGTGAAGCGCCTGCCGTCACAACGCATGCTGTAGGGAAAGTGTGAGCTAGGAGTTCGACAGTGGCTGTTACAGTGAGTGCCTCGTGGCTGGTGGTGCTCCGTGAGGAAGGAGATTAAGTGGGCCCTGTGATACACCTACAATAACTTACACTTTCTGTTCCATTTACACGTACATACATTCCCTTCTTTTTTACACTCTTTCTATTTTCATTTTATACTTCCCACTTTCCTCTACTTTTTTGTCCTGTTCACCTTTTCGCCCTCTTTCCCTGTCTGAACTTCTTTCCCGATTTTGACTTTTTCCTGATTTTGACTTTTTCCCCGACTTGTTCCTTTTCCCAATTGTGTCCTGTATTTTATTCTATTTTGCTTTTGAATCATAAATCTTCTGTTTGAGGTACACATTTGACTATTTTGCATTAGTAGAACATATGGCTAGTGAGCCGGTGCACCTAGCTATTTGACCGGTAATGGTATACGACAAGACAAGTGTGAGCTATTTTATCGAATATTTAATCTCCTGTGCTGTCAGCAAATTCTGTTTCCAAGATGCCAAATGACAAAACCCCGTTGTCAATAAGACTTAAGCATTTCACGGAAGAGTTTGAGCATTTTTCCACCGATGGAAAAGTGCTTTATTGCCAGGTTTGTGAGAAGGGTGTCTCATGCGCTCAACGTTCCCAAGTTGTGCAACACATCCACATCACGCCATCAGACCCGAGCTTCAAAACCTAAACCACAAAAGCAGTTGCTAGTAACTGAATATCAAGCTCAAAGTAGTCCAGGGCCACGGAAATCTCAGTTTTCAAGTGATCTGTGCCGTGCTATGGTATGTGCTGATATTCCTATTTGGAAACTAAACAATACAGTACTTCGTGAATTTCTGCAACAATACACACACGAAACAGTTCCAGATGAATCAGAAAGCATTACGTGCCTGATTTATATGTAGAAACAATGAACTCTATTCGTGGGGAAATCGGTGATGGTCCTATTTGGGTGTCAATTGACGAAAGAACTGATGTAGAGGGGCGACATGTTGGTAATGTTGTAATAGGTTTGTTGAAAGATAATGAAGTCAGCAAGCCTATCCTGTTAACTAGTGATTTGTTGCCGCGATGCAACCATCAAGCCATTGCAAAACTCTTTAATGATGCTATGGGACTTATGTGGCCTGATGGTATCAAGCATAACAATGTCTTCCTTCTAGTGACTGATGCAGCACCGTACATGTGCAAAGCCACAGAAGCTTTGCAAGTATTGTATCCGAAACTGTTACATCTAACTTGCCTTGCCCACGCATTTCATCGTGTTGCAGAATTTGTTCGTTCTAGATTTTCACATGTGGATGTATTAATTTCAAATACAAAGAAGGTATTTTTGAAGGCTCCCAGTAGAGTTGAGAAATTTAAAGAACTGTTCCCTGAACTACCTCTTCCTCCTCAGCCGGTACTAACGAGGTGGGGAAGCTGGATTGATGCTGTGTGTTACTATGCTACGAACTTTGATGCAGTGAAACAAGTGTTACAACATTTTGATTCTGAAGATGCATCTTCCATAGAAATAGCGAAACAAATGTTTGATGACGGGAAGTTAAGCATGATATTGCCTACATTCAGAGCAATTTTTCGCGTCTCAGTAGTACTATTGAATCCTTGGAGAAATCATCATCTAGCCTTTCAGACAATCTTAAAATTGTTCGCTCAACAGTTGTTTCTCTGGTAGGTGTGAAAGGATCGGTTCGGGATGCAGTGAATACGAAGATGGCTTTCGTTTTGGAGAAAAATCCAGGCTATAAGACAATCTGTGCTATTAGTGGAGTGTTAATTGAAGCTAAATCCGATGTCGTGGCTATTGAATACACACCTGTTGATTTGTGCAAGTTCCTCTGCACCAATTACTTCGTGTGATGTTGAACGATCGTTTAGTCAATACAAAGCTCTGTTGCGTGATAACAGGAGAGGTTTTGTGTTTGAAAATTTGAAACACATTTCCGTTCCTTACTGTTACGGAGATCGTCTGTTGAAATAGTGAAAAGACTAATTGAGAATGTTTTGTTCTTCACGATATTTTTTACTAAAATGTTTTGAGTGTGTAAGGTACGGGAAGGTCCTATAACGCTGGACGCCCATTAGAAGTACAATGGCACAAAGTTTTCGTAAAAATTCCTTCCTAAATAAGGTTAATTAAGATTAATTAGAGAGGTTAGGCTATGTTAGGTTAGGTTAGTATCCTTGTACAGGTAGGTGGGCCAGTGTTCTAGAATTCTTCAGTAATGTACAGTTGAACGATCTTTGGATGATTCCTGAAAAGTATAAATATGCAGCAAGACTTTGTGTGGAGTGAAACGACCATTTAGTGCATAAAAACTCTTTTTTTTTTTACAAGATAAGTTTTCTGATTGAAATTTTGAAACTCATTCTGTTTCTTTGTGTTGCGGAGATCATGCTGGAAAAGTAACAGGTAGTAAACATTGCAATTGAATAAATATTGTATTTACCACATTAAATGTAGAAAACGTGATAGAAAATGCTGGTATTTTCATTTTACATATTTTGCTCTTTTCGAAGGGTTTTATATTTTTGAGATTTTATGTGCATATATATGTACATATTTTCATTGTTTTTAGTACATAATTATCCGGGCCCTAGTTATTAAAGAATTCTAATTTGCTCTAATACAAAAGCAATTCTAATTGACTTTCATCGTGCTATATCTTCACGCTGCATAGACAATTCGCAAAATCTCTTCTTTATCACTTTCAATTTAGTATAGTAAAATCTCTTATTTTTTCCTTCTTTATGACGGGTAGCTATTTCGAAAAGAAGTGTGCTTTTTTTTCGATTTACACTTCTGTCAATAAAGGTAACCCATTTACATCAACGTCTGTTATTGAGAAAATTTTAAATGGAAATAGGTCTTCGTTTTATTAAGAGTCAAACATTTTATCATGCATATCAATATACTAATTATTGCTCAGTTTAGATCAAGAAATACGTAATAAGCTTTTGGTATATTAGGATCGGTTTTGAATAATTACGTAATATTGTTGATACATTAGAGATTATATACAGAGATAAGAACGGCTCCAGTACTATTGCTGTCACAAATACCTGAACAGATGCATTCCAATTTACACCTAACATTACCCAATGTTACACGTAATATCAGCAATCCAAGTTACACCTACAAAAACGAAAGTTTCGAGACATTTTCCTCGTTGAGAATGGTCTATTTGACCTATTTCTGAGTTCAAGAACAAATCATGACTATCTCAGTTAATGATCGTCTCTTAATACATGTCTTAGTATCTGGACTAGTCTTACCTGAAAGGTTTTCAACTAATGAAATGCAACAGTGACTTGACACCTACTCTACCGTTACAAGCGCTGCTATCGGCTGAAAGAATTCAACTCCCTTTCGTCATCTGCTATCTCGCTTAACAACAGCTGAACCCTTATTGGCTCAACATGTAGGTGTGTCGAGGGACTGGGCTTTAGTTTGCATTTTTACCACGGATCAAGACATTTTGACAGCACTATAGCAAACAAATTTTGGGCAGTATGAAGCTGATGGTCGACGTACAGAAGTGGTTTTCTGCTCAGGTGGTCTCGGTTGAAATTTTTTAACGTGCTTCAATTTCAGTTGCATTCCATACTCAGTGTGATATGGAAGATTTTGGAAAAAAAAAGAGACCTTCGAAGGACTAGAGTTACGGAATTGGAGTTGGTTCATGAATGGAGACAAAGATTTACAAACTTATTTCTTTCAATTGTTCCAGATTTGATATTTTCAGTTAATTTCATCCATTTTCTAACACATTTATTATCAGTGTTTTTCTCCTTTCTTCTTCATATTCCCAATATTTATTGAATGATCATGATTGGAGATTGTTTTTCCAGTGGACGACTTAAGAAATAACGTCACGCGTTGTCTAATATTTTCAGGTAATCGGTTAACATTTATTCCATAGAGTCTCAGAATTTTTTCACACGCATAATTCATTTTTTTACACTTCTGAAAATCATCCCACGGTTTTGGCAACTTGACAAAAACAAAGAAAAAAAACAGCCATGTAATTTGTAGTCTTTAAAATTATATCTGATGTCTGTATACACGGACCGTAAGCGCATCTCATTTTGAGAAAAATTATATACAATTGCATATTCAATAACCCATTGACGTTCGAGCTGGCTTCAATGTTTGTTCAAATAGCTTATTGCCTACCCCCACAATGCTTTGTGCCGCCCGCATCTCGAAATTTTTCCATTCCAACATTCTTGTAAGTTTGGAAGCAGAGCACTACGGTCAGTGTGGCAACATAGCCTGGTACTGTATGATCAGCGGGGATGAAGATTTCCTTGTTATAAAAGTTACTGTGTTCTACTTGTCTCCCTTTTTAATCAACAGAACATGTGTATTAAGTTTAATAAGTTCATTTCGATTTTTTTTTAAACAACTTCAGGTGTACACAATTGGATGGCGAACTGGGTCTAGGGGTACGCGAGAGAAAGGTTAAATAGCACTACTGATACATAGTACTCATTGGACAACACATTCCTAATAACAAAGATTAATCTAAAAATTTAGTAAGTTATTCGTACATTAATTTCACAGCAAAAGTCTGCTTCAGTGCTCCACAGGTTTACCAAATGCCGCCTCTTGGTTGAAATGTTACGTGTAAATTGGGATTGCATCTCACCAGGCTGTGATGAAAACCGTAAAAGTACTGGACATGACCTAATGGATAAATGAAAAATTAAATGAAATCTTTCAGTTTAACGTCCTACGATTATGCCCTTTAGGTTAAGGGAGACGAGTGAATGATGATGGAAGAATTAGTGGAATGAGAAAGTGGAAGGAAACAAGAGTACCCCTGAAAAACTCACGGACACGATGTCGCCCACTACAAACTTATTTGGTCGGGGATCGAACCAAGGAGTCCATACACCAGAGGGGAACGTTCTACCACTGAGCCACCATGGGCCCTCTACCAAATGGAGTTAAAGTAGACAGGAGGAGATATTTTTGCTGCTGTCTGTACTAGTGAACCCAGATGAGTCGTTTGGATGGGTAGATGGGCGAGGTTCGATTCTTAAAGGACACAAATTTGCTCGAAATATTAGGCCTTATGCAGAGTCGTTCTGATGCGTTATTGGAACCATACTAAAGAGTTTGACTAACATATGTTTCCTGCAGTAGTCAGGCCTTTAGTACGATGCTAATCATACTAAAAGCCTGACTACTGAAGGAAACATATGTTAGTCGAACTCTTTCGCATGGCACTAATAACGCGTCAAAAAAACTCTGCATAATGCCCATTGACTTTTAGATGATTTGCTGAGTTTTTGTTTGTAGCTATCATACGATAAATACTATTATCACACCTAATACTAATTAATTAAAATATGGTTCTAAATAGAACAGCAGATCAATAAAAGTAGTAGGATATATCTTACATGTTTCTATCATCTCTATTTACTATGCTAAAATTCTATACAATTGAAAAGAAAAAATAGTTCGAAAACTGTAACGTAAACAAGTAGCAGTGCTGTAGTGTACACTACGTGTAAATGTTTGGTTTGAGACAATGTACTCAGCATGAAAAAATCTTTCAGTTAACATCGCACGCATTTAGTAAACCAAACTTTCTTAAAAATTTCAAAATGCTCCTGACTCATATGCAACCACATTAGCAGCTAAGATACGGGTGTTGCATAACACACAAGGGGAATTTGCTTCATCGATTGGTATAGGCCTGCTATCCCATAGGATACATGAGCAGCCGATTTTTGACTGTCCATCAGGGTACATCGAATTTTATTTTATTTTATTTTTTTAAAAAAACCAGCTTACCCTTAGTGTATATATATTTCAAAATAATCTGACTATAACGTGTGAAAAATCGCAGGTCGTTTGGTCAATTTCTTCAAGTGCCATCATTAGCCTGAAACTTCAAAAAAAAAAAAAAAAAAAAGTTACGCAATATTATTTTTCATTATAATAATACTGTTAGAAATGCCTATATTTTAAATAAAAAACAACTCATCTTGATCGATCAAGTTATTCAGGTACCACGTATGGTTTAAAATTTGAACAAATTCCCCAATAAGTTATGTTTTCTATTCCTTTTTAAAATTAAGTTTCAATGTTTCTGTTTGTTGTGAACGGCTAATTAAAGAAGAAACAAATCTTTTGCATCCTTAACTCTTCGCTCGATGGAAATAACCCAGAACTGGCTACAGATGTTGTAGAGGGGGTTGCACTTTGCGATTCGCTAATTCATATAAACTAATATTGTATGTGGTAGTGCACTTTCATATTAAAATTCTCTGGTCTTGTGCGGTGGCTCAGTGGTAGAGCGTTCACCTCTAGTTCCTGGGACCCTGGTTTTATCGCAGCTCGCGCCGTGTGGATTTTGTGGTGGAAAAACATGGGTTTTCTCGGGTTTCTCCAGTTTCCCCTACTTTCTTCATTCCACCATTTCATTCGTTTCTCATCTTTACCGTCTCCTTTAGCCTCAGCGGCATAACCATGGAACGTAAAGTCAAAGATTTCATTTCATTTCATTTTCTTTTGCCTTGATTTCTTTCTTTTTTGTGGATGTTAAGTTCTAGCATGTTCTCTCTCGATTGTAGTATTCACAGAATAAATCTATGTCGTGCCTCTTGCCCATATACCGCTGATGCCGTCTCTATCACCAACTTTACCATTCTTTTTACAGCATGAGTGCGACAGGGTAATGATGTAAAAGAGTCATCAGTGTATAGAACAGCCTTCACTTTTTTTCTTTTTAGCTTCTCCAAGACCAAGTTTTTAGTCAGTGATGACTCCCTCAGCACGTATGTTAATCAACTAAACACACCAGCATAGTTTGTCGCATCGAAGTTGAAATAATGGGTCGATGGCGCATTCGTCACAAATTAGTTTGACGATACATTCGAATTAGTTCCAATTTCGAGATTCATAATCTGTCAGCCATTTATTACTCTCGTAAAATCAGCTTTCAAATTTCAACTATGTGTGCGTGTTTCATTTTTCTCCTCCTAATACTAGTAAACTTTGTCTTATGAGGTCTAACTTCTTTCTAGTATGTCATGTTTCGTCAACGCACGAAATAATAAACAATATTTTGCAACGGCTCAACATAATTCAGGATTAAAGCTTCTCTATGATTTACCAGTATTGAGAAAGTATTTTCTTAAAAAAAAAAAAGTTAATACTACGAGCTTATATAAGAGGATAGAGTACTGTAAATATTAGCCAACCCATATTTACAAAATGACCAATATACAAAAAAAGCACGCATTCAGTATTGCCACTTTAATTGCACTAAGATCAGCATGTCTCAACATATAAAGTATAATGTCCGAGCTGAAGTACGTTACTCCGAGAAAGCATAATGTTACGCTATAATGCGGGGAGTTAGCTGAACGTGCGTTAAAGCAAATAACAATACTTGTATTTTTTCTATTTTACATATGCTAAAGCAGAATATTGAAATAGGAAAATCGGTTCCGAAGTATTCCTCAGTTCTCATAATACAAAATCTAAGATTAGACTTTTGTAACAATGCTACAAAGTCTGCTAATATTGTCATTAGTTATTCGCTTTTCTCACACATACTCAGTTTATTCGCGCAGGAAAACTGTACCTAGAAAATAAATCAGAGTTCATATTTTATATTTAAAAAAAAAACAGACTTAAATATAAATTTAAATGCAACTTTATGCTGCGTTAACTTGAGAATATCGAAAGAAGAGCTCTAAACTTACACAACCCCTTAGGTACGATATTAGCAAGCTGTACTTAGGTTTTCCCAAGAGTTCATTTCACTTGACACAGTAAGAGATGTAGATAACTGAATGAAAAAAATAATTTATATGTTATATATTCTTTTACCTTTATTGTAGTAGCAAGAGTTTATCCTAAAGTTCTGTCTAAAACGTCACATTACGAGAAATCAGTCACCTCCAGTTTTCAACAAGGCACATTCAAATCCTCTTTCGAACTTCGGGAGACCGCAGTTCCTTTGCCTTGCTTCCCTTATCTATTATATGCAGAATATCTCTTTATTCACAGTCCAGTTGTTAACTTGGTGTAATGATGGAACGTATATAAGCAAAGGGGAAAGCAAGTGGAGATTGCATGTAAAATGTAAGAAACATTTGTGGGATTGTAATATATTACAGAGGAGAAGAAAAAAAAACAAAGAAACGACAGGGTGATATAATACACTAAATATTAAATAAATTAAGGAAAACAATAAATAGTGTACTATACTTGGTAGAGATGGAGTGGGTCGTGGGTCAACAGGACGTAACCCACTGCGATTCATCACACACCATGACCCACTGTAACCCACCAACCCACCATGGCTCACCGAACCATCAACCCACACTGCTTAGTGCATTGTAAAAAGCATCTAGTGAACACTGGTGAATTTGTCTACGTTTTACTTTCGAGGTCTCCATATTTCTTCGTTTTTCATTTGTTTCTTATCTGAGGTAAGTTTATCTAAGTGGAAAAAAACCTTCAGGTACTTTCGATATTGATATTTGAAATTGTAATAATAGCAATAAGACTTACTACTTGGTTTTCGAGACAGTCAAATTTTCCACTTTTTTTTTTTCATACTTTAATCTACTTTACCTTGACTTGAAACATTCAAATTTTATCCTATTTTCCACTCATAAATGTCTGTAATTCAACAAGGAACCAATTATGTATGATAATTAAATTGAAATCCACCGTAATATGGACCATGACAAACACTTTACCATTTTAAGGTAAAAGTCAGATCCACTGCTATTGTAACAGAGCAGTGCTTAAGTAATTGACCATAGAAGTTCAAACTCCGATTAGTGATAATTTCACAGCCTTGTTTTATTACAAATGTAAACTCTTTAGTCAGATTAGAGGAGGGCGTAGATCATGTTGATGACAATGGGTCTTGTTAGGCGTGGGTCAGAGTGCGTCATGGTGGATGGTGTGTCATGGTTTGTCTTCAGTCAGAGTGGGTTACAATCGGTCGTGGGTCCAGTGGGTCGTAGGTCAGGTGGGTAGTGAGTCAGTGGGTGATAGTCAAGTCTCATTCACCCAAGACCCATGAAATTCCATTCCCATCTCTGATACTTGGTGGGTCATCTGCTCTTGTTAACTACATTAGACGCCGCCACTAAAACAAACTTGTGGAATGCAATAATTTGTAACTTAGCCGTTAAAAGCTCTATTTAAAGGCCTCGAAAGAGCACCGAGGTAAATGGAAGTTGTACAAGAGTTGCCAATCCATTCTCTAATCTAGAATAAAATGACCAATGAAAAACGCTGAAACAGATGATTAGCCAATCAGGACATCGGAGCCAATCAGTCCCTATATCATCAGTTATATTAATTTCAATTTACTTTGGAGCCGCGGTGGCTCAGTAGCCATTCTACACGCGTAACGTAGAATATATATAAAATCTAATAACATTCATTGCATGAAAAAGTTCACAAAGAACATGGCTCGCTATAAATAATACCAACTTCCCCTTCACTGCCAGGAGTACGCGGTGGCTCAGTGGTAGAGCGTTCACCTCTGGTGCTTGGGGTCCCGGGTTCGATCCCAGCTCCCGCCAAGTGAACTTTGTGGTGGACAAACACCGGGTGTGTGGGTTTTCTCGTGGTTCTCCCGTTTCCTCTCACTGTCTTCATTCCATCATTTCATTCATTTCTCATAATCACCGTCTCCTTTAGCCTAGCCGGCATAACCGTGGGACGTAAAACAAAGATTTCATTTCATTTCCATTTACTTTGGCCAGCACTGAACAACTGTACCCTCTACTGAATTAATGTTTAATTAACTATGTATATACTCAATCGGAATACGATGTTAATAACTTAATTCATTTTACAGCGAAACGATGAACTATAGTAAAAATTCTGTGAACATATTATATTACCATCCGGTTTATTTATTTTTTCTCTGAAAAAGTTCAGAGCTGTAGATAGGTAGAAGTGCATGAAATTTAGGTTGCGTGTAACCTAACAAACAACACAGAAAGGCATAAGTTCCATTCAAAATATTCTCGTTTCTCTTCATGCCTAACACTTATGTCAAAACAAGTCTGACCAATCAGTTTTATAAAAGGAGTCCTTGTCTTTTTCTTTATGAGGGTTCGTCCATTTCATCTAACCCTTGACTTTCTTGATAGCGCCATCTTTATCTTTGGTTGTGTCACGAAAGAAGACACAGAAAGAGCAGTTGGCGTCTTTTGACTGAGAATACGCCTTTCAAGTGAGCCATTTGTTCCTTTTTAGAACCGCAGCCGGAGAGTACATCAGCACATTAGGGTGACCGGTGGGTGGTAAAAAAAAAAAAAAAAAAAAAATCCTGTGTCGTGTTGTGCAATGGGTGTGGCGGTGGAAAAGATTCTCGTGGCTTGATACATGCTACTCCAAACATAAAACTCTCTCATAAGGTTTCTGTGTAAAAGTGTGTGTGTGCGTTAGGGAATGTCTACTGTGTCTTGAGCTAAGAAGCAGTAGATAGAATGGTGGAACGGGATTAATGTACTTGAGTTCCTGATCCGGATTCATTATTTTGGAGCTACTTCAGATCTCTTTCTGTCCTGTTTATTGTGTACTTAAAAACATCATTCAACACTCTGAATAAAAGAAACTACACAACCAGGGGCGGACCGAGGGTCAGGCGACTGCTCGGGGCGCCACAGTCAGGGGGGGGGTCCAAAACGAGCCTTTAAAAAAATAAACTTTAAAACGTGTTTTCTACTGATTTTTCTGTTTATATTTTTGTAAAGTAGTATCAATTACATCATCTTTTTCCATTTTACAATGGAAGAAGAGAGTTTCATATTTCTAGGGAAGATATATCGACAAATGGAGACATGGCATGTAGAAGAAAAAATGAAATCTTTAAGTTATACGTCCCACGCTTATGATGATGGTGATGATTAGAGATGAGTGAAATGGCGGAATGAAGAAAGTGGAAGGAAACGGAAGAAGAACGAGAAAACCCACGATCACGCTGTTTGTCCACCACAAAGTCCACACGGCGCGAGCTGGGATCGAACTAGGGACCCCAAGCACCGGAGGTGAACGCTCTACCACTGAGCCACCACGACTTCCTGGCAGTGAAGGGGGAGTTGGTATTATTTATAGCGAGCCATGTTCTTTATGAACGTTTTCATGCAATGAATGTTATTAGATTTTATATACGTTACGCTTGTAGAATGGCTCCTGATATTATTGATATAACAAAGCAATTTACAATACAGCAGAATCATGTTACCAATAGTAGTATTCAATATGTGCTGTTCGATATTGTTTTTGTTTATACATGTCGGTACATGAATAATAATAATAAAAACAATATAATTGATACCATATGTATATTTTTAAGTACTAAATATATTTATATGATGTATTTGAGTATTAATTTTTGTTTGGAAAAATGGGTTTTACCCACAAAAACCCAAACATTGTTCAAGTAAGAATTTTTGAACAAAACTTTCATGGTTCACTAAATGAGGGTCTTAGATAACAAAAATGTCCAAAAAAATGTTTTTGAATGAATTGGAAACCCAATGTGACACCTGTGACTCAGCGAGGAACAGACGTAGTTTACAACTTTAATTTAGTAAGTGAACAATTACTATTTTACCAGAGTAATTACTGACCCTTCTAGATACATGAAAAATAAATTATTAGGGAGTTAAATACTTGCTTATCATAGGAATAAATAAAATGTATCCGGAAGCTGAAAGGCGCTCGAGAACTCCATGAGCCACATGCAGCTACTGACAAGAAAAGTTGAATAAAATTGCTAAAACCTGAAGAAAAGGAACGAAACAAAGCTTGCTACAGAGGTTTATGTGTGGCTTATAAAGTAAAATGGGTATTTGAGTAAACGATTGAAACTAACTTTATAAGGTCAACAGGAAATCAATGTGACACCTGTGATACACTGGGGATTTGTGGGTTAAAGTATTAAGATCACTTTAATAAAATGTAAAATATAGGCGAGGACTAAATGAGAACTAAAAGTTATTTGCCCGGGGTGAATATTTTGTCTTGGTCCGCCTCGTACAACAGCCGCTTAAGCTTCCGATAACCCCGGATTTGCATAAGCATATACTTTAAACGTAAACGTAAGTCTAATACAGCCTGTCCCATAATTATGTATGTGATGTTTGAAAGACTGTGGTAAAGAAACTAGCAACATAACCTGAACATAAACACATTACTCTCACACCTTTCCTTACAAGAGTTTTTAATCTCTCTTCTCCATGGCATGGTCCACCAGGCCCGTAGCCAGCCCAAAAATGTAGGGGGGGCCCGATCCAACCATACGATAGTTCATCACCATATTATAGTTCTTTTGCAAGCCTACTATAAAACTTTTAGGGGGCCAGCAAAAATTTAGGGGGGCCCGGCCCCCCTAGACCCCCATTGTATACGGGCCTGCCTACCAATGTGACATCCAAATCGATACATGCCTGGAGACGAAGAGCAACGTTGTCAGAAACAGCTTGAAACACTCATAATGGTATCTTGTGGAACTCTTCTGTGATAGCTTCCCGTAGTTCGACCACATTGCGTATGTGATGTTGATACACTTTGTCCTTTAAAACATTTCATAAGAAAAACGCCAGGTGGTGTCAAATCGGGAGATCGAATACAAACGCACACTCTGTTCCAGAGACAGCCATTGCTCCATTCTGTCTAGCATACTCTAACGGTTATCCCCAGTGACCGTTACTCCCACTCTCAGGCTACACAGTGTTGCCATATCGAAACTTTTTGTCCAGAATTATAAATACTAGAGTCAAACATCATATATGCACATAATTATGGGCCACCCTGTATTTAAACACGACAACTTTGCCGCCATGTGTCAGAGATCCCCTTGCGTGTAAACAGTTTGACCACAGAAGGATGGGAATCTGTGAGATACGGCAAATTATATATATCGAATCATAATTCTTGAAATGGAGACACAAAATGACAATTTGTAATAGATATTGCATAGTATAGAAAAAAAAAGTGTGAAAGATTATGGAAGATGAAATAACATATTAATTTTGTTTGAAAGATACACACATATGAGCAGAGCAGGATCTAGAGGGGTGCACGAGCATCCAGCTTCTTGTAAATATACACTATCTAAAGTGAGAAGCTAGCAGTTGGAAATAGCAACACTTTCCGAAACGTTCTTCATTATGTTCCTGTTTGGGGTTTAAAAGAAAGCATAGTTTTTGTCAAAGCAATAGTTTAAGTCGATTTTCTGAAGATTGAAGGTAAAGAAGTAACCAAGCAAGACAATATTCCCCATTCACACCACAGATACCTAAAGGCATTAACAACAATCAAATCTAATTCAAATGTAGTAGTAATTTATGCACCTCCCGTCAAAAGATCCTGAATTCGGCTCTGCATACGAGTTCAATACAGAGACAGAAATTCATAAGAAAAACAATAGTTTTGTAGTTCTTTTTGCCTTGTTGATATGTTAACATTTTAAGTAGCAAAAATATTTTTGCTTGATCCTTTTGTTTTAAATTTATATTGGATTATATTTTTCATCTATTTTTCGTTATCACTTTAGCATTTCCTCGAAAGTTTCGTGACACACAAGACGAATGTTGCGACACACCGGTTGAGAGCCACTGTTTTAGAGCATATTATGATCGACTTTATTAACTACCAGAGAAGCTACTTCAAACTGAGATCATTATATTACTTCCCTGTACTTTGAAACACAAAATTTGTTTCTGACTTCCAGTGAAAACAGATGGGACGTCTTTTCAAGCACTGCCATATCCTAAGGCCAAAGAGACGAGTTAATAAATTGTCCTTTGCTTATCATGTCGTGAAATCGCAAGAATATTTTTAGTGATAACCTTTTTCCTCATTTCCCTTCAGCTTAGGAACAAATAACATCCTCTCTGAGATGTCAATATATCCTCAAAGAGAAGCAGTAATATTTATTTAAGATTTTTAATAAATCAACTGCAGAAAGAACGGCAAAGAAATAAATGAATAATTTCATTAAGAAAACAGAACTGAGTGTGTTGTCTATATTAAGCGAGATAAGTCTTATTTTGTCAATCGGAGAGAAGACGTATTTTCCTTGAAAATTTTCCTTATATATTTTAGTTCTTTTAATAAGAGGTGTTTTGAGAAATGCTTCGAACTTAAATAAGTTTTCTTAATATTCAGGTCCTCAAAAAGTGCTAAAATGCAGGAACTAATTCATCTACGCTAATAAGTAACTATTAAATTTCAATTATTATAAAGCAAAGAGTTTAAGAATCTGCCTGTGTCTAACTGTACGTAATTGATAAAGTTTCATTACTATTATATACAGTGGTGCCCACCCCCTCTCATGTCCATGATGCACCCCCCTCAATTGTCTATCCGTAGGTGTTCTTCCATGAAAAAATCTTTTCGATTAATTTTTACACCCCCTCAAACATATTTATATAAATTTTTAACCCCCCAATATTTCAATGACGCAGTTTGCGTCATAGCCCCCTTTGTGGGCACCCCTGTTATATACGAGGATGAGTCAGAAAGTCTTACCTGCAAGGTGATATCTTTATTTGTGTTCGACAGATAGCACCAATCAGTAGTATCAGTAGAAAGCTTGCAAGGTTAGCTACAAATGGTGGTATTAGTTTTCAACATGTCCCCATTACGAGCAACACACTTACGAGTAACAAACAAAGTTTTTTATGCCGTCGACGAAGAATTGTGGTAGAATGCTGGCGACACCATTGCTGAACTGGTGCTACCACCTTCGCGTCACAACTGTAGCGTGAGACCTTAAGAGGCTTCATCCCGGCGAAATTAAAGTACCGCTAATTTTACAGTAATTATATGATATCTTCAAATAGATAAAAGATAATCGAAATATGGAACAAGAGCACCCTAGACAATATTATTTTCCGAGAGGTACCGTTATCACATGTCACCTAGTGGCTTTCCGTTTTCAGCCGTTTAGAAACGCGAAAATAAAATGCCGATTTTCAAAATGGCTCGAAATCGAAAGCAGATAAGTGAGTTGTGATAACGGTATCTCATGTAAAATGATATTGTCTAGGGCGCTCTTGTTCCACATTTCGACTATCTTTTATCTATTTGAAGATATCACATAATTACTGTAAAATTATCGGTATTTTAATTTCGCCGGGATGAGGTCTCTTAAGGTTATCCTCAAGTTTGCGAAAGAGCCAAAAGTCGCAGGGCGCAAGATCCGGAACGGCAGGATGAGGCAGAATGTCAACAAACACTTTGTCAGCAGATTGGATACCTTTGAATCTTTTGGAGAAGGAGAGAACATGTGGCGATACTCCACCGACTGACATTTCTTTTCCGGGTTGTAATAGTGTATGCACGACTCGTCGCCGGCGATGAATATCCCTTGGTCAGAAATTCAATGTCATCCCCTGTTTCAACCGGATGTCACCACTAGTTGCCATGAATTGTTTCATTACTCTGGAACGAGAAGAGATAGGAAGGTGAAACAAGTGGCATTCTATAGCTGAAACATCTATACATTAACGATAAACATTTCAGAATGTTTGCAGCATTATTGGCCAAGCAGTGGGCTTGGAGGCATTACTTTCTGAATCACCCTCGTACATTAAAAAAAGTTAAATTTTGTGCGTAGCCAAAACATGTTAAGTTGGTTTTGAGTTTAACGTCCCTTTCTGCAGCTATAGTATATGAGACGGGACGTACTGATTAACGTGGAATCCGAACCACGTGAGCTCCCACCGGGAATCAAACCCGGGTCTCCCACGCCAAAGTCGCATACGTTAACCGTTTAGTCACGAAGAAGCTTAGAATAGAGTAAAGAATATATGTAAAAATTATAATAATTAATTTTTTTTCTAAATTGGATATTTTTCTCATAATGTGTCTGAGGAAGGCTATGTTACATAGCCGAAACTGTAACACAAATATATAATCTTAATATATATGGAGTTCTATTAGCAATTTTCCAAATCTGCAATGAAAAATTTACAAGCCGTGAAACAAACTTTCAGTCTACTTACACCTGCAATACTCCGCAGAATGTCGCACTGAATCTGGCGGCCTATTACCCTTTGCCAGACTGATCCTTTGGCCACTTAATGTTTCCTATCTCAATAAAACTTCTCGCAAGCATTGTTATTCATGTCATTCAGTTCTTTCCGTGTAGTTATTTACGTAACTTTAGTGGTTTGTTTCTTATTTTCAGTTGGTAATGGAACTTTGTTGACACCCTGTACCTGTTTAAGTTGGCCACTTTCCAATGAAATAAATTGTGATCATCCTAGAAATGTTACACTTTCTAAATTTGCGTTCATATTTGTTTCACGTTTGAAAACAAAAGTCATACTAATAAAGGAATGGATTTCCGCAATGTAAAATAAAAATCCTTTGCTCCTTTGCATAGCATTAGGCATAGTAGTTCAAGAACTAAAATCACAGTTCCAATGAGTTCATTGGAATCGGAATTGTAGTCATTACCAAATGAATCAATGCTGTCCAAGACGACGGCTCCCTCTTTCGAACTCGCCACTTGTAATCTGTATCACGGGGAGCTATCCACTTGGTTGAGCAGCGTGAAAAGAGAGAAAATTCTGTCTCGAAACCGAAAAACCTCTCACTAGACCAGTACCGAACACTTTCTTTCCTTCCAAGCTGTTTGGCTTCCCAAAGCGAACGCCGCGTCGCCAACTGACCATCAAGAAGTTTCTCCTCTTCTCTCACACCCTCTGGTGCGTCAGATGAGACTGTATTTTTTCTTCTTCGGTATTGTCCTTTGTCCTTTTCTTTATCGTTTTTTCTTTTGTTTGTCTGTTTCTTTCGGAGGCTAAAAGATTAGACAGAGAAGAGACTGGCTGTTTACTCAATTGATCAGCGCCCCTTACTCGCGTCTTCCAACATTTTGCGTAAGGATTACATAGGCAACTATGTTGTGTATCTTTCTTCACTGTTCTTTTGTTTTTGGTTCTTCGTTTTACGAGGCTCTTTTGTTTTCGTTCTCAACCTTTTTTTCATTTATCTTTCTCCTGTCTCTTTCTTTGTTTTATATTTGCTGTTTCTTCTTATTTGTAATTTGGGTCTTGTTATTTTAGTTGGCTAGTTTCTCAAGCTCTGCTTTGCCATCATAGAAAAAAGTATCACCAGGTTCAGGAATAATACCAAAAGCAAACTACATATATGGTATTTCAATATTTGAACAGTATCCATACATGCAAACATGTACACTAGAACTTTTGTAACAATTTCCCAAAAAATACAACCATAGAAAATGAAATATTTTTAGTTTTACCTCCTTTGGTTGTGCAGTGTAGGCTAAAGGGGACGGTAATAATGAGAAATTAATGAAATAGTGGAATGAAGAAAGTGAGATTAAACGGGAGAACCCCCAGAAAACCCATGTACACGGTGTTTATCCACCATAAAATTCACTTGGAGTGAGCTGGGATCGAACTAAGGACCCTACACAGTTCCAGTAGGAGCTTGTGTCGGAGTCACTGAAGAGATGGTACTTGGTGCCAAGGTTGTTTCTGGGGGTACTAAAGGATTGAATGGGTATATGCCAGTATCTTGAAAAGCAGATATTGCATTCTGAGGTGTGACAGCTTTAACCCAGACAGTAACGCCATTACATCCATCGCGTTCGGCATTATTGCAGCCACACAGCACAAAGAACATACCATCGTTCCACTGCTCTCTACTAACACATTGACCCATGTAAACACAGTTGATATACTTGTTATTAACCATTGTGTTTTATAAAACAAATACAGTTTAAATTCCTATACATTACGAGCTTGTAGTGATATTAATATAAAGGACTTCAAAAACTTTACTTGGGTTTTCTGTTCTCAATTTTCTGGTCTGAATTGATAATATAAAAACTACACAGCACACACGATACACCACAGGAAATCAAATCACGCGCGAAAGCAACAGATATGCCCCCCATGCATTAGGATAGTGCAGAGTGCTACCACGTGCTTAGTTTATGTGCTGTAAACAGTTGAAAAAGAAACGGCGTTATTGTATCCCTGGCGTTATTGTAGCTAGTTACCCTATACTTTATCATTGCAGGCTGAGTTCGCTGTTGCCATGCCACATCAATAGTCTAGACTGGCTTTCTGATATCGTGATTGTCGAGCAGCTCGTCTGGGCCCGTCCGTCACGGCACGATATGGCAAGCGTAGATCAGTTTAGTTGAAAGGTTCGTTATATTTGCACACAAGCGAAAAGCTCCTTCGTCTGGGAATGAATGAATATTGATAACAATGGCTTCTGGTCGGAATAACTTTGAGTACGTAGAATACAGGAAAGATTATCGAGAGTTATCGCAATGGCAGTATTTTTCTGCTGGAGAAACAAGATCCGTCAGCAAAATGTAAAAAGTGTAGTTCCATCATTAAAAGAACTGGTGGATCAACGAAAGGCATACATACTCACTTGAAGTCCAAACACAACATTTCTTTGCTAAAAAGCAAAAGGGACAGAAGAAGAAAGCAACAGTGCGAATAGAGCAGATGGAATATCCAGCCCAAGTACCAGTCAGCAACCAACAAAGAAAAGTAAAATAGAAAATTACTTCATTAGCACAAACGAAAGAAGCCTGTCAGCTACTTTGGCAAGAATGACTGCGCGTGACGGTGTGTCTTTTCGTGTATTCTGTACATCAACGGATCTTCGACTCGCTCTCGTCAATATGAGTTTTCGCAAAGAATTACCTAAAACACCGAACACTATCCAAAAGATAGTCATAACCTACGCCGAAAGAGTTCGTACAGGTGTGATTTCCTAGATTAAAGGAAAAATTGCCCGGAAAGATAAATTTTCTTTGACTTTTGATGAATGAACTTCAACGCGTAATCTGCGTTACGTATTAACGTACATTTTGAAGTGAAGCAGATGTGGAAATTAAGGCTTGTTAGTGTGATGGGTTCATAGCCTTCAGAAAAGTATGTAGCTTTGCTAAGCAAAAAAACTTGAAGAATAGAATCTATCTCTTAACAGAGATACTGAATGCATCACGACTGATGGGGCAAGTTTGATGGTTAAAGTTAGCAAAATAATTAGCACAAAGTAGCAACTGTATTTTTTCCATGGAATACATCTTGGAGTGATGGATGTTTTGTATTTCTCCAAAATACCAAAATTTGAGTCAAGAAAGCAGATGAAGATATTTCCAATCCCCTACGTGGAACTTCAGTAGCAGATGTTGAACCTCAAGCGGATGATGAAATGGAACGTGATGAAACTGAAACTGTAAATGAAGACGGTTTAATTCTATCAGAGGAGCCCCATCCAGCTCTCCAGCAAGTGAACTGTGATTTATTTACCTTACGTGGAAACCTAAATCCATTAATTTAAAAATTTAAAAAAATAGTAAATCTATTCAGGAAGTCACCAGCCAAAAATGATGTGCTTCAAAATCATGTAACCCAACAGTTTGACAAGGAATTTACACTCCTTGTAGACACTAGAACAAGGTGGAAGAATTTGGTTACTATGATTCAACGTTTCTTAGATATATTGCCATGCATCCAGAAAGCTTTAATTGATCTGAAAGCTACGAAGAACATTATACCAATAGAGAGTGACAATTTCAGCGTAACAGAAGAGGATGGACAGCTCCTACGACAGTTACTCTGTGCTTTGGAAACGGTAAAATTTACACTAGAGGCACTATGCAGAGCAGATGCTAACATACTCCCAGCAGATGCAGCTTTGAAGTTAATGCTGAGAAAACTGAAGGACCGGGACTCAGGCATAGCTAATATGCTTTACCAAGCTTTAGGTATTCGCATTATACAGCGTAGATGTATATTTAGTGATGTATTGCAGTGCTTACATAATCCGGAAATCGTCTCAAAGAAAAAGAGTCTATAAGAGGTTGACGGAGTGTTCACAATCTCAACAATGGCATCTACTCGTACCTTCTTGAAATCTTTCCTCAGCTGTATTGTAGCAGGCAAACTGGATGAGGAACAACACCGCTCAGAAACACCACTTGAAATCATTGAAAATGAACTGAAAGACAACGTGGACAATGAATGTGAGGATGAGAAACTTAAACCTGCTTCGTTGTGTGATAAACTTAATTTGTCAATTCAACAGAGCATTCCTTCCATTCCAACAGCAAACGTACAACGTGTGAACATCATGAGCCTACTGAGACGGGTCTCTTTTTAAGACTAGTAGATCACGTGATAAACTTCTGAAGATTACGTATCACAGCTTACTGACTGTCCGTCCTTCAAGCGTGGAATCAGAAAGAACGTTCTCTGTAACAGGTTTATTTTGTACGAAACTCCGTTCTCGTATAAACGATAAAACATTGGATTGTCGCTATTTCCTGCGAGAATTTTACAAAAAATACAGGTGTTTAAGCAAAAGATTCCAGCGATAGTGTTTGAGCGATATTTTAATTGTAACAACTGCTCATTTATTGCTTTTCTTTCTAATGGAAAACATTTCATTTTTGTTACTCTAAAACTGTTGACTTTGACACACTTGGCCTTACAAGAATAAAATCATTTCAAAATTATTTATGTTATTCATATTTTAGTCACGAAAAAATACAATCATTTTCATTGTAGGTATGTGTTTGTTAATACCAACAAAAATGTAAGAATTTTTTTATTTTAAAATTTTAATAAGGTTGTTCGTACAATTAAGTGTATTCTTCTTACTGAAGAGCTTGTCCTTTCTCCGTTCTAATTATTTTTCATTGGATATGCATAACCATTTTTCATCTGTCTATGCGTCACATATAAACCCTGTTTTGTAAGTACGCTGCTGTAAAAGCGAAAGAAGAGACAGAAAAATAAATTATATAATTAGCTTGAAAGATCGGAATGGCGATCCCGGGATTAGAGAACCCAGTCCCGAAATCCCGAGATTGTAAAATCCATTTGGGATTACATTCCCTAGCTGTTAGTTACGGTCAGAATGATGACTGTTGGTTCGAATTAAAGCTAAAATTCTTCCCAGAGGTAATGAGAATGGTGACTAGGTTCGAACGAGAACAAATGATCAAGTAATAGCGACATTTCAGTGATAGGTCAAAATGATGACTACAAGTTCAAATAACTATCTTTAGAGAGTTTCAACGTGATGGAAAAGATCCCGATGAGGATTGAGAAGCTATGCAGTTTCTTTATTTGTTTTAATTTTTTAAAGGAAAATTATTAAAACTATTTTCTTGATTACTCTTACATGACGTTAATGAATAATTATTTAGAGACATATCCTGAGGTATAATTTGCATTATTCGTTATGATCTTCAGTATTTCTTCTGTCTTTAAAACGCTTGTAATAAAATGTTATTTGGTAGCCTAATTGTTTTTCGAATTTATTTATCAATGCAAAACTTTGATGGTATTAGTCATTCATGCAGAAGAAATAATTTATGTAGTGTGATTAGTTTTTTGCATACCCCAAAGTCAAAATCCATTGTTGTAACATATCAACAACCGTGAGATAGTCGGAACATCAGTGAATAAAAGAGTAAAACACTTCGGATATACACCCATCCCCGTACAAGTACGTAAAAAAGTTGGAAACTTGTAAATAATAGCAATAATAACAGAGGGATAGGAAAATTAACTAATTGTAAATGCACTTGAATATGTTCCTTTCTACACGATTATATTAGCAGCGGCCCCACGTGACCTAGTCGCTAACGGTCTCGCCTTTGGTATGAATGTTCTCGCGTTTTCGAGTGAGATATTTTCTGAGTTGTCTTGGTTCGCTCCAGGAAAACACCGAGATGGCAACTAACATGAAGGAAACTTGCTCTCCATCCTTCTCCACTCCCTCGGGGTAATGTGATAACCGAGGAACATCATCCTTTATACGTGACAGGCTAGAATGATAGTCGATGCCAAAAGGCCGAAAATCGAATATTTAACGACACTTTTTGACGTTAGGCATATAGGCAGCACAGCTAACATCTATTAGCAAAACTTCACTATTAGGAATAAGGGTGACGCAATGACAAGTTTGTCTTTTAGTAGAGTTTTTCTATTTCAAGTGTTCCCTGCAGACGCTGCTGTGGATGTGCATTTTCCATACTTCCGTTGATAGAAGGGGGACAAGTTACTGTGGCTGACATGCTTCAATAGTTGGGTGCGGACATGTTTGCAACATTGAGTTGCTTCACAGTCTTGCTGTGCCCTGTCTTGTTAGTCATTGTAAGTAGCTGATAACCCTCTCTCGCCAAGACCAAATGACTGAAAGACAAATTGGCAACACAGCTGAGGTTTTTGACTTCTTTCCCCAAAGGAAAGGGAAGAGCTCCTCCGTAAGAGAGTGGCGTAGGTGAGGACGAAATATATTTCACATATTTTCCAAGGGCACACTTGAAATAGGGAGGCTCTAATAAGAATTACAACCTCTCATTTTCCCCTCCTATTGGTTGAATTTCCAAAAGATCCTTCCTTAGTAGTGCCTTTTGTAACAAAACATAAAACTAACCAAATTTCAAGTCTCTATCTTGAGCAGTTGAGACAAGGCGTTGAGCAGTTAGTCTGTCAGGACTACGTAATCTTGTTTACATCCAAAAGCAGCAGATAATACATGTACAAAATTACTCAACAATTTGTGGTCCCACGGATTAATGTACCACAAGAGAAATGAAAACTCAAGCACGCACTACATGTATTCAGCTCATTTTCTTTCATTATAAAAGAAAACCTAATATTTTTTGAAATTAAAACTTTGTTTTCCTAACTGTCTTGTTGGATATTTACATGATGACTGCAAGTTGTAAGTTTATTTGTCTAGAACAAATATGCAATCGTATGTTTTTGCTCTGGGCTGGAGTTTTTGAAGATTTCCCTAGCCTTACTTTGTTAAAAACCTTTGTGACGAGTCTTGTGCAAATTGCCTCCTACAAAGTTATTAGACCAAAGAGGAAGTAATCAACCACAAACAGTAAAGGCAATGAGAAAATGTTTCCATAGCAACTTCATCTCTTTTGACTTCATCGTTTCAATCTCAGTTCTGTCTTGTTTTATTTACCTGGCGTTATGCTTTCCTGCTTTCTTTCTTTCCATCCTTAAAATGAAAATTATGAAAGATAGACGTCAGTTTCTCAATCAAAATGGTTCTTTCTTTCTTTCTTCCTTTCGTTGCCGTAATTAAGGTCATAAATAAGTCTTCCGCTGATGACGGAGACCTCCAAAGTTTTAATAACGTAACAACCGATTTGTTGTAGGTTTCTTTCTCCAGTTTGAAGTTACCAATAGTAAGTGACGACAAAGATGTGCGTATTCAGCAGATGATTATATCCAGGAGAAAGGTATAAATCAACATCAGTGATCAGAAATTTTGGAAATTGAATTAGAGTAATTTATCTTCTGAAAACTAGTTATTTTCAAAACTTCTGTTTGGCTCACTGTGCATTATTTGCTAAAATCGTGCCTAAGTAAAAATGATAAGGTAAAAGTACCTGTGGTCATCATTGCACCACTAGTCATCGTTTACGCACTAAAATCTTTAAAACAAGAAAAACACATGAGATTAAAATTTCAATTACACGCTGCTAGAGTAAGTTTGTTTTATCGTGGCACACTTCTTGCAAGTGCACTTGGTTGGCTTTTAAAGATTTTCCTCTAACACTCACATAAACGTTTTAATCCAATAGCCATCTTATTGGCTTTGTCGTGTAGGTGATGTTAGTTGCCAGCCAGCTGATCGAATGAGGTCATTGCTATTTAGCGGGTACTTGAAGTACTTAGTTGCCACATGCGAACAAGTGTGTTAACAATGATTTGTGAGTGGTGTGGTGTTTTGCTGTGTTTCCTAGCGTATTGTAACTCACAACTTAACCATGGCATGGCAAAAGCGTGTTGCAGACAGATCCATCCTTTAGGCGGGAAGCGTGCCAAGATAAATCAAACGTACTCTAGCTTCGTTACACACTTTGTCACAATGTCACGTAAGGTGCAACAACAGAATACTTGGTGGAGGAATGCTTTTGGGAAAAGTAGCGAAGTGTGTGATGAAACAACGTATAGGAGAGAGAGTTCACTTGTGTAAAAGCGTAAGCAAATCAGGTATGTTTTTGGTCACTTATCAATTGCGATACTATAGTTTTTATTAATCTGAATGAGTGAAGCTTAGATTCAATATCCGTAGAATACTATGTCGTGCCAGATTTTATATCTATGACCAATTTTATTCGTTAATGGGTGTGGTGACTACTAGATCGCATTTTACTTATATGTACTAGAGTTCGCCGCACCTGACAATTACTGGGTCATACCGTGTATATTAAAAGAACTAATAGCCGTCACGAGAATAAACCACTTTCGCCTGCTTTATTAAAACTGTGAACCTTTCTCTCTCGCTAGTTCAATTTTGGGATGAATATTTTGTTTCTCCTTAAGCGGCTATTCGACTTTCAATTCTAACTTCAATGTCAGATATAGAAAAGATCAATGTGTCTTTCCAACTATGGTACAGATTCGAAAGATTCACGTTGCTCACAGAAGAGACAAAAGAGCAATTTTTCAACCTTGAAACGACGACTACTGATCCTTTTACACTAATTGTTTATATGTAACTTCCGTCTTTTAAAAAGTTTGTTCACCAACTAACTTGCGTTTACGCAAATACTAATAATCAAAACTGGAGGTAAAACTTGCTAAATATGGCACTGTTCGAATGGTAAACGGTAACAACTGTCTGTAGTACATATACTGTGTTCATATTGATTACTTACTAATTGTATTGTAAACTTGTTCGTAGCTAGAGCAAATTATACAAGGGAACATTTTTTACTAATAAATTTTATTTTTTATTAAAAACAATGTAATACAAAATTACTTTAATATAAATAAACTACTAATAACTGATTAAAGAAAGGTATCTCAAGGCCCGAGCAGCCAAGAAAAAGATCTGTATAGAGCTCTGAGGAAGCTAAGTAGAGTGGATTTAAGATCCCCAATATTCCCTGCAAGCAGAGAAAAGTTTAAAAAAGCCACTAAGATCCACACAAACTGGGTGGCTGAAATTAAAAGTCCCACAGAATTCCAAGCAAACTAAGTGAGCAAGATAGGTGAACTCAAACTCCAAGCAAGCTAAAGACTTTGGGTTAAATTCCTCTCAAAGCCCCAGGCAAGCTCAGAAGTGGATTTGACCAGCCAAAAGCTAATCCTCTGGAGTTTTATAGCTGCTGCAGTGTAACGGTGGCACTAGTGGTCTTTCTTCGTTACATAACTAACGGAGTCGCTGGTAATTCCTGTCGTTTGTTACTATAGTAGTTCATAGTAAAACGCACATGGTGTTGTTTGTAAGTATAAACACGTATTAGGTGTTTCTAAATAGACCTACCTGCGGAATATTGCAATATTGTGCTTACCGTGGAATAAAAATTTGTGGATTTTATATAAACTATTTTATATTTTTTTATATATTTTATAAATTTGTGGATGTTACTAGCTGAAATACTAGTACTTCGCACAGGAAGAATAGGTGTATGGGAAACATTGTAATTCCCTTCCCTCTTTAGGATACGCATTTTAATGAAAGTAAAATCTCATAACATACTCTATTTTTGGCATAAATTTTTTGAAACATCCTACTCTCATAAAATTCAAGTTTTAATAAAAGTAACATTATAAAGACTGCGCCAATATTAGAAATATGAATAGAGTTAAGAACTAAATCTTTAGACAATATTAGATTTGTGAGTGGAACGTATAAACTGTAACTGTGCCACAATAATTAACTTACGTTCACAACGGAGTACCTCAACGTTTATAAGAGTATGCTTCAAGTTCTGGGTTTTAACACACTATTTACTCTAGAGATATTTATTACTCACTACTTGCATATTCTACAATAGAGTTTCCCTTATCAATCCTCCGGACATATTAGCTCCAAACAAATCGTTACATATTAACCTAATTTGAGATAGAGATTCCACCAATGAGAGAACATAAGAAATTCTTTGAGTCCTAATCCATCTTGACCCAATACAATCCAATATTTATTACTCCGACAGCGTTATAATTTGTTTGCACAAACTATATCCTAACAACGATTTATCAATATAAATGCATGTGCCAGTGTTCCGTAGCACTTTGTGTCCATAGCCTTGTAGCTTCATTCCAAAAAATTCAGTAAGAGTGAAATTAAGAGGGGATTCCATGGGGCCCAAATCTCCTTGAATTTTTTCCACTCTTAGAGTAAGGAAAATACTGTCTATAATATTAAATAATAAATAATCATTTTCAGATTAATTTTTAAATTTTGGTAAAAGACGGACACTTTCGCCCTGAATAAAATTTTACTCTATGTCTCTGCTTCTGTTCTTCCTTTATACGAATGTTCGATGAAATTAATATACGTAATTCAATCAGAAAATGTATTCAAGTCCCATATTTTCATTTTATTAAACTTTATTGTCTAAAGAGAACATCGATTTCATATTCCAATAGGACTCCAAAAGTATAATTTCATCATACAATCATTTTCTCTGAATGCTATAAGATTTTTCGCTGTCGTATTAACGTGTTTTTTATTCTTTCTTTCAGTTATGCTATTATACGGAGGCTTCTGTATTTTCTCTTTTTTCCTTTTATTGTTGATAAATAGACTAGTATCTTATAAATCTGCGGGGGGAGGGGAGGGGTGGCCGCCAGTAGTAGAGTGCGCTTAAGTCGTGAAAGGCAGTGCCGCTCTGATATCATCTAGAAAATTTATTACTCCGACAGCGTTAACATAAATTCTGGGAAAGATTTCTCATCCACCCAACTGCGAAAGGAGAACCCATCGAAGCTCTTGGAGATAAATTGTTTTTAAGGAACCCCCTCCCCCTTGCTTTACTCTTCCCCTTTTCGTAACCAAGATTTTTTCCCGTTCTTTTTCGTTTTTTTTTTTTTTGTTTCTCTCCCCCGCACGCATTCTTGGTGGCATCAGTGTGGGATGGGGGTGGGGTGGGGTGAAAGGATACCATTACGTAAAAAGGAAGAGCCCTTTTTTAGGTAAGTATATGAGCTATAATGTTTCCAAGGAGGCGAAGCCGTCTCTTCAAGAAAAGTTCGTAAACAATCTTTAAAAAAATATAGAGAGAGTTTCTCTTCTACTTTGCTCCACAAAAATGCGTTACTTATATTTTTAAATTGTCTTGTTACTCGTGCATAGTTTCTTAAAAGCTAGCTCTTTCAGTTAACTATTTTGACACTTGTATCGACGACAGGTTTGGTAACCTTTGTGCTCCACAGATTTTTACCACTTCGTGGAAACACCGAATGCAGTTTTCATATTTCCGTATCTTAGTTCACTATGAGCGGGTGTTAATTTTGGGTCATTTTTTGCTTTTTTACTTTGTACAAGGCACAGTTGGCCTATCAATGTATCTGTTTCTCATGGTGTTAAGTCTGTTAGTTTCAGAGTTGTTGCAGTTCTATAAAGGCGAGTGTCCATTAAGATATTCACATTTTGCTTTCGTTTTTTTCTTCTTCTCAAAAACTATATTTTGTGACATCCGTCCTAGTGAACTAAGTTGTTATGTTTGTTACAACTCTTCCTGTCACTGTTTATTGCCACTATGTTTTGATTTATTGTTCTACAAATTATGTGTAGTTATTTTGGCTCATAACCAATAGTTCTTTCACTGAAAACATCTACAATTCCTTTCTTTTCGTGTAGTAATAATTTGACTGAAAAATCATACAGTGTGGCAAGTAACAATAGATACCGACTTCTCACTGCTGCCAAGGCATATAAGTTGTTCATATTCGTGAGTCTTGTGTGTGACTTTGGGAACATTTATAGGAATTTCTAACTCGACTGGTCTCCAACGTAGTGTGTGACGCGTCTTAGTGTAGACTGGTTTTCTGATATCTCGTCGCAGTCTCAACAATAGAACGTATAGTGAAAATAAAGTTATGTACGTGCTTAGGACAAACTCCAACGAAACGATTAAGATGTTGAAGAAGGCAATTACCAATCTTGTTGCCATGTTTTTAATAACATAGGAGGATCAATGCCGATAGGAAGTCTGGAAAGTGTAATGAGTGTTAATGTTCAAGTTGCTCTGTTAGATTGATTAAAATAATCCTTTTGTACCAACGAAATCCAAATCCCATTATAGTATCAGACCTAGTGGTAATAGACAAGCTGACTTGCCAAATAACAAAGGAAGGCTTAAAGAAACGGAAAACGTTGTGCACGATTTGTGTCATATTTCTTTACCTTAAGAGCAGAAACTGAAAATTGTGCATCCTTGCCAGGGATTGATGGCTGCTGCTGAAGGATAGCCAAATTTCCTCCAGAACATCATTACAGAACGCCTGTCTTCCTCGTACTACACAAAGGAACAAGGCAAAAGCGCTGAATGCAAGATCCCTGATTTTCTCTAACATCCAAAAATTTGCCAATCCAAACTATAAATTAAGATTCGCGTTATCATTTCCTTTACGACAGTAAAGAAATTGTTCACCTGGAAATGTTTTCCTAGAGGTCAAACTTCTATTACGAGGACCTTGTATGTGCAAGTTTTGAAATCTTTGCTGCGAAACATCACACTCGTTGGACCGCAGTACCGGAATGTCCTTTTTTGAGTTTCACGTCCCATGATTATGCATTGAGGCTAACAGAGCCGGTAATGCTGAGATGAATGATAATGGTGCAATGATGAAAGTAGGAGAACTCACACTGTGTTTGTTCAGCACAAGAACCACTAGGCGGAAGCTGGAATCGAACCATGGACTCCACAAAACAAAGATAAACGCTCTACCACTGAGCCATCGTGGCCCCACTGGAAAGTCCTGAACTGGAAATTGTTGCGTAGCAATGCCTCAGTATATAATGAACTGATTACACTGTTCAACAAATTTTGATCGAAAGTGTGTAAATTCTTTGAAATTACGATTTTTACATTCATTTAAGCATAATATGAAAGGAAATGATAATAGAAGAATTTTCTTAGCTCACGTTGTGAAAAAAAAACGCTCTTCTACAACAGTAGCTGTATATATACACATGTATTAATATTTATAGAACATTTAAGCAAAATCCTTGTAAAATCTACATTTCACTTTTTTTTAACCTACTTCACTGTGATGTGATAATCTGGGGAGTTAAGAAGTACCCTAACATATAGCTTTCTATACCCTTGTATTTCCTTTTTCAAAATTGCGCAAATACCACTTTCACAGCGATACAGAAAATAAAGTAACCGTGGTCAAGTTAAACATTAACAATTCCGTAATAAAAATCAGTATTAACATCAAAACATGAAAAATATGTACAAATACCTTTTTGTGCAAGAAGTACACTGCAATGTAGACAAAAGTTTCAAGTGATCCCTTGTACAGGATTATGTTTATTTTATTTTGAGCGTCTTCGCTTGGCTTGCCTTTTGTAGGTTACATCTGGAGCATCCCTTGCAATAGTCCAACAGTAGTCGGCCAATATGTTAGAACTCCACTTTCCCTCATATCTCTTCTCCATGGCTGCAATACCTTGATGGAAACGCTCACCATGTTCGTCACTTACTGCTCCACAATCTTCGGGAAAGAAGTCTAGATGTGAATGAAGAAAGTGGAGTTTCAGAGACATATTGCAACCAAGATTTTCGTAGCACAATAACAACTTTGCTACCAGTTGTTTGTAATTTGTTGCTCGGTGTCTTCCCAAGAACTGTGAACAAACACTCTTCAAGCTTTCCCACGCAGCTTTCTCCTCACCTTGGAGAATTTCGTCGAACTTGTGATCTTTGAATAGTTGCATAATCTGTGGCCCTATGAAAACACCCTCTTTAACTTTGGCATCACTTAATCGAGGGAATTGTCCTCTTAGGTACTTATAGGCCTCATCCTCTTGGTTCATGCTCTTAACAAAACTTTTCATTAGACCTAATTTAATATGTAGAGGGGGAAGCAAAATTCGGTTACGATCTACCAGTGGTTCATGCTGCACATTTTTCACTCCCGACTGAAGAGTTTCTCTGGTACTCCAATAACTTTTGCGGTAATGAGATCCACGATCTCTACTGTTCCATTCACATATAAAGCAACAATACTTTGTATACCCTAACTGCATACCTAGCAACAGTGCTATTACTTTAAGGTCACCACAAATGAGCCACTAAAAATCGTAATATTTAATGGCTTGAAGTAAACGTTTCAAGTTTTCATAAGATTCCTTCATATGAACTGCGTAACCTACAGGAATTGAAGGAAGTTCATTTTCAATATGTAAAAGCACTGACTTTAAACTCACCTTGGACGAATCTATAAAGAGCCTCCACTCCGTAGGTTCGTAATTAATTTTAAGTGCCTTCATAAGACCATTTACATCTGTACATGCCATAAGTGTGTCTTCCATAGTAAAAAATGAAGTGAACATCTTCTCCCTATTCCGATACACTGAAATATTTACTTTTTCGTGCAATAAATTCCATTGCTTTAAGCGTGACGCTAAAATTTCGGCTTTGCTTTTCGAGAGGTCCAAGTCTCTGATTAGATCATTTAGTTCCTCTTGAGTAAGTCTATGTGGTTTCCATGGAGGTTCTTCTACAACAAACGTAGGGTCCTTCGAAGTACTTGATTCAGGAGCTTCAACTTCTTGATCATCATCAGAAAAAAGATCGTGTTCTTTAGGTGGGTCAGGAACAGGTAGTCCTTCTCCATGTGGAACAAGGCGCATTGCAGAAGGAATGTTAGGATAGATCAAGGCCCGCTTCTTCTTCGTGGAAATTCCCTTCTTGACGGAAGGAACCATAAAAAATAACAGTCTCTGATGTGGTCGCTTGGCTCCCTCCAAATCATGGGCACTGCAAAAGGCATTGAGCGCACCTTCCCATTAATCCAATTTCTTAGATTGCTGGCACAAGTGTTACACACAATGTGGGGTGCCCAAGATTTATCTTGGTCTCCAATTTTACAACCAAAGTAATATTGATAGGCTTTTCTTATTAGTGGTGTTATAGTCTGCTTTTGTGAGGAAAATGTCACTTCCCCACACACGTAGCAGAAGCTATACGCACTGTTTACACAATTTCGCGGCATTTTTGTTTATTGAAATCCTCAAAATGTCACTTGAAATAGTTCCGACAACTATTTAAAAATATACATTCGAAATACCAGTATTTTTGCGTACTTGTAGTTGTATTTTTATGTCCTGCACTACACAAACGTCACACCAAAAACGCTGATAACTGCACTAAACCTGTCTTTTCTAACAATAGCAGAACACTACTGAGATAAGGAACACAATGAAACCAAGCGTTCATAAAGTTTCTCTAGTGTTGCCGGATCAGTGTAACATTTTACCCCAAACGAAGCGAATATATTTATTTTTAAAGCGTTATTATTAGACATGCCTGTAAAACGAAAAGTAGAGCTAATATTCGAAAATAACTTTCAAATTCGTGATCAGCACCACAAAATCAATAAGAATTAGCTGATTTTGTTCAATTTACATTTTCGTTGTTGAACAGTGTTATTTGTTCTTGAATTTCTTTCCTAAATATGTTTGTATTATCACAACCCGCATACTCGCTAGACTTGTCCCCCTATGATTACTTTCTTTGCTAAAATTAAAGGCGCTGCTGAAGGAATACTTCCTTGACGATATTTCCAGTATTAAGAAAACAGTGGCAGAAATCTTGAACATCATTATAACCCAGGGCTTACAAAATTCATTGAATGACTTATTGGATACTGAAAAGTTTTGTGAAAAAGGAGGCTTTTACTTTGAATAAACCTAAAAAAATTGATTCCACTTATTAATGGATTTTTTTTACAGATTTAGTCTCTTTTCCTAATTCGCACTGTTTATACGATGTTGTGGGTCGAGTTTGCAGCCACAGTCAATCATGTGATAAGGTATCAAGAGTAGATACACAAGTGCAAATTCAGTTGTTGTTTCATAGGAATGCATGTATCAACCATAGTATAGATGTATATGACAAGTTTTAACATGACTAACTATAATTTTTATTAGATATAAGGCAATCGAATACCTATATGGAGTATGGTAATAGGTGAGAATCATTATGAGAATTCTTTATGAGAATCATTGTACATCTAGCTTGAAACTAACATGATGAGTTGTAGTGTTCTTGTTAACACTTGACTGCACTAGACACAAAAAATGAACAAAAAATAGAATAGAAAAGCTTTACAGACCACTTCAGTTCATAAGTCCTTCCCACTGGTTCTATAACGTTTCAATATTTCAGTGAAAAATAAAACACTATGAAAATATATTCTCTATCACATAACTGGGGGGCGCGGTGGCTCAGTGGTAGAGCGTTCACCTCTGGTGCTTGGGGTCCCGGGTTCGATCCCAGCCCCCGCCAAGTGAACTTTGTGGTGGACAAACACCGTGCTCGTGGGTTTTCTCGGGGTTCTCCCGTTTCCTCCCACTTTCTTCATTCCACCATTTCACTCATCTCTCATCATCACCGTCTCCTTTAGTCTAACCGGCATAACCGTGGGACGTAAAACTCACAGATTTCATTTCATTTCTATCACATAACACACTAAAATGAGTAATTTGCGGGAATTAATATCCTAAAAATGATCGAGATGAAACGTGAGTGCAATATGTTATGTATGATATGTGGTCTCACTCAGACGGTTGTGCTGTGTGAAATGGTTTTTGTGTTAGTAGATTTTATTAATATCGGTTATTTCAATCGGAGAGGAAACTAGGTTAGTTGAAATTTTAAATAACAAGGCACATAGGTACCATTAGCATATTAGCAAGGATATCAGGATATTTGCGGTACAATGAGAAAACAAGTTTTTCTGGGACATTTGTGGTAATGGTCAAAACTTTTCCTTAGACAGTGGGAATTTGCTGTACACACAGTGGAAACGTGTGTACATTCTGAAAACAGGTGACGAGGCAAAATTTCTGCTAGCAGATGACACCACAGAAGAAACAAGAATGTTTGTATTTTACCTGCGAAGAGACGACAGTATGCACCTGATCATGTTTTTGATGGACGAAACTTTTAAGTGTTGTAGTCTCTACCTACCACTACCCAAGTGCCTACTTGGAAAGACACCTGCCAAGAATGACAGAATATCTATTATGAGGATAATGCACTATGTCTTGACATCTTGCCAATATCATAATGAAATGCTTAATGTGGGTATTTCTCAGTATCAGTTTCACGTCAGTAATTAGCACGGTTTTAATACAGCGTTAATGTTTATGTTTACAAATAAATTTGTTTTTTTGTATTTTCTCGAAAACTACACATGAGGTTTTGCACCTACGTATTACAATTTGTTTAGCCTAAGAAGATCTATTGATTGGTAAGAATTATGTGTATTACCTTTGGACACTTTTTCGCTAAATGATAATGATATTGCAGTATTTGTATTAATATGATACTATAAACAAAACTGTGGACAACAAAGGGTTAACATTATGTATGCATACATAACTGAAAGCCTTGTCTAAATATCTGTTGTGAAACACTGAACCACCAACAAAACCATAGGACTCAGAGATTCCATGAATATGATGTGTTTTTCTTTCACAAGATGCAAACACATTAGCTCTTGTTCATCTAACTTATTAACTACATGAAGCTGAATATTTAACGAGGAATTAATTTTCATTTATGCCATTTAATGCATATAAACAAGTATGCGTTTTAGCTAATAGCTGATTCAGATATGGCAACAAAAGTAAAACCTAAAGAGGCGCAAAAAGATCGCAGTGTAAACAAAGTATGGTGTTTCTAGAAGCCTATTTCGCCAACGCTAACGCGATAAACATCGTATCGCTTATGGGATTAATCATGTCTCTCCCAACTAGAACAAAGTTTTTCCAACCCTGCTGTCGTAATCCACTGTGAATTCCGTTATTGAATTGGCCGAACGCTAGAGGGAATGGAAACTCGCTGCTAAAATGAGCGGATGAGTCAATTAAGCACCGACATTGAAAAGAGTCTACGTGACAGCTATGCGATTACTTGTGCATAATGAATTGAACGAGATTATGTAAGTGATGCCACCATTTCGCGGAGACATACAGAGATTTCTGGAATTCTTTTATTCATTTCATGTCAATTTTCAACGATTCTAAAGTAAATTCTATGCCTGTAGGATCTCACATGTTCAACGTTGCAGAAACAAAAATTGTTCATTGTCAATTCTAAAGTAACTTTTGTGGCTTTAAGATCTTACATGTTGAACGTTGCAGAAACCAAATCCTGTTCATTGATAAGCCTAAAGTAACTTTATGGCTTTAATATCTCACATTTGGAACGTTGCAGAAATCAAAGCCTGTTTATTGTCAATTCTAAAGTAACTTTATTCTTTAAGATCTCACATGTTCAATGTGGCAGAAACCAAAGCCTGTTCATTGTCAATTCTAAAGTATATTTATATCTTTAAGATCTCACATGTTGAATGATGCAGAAACCAAAATCTGTTCATTGACAAGCCTAAAGTAACTATATGGCCTTAAGATCTCACATGTTGAACGTTGCAGAAACGAAAGCCTGTTCATTGTCAATTCTAAAGTAACTTTATGGCTTTAAGATCTCACATGTTCAACGTTACAGGAACAAAGGCCTGTTCATTGACGAATCGAATGTAACCTTATGGCTTTAAGATTTCACATGCTAACGTTGCAGAAACCATTTCCTGTTCATTGTCAATTCTAAAGTATCTTTATGGCTTTAAGATCTCACATGTTAACGTTGCAGAAACCAAAGCCTGTTCACTGTCAGTTCTAAAGTATATTTATGGCTTTAAGATCTTACATGTTGAACGTTGCAGAAACCAAAGCCTGTTCATTGTCAATTCCAAAGTAACTTTATGACTTTAAGATCTCACGCGTTGAACGTTGCAGAAACCAAAGCCTGTTCATTGTCAATTCTAAGGTAACTTTATGGCTTTGAGATCTCACGCGTTGAACGTTGCAGAAACCAAAGCCTGTTCATTGTCAATTCTAAGGTAACTTTATGGCTTTGAGATCTCACATATTCACAGTTACAGAAACCAAAGCCTGTTCATTGAGAAGTCCAAAGTAACCTTATGGATTTAAAATCTCACTTGTTCAACTTTGCAGAAACCAAAGCCTGTTCATTGGATATTATCTGTTGGACAATTATGTGTTGATCCAGACAAGTTGTTATTATCCGATATTTGATATTCTGTATTACTATGAGAAATATAGGATTTCGAATTCTTTTGGATATTAATGGACTATGCCAGTTGAGGAAAATTTGAACTTGGCTTAATTTCTTATAAATAATTTCGATTTATTTTTTTCTTCATCTTGTTTTGTCTTCTTCGATGTCTTATCATCATTATCATATTTGTCGTCGTAGGTATTATGTCAATATTGGCAGGTCATTTGCCGCAACTGAGAAGCTTCCATGATCCAAGGACATTAGCTAACCTCTTTGCCTTCACGTACGATTTTTCTGTTTTGATATTGTCCATTGATTGTAGTTTCCTTCGCCCCCTCACTCTCTTTCCTGCCATCATACCCTCTACCATGTCCCTCATTTATGCAGTTCCTTCTTAACCAATGTCTCAGTCAGTTTCTCCTTTTCTTCTTAGTAACGTCTAAAATTGCTCTTTTCTCCTCCACCACTTCTAACACCCTCTCGTTCGTTTCCCGCTCGACCCAACTAATTCTCGCCATTGTTCTCTATACCCATATTCGAAAGCTTGCAGTCCTTTTTCATCATTTGTCTTGTAATTTACCTATATTCTTTGTCTTTTTGTGTATTTATATACTTCTTTACATTTAGAATTGCTAATGTATTATTGTAATTTGTTCTAGGGGAAGGTGTTGTACCTTTGAAACAATGTACCTTTGAACATCTGTGCTTTTCTCGAATTCAGAGCTATCTAGGTGCAGTGATTAAAATTCGTTTGAAAGATTAAATTTTCGAAAAAGCACTACAAACGCGTTTGGCTGTTGTTTACTGAGTGTTGTACCGAGTAATGTTCCTTTTAATTTTTCACCCCCAAAACGAATATTTTTTGTAACTACCTTTTGAGTTTTGTGCTCTTCGGTTTTCGCAACTTGTGATATTTATTTGTCCAAACTTGAGGTAGAATCATTGGTGAATACAGTAATATTTTTAGTTTTAACATCTGTTCAATATTTAAGCTACTGAAGAACTTTTTTTTCGTAGAACTCTTGTACCTATAAACATTAATGCATCGTGTACCTTTGAACGATAAATAATACTGTTTAAAGCTACACAATGTAAGTAGTTAAAACAATTTATATATTTTATATAGGTTAGGTTAGGATATAAAGTTATTAATTATAATTTTAAGTAATTTCTATATATTCGCTTATTGTATAACATAATGTTAAGAGTTGTATATGCTCAACTTTATTGTTCACAAGTTTTTGTTAGAACTTCTCTTCAATTTTTAATTTAATTAATAAAATTTCAATTCTGGGGAACTTTTAATAGCGAAACCTTTTATTGCAATTTATAACTGTTAATATTTACGGCTTCTTTTTATACTATTGCCTCAGAAACGTTGTAATTATCACTTTGTTCAAAGGTACAAGAGGGTCTGTTCAATGGTACACGACCATAATGTACCTGTGAACAAAACGGATATTCTCTTGTTATATTCTATAAAAGCTACTGTAATTATGTAACACGTTTAAAAATCATCCTATCTGATAGCAAAGAGATTGCACTTCAAATATACGACAAAATTGGGGGAAAAGTACTGAATATTAGCACCAACATTTCAAAGTCTCTAAAAGTGTTCACAGGTACAACGCCTTCCCCTACGTTTATTGTATTTTAATCTTCCTTTTCATAAATAATAAATATACCCTACTTTCTATTATCTTCTTCATTCCAATTCCGTCCTTCCTAAAGGTACTTTCCACTAAATTAGACTCCCTGAGTACAGTACTTGAAGACCTATCCATTAGTCTGGTGGTTTTGAGCTTCAGGGATATAACGGAGTGTATATGGAAGTATACAGCTTATTCGTACCTAATATTTGTTTTCTATAGTAAAGGTATATTGACTTTAATTTTATTAGACAACGAGCGTATATATACGATGCATTTAATGAAACGGTTGATGGTATATGTAGTGCCAGTACTTGTGGCTTTTTTGACAGAGTTTTGCTATTTCTTAATTCAGATTGTCCGCTATTTCACATCTGTGGGACAACACCGACAAACGTACATCTTCACTGGAGATTAAAATCGGGAAGGGCGAATAGCAAAAATCATACGCCGCGAAATAATCCACACACACACCACGCACAACGCGCATTCCATCCATATAATCAAATCGGTCCAACTAATTTTGTAGTGCATGGGGTCCCTGGTTCAATCCCAGCTCGGGCCAAGTGAACAAACACCGTGTGCGTGGGTTTTCTCGGGGGTTATCCTCCCATTTTATTCATTCCACCATTCAATTCATTTCTTATCAGCACTGTCTCTTTTAGCCTCGCCAGCATAATCATTGGACGTAAAACTTCATTTCATTTTAATTTTGAAGTAGAGGTAACGGTGGTAATTAAATGTTGTTCTATATAATTGAAGTTTATCCCCGAACCCCACTTTTTTTAGTTTTAGTGAATAATTCAAAAGACAATGAAGATTATCAAAAAATGTGTGAAACAAGCCAGCTACTATTAATGAAACGCTATTAAACAAACTAATAACTGCTTTCCAAAATATTTTCCTTTGTGTCCAAATTTGTGTCCATGGTTTTATGAAGTCATGATTGTTGGGTATACCAAAATTTATACGCTATACGAAACGTTCTTGAAAAACAATTTTTTAAGTTCACATAATAGCGTTTGGAAGGTACGATCTGTCTTACATTCCAGTTTCTTTTTCTTTTAATTCTTCATTGTTTTGTAGTAATAAGCTTAGTCAAGACCAAGGATGTTATAAATAGAGGATCTGCCCATATGTATCTCATCCTATCAAATCGATGAAGCTAAAAACAACCGAGCATCGGAACATCTGATTGGCTACTCTCGTTTCCACCATCAGCTGATTGGATACTTTCGTTTCCGCCATGACTGTTGGCTGAAAACATTGAGATTCTATTGGGACGAGTGGGCAGAGCAGGGGTGGCGAAACTGTGACGTATGGCTTCAGGATTTTGTTGTAAGGGCAGATCCTCTATTTTATAAGATCCTTGGTCAAGACGCTTTACAATGAAACTTATCTTACAAGTAGGGAATACGATATCAGGACTCGAGTTGCCCAATAAGAGTTATATATCCTTAAAGAACAACAAGTAGTTAGTTAATTACCAAGTTACTAGCTGCAGTCCGCCAATAAGGAAAAAGTGATGGGACTTCAAAGGTAACATGAGAGTCCATGACAAATACAAGAGAAAATAGCATTTCTCCCGTTTGTATTTAGGAAGGCGAGATGGCGATTCAAATGACATATTAAAGCCACACAGTGAATGTGGAGAGCAGAAAGGATCCAATGATTCAAACAAAACCAGTTTGTATACACGACTCCAAAATTGCATTACCACCTGCAATTCTCCTTTTTCTGCAATAGTAGGAAACCCAAACAGCAAGATCGTTGGGCTGGTTGAGAATTAGAAAGGCGTTGAGCAAACCCTCAATTTTGTTACAAATATATCAATGTAGCAAACTGCAAACAGGGAGTAAAATAAAGTGTTAAGAAAGACAGTTTTATTATTGTGAGGGAAATGGATGACATAAAAAGTTATAAAATGATCTTCCTTAAGCAGTTCAAACAAGATGAATGGTAAGAAATAGACATCAAAGGAAAGCAGTTTCTTTCCTTTTTGAGAAACAAATTCGTAAAAAAAAGCTACATAATGTAAAGGTTTAATATAAACGCCTAAAAGCACAACAACAGACATCCACAAGAAACGGAAAGAGAGACAAACACAGACTAAGGGACACCATTGGCGTAGCAGACTTGCGGGTCACCCATTCAAGATAAAGAGATGGGACCCTAGTTGTACACCAAATTATAATAATAATAATAATAATAATAATAATAATAATAATAATAATAATAATAATAATAATAATAATAATAATAATAATAATAATAATAATCGCCCCTCAAGATCGATATCGAAAATTTAGAATATGGATACATCCATGTTGATATATTTGCGATATCGAATGTTGATATGTGTCAATATCGACATTGATATATCGACATATTGCAAAAGGCGTAGATCTGAGAAATGATGCTTGAAATATATTGCAATCAATAACCACAATCTAAATTTGTTCTTGCATTTCTGTACCTAAGGCTAAGGGGGAAGAGGATGAACCCGAACAAACGTTTTAAGATAAGAGAAAAGTGTTAAAATAAAAGTAGTTATACTTCCCCCTTAATAGAAATCTATTACTATTTATCTTTTACTTCTGTTTCTGATTGTCATCAGAAATCAGCGACAGTACACATACTTTACATACTATAGAAATATACTCTACTTTTTCACAATTAAGCAAATCGGAAGATGAAATTCCCGTAATATTAAAGTGTAATGTTATACAAAATAATCATAAGTTATTGTTTTTATTCCTGTCAGTAATTTTGACACAGACTCAAAACTACAAGACTAAAAGAACTAGAAATGAGAGATTTAATTCCTTTTTCTCTCACACTAAAAGACTTCTGAATTTTGCAGAGATTGACACTTTTTAAAATATACGTCCCCTATCCGGGCTAATTCTGTCTACCGGGGTCTCGACGTAATCGGTACTGGAAAGATTAAAGTTTGTCGAATCTCAGATCTCGCCAGTTTGTTAAAAGATATTTCACATTTTATGTTGTTATTTCGTCGTTACAAAAACATTTCTGGTTGACTCTATTCATGGCGAATTACTTAACTTATGCACTCCGCATAAAGAAAAGCGATAGCTAACACCTTGCAGCTAGGCCTATCCAATATACATCTTCTTATCCCATAATCGTGTCTGGTAGAGAGACGCCCTCTCTCTACTCCTTTTTTCTCTCCCATATTAAAATCAGCAACAACATGAGCACAATTCTAATTTCAAAATATACATGTGTTATTGTCAATAAAATGAAAGAATAAAATAAGACGAAACGACATTCATAAGTTGATGTAGGGAAAAACTTAAGCATATCTCAATGGAAAATTGAAACCAATAGATATATGTTAGAGGTACGACAGTGAGAGAAAATGAGATAGAAGAAGAAAATGAAAAGAGAGCATAGAAAAAAATTTTGGATTTAAACGTAGTAAGAAAAGAAACTAACATTATAAAGTTCGGTTTCCAGAAATCTAACAGCAGTATGTCAATTAATATTTCATGATATTTAATTCGGTATTTATCTTTTGTGTTGCACGTAATTTAGCAAGTAATATTATTACAAAAACTTAACACAACATTTTTATTTATGGCTATTATTGTCTCTCTTTCCTGGAAGCCCTATTTTAATTCTGAAACAATCACACAGCTTTTCTTTCTAATAAACCAGAAGAGCTTCAAGATTACATTTAGAGTAATTATTTAAAACAAAATATGTTATAAATCTCGTTTCTTGGACTCTTTCAAGACGTAAGCAAGCGATATTTTTACAATAATATACATTTTAAAAATAATAATAAATTATATTATATACTGGCCGTATTTAAAGCAAATGTTTCCTACAAGATAGCAAAGAAGACTAAAAAAATATGCAAATATTTGCAGCAAATCGTCAATGGTAACAGCATTTATGTAGCGAGCCGGCCAGAACTTCAGGGGACTGGACCTGGAGCAGGCCCCACTGGTAGGAATTTTAGAGTTTGATATTAGAAACATAACTTTAATCGCTTGCGTTGAAGAAAATAGCTCTTACTAATAATCGCTTATTCGATCTCACAATTGACTACGATGTCCATAAAGCAAATCACATGTGACAAATACAATAAAAGTGATTTAGATGAGTTCTTTAAGAGACACACCGATTAGATTGGACCTGAACAAAGGAGCGGTGTGATTTATGTTTGTAAGGTCAGAGGTTAATGCCTAGACAATGGTTCTACAGATCAATTTAAGAGCGGCGCTATAGAGTATCGAACCCGGATGTAAGTCAAATACAGAATAACAATAACAGAAGACTTGGAAATTACTTGTTCGCTATATTCATAGGGAATTAAACACATAATATATTGGTATAGCTAATCAGGCCACTCAGGTGGCGATAGGAGTCATCAACGAGTCTCGTGCAAAATAAAGGAGAGGATTTCAAACAGATTCCGCTATCACAGGTCATATCAAAAGGGCGGACGGAACAACAATATATGAATGCGCCTTCGTCATAATAGAGAGGGTTCGAGCAAATGGGCAAGTGATAAAATACGGTAAACTAGGCAAAGGTCAAAGATTAGATTACAACAATATGATTGAAAAAACGCAAGGATAGGGTGACGATAACGTTCAGGTGGAAATCACTATTAGGAAACACATGATACACATTAAGAGGTACTTTCCTACCGAAGCCCTGCTAAACAAATCACTAGTATCGCAGAATACAAGCTGCGAGGAAAATCACAACACGTTATTATCGTAGAAGGAATTAACTCACACACTGACATTCGGTTGTTGAAGAAAGAAGACCGGCTGTGACAATTCGTAGTCCCAGCGGAATGGCTAAATGATTATTAGCTTCTTACCTGAAGATTGATGAGGCGGAGACATCACCTGCAGGCTTCTTAGTCGAGGTAGTACAACGGTGTTAAGTTACCAAGAAGATGTCCTTCTGTCAAAAAAGTTATCTCTGGACATCAACAAAACTCTGACAACACTCGACAGCTTTCCAGAGGCGACTCTCAGGAACGGCCCGAGGAAAGGCGGCTTATTAATAGGCTCGCAGCGTGTAACATAAGATGGAGGCGTCACCAATGATTTTAACATACTATGGTTTGGGATTTGAAGGGCGGTCTGTATGAGGAATGATAAGGTCAACAACAGTAAATGTTTTGCATAAAGATTTAGTCCACAGGTTTCTTGAAATCAACAATTTCGATATAGGTGTGGTATTTGGGTAGACATCAAAATCGACACAGTGAAAATTTATAGACGCTCACAAGTGAACAGTGCAGATATAAATTACTTAATTTGTAAGCTAGTTCAAAGTGCGTAGGGCGACAGTTGACAAAAAAAAAAAAAAAAAAAAAAACGGTCCTCTGAATGGACCAGAGGTAATTAAAGTATTTACAGCCCAGCGAGAATCAGAATTTCAATTAACGTATATTAACATAGTATAAGCTGTCACAATTCTCTAGTATTCACAAAGTAATTCACAGTAATGTCTTGCAGTAATATTCAATCAGTTAATCGCTTGGCGGGCGAGAGGGGTCCAAGAACAAATAAATAAGTCACTATACATTCAGGTCAGACAAAAGAGACAAATTTTACTTCTCCGTCTAGACATAAAAAAATGAAGTATCTTAACTCTGTGAAAATTGCAGATTGCGCGTGGAGGGCTCTAACAAGGGTAGAGAGGGAGATTATAAATCGAAATGGAAGATGGTTTATGTACCAATCAAAACCCCTACTGACGGCTATTACAAAACTGTAATAGAATTTTCGGAATGCATATACTGTGCGAGATATATGAATATACAGGGTGTCCAGAAAATCCGGTTCTACCCCTAGAAATCGCAAACGATGAGGCAGATGCCATAACAGGAAAACAAGTGTATTTTAAATGCGCTAAATAAAGGGTATGTTTTCTCTGATTTATCGATAGCTTTTAACAACTCTGTGACTAAATAACAGTATGTGGAGTTCTCATAGAAAATGCTGTTCATGAAAGGAAAAGAAAATTAAATTTTAGTTTAGGGTCCCACGTTTATGCGCGCTAGACTAAAGGAGACGGGTGATTGATGAAAGAAAATGAGTACAAAAAATGGTTGAAAATGAAAAAGAAATCTTTGAGTTTTACGTCCCACGTTTATGCCGGCTAGGATAAAGGAGACGGTGATGATGAGAAATGAATGAAATGGTGGAATGAAGAAAGTGAGAACCGAGAAAACCCACGCGCACCGTGTATGTCCACCACAAGGTTCACTTGGCGCAAGTTGGGATCGAAATAGAGCCCGCATGCACCAGAGGTGAACACTCTACCACTAAGTCACTGCAGCCCGAAATAATTGGTTGAATGAGAATATGAAGAGAAAGGGAGAACCCAAGAACACGATGTTATCTACAACCAATTCGCATTTCCTGGAATCGAACCAGAGGTTAGTGGTCTACCATCGAACTACTGTAATAGTGATTGATTACGTCGCTTTACCTCATTCGGAAACTTCATCGTATAAAGAGCGCAAAACGCTACTCAAGTGAGTTTCGAATCACTCTAGGAAATAGAATCCGGTGTAGTTGCCCAATATTTAGCATAAGCATCGGGAAATGATATGGCAGTTGACTGCCATCTCAGTTTGAATCTGTAAGTTGTACAACTGAAAGTAAAAAGTGTTTTGCATTCCTGTTTTCTTTGATCTAGTAACAGTTTAAAAAAAACTATCCTTGAATCTTGAATACACAAATACTTAAAATAATAATAATCATCATCATCATAGGCATTCTGCCCTTATTGGCAGTCATTTGCAGCAATTGAGGTCCTCCCCTAACCTCTTTCTCTTCATGTATGATCTTTCTGTTTTTATATCATCCATTAATTGTAGTCTCCTTCGCCTCTCCCTCTCTTTCCCGCCACCAAATCCTCTAGAACGTCCCTCATGATACAATTTCTTCTTAGGCAATCTCCCAACCAGTTTCTCTTCCTCTTCTGAACAATATCTAAAAGTGTTCTTTTCTCACCCACCATTTGAAACACCCACTCATTCGTTTTCCGCTCGACCCAACTAATTCTTTACATTCTTCTCCACACCCACATTTCGAAGACTTCCAGTTGATTTTCATCACTTTTACGTAATGTGCACGTTTCTGCCCCATACAGTGCAAAACTCCACACGAAGCATTTTATGAATCTTTTTTTTCTCAACTCTCTATTCAATGTCTCACAAAACAGACTTTTCTTCCTCCTAAAGGCTTCTTTCGCCATTCCTATTCTTGCTTTTATTTCACGTTCGCATTTCATGTCATCACTAAGAATACTACCCAGATATCTAAAACTATTCACTTGTTCTACTTGCTCCCCTCCCTCTTTTATATTTGACACAGACCTTTTCGTTCCAATCACCATGGTTTTTGTCTTTCTAACATTTATTTTCATCCCATATTCTTCAAATCCCATCTTCAGGTTTTCTAACATTTTATTGATTTTCTTTCCAGATTCTTCAACAAGCGCCATATCGTCTGCAAATCTTATGCATCTAATCATTCTACCTTCTACCGAAATGCCGTCATCATCATGTAAACTCTTTTTCATTATCTCTTCTAGATAGATATTAAATAGTGTTGGCGAGAGGCAGCATCCTTGTCGAACTCCCCTTCCAATTGCACTCTCTTCCGTCAGTTTTTCCCCTATCCTAACACTTAGTTTTTGGTTTATGTATAAGATTCTTATGAGTCTGCGATCTTTCCATTTCAACCCTATCTTTTTTAGAACTCCCAATAACAATTACCAATTCACGCGGTTAAAAGCCTTTTCTAGATCAATAAACACAACATACTCCTCTTTCCCTTTTTCTATAAATCTTTCACCGATGGCCCTTAATAATCCAATAGCATTTCTCCTCAACTTCTTCATTTGTTCTTCCGTATAACCTTCTGTTCAGTATTCGGAGCAAAATTTTAGCTGTATGAGATATTAGATTAAGAGTTTTATAATCCTCACATCTCTTTGGGTTCGATTTCTCAGCCATCGGTATAATGATCATCTTCAGGAAGTCTTTTAGCTACTTCCCTATTTCATGTATTTCATTGCATAGTCGGAACAATTCTTTCTTTACCTTGTCTCCTATATTTTTAATGAATTCGATTGGTATGTTATCTATCCCGGTTGCCTTTCCATTCCTAATCTCGGATATAGCCTTTTCAAACTTATCCCGAAGAATACTAAATCCTTTATCATCCTCGCCTACTTCATTTTCCACTTCAACATTTAGGCTACACGGTCTATCCCTACTCTCATATAAGTCTTCAACGTATTCTTTCCATCTTCCCATGACCTCATTTCTCTCGCTGACTACCTTCCCATTCTTATTTTCTACTGACATCGTAATACTCCCTTTGTTCCTTCGAAATTCCATATATTTCAACTCCTTATACATTTCCTCATATTTCCCAACTCTTTCTAATTCTTCTGTTCCCACATTTTCTTTTGTAAAACTCTTCCCTCGCTCTGTCTGTTTTTCTTCGTAATTCATTATTTAACTTTCTGTACATCTTTCTGCCCTCTTCTGTAGCAACCTGTTTCCATGTCTTCCTTTCCCTCATTTTCTGCAACATCTGCTCTGTAACCCATGGTTTCTTAGCCGTTTTGTGTTCGCGGTAACATACTGCTTCTTCTGCAGCCCGCTGTAAGCAAAGTGTAATCTATTCCCACCGTGCATTACTATCTGCGTCTATTCTTTCCTCGTTTGAATATTTTTCTTCTAATTTTTCACAGAAAAGATTTCTTATTTCCTCGTTTTTCAATTTCTCAGTATTCAACACTTTGTTATCTACTTTTCTTCTGTCTACATTTTTAAGTTGAATATCTACTTCAGCCAGCACAAGATTATGACCAGAGAAAATATCAGCCCCGGGAATGGTCTTTGCGTTCTTTAAGCTATTTCGATACCTGATCTGAGTCATAACATAGTCTATCTGATATCTTCCGCCGTCTGTTGGTGGTTTCCATGTATATCTTCTCTTGTGCTGATTGAACTAAGTGTTCCCAATTACTAGTGCACGGCAAAAGGGGCCCATTTAAGTTTCGTAATTCCGCTTTGCAGGTTTTTATATAATTTCACACTTTTTCCTCAATTTATAAAATGCACACTACTTTAGCATTAGATGAAAAAGAGTGGAACACGCTATAGACTGTGAAGTCTACTCAAATGATTTATCACCTCTTTGCTGCAATAACCTTAAGTTTCGGAACAATAATGAAGGAAAAGATTGCGTGAAATTTCAACTTAGAATGAATTAGCTCAAGTTTGCTAGTAGTGTTGCGTATTTGTTTACATCCCTACTCTGTTATACTATATCTCACTTTTCTTTTTACGAGAGCAATGACTAATCGAGCATTCAAGGTCAATATAAGGACATACTGTACTAAAATGTCGAACATCATCTCTAAAATTAGGTAAAATGTACAAAAAATGACTTCGGGAAGAACAGGAAGGTCTGTATTGCTAAGGTCTACATCATGGTTGTGTCCCTGCTGCTCTGAATTGTCTTTACCTTCTCTTCAAATGTATGATTTAAAATGTAAATAATAAATGTATAACATACAACATAATATAAAGAGAAATATATGTATTTATAACTAAGAAGTAAAAAATAATTAAAACAAAGTTGAATCACAGTTTTTTAAAAAACAATCATATTTGAAAGGAAAATACTTCTAAAACCATTTTCCATTTATACCTGGCTAAAAAGAAGTGAGGAATGCTAATCTAGAGTGCCACTTTTCATTTCTTCGAACCCGAAAACTATGAATTTGACATCAATATTTTTCGCATTCAATTACTTTTACGTGCCACCCGTCCCATTAGACGATAGGTTTCAGTCACTCACCCTCTACCACCGGTATATTGTGCAGATGGTAATTTATTCCTATACTAAATTCATCTGAAATTCCTCCAGGGGTCCATGTTGCATCATACGGTTCACTGTACGTTTTTCTGAGTCAAACTTCCTAATATATATATAACAGTAACAATGGAATATTATATTACCGCTCGACTGTCGTTGTTCAAAAAGTCATAATGATATAACTTAGAGAAATGCATTAAAGGAACGTTGTGGAATTTCATGTCAAAATTTAAACATCTTAAGTTAAAGAAAAGCGTGTAATAACAAATCACGTATTTGAAAATAATTCCGCCATAAACTATCTCCAACTACATTACGATCAAAGATAACTTCTGGAATGCACAGTATGAGCGTAGCTAAAACAAAACAACAACAACAACGGGCGGGATTCGAATCTAGGACCATCCACGAAGGAGTCCTTTACACTAACCGGTCACCTAACAAGCACAAACACCCTACGTTTTAAAGTTATGTGTTTGCACCCAAGTGGCATATTCATGCGAATTTCCATTGTTTTTTTAAACTTTTACTTTTCAAAACTCTAACATGTTTGCGAAGATTTTTTTCATTTTCCATTAGAGCTTCGCACAAGGTGAATTACGTCCGAATATTTGACATTATTTCAACTCAATTAACATAGTAGTACCAAACTTTTATTGCCTTAAAACGTGTTCCTGAACAAGATGAAGTTCGTTATGCAACCTGTAACTAAGCTATATGAAATATCGAATAGAGGTCTCCATGGCTGAATGCATAAAGTGATGGTTTGATACTTAAAAGGTTTGTGGTTCGAAACCTGTCTCGGAAGCTCAAGATTTGTTAAATTCTTAATCCCACAGATCTTAAGACCTTTCTCTGCCTTCACAATCATCCGATGCTCTAAAAAGAGTTCTCCTACGTAATTTGGAACTGATTAATGTGATCCTCCCAGTTTAGAACCTTTCTTTAATCTGTTAAATAAAATGATAATTTTTGTCATAATATGGATGCTGTCCGATAATTTTTTCCCAATTCTAAACTTTCACATGTAATTCATCCCTCTCTGTCTCCATATTTGAATATATCTCTCTCAATGTCGTCCGGTATGGGCTCATATGACTTGAGATCAAACTTTTGACTCTTGAAACCAAGTTTAAGCTCTCTAGCAATGTGTTAGAGTAACTCCATAGGCTTGTTGCTGAAAGCAGTGTCATTGTAGATTTTATATGGGGGGGGGGTTATCCGCCGACATAAGATTTTCACTTTTCTATTACTGTATTACTATACATTTGATCAAACAATACGTATTTATGAAGCTCAAGGGAGGGGGAATTACACCCTCCTATCCTGTCAAAATGACACCCCTGGAACATTTGCTTGCAATTACTGAAAGGAAATGAAATGAATCATTGAGTAACACTCATTTCTATCAGTAGATATTTTAGAGCTGTGTGCGTCCATTACAGACTTTAGGAAGCACAAAACCTACTGCCGTTATTGGCTATTTCCATAGATTTCTTAGGGAGCATCTTACTAGCTTGCAGTCTTTAAAGAAGGGAATTAATGAAGCTAAAGGTCCTTATGAAGCTCTGGGAACACTGTGTGACGTTTTTAAAATTTAGGCTCTTAAAATATTTCAGAACAAACGAATGGAAAAGACTGTTTTAAAGCTATAACGTTGTAAACTTGATTTCTGTTTCTTTTTCAGCTGAATGGAAAGAGTGTACTACGTCTCACACGCTGTTTTGAACAAGGAGAGGTGGAGGAGGAGTTGGATTCAATGCTAGAAGCAACTCATCGATTGAGACAGGTATTTGTAGATGCATAAGAAAACGGGGCAAGAGTTTGTTTTTAATTTGGACTTAGAGTCTATGTAAAGATTTCTATGTCGCGAACTGTACAAACTGACCCCTTAGCAAATAAAGTTTGGTTGATCATTGATGAGTAATACAGTATCAGTATTACTACATGAAAGCCTTGTGTTCACATGCGAGTTTCTGTGTTACTAATAGCGCATGATGTATAGTACTGGGACAACACCGTGGCCTGTTCCTAATTCTGCGTTACCTCGTTCATCTACTTAGTTCTTTAACACTGCTGCGTAGTTATTTTCACATCGTTATATTACACAGTCGTCTAAGTTAATACTGTTCAACATCAAGTCTGTGCCAAAGAGGTAACACCGGACCTATGATAATCGCAGCAACGAATCCTTGGTGATGATATAACATACTAAAATGATAGCCATTCTGGGATCAATGGCTAGTAAAATTCAGTTTTATTAGCAGTCATTTTTGCTATGTAGTTACGCAGATATAAATATTTAAAATAGGGTTGTTCTTTTTGAAATACGCTGTATTTTTGTACGTATAGTTTAACTAACCCGTTGTAGGTAAAAATATAGATATCATGCATCCATTCCAAAAAGAGGGGAATCCCAGGGTATTTTGGCTATTATTCGACAGATGATGTTTCTTCAAAAGCTTTCATATCATTTCTATGTATCTGAAAATATTAGCTGTATCTGAAAGTACACAGCTAAAATTCATCAATGCCGTACTCAGAATTTCTTCAAGAGGGTTTCAAGCTCTCAAGTCCACATATTTTCAGGATCTCTGTATACACAGGGTGCCCATAAAGCTCCTTTACGCCTGCAAATATTACATCTCTTCATTAATAATACATGCAGTTATTTGTCCAAAATATCTGTATGTGCTCCTTCATTGTCCCTGTACAGCTTGATACTCCTCCATATCTTATTAGTCATCCAGTTTAATAGCTTGAGCGTCACATCCTTTCTCAATTTCTTGATTTAAAAAAATATGTTTTTCCTTTGTATATATTGTGTTCCTATTCCTAGAGTTCCGATAAGTAGCATATTCATTTGAGAACGAAACGGACTTCCAAGCAAGAACGGTGAAGAAGACCTCCAGACAGACACTGGATGCTCTCTGCTGAACTTTTAATTATCGTCGATTAGTTCATCGATGGCCATTGGCCAGAATGTGCGCAGGCCTAAGCCCATTTTCATATGTAGCTGCATTGTGTTCCTTGCAATTCCAAGTTGTGCAGAACGTTTTTGGTCGACTTGCAGGATGAGTGCAATAATATCTGCTCATGTTCCCTTGATGGACTGCCAGAACGAGGGCCATCTAAAACACTTCTCACGAGGGGAACCTATCCAACTGTAACTCTGACTTCGAGTCAAGACTATGGCCGTTGGATACCTTGTCCCAAAAGAACATAACAAGAAAAGGGATATATCCTCGATCTCAACCGTTACGGAGATATAAGCGTGAGAAGTTAGAAACTGAGCTCCATATTATACATTACAAATTCACATTCCGAGTCAGATTTTTCAAAAACAGTAGGGTAAGGAAACTCAGCGAATAGATATCAAATTAGTGTGGGGAGCCCAGCACTTTTTGAATGAAAAATTTGTGTTCCCGGTTCACTCGAAGGGATCCAGACGGGGTCCAACTCAAAATTTGCAAATGGAACCGTGGGTCAAGTAGCATATTGTATTAAAGCTATTGTTAAATAAAAGAAAATAGAACAAATCTCAACTCTCTACGATAACCTTATGCAAACGGGCAACTGGTCAAAATGTCAATACAATCTACATCAGAAAATGACACAGGGTTGCGATTGGCAATGCATCCTTTCTCTTCTAGGACACGAAATCCAATGGTCATGGTCATTTTATGGTCCATTGGTCAAACGAAGTCACATTTTTACTTGGATAAGGTCCGTTGTGCGACTCTGAGAGAGACTCTGCAGCAATTTGCTGTACTTCAATACCTTACACTTTTAAACGTGTTTTCTGTTTTGTTATTGTCGTAACTTAACGGATTTAGAAGCGTGGTCATAGATTTTCTGATGTAGGTTGTATTGACATTTTGACTAGTTGCCCGTTTGCGCAGGGTTATCGTAGAGAGTTGAGATTTGTTATATCTTCTTTTATTTAACAATAGCTTTAATACAATATGCTACTTGACCCTCGGTTCCATTTGCAAATTTTGAGTTGGACCCCGCCTGGGACCCTGCGAGTGTCCCGGGGATATAAATTTTTCATTCAAAAGGTCCTGGCTTCCCACACTAATTTGATATGTATTCGCTGAGTTTCCTTACCCGACCGTTTCCGAAAAGTCTGACCTGGAATCTGACTTTGTAATGTATAGTATGGAGCTCAATTTCTAACTTCTCACGCTTATATCTCCGCAACGGTTGAGATCGAGGATGTATCTCTTTTCGTGTTATGTTCTTCCGGAATAAGGTATCCAACGGCCATAGTGTCGACTCGAAGTCAGAGTTACACTTGGATAGGTTACCTCGTCAGACGAACAGCTTTCTTCTCCCACGTGATCGAAGTCTAACGACTTGTTGAGGTTGTCACCATTCACGAAACCTATCCATCACCTGCGGCATATTTTCGTTGTTATGCTTTCGTTCATGGTCCTGCACACTTACCACTAACCGCTCCTTCAAAGTGAAGTAACTAGTATCTGTTGTTGTTCACTAAACACGGAAAGGCGAAACAATGAACTGGTCAATGTTCAGACTTTATTGGCCCTCTCCGCGGACAGTCACGTGGCAGTTACTCAGAAATCACGTGCTATTCACGTGAGGTGCACTGTTGCCATATCAATTATCAGGATGAGAGGTTTAATCCTTGAATGTCTTAATATTTTACATTGTTACTCATATTTAGTTCGCGTCTAAAGGGATTTTCCGGACACACGTTTATCTTAAGGTGCTAATAAAATATTTCTTTTATATTACCTTGTTGAAGGGGCTGAAAACAAACAAACAAACAAAAAAAGACTACGTACACCACTACTTAAGCAAGGTTACGTATTTTTTATGCTGAAAATCTGAAGATTATTAGTACACATTTAAAATCTTACCTGGCATAGACAAGCATGCATTGCTTCTTGAAGGTTAAATGTGTCGTTTATCACCATCACATATAGAATTTATTATTTGTATACCTCACGTTAAACGGAGACACTTGAACAATGTGTGTTTAGTTTTTCCATTCTAAATTCAGAAGTATATGGTGACACCTGTTGCTACAAACAAGAATTACAACCCTATGATACTTTTTTCCCAAATATGAAAACACATTATTCTATTGCATTATTAGTCCTATTCAAGGGCGCCGATTTCTCTGTAAATTTTGGGGGGGCCCATTCAGATGTGGATGTCATATATGAGAATTTTAAAACAAATTGCATTCAAATTATGCCAAATATTGTATATTCATAAATACAATGTGGGGGCCCACATGAGCTTTGAGAGGGGCGGCCCCCCAGGATCGGTGCCCTTGGCCCTATTATGAACAAAGATTATTAGCCCTATAGTTTACATCATGGCCTTCGTGGAATACAAGATAAGAACTGTTAAGTGTTTGCAGGGGAAAGTGGAGTGGGACCACTCACCTCTCTACAGCAGTTACTGTACTTACATCGTGAGTGTAACTAATACTAACAACCAACACCTACCAGTATAAGCCAGCGTGCTGAAATAATCACAAGCAGAGCAAATGTTGTGACTGTGATACACACACCCTCATATACAAATATTTTGTAATTAATTTTTATAAAATTGTGATAAACAAAAGTGAAAGGTTAGAGAAAGGTTTATTAACCTATTTTTTCATATTTGATATTGCCCATCCTTACTCTTCATTTTGAATTTATTATCAGATAAACAATAGCTGTTGTACATGAGATAAAAATGAAAGAACTAAGTATGGTGAGTATTGGGCAATTACGCTCAGTGTGAACGGAATTATTCTACATGTATTCCGGGCACCATTTCTCTATCACTTATGCTGAGTGAAATTAGATAATAAAAATAGGCTTTTCAGAAAAATAAGAGTGTTCAGTTTGGAAATTCATTTGGTGATTGCATCAATGATTATGTTTGTTTATTGTATGGAGAATTCGTAAAATATAACGAGCTTTGGTTCTGATGTGAGAAATGTTTAAAGTGGACACACGCCAAATACATTAGGGTTTTTAATTACTACATATATATATATATATATATATATATATATATATATATATATATATATATATATATATAAAACATACTACATATATATATATATATATATATATATATATATATATATATATATATATATATATATATATATAAAACATACTACATATATATATATATAACTTCTATTTTTGACCAAACTATTGTACTATATAAAGTATTGTGTTAAACCATAGTAATGAATTGTGTAAAATTCATACTTTTATAGTATGTTACCTATTTGTGTGAGAATAGTATTTCAGTTAACTTTTCCTGGTTGATCTTAAAATAAAACTACAAATTTAATGGAGCAGGCCTCGTCAAATATTTCCGCAGCCAGAATAGGAAGTTTTATCTGTCTACTTTCAATTGAAATAAAGATCTTTGTTGGTCAAAAGAAGAGTCAAATTAGGCTAATTTACCTATGGATAATAATACAGGGCTTTTCAAAGAGAAATGCGAAGCTAGTTTCTTTCCATGTACTTTCACGGGATAATACTTCGAGTTTTATATGGGCGAGTAATCACTACGCCTAGGTTTCTAAAAATTCTTTAGACAATGTTTTTCATATAAGGTTATTGTTTGTTTACCAGCAAAGTTACAACATAGTTGTATTAATGTGAGTAACCTGGAATTAAAGTTTCATTAAAACAAGAATGAAATTTGTAAACTGAGGGAAATTTAAACTTAGAAAATTTCCTTCGAGTAATTTCAATTCTTTTCTTACATACTTTATAAATTTCATTTTCCTGATACTTAGAATTTAGCTATACTCTGTCTAATTTTGTATGTATATATTTCTATACATTTGATATTTCTAACGCTAAAATTGTAATTTGAACTGTGTATATTGTAATTTTTCTTACTTCATCAATACAAAAATGAGCAGAATAACACTGTTCTACAAAAAAATAAAAAAACGTTCTATTTCTGGGTAACAAAATAGTGATTCTGAAAGGATTTTCACTCCTGAATTCAAATCTGATTTTAGGTGTTCTGCATCAGGGATAGTTTTGGAGTAGTCAGCACGTAATGTTTGTGTTTGTAAAGCATTACTATATATTGTTGACACTATATATTACATAGAATTGTAGGTATGCGAAACAGCTGTCGACCGTACATAATGGTTTACTTTTTTTCTTTTGTACTGAGTGTCTCTCTTGTCTCTAATGATATACCAGCAATAGTCTGCCAGCATGGTAGGCATCCACTTCCCTTAATAGCGTTTTTCAATGGTGAATATATCTTTATGAAATATTTCTCCGTGTTCATCGGAAATGCCACAGCAATTAATGGAGAAGTAATCCAGATGTGAGTCCATGATATGCACCTTCAAGGACATTTTGCACCCTAAATCCTGATAAGCTGCAAGCATTTCATCCTCCATCTCCTTGTATTTAGAGTCCCGTCTTCTCCCAAGGAAGAAAACTCATCCATGCGTGCTTTTCTTTCTCCGTGAGACATGCCTCAAAACCTCTATATTTCTGCAGTTCTCGTATCTGTGGACCTACAAACACGCCCTCTCTTATTTTTGCAGCTGACAGTCGTGGAAATTTGTCAGCAAGATATGCAAAAACTGGCCCATTTGGATCCATTGCCTTCACAGGCTGTTTAATAAATCCAAGTTTTATATGTAGGGGTGGAACAAGAACATTTCTACGATCTATAAGACTGTCCCGTTGCACATTCTTTTCACCAACTGTCCAATTACTTTTAGGCCACGCCTTTTTCACATAGTGGGAACTTCTTTCCCGACTATCCCATTCACACAAAAAGCATGCATACTTCGTGTAACCTTGTTGCATCCCTAATAATAATGCTATTACCTTGAAGTCACAACACAACTTCCACTCATGTTCACTGTTCTTAATTAAGGTCAATATCTTTCTCAAAATTTCATAACTCTCTTTGGTAAAAGTTGCATATGCAACTGGGATTGAAGGCAGTTTATTCCCGATATGCAGCAATACACCTTTTAAGCTATTCTTCGAAGCATCCAAAAATAATCTCCATTCACCAGCTTCGTATGTTATGTGCAAGGCTGTCATTAATCCATGAACATCATTGCAGAATATCACGGAACTATCACTGGCAAAATAAGACACAAAAGCACGTTCTCTGTTCCTGAAGGATATGTTGGTTGTTTCGTGGAGAAGGTTATATTCCTGTAACCTGGAGCTTAACAATTCTGCTTTTTGTTTACTGAGTCCTAAGTCTCGCACTAAATCATTTAAATTACCCTGCTGTAATACACGTGGCATGGGCGTACTCGTGCTTTGATAGGGGGATCCCTTCTTTTTTCCGGAGAAGATGTAAGTTCTCTAGTGCTACTTCCTTCACTATCACTCATCTCTTCTATATCTGTGGACCTTGAGGGAACTGGTAAAGCTTCAGAATGTGCCACAGGTCGTCTTGCCGACGGCAGATCCGAATAAACAACACGTTTCTTTGGTTTGTTGTTCGTGAATCCCTGAATTTTGGTTAAGCAGAAATAACAGTGTGTCAAATGGTCCCTTGGTTCTCTCCAAACCATCGGTACAGCAAATAATAAAACATTTTTTCCTTGCCACCACTTAATTAATTTACAATAATACGTAACACAACAAATATTAGGTGACCACTTCTTATCAAAATCACTAGCTCCGACGCCAAAATAATGCCCCCTTAATGATGGGTGTGATTTTCTTCCTGTTCCTCACGAAGGTGAACTCGCCACAAACATAACAGAAGTTGTTAGCTGCGTACTTACAACCACGAGTGCGAGGCATTTTTTTCACTTAAACAAAATGAATCCACAGCATTCAGTTTACATACAGTAAGTAGTACTAACGCCCGATAAAACACCAGATTCACACGCTCAGTTTAACTCAAAAACTACTTCCAACATCACATTGCAACAACAAAACACTGTCGGGCAAGTTTTGCCAACCTCTGAAAAATGAAAGCTGTCAATGTTGCAAGGTCTTACTTTCCAAATTCCCTTTTGTCACCATATACTGTGTTTGGCATGTATATGAATATATGTAGTACATGAATGCTTGAATTACTCTTAAACTATCCCTGACGGATCAAATCGGATGTCTCATTTGAACTTCCATGTCACATTCCTTTCATAGTACAAAATTTCATTTCAGAAATACAACCCTTGTAAAGCAATGTAATTATTGAAATCAGAAAATGGTTATGTTACATTTAAAAGTTTATGTATCAGATTTGGTTTTACATTATTTTATTTATATATCAGTGCTCTCTTAGTTAATATTAGTGAGCGTAATTAACTAACTGATGGGACAATTGTACTCAAACGCAAATTTTATGTTATGAAATATGGTAGGTCACCTAATAAAAATAGAACAAGAAGCGAAAAAATAATTTATAGAATTATACTAGCACCACTCTTTGAAAATCAGATTATATTAGTATCTACTGTGTATAACGTTTTAATTGCTTGTTCGCAGTGCCGGATTTAGGTTTGGTGGGGCCCTTTATGTACGTACCCAGATGAACGTAGGCACCCTACATACAGAAATGAAGAAACTAGTGTTACTTTATGAAGCAAAGAGTCTACACAACACAAAGGATTGTTGCTATATTTAGATTTTATTTATTGTTTTCCGTATATTTTGGAAATGTACATCCAGTTTTCGCCTTTAATTTATGGGTCCATGGGTACTATAGCTTGTTTACCTTATACGTAACTCCGGCACTGCTTGTTCTAAAAATAGTACCCATGGGCCCTAAAAGAATCTACTGGTTAAAGTAAAACGAAAGTGTAAAATAATGGTATACTCTCCGGAGTCTTCTACAGATGCTGAGGTCATCCAAAACTTTCACTTCGACTTTCCTACGTAGTCACCTTTTTTCGTTCTCCACAACATGTCAAGAGAGTCCGAGGGATACATAATTGAAAGAAATGAGTGAAATTTATCTAAGATTTGTAAGTACTACAATGTAAATGATTTGTGTCTAGTCTCGCTGACAAATAATAACAGTTGAATGAGGTATACAATATATTGAAAAATAAAGTAAGAGAGCGGCACAGAACGGTTCAGACATGCGGGATAATTAATTATGGAAGGCTCAGGTTTGCATGGAGGAACAATTATTCATTTAGTGAAATTACAGAAAGAATGTTTCAGAAATTCACGAAAGTCTCTTTATATCCCTTCTAGACGACTATAGTGTCATAGTAAAAAAAAAAAACTGTAAATAATGAATTATATATTGTTAACAATGTTTGTTCTTACCTAACCCCTTCATATATATATACGAGGTGTGATAAAAAAATACAGTGAATAATTTTATTAGAAACTAAGTAATAAGCTTACATGGAATTTGATTTAATCACCTGAAAAGTACTGTCCTTCGCTAGCAATGCACTTGAACTCGCAACGTTGAATCCATGACTGAAAGCATTTCTGAAAGGCTTCCTTTAGAAAGGCGTTCAGCTACTCTATCGTGGCCCTCTTAACGTCAGAAATAGTGTCAAAACGTTTCATTAAACACGGTTTTAAATTTTGGAAAGAGCCAGAAGTCGTATGGTGCTACATGTGGAGAGCACAGCAAATGTGGACAGACGGAAATATTTTTTCTGCCCAAAACTCACGGATCAAAAGCAAGATGTGACAAGGTGCGTTTCCGTAGTGAAGAAGGAACACATTTGTCCATTTAATCGGCGGTTAAGTGCTTTTCACGGACACATACGAGATGTTTCGTTCTTCGAAAGCTCTCGAATAGTCATTCGGCTGTTTGAACAAATCGAATAGTCATTCGGCTGTTTGAACAAATCGAATAGTCATTCGGCTGTTTGAACAAATCGAATAGTCATTCGGCTGTTTGAACAAATCGAATAGTCATTCGGCTGTTTGAACAAATCGAATAGTCATTCGGCTGTTTGAACAAATCGAATAGTCATTCGGCTGTTTGAACAAATCATTTGTGCCACGTTTAGCACGTTTTCATCTATTGTTGACGTCGAAGGACGACTCGATTGTTGTTCGTTTTCAACCGACTCCTTGCCGCTTTTGAATCGCTTATACCACTTGCAAACAATCTTCAATGTCACCACTTGATTGTCATACTCTGATTCTGACATTTCTTGAGCTTCTTTGATACTTTGTAGCAGCTTAGATCAAAACTTGGCGCGCGACAGACACTCTTAACACGTCCTCGCTCTTTTGTCTCTGGAAGCCAACCAACATACAGTGTTCGTAGATTTTCTTTAGAAAATTTCCCTCGACTGACACAAAATTTTCCCTTTTCTAATCAAATTTTCCCTAGTATGTTGAGATTCCAATTCCTATGCCACAAGTTATGTGATTAAGATTAATTTTCCTATACTAATGAAAGTGCCAACCTAATTTACCTAATTTCTTTCATTTATTTGATTTTGGCTTGTATCTTTTTACGTTTTCAATTCACTTTTATTAAACAAAAATACACAAATATATCCAACCCACAATAATTTGCATAATTGAGGCAAATTATGATACTCTGAACAAACACACACGAAACTAACACAAACTACTGCTATTGTTTTGCTTTATATCTGAAGAACAAAGAAACATTTACGCATTTATGTTGATCAAGCTGTCAGCGCGAGAATTTCCCTGGATTTTTCGTGTTTTATCTAAAAAATTCCCTTTTTCCCTTTTCTAAATTTACTTATGAAATTTCCCTAGATTAGGGAAATTTCCCTCAAACTACGAACACTGCTAATATATCACAACTCGTTCAAATTCGACACCGACTTTACAAAAGGTTTGGGCTACTGTGCTTACTAGTTGAAATGCATGCAACATCGATAGATGACAATATGCAACTACATTCACCGCACGTTTTGATCACACCTTGTTACTTGATAGGACATAAAAATAAATTTTAAAGAGCCAGAAAGATCAGTTACTTTCCAAACTATTATGCCAATAATGATTATCCAAGCAATGAGTTAAAACATTAATGGCATTTCAGACATGGACTGAAACAGCTGAACCAATCTGGTAGAGCAAAAGGCAAGAAACATTTAATAAAATATCAATCTGAGTTGAGATGATTTTGAGTTTAACGTCCCCTTCAGCAGCGAGGCTAAAAAGAAAAATAACCAAAGGGAACTCGGCAAGAAACATTAATAAAATATAACAATTTGATTGTTTTGAGGTTAAACATCCCCTAGTCTCGCCTTCATTTGCATCCATGAGTAAAAGTGGTAGCACAGGATTAAACTACAGAATAAAAATCAACTGAGGCATTTTTGTATATACCTTTGCAGTTCTATTAAAAATAAACAGAACAGTTACACAATAAATTCATTTAAAAGCACTGGAGAAGGCGACAATCATATTGCTTACTTATGTCTCTTTTTATCTACTAGTTAGTCCTGGTTTAGTTTTCTTCTTTTAATTTTAGTGAACTATCCATATTTTGTTTATCTTCAAAGCTGAAATTGACACAATAGAATATTGTCCACTTTTGCTTTTAAATGTGTAATGGATTTATTACTTAGATATAGCAGGGTATATATTTATTTTTCATAGATATCTAGATATATATGTTGGTCACATGTGCTGGAAGCAAGTTGTATAATCCACTAGAATCAACATTATGTCATGCTTACTGCGTTTTAATTTTATAAAGTGCTTGTGCTCAAAAAATCATATATATATTTTTTTAAACATTTGTTTCGAATTTCCCCTTTTTACAATACAACTACTAAATCTCCGTTTAATTTCGTGTTGGTATATTGGACTACTTTTTCGGGGAGGATTTAAACATAACACTGCAATACACTTTTTTTTTTCAATTTTCTTGTAGTAATAAAACACTTCATACCTTTTTTATCTTATAATTCAACTATCAGTCTATATTAAAACACATTTTTAAATAGATTTTTTTTTACAGTACACACGTTTAGATATACGTACTTTCATTGTTCATGCTTGGTTTTCAACTTTACAGGTGTGGACGTTCAGAGCATATTTATATATCAAGAAGGGTCCACTAGAAAACAAGATAGCACTGAGGCGCCACTAGCGACATCCAATCACATTTGTCACAGCAACATTAGCGATAACCAATAATTTTCTTTGTTTGTGAATCCTGTCACAATACATAAAATTAACGCACAGACACACGCTAGATTTATCATATCTCTCACTCACATAAAGTCACGCAAACATATGCACTAATATCCTATATCATTTTATATATATAACTTTGATATATTTATATACATAGTATGCTAAATGCTCATGTATCCCAAAATAGCAATTATTATTAATAATAATTCGTTACATTTATTATGATTTCTTTTCTTTGCCAAGGAGGAACTGATTTTGTTTCTTTCTAACTTAATTAACAAAAGACAGGAAGTTGTCTTTTTCAGTTATGTTTATTACTATTATTATTATTATTATTTTCTGCCCAGTTTGATCGCTGGAGGGAATGAATGTTAACACTTCTCCGAGTATTGCTTGTGCCACGTGGGGGCGTCCCTGAGTCATGCATGGTTCAAGATGGTCCACCGAAGAAAAGTCACTGTAGTAGGGGTGACTTATCGGCTGCCTCGTTCCACGTGTTTGCTGAAAACAAGAGAGAAAAAACAAGCCATTAAATTACTGATTCAAATAACACAATTACATTCATAATACAAGCCCTATTCAGAAAAAGATGTGTAGAAAATATAAAATAGTTATATGTTGGTTATTTTGTGGTGACATTCTAGAGTTAATCATAGCTGGAGCTGGCACGCATGCATCATGCACACGACGCAAGGAAATAGTGAAACAAGATGACAGAATCCTTATAGAGTTGTTCCAAGCGGTCATAGTGGTCATTAGATTTCTGTTGAATGAAGCGTGGGAACGATAGAAATTCGTCGTCACATGGCAGTTTGTTCAATACCGTGATATCTGTATGAGTAGAACAAAAGTTTATGAGCGGGCTGACAAGTTCAAAGAGGGAATAACAAATAATCTTGAAGATACTCCTAGTCTAGATCGTTCTTTCATTGCATTCACGGAAAGGAAGTTTGCTAAAATATAACACTTGTAACCAAAAAGCTCACGTTCACACTTTACTAAATGTCACTACGTCATGAAAGATATGGTGGCCTATAGGGCTTCGAGTTCGTCTGAAAAACATGAATAAATTTAACCGTTCTCAATCTTAGTGTGTTCGTGTCTCTATTGAATCTAATAGTAATATAAATAAATTACCAATGATCAGATAACTTTCGCTTTGCTGTATATAATGGACTCTGTGTCGTATATACGGTTCTTAAATAGCACATTCCTTCTAAATTGACATTTCAGAACTATCGCGCTCTTGGAACAACATATAAGCTCTTTACAAATTAACCATCATGACTCCTTATAGGTTTGCTGTTGTAGGCTCCAGATATTTAAGCATTTCCAACAGGAAACAAACACAAAAGTCAGTAAATCAGAAATTAAAAATATGCATATATAATAGTCAACGAGATACAACAAACATCAAAAGTACTAGATAACTGTATGAGCATTTGCGTGTAATTACTGAGAAAGAAAGTAAGTTAATTATTGAAAAAACACTAATTTCTTTTAGTGGTTCTTAAGTAAATAAGTTCAACACAGAACCAGAGGCGTAGCTAGGCTTCATATGCTGTCTAGAGATAAAACTCTGATTTTATACTAAAGGTTCGTATTTTTAATGCACGATATGACCATACGAATGTTATTTTGTATGTTTGAGGTTTTGGGTCCGTATTACAAACTTTGGACTCCGGAATACCTAGTTCCGTTATTGACAATTTCTATAAATTTCGCCAAGAGCATCCTTCTTGGTTGATGTGATTTGCAGTCCTTGAAGAAAGGAAACATGCAAAAATAAAGACATTTTTAAAGCTAAGTGAATATTTTGTGGCAAAAGTTTTATTTATTCTTTAAAAATGCATTTACGAGTAAACGAATGAAACAGACATCTTGAGACGAACACAACTGGTAAAAATTGTTGGCTCTTTTAAAAGATTTTTCTGTTCCTTTTCAGCAAGAAGATATGAAAAGGAACCTAGTACCTTTATGTGAAATCTTAACTAGATGCGCACCCAAGAGTAATTGAATCAGGGTCCCTATACCGGAGGCGAGTAAACTAAACTCTACCCACGGTGGAACGAAACATTTTTCTTTAATGACCCAGAACGAATTTGTTACCAAACTGTCTAAGTTTATCACCCTTGATACAAATGAAGCAATTTAGACAAATTTAGAAGCGATTTTTCACTCGTATCTTTGATTATATATATACATTCATTTAGTAACTGTGGACAACAACTTAAGCTTCTTCTTTACTGTACTGTATATTCCAGGTAACATTGTTTTTAGAGAACAAATCTGCTTTGTTCGGAAATAGCTTTTGAATCGTGACAGAATCATTTTACACTTAGTTAAGTGTAAGTCTGATGGACATATTGCAATACTCGATTCAGAAATCGCTCCAGGCGAATTTCTCTTTGAATGGAAGGAGTATAGTACAGCATAGCAAAAATGAACTGATGAAGACTACTTTAGATAAGGTAAGGGGAGAGGGAGAGGAATTGAAACCATACGTAATTATTCACTCGATGACGTAAGTCGGGCTACCTATACACCTGCAAAACAACGTATTTTATTAATTTCTATGACAGTCTTGTATCATTTTTTGTGGCGCACTCTGTACCATGTAAATGCCTAAACATGTTTCATTTGCTCTACAAATTGTGTCTATGGTTGTAGATTTTCTGACAAATACACAAACAAGTTACATACATATCCACGATGTGCAGATTTTTCCCACGGCAAGTGGTTAGGTAACTCATGTCTAGTATGTTTAAGTATGCTTCCACTCTCGATGCTGCCATGTTCTGTGCTTTATATAGTACGTTAATGTAATTATTTATCTTTCTGCATACTATTTTTACTTTCTTTCATTGTTTGCATTCATATTTATCTTCAAATAATATTGGGGGCCACGGTAACTCAGTGGTAGAGTGCTTATCTTTAGTGCGCGGGTCCCTAGTTCGATCGCCTCCGTTTGCGCTTGTGTAAAAAATAGCCAGGAAGAGCGACGTCAGTTCTGTGGCGCTGTGTGCAATAGTTCAATAGATAGTGAGCAGTAGATGGAGATGGTTGTGTTCCAGGCAAGGGCGCCGATTTTTCTGTAAATTGGGGGAGGGGGCATTCAGGTGCAGAAGGCATATATGAGGATTTTAATAGAAATTGCATTCAAGTTATGCCAAATATTATATATATTCATAAATAAAATTAGGGGGGCCCACATGATCTTTGGGGGGACCTGGGCCCTCTTGGCCGCCCTAGAATTGGCGCCCTTGGTTCCAGGACGCTCAAATAGAAAAACCCCGCCAAATATGAAGTGCGTGCAGTAACACAATTTCTAAGTGCGAAGAAACTTTTTGCAGCTGCGATTCATCGGGAATTGTGTGATGTTTACGGACCAAACGTAATGAGTGAGAGTGTCATACGTAGATGGTGTCACCTGTTTAAAGATAGACGAACTGACGTGTACGATGCGGAAAGAAGTGAGTGCCCAGCAATGAAGTCGTGCAGGCAATGAACTCGGCTGCACCTCTCTTGAAGCACATGATACAGTGGTTTTAATCACACTGCTTCGACAGTGAAAATGTGATTCACGATGTTTTAGTATGTGGCTTCATTCCCAGACGGGAGATTTACTTGCAAAAGGAATTTCAAACGTTGTAGAACAATATGACAGGTGCTTCAATTTGAGTGGTGAATATACTGAAAGGTAACGTAATGTTGTACGTTTCTACAGTGTATAATAAAAGTTATGTATCTGCAAGTGTACGTCTTTGACAACGAAACGGCGGCTTTTTCCGCATTGTCCTCGTATTTGCAGAGAGAGAAATACTGTGATAGGAAATTGTTCCTAAAATTTGTCTTATATTAGCCATTTTTCTCTTACATTTCCCTTTCATCCCTTCCGTAAAATGGCCCCTAAATTGTATATCGGCCTCCAATCTCTCTTTTTCGTTCCTTCGTCTTCTTTGGAAATGAAAGCGGTCCTGGGACGACTAGCACACGTGCGAACATAGTACAATCTTTTAATTCTTGCTGCATGATCCTAAAAAGTATTAGGAAGCAAGTTTCTATAGAAGAAAATCTACTTACTTAACCCCAAAGTCTAAATACTATCATTTGACTACCCTTTGCACTATTCAATGGACCTTTGTAAGAGATTAGTAATTTTATAAAAAATCTGGGAACTTTCACTAGCGAAATCAATTTAACACTAATTACTATGATTACATAATTAATGCTATTCAATCTTTGCTAATACTAATCTCCTTTACGTATGAAGGCAATTGCAATACGTATATAATTAATCAATAAATATACTATATACGCGTGTGTATCAGTAATTCGATTTAATTATATAGGTGTAGAAGCCTGAAGTATTAATGATTGACGAATAATCCGAATCACATGCTATATAGTTAATACTTATTCTTACATAGTTACTCGTATATTTTGATGTTGAAGACAAAAGTACGAAATTAAATACAATACGAGGTATGTCCAAAAAGAAACCGAACGTTATAAATATAAGGGTAATTGTCGTTCCTGGAAGTTATTCAGGTTTATTCTTCTCGTCTTAGGATACCCATGGAATAGAATTTGGACTTAATTGCCTTCGTATGTGTCACTATTCATCCCAATGACTATGAAAACTATGAATTAGATACTAATACCGGTCGTTTTCAATTTTTATATAGTAAACCCCCCTTCCCAGCCCCGACAAGTACAGATGGAGGCTGAACTTGGATTTAAGCGTCATCGAAAGTATCACTATTCATCTCAATGACCAATAAACAAATTAATTGCACACTAAAATCGGTCGTTTTCGATTATTTTAAGACATTACTCTATTCCTACCATTACCCTTCCTTCCCCAAACTGAAGGGGGATGAATGTTGACTTCAACAGCAACGGGAGAATAACTATTCATCTCAACGATTCCGAGGGACCGCGGTGGCTGGGTGGTAGAGTGTTCACCTCTGGTGCTTGGAGTCCCTCGTTCGATCCCAGCTCGCGTCAAGTGAATTTTGTGGTGGACAAACACCCTGTGGGTGAGTTTTCTCGGGGTTCTCCCATTTCCTCCCACTTTCTTAATTCCAGCATTTCATTCATTTCTCATCATCACTGTCTCCTTTACCCTCGCCGACATAGCCGTGGGACGTAAAACTCAAAGATTTCAACGCTTCCGAAAACTATCAATGGCACTCTAGCAACGGTCGTTTCAGAATGCTTTTCCAAGTTACACCATTTCTTCTCCGTAACGTAAATGTCCTGGAAACTTAAGCTAGACCAGTTTAGACTCATGTATTAAAAATATTAAAATGCGGGCAACGGTTTAGCAGGAGTTAAATGTCAAACATCTTAACACTCATTTATGTGCATTGAGATTGGTGTAAAAAAAAGAGCGTTTCTCAATAATGTAGTAAATTAATATTTTACGCTACAGTATACTGAAGTTTTGTCAATTATAAAGGGGGTTCTACAAAAAACGCAACTTTTAAAATGCCCGCCATTCCTGTTCTAGTAAGTTGGCAGCACTGAACGTTACATAATTTCATCTCTTGTAATTAGTAGTCACGGAACAGCAAATAGTGCATGATCATCATCTGTTTTCTGTACGGATAGGAACTATATGGACATGTTACGACAGAGGATCTCTGGCCAAGTGAGTTTTCGCAACGGTAACGTGAATTGGCCAGCCACATTTTGTGATTCGATACCATGTGATTTCTTTCTGTGGGAGTGTTTGATATCTCGTGTGTACGCCAACAAACCACGACCACTTCCAGATCTCACGACCAAGATTCAATGTGTAATTTCAGACATAGGGGTGCAAGTATGCCAAAAAGTTATGAAAAAGTTCATCGAAAGAACGAGAGTATGCCTACAGAGTTGTAGAGTGTATTTGAGTAATATCATATTTCATACATAATCACAGGTAGCATACACTGCAAAAATATGTAAATAAGTAATATGTAGTAAATTGCTTAATTTTATCAATAACTAAATGTGTATTCTATTATACACTACTAACTTTAAAAATAATATTAACTGACTTCAACAAAAGTGTTGAAACGTAGAAAATAGTAAAAGTGCTAAGAATCAGAAAACAATAGTAACGCATTGATTAAAAGCAGAAAATACTTCATTGCCTTTATCTATATGTAAGAAAAATAAGCATATGGCAAGACAAACCAATGTCTAATACGGAATTAGTTTCGTTGGTAATTTTATGAAGCATTAATTTACTTGGCATGGCAGAAACTTCAATTCGTTTTTTTATAGATAAAGGTAATCAATTATTTTCTGCTTTTAAGAGCTTTATTATTATTATTTTCTACTTTTAAGTACTTTATCATTTTCTTCCTTTTAATGCTTTTGCTGAAGTCAATTAAAAATTGTTTTTTCTAGTAGAAAATAGTAAAAGCGCTAAAAGGCAGAAAACAATAATAGTAAAGCTATTAAAAGCAGAAAATACTTCATTGCCATTACCTATAGAAAAATTGAAACCTGTGCCAAGCGAAACAAATGTCTAATATGCAATAGAATTAGTCTTGATGGTAATTTTATGAGATATTAATTTGTTTGGCTTGACAAAAACTTCAATTTTTATATAGATAATAGTAATGAATTATATTTTTTTTTGCTTTTAAGCGCATTATTATTATTATTATTATTATTATTATTATTATTATTATTATTATTTTCTACTTTTTAGCATTTTATTTTCTATTTTTTTAGTGCTTTTGCTGAAGTCTGTTAATATTGTTTAGCAGCAGTAGATTAATATTGAAACCGGAAATCGTAGTGGTTTTCTACCACTTCCGATCTTACAAGTAACACTTCGCTCCTTTGAATCTGGAATGGCGGAATGCGACACATATCCTGAAAGAGTCTGTCCTAAATAAGATGCATATGGATTGTCAGTGTCAGTGAGCAATGCGTTTGGGAGTTATGGGCTTGTAAAGTTAACATAAGAATCCACAGGAAATATGTGTAGATATTTTCTTGTTAACTTGAATATAGTGTAACGCTGTAGATGAAGTCGTGTCACAAGAGTCTGAAGTACCAGGGTGATCCCAATATGGATACCAGTTACCTTCGGCCGCATATGGAAAAAAGAAATCAAAAAGAAATAGAACGAAATAAAAATAACCTTAAATCCCCAGATATTGATTTCAAGAAGAAGTTGATTTCTGGAGAATTTACAGGAAAGATTCTACCATTTGATGCACACTTCTTCAGGCAGTACAAGTCATTTACCTGCTACGTAACTGACACACTGGTATTCATAAGTGATGTGAACATCTGCCACCGTGACCACTTCCTGGTATTAAAATCGTTCACGATCCATCAGTTCAGCGCTTCCAGGTTCAGAAACTTGATTAAATATTTCCAACGTGCCTTCAACAACAATCCTTTGATTTAAACAACATTCAGTCTTGATATCTGTTTGAATTCTATCTTCCACTTGCCTCGCGTGTTTTATAGATACTATGGTTACTGTGTAGTATATTACATAAGGTTAGCAGAAAGAGACGTCAAGGAAATGCCTAGACGTTATATTTCCTATGGATTCTTATAACTTTACAGACCCATACTCTCCTGAAATCATTGCTGACTGACGCTGGGAATCTGCATCGTAATTAGGACTAGCTCTTTCAGGATATATGTCGCATTCCGCTATTCCGGAATCATAAGAGGGAAGTGTTTACTTAGTAGAGAATTAAGGATCTGGATTAAACGTATTCTCGGAACGCTTAATACATTCTAGAAAATCACTTCTCGCTATCTACTAACTTTATAACGAGTAGTGGTTGATTTCTAAAACTTCTGGTTTGAATTTTACCTCTATCAACGAATTTGTTACGTAACTTTGAACCATTTACATCTTCACCAGAAGAATTTATGATACACCATCAAGTACTTGTTGAGGTTATTCTTTATTTACTTGACGGACACACAAAAAGACAGGATAAATTTATAAAGTAGTTTTGGAAAACCAAACTGTTTGAAAATAAGAAATAGGAACGTGGAAGTTATAATCGTGTAGTTGACAACATATTTACATTCAAATCGGATTGTACGGTTTCAATCACCAGCATATCTTCTTTTACTTAAGTTGGGGAACGGGTCTATTCACCTTTATTTTCACTCGAGGACTCTTCCCAATATCGAGATACGTTTTACAATAACTATTGCGTTAAGTACATCACGATTTCAAAACGAATAATTAATTAGTTCTTAAACAAATTCTTTAAGTACTTTGAGCTCCTCCGTGGCTAAGCGGTTAGCGTAGGCGCCTTTGGCGCGGGAGACCCGGGTTCGATTTCCGGTGGGAGCTCATGTGGTTCGGATTCCACGTTAATCAGTAGATCCCACGTCTCATATAGCCTCGCTGCTGAAAATGGACGTTAAACTCAAAATCAACTCAACTCTTTAAGTACTTTATCTGCTACAGTGAGACAGTGGTAGAAGCTTACCTCTGGTAATTTGGGGTCTTTGCTTCGATCCCCAGCCAACTACAATTGTGGTGAACAATAGCATGTTCGTGTGTTTTCCCGGGATACTGCTGTTTCCAACCATATTATCATTTCACAAAGTCTTCCATCATCATCCACTTGCCTTAATCATTTGTTTCCCTTAGTCTAAAGGTCATAATCGTGGGACGTTAAACTCAAAGATTATATTTTTCCTTAATACTCCGAATCAAAAATAATAAAGAAAAAATGGCGTTTTGAGTTAAGTTGATCGGTTTGATAAAGTAATATTCTTAAGCCATATTTAATAATACCCTCAACGAAGCAAGTCTTCTATGATCTTTCGAAGAATGGAAGTAATTAGGATTACCAAATGACAGACTCTAAAAAAAAAATAAAAATTAAAAAAAAAACTCGCTGTTGGATTTCAATAAAATATTTATATTGCTCGCTAAATCTGTTAATGGCAAAGCGAGAAGCAGCAGCATCATTTTACAATTTGATTGGGAAGGTGAGAGTTCTCCATGGATAGGAAGTAGCATTTCATGTATTTTCATGAATATAATACAATACTGTTGAATAAAATAGTTTTCCCTTAAAATTAGACAATTGCCACCGAAATAACGCCCATGTCAAGAAAATATTATTTAAAATGAGACATTTCAACTATTCTAGTTAATTTTAATTTTAGTTAAGCCTTCGTTACGAGTTTTTTTCTTTTTTACTGACATTTTAAGTTCATTAATTACTTTTACTAGGATCAATTACCCGCTTCGCTGGGCTAAATTAAGAAAAAATAGTAATTGTTGAGTTAGTTAGTCACTTTTTACTATTACTAAAGCTCTCATTGATATCAGTCACTCTCGATTACTTTTATATATCTCCTTCCCCCCTAAGTTTCGGGTCTGAATTTGGATGTAAACGGGATCGGAAGTGTCACTGTTTTTCTCAGCGACTCCCAAAACTATGGATTCGACACTAATATTGGTCATTTTCGACAATTTGAAATATGTCCTTCCCCTCCTCCTCCCCGAAGTTGCATCGTCAAAGTGCTAAGATAAACACCATATTAGGTCTGAATCTCATCTATGTTGAAAATTTGATCGACATTCTTCAGATGGTTTAAGAGTGATGAAGTCACAAAGACAATCACTTACATTTTCATTTTTTAACTAGCATATATTACCCGCTTCGCTGGGTTGAAATGAAAATTTAAATGCACAACTCCATATCTCATGTGTTTAATACCCGTGAAATATGCTTGCAGTAAATGTTAACATTATATCGCCTGTCATTTATGTTAACCCGCCGAGTGACACGGTCATGCGGGTTGCATATAAATACGTTTATTTTTACCTATGATGAACTAACAAAGGATTTGTACGTTATGGACACTTGAATGGTCAATTATCTCAAGACACTGGTAATTAAAAATTAAAGTGATATGATAAAAACCATCTAGGGTCCAAATCCTAATAACCCCCCAAAAATAAAAGAAATTGGTTCAGCCGTATTAGCGTGATGAGGGAACAAAGGATTTGTACGTTCTCTTTTATATATAAGATACGCCTCCCCCGTCCCCCTCCCTCCCCTACGTTGCACTGTCAAAGTGAAATGATGAAAATCATTCGAGGACCAAACCTCATCTGTGTTGAAAATTTCATTGAGATCGGTCGGATAGTTCAACAAATTCTTAAGTTTTATTTCTTTTTATATCCCTCCCCTCTCCCTAAGTTCTACAAAGTGAAATGATAAAAAAAAAAAATAATAAACTTCGCTGGCTCAAACCTCATCTATGTTGAAAATTTGATCGAAATCGCTCGGGCGATTCAAGAGTTATTAACTCAAAAACATAGTCAATTTCATTTATATATATATATATATATATCGATTTCTAGCTCCCCACCTTCCCCTTCCCTACGTTGCTCTGTCAAAATGAAAAAATAAAAAGACATCCAGGTTCGAACCTCATCTATGTTGAAAATTTGATCAAGATTGGTCGTTTGGTTCAACAGTTATTAAGTTTTGTTTATTTTTTTTATATTTCCTCGTCCTCCCTTTCTCCTAAGTTTTAAAGACAAAGTGAATAGATTGAAAGATTCCCAGGCCAAAAGCCCATCTACGTTAAAAATTTGATCGAGATCGGTCGAGTAGTTCAAGAGTCACAAACATAGTCACTTTCAATTTTATAATATAACATAAGCGTTTACAAAACCAAATCCGGAAATATTAAAAATCTTATTTATTACGAATGTCAAAATTAATACGATCGTCTATGCCCCAGAAAAATAGCCCATTTCCCCACTTTCTGGGAACTCACCCTGACCATTTTTAGGACTCAAAAAAGAGAACGTCTTGGAAGGGCTGAAAATGAAATTGCAGAACTAAGGCAAGGATTATTAATGAACATAATCTGATCAGGCTACATTACTAAGAACACAAGCCCAGGATGGCGGTGGCGTAAGCAAACTTCGGTGCAGAACCGACTAAAGTTCTTCCTATAGTATGTTCACATCTTCATGAGATTGTAATATTTTTTCCTTCTGTTTTCTTTTTCTTCCTTGATATTTTACTGAGGGAACTCCGTCCTCTCGCGTTCTCTTTCATTTCCACCACTGGTTTCTGGTAAACCTAGAAGCAATGTATACAGAGTGGAAGAAGGACTAGTTTGAAGCGAAAGTTTTATTATAGAAGTTAAAACTAATGTAGATATATGCACATCAGGGGTGCATTCACACGATGGATACAAGGAGCCCGGACCCATCAAATCTTTCTAATCTATTATATAAAAGAGAACGCACAAATCCTTTGTTCCCTCATCACGCTAATACGGCTGAACCAATTTCTTTTATTTTTGGGGGGTTATTAGGATTTGGACCCTAGATGGTTTTTATCATATCACTTTAATTTTTAATTACCAGTGTCTTGAGATAATTGACCATTCAAGTGTCCATAACGTACAAATCCTTTGTTAGTTCATCATAGGTAAAAATAAACGTATTTATATGCAACCCGCATTACCGTGTCACTCGGCGGGTTAACATAAATGACAGGCGATATAATGTTAACATTTACTGCAATCTACTATGGTTTTTATCATATCACTTGAAAGCGAAAAAGTAAAAATTATCTAAGTAACAAAGTTTATTGCGTTCCGGGGTGACCGCAGCGAAGCGGGGCGGGTTAACATAAATGACAGGCGATATAATGTTAACATTTACTGCAATCTTCTATGGTTTTTATCATATCACTTGAAAGCGAAAAAGTAAAAATTATCTAAGTAACAAAGTTTATTGCGTTCCGGGGTGACCGCAGCGAAGCGGGGTGAACGCTGCTAGTTTTCTTAATAAAATTATATCTGTTTAACAGGGAAACGATTGATGTAGCGTGAAAATTTAATCTTATACTTCATCTGTACTCATTTTTTTGTAAAATCAACCTAGTTCTGTCATTTTTTCTGAAAACATAGGTGAAAGTATTCTACAATTACTTACCGTCTTTTCGTGTACGTCTTTGTTTAATACTATATAGACGTAGTGACTTCAAGTATTGGACTCGCCCAACAAAAATTCCTTGGTATGCGCCTGATCCATATTAATACATCTTTTTACGGATTTTTAATTTCAAAAAATCTTTGCTAACGGTGGATAAAATTGGAAAAGTTGATGAAAAGAGAACATCTTCCGTAATCGTTCTGCAAAGTGCTGTTAATTGGTGGCTTCCTTCAGGAAAGTATCAAAACCGTTAAGGAACAAATAACTAACTAGGAAAAATTCTGTTTAGTTGATTTTTTATGTATGTTTTATTTTAAAATCTTATAATGAATGTGAAATGTTATTTTATGCTTAAGGACATAGCCCAGTTCTGAGTGAAAGTAGTCATGAATTATTAGTAATAAGACTAAATGAGTAACAAGTCATTTAGTTCCCATTTTAGAGTAGTATTCCACGGACAGACTAGTGCTTTTATCCTGAGCATTATACTAACCAGCTAATCTCAACAGCGTTGCTGGTAGTCTATCAAACAATTATGGTATTCATAGTTAGTTCCATACATAAAGGAGACGGTGATGATGAGAAACTAATGGAATGGTGGAATGAATAAAGTGTGAGGAAACGAGAGAATCCCGTGAAAACCTACGCACACATTGTTTATCCACAAGGTTTACTGGGCGCGAGCTGAGATCGAACCAGGGACTCCATGCACCAGAGGTGAGCGCTCTACCACTGAGCCACCGCGGCCCAATATTTATCTTAAAGGTGATAGATATCAAATCATAGGAATCAGGAATAAAGGATTTACAAATATTACATTAGAAACTATTTTTGAAATCATTTTTATTATATGATAAATATGCTATACCTATATCGGAATTTCTTAATCTGGAGGACGAGATTTTTAGGGAGGTCTTAAGAGGAATACATCGCAGTCGTGAACGGAGGTAGAGACGTAAATGCAATTATCTCTTAGTAGCGGAAATGTATACGATAATCGTGCCAGTTGTGCTGTATGGTTGCGACACATGGTCGCTTTCTTTGAGAGAAGAACGGCAGACTGAATGCAGAGTAAAATCCTGAGACGAAGATTCAGACCCAAGAAGAACGGAAATGGGAATGGTGGAAACTTCATAACGAGGAACTACATACTTTATACCGGTTACCAAACATTGTTAGCGTCACCAAATTTAGGGGGCTCAGGTAGGAAGGTCATATAACGAGAATGGAAGAAAGCAGGAAGTTTTAACCGGAAATAAAATCGGAAAACGACCATTAGGAAGAATTGAGTGCAAATGGGAAGACAATATTAAAATACATCTTGCAGAAATAGGAATACAAACTAGAAAGTGGATTCAGTTGGCCAAGAACAGAAGTCAATGGAGAGGTTTTGTGAACGCGGCATTGAATCTCCGAGTTCCATAGGCCATAGAGTTAGAGGAGAAAAGTATATGTATTTTCTAAGATTATTTTCAATTTCTTATTTTGATAGGCATAAATATTAAACAAATAAAGAAACCAGCAATAATAATAATAATAATAATAATAATAATAATAATAATAATAATAATAATAATAATAATAATAATAATAATAATAATAATAATAATAATAATAATAAAGCTTATTGCAAACTGAAAATTACTTATGTGATCCGCAGGTAAGAGGATGTGGTAAAAGAAGGTCGTGACATGAAGTAAGTTGGGGAAGTGTGTGTTAAATAATTTTATCTACAGATATGATTTGGATCGGATCCTATATTTCATGTCTCCTAACATTTTTATCTGTTAGTTTCAGGAAAAGTTTATATATCGTATATATATAATCTTCAGGAAATTTTCGATGTTTAACTGTGCTAAGATGTTTGGCATTACTGGTTTAAGAGGCCTAATCACTGCGAAATTAAGATACCGCTAATTTTACAGTGATTATGTGATATCTTCAAATAGATAAAATATAATCGAAATGTGGAACAAGAGCGCGCTAGACAATATTATTTTGCATGAGGTACTGTTATCATGAGTCACCTAGTAACTTTTCGTTTGCAGCCATTTAGAAACGCGAAAATAAATGCCGTTTTTCTAAATGGCTGGAAATCGAAAGCAGATAAGTGTGTTGTAATAACGGTATCTCATGTAAAATAATTTTGTTTAGCGAGCTCTTGTTTCATTTTTTGATTATCATTTATCTATTTGAAGATATCACATAATTACTGTAAAATTAGCGGTATTTTAATTTTTCCGTTATGAAACCTCTTAAATGCCAAGCGAGAATTCTAAAACTCCTTTCCCGGCTGCACTGGATACGTGAAAACCGTTTAAAATATGAACACTGAAGTTTTTTTTTTTTTTTTTTTTTTTTTGAAAAGAAAAGCTACACAAGACAGTAACTTCCTATTTCTGGCTAGTTTTTAATTACTAATTTACGTATTTGGTCAATTTTCTTCTTATATTGTTAATTACAGAGTAGTTCTTGGAAAAATTTAAATTTACTACCGTCTACTTAAAAGAAAATCATAATTACTTGTATTTCCCCGAAGGTAAAAGGCCTAGTTGAAGATTTGCATTGAGTAAGCATGTTAGATAATGTTAGATAGCAGTTAGCGTGTACGTTCGCTATATATCACAAGTTTATCGTAGGAGGATTCAAAATGGAGGCATCTTTTGACGTAAAACAACGACCAATAATTACTATGTTCGCATTTTATCTCTCGGCCTTTCTCCTTGTTCTCAATTACGACGATAACAATCAAAATGAGAATTGTTTCGGTGCAACTCCACCAAAACTCTTCTCCACGGTTCAACTACATTTGAAAAGCACACAACAATGGCCTTGCTTTGGTTTTAACAATAGTCGTTACCAGTTAATCGGTCAATTCCAGATTAAGGAGTCTCATATTGTTTAACTATATATTATGTCTCTTGTACCAACTAGTCGGACGGTATTTTCCAATAAAGTCTATTATTGCTTCCTTTTTCGTTTGACCTTATTTCGATTGTTTCTTTTTCAGCTGTAAAATTAATATAATTTCTCGATATTCTGCTTTTAAAATTACATCTCTATGCAATTCATTTTAAATCAACTTTGCAAACCATGTATGGTACTTATACTGAATCCCAACTGCGAATAAACGTTTAAGGCCTTATGCAGAGTCGTTCTGCAGCTTGATTAGTGCCATACTAAAGAGCTCGATTAGCATATGTTTCCAGCAGTAGTCAGGCTTTTAGTATGACGCTAATCATACGTCAAAACGACTCTGTATAACGTCCTTAGTGTTTACTTATAGAATTTATTCTATGTCAGTGTTCGTAGGTTTCCTGAAGAGAATTTCCCTCGTCTGACATAAAATTTTCCCTTTTCTTATCGGACTTTCCCTAGTTTGTTGAGTGTCCAATTCCTATTACAGAAATTATGTGATAAGATTAATTTAGCTACATTAAACGAAGTGCCAACATTTGCTTTTTTGCTCTATTTCTTTTACTCTTACCTTCACTTTTCTATTTTTTACAAAACAACACCCAGTCAAGAATGGGTATAAATTATGCTAATTTGAACACATACACACGTATTATTGCTATTGTATTGATTCATTTATGAAGAACAAAGGAAAGTTTAAACAATTTTGTTGGAGAACCAATATAATAGTACATGCGCGAGAAATTCTCCGGATTTTTACGTTTCATCAAAAAAGATTTTTCCCTTTTTTGCTAAATTTATTTACGAATTTCCCAAGAGTACAGAAATTTCTCTCAAAATATGAACACTACTATGTAAGTAGCTTCATTCGCGAATATTTCTGTCGAAATGATCGAGTTGTGGAAATGCTAATGTGTTCAATATTAATAAATAAAAAAAAACCATTCACATATCATTCCCGCTCGTCTAGTTGGATCACGATCTCCCAGATTGGGTTAAATGTGGGAGAATCTTGAATGCATTACAACAGTGTTTTATCCAGACATGTTAGGGGGGATTTCTCCCTATAAAAATTTGCATATATTTTTTTAGTTCAACGTCCCACGATTAAGCACCGAGTCAAAGGGAGACAGTGATGATGAGATGGAATGACTGAAGTGGGAAGAAAAGGGAGAACTCCGAGAAAATCCACGCACACGCGATGTTTGTTTACTACAAAGATCTCTGGCAGATGTTGAAATTGATCCAGGGACTCCACGGAGTAGAAGTGAGCGCTGTACCACCTAGCCGTGGTGACCCCGAAGATATATGTGTAGCACGTAGGTGATAAATATGGTTTCTCTCCGGAGCTTTAGATTCCCTCCGAAATCAAGAAGACTGGATAAAGGACTGTATTACGGTAGTTTGGATTCCTTTTTAAATTGTAAGAGTACGAGTTCTAAAACCTCCATGCTAAAAACAAGTACGTGTTAAACTACAAGAAATAAAAAGAACAAATACTATTTACCTGACTAAAGTGGAATACCCTAACTTGGTTGATTTTCATGTAGTTTTTCAAAGTTTCTTTATTAAAATAAAATATTCCTTTGATGGTAAAACATTTACAAACCTGAAATCAAGAGTGTGATGACTAAAACTTGTTAACCGAAATGACATAATTACACTGCATTCATATAAATTACAATTTAATTATGTAATTATAAGATCAAAGAAAAACTATTGTCCAGGAACTATTCTTATCAGAGTATATACACCTCATCCAGTTCCTTTCCAGGAGGTAAAGTGCCAAGGACCGACGAGACGTTACCACGTTGGATAGAAACAGATATGCGCTGCATTAGATAAGATGTTTTTCAAAGTATTTTAGGTACAGAGAAGACCAGAGGCAATGAAACTGGAGTCCAGAAGGGAGAAAACTGAAAAACAAGTAAAACATAGTAAGGTTATAGCAGCGGTTCTTAAATTCTGTGATTCTGAATTCCTATTTGGCATGATACACATATGTGACCTCAGCAGTTACGGTGGATTAGGGCAAGAGATACAGCAGGACCCTTCGCCGGATACTCGACATAATATCAAAAAATACTGATGAGGCGACGTATTTTACAGTAATTTAAATCCTGGCTGTGAGAGCCAAACTTGAGGCGAGACATTTTAGAATAATTAGAATTCTGGCTGTGTACGCCAAATTTGAAGCGAAACATCTTAGGCTACGGGAAGCCAGCTTGAAAAAAAACTATTTATCTTAAAACGTATCCGTAGCCGACGTTAAGGGAAAAGGAAAGGAAAGAAAAGAGAGAAAAAAAATTGGGTCGCCGATATTCTTCCTTTCTTTACGCTGTAATTATAGACCAGTAAACACAACGCTACTTAACTCCAGATTCTTGTACACTAATGGCATCGTCGATGTTGAGGAAGAAGAGATAAAAAAAAATCATTCAAGACAACACCATATATCTTGCAACTCTGTTTATTTAACTTTCCTTGTAATAACGTATAATACTAGACTCTCATTAACATTTATGATCATGGATCGCTAGATTCAAATAAAAAAAAAATTCTTTGCATTCCGTTTAAAATTCTCAAACCTTTAATGCCAACACAACTCAAAGATGAGTAACAGTAGGGGTTGAACAGTATTGTAATAACAATGAAAGAGTTGTTTACCATTTAACTAAACATTAGCACAAAATCCTCGGTAGGCTACTTCACCACAGAAAAAAAAAGGAAATTTACCAATTACATTACTGCTCGTAAATATCTTATTGCAGAGAGAGAGTAGACCTACGGCTGTGTCGATTGACCTTCCCCCTTTAAGTTATAACGAAATACTTTGGATAGATTAATAATTACCTGCACCTTGGGCAGAAAGTGCTCATACATAAGCAATATACTTAATAGAATGTTAATTTAATAACAACAAAAGAAGAATGTTTTTAATACATGTAAAAAAATATATTATGGGATAGTGTGTGATGTTTTTAGTTGCTATGTAATTGTTTTATGGATACCTAATCATCACGTCTGTGTGCATGACAGTTTGAATGAAAATATATTAAAAAGTGTATCAACTAATAAACCATTTAGTACCGTTCATCGACTTTATAATTCTTATAGAAAAGGTGAGAATAATAGTATATATAATTATTAAAGATATTTTTACATGCAAACAATTGCTACCACTCGAAATTCATATATCAACGATCGAACCAGGTTGACGACTACCCCTTGGTGAGTCGTTATAAAAATTTTGGTGCCGGAACCCGGGATTAGCTAAAAATTTTGGTTTACCTCACCCGGGAATTGCTGTAAATTCATATCCCGAAGCAAAGTAAGGGTGAATTTACTTTTGTAATAAAGTTAATGAACACAAATTTCACAAGACTGAGAAGTGGTAAAATAATTATAAGAAAAATGAACGGTGAGGCAATAGGAAATGAATCCACTGATGGTGATAACGGTGAAAATAGTGTAGCACCAGGAATGACATTCGAAGAACGAATCTTGCTAGCCTTACAGCGGCAAGAACAATGTCGAAAGGACGATTTTGAAGCCATGAAACAAAATTTGGTCGAATTAAAGCAGACGATAGAACATAAGTCTGAAGAATCTAACAAGCAATACGAGGAGTTAAGGCAGACGATAGAGCGTAAGTCCGAAGAATCTAACAAGCAATATGAGGAATTAAGTAGACGAATGGAACAGAAGTCAGATGAAACGAAACAGTCAATTGTCCAGGCGATGAATGACATCACCTCGCAGTTCGAGGAAAAGTTAAAAAGAATATCCGAGGATTGTCAGGATAAGCACAGCCACCAAATCCAAGAAATCAGTGGTGTAAAAAAGGATTTAGAAGTAATAGAATCTTCTGTTCAACAGCAAAAGATTCAGGTCATCAATAATTCTAACAACATACGTGCAAATACGCAATTGATAGCTACTCTACAGGAAGAAATTAGAACGCTACAAGTTAAGGACAACACATACCACAATAATATGGGTAGTGATCACTTGGAGTTTCCCCACTCACCAGAAATGACTTCGCCTTCACCTGTGTCTGATGAGGATATTATTTTGGAAGAAATTCATCCGAAGAGGACAGATGGGCGGAAAAGGGATGGTGTAACGACACATCACGTCATGGATAGGAATTGTCACCTACTAAGTACACGGAATGATAAAAGAAAGGTAAAGTTAAGTGTTAAGATGAGTGAAATACGGGCTATGAGTAAATTCAGTGGTAAATGTAATGAGAACGCTACTTCTTTCCTGGAAAAATTTCAGGACGAATGCAATATAATGTGTATAGATAGATCACAATATATGAAATTAATCCCTCATGTATTACTCCCACCATGTTCTTTATGGTTTAAAGCCGTACGTGATCACATCAATACTTATGAGGAATTCAAAGCAGCGCTGATTGCGAATTATGAACATGACTTTTTGCTTGCAAATCGAGATGCCACCATTAGAAATCAACATTTCAATCCTCGTTTGCACAAATCTGTTGTTGAGTTTGTTGTAAATACATACAACGAATTAAAAGTCGTTAATCCATTACAATCGGAATCTAGAATAATAGCATCGATTCGAAATTTGCTCCCATTTAAGTTACAACAGATCTTGTTTTCTACACAGTGTATGAGTTTCAACCATTTATTAATGCTTGTCCAATGCTATGAAACTCAATACCATGCTATGAGTCAACAAGCAGGAGTAGGTAAAAATAAGAATAATTCAGATCATTTTGTACCTGTTCGGAATCTAAATATCCGTAGTGTGAACGATTCGGAACATAACCTAAGCCGAGTAAATTCTAGCAATCAAAACGAGCAAAATAGGCAAAGTTACGTAGGGAATACGCCTAACCTAATTAATCGTAGCAATCCTTATGTTAGATCATATAATCAAAATAGGTTTAAAAATAGACGGAATGTATGGCGAAATTCCAGGAATACAACAAACTACGTGGATAGACGTAATTGGAGGTCAAGAGATGGCACTTCGTATCAAAATCAGAATCACGATGAAATACATGTACAACATATTGTGGAACCTAATCATGATTGTGCAGTACAATGTACTTTATTAGAATCATATGCAAGTATGAATGTAAGCTGATTACCGTTAATGAAATTAGGTTAAACCCATATCAGTTATAGATTCTTGTGAACTTTTATTTTTAAGTTTATGTGTTAATATCGATAATGAAAACAATTCTTATAACTTCGCTATACAGACAATATGAGGAATTATAATTCGATTCATAATTGATTAAAAACAAAGATTATTTATATTAGATTGACTTGTGTTGAAAACTTAACTGCCAAAGATTATGTTAAGTATAAGATTCATTCTATTAAATTAATTATTCAACGACTATCTTGAATGAAATTCTTCTATATTTTGATGCCTTATTGATCCAATGTTTATTTTAAAATATCACCTAATATAATTATTATATAATGCGCCCTGGATAATGGTAACTCATGTTTGTTTCTTACGATTTTGACTTCGCACCCTTCAAAGATTAAATAAATGGGCGACGACATTTTAATAATAAAATATAATAATAATGTAATGAATGATAATGAAATAAATATAATTAATGTAATAAAAGATAAGTATTAATGAAGTGAAAGATTTGTTATAAATGTATCTATATCTATGATATGTAATGAAGATACATACGAGGGGCGATCAAAATGTGATGAACATATGTAATGTAAGACCATTATTGTAAACGGACCAGTGATTCTTGAAGATAAAAGCCAAGATCGCTTATGACTTTTATATTCAGTCCAATTGTCGGGCGACATTTTATATAACGAAATACTTTGGATAGATTAATAATTACCTGCACCTTGGGCAGAAAGTGCTCATACATAAGCAATATACTTAATAGAATGTTAATTTAATAATAACAAAAGAAGAATGTTTTTAATACATGTAAAAAAATATATTATGGGATAGTGTGTGATGTTTTTAGTTGCTATGTAATTGTTTTATGGATACCTAATCATCACGTCTGTGTGCATGACAGTTTGAATGAAAATATATTAAAAAGTGTATCAACTAATAAACCATTTAGTACCGTTCATCGACTTTATAATTCTTATAGAAAAGGTGAGAATAATAGTATATATAATTATTAAAGATATTTTTACATGCAAACAATTGCTACCACTCGAAATTCATATATCAACGATCGAACCACGTTGACGACTACCCCTTGGTGAGTCGTTATAAAGTACATAACATCTCCACTTTGTCCGCATCCAACTGTTAAGAGGACATTTCCCTCAACATAATTTACAATTAACAGCGGCGGTAATAACAATACACACTGTAGAACATTACGGGGAATACCTGACCAGCCAGTGAAATTAAACTCAACTCCTGACACTTTCGCATTGAAGTACGAGCGGTATCGTACACCCACCGTCATAGCGCGCCTCACTGAACTAGTGAGCAACATTATAGCTAAAACATGACATGAAGACAACTCGAGGATTTAACACAGATTTTCGTGGTGTGGCGACTTAATACTTGGATTGTAAACTATATATATATTTATGTAAATATTAATAGCCAATACGGAATACCCGCTACTAGACAGACATAAACTAGCCATCGCTAATCAATCTTTACTTTGTCAAATGAAGTACCTGAGAAATAAACAATACGGAATGCCCGCTACTAGACGAACATGAGCTAGATGGTAGCGAGTAATACGTTATACATCTAAACAACTCTAGGAAATGATTTATTCAAAGCAAGAAAGAAACGGTGTTGATATCAGACTACCCCGCCGGCGTATGATTCGACTTACTGGATAGAGACTCACCTTTGTTTACTCGGACATGTTACTGACGAGACTCATTTTAGACAATATTATAGACATTGTGAATTGACGCAAATAATATATGAATACACTGTAAACCGAGAATTATTGAATGTATATTGTTGTTTACTTATAAGCGATCTGTATCAATAGAATGAACACATAAAGATATTAATTGACATTAGATATTGTGATCGAAAACGATTTGGACGGATTATAAACGGTGGACAAATTCCTTTCACAACTTGCTGGACGATGGCAGTTCCTTCACAGGACGGAATAGAGAATAATAGACATGATTACCTAGGTAACAGTGACCAAAGCTCACCCGACTGGTTCCCTGCTTCACAAGTGGACAACACTGGTCCCCCCGGACCAGTACATCGGGCTCCATTCGGGACGACATTCTAGGGTGGCAACCGGTTCAAAGGACTTCTTCGACATCTCTCCATGTAACAAGTGCAACCATAACCTCGGCGCAGGTTGATCAAACGATGACCCCTCCTTGGTTAATAGCAAGGATATACATTCCACTGCTATCTCCACCAGGTAGACAAAAAGGAATCACTGCAAAGCTGCCACAACACTGTTGGTAAGTGAATAGGCGACGAATAACTCAAGAAACTTCAACAAAATTTGAATGAGAACCGTTTGTCCATTGGCAGTCCAGGAACGTTTAAATTCCACAGAAGCAGGTATAACCAATAACTGGTGACATGGGATGGAGTCCCTTATTAAAGAATTCGATGACACAAAATCACTCCACCCGAAGACAAGATTACACGCAATTCAATGCAGTTCAATAAGACAAACTTGAAAGGATCACTAGACTTTAACTCTCATCACAACAGTGATTAACGAGTATTGCACCAATCAAAGTAATACGTCAGACACACACACGCCGAGCAAGTTTTAGATGAATCCTCTATAATTTCGACATATTCATTCCTCCAACATAATGTTTAACCACAGCCATACTTAAGAGGGCACTGACAATAAAAACACAATCGTTTACTGCATAATTCGCAGGAAATTTTATGTCCAAAAACACGGACACTCTCACTCACATGCTTCTCACTACACCTCCGCCATGTTTTCTATTACAAAGCAGCTAAGTAAAAGGGGGGGCACGCTCCACGGCCTGCTCGCTCCTGATTGGTCGCTCCATACTGCGCATCAGAGCGTAGAATGGAAACGACAACTTTAATAATAATGTATATATGACTGAGTGGAAATAAAAATTATCTATGTAAACATTTATATACTTACGTTTATAATTAATCTCTCTGTTTAAACGAAACACGAAAATCAAAAATTATTTCGAACAGTCAGAGCTATTCTCAAAAGCCGCTCAACGCAAAACATAGATATACAAAGAAAAGTAGCACGCTACAACTACACACACTAGTCCAATTGTCGACCATCTTGAATCCTTCACGAGAGCCGAGAATTGAGAAAATATAAAATAAATAACATTAACTAAGAGCTGATTAGACATTTCCGCAAATATTCTCTTTGAGAAAATGTAACGCTCAAAGAGGAACGTTACATCCACCCAGAGGACAGAAAAAAAATTTCCTTTTTTTTAACACCCTATTTATTATTAGTTAGAAGTTATTTATATGGATAATTCCGAAGAAGTTCATCTCTCCGTTCTTTGGAGCAGTTGAATTTCTTCAAGTTATGGAAATTTTGCGTTCCCACACTTTCCCCAGTGAGGGTATGCAAAATCGCTGAGTTTTTCAGGACCTTTCTGGCTAAGAAAGGGCCCGAAAAACATTTCATATATTTAGCAGATTCTCCTTTAATTGAAGAGGAAAGATGGTGAAGTTTTACCATTACTAGGTCTCCTTCTTCTAACTTAACCTCCTTTCCTGTTCGTTTCAAAGATTTCTTAGGTTTATTAGTAACTTTAGGATACAATGTAATATGACGATCTTGGGTAGGTGTCTTCTCTAGAACACCAGGCCAATGAAAATTCTTTTTAAATGCTTCAATAGCAGAATAAGATAAAAATAGCTCTGCAGGCGTACAATCAATACTGCTACATAACGAATAATTAAGGAGTTCCTGACATCGCTTCAGTACAGTACTCCACTTAGAATGATTACTATGACACTCCAAACGAATAATTCGGTTGAGTTCTTTATGGCTCCTTTCCGCCAAGCCATTCGAAGAAGGGGAATAACTAGACGTTAATATTGATTTCATATTATGCTCCTTACAATAGTCCTGCCAGAGGCGCGAAACGAACTGTAAACCTTTGTCCGAGACAATGGCATTAGGATAGGGAAACAAATAGAAATAATTCTTTTCCAACACTGAAATTATACCTTTAACATGAGCAGTCTTTAGAGGAAAGAAACAAACAAACCTAGAATAAATATCAATAATAGATAAAATATAATAATAACCATTACTAACTGGGAGCCTCCCAACGAGGTCTTCCGCTAAGCGGTCGTGAGGTCGGCTCGCTTCTATATGAATTTCTTCTTTAAGTATTACTTGATTGGCGAACTTTGTCTCAGCACAATCAAGACAATCTCTTATATACTGTCGAACTGACAATCTTTGTTTCTTCCAGTAAAATAAAGAACGACATAAAGACATACATTTCCTAGCTCCAAAATGACCACGTGAATGGACTATTCCGATTATTTCTTTTACTAACTCTTGAGGAATAACCAAAAGCCATTGGTTCGAATTCTTATGTTTGAAATATAACAAACCTTGATAACAAGTGACATGTTCTGGAGAACTATCCAATAAAGAAGAATAACTTAAGAGCCCTCACTACTTCTCGAGCATGTCAGATTTCAGTGTTCTGGGAGCGGGGAGAAGGGTAGTGTAGGTGTGGCCATTCGTCTGTCAGTCAAACTCGTCCTGTAGTGTTTCCACTTTGCATTAAATATCGTTATCGGTACTTAAACATTTTCCTCTTGTTTTCTCATTTGTTAGGAAAATTCTACCACATTCTCATAGGTGACGTATTCACACAAAAGATACTACAAATTCCTTACTGTTCTTCTTGCAGATTTCGTACAGAACGTTAACTTTCTTGTCGAATTATTTTTTTTCCTTTAGACAATTCTTTCATATCAGATATGGTAACCTTGAAATTAGTTCTCATCAATAAAACGTGTAAATTTCGGTTATAAGTTTTCTTTAAAACTTTTCACTGCTTGAAAACAATCATAGTGAACCTTCCTGACATCCCTACAGACACTGATCTCAGCATAAACGATGAATCCTATACTTCTGGGACAGTTTACTGCAATACTTCCGCGATGCTTGAATGACAATGAAGTTGCATTGTAGTCGACTTCGAAACTACCCTGTACTCTGCAACAGCGCTAGAGATATGAATAAGCGACATACCACACACACACAAATACACACACACACACTCACAACGTGTGAACACAGGTTCTTCTTAGAAACGCGCGCGCAGACTTTTGATACCTGCCGGACAGATAGTAAAATTATTCCCGCACTCCACAGTCCATTGACACGGTTTCCAGCTGTGGAGGAGACCTTTCAGTTTGTCAAAAAGATGAAGGGACTTCATAATGAGAACTGCTATGTTGCGTTTCCTGAAGATTTGTTTTTTTATACTCCCATTGTAAGAAAGCATATGCCCTATGCAATTTCAGAAACGTATATCACAATACTTCACACGCAAAAAATGCTAATACAGTGGCGTCACTAAAATATTTTGTTTGGGGGGCTGAAGATCTTTTGGGAGGCATACTCTCCAACAACCCAAAAACTCTGTTTAGTATTTTAGAATCATCTTCAATCAAGCACACAATGAAATTCGCTTTTGGGCGAGGGAAGGGGGGGGGAGAATATTGTTGCTGCTCTACGCTTTCATATTTTTGTTATCATAGTCATGTTTATTTGTTTCACTTTTATCGTTGCGGAAATGCACATTCTTGTACTTCATCGATTCATTCAGATACGAGGGTCACTACGAAAGTTTTGAGATACACATTGTTGTGGCACAGTATTTGAATTCCAACAATTGCGTTCGGTAGTGGTATCCAGAGCGAAGAAGCGAAGCAAGTTTCAACTCGCCTCGCTTATCGGCAGGGCCGTATCGCCTTCACTTGTTTGTTGATGTGAGCAGTATTTGGCTGTCTAGAATGAAGCTCGAAAGGGATCATTTTCGGGCAATGATCCTTTACGATTTTAAAAGTGGTTTGAACGAGACACAAAGCCTTGCCCGTTTGCAGGGGGAATTTGGGTACCTTGCTCCTTCCCGTGCTACAATTTTTCGGTGGTTTGGTGAATTCAGAAGAGGCCGGACATCGTTTAAAGATGAAGAGAGAGCTGGACGTCCGGCAACAGCTGTGTCAGATGAAAACATTGCCGGTGTGGAACAAATGATTCGAGAAAATCCTCGAACAACTTTCAAGAACATCGAATCTACAGTGAACACTGGATCGCCAGCAGTAACAAAAATTCTTCATGATCATCTTCGGCTCAGGAAGGTTTCATCTCGTTGGGTACCTCACACTTTGACTGAACACCAGAAGCGCATGCGTGTGGAATGGTGTGAAGAAATGCTTGCAAGATTTGATGGAGGCAATTCTCGACGCGTCTCTGACATTGTTACTGGTGATGAGACTTGGATCTATCAATTGACCCTGAAAATAAACGCCAGTCTACAGTTTGGATCTTTCCAGACAAAAATTCACCCACGAAAGTGAAGCGACCGCGAAGTGTGGGAAAGAAGATGGTCGCAACTTTCTTTTCCAAATCTGGCCATGCTGCAACTGTTCCACTTGAAGAACAAATGACTGTTAATGCTCAGTGGTACACCACTGTTTGCTTAACAAAAGTGTTCCAGAAGCTTCGGGAACGGCGTCCAAGAACTGGATTTCGTGGGATCCTGCTTCATCATGACAACGCGTCCGCACACACGGCCAACATCACAATTCAGTTTTTAGAATCTGCGGAGGTCAAACTTATGACTCATCCACCGTATAGCCCTGACCTGGCCCCGTGTGATTTTTTTCTATTCCCCAGGATCAAAGATCGCATGCGTGGCAAGAGATTTTGCAGCCCTGAAGAAGCTGTAGTGGCTTACGGGAATGAACTTTCAACATTTGAAGAAAAAGACTGGCAACACTGCTTCCAAAAGTGGTTTTCGAGAATGCAAAAGTGTGTACAGTGTAATGGTGAATACTTTGAGAAAATGTAAGTGTTAAATTGATTTTAAGTATGTAAGTTATTTCACATCTCAAAACTTTCGTAGTGACCTTCGTATAATCACGCAATTTTTTTCTTTCTTCATTTCCTTCTTTCCTTGATAGTTATTTTTCTTAAAAATACTTCATGAAAAACTTCTTTCTCAGCAATCTTATTTTTATATTCGACTTCTCACCTGCCTGAAATAGTAATACAATAAGATAAAAATAGGCAATAATAAATAACATATAAAATTTCTTAAAAGTTATCCATCTAAAATTTGCCGCATGAGATAGTTTATAGTTGAGACCTCACCTTGCGGAAACTAAGAAGTAAAGGAATGAGAAGTTCAGTTCACATAATATTTCCAAGTGAGAAATACGATAGAAAAGCATAATTACGTCCAGTGGCGTATTTACGATTTTGTTTCGGAAGGGGCTTTCCTAACTTTCGGGTGGGGCTTTGCCTGGAAATGTGAAAATTCTGCAAGATATTTCAGTTATTTTATTATAGTAAGATTTCAGGGGGGGAGGTTAAGCCCGGAAGTCCCCCTAAATACGCCACTGATTACGTCATAATCATAATAGCTATCGCTTTTCTCAGCTAAATCTAACACATCAACAAGTATCTGTAGTCGCTCGCCGAAGACTGAACTTCACATTGAGAACTCTATACAGAACGCGTTGCTGTTTGTTGAAGCAAAAAGAAGACAACCCAATATATCATGAGTCTACTGATGGCGTGTTAGAATCTTACTTTTGAAATAAATTTCTCAGTATATAACGTATTTTCAGCGTGAGATTTGGGAGGGGAGCTTGGAAGAAATTTCTGGGCTTTAACCCCCCAAATAAGGCCTAGTGACGCCACTGTACATATAGTCGTCTTCTGAAAATCAAAACGAAATTAGGTAAGTAAATATGTATATTTTTAAATAAAGTGCTTACATACTGAACTTGCATATAATAAAAAAGTCTCATATCACAGAAACAGACACTTTGTATTGGGTCCATTATTTCCCTTAAATGACTACATAGTAAACAACAAGATGAAAAAAAAAAGACACATGCTCAAATTGGTTATATTTACATATTATCCATACACTGAATAACTTACGTTTCGATTCTGTTTCTTTTCCCATCCCCTCTCTCTTTTGCAGGTACCGTAAGACACGGTTACTTTGCACAAGATTTAAGGAATTTTAAAGAAAATCGCATGTAACTTAGAAACGTAATGATTTAGAACACTGTATTTTAAACATATTATAGCTAGATATGTGTGGAAAACATTCGTATAAGTTCATTAGTAAACATTCAGTATGACCATAGTTACTAAAGTATAAACTTTGGTGAAAAGTAACCCATAGTTGGGGTCACTTTGCACAACATACAAAAAAAGTATGTTAACATACGAATATAACGTTTCTGTGCAATGTTTTCCCTTCAGAATTTATACATTTTACTTTCTACACAAAAGTGCATACAGTTTACAAATATTGATATTAGAACGAGGGTACTGGTATCGATACTAAGTATGAATTACCAATATTTGTGAAGAACATTATGTATTTTCTGGTACCGGCACAGGGACTACATTCTAATAGTTCAGCATATGTCCCACATAAATGCCAACTCAGGAACAGAAAAAAATCCCCGTGAACTGATTTGCCTGGGTTATTCCTTATACCCAAGAATATCATCCCAACCGTAATTAGTGGAAGATTTACGGAGTTTGAGACTTTCAGGCTGAAGTCCACCCTAATTGCATGATTTCTTTTTCAAAAAATCTAATGCTAATCATCGAGCCGTTGACAACCCTAAACTCGGGCCGAGCAGCTATGAACGTGTTTGGCCGACGCTCTATGAGTTTTAACAATTTTTGGCTCAAGCCCGAATACTTGTTCCTCCGGAACTCAAACCCAGAACCTCGTGACCGATGTCCTTGCCTCCTGAAGACTCCTCGAAGACCGAGATCGACAGTCAACTAGTTTTAAGTATTTCAGTCCAAACAGCCGACCTTTCATGGTTATACACAATGTTATAATAATAATAATAATAATAATAATAATAATAATAATAATAATAATAATAATAACAATAATAATAATAATAATAATAATAATAATAATAATTAGTAATAGTAGTAGTAGTAGTAGTAGTAGTAGTAGTAGTAGTACTAGTAGTAGTAGTAGTAGTATAATCATCATCATCATCATCATTGATAAAACTAGTTAACAAATTTAAACTTTTTGTTTGTTACATGAGAAAAATCACCTGATCTTAGAGGAACTTTTTGCGCTGAATTCGAATATGCACTCGGTTTCTCTCCATCACGTACAGTTTTCCCGTAACAGAGGGATTTTCGGGAAATTCCCTCAAAAATTTCCCTTTTTCAGATATTTTATTCCCCTAGCTCCTGTCCCCTTACATATAGTAACATAGAAATTATACCTAAGTATACCTTGATTTATATTTAATAAACCCTAAAGGTTTCGTAAAAATCGCTTTGTTCTTTCTAGAGAAATAAATATATTTGTATGTATACTGTGTGCACTGTTTATTGCACCTGATAGTAATGCTTTCAGATCTCCTGAGTTGGGGTAAAAACGATTTGCTTTATTACTACAAACACAGACATAAAAATGAATATTTACAATAGTCAACAACACACTTGTGTTGCTCTCTGTAAATTAGAAACGTGTATAAAAATAGAATGTACTTCCAACGTATATTTTTTTAAACGTACAGTATATGTATATCTTAATACATATATATACAATTCTCCAAGTTTTTTTCGTTTTGTCCTGACCTAGTCCGTGATTTGCACCTGACAAAACAAGAGGCGGAACTTCTGGGATCAAGGCTCCAGCAGTGGAACTTATTGGATGCAGAAACGAACATATCAGTGTACAGGAAAAGGCATGTTCAATTTTCAAGCTATTTCTCAATGCAAGATAATGTGTGCGTATGTACGGATATAAATGGGTTGATGGCGGAGCTAGGAATTCCTTACGTTCCAGAAGAATGGGGGTTATTTATCGACGCGTCAAAGGTCAGTCTTAAAGCTGTCCTTTTACATAATGGAAATAAAAAACCTTCTATACCACTTGCGCACTCAGTGAAGATTAAGGAATCCTATGACACCATGTCAACTTTGCTAAATCTTATAAATTACAAGGACCATTGTTGGCAAATATGTTGTGATCTCAAGGTAGTTGGTATTTTATTAGGACTGCAGTGCGGTTACACGAAGTACCAATGTTTTTTATGTTTATGGGATAGCCGAGCTGATGACAAACATTATGAAGTGAAGGAATGGGAACCTAGAGTGAATTACGTACCTGGAGAATGCAACGTCAAATACGCTCCTTTGGTAGATCCTAATAAGATATTACTACCGCCACTTCATATCAAGTTAGGACTTATGAAAAACTTTGTCAAAGCCATGGACACATCTGGTGAAGGTTTCAAGTATTTGCGAGATAAGTTCCCTAACCTGAGTGATGCTAAGATTTCAGCGGGAGTGTTTATTGGTCCCCAAATTAGGAAATTAATGCTTGATGATAGCTTTGACAGCAAGTTAAACAGTGCTGAGCTAGCTGCCTGGACAGCATTTAAGTGTGTTGTGCGCAACTTTCTGGGCAATAACAAAGCTGAGAGTTACACAGAAATCGTACAGGACATGATACAGAAATACAAAGAGTTGGGTTGTAGGATGTCTTTAAAAATCCACTTTTTGCACTCCCACCTCAGCTTCTTTCCTGCTATATAATGGAAGTTTCATATATTGTGATAGTTTTGATTGTCTTTTCATGACCTTTTGGTACATTTGTATTATTGTTTATTGTAAATTGTCACACTTGTAAATTATATTGTATTATATTTTATATATGTTTTTGTGGTAATAAAGCAAAACGTTTTACCTCAACTTAAGAGATCTGAAAGCATTACTATAAGGTGCAATAAACAGTACACACAGTATACATACAAACATATTTATTTCTCTAGAAAGAATAAAGCGATTATTACGAAACTTGGAGGGTTTGTTAAATATAAATCAAGGTATACTTAGGTATAATTTCTATGTTAGTATATGCAAGGGGACAAGATCTTGGGGTGTAAAATAAACGAAAAGGGAAATTTTTGAGGGATTTTCCCGAAAATCCCTCTGTTACGGGAAAATCGTACGTGATGGAGAAAAACCGAGTGCATATTCGAATTCAGCGCAAAAAGTTCCTTTAAGAACAGGTATTTCCTTTAATGTATCAAAACCTTTGTTAACTAGTGTAATTATACTGTCTATGTAGGATATTTGAAGAGAGTACTTGGAACTACACAGGGTGTAGCTCAAATTGGCTCGTTTTGGCTCGACTCGACTCGAAACTTGACCCAAATTCGAGTCGAGTTGGAACAAATTTTTCGAGCCGAGTTTTCGAGTCGACCTCAAAGATATCTGTTTCAAGTTGAGTCGAGTTTCAAAGAAAACTCGCTCGTGCCCATCCCTAAGTATTACAGTCTTCATTGATAAATCAGTGGCCACCCCTAGAAACCTGGAACGGTGAAACGGATGTCAAATCAGGGAGTTTCTGGGGCAAACTTCTAATCTCCATACGTTGTTATTTATCATTATACCCATTATTACAATTTTGGCCTATTATGATTTGAAGCTAATTGAACTTTCATTCTCATTTGTGAAAATTGTATTATATGGAATATGATTACTTATCATCATTAACAGAAGATGGGCAAATATGGTTTTTCAGAGAGAAATGGAAAGTTTCGTCAATAGGGACTGTTGCTGCCCTGATATTTCTGCTTTACTCTAGCAGAATTATAATCATTGATAATATTACCTCTGCCTTATATTAGCATGTTTCATAGTAAAATATATAATACTAAAAATATGCAAAATACAAGTCAATTACATACTATACAGTGACCCTGGTGGAATGAGTGGTTACGCTCGTCGCATTCTAATCAGTGCTTGGGTTCAATTCCCTGTGGGACACAAGTGGCTCGTGTCTCACGTTAAACTATAGATCCCGTCCTTTGGACGTCATCATAATCCCATAGAAGATAATGGCAAACCACCATGGGCTCACCTTGCCAAGAGATATTCGGGTTAAAGACCTACTTTCGGGCAGAACACTCATCATCATATAATGTTCATCGTTAGTTGTCTCCATTTTTTAAGTTCCGTTTTCTTTCTACATCACTTCAAGTGCAAGACTTTTTTTTTTTGCGCTAGTAACCTCACCTTACGATACGTACAAGTAAAGTGAGACATCCACCAAAAACAAACAAAAAAAGAAAGAAAGAAAGAAAGAAAGAAAGGAAAAGAAATAAATAGCTGCAGGCACGTGTAATGTTAGATGCGTGGTATTCGCAAAAAAAAAAAAAAAAAGTTTTTAGTATTTGTTGCCAGGGTAACTCTATTATCACTGGCATGGTACTGTAACTTATCATTTAATATTAGCAATGTCCGTTGACAAATACTAGCCCGGTTTCTGAAATGATGTTCGGGAAGAGAAACCGAAGTCAAATAGCAGTAATAGGTGAAACAATACCAAGAATGTATCTGCAGCACACCAACAAAATGTACTCAAAATTATAGCCTATTTGTGAGGTCCTAGAAAGGATAATGACTCCAGCTTTCTGAATTTCTCGTAACCTTCTTTAGACCACCTGATTTTCTAGTCAGTAAAGTGTTTTTCCTTTGATTTTCCCTCAGTGATTTCGGTTGCTACTTTGCCACAGAACCGAGAATATTCAGGGCCGGCGAGAGGGGAGGGCAGGAGGGGCCAGAGCCCTGGGGCCCGAGGCCCCAAAGGGAGCCCGGCGGCCGAGGATAAAGAATTACTAAATGTTGTATATTTTTACTCAGTTCGCTTCCAATCAGTGCGCTCTTTGTGTAACAATTTTTGTGTACTGTGGTCTTGCAAAGAAATGACAGATGACAGAGCCAAGAACAAGCAGCTTCACTAGTCCAACGATACCCAAAAGATTTAGGAGATGATCTTTCTGATGAACTGCATAGCCTGAAATTGATATATTCGGCCAATTTTGGTGGGAAAACGCTTTCACCATGGGATCTCCTAAATAACATCAAAACTTTGAATCTAGAAACTTTATTTCCAAATCTGACAGTGACCCTTCGTAAATTCGCCACAATCCCTGCTACCGTTGCTAGTGCAGAGCGCTCTTTCCCTCCGTTAAATAGAGTAAAAAATGTTTTACTCCCTACAATGTGTCAAGACAGATTATCAAGCTAAGGCTTGTTGGCAGTGGAGACAGAACTTATCAAGTGTACCAAACTGGATGCTCTCATTGATGAATTCGCCCTGAAAAAGGCCAAAAAGGGAATTTTGTTGTAACTATACGTAGAAAAGAATAAATTGTAACTGTAACAGTTGTCTAGTAGTAATACATATAATAAATTTCTCCTACAGGCAATTACTATTAATATCATATTATTAATCACACTATAATTAACTTGAGCAATATTTCATTGAAGTAACTAAATTAGACCTAATGCCTCATGTCTCTAGTTAAGGAAGACTAACTGCATAGCTTACTTCTATATAATTATTTATAGCAATAATTTGTGCAAAGATTTCATAGTACAGGGTAGGTTGGATGGTTGAGAACATTTACTTTCTCAGCTTTTATTAACTATTTAATATGTTCTTTTTGTATTTCCTTCACAAATTAGTGTGTTTGAGCATTAGGGGAGAACTTTTGCTATTACAAATAGATAAGTTACTTTTTTCTATATTTTGATACCATTATATTTAAATATATAATTTTTTTATTCATTTTAGTTTTGAAGCCTTCAAAAATCTTAGAACCAACAAGTATAGGGTCTAACCAAAATCATAAATAGTGAATTAATTTTTTTTTTTTATTAGCGAACAGTGAACATAGGCTAGGTTCAGAGTTCTTATTATTCACTTATTTGGAGATAGCAATACTGTTTAACATGTAAATTAAACGCATTAATGGCCTAATAAAGAGTTCAAAATAAGTCTTAATGTTCATTTTAGTTTACCTCCGTCCAAAGTGGTAAGTACGTAAAAAGTCATTTAAGGGGCCCGGGATTGCTCAGCCTCTGGGCCCGCGACCGCTCTCGCCGGCCCTCAGAATATTTATAAAACAAGAATGCCCTTCTGATAAGGATTGTGAACAGGGACGTACTCAGGGGGTGGGTCCTGGGGGTCCGGATCCCCCTGAAATTTCGACTTTTGTATAAATTTAGCCTAAGTTTAGGGGCAATTTTAGGAATTTTGATATAAAATACTCTCATTTTGAGTTTGGACCCCCACCCCGAAATAAATTCCTACATACGGTACGCTACTGATTGTGAATTATGCCACCACCCCCGCCTACTTTACAATTTGCTTTCAAGCTCTTTACTTCTTTCGCATAGGCAAAGTATCAAAATACTTATAGTCTTTACTGATGAGTGATAAACATAACAGTGATATACTTGATAAAAGAAAGACAGAATTTTTATGCTGAAGACGTCCAGTTGATAGAAAAGCCATCAACATTTAGGGTATTCGGTGCACTAAATTACAAATCAAAATCTTAAACTAACAACTTATCTAAAAATTTAATTAAAAATCTACCCAAGTAATGAATGAAAAATTAAGAAGAAAATTTTGTCAATAGTTTCAAAATTTACAAATGACATTTAACTTTGTTCGTTCCCTCCAGGCAGCTAAATTTTCGACTCGATTTTTCTTCCTTCTTGCAGAAAGATAAAGGCCGCTCTTCTTCCTTTTCTGAGATGGCATTTTCCTAACGATTACTTTCTTCAAAGCTGCACAAACACAGTGCGGAAGCAAAACAAAAACACACTATGCGTTCGCCCTGGAATTCGGAGATTACAAACCTACCAACAGAGGAAAGGATTCCCTAACGTGACATAAGCAAGCAGCCGATTTCGAACGAACTGAACTCGTATTTCGCGCCTCCAAGAAGTTGAGTGAGGCAGACTGCAAGGAATAGTATCACTCCGCGCTGACGTCAGAAAGTGGGTGGGTCTATGCTTGCAGCAAACACCGCCTATGCTGGCTAGATTTTTTTTAACGTACCATTTTCTTTTTTACGTAATAGTTTTGTTAATATGCATTCAAAATAGATTTTGATTTCAGGAACGTTTAGCAAAAGGTACAATCTACAAATCCCTGTTTTTACTTTTTCTTTTACGCAACAATTTGTTTCTCTGTTGAAGATTAATTGATAGACAAGCTGTCAATTCGATATTTTATTAATACTTTTATTAATTAAAGTTATTTTACCATGCTTATTGGCTTAAAGAACTACAGACAACTGTTACATACAATTTAATCTATCTAACAAAAAAAAGAGCACAACGATATCTCACATGATAAGAGAATTAGAGCGAAAATAGATTACCATGGATTTAAATGGCAATAGCGAACTTGGACAGAATGCAATAACTCCTCTTAATACAGAAGTCGTCATACTGCTGCTTTTCCCTGACTTTCTCCAGGTTGAAAAGAGACGAATCTTGAACAGACAAGAAATTGACATGATACTCTTCTAACTTAGAAGGCACTTCCGGTGGATTCCTACTCAATGTGTCCGCTACAAAATTTAAACTTCCAGGACAATGCTCGAAAACAAGGTCGAACCTTTGTAATTTGAGAAGCATACGAGTCGTCCTAGTATCTAAGTTCTTCATAGAAAAAGAACGAGTGACAGCAGCATTATCTGTATGAATATACGTGGTTCTTCCAACAATATATTGTGAAAAACGTTCACACAGAAACAAAACAGAGCAATTCCAACTGAAAAGAAGACAATGAAAGTTCGTGAGGTTTAACTCTACGACTAGCGTAGGCAATGACATTTGGATGATCGAACCCATCAGGGTACTGTGCCAGAAAACCAGCCAAATTCTCTGAACAAGCATCCGAATGAATGTGGAACGGCAAATTGAAATCTGGTTGCCCCAACGCAGGTGGATTACTGACGATTTCCCGCAATTTATAAAAGAGATCCAAAACTTCAGGAGTGAGTTTGTACTTAACATCCTTCTTAATGAGATCGTACAATGCAGAAGTAAGAGTTGAATAATTGGGAATAAACCGCTGTCGCCATCCCAATAATCCTAGAAATTGACGCATTTTTTCTTGGTTTTTGGGATGGGATAGCATCGGATTGGCTCATTATGACGTGGGTCAACTTTAACAGTCTGACTACTAATGACATGTCCCAGGAAGTTCACTTCCGTCAGAAGGAAGCAACACTTCCGGAAATTTAGGGAAAAATTTCCACGCTCGAAAATTTCGAACACACGCTCCAAATGGGCGAAGTGTTCGTCTAGAGAAGTACTAGATATTAAAATATCATCCAGGAATAAAGTGACAAAATCTTTAGTACTTTGGTCGAAATAGCTATGCATGACGCTCTGGAAAATGGCGGGCGCACTCTTGATTCCTTGAGGCAAGACCAACATTACGTACTGGCGTCCTTTATAAACGAAACTCGTACAGGGGTATGACGAAGGATGGAGACCTACGCCATAGTATCCTGACGAACAGTCAAACTTTGAAAAATATTGCGCTTTCGCCACACGGTTCAATATATCACCTATTGGTTCCACTTGAGCCTTAGGAGCCCGGACACGGTGGTTCAGTAGCCGAAAATCGATTACAGGCCTAACAGCACCAGACGCCTTGCAAACACAATGCATAGGGTTCCGGTACGGTGAGGTCTGTTCACGGGCTATGCCTAATTCAATCCATTTTTGCAATTCTGCCTCAAATTCCATTTCCATGGATTTTGGCACAGAATAATACGGTCCTACAACAGGTTCTTCGTCAGTTAATTCTATCTTGTACAAAGGCGTTCGTATCCTACGAGGATACTCGCAGAAAATATTACGATATCGAAGTAACAAATTATATAAACGTTGTTTAACGTTAGTATCTAAATCTTCTCGAGATGAGATGTAGTCCTGAATTTCAGTTTCCGAAAGGTTAGATTCAGGAACTATATGCACATCTGACACAGAAAGAACGGCTGAATTTTCTACTGGAGGAGGAATCTCTAAAATGTTAACATCAGAACACAAAAGTTCGGAAGGAAGTAATTCCTGCTTATCGAATGGCCATTCAGTCTTCCCGATCTCAACCCTGTTTGAAGACAAAGCTACCATAAGAATACTAGGTCGATTAGTCGGAATTACGACATGACTACCAGCATTATCACGCAATCTGATTTCCTTTCTCTCCCTGTCGATAACAGCTTTAAATTTGTCTAAAAATGGACAACCCAAAATAAGATCAGTTCGAAGATACTTTATAACAAACAACGGAATATCAAACAAATGACCCTGAATATTTAAACTAAATATCTGGACACCTTGAACTGAGAATTTTTCTGTACCGGCAAAGGCACCCAATGACAAACCAGTATATGGTCGCAATTTAGCAGATGAGAATTTTAATTTCAACTGTTTCCAAATATTCCAGTCCAAAAGGCATAAATCTGATCCACAGTCAATAGTACAGGTTAATTGGACTCCGCCAATGTTTCCTTTGACAACAGGGGAAGGAGAAAAATAATAGTCGGGCTTTTCTTTTTCTTCATCCTCCTCAACTACAAAGTTTACGTTAAATGACATAGCATTACTGCTCTCGTTATTGTTTACATCTCCAGATAATGACTCGACTAAGACATAAGTTTTGACGTTAGTTTCTGAATCATTATCTACGGGGACTGGAGAAATACAGCAGTCGTTTCCCCCCGTGTTCGGAAAAGACTGCAACCTTAGTTTTCCGAAGTAGATGAAGGTTGATCTTCCCTCGGATTGGAAGATGCTTCATCTCGTCTCCTATCATTATTTTGATATCTCCCGTTACGTCCTCGATTTCTCCCACGATAACGGTTTCTACCATTTCCTCGATATCGATTATTATACTGATAATTATTACTATTACTATTATTGTTATTGTTTCTATTTTCAGTCTGAGCATAGCTTAAAAATTCAGTTTGACAGCTACTGTCAACATGTTCTGAATTACGATTAATAATTTTAGCTTGCTTAGCGAATACTTTCTTTGTCGGAGGCCTAACTTCATGTATAGAAGTATCCTCAATCCCAGATAATAATGCTACTTTACTCATTAATTCGTCAACACTGTTATATTGCTGAACAGATAGCAAACGCATATCTCTAGGCGGTAAACAATTCAAAATTAATTCCACAAGTTCCGAAGTACTCGGGGTTTCACATATATTATAATAACTTTCAACTACAAACCAAACGTAGTCTAATAATGAAGCGAACTTCGTCTTATCATAGCGCAAAGATTGCAACGACTTCTTCTGTGCACGCTCTATCTGAGGCGAACAATACTGATTCTTAAAAAGACGCACAAAGTCTTGATAAGTTTTGATTTCGGGAGCTACTGAACTATACCAAGCAAACGCGGCTCGCACCATACAATGTTCTACGACCTGTAGTTTGTCTCCATCAGAAAGTGAATACATACTTAAACATTTCTCAAGATCCCTCAAAAACTTCCTTGGGGCTCCAGGTTTGATATCCCCAGAATATGAAGGAAAAGATTGTAAATCTTTCTGCTTAATCGCAAAAGGCAATGAATTTGGTGCTGTACCACTGAAGGTAGCAACACTGTTTCGCGGTACCGGATTATTCGGCACAATGGTAGTGTGAAAGACACTAGGATCATAACTAGGCTTCAAATAGCTAGTATTAAACACCGGTGGGTTATTCCCAACATGAGAAGTGATCCCTCTCGACATTGACCATGTGACAGTGTCAGTAGTACGAGTACTATTACTTACATTATTACTGTAATAAACAGAAGAATTAACATTTGGAAAAGTATTTAAAGCACTGGCAATCACTTTAGTTTCACTAGGACTAGCTGGAAACTCATATCTAATATCTGGTTCTGATTGCACAAACACAGGTTTACTTAAATAACTAACAGAACTAGTAACAGACGCATTGCATTCAGCAGACGTACTAACAATAGTATTAACAGGCAAATTATCCCTTGACTCAGGAAACGACACAAGAGAATTTTCACTAGTACAAGGACGTTTACAGGGGACACCTTCTTTACTCAGGCTCCCGCACTCAACTGACGTAAATTTCGGTTTCTGCAATTTATCCACTTTATTAGTTAGGGTTAACACTTCAGCAAAAAGTTTAGATTGACTAGTATTACACCCCTCTAATTCAATTTTTACTTCCTCATTTTCATTTTCAAGTTTCTTTATTCTATCAAAAACAACCTTTAATGCTTTATGATGAGATTCAGCCTCATTTTCTATAGAATCAACACGAGATTCCACAGAGTCAATACACAACTTATTATTTTCAACTTCCGTTTTCACAGTTTCTAATTGCGCTTGCAAATCCTTTTGATTAACAGTTAAAGAACTACAAAGGTTTTCTACACTACCTATTCTTTCATCAATTTTGTTAATTGTAGTGGAGAGGCTATGTACATTTTCAACAATGCACTCCTGAATTCTAGCATTGTTAGCTTCGTTACTCTCTTTAACTTTCTGCTCAACGCTTTCTAGTTTACTTTCTATTTTGCTGTTAATATTAGCATTGCTTTATTCTATCTTCCTATTAGTATTAGCATTACTTTCTTCTATCTTACTCAATACAAGAGCAAACATTTCAGCAAGTTCAATCATCCGCTCCGTCCCTTTTTCGCTACCTTGCGGGGACTTAGGCGAAGAAAAATGTTTGGGAGGTGATTCATTCTCACGCTCCGACACTTCAGGAGAAGTATGTACGTCACATTTAGGACAAACCCAAACAAAAGAATCTGAGCTAACAGCTTCGAAAACACTAGAAGTATTCTTTAACTTAACACAAACAAAATGTGACCATTCGTGACACCTGTCACAAGATATAGCACGTTTCTTATCAGAGTCAATTTGTTCCGCGGCAGCAAGAGGCTCGCTACAACAAACGCAAATAATATCATCTCCATTAGGAGGAAGATTACTCGACTCAGCCGACATCCTACTTACTTACTTAACTCTTAATAAACATAGACATATGTGAGCTCTATCCAGTATATCTCATCAACACCAACGCGACAGTCCCTATCACTCGTTTCTTCCCGCATAACACAACAACAACCAAATAGTGTAACATTTTTAAATAATAAAATAATCCTACAGCTGGGTCGCCAAACTTGAGGCGACGTATTTTACAGTAATTTAAATCCTGGCTGTGAGAGCCAAACTTGAGGCGAGACATTTTAGAATAATTAGAATTCTGGCTGTGTACGCCAAATTTGAAGCGAAACATCCTAGGCTACGGGAAGCCAGCTTGAAAAAAAAACTATTTATCTTAAAACGTATCCGTAGCCGACGTTAAGGGAAAAGGAAAGGAAAGAAAAGAGAGAAAAAAAATTTGGGTCGCCGATATTCTTCCTTTCTTTACGCTGTAATTATAGACCAGTAAACACAACGCTACTTAACTCCAGATTCTTGTACACTAATGGCATCGTCGATGTTGAGGAAGAAGAGATAAAAAAATAATTCAGGACAACACCATATATCTTGCAACTCTGTTTATTTAACTTTCCTTGTAATAACGTATAATACTAGACTCTCATTAACATTTATGATCATGGATCGCTAGATTCAAATAAAAAAATTCTTTGCATTCCGTTTAAAATTCTCAAACCTTTAATGCCAACACAACTCAAAGATGAGTAATAGTAGGGGTTGAACAGTATAGTAATAACAATGAAAGAGTTGTTTACCATTTAACTAAACATTAGCACAAAATCCTCGGTAGGCTACTTCACCACAGAAAAAAAAAGGAAATTTACCAATTACATTACTGCTCGTAAATATCTTATTGCAGAGAGAGAGTAGACCTACGGCTGTGTCGATTGACCTTCCCCCTTTAAGTACATAACATCTCCACTTTGTCCGCATCCAACTGTTAAGAGGACATTTCCCTCAACATAATTTACAATTAACAGCGGCGGTAATAACAATACACACTGTAGAACATTACGGGGAATACATGACCAGCCAGTGAAATTAAACTCAACTCCTGACACTTTCGCATTGAAGTACGAGCGGTATCGTACACCCACCGTCTTAGCGCGCCTCACTGAACTAGTGAGCAACATTATAGCTAAAACATGACATGAAGACAACTCGAGGATTTAACACAGATTTTCGTGGTGTGGCGACTTAATACTTGGATTGTAAACTATATATATATTTATGTAAATATTAATAGCCAATACGGAATACCCGCTACTAGACAGACATAAACTAGCCATCGCTAATCAATCTTTACTTTGTCAAATGAAGTACCTGAGAAATAAACAATACGGAATGCCCGCTACTAGACGAACATGAGCTAGATGGTAGCGAGTAATACGTTATACATCTAAACAACTCTAGGAAATGATTTATTCAAAGCAAGAAAGAAACGGTGTTGATATCAGACTACCCCGCCGGCGTATGATTCGACTTACTGGATAGAGACTCACCTTTGTTTACTCGGACATGTTACTGACGAGACTCATTTTAGACAATATTATAGACATTGTGAATTGACGCAAATAATATATGAATACACTGAAAACCGAGAATTATTGAATGTATATTGTTGTTTACTTATGAGCGATCTGTATCAATAGAATGAACACATAAAGATATTAATTGACATTAGATATTGTGATCGAAAACGATTTGGACGGATTATAAACGGTGGACAAATTCCTTTCACAACTTCCTGGACGATGTCAGTTCCTTCACAGGACGGAATAGAGAATAATAGACATGATTACCTGGGTAACAGTGACCAAAGCTCACCCGACTGGTTCCCTGCTTCACAAGTGGACAACACTGGTCCCCCCGGACCAGTACATCGGGCTCCATTCGGGACGACATTCTAGGGTGGCAACCGGTTCAAAGGACTTCTTCGACATTTCTCCATGTAACAAGTGCAACCATAACCTCGGCGCAGGTTGATCAAACGATGACCCCTCCTTGGTTAATAGCAAGGACATACATTCCACTACTATCTCCACCAGGTAGACAAAAAGGAATCACTGCAAAGCTGCCACAACACTGTTGGTAAGTGAATAGGCGACGAATCACTCAAGAAACTTCAACAAAATTTGAATGATTTTTTTCGTCATGGATTCTAATCGTTGGCTGAGCAATAATAAAACTGTTTAGGTACAGCTGAAGACTACTTTGGCTAACAAACGTACGGACATTTCAATCGCATTGAACAAACATTTACACACTATATTCATGTATGCTTGTTGATACGCCGCTTGTTGATCTTTTTTATATTCAGTCTTATTTGTGATAAGCCACTCGCTGCCCAAGTTTTTTTTAAAGAAATACATAATTTCACATGCAACTAAACATTTGATTGTTTTCGGAGTTTATAAAGTAACTAAAGATATGCTACATTGACTTGATCTCTAGTCTTCCGTAGCAAGGGCTGCTAACGACTGAAGGAATTCCACTCGCTTTCTCTCGCTTAGCAACAGCTGAATCATTATTGGCTCAACGCGTGGGTGTGTGAGGGTGTGAGCTTTAGTTCGCATTTTTGCCACGGCTCAAGACATTTTGGCAGCACAATAGTAATTGCATTTATATTAAAAATGAACTGCTAGGTTGTGATAATTGAGAACTAAACTTCAAAACTTGCCTTCTGTATAAATTAGATTAAATGTAGGTATTGTGGCATATTATAAATGAGAAAGCTGTTTGTCATAAGCTGAATCTGGATATAGTACGACATTCTATATCGTTCATAATAAGTTATGAAAACAGAACTATATATTTTGGAAAAACACATGCGAGAATGAATTATATATTATTTTTAATTATTTATTTGAAACAATGCAATATCATAATTTCGGTTTCTAAGATGCTACAATGGACAATGAATACTACTCTATAGCTATATGTAACTGGGTCAAGTTAATGATTTTTATACGAAGGTAATTAAACACGCTAATGGGTTTTATACCTATTCCGTGTTCAGCGTAAGCTCTAAACTCCGATAAACAAAATATTTGTATCCTTCCGCTTGTCAGAAATACGATTGGTTAATGATGTATCACTCCCATTCCCCACGGGGAGGAGCAAATTATACACGTGCATTTTGAGAATACTGTCTCGTGTTGTCTACATACTTACAGTAACAACAGAAAAAAAAGATAAAAACTCGAAAGATTAAAAAGTATATATTTTAATTTCGCTGGTAAACAATTGTTGCTTAGTGAGTAAAGGTTTACCTTGTTGATGTTTCACCACAACACTCGCTGAACCGGGATTCATGTCAGCCATCTGTCAGACTTAAAAGCAGAACACGCCTTCGCAGTTGAATTGGCGCCATAATTACTGAGCATGCTTAGTGTTTATTTCTATTGTTTCACTAACCACACTCCATTGCAGTTTTATTAGATAATCCATATTATATTTCTGTCATTTATAATAATGTAGCAGTTTTATATGGAGCTTCATAGCAAAAATAATAATCAAATATGAATTATTTTGCGGAGGAGTAGAAGCGTCGGTAGGCCAAAAGCAAATCAGCGAGTTTTAGTTTCACGTGACTTTGTTTATCGCAGTTTAGAGCTTACGCCGAGCAGGGTTTAGGTGTTGATTTATTTTCTTTCGTTTATGTGTCCGAAAAATTTTCTTGTTACTGAGACTAAGAAGCAATTTTTCGTGAGTAAGTCTTATAAGCCAACTCTCCTAAAGGCTTTCAATATGCTCAAATTACGTTTTCGGTTTTGTTTGTCTCAAATCGCATTTTTAAAAAATATTTCAACATTTTCTTTAAGAGTTTTCATCCCGGCGAAATTAAAGTACAGCTAATTTTACAGTAATTATGTGATATCTTCAAATAGATAAAAGATAATCGAAATGTGGAACAAGAGCGCCCTAGACAATGTTATTGTACATGAGATACCGTTATCACGACTCACTTATCTGCTTTCGATTTCGAGCCATTTTGAAAATCGGCATTTATTTTCGCGTTTCTAAACAGGTGAAAACGGAAAGCCACTAGGTGACTTGTGATAACGGTACCTCACGCAAAATAATATTGTCTAAGGCGCTCTTGTTCCATATTTCAATTATCTTTTATCTATTTGAAGATATCACATAATTACTGTAAAATTAGCGGTATTTTAATTTCGCTGGGATGAAGACTCTTAATATATCCCTCTCTTTTCTTTTTTCTTGTATTTCATAATAATTTGTTGCCTATTTCTGTTATCAAAAGTGATTCTCAGTCATTATACATTTTTTAAATAAGTATATAGTGACAACAAGGAGGTAGCCTATGTACTATGTTGGAGGCAAATATATTGGTAGATAATTATGTTCTAAATAGCATAGAAAACAAAGTTGACTTGTTTCCTGGTAAGGGGACGTTACAGTGCAATTGAAGGGCACCAAAACTCACTAATACACTGAGTATTTATATGGATACAAGGGTAAAAGTTAAGGGGAACACGGGAGGACGCCGTTACCCCACTTCCAAAAACATACAGGGTGTTTCAAAACAACTCCGACAACGTGTGGGAGATGATTCCTGACACCACGATAAGACAAAAAGTATAGACTAACCTGGGTGCACAAATGGTTCCTTTCGGAGTTATAGGCTGCCGAAAACATGAAATACAAAGGTCTATAACTCCAGAACTATGGGACCTACCGTAGTCGGGTCAAGAGTTCACTTAGGAACTAGTATGTGCCTTATCCAAAAATCCATGTTTCAGAATCCTGCAGTACTTCTGCAACAACTTTTATAGAGGTAGTTGGTAAGTACTTCAAATTATATGCCCGTAGCCAAGTTCCGAGGGGCAAATAAATAAGCTTTAGCAATAACAAAATACATAAGTGGGTCGTTTCCGACCCGGGGGAGGTTAAATCGGTAATTTTTTTCTGGGATTTTCTGTAAATGGACAAGAGCCGTTTTGGAACTGGAAGACTCATGTGATCCGATAAAGGGCGAACATCATCATCACTCCGAGGATCTACGAGGACTCATGAGGATAGGATATACGTAAAAGACGCTGCAGCACCTTCGAAGGCATGATTCTCCATTGGGACTGATCACCCTATCTACATTCTCTCGGCTGAACTGGACCTTGGAAATTACCTTACTTTCTCTTGACTTTGACTGAGGCCTGAGAAGTCCTTATCACAGTGTCCTGGGTACATCTGGGCAGTGAGATTTATTACCACTCTCTTGGTTACGTCTGGATCTTGAGAGAAACCTAATCCTTTTTACTTGTCTGCGTCTAGGTCCTAAGAATTCCTATCACTCTCTTGGCTACGTCCGGAACCTGAGAGAAACCTAATCATTTTCTCTTGGTTGCGTCTAAGTCTTGAGAATTCCCACCACACTTTTGGTTGTGTCTGGGCTCAGGGACAACCCTAATCGCCTAGTTCCAAATTAAAGAACTTAATTGTACTACACTATATCATGGTAAAGTTTTATAATAAAACGGCTGTGGGAGAAAGCCCAATTCCCTGATACCATCATTTGTCTCTACCGGCCTGCTTTCCGCAGAAGTTTACAGTATTTTCTATTTTTAAATATTCATTTATCATGAAATATATGCTTCACTTAATTTGAGCTTGGGTTTAATTTAATATGTTACGGAGTTCAGTATACAGAAAGCCTAACCAACACTTTCACGTAGTATACACGTTAGGATTAGGAATTAGATTTCCGGGCTTTCGGCATATATGGCCAAGTTAGCCCGTCACTAGGATTAGGATTAGGAATTAGATTTCCGGGCTTTCAGCATCTATGGCCAAGTTAGCCCGTCACTAGGATTAGGATTAGGAATTAGATTTCCGGGCTTTCGGCATCTTTGGTCATGTTAGCCCGTCACTAGGATTAGGATTAGGAATTAGATTTCCGGGTTTTCGGCATCTATGGCCATGTTACCCCATCACTAGGATTAGGATTAGGAATTAGATTTCCGGGCTTTCGGCATCAATGCCATGTTAGTCTGTCACTAGGATTAGGATTAGGAATTAGATTTCCGGGCTTTCGGCATCTATGGCGATGTTAGCCCGTCACTAGGATTAGGATTAGGAATTAGGTTTCCGGGCTTTCGGCATTTATGGCCATGTTAGCTCGTCACTAGGATTAGGATTAGGAATTAGATTTCCGGGCTTTCGGCATCTATGGCCATGTTAGCCCGTCACGTATAGGGTATGACGTCCCTCGGCAAGCACACTATCCAAGGAAAGGGAAGGAAGAAAAGATCGGGGAAGGAAGAAAAGATCGGGGAAGGAAGGAAGCGACCTGGGACCTGTATGGTAGATACCACCCCGGCATTTGCCTGATGTGAAGGAGGAAAACCCAGGAAAACCTCACTCACTATGGCTGGCCTTACACAAACTGTTACAATGTCACATGTTAGTTTGTACATGATAAAGATTGCTATAACGAGTTTCAGTAGTAAACAAAAAAATATTATAATTTACATGTGTATTGTACAGTGTGACTATTCTACTAATATACTTGATAATGAAATTAAATAAAATTTAGTTTGAAATGTGGATCTCCGGCTATACTAGCAAGGACTACCAGCACAAGGAGAACTCTCAAGGAGAACAGCAACATATGTGACAGAGACTACATAAAATTATCAAAAACATATAACATACGGAAAAGTAGGTCTTTAAAAGGAATTCGTTGTAACCAGTATTTCTTTCAGAAAGAGTGTTCCGGAGGGGCACACTGAGTAGTCGGAGGGACATTTCTGGTATTACTCTATTTATCACTATATTATAGATTTATTATTCTGATCTCTACCGAGGGATACTCTCAGAGCTCCGCGGGACTCTGCCTCCCCCCCCCAAAAAAAAAACGTCTCGAAGAAACACCGGGTGTAACAAAATTCTTTTATACGAGGCGCATCAAGAAAACAACTTTACCAAAGGCCTTGAACAGAAACAAAACACAATTGAATGGAAACATTGTAACAGATACAGGATGTGTTTAGCTATTTTTCAACATTTGTTATACTTGTTTATACCAGCGGGTCCAACTTGTTTATACCTGTGTCACAGAACAGTGTCATGGAACCACTGTTTAACAACCTCCTCGCCTCGTATATTTACCCTATTCGTGCGTGTCCCGGAAGACAAAAAAACATGTGCCCTTTCGTCCTAAAGGCAAAAAACCTTAAGAATTACTTGATGGATAACCACGAATCTTCGTTAGGATGTAGAATTCCAAAAATAAGGAATCGCAGTCGTTGATAGAGGTGATCATCTACCGGAAGTGGTAGAAATAAACCATTTCCATTTCATTAGCATATTGCAGCAATGGTAACAGACAATGAAAATTGGTTTCGTGGAACCGATTAAGCGACCCCAGAATACATTGATTTCCATCCTCAACTCTCTACTAAAACCGGAAATGATAGAAATCAGCTATAATTTCCGGTTTCAATGTTGATTTATTTGGAGCAAAAACGATAAGAAAGAACAAGGAGAGTTATTATTGATTTTGTAATCTAAGTGAAACTTACCTTTATAATACATTTCTTTATACATTCCCGGACAATTTTTCCCCTGAAACGAGAAAAAAGAATATCTTTTTATAAAAACCATAATTCAATAGCAATAATAGATAGTTCACACAGATTTGTAGAATAAAGTCGCTGATAAACAATACTAGGTTCACTATAGCCTATAAACTTATTATCTTTCCTTACTGAATTATAGTCGGTCATTAAGCTGCGTGACACTACGGCACACTGATTTACTGCTTGAGTTCCTGATACAGATACTTTTACAGAAAATTGTACATCATTTGAAATATATGGTAACTTAACTCTAAAACAACAGAGTAAAACTATCTTACTATTGTGGTACAGTATAATGAAAGGTAATAACTAGGTACTTGTTATCTGATAATGATAAATTTAAATAGCCTAACGAAATAATGAAAGAATTGAGTGTTCAGTACTTCAATTGTGTAGTTATGTGTTCTGATTTGAAGATGCAAGATAGCTGATTCCTAGTTCAAAGAACTGTGTGATAAAACAAATGCAACAGAAGTTTCTACATTTTAGTAGAAATCACCACTGCTATAATCATTTGTTGCTTAGCAAATATTAAAAATGACACAAAAGCATTGTTTTACAAAGAACTAACAATATTTTGTTGATTGTTCGTTACATGAGACAGATTCTTGGATAAGAAGCACGTCTGTAATTTGTTTTTTTACTATGTACTTAAGAGATCGAAGTGCCATTAGCCAATCAGGATTATGAATAGCTTGGTGATCACCTCCGTAACTTAGTTTTCTTTCTGGAGGGGGAGGGCAAGCATTAATACGCTTATTTAGGCCTCTTAGAAAAAGTTTTCTAATTCTTGAGCGCCCTTTCCTTCTTTCCCTTACTTTTTGTGAGCCCCCGGAGCCTGTGGACCCAAATGCACGGCAAGGTCTGCCGGGCCGTTAGTTATGCCGCTGGGCTCTTTCCATACATGACATTAATTAAGAGGACAATATTGATAAACCTCAAAACCATACGAATAAATATTATTTCTAGGGCCTCTAATAGTAGACATTTTTTTACGGAAATGGGCTCACGACTCATTTTTGTTTTATTTACCTTTTGAGTTGGGTTGATTGTGAGTTTAATGTCTCGTTCAGCAGCGAGGCTATATGAGACGTGGACCTACTTATTCACGTGGAATCCGAACCACATGAGCTCCCGCCGGATTATTTACCTTTTTGTACAGTTTTGTTTATGTAATGTAGTGAACTTGTTTGATGCTTCATTTATAATTTCATGTTTGTATCGTATATGGAGTAAGAAAATTTAGTCTTCAAATGGGCGCCCCTCGAACGGCGAGGAGCTTCCATGGGGGCAGCTGCCCCCTGCCTCCCGTAAGTTACGGTTTTGTTGGCGATACAAATCTGTTTCATTCGTTTTCGTTAGAAGTGGAATCCGGGAGGGTACGGGAAAATGGTCAGAACGTCCAATAGCCAAAACGACCAGAACATTAAATCACCCACAATCAGAATACACACGACTACATTCAGGATACCTAATTTCCAAGACGATCAGAGCATTCACATAAACAGTCAGAATGCCGAAAGACATAACGGTCAACGCATCCACATAAATAGTCAGAATACAAAAAAGCTAAAACGCTCAATTATCAAAACACACTTTAGGCACTTAAGCACATATTGTTTTAGGAGATGTAAACATTTTGTATACATATTATACTGTAATATGGGCAGTTTATTCTTCCATAATATCTCGTTAAAGTAGGGATTAATACTCAGAAACCTACTTTTGTGTACGACACTTAACCCAGCCCTAACTGTGCAGTTGTCAAGACTATTTAAGGGCATAATGACTTTGATTAGCATCTTCCGATGACTCTTGGCATCCTAATCCTTGCGTACTATTCATTTAGAACTTTTCTATTTCAAGTGTGCACTCGGAAAATGTGTGAAACAGAGTTTGGTCCTACTCCGCCGCCATCTTACTTAGGACACCTTCCTTTGCTATGTGGAAAGAAGTGAGTGACTTCGGCTCTGTTGTCAAATGCCATTCAGTTGTATTGTCTTGGCGAGTGAAGATCGTGGGCTACTTAGAATGGCTAGCAGGTCAGTGCACAGCGAATACGGTGAAATATTTCAATATGGAAATCCTGTCCTCAACCAAGTATTGAAGGATCTCGCCCACAGTAACTTGTTCTTCCTCGTTGGAGGGAGGTACGGGAAAACATAGTGACAGCAGGGCCAGCAGGGGCATATTTAAAATAGAAAGACTCTACCATCGCTCACTAACATTCCCTCTGGGTTAGGAAACAAGCGTTCTCGTGCAAACACACCTAACAAAATGGTAATCCACTAGATCTTTTCTATTTCAAGTGTGCCCTTGCTGGTGCTGCTGTTGATGGGTGTTTTTTTTTTTTTTTTTTGTACGTCTCTCGCAAAACGAGGGATAAGTTGCCGTGGCGGAGATCTTTCAATTGTTGGATGCGAAAGTGTTGCCACAATGATATTGTTTCACAGACTTCGCTGTGCACTGTCTTGGTAGCCATTCTAAATAGCCTACGAACTTCGCTCGTCAAGACCAAACAACAGAATGACAAATTGGAGGCCCAGCCAAGGTCTTTCACTTTTTCCCCCTGAGCAAAAGGAGGGTTTCCTCCGTATGATGAGGGTGGGGCCGAAATATGTTTCACATATTTTCCGAGACCAAACTTGAAGTAAAAATGCTCTAACAATATTGTCAAAAAAAAAGTCATTGATAAACAGATGTTGTAGCGATGTAACGTATATTACTCCGCTCTCAGACCGAAATTGTCTCCATAATATTGATCGTAAACTCGTTTACTTTACAGCGACATTTGTGTTATGAGCAGAATGTAGATAGGTCCGTCCATATTTAGGTCTGAAAGAATACTTTTCATTAGGAAAAAATTGCCAGTCGTAAACTCATCTCATTTTCTTGTCCAATTAAACTGAAACGCATTTTGCTTCTTATTTCCTCATCTTTTCGTTTCTACTGATTCTTAAGGCTCTATCTGTAAAAGTAATCAAGTGAAACCTTTCGATTTCACCCATCATCGTTCTCATGATCATTAGAGGAAACAAATATATATATATATACGTACGAAGATGTCAGGCTTTTCCGAGCCAAAACACGGAGAAAATATACCCAACTTCAAAAAGAAAATGAATGTAGATTTTTTTTTTCTTTTTTGTCAGTTATACTTCCGTTTGGAATTTCTTTCCCGAAAGTTAAAAAGAAACCTTTGGGAACAGATAGACTATTTCGTCTTTTTTTTTTTCTGATTTCCTTTCCTTTTTGTATGGTTGAACCTCAAGAACACTATAAACATCGTCAACTCACAGACTCAAAAAGTTTACTGAAAGATTTGCTTTGAGTTTTACTTAAAAAAAAGAAAGAGAGAGAGAAAGAGAGAGAGAGAGAGATGGAAAGTCCTTTGATATAGAGACAGTTTGCACACGCTTACTTGAGTGGAATAATAACTGATTAGGATCTGCTTTTTTGGAAAACCATACGCATAAAAAGGGGGAAATATAAGGAGTAATATAAGAAGACTACATATGAATGATATAGGAGCTTAAGAAAAAACCGTTTAATGACGCTTGTATGGTATCAAAAACAGCCTATTATGCAGATATGTTACGTCTTCGATGTTTCTCTCGATAATGCAAAGGGCAAGAACAAACAAAAAAGAACCGTGATTCTTTTACAGGAATATGACCGTTATTGCTTACTCTCAATTTCTTGGAGCGAAGGTTCTCTTCACGCAACTTTGGCATTCGTTTATGCGGATATTCCTCCGAGACGCTTGAACTATTCTTAACCTAATTTGACACGGTGATTCGAGAGTGCGCGTAAAGTGTTGCAAAAGGCACATGTCCCAATCGGACATACCGTTGATGAATAATTCTTAAGCACGGCTCACCTGCTGACAGTACACAGTTGCATTGATGCTCTAATCAGCTGGTAGCAGTTCCCGATGCACGATGCCGCGAGCAGTCCACCAAACACAAAGAAGGACCTTCTTTTGGTGCAGTGCTGGTTTCGGCTGTTTTGGAACGGTCCAGGGGATGCTAACTAGTGATGACGGTGCCGTGGAGCTTCGTACAGGACCCACTTCCCATCACATGTCAACATCCTGTCTAGAAATGGCTACTTCCTCGGACGAGACAGCAAAGAAACACAGGTGTCTGCTCGCGTTGCCTTCTGATCCGGAATCAAATCATATGGGACCCATCGACCCAACTTGTAGTGCTTCCCAAGTTGATGGAAGTGATGCTGAATAGTTTCTCCACTCACACTGAATTGTAGTCCCAGTTCCTCACATGTATGGCCACTGCCTGCCTCAATTGCTGCCTGAACTACTTCTTTTTGTACATATGTTGGTCTTCCGGTACGTAGCGCGTCTTCGACTGTTTGGACACCGTCCTTAAACTTGTTAAACCATCGCTGCACTGTCCGCGTAGTCATGACACTCTCACCAAAGGCTTAGCAGATCTTCTGCCCCGCCGCAGCTATGTTTGACCCCAGTTTGAACTCGTACGCCATACATGCCCCCTTATGACGCTGTGTGGAGATCCTTATGTTCACTCCGCCCTTACGTAAGTTCACGGTGTAACTGAACTGTCACAACCAGGTAATATGTTGGATATACCCATACCAACAACTGACCATCGCCTTATCTCCATTCGCATTCAACTCACGGTGTGAGGGCCAATTGAGCCGACCTCCACAAAAAGCGACAGAACTTTCTTGGTTACCTTTATAATATAGACAATGTACGTTTGAATACTATATAAATCTCCATAAGAGAAACACTACATACTTTACATCGGCAGGGGCATCCATAGAACTTCATCAAAGAGACCTACGGCACTCAAGCTCATATCGCTTCAGGATTCGCGCAATTTTTGTACACATATCACAATATGGCCAATGTGGGGCTGTCAAATTATTCGAATATTCCTAATTCGAATAATTTTATTTGTTTTATTCAAATATACGTATATTGATTGTGATGTGTCAATAAATATTAGACTATAGTTATTAGAAACAAATGCAAGACTTTGTGTGAAAACTGTTGGACGTTCTTCCGTATAGGATTTATTACTGAAGTAACAATAATATTCTCCATTATATCAGCTTTGCCTATTTACACTATAATAAAAATAAACTAATCTCTAACGAAAGCAAACCAATTTATTATTATAAAACAAATATATTGTGACAGTTTCGTCAATTATCTACTTGGCTTCATTAGTGAGTGTCTGTTGAAGCTAAGTGATTAGTTGGCGAATGTTTTCTCAGCGTTTAGTTTATTTTTGTTCAAGTAACAGCCTATGATTTCTAAGAGAAAAGTGAAAGAACATAGGGCCATGTTTTTAGATCTTTCCAGGAAGAAGTTGTATAAATATACTGTAGTTAGATACTTCACTAACTGCAAATTTGAGTACATCATCATCATAGGTGTTCTGCCTTTATTGGCAGGTCACTTGTCGCAGCTGAGAAGCTTCCATGCTCCACGGTCCTCCGCTAACTTCTTTGTCTTCGCGTATGATCTTTCTGTTTTTATATCATCCATTAATTGTAGTCTCCTTCGCCCCCTCCCTCTCTTTCCCGACACCATACCCTCTAGGACGTCCCTCATGATACAATCTCTTCTTAGGCAATGTCCCAACCAGTTTCTCTTCCTCTTCCTAATAATATCTAAAAGTGTTCTTTTCTCACCCACCATTTCTAACACTCTCTCATTCGTTTTGCGATCGACCCAACTAATTCTTTCCATTCTTCTCCACACCCACATTTCGAAGGCTTCCAGTCGATTTTCATCATCTTTACGTAATGTAAACGTTTCCGCCCCATACAGTACAACACTCCACACGAAGCATTTTATGAGTCTTTTTCTCAACTCTTTCTTCAAGGTCCCACAAAACACTTTTCTTCCTCCTAAAGGCTTCTTTCGCCATTCCTATCGTTGCTTTTATTTCACGTTCGCACTTCATGTTATTACTAAGAATACTACCCAGATATCGAAAACTATTCACTTGTTCTATTTTCTCCCCTCCTACTTTAATTTGAGTACGGAAATCTAATATTAATATCGTATTTAACACTAATGATAAATTCTTACACCGTGTATTGTTAGGAGCAAAAGGAACAGAAGTTCCAATATGATTCTCGGCAGGAGTAAAAGTAGATCTGAAAAGATTGGGGAACGCAAGACGTCACGCAATCACTCATGCCTATCTTTGCCCATTGTATTTTTTAGTAAATGGAGGGATGCCATAGCTTTTTTTTTTTTTTTTTTTTTTGGAAATGCAGGAACGACATCCCCCTCACTTTTACCTCTGATTCTGGGGCGAAATACGAGACCTCATTTAAAATTTTAGGATTTTCTGCTCATTGTTACTATGAACCAAGACGACAGTTTCTTTTTTCAACTTGAGCTGTTTGTTGCAGTAGCGTCATTTAAGATTTCATCAGGGGCAGGGGCAAGATTGTCCACCGATATAGGAGTTTCTCATTTTTTAAAAAATGTATTATGTGTGTATACAATTTATTATGTGTCTCAAACTCAGCAGGTGGGGGCAATTGCCCCTCCTACTGTTTCCTTTAACTGATGTCCCTTGTATGCTTCTGTGCTTATTGACTTGACAACAATTCCTTACGTTGCTGAAGGAGGAAAGGTTTTTAGTAATTTCTTGTTGTCACAAATTGAATTATTTTGTCGGAAGCAACTGTTGATATATTGTGTTAATACAGTATGATTGCACTTTTACGTACTTTTTGTTTTTTAATGAACATTCAAGATAGTTTTGTCTTCTTCAACCATACATATGTTATATTCATTTGATATAAATCATCTGAATTTATTCGTAACTGATTGATTTGTAACTTTCAGAAGCTTTTAAAATTACACTAAACTATGCTAGATGTTAAACACAATTTTAAATGATTTTGTTTCTATGTCGTACACTAACCCTCACACTACCTACGTACTTTTTAGTAAAGGAATGACAACCAAGGGGGAGTCATTTTGTACTCATTTGTTGACAAATATCTTTCTTAAGAGTCTGTATCACTGCGAAATTAAAATACCGCTAATTTTACAGTAATTATGTGATATCTTCAAATAGATAAAAAAAAAAATAATCGAAAAGTGGATCAAGACCTTCCTAGGCGATGTTATTTTGCATGAGGTACCGTTATCACGAGTCACCTACTAGCTTTTCGTTTGCTGTTATTTAGAAACGCGAAAATAAATGCCGATTTTCTAAATGTCTGGAAATCGAAAGCAGATAAATGAGTCGTGATAACGGTATCTCACGCAAAATAATACTGTCTAGGGAGGTCTTGTTGCACATTTCGATTATATTTTATCTATTTGAAGATATCACATAATTACTGTAAAATTAGCGGTATTTTAATTTCACAGTGATGAAGCCTCTTAAAAGAAACAAATTAGAAACTCTTACAAAAAAATCTACAGTGATTGGAGGGAACAGTACAGGAAATAAGACTCACAGGGCCTTATGCACAGACGTTCTGATGTGTGATTAGTGCCATACTAAAGAGTTCGACTAACATATGTTTGCTGCAGTAGTCGTCACGTCTTTAGTATGACACTAGTCGTTCGTCAAAACGACTCTGCATAAGGTGGACAGCTATTTATTATACTGCCATCTAGGAGTAACTGTTCTAAATGTCAGTCACATTTATCAACGGCGAGGCGGGAGGTACTTTGTGCCCACAGCAACTTAAAATAGCAAATTTATGAGACACATTCCGTCTTATGCAGAGTCGATTTGACGTATGATTAACATTATACTAAAGCTCTGACTACTGCAGGACATATATGTTAGTCGGACTCTTTAGTATGGCGCTAATCACGCGTCAGAACGACTCTGCATAAGGCCCACTAAGTTCAATTCTCACCACCATAAGGCATATGGTTTAGCTAAACATGCTGAGTAATGACATTTTTTTTACAATTTTAAAGAAACGATTAGAAGAGAAACGATTACAAAAAACATACTGCGGTGGGCATAAAGTATATCCTCTACCCCGTTGGAGTGCGAGGGTTAAAGAAAATTCGTATCTCATAATAATTGCATTTGTGAGTAAGAAACTACGAATGTAAGGTGAACTTAAGTTAGCCCTAAACTTATGTTATAAAAGAACATAATATTGTCTTATATTTGTAGCTATTGGCCTGTGTGGGGATCAAAGCTGGATGGCATATGATCATATGTTAACCAGTAGCGGTGCATTTTATATTTTCATGATTATGATTACTCTCAACATAATTATTTACTAAACAACAATAGAAATGATTTTTAAAAAGCTGCTTTGAATCTATAAAGTAACTGCATTTTGGTCTTGGCATATTTTATAAGACTGTCAAATCCTAAAAATGTAAATTTTTGTAAATGTGAAGAATGACGTATGTCTTTCTGAGAGTATAGTGATGACATGTAGCGAAAAATGCACATGAACACGCGTGTCTGTTAAAATTAACGGAAACACTTCCCTGCGGATGACACATATCTTGTCATTGTACAGTTGGAAGAATCAGGATCGCATGAATATTACAGTACTCCCCTGTAGTGGAAGACCAGGGGAGGACATGCGAAGCATATATACATATATATCGGAGATTTTCACCACGAATGTAGGACGTCTTTTTTTTTCTTTCGTATCGTCTCCGCCAACAAAACAATTAATTCCACCATGAAAATCACCACAACAGCAGACAACAGCGAGTCAGCTACACTCAACGTATACCAAATATCCAAGGTACGTACGTATAGCGAGCGATTTTAAACCCAAGCCCATCAGCGGCAGGCGCGACGCGAGCTGTAGCAAGGAAGGATGGTCCCTCCCCGTTTTTCCATTATCTCTTCGAAAAGTACCTTATCATCAAGTCTAGTGCCCCGTAACGAATGAGATAATATATTTGGATAATCTCATTCCATTAGAGGACTTCCATGAGCCCAGAAAGAGAGAAATGAGAGAAGCGGGAAAACGGGAAATAGAAAATTGTATTTGTGTGTGTGTGTGAGTGTGGTTTGTAGGTTGGAACAGGAACCGGAAGTGGTGAGGTAGTTTGTTGGTAGAAGGATGAGGAGGTAGGGGGATTGGATATAGAACAAAATGAACGTGATACACACTACAAAGTACAAGAAGAAAAACTGCATACAATTTCCCGCTATCCCCCTCATCTACGCTACATCTTCTATTCCCCCCCGCCCTCTTTCCAACCACCCTTAGCTCATTTTATTTTAAAAAGAAGAAAACGAAAATTGGTTTTCATTAATGGAAGTTTTCAACTAGCAGGAAGGATATTGCAACAATAGATCATCCAATTGTTCGGAGTTGATCTTATACTAAACATTATCTACGGTAGTAGATTTCAAAATGAAAGAAGAAAAGGAAAAAGCAAATATTTTTGAATCCATTTTGGTATAACGCCGAAAAAATGTTTTTCATTATGAATAACAAACATTTATATTTGTTGCCTGGTTCTCACTTTATAATATTGATATGATACGACGGAAAATTATTTACTCCAACCATTAAAAAAATATGTTTTATATTTCAGCGCACTTTATACACTTAAACATATGTAATACTCTTATTACATCACCAGTAATGGGAATACACTCCTAAACTTGGGTCGAAGAACCCGAATAATTTAGAGCCGCTGTGGCTTATTGATAGAGGTTCATCTCCGGTGTATGGAGTCCCTGGTTCGATCCCAGCTCGCGCCAAGTGAACTTTGTGGTGGACACACACCATGTGCGTGGGTTTCTTCGGGGTTCTCCCGTTTTCTCCCACTTTCTTCATTCCACCATTTTATTCATTTCTCATCATACCGTCTCCTTTAGCATATCCGGCATAACATGGGACGTAAAACTTAAAAAAATTCGTTTCATTTTCCAAATATTTTACTCCTGATATGAGTTACACCAGCATGCAGAATCAATTGTAGGTTAGCGTTCTGAATTACGCCTACATACGATGATGATTTTAGAGGTGGCCTGGGGAAAATATCCTATAACGATACGTGTATTTTTCTACTTGAATTTCAACATCTTTGGGCAGAATGTGCTTCAAATTGATGCACAAGCTATCTAAGAAAAGGAAGAAGAAATATATAGAAAGAAAAGGTCATATAAATGTAATTGTTGTGCTGTTGATATACGTTGAAATGAAATTAAATGAAATCTTTGAGTTTTACGCCCCACGGTTATGCCGGTTAGGCTAAAGGAGACGGTGATGATGAGTAATGAATGAAATGGTGGAATGAAGAAAGTGGGAGGAAACAGGATAACCCTGAGGAAACCCACGCACACGGTGTTTGTCCACCACAAAGGTCACTTGGCTGGGGCTGAGATGAACGCGGGACCCCAAGCACTAGAGGTGAACGCTCTACCACTGTGCCACCGCGGCCCCTTGATATACGTTGGTGTTTTATGTTAAAATAGAGATTCATTGTCATAGCAACGAAATATAACTATAATATAATTCCAGAACCATATTCCTTCAACTACTAAATTCTCACTCAGGTCATATCTGCTATGTATTTTCCCCACTTCGCCTAGTTCTCATTTCGCCTCTTATTAGCTGTGATTTAAAATAAAAGTCGCATTCGTTGTTTTAGAAGAACGTAGACTGAAAGTATTTGAGAAGAAGATTCTGAGACGAATATTCCGACTCGAGAGGAACAGGAATGGAGAATGAAGGAAATTCCATAACAAGGAATTGCATAATTTATATTGTTTACCAAATATTGTTATGGTCATCAAGTTTTGGAGGCTCAGGTGAACAGATCATGTAGCCAGAATGGAAGAAAGTACGAACACTTTCAAAGTTTTAACTGGAAGTTTAATCGGAAAACGAGCATTTGTAAGACCTAGGCGCAGATGGGAGGACAATATTTAGATGGATCTCCTAGAAATAAGAATACAAAGTAGAAACTGGATCCGGTTGGCTAAGGACAGAAATCAATGGAGAGCTATAGTGAAAGCTGTATTGAACCTCCCGCCTCCATAACCATAGAGTTATTACTTAGATAGGCAAAATGCAAATTAGAATTTGGCCTAACTCTCATTCTGCCAAACAATATTTCACACATATATACAGAAATTCTAATAGTGTTTCAAATCAGCACGGAAAATTTAAACTTCAGTTCCTTCCGATGATATATTCAGCTCAGAAATTTTGCGTAGTAACGTTAAGATGTTATAATTGAAAGAAAACGTTAGTCCGTTGCCATAGAAACCGCCGTTTCCAGGGCAACAGATAATGTCACGGTTAGCCAATATTGAAAGAAAACGTAAACGAAAAAAAAGGAAGATAAAAGAGCTAATGTAGAGGAGAGAAGTCGCTAAAAAATTAATTCTCTTTAACGAGGACGATTTACGAAATATCATCTATTAATTGAAGTCATGATTATTTTCCAATACAGTAAATTTCAATAAACTTTCTTGTTATCGTTAATTACTCCATATCGGACTCCCGAAGAAAACTCATCGAAACAACTTATTGACCGTGCAAATAGCGACTACTCTGTCATGACTCCGTTTTCTTTCATTCAGAAATAGGAAAGAAAGAAAAGAAAGTAGAAGGGTAAAAGAAGGAGGTAGGAAAAGAAGAAAGAAAAGAAATAGGGTATTTTAATGAGAAACAGATTACTGGATAATTCCGGAAATATAGTAAAAGGTCGGGAAAGTCGTTGAAAGATGAATCATTCTAAATGTTATTAACGACTAATCAATTTTGGAATGCTTCGGAATAGACACATGTTCCCTCATACCACCCAGACCTAGCTCCAGGCACCACGATCGTGGGGTTGCCCAGACCTAGACCTGGAAATGAGAAAAGTGAAATTTAATTCTTTGTACTGTTATTCCAACCGGTAATTGATTACCATCCAGCATCTGGACTCTGTTCTCTAGGATCGACCACACATATGAATTAGCCAAGAAAAAAAAAATCAAACTTATCAACTCAATATAACTTTATGTATCGTATCAATAAAAGTCTCAACTTCCTGGAAGAAAGATGTCGTATTTAGGCTCATCCTGCTATTTTTGTTTCACTCCTAGAGCCGATTTAAACCATTAGTGACGGTCCTTCATGACCTAGGTTATTTACCTTAACACATATATTAAAACACGACACATATATTATAGATGTTAATACAACAAATGATATCACTAAAATTACTTATATTAAATCTATCATGCATTCACACGCTCACTCACTCAGGACAGTGTATATATGGTTAAAGGAAACCAACTAACTACAAAGATACAAATAATTTATTACATCCATAGTGAAAAGAAAAGACAAACAAATAATTATGAAGAAAATATTAAAAGCACAAGTTCTTGGTTATATATCAATAGAATACAAAGAGTTATATTTTAGTAAATTTTTATATATTCAATCATATTGACAAATGAAAAAGAAAGAAAAAAAAATAATTACATGTATCATATCTTAGGCATGCTAAAGCCAAATTATGATTTGCGACATACGCAAATAAGACACTTATTTCACTTTAAAAAAAAAAATTGGACAAAGAGGAAAGAAAAAAAAACCTTTTGGTGGATTAGAGCTTATATGAGTCTCTACCTCACATTGGGTAATAAGATATTAATGATTCTGAGCGTTCAAATCACAAATCACGCACTACTCGTAGTGTCCAGAACATTTCGCTCCATTTAACTTCGTTCGTGTTTATATATATCTCTATATGTATATATATATCTATTGGTTTACAAAACCATTCGTCGTCTATACTTGGTTTATAACTTTTAACAGTTTATATCTGCAATCGCACACTGCTACGTCTATACCCATTTAGGGATTTCGAAAAATCACTATCGCTAGAGGACGTTTCTCCTCTTAGACGGTCCATTTCCAAACTTATTAATTGAATAGTTTTAAGTTATTTATGCAACACTGGGACATGTCATGAGGCCTTTCCTTAGGATCACTTTCGTATATATTTGTATATGATTCGGATTTTAAAAAACGATCTCCCGCAGGTGTACGGAGTATGAAGGTTTAAATTGAGGAAAAAAAAACTGGTCAAGTCACAGGATACATATGAAGGTGAGAAGGATTCAAGGTACACTTTCCACAATGGTTTTTGGGTTGGTAGTTCAAGGATAATATGCGTTATGAAATGAGTTACGTTTAGACCTGCCGTTACTTTCCAATACATGCCATTACATAATTACATAAGGTATCATTTACATTTATTCAACAGAAAAGGAAAATTACTTGAGTGCACGGCGGTATTCTTAATAAAATCTACATTCTTTACATTCGTCGGAGAACTTACTAGTAAACTATAGCAACCAATACACGTTTAGGGGGACAGACACGAGCGCTCTTACATATATTCATAATACATTTAATATCATACTTTTACTTTAAAATCATATTCACATACTAATTACATATACATCTCGACGTATTCATTTCTCTATATATATATATATTTATTATAAGTGCGCACACATTTAAATTAATCACCCCAATAATAAAATTTTTACAAGGTTGCAAACATTGTCCAAAAACAAATGACTTCCGACATTACATATGAAAAAAGAAAATCGCTTTTCTACCTGATACCGCGCATCTATAAATTTTTCACTTTTATATAATCAATTCGTGTTTAAATCATGAAGGAAAAAAAAACTTTGGAAGGCAGGCACGTAACACAGAGCATTTCTAAAGATATAACTAGATAAACCAAAATACAATTTCTGGGCCCAGGTTAACTACAAAGTAATCGAAAACCAAAACAGAAAGGAAAGTGACCAACGGATTACAAAAAAAAAAACTTAAGAGGAACGACGGTGAAAGAACGTAATCGAAGTGTCGTCAAATACTAAGTCTTTGTTCATTTCAGCGATAGGTCAAAATGTGATGGAAGACCCAATCACTATCTACTTTATCCATGAATCGTGTCTTGCAACGTCTCAGCTGGTAATTTCAGATCAGAGTTGTACGTTAAATAAATCGTAAGTAACAAGTTCAAAATCTTGGGGGGGGGAAGGTTGAAAATTTGAAAAACAAAATCTTGAAGTAATGAAGACAGAGAGAGGGATAGAGAAGAAGGAAGACGAAGAATAGGGGCGCCAAAGACTTAAGTGATAAATAACTAACGCTACAAAGATAGAAGTCGAATTTCGCTCTCAACAAAATCCATAGCCAAAATATTCTTAACATGCCAAAAAGGGTGGTCTACTCAAATACGTAGACTCAATGGGCGCCCTGCTGCCAAGGATGCAAGTTCTGTGTCCATCAGATCCCAATCCCACAAGAGTTTGCTTGTAAGATTGAAATCCGATCCCCGTATCCGGCCCAGACCAGCAGGATAAAAGGAGAGGGGGAAAGGGACCAGGTAACTGCGTCCCCAATTTTGAAATCTCTAAGTAAAAAAATATATATTCGACCCCTTAGAAAAACTAAGAAGGTTCGAGGACAGTAATGAAACTAGAATAGAAGTATTATCTAAGATATCCCTAACTAATGATTTGCCGAAATAAAAAAATTAAATAAACTGAATTTTGGATCGGTGATTTCTATTGCCAAACCTCACCGATAGCTACCCTGCGCAGACACGCCACAGTCTGGGATGTCGTTAATTTCCCTCGTCTAATTAAACTAAGAAAAGAAATGAAAATACTTAAAGGGACTAGGGGTCGACATCCGGGTACGCGAAAATAAATTTCAATAATTAATTGTTTTGATTCTGTAACCCTGTCAGAGCTGTCGCCTCCATGAACATTGTAAGCTAGCCTGAGTAGGTAACGTGAAGGAAAAAAAATCTCACGGAGCAGGATATTCTATTTTAAAACCGACCAGAAGATATGATTCACTACAGCCCTGTTGTATAACTACTATTGTCTTTTCATAATTTATTATTCAATATGTCTAGTCAACGATTATATGATGCTACCCCTTCTATCAGACGGTATTCCTATGGTTGATTACTATTATAACACATAAAACTACAAAGTATTACCGTAGTCCGACTATATATCGCCCTCCGGTCCGCGTGATATCATGGTGCAGGGGTCAGAACCTGAGATGTTTGTAGCTACACGTATCTATTCAATATATATATATATATCAACACGCGGCGAAGTATTCACTGGGCTACTATATCTTTAACTATATGGGTGTTCTATCTTCTATATTCATTTACTACAATATTCATATACTTATTAATATTCATATAATATTCATATAATCATTCTTTTCATTTACTACGACGCTATATTTTACAAACACCCTATTTCCTCTATCTACGCCCAGCCTATTTACACATTTCATCATAACACTTTAAAATCTATAGTCACTACAAACATTTCCCATTCCGATCACCGCACGACAACCTCACTCGAACCCAAGACTCTTTCATCCCACACACAATACTATGTAATACTCGGTAGCTTTATTAAGAAGAAAGAAAAAATATCCTACGTACGTTCACTGAAAATAGAATTATCTGCGATAATGTTTAATGTTTATGAAATTCTGCAGCAACAATGTACTTCTGCAGCCACGAAGAAAAATGAACATCTAATATAATTCCAAAGCGAAGAACTAGCATCATATCGCCCGACTTCTGTTAAGAAATTACGGATAGTTTATTTATTTAAATATTTCGATTTCTAGACTAGGCAGAGTGTTGAAATTTTCAGAATATATTAATTTTGGGGCACTTGACCTAACTGTACATTCATATGAGCTGTGAATTATACCTTCTAGGTTTTATTTCGGAAAGAAAGGTCAATTTCATGAAAACTAAATCACTAAGTACCTCGACAGAAGAATGGCGGTTAGTACTGACTTTTGACACTAGGGCTAGCGACGATATAATCAACCCTTGAACAACGGAATGTGACCTTGTACACGGAATTATTATACTATATTACGTTCACTTAATGACGGAGTAATAAAAATTTATCGCATAGTAAATACTACACTGTCCGTATTTAATTATCTCACACACTCTTTCATCACTTAACTACCACTACCACTGATACTACATTACAAATATACACATACTACTTAAACTACAAGACACATCATGCCAATACACACCAATTATCACTATCATTAATACATGTTGTACTGATAAATACACACAGAAAACATTCATATTTTACCATTTTAAATCGGCTCTATGAAAGGAAAAGGAAAGAAAGGGACAGGGCCAACTGGCCCTTGTTTTCACTGAATCACATTCTTTACTTAACCTGTTTAATCAATGCCCTGAGGGGACATATCGAAGTATTAGCTAACAATAGGACCCCTGCCCTGAAGGGGCAGGAACCCGGAACAAACTACATGTTCAACTCATCCCGCTGGAAGCCGTACTCCCAATTTGGGAGTCAGATAGGAGCCCTTACTGATAATTCACACGTGCATTGTGATTACTATTCTAACTACAAAGAAATTAAATACCGCCATGTTATTACTAAATAAGTACAAAAGAAATCACATTTACTACATACACAAACACAAACGGCAGTGGGGCAGGCCTAACGTAACTCTAAAAGGAGTAATTTTCAGGATGAGAATATTTTAAGGGAGAAACACTACTCTTCCGAAACCGTTTATAGATTTTTTCTTTCTAAGAACAACTAGCAAACTGATGCACTTCACAGAACCTGTCCACCACTAATTATATCAGCAAAACATGGCGTTACCGAGTTGACTTCCTATTTCTGCTCTACAGTTCAGTTTTTACTACGAAATTTAACAGTTCATGGCTCCTCGAGACTTCCAGAGAATTTAGATATTAATAACATCACAATATTACCTTTATTTGTAGTTTCTCTCACTCCTTTCGACTTTTAAGTTAGACGAACAAAAACCAGTGTCTTCAGTAGCACTTTCCGGCGTGGAATGGAATAATTGCGCCCTAATATCATAGCGTGGGTTTATCATCCAATCAAAACTAAGCATTTTGGCGGTGGGGCTTTGAAACGAATAAAATTTGGTAAAATCTGGATCAAACTAGATTTTAGAAGGACCTAGGTATCTAAAAGAGAGGTGAAGGGTGGTCCTGAAAATTCTGTCGAATTTTAGATTGGTTATTTGATCTGGAAAGTTCCGTCCAATAGTGGATCTATATTTTCGGATAGCACTGACACCGTAAGAATTGTAATAATCCATTTACATATACATATGCAAGACTTATAACTAATTTAAAATATAAATAAAGATATTGATTCCCAAAACTATAATTCCTAATAAATTTTTTTTACAGTTTTCCATGTTAATTTGAAATAGAATAATAAACAATATTACGAATTATATGAACAGCCAGAAATTTTTTGTTAAACGTCAGGTACAGTCGGTGCAAAAAATTTCGGGCACCCTCCTATTAAGAACATAATATCATTAGACTGTAATGGCATATTACAGTTCCCCGGCGTCGTTAAAAAAAAATTTTGTTTGAATAACAAAATTTTGTTGAATAGAATTAACATGTATTAATACTAATAAACTAACTACTCACTCATACTCTCATACACTCAAATGAGACAGTGTAACATTCACTTTGGGTATTGAGATAGAAGTTCCCGTTTTTTGTCCTCGGTACAGTTGAAAATCTTAAGATTCTGGAAATTGTGAGTTCCGATACTTTCACCTTTTAGATTGTGTAATACAGCGCAATTTTTCAATAATTTAACTGCTAAAAACGGGCCGGTATAGACTTTCATCCATTTTGCTGACTCATGCTTTATAAGTGAGGATAAGTTATGCAGTTTCAACATTACTAATTGCCCTTCTTGCAGATTTATAGCGTTTGACGACTGTTTAGCATGACTTTTTAATTTTACCTCTACTTCAGCGTATCGGAAACGGTTATCTATGGAATCTAACTCTTTGGGCCATGGGAACACTTTCCTATAGCTATCAACGGCAGAATAACTAAGAAAGCGTTCCGCAGGCGTACAGCCAATACTGGAACAATATGAATTGTTCAGAAGGTCCTGAATTTTAACTAAGTACTTGTGCCAAGTGGTTTGATCCTCATGACACCATAATCTAACTAATCTATTGAGTTCTTTATGGCTACGTTCTGTAATGCCGTTAGCCTGCGGGGAATAACTGGAAGTTTTCTTATGTTTAATTTTATATTTGTTACAAAAGTCCTGCCATAACTTAGATTGGAACTGTGGTCCTTTATCGGATAAGAATTCCTGTGGGTAAGGCAATAGATGAAAGTATCGTCTCTCTAATACTGTGATTATTTCCTTAGTATGAGCCTTTTTCAGTGGAAGGAAAGTAACGAAACGAGAATAGATATCTGTTAGAGATAAAATATAATAATATCCCTGACTGGGTGGCAATTTTCCAATAAGGTCCACCCCCAGAGTCTCATGGGGTACGGTGGCTTGAATATGATATTCCTGCTTAGCTATAGCACGGTTTGTAAACTTTGTTTCGGCACATTCTATGCAATTTCGTATGAAGTTTTTAATCGTGGTTTTTTGATTCTTCCAATAAAATATAGCTCGACAAAAACGATAACACTTCTGAACTCCAAAGTGACCGGTAGAATGGACAACACTGATAATTTGGGGTATACAACTCTGCGATATCACTAAGAGCCATTTCTGAATACGCAAAGGTTTAATATAAATTAACCCACAGTACATTGTTACTCTGTCCAGATTACGGTTGTTTTCATATTGCTTTAACAGGTTCTTACATAATTCGTCTGTTATTTGATTTTCTCGAATAAAGTCTAGATTAATATCAACATCCTGCGTTTTGGTTAAAAAATGAACATAATGTGTTTCGGGCTCAAGCAATACCTCAGGTGGGTATCTACTAATTGTGTCGGCTACAAAATTTTCTCTGCCTGGACAGTGTTGAAAAATTAAATCAAATTTCTGCAGTTTCAATAGAATGCGGGTGGTTCGTGGCTCAAGGTTCTTTTGGGTGAATGCATGTGTGACTGCCGCGTTATCTGTATGGACATAAGTAGTACGACCCATGATATACTGCTCAAAATGTTCACAGAGGAACAGGACTGACAGGAGTTCCAGCTGAGATATTGAAAGAGACAACTCATAGGGTTTCACCCGTCGACTGGCATATCCAATGACGTTAGGATTATCTTTATCTGAAGGATATTGTGCAAGTAGGCCAGCCAAATTTTCCATGCATGCATCACTATGGATGTGAAAAGGCAAGGAGAAATCTGGCTGACTTAATGCAGGTGGATTACTAAGAAGAGTTCTCAGTTTATTGAACGTTTCCAAGGCTTCGTTATTCAGTACGAATTTCTGATCCTTTTTCAGGAGTTGATACAGATTAGCAGTGAGACCAGAAAAGTTTGGGATGAATTTTCGCCTCCATCCTATAAGCCCTAAAAACTTCTGTAATGCTTTCTTGGATTTCGGGACTGGAAAACAACGAATTGGCTCATTGAGTCGAAAGTCAACCCTTATTGTTCTGCCACTAATTATATGTCCTAAAAATTTGATTTCCCGTGCAAAGAACTTACATTTTTTGAAATTTAATGAAAAATTTGCTTGTTTAAAGATTTCGAAAGTTCTCTCTAAATGAGCCAAATGCTCTTCTTCAGTAGTTGATTTTACTAGAACATCGTCTAAGTACAAAATAACAAAAGAACGGGTTGAGTCATTAAAGAATTTTGTCATTACCGATTGAAATACAGCAGGACTACTTTTCAACCCCTGTGGCAGAACAGTAAGGCAATATTGTCTTCCCTTGTACACAAAACTAGTGCATTGGTAAGAGTCTGGGTGTAAACTGATCCCATAATACGCACTTGACGCGTCAAACGACGAAAGCCACATTGCCTGCGAAACACGGTGTAGTAACTCATTGATAGGTTCTACCTGCACCTGTGGAGATATAATTTTTGAGTTGGTAGCCCTCAGATCTAAAACTGGACGTACACCGCCAGAGGCCTTCCGGACGACATGAATAGGATTTCGATATGGAGACATTTGTTCTATTGCTATCCCCAACCGTAACCATTTATTCAACTCTGCTTCAAACTCAGGTTGTATAGCCTGAGGGACGGAATAACATGGTCCAACAACTGGTTCTTCATCCTTCAACTGTATTTTATAGGGAGGCGCGTTAACGCGGCGTGGGTACTCAGAGAAAAGAGAACGGTACTTTATTAATAATTTCCGAAGACCTGATTTAATCGGTGATGGTAAGTCATCCCGAGTGGCAATATATGAATCAATCTCTTGTTCCGAGACATTGCATTCGGTGCCCAGGAGTGGATCCAGCTGATCTCCCCTGTTAACCCCTCCCTTGTGGAGAGGTGTCACTGCACAGGCAGCTTGACAATTTAAACTGGGGTCAAGCATGGGTTGATCCACCACCGGCCATCCTGATTCACCGATCGCAATCTCTTCTACTGGTAATTTCACTAGCATTATGTTTGGTCGATCCGTAGGAACGATAACAGTGTTTCCTAAACTATCTTTCATTCTAATCTCTTTCTTTTCCCGGTCAATGATACAATGAAATTTGTCTAGAAACGGACATCCCAGTATTAGGTCCGTTCGCAAATATTTTATGACGAAGATGGCTATTTCGAATATATGATTTTGTATGTTTAGGTTAAAATTTTGAACGCCCTGAACCGAAAAACTTTCTTTTCCAGCGAAAGCGCCAAGTGTAAGGCCCGTGTATGGTCTCAATTTAGCGGATGGAAACCGTTGCTTTAATTTTTTCCACACCTCCCAGTCCATTAGGCAGAGCTCCGAGCCACTATCTATTGTAGCGACAAGTTCAACGCCGCCGATACTTCCTCGTAGGCTGGGAGAGGTAGAAAAATAGCGTTCTTCATTTGAAGCAAAGGGTTCCTCATCTATAACAAATTTTATAACAAATTGTAACGAGTCCCGAAATGATAAATTTTGTGTCCACAAATTAGATTTACATTCATGGTCAGTCTGATTTTTCAAAATAATGGGGTATATTTTCCCGCAACTATCCTCCCCCATTTCACCAGGTAGTTGCGGAATTAGTTTGTCGATTTGACAGCGGTCTCGCGACTATCAATCCCTCGAGTGGCTAGAATTCCATTTCCGCCATTAGTTGGTATTTGCGAAGGGGCAGAATTCTGAGATCTACTTGCACAGTTATTGTTAACATTGCCGTTTTGACCAGTACCGTTTTCTCTTCTCCGGTACGCCCCGTTAAAGTTCCTCCTATTATCGTCCCTATTCGGGTTCGATTCCCCCATTGTGCGGTCATAGGGGCGATAACCCCGGCGATTGTTAAACATCGGTCGGTTACGAAACAGACGTCGACCGTTATATTGATTGCTTTCTGAGCCATTCCCACTCGGATAGCGAGATCCAGCTTGGGTGTAACTCAGAAAGTCCGTTTGGCAACTAGCCGTTGCCTTGCTTTTCACGGGTTTCACAACTTTTGCTTGTCGGGCGAAATACCTCTTTGGTGGGCCTCCAGTTTCTTTCCCACACAGGGCAGCTAGGCGTGACGTAACTTCTCGCACCGTTTGGCATAAGTGGGAAGCAATAGCCCGCGACTCATCTGGTGGAAGAGCGTTCACTATTATGTCTACTAGCTCGGCTTGCGATGGATTTTCTGCAATCTGATAGTACAGTTCGATGATCTTCCAAGCATAGTCCAAAAGGGACCCATACTTGGCTCGATCATATCTTAAAGATTGGAGGTTGCGTTTCTGAAGCCTCTCTATATGTTCGTTGCAGTATTCTTCCTTAAAAAGGATCAGAAAATCATCAAACGTATGAATTCTATATTTAATAGAAGCAAACCATGCGCCTGATGCTGCAATTAAAAGTTTTTCAACTATTTGTAAACGTTCTCTATCGGTCAGCCGATACATTTCTAAACACTGCTGCAATCTACGCAGAAAAACACGAGGCTGTCCATTGGTAATATTCCCGTCAAAAGTGGGAAAACGTTCGATGTCCCTCAGCGAAACCTTGGAACCCATACTAACATAAGCAGGGGAATAGTTACTGGGAATTAACATATTATCCTGCACAATCGGAGTCGTCACCGGATTTACCACCGACGACGTCGTAGCGGTGTTATAATTACCCATGTAAGTGAAAGGGATTTTGTTGGTCGTATTGAATATGTTGGGCTCCATCCCCGGACCAATCGCACCCATGAACAACGACTCAGAATTGCACCCATCTCCTCTTCCCGGCAATATGCTATGTGATTGTATACCTCCATGTAAGGAGGGAGCACTCACGCTAGTGACCGTAGTCGTCACAACACTCGACTGATTCGGCACACTATTGGAATTGAACCACGACTTTGGTTCTGACCGATGCATGGGGTAGTGCGTCGCAATATCCCGTGCATCAACTGACACTAAATTTTCTTTTCCTGCGCTACAGGTAGTCGTTATAGCAGGTAATATTTCTGAGGAATCGCTACCGGGGAAAGGATAGGTTACCTCTGATTTTTCGCGACTAGATTTTGTCATTTCTTTTTGAATATTTGCTATCTCGTTTTGAATTTTCGAAATTTTCTTGTCAGTTACTTCCAGTTTGGTTTGCAATGATAAGTCTGACAAGGTTGACTTTAAACTATCAATTTCGGCCTGCTGTGTTTCTAATTTATTGTTGATTTTACACAATTTAGTATCCATTTGTTCGATTTCAGAATGTACATGATCTAATTTACCCTCAGTCTCCTGCTGAAATTGCTTTAGGGACTGTTGAGCCTCGCATCTGACCAAATCGATGTCAGTAGACGTTTGCTCCCTCAATTTGTTTATTGAGGAAGCAAAGTCTACACATATATTATCTATTTTGTGAGTTAATACCTCAAATCGAGCTTCTGTTTCTCGGTTCGAGGCATCTATTTTTTCATTCATTTCCCGGCTATTCTTATTCATTTCGCGTCTCATTTCCTGGCTGTTTTCATTTATTTCGCGTCTCATTTCCAGGCTATTTTCGTTCATTTCGCGTCTCATTTCCTGTAGCATTTGTTGCAACGAAAGGAGGAGAGCGTCATTATTAGACGACCCAGTCTTCCTTTGCTTCTCTTTGGGTTTATCACCACTTGGATCCCCATCTCTTTCATCATCATCGAGGTCAGATAACGCCACTGGAGATATTTGGCCTCGGTTCTTCGGGGTACTATACCCTCGCTCACCATCCGAATCGGGATGTTCATTTTCTATTTCAGAGGATAAACTCATGGGTTCACGCGACTGGTGGAGCTTCCCCTCACATTCTTTGCAGTATTTAACTATTTCACCAGCCCGGACCTTTTCTGCGTTTTCAGCAGTATCCTCTAAATTAATACAACTGAAATGGATCCATTTCAGCCCACATTCGTGACACCTCACTAGCCTACGAGAGACGCGAGCTCTTTTCTCACTACTTTCTAAAGTACATTGTGTACATGAGACTTCCGCGTTCTCGTGTGATACTACTTCCCTATTGGTTGCCATAGTTTCCATATAAAAAGACACAATATAAACATATGCAATTATATCCTTATAAACTAACAATACTTATTAATCAAGTACTATTCATAAATTAAGGGACTCCTATCTAATTCCCTCCTTGGGTCAACTTCCAGCATTTTTAAATTTTAGAAGTCACTTTAGCAAATTCCTTCATTTCCCCCTTTCTCCAGAGAGAGACAAAGATAGCAGAACAGCCAATGACTATAATTATTTAATCCCACTGTAACTTTTTAATTATGCACCTTTTGTGGCCAAGTCAATATGTGCTCGATCCTAAACAGTGTTTAATAAATAATTTCAGATTCGTTACCAGGGAAAACAATTGTTTCCATGGTAACTGTCCTGTGTCAACGGTCGCCAATTTTTGAAAGAAAACGTTAGTCCGTTGCCATAGAAACCGCCGTTTCCAGGGCAACAGATAATGTCACGGTTAGCCAATATTGAAAGAAAACGTAAACGAAAAAAAGGAAGATAAAAGAGCTAATGTAGAGGAGAGAAGTCGCTAAAAAATTAATTCTCTTTAACGAGGACGATTTACGAAATATCATCTATTAATTGAAGTCATGATTATTTTCCAATACAGTAAATTTCAATAAACTTTCTTGTTATCGTTAATTACTCCATATCGGACTCCCGAAGAAAACTCATCGAAACAACTTATTGACCGTGCAAATAGCGACTACTCTGTCATGACTCCGTTTTCTTTCATTCAGAAATAGGAAAGAAAGAAAAGAAAGTAGAAGGGTAAAAGAAGGAGGTAGGAAAAGAAGAAAGAAAAGAAATAGGGTATTTTAATGAGAAACAGATTACTGGATAATTCCGGAAATATAGTAAAAGGTCGGGAAAGTCGTTGAAAGATGAATCATTCTAAATGTTATTAACGACTAATCAATTTTGGAATGCTTCGGAATAGACACATGTTCCCTCATACCACCCAGACCTAGCTCCAGGCACCACGATCGTGGGGTTGCCCAGACCTAGACCTGGAAATGAGAAAAGTGAAATTTAATTCTTTGTACTGTTATTCCAACCGGTAATTGATTACCATCCAGCATCTGGACTCTGTTCTCTAGGATCGACCACACATATGAATTAGCCAAGAAAAAAAAATCAAACTTATCAACTCAATATAACTTTATGTATCGTATCAATAAAAGTCTCAACTTCCTGGAAGAAAGATGTCGTATTTAGGCTCATCCTGCTATTTTTGTTTCACTCCTAGAGCCGATTTAAACCATTAGTGACGGTCCTTCATGACCTAGGTTATTTACCTTAACACATATATTAAAACACGACACATATATTATAGATGTTAATACAACAAATGATATCACTAAAATTACTTATATTAAATCTATCATGCATTCACACGCTCACTCACTCAGGACAGTGTATATATGGTTAAAGGAAACCAACTAACTACAAAGATACAAATAATTTATTACATCCATAGTGAAAAGAAAAGACAAACAAATAATTATGAAGAAAATATTAAAAGCACAAGTTCTTGGTTATATATCAATAGAATACAAAGAGTTATATTTTAGTAAATTTTTATATATTCAATCATATTGACAAATGAAAAAGAAAGAAAAAAATAATTACATGTATCATATCTTAGGCATGCTAAAGCCAAATTATGATTTGCGACATACGCAAATAAGACACTTATTTCACTTTAAAAAAAATTGGACAAAGAGGAAAGAAAAAAAAACCTTTTGGTGGATTAGAGCTTATATGAGTCTCTACCTCACATTGGGTAATAAGATATTAATGATTCTGAGCGTTCAAATCACAAATCACGCACTACTCGTAGTGTCCAGAACATTTCGCTCCATTTAACTTCGTTCGTGTTTATATATATCTCTATATGTATATATATATCTATTGGTTTACAAAACCATTCGTCGTCTATACTTGGTTTATAACTTTTAACAGTTTATATCTGCAATCGCACACTGCTACGTCTATACCCATTTAGGGATTTCGAAAAATCACTATCGCTAGAGGACGTTTCTCCTCTTAGACGGTCCATTTCCAAACTTATTAATTGAATAGTTTTAAGTTATTTATGCAACACTGGGACATGTCATGAGGCCTTTCCTTAGGATCACTTTCGTATATATTTGTATATGATTCGGATTTTAAAAAACGATCTCCCGCAGGTGTACGGAGTATGAAGGTTTAAATTGAGGAAAAAAAACTGGTCAAGTCACAGGATACATATGAAGGTGAGAAGGATTCAAGGTACACTTTCCACAATGGTTTTTGGGTTGGTAGTTCAAGGATAATATGCGTTATGAAATGAGTTACGTTTAGACCTGCCGTTACTTTCCAATACATGCCATTACATAATTACATAAGGTATCATTTACATTTATTCAACAGAAAAGGAAAATTACTTGAGTGCACGGCGGTATTCTTAATAAAATCTACATTCTTTACATTCGTCGGAGAACTTACTAGTAAACTATAGCAACCAATACACGTTTAGGGGGACAGACACGAGCGCTCTTACATATATTCATAATACATTTAATATCATACTTTTACTTTAAAATCATATTCACATACTAATTACATATACATCTCGACGTATTCATTTCTCTCTATATATATATATTTATTATAAGTGCGCACACATTTAAATTAATCACCCCAATAATAAAATTTTTACAAGGTTGCAAACATTGTCCAAAAACAAATGACTTCCGACATTACATATGAAAAAAGAAAATCGCTTTTCTACCTGATACCGCGCATCTATAAATTTTTCACTTTTATATAATCAATTCGTGTTTAAATCATGAAGGAAAAAAAAACTTTGGAAGGCAGGCACGTAACACAGAGCATTTCTAAAGATATAACTAGATAAACCAAAATACAATTTCTTGGCCCAGGTTAACTACAAAGTAATCGAAAACCAAAACAGAAAGGAAAGTGACCAACGGATTACAAAAAAAAAAAAAAACTTAAGAGGAACGACGGTGAAAGAACGTAATCGAAGTGTCGTCAAATACTAAGTCTTTGTTCATTTCAGCGATAGGTCAAAATGTGATGGAAGACCCAATCACTATCTACTTTATCCATGAATCGTGTCTTGCAACGTCTCAGCTGGTAATTTCAGATCAGAGTTGTACGTTAAATAAATCGTAAGTAACAAGTTCAAAATCTTGGGGGGGGGAAGGTTGAAAATTTGAAAAAAAAATCTTGAAGTAATGAAGACAGAGAGAGGGATAGAGAAGAAGGAAGACGAAGAATAGGGGCGCCAAAGACTTAAGTGATAAATAACTAACGCTACAAAGATAGAAGTCGAATTTCGCTCTCAACAAAATCCATAGCCAAAATATTCTTAACATGCCAAAAAGGGTGGTCTACTCAAATACGTAGACTCAAGGGGCGCCCTGCTGCCAAGGATGCAAGTTCTGTGTCCATCAGATCCCAATCCCACAAGAGTTTGCTTGTAAGATTGAAATCCGATCCCCGTATCCGGCCCAGACCAGCAGGATAAAAGGAGAGGGGGAAAGGGACCAGGTAACTGCGTCCCCAATTTTGAAATCTCTAAGTAAAAAAATATATATTCGACCCCTTAGAAAAACTAAGAAGGTTCGAGGACAGTAATGAAACTAGAATAGAAGTATTATCTAAGATATCCGTAACTAATGATTTGCCGAAATAAAAAAAATTAAATAAACTGAATTTTGGATCGGTGATTTCTATTGCCAAACCTCACCGATAGCTACCCTGCGCAGACACGCCACAGTCTGGGATGTCGTTAATTTCCCTCGTCTAATTAAACTAAGAAAAGAAATGAAAATACTTAAAGGGACTAGGGGTCGACATCCGGGTACGCGAAAATAAATTTCAATAATTAATTGTTTTGATTCTGTAACCCTGTCAGAGCTGTCGCCTCCATGAACATTGTAAGCTAGCCTGAGTAGGTAACGTGAAGGAAAAAAAAATCTCACGGAGCAGGATATTCTATTTTAAAACCGACCAGAAGATATGATTCACTACAGCCCTGTTGTATAACTACTATTGTCTTTTCATAATTTATTATTCAATATGTCTAGTCAACGATTATATGATGCTACCCCTTCTATCAGACGGTATTCCTATGGTTGATTACTATTATAACACATAAAACTACAAAGTATTACCGTAGTCCGACTATATATCGCCCTCCGGTCCGCGTGATATCATGGTGCAGGGGTCAGAACCTGAGATGTTTGTAGCTACACGTATCTATTCAATATATATATATATATCAACACGCGGCGAAGTATTCACTGGGCTACTATATCTTTAACTATATGGGTGTTCTATCTTCTATATTCATTTACTACAATATTCATATACTTATTAATATTCATATAATATTCATATAATCATTCTTTTCATTTACTACGACGCTATATTTTACAAACACCCTATTTCCTCTATCTACGCCCAGCCTATTTACACATTTCATCATAACACTTTAAAATCTATAGTCACTACAAACATTTCCCATTCCGATCACCGCACGACAACCTCACTCGAACCCAAGACTCTTTCATCCCACACACAATACTATGTAATACTCGGTAGCTTTATTAAGAAGAAAGAAAAAATATCCTACGTACGTTCACTGAAAATAGAATTATCTGCGATAATGTTTAATGTTTATGAAATTCTGCAGCAACAATGTACTTCTGCAGCCACGAAGAAAAATGAACATCTAATATAATTCCAAAGCGAAGAACTAGCATCATATCGCCCGACTTCTGTTAAGAAATTACGGATAGTTTATTTATTTAAATATTTCGATTTCTAGACTAGGCAGAGTGTTGAAATTTTCAGAATATATTAATTTTGGGGCACTTGACCTAACTGTACATTCATATGAGCTGTGAATTATACCTTCTAGGTTTTATTTCGGAAAGAAAGGTCAATTTCATGAAAACTAAATCACTAAGTACCTCGACAGAAGAATGGCGGTTAGTACTGACTTTTGACACTAGGGCTAGCGACGATATAATCAACCCTTGAACAACGGAATGTGACCTTGTACACGGAATTATTATACTATATTACGTTCACTTAATGACGGAGTAATAAAAATTTATCGCATAGTAAATACTACACTGTCCGTATTTAATTATCTCACACACTCTTTCATCACTTAACTACCACTACCACTGATACTACATTACAAATATACACATACTACTTAAACTACAAGACACATCATGCCAATACACACCAATTATCACTATCATTAATACATGTTGTACTGATAAATACACACAGAAAACATTCATATTTTACCATTTTAAATCGGCTCTATGAAAGGAAAAGGAAAGAAAGGGACAGGGCCAACTGGCCCTTGTTTTCACTGAATCACATTCTTTACTTAACCTGTTTAATCAATGCCCTGAGGGGACATATCGAAGTATTAGCTAACAATAGGACCCCTGCCCTGAAGGGGCAGGAACCCGGAACAAACTACATGTTCAACTCATCCCGCTGGAAGCCGTACTCCCAATTTGGGAGTCAGATAGGAGCCCTTACTGATAATTCACACGTGCATTGTGATTACTATTCTAACTACAAAGAAATTAAATACCGCCATGTTATTACTAAATAAGTACAAAAGAAATCACATTTACTACATACACAAACACAAACGGCAGTGGGGCAGGCCTAACGTAACTCTAAAAGGAGTAATTTTCAGGATGAGAATATTTTAAGGGAGAAACACTACTCTTCCGAAACCGTTTATAGATTTTTTCTTTCTAAGAACAACTAGCAAACTGATGCACTTCACAGAACCTGTCCACCACTAATTATATCAGCAAAACATGGCGTTACCGAGTTGACTTCCTATTTCTGCTCTACAGTTCAGTTTTTACTACGAAATTTAACAGTTCATGGCTCCTCGAGACTTCCAGAGAATTTAGATATTAATAACATCACAATATTACCTTTATTTGTAGTTTCTCTCACTCCTTTCGACTTTTAAGTTAGACGAACAAAAACCAGTGTCTTCAGTAGCACTTTCCGGCGTGGAATGGAATAATTGCGCCCTAATATCATAGCGTGGGTTTATCATCCAATCAAAACTAAGCATTTTGGCGGTGGGGCTTTGAAACGAATAAAATTTGGTAAAATCTGGATCAAACTAGATTTTAGAAGGACCTAGGTATCTAAAAGAGAGGTGAAGGGTGGTCCTGAAAATTCTGTCGAATTTTAGATTGGTTATTTGATCTGGAAAGTTCCGTCCAATAGTGGATCTATATTTTCGGATAGCACTGACACCGTAAGAATTGTAATAATCCATTTACATATACATATGCAAGACTTATAACTAATTTAAAATATAAATAAAGATATTGATTCCCAAAACTATAATTCGTAATAATTTTTTTTACAGTTTTCCATGTTAATTTCAAATAGAATAATAAACAACATTACGAATTATATGAACAGCCAGAAATTTTTTGTTAAACGTCAGGTACAGTCGGTGCAAAAAATTTCGGGCACCCTCCTATTAAGAACATAATATCATTAGACTGTAATGGCATATTACATAATAGAGTTATTATATTTTTCAGCTAAAAATTTCATGTTAGAAACTCCTACTTCTCTTTATCTCATAATACTTTTCATGTTACACAACGCTATTCTCCTAATTTTAACTTCGTATATTGTATTACATCTGCAATCATATGTAAATTATGCTTTTGTGAATATGGAAGATTTGGTTATACATCGGAAACCTAAGCTGCAAACATTCTAACAATTATGTCGTATATTTTTCTCCCCTTCATCATAGTCCACTCAATAAAGGTTTTGTGTCGGGACTAATTAGTAACAAGCTGAATTTTTCAGGAACATTAGACCACATAATAAGGGGTATTTTGTGAAAAGTCCCCACTCCTCCCCCTCTTGCTTTCCTCTCTACCCCCTTAACCCGTTTAGACTCTTGCAGTTTTTGAGGAAAATTTTGATTTTCAGTTAGGTAGCTACTACTTCAGTACTATTCGTCCGAGTATCATAGATTATACGTCATTCTTTTCAGAATAAAACATGCTTTCGAATGGTATCATGGGCATGTTTACATAATGTACAAAGGAAGGGAGATTTGAGGTAAAATAGAGAGCTTTCCCTCCAAAAATTCCTTTTTTGAAGTTTAGTGCCCTTTAGAGCAATTCTGGCTACAGGTATCTGAATATAATGTACCCTGCAAAATACTATGGTTTATATGTAATGTGTGTTCCAAGTTTTATTGTAGTATCTAGAATAGTTACGACGGAAAAATATTTCTCAATCCTACTTGACTATACCGTATTTCATATATAAATGAGGAAAAGTGGGACATATATATAAAATAAAAGTTTCCAAACATATTAATATACATCTAAGTATCATGGTTAACGCTTAGTTCTTTTCAGAATGGAACAAGACTTTAAGTAACCATGCGCATGTGTTTATAATGTACAAAAGAAATGTGTTTTGGGATAAATATGAAAATTTCCCTCCAAAAATCCCTTTTTTGAAATTTGAGGACCCCTGAAGCGGTACCGGGTACAGGTGTCTGAATATAATCTACGTTGAAAAATATTATTGTCTATACATAACGTGTATGCCAAATTTCGTTGCAATATCTAGAAGAATTATGAGGAGAAAAAATATTTCTTAATTCTATTTGATAATACAAATTAGATATTTTCAGAGAATCGAATGCAGTAACAACACTCTTACCCTTCTAATATACCACGCAAATATGACAAACGGAACGAAATATAACTTACATTTAAAATATATACATGTATATACATTATTAATATGCATATAATTTAGTATTTTATTTATAACTATTATATACAAATTTATTGTTACTATATTTAATTGCTTTTTACTTGTATTATCTCTAATTAATATGGTCAATTTTGGTTCGGAGAATTGTTTCTAACTTAGGTTAGGGCCGTTCCATTATCCATCACCTATGGACCCGCCATGTCTTGTACTGGCAACAGTCGATAGCTGCTTAACAGTGCGAAATAATGCACTTCATACTGTAATAACACCACTCCACCCAAAACACATCAAATATAGAAAGTAGAACCAAATATTCTACTTTCTACAATATTACTACACATCTTATACAATCAATGTTTACATGTTGACTGATAATATTCAATTCAGCTCTCAGTCCAATCTGGTTAAAACAAAATGCTATACTGTTCACACTCGTCATGATTAAAGTCTATGACATCATCAGAGGCAGCAGAATTATCGTAAGGAAGTCCATTACAGTGTCCACACATGGCGGAACAATCTAACTCTACATTTAGTTGGCGCAAGATTATTCTCAGCTGCGAGAAACGAGACGAAGATCACCAGGTGCAAAAGTCTTAGAGCTTGGTATTGGTATTAAAGATTTCCTTTAACATGTTCCATCTTCACAATAATCGTCAAAAATGACAGTGACATTTCTTCCGTGTGTGTTTTCGAGGTGATTAAATGCCCAGCCTGACGGGTAGTATTGCAGAGAAATAATACACTCGAGGCTATATGTTGACAGATAGCACACTGTTATAATGGGATATGGGCAGAATTTATTCTCATTTTAATAGGACATGATTGTGGGTACCCCAGTAATAGATACGTCAATACGCAGACGCAATACTTGTCGGATGCGCCCGTTCCTGTGTAATGAAGGTGTACAAGGAGTGGGAAGAAAATTGGGTAACGGTCTCCAAGTGATGGAACTAGGGACGTACGAAAGTTTAAAACGTGGAGCGAGTGTCGCGTCAAACGTCTCGTGACAGCCAAACGAACCATCAGTGTCTAGGGGCTACGTGACCAATACAATGGTGGATGCACAACACTCATATCCCACGCAACTATACGGCATACACTGACACGCATGCAGTTCCACAGCAGATTACACAATTCTCACCAGTCCTCACTACTCGTTACCACAGACTTTGTCGTGCCTAGGCACATGAACACGCTAATTGGATCATGAATGATATCAAAAGGGTGTGTTGGTCTGATAAATCACTATTTGTGCTACTCCTTTTGGACAGGTGTGCAAGCTGTAGATTCCTCGTGCATGGTGCGTACTGTACGGGCGGTTGTATGGTTTGGGGATAATTCTGTTGGCATGGACTGGGATCATCGGTGTATATGGACCACGAGACATCCGTTATGTACCTGCAGGTTTTAGAAAATCACGTACACCCTATAATGCAACACTTCTACTTACATGACGACATCTTCCAGGACGGCAATGCAAGGTACCACCAAGCCAGGCCTGCACTTGCTTGGCTTAAGGAACATTTTATGAACATTTTACGGAGCCGTAGCATATGAATTGGCTCCCTATCTCATCGGATCTTAATCCTATAGAACATTTATGGGATGTTGCGGAACGAGCTCTTCGCACTATGACTCCTGCACCAACATCTGTGGGCTCATTGTGGAATGCCATCTGGAATATATGGTACCAGATCCCCGTGACACGTATCAGCAACTACCAGAATCCATGCTACGCCGTGTTCAGTCCGTCCTCTGAGCAAAAGTGGACCAACAAATTAGGTAGGTGGTCGTAATTCAGTGAATACTTAATGTAGTTGCTACAGTTTTGAATAACATTTCCATAAGTACAAGGAACATAATAAATAAAAAATGCTCTATCAATCACTACAACTGATTTCATTTTCTACTTTGATCAACGGCAATACTGCTATAATCTATGTGGTTGGACACTATTTCGAATTTCTCATTATGGTAGTCATAAATCAACTCTATCCTGGCTGCGACTGTAATCCTACAAGCATAAAAGGTTGAGGGAAAATAGATATTGTGAAGATTGGGCTGTAAGAGATCTTGCTTGTTGAAGTTCACTTAAGAAAGATCTGTGTTTCTCTTTTTGGTTGGAAAGTACTCTCGGATAGTTGTGATGTTAATAAGAGACTCAATTGGAATTCTTTTAACTGTTATCCGACACAGATACCTGGCGTGACACAATGAATCCCTCCCATAGAACGAAAAGTGTCTTTGTTATCAAGACTTCACACATTTGCGTCAACACTATCAAAAATATGTTGGTGAAATCCACCTGAATGAATAGCTGGGGAGCCAGCGTTAATGTTTGATATCAGGTAGATTGTGGCTTCATGGTAAGATTTTCAAACTCCCATTGATGAAATATGTTTATGAAGTGTTTCGAACCGTTTAATCGATGTAGATTTAGAACAAGGCTTGTCTACATGGGTGACAGAAACGATCTAGGTCTTACCGCAAATACGAGAGCGTGATTTATAACAACGCAATTACTTTCAGCTTTCTGGAATTCACTTGAAATTGTTATTTTGTAACTTGTGATATAAAAATGTCAAGACTTTTTGAGGTAAGATTTTTCTCCCCTGAATTAATCATGTTCTTAAAATTTGCACTTTTTTAATACTCTTTCTCCTTAACTTTTCGTACACATCGCCTTTTCTTTGTACAATAGCTTCATGAATAGAATGTACACAATTTTTTACAACTACACTGTCTACGTTAAGTTCATTTCCACAAATTACACAAATGAAATCAAAATTATTCTTTGTCTTTTTATATTAATGTTGCTCAAGTAGCTTGGAACAATATGAAATGACTACATTTTTGACAAAGTAATATTATACTGAGTTAAGTTTCATTAATCAAAATGATATGGAAATACAAGTTTAAAATTAGGAGCATTACTTTCTACTTTCTACTTTCTGTTAGTAATTACGGTAAGTGATATTGACAAAAAGAAATAGTAATTTTGACAGCTCGAAAATGATTAAATATTGTATAATCAGAAAACGTTAAATAAAGAGTTACGCATTTTAAGTTCAGTGTTTGAAATCAAACACATTTGTTTTTTTGTCAAGGCATATTATATATTTTATACTTTTTCTAAAAAAAAAAATGACTGAATAATCATGTAGTGATTAAACCTTTCTCAATGTTTGCCTTTCACTTGAAAACTGCTATTTTGCAATTGAACCTAACGTAAAATTGACTGTAGATTTTTTAAACACAAAAATCTAAATTGATTATGAGCATGTAAATAAAATGTTACGCTCTTCTTAAAGAGAACTAATCAATATACTAAAGTAATAGTAATATATGCTTACATTTCAAATTATAAACCAAAAATCTTACACAAAAATGAACCTACTAGTTACTCGTTAAGTATTTCTTACTTTTACTGCACAAAATCACTTGGCATATACAAACTTCATAAATCTCTCACTGTAACTGACGCATGAAGGTAGACAGTATCAAAGCCAGATTATAGCGCGCGCCTAAGAGTCCTGACAGAATGACTTTTCCGCATCTGCAGTCATTTGGTAAGAACTCTCTGGACATCGTTTCCATTCCTATAAACCTATTAATGCGTATATCATTCTGAAGCTAGTAAAACAAGCTAAAAGTTTTATTTGAAACATTTTGTTACAGCGTTATCACGTTTTTTGGTAATATAACAAAAATGTTGAACATTATATTGAAAAATCTACTTTCTCAGGAATTTGTTTCAATAGCGCCATATATACTTACTTTAGCTCAAAGTACATAAGGACATAATTTAAAGAACGTAATGTGAGGAACCTAATTTTAAAAAAATTATATTGATACAAGCTGGCGTAATCGAGTTACTGACATTTTAATGTAGGTATGCAAATTTGCATGTTTAAGGCCATGCGGGGGGGGAAGCAAGAGGGGGAGGGTTGAGGACTTCTGAGGAAATAGTCCCCTTATGATATTGTAATAACTGGCAAAGTTTCAGCTTGTTACTAATTAGTCCCGACAAAAGCTTATATTTTGGTTTTATTGACTGGACTATCATGACAATACATTTACATTTACAATTTTAATAGTTTATGCTATTTATTTGACCAAGTAGGTTAAGAGCTAAAATTGATATTTTCACGATTAAGATCGCTGCTTGTTTGTGGTATAGAAGGCTTTTCGTCATAGATTTTCTTCTATATCAACTGGGATATCTGATTTGCAGATGACTCCAAACAAGAAGATTAAAATCAATACTACTGCAAATAGAGTGAAATTAGTAGCAAAAACTATATTGTGTGTATCGCCGCCGATCATTCACAATTAGCCCTCTGTTGCTGAAGGGCTGTGTGCTTTAATAAACGGGGACTAACCATCATTTCTATGTCTACTGCTGAAAATCTCTCATTAACACACAACTACTTGACATCATTTCTATGTCTGTTGCTGGAGGGCTGTGTGTTTTTAACACATGAACACTAGCCATCTTTGCTATGTCTGTTGCTGAGGGGCTGTGTGTTTATTATACGACGACTGGCCATCATTTCTATGTCTGTTGCAGAAAAGTTGTGTGTTTTTACACAATTATTAGCCATCATTTCTACGTCTGTAACAGAAGAGCTGTGTGTTTATTACATGATCACTAACCAACATTTTTATTATTATTATTATTATTGAACGGCTGCGTATTTATCATATACAACTCACACATATACGTTTTGAGATACGGCTTATTTGTTTATGCTGGAAACTAACTGATACGTTTATAATGGATTCTTTAACGTACTGTTTGTTAGTTCTTGTGTTTGAAATAATTTATTACAATTATTTGAAAAAACATATAAATAAGCCTATATTTAAAATAGTTAATAGTTTCAATTAGCATATTTGATTTCGTCAACAAACCTTCCACTACCGCTTTTTAAGTATAAATGTAAGAACAGAAACTCTGTCAGATTTTCTATGCAGCAAGCATTTTCTCTTCAATACTGTCGTTAAGGAAAGTGATAATATGACCAAATGTAAATAATTCGAATTTCGTCTAAAATGGTGGATTGTGAATGACAACTGATAAAATATTAGGCGAATTGACATGTAAATCATCTCTGATTGTGTTCAACACGGGTTACTAATATGTTTGCAATACTACAAACACTTCCACTTGCCATATTGAAAGTTGCCCCTTCTCCTAGGGGAGAAATCTAAAATTACCACTGCTTGCAAAGGATAGAATCATTGTCATTAAAGCGATAAGTAGTCATTGAATTACAATTAGGAATTATATTTCTGAGGTTTCGGCATACTTGACCATATTAGCCTGTCACGTATATGGGATAACGTCCCTCGGCGATAAAACTACTCGAGAAAGTGAGGAAGGAAAAAATTGCCTGGGTCTTTTATGTTAGGTATCATCCCGGCATTTGTCTGGTGAAAATGAGGAAAATTCTCACTAATGATGGTTGGCACAAAAAGGCTTTTTATAACTTTCCGACCGAGTATCATAACCGGGAATCGAAAACAGGTGTAGTTGTTGAAAATACGCCATTTTGTCACTCATACAGTGGTAGATTTTAAATAAGTGAAACTATGGCATACAACGAGAAGCTTACATGGGCTCGTGAGTTTGGACATCTCTGCTCTAAACTACACCAGAACTTGAATCCAGTGCATTTGGCAGGTGAGCATTCTAAAATGCAGGATAGATCTAGTGCAGTTGATAGATGAGCATTCCAAAATGCAGGGTAGATCTAGTGCAGATGATAGATGAGCATTCCAAAATGCAGGATGGATCTAGTGCACTTGACAGATGAGCAAACCGAAATGCAGAATGGGTCTAGTGTAGTTGACAGATGAGCAAACCGAAATGCAGGATAGATCTAGTGTACTTGCCAGATGAGTATACTGAAATGGAGGATGGATCTAGTACAGTTGGAAGGTGAGCATACCAAAATGTAGGATAGATCTAGTGTATTTGCCAGATGAGCATACTAAAATGCAGGATGGATCTACTGCGTTTACAGATAAAGATACCATCATGTAAGTTGAATCTTGTAAGTTGGCAGATGAACCTGCATCCATAATGAAATTTGAATCTACAGTGCAATTAGCAGGTGAAACCATTATGCATGATTAATCTAATGCAGTGAGGAGATGAACATATCATCCATAATGCAACATTAATTTAGTGCAGTTGGTAGATGAACACACTATGATGCAAGTTGAATCTAGCGCAATTGCCAGATGCATATACTATCATGTAAGATGAACTTAGCGCAGTTGCCAGGTGAATATACTCTTATACAAGATGAACCTAGTGTAATTGACAGATAAACACAATATCACGCAAGATGATTTTAGCGCAGTTGACAGGCAAACATACCGCCATGAAAGATAGTACACAGAAGAGGCCCTTCCATAGCACACTATCTCGAATTAAATAAAAAACTTAATTATTATGGGACCATGCCGACACATCAAAAGGAAAAATGAAAAATGAAATCTTTGAGTTTTACGTCCCACGATTATGCCGGCTAGGCTAAAGGAGACGGTGATGATGAGTAATGAGTGAAATGGTGGAATGAAGAAAGTGGGAGGAAACGGGAGAATCCCGAGAAAACCCACGAGCACGGTGCTTGTCCACCACAAAGTTCACTTGGCGGGAGCAGCGTTTGAACCCGAGACCCCCATGAACCAGAGGTGAACGCTCTACCACTTCTTTTTCTTTTTAAAACTTCCTTACTTATTTTCTACTTCCCCCACTTTTCAGTACTACTAGACTCGACAGGGACACAAACACAGAAAGATCGAGGACAGTTAAAATTCCACCCTTGCTCTTCAGAGGGACTCGAATCTCCAATGGGTTTCACTTCACGATCATCAGCCTAACGCCCCAGACCACTCGGCTACACCCACCGGCCAAACTGAGTCACCGCGGCCCCAACATCAAAAGAAGAAATCAGTAAACATTTAACTATAGGGAAGTCAAGAACTAAATTAATGAATAATCGTATGGACATTTCGTTGAATTGTATTAAAATAATTACCATTCTCGGAGTGCAATAGTTGGAATTTTGATACCAAATCGTGAACCACTATAACTCGAGAATTGCGATTGTAGACATTGATTAAATTTGTGTTCCGGAGCTCAAACACTCATGGGTAATTTTCAATGGAGATTCAAAACTAATTGATTTTCCGTTGAAATTCCATTTTTGAAGAGAAAGTTAGATAAACTAGTGTTACCCTTACCAGTGAATATAAGCTACTTAATTAGAGGATGCAACCTTGAAACTATGCTAACACTCTATCGAGTAGTTTTTTTTTTCAGTCCTGTGCGCTATTAATATTTTCATTGTAATATTTGGCATGGTATTAAATATGCAGCACTGTTATATTAATATTTTTTTCTGTTTCTTTCCTCTGGCCAATATTGCTGAAGAGATTTGAAAGAAAGAAACAAAATCCCAAATGTTTAATTTTGTTCGATACAAATATTAGGTATTTCTCTTTTTTAAAAAAGTGCAATTTCATTTCCATCCGAAAATGGAGGGAGGCAGCAGAAGGATATATATATATATACAGTGGCGGATCCAAGATATGATCATGGGAGGGGTTAAACTATACTTTGCTGCTTTATCCAGTGTAAAACAGGATTGAAGTCCATTTTATCCAGTGTATAACTGAGAGTCAATGGAGGGACTATAGCCCCTATAGACCCCTCTTGGATCCGCCCATATATATATGTTGAAATGAAGCGCAGGTAACAGAACACAAGAATATATGATGTTAGTTGTGACGATAGTGTTAATATTCTGCTATGGAGCTACCCAGAGTAGACTTAAACAGTTGGAGCCCTGTTAGTTAGAAAACAAAGGAGAGCATTCATGAAATTATGTACAATGGATGAATGGATGGCTACAATATAAACAACGGCAAGGATTATAGCGAGCGGTGGACAGATCATATTCATGGATAGCAAGAAATTGATCTAAAAGTGAATAAGTGTAACGTGTTGGAGCTGGAGTCTGATCTAAGAGTTTATGGAGAATTGGATGAACGATTCTTTTTCGTTTCTTTTTTTAATAAATTTAGTTCATTTTTTCAGTAGCCTTTGCCTCCTTTGGTTGTCCTTTATGGTTCTGAGGGGATCCCTAGTTTTGGAACCACTGGTCTATTAGATCGCTAAGAACGCAGAATACGAGACTTTGTTATTTATTTTGTAAGTACCGAATCGTCAGCATGATGCATCAATTTAAAAAAAAAAAAAAACAAATAAGTATCGACACCTACCATTGTGATAATCACGGTATTCGTGCATATTTAGTGAATATAGCATGTGTTGTGTATTCTAAATACTTCTCTACAAGAAAGAGATGATGAAGAACGCGTCGTATCTTGTTATTCAACAGTAGGAAAAAAAAACACAATTTGAAATTCATACAATGTTTGTCATTATAAAGCAACACTTTGTAACCCTAATCCTGCATCCATTGACTTGATGAAACACAAGAAGCGAGGAAAAAGAGAAAAGAAGAAAATGCTGAATGAAGAATAAAGAAGGTGCAGACGGAAAATTTATTCAGAATTTAGTGTGGTTGTGTGTCAGTTGCTTGTTGACTTGTGCATGGGATGGGGTTGTAATGCTTACTTTGCATGCTGAGAATGTGATTAATAGCGAAAGAAGGGTTGGAGAGAAAATCTTTCTCTTCTCTTCATGCTTTTTTCTCTTTTCTCAGGAATAAAAGGAAGGAATTGTTGGCGTTGTAATTGAAACAATGACTACGCGTAAAGCTTTCTCTGCAGTGCTGCCAATTTAATGGTTTTCCCTCCGAATATGCTCGTTTTCAACAAAGAAACCCATTTTAACCTAACACTACACTCATGCCGTTAGTCTGACATCATGCTAACTTGTTCTTACACTCACAATATAATTGCGATATCACGCTGACATCACTCAACTTCATGCTCTCAACACTCTTTCTGTATTACGCTCATTCAACTTCATTCTCACATCATTTCAACATCACGCTCACTCGATCTCACGATCGTATCATTAGCCTGACATCACCATCACTCGATCTAACGCTCACGTAATTATTTGGACGTCACACTCACTCAACTTAAATTCGAAACATCATTACAACATCACGCTCGCGTGACCTCACACTCATATCATTTCAACATTATGCTCACATTGTTTAGACATCATGCTCAGTTAATCTTACCCACACAACACCCTTTCGACATCACGCTCACTCGACTCTATACTCACAACGTCCTTTAAACATCACGCTCACTCGATTTTACTCTCACATTACTAGTTTGACATCAGGTTCAATCGATCTCATGCTGACATCATTAATTTGACATGATGCTGACTACACCTCAGATTCACAATATCCTTTGAACACCACGCTCAACTAATCTCATACTAATAACATCATTTCAATATCACGCTCATATAATTTCAACATCATGTTTACACGACATTTCATTCACAAGATCATTGTGATATATCACTTTATTCGCCCTCAAGCTCACGTCAATATTTCAACATCATGCTCACTTAACCTCATGTTCACAACACTCTTTCGACATTACGCTCACTGGACTTCACGCCTGTATCATCCTTTCAACATCACGCTCCTCGAAATCACGATCCTATCATCAGTCTGATATCACACTCACTGGATTTCATACTCACATTATTATTTCAATACCACACTCACTCGTTCTGATATTCAGAGCATTTCAACATCACGCACACCCGACCTCACAATATCATTGTGATATCACTCAACGGTGCCCACATTGACCTACCCTCACTGATATATGCAGTCTTGTTCACCAATCGTATCCCGATCCTCTCTCTTTTCGAAGAAACAACAGTAAATGAGACGGGACTATTCAAATACTATCCAGAGATATTAAAATACGCGAGATGTCACAGTTACTAATAGAAAACACTCCCACAAACTAAACACACCACAGTTACTAATAGAAAACACTCCCACAAACTAAACACACTGAAGCTGTTATTTCTATTTACCAGAGCTATGAAGATATTATTTCCCGTCAATAATCTTGACGTGCTGTAACTTTTCGTCTTCTTAACGCTACCAATGTGTATTCCAACTGCATTTTTGCAGTGCACCCATGCATCTAACAGCAGTTAATTCTGAACTCTGCACTGCAGTCATGAACTGCAGTCGGGATCCATACTGATGGTGTTAAGAAGACGAAAAGTTACATCAAGGTTAGTGACAAAAAATAGTAAACTTCTTCATAAGACTGGAAAATAGAAATATCAGCTTCAACAGATGTAGTTTATAGGAATACACTGTACACATCAGTTTAGAGGATGCCAATTGACTAGAAAGGGAAATCTTATAAGCCCAAAATAAGTTACTTTGTATGTAATTTGAAATATCCACTGATACTAATAACAATAGGTATGTGAAGATCTTAATGCACATCATGTACGTATTTAAGCCCAATGAATTCTCGTTGAAGGTTACTTGTGTATATAAGTGAAATACTGGAAACTTTACTCTGCATTAAGGAATGATTGAGTATTGTAATTACATTGAGCGGCCGTGGTGGCTCAATGATAGAGCGTTGACCTCTGGTGCATATGGTCCTTGGTGCGATCCGAGCTCACGCCAAGTGAGCTTTGTGGTGGATAAACACCGTATGCGAGGGTTTTCTCGGAGATTTCCCGTTTCCTTCCACTTTCTCCACTCCACCATTTCATTCAGTTCTCATCATCGCCGTCTCCTTTAGCCTAGTTGGCGTAATCGTGGGACATAAAACTCAAAGATTTCATTTCATTTTCATTTTTTAGTTACATTGAGACGTATTCCATACGTTCTATCAGTCAACATATTTATATTGTTTATAATCATGTACTAGAATTTCTAATAAACCAATTTTGCTCTTCATTTTCATAACTAGAAGATCACGTCCGTGGGTTTTCACAGAGAACTCCCGTTTCCTTCCACATGCTCATCCCATCAATTTTTCATCATTATTTAATTGCCTTAATCACGTATCCTTTAGCCTAACGAGCGTAATCATGGAACGTTAAACTAGAATATTTCATTTCATTTTTGTCCTATCTAGAGAGCTTTTTAGTGTATTCTGCTGATTTTTAAGTATTTTAGCTGGGTGAGAAATGTAGTAATGTGTTGGCAACACTGTTCCTCTATTTCGGGAGACAAGAAAGCTTCCCACGGGAAACAGACAATTGACTGACATTTCGTCTGCACGCTATTCTGACTCCTTATAACAAGCTTTCTTCCACTGCATAAATGGTGACACGTGATGTAGGAATCTCTACAATAACATCACTATATATATATATATATATATATATATATATATATATATATATATTATATATATATATATATATATATATATATATATATATATATATATATATATATATATATATATATATATATATATATATATATATGAGCTGAAATATTATAAAATGAGAGCACAATGTTTACACAGAAAATGTAAATGTTCGGTCCTCCTATAAACATACTCTAATAAAGCAATCAGCAACACGTTTATAACAGCATTAATTGTTTAAAGTCCTGTCGGCATCATACATGATCATTTTGCATTGAGATCCCTCGAACTCACATCTTTCAATAAAGCTAGGGTTCACTACCTTCAATGGAGACGTGCACATTAGCTTTGAACTAGTTGAGCTTAATTGCGATCGCGCCTACTTGTGCTTGGGCTTACTGCCCTCGGTGAAGCTCGGGATCATTCGCTAATTCAGTTTGACTCACACCTACTTGGGCTTGAGCTCATTACCCTTAGCGTGGCTTACATTCACTCGGGTTCACTAACGTCAATTTGGCTCAACCTCACTAGAGTTTCTGGCTCATTACACTTAGCATGAATCGCGCTTGTATGGATTCTTTTTCACTAACTTTCATTGGCTTCATGTTCACCTGGATTCGGGTTCATTACCCTAAGCTGAGCTCACGCTTACCTAGGCTCGGGTTCGTTGACCTCAAATACGCTCACGTTGTTTAGGCTTGGGCTAAGGCTTATTAATCTCAATTGCGCTCACGCACACTTGAGCACGGGCTCACTAATATCAATTGGGTTCACGTTCCTTTGGGCTCGAGCTGAGGCTTAAGCTCAATTGGGCTCACGTTCACTTGGGCTTGAGCTAACTAATATCAATTGGACTCACATTTACCTGCCTTCGAGCTCACTAATATCAGTAGAGCTCGGTCTCACTACCCTTAGTGGGGATTGGGCTCACTCAGTACGAGTTCGTTAACTCCAATTTGGTTCACACTCACTCGGGTTCAAGCTCACTGCTCTTGACGAGGATCGCGTTTACTCGTGCTCAAGTTGGATAACTTCAATTGGGATTTGGCGTAACACCATTAGCGGAGCTTGCGCTCATTCGGGCTCGGGATCATTGCCCTTAACAGGGCTGGCGTTCAGTCGGGATCGGGTTTCTATCCTGAATTGGGCTCGCGGTCACTTAAGCTCAGACTCATAACCCTTAGTGGAGCTTGTGTTTACTCTGGCTCGGGTTCACTGACCTCAATTATAGTCGTGCTCAACAAACTCGTTGCGGGGCTTGCGTTTATTCAGGATCAGGTTCACGCTTACTTGCACTCAAGCACTCCCCTTAACAGGGATCCCCGTTTGGACATACTAATGGCAATTAAATTCACGATCACTAAGCATCGTGCTCATTCGGACTGACGATCGCTAATTTCGTTTGGTTTTGAGCTCATTCTAAGGTGGATCACTACCCGCAAGTGAGTACATATTTAAGCTTATTCCCTTAACTACTGCGCAATGAAACGTTATATATTATAAGTATTGTACAATAAGATAGTGTTTCAGCTACAGCACAAGACAATGACTCATTTGGTTGTGTCCCCTGATATCGAAAAATGTAACAAATAAAAGAAAATACTTGATTCGTTTTACAATGAGCGCACAAGATGGCACTTGCTCTTAGATCTTACTAGAAGTGCTCTGTTTTATGAAATATTTATTTGTGCGAGTAAAGTATTTTAAAGTAACAATCTTATTACGAAACAGGTATATTGTTAGACCGTTTTTTGTGTTATGTTTCATGTTTTATTTAAATATTAATTTACATTTAAGGAAATAGATTTTGAGACAAAACTTGCGCAAAACGCCATAATGCGTTATTGCCAAATTTGTACGTTTACTGTAGTAGTCAGAATAAGAATATTCCTGAATTCTCGCGTTGTATTTCGAGAAGCGAGATTGCGGTAAGTGTCGAAAATTAATTTCTCCAGCAAGTATCCAAGTAGAATTCCACGATTACTTCCTTTATTATCTTGGCATCAGTAAACACTCGACACTATCTGGCAACGCCGCACTATTCAATCAGCGTTTAGCATAGCACCGAGAACACCTCGTGATCCACTCGGTCTCATGTTCAGTTACTGAGCCCCAGCCCAGTTAAGTGCGAGTGATCTCTCTCTGGTCGGCACACATAAAACTGTCTTCTGTCTTTTAAGAAGATTTTTCAATTTCCGATTACATAGCCCAAATAAAATTTGAACAGTATACAAATTATTTCTTGCATATCTTTGAATTTTAATGTTTACAAATTCTACTTGTTTTACAAACCATTTTATACCTGAATCTAAAACTGAGCCAAACTAAAATATATCTATATAGAAACAAACAAACCTGAATATGGAAATGTACTGATGAAATAATCAGTTACACATAAAATATGTTTTCTTACGTTGCAAGGACTAACGCAAACGGTTTGATGTGAAGTATGATATCAGTGACTGCAAGCAAAACGGTCATCCAACGGCCAGACTACATTAACAATCAATCGTTTACGATATTTTTTTTTACTCTGTCGTAAAATGATTGATCAAACATGAATCAGTAAAAGTTTTTAAGATAAACATAATCTTCTGTATGTGTTACTTACTCCTTTACTGCTAAAATCTATTACACATAATCTTTTGTATGTGTTACTTACCACTTTACTGCTAAAATCTATTGCACATAATCTTTTGTATGTGTTACTTACCCCTTTACTGCTAAAATCTATTAAACATAATCTTTTGTATGTGTTTCTTACTCCTTTACTGCTAAAATCTATTAAATATAATCTTTTGTATGTGTTACTTACCCCTTTACTGCTAAAATCTATTAAGCATAATCTTTTGTATGTGTTACTTACCCCTTTACTGCTAAAATCTATTAAACATAATCTTTTGTATGTGTTACTTACCCCTTTACTGCTAAAATCTATATTAGTTCGAACTGTTCGATGATAAAGATTTTGAATTGGTCTGGAATTATTTCCTAAAGGCCTCTTCGGAGTGTCCTGTGAACCTTGCATCAGTTTTCTTAGAGCATAAAGCTAAAAATAAAATATATATATATATATAAATCAGACATATTGTTGATCAATATTACTTTAATAATAACAATAGCAATGGCAATGATAATACCACTTTTAAATTTCTGGAATTTGAAGTAAACTTAAAGAAGAATTATTTTTTGGGGAGGGATACACATTTATTTTATACCGAGAAGATTAATTTTATAATATTTTACCCTGTGGTAAAATTGGATCTGACAAGGTAGGAGAACGCATGACGTCACGCTATCCCCGTCCCTATCTTCGCCCGTTGTAATTTGTTTCAGGAAGTAGGGGATGCAATCGATATTTTGTGGAAGTGGGTTAACGACATTTCCCCCGCGATCGCTCTCACTTTTACCCCTGATTTTCACAACATTCAGTGATGTAGTTAAGTTGGATCCATGCGAGGATCGAAACTAAAGGTTAAATTTTAAAAAATCGAAACTTTTGAAAGTAAAATTGCAATTTTCACATCAATTTTTAACACTGACAAAGATTTGTTCTCCCCAGATGATTATAATGTGTCTCGAAGGGCAGGCGTAGCCACCGGAATGAGTTCTCCTGTCTTGAATCCCCTCTGGTATCTTCACTGAGCTATGGTGGTAGCAGTGATAAAACTACAGTATAGTGCAAAAATCCTGTATAAATGGAAAAATTACACGATATCTTCAACATGAGGAGAAAATACACTTTACTTTGGCGAAGGGAGAAGATTTGAACATATTTATTGGGAGATCTCGGTTCTATTCCCAGTGGGATCTTATGTAGTTCGGATGCCACGTTAATCAGTAGGTTAACGTCTCATATAGCGTTGCTGCTGAAAGGGACATTAAACTCAACTCAACTCAAATTCAAATTCAACTTACTCATCTACAATTAGGTGATTTGTCTGCCAACAGCAAAGTTGAAATGTCCCTTGAGAATATGTTTTATATAAAGTGTTTGAACCCCTTCCTTTCTGTAGGATACACATGGGGGATAAATTTTCGATTTAAACACCATCAGAAGCGTCACTATTCATCTCATAAGTTGGAGAGTAACACTGAACATTTTCCATTATCACCCTCTTCCTACCCCAGCTAACATCAGTGGGACTGAACTTAGACTTTGATGACGTTAGGAGTGTTACTAATAGACTTAGCAACCTCAAAAATTATGGATTGTGCACTAATATAGATTGGTTTCTGTTATTTTTAGATGTCACCTCTCATGCCTTTTCCTTCCCTTGCCAAAAAATTTACTAAAACCTAAGTTGAGTTGATTTTGAGTTTAACGTCCCGTTCAGCAGCGAGGCTATATGAGACGTGGACCTACTGATTAACGTGGAATCCGAACCACATGAGCTCCCGCCGAGAATCGAACCCGGGTCTCCCACGCCAAAAACCTAAGTTAGATCAGGGTTCATTTATTCACCGAAAATCATTAAAATTTGTGACGCGGTTTAGAAGGAGTCTGCATTCAAACATATTTTCACGTGTCATACTCCTCACCCTTTACCCATTGCCCAAAAGTGTTAAGAACTCAAAGTAGTCCAAGATACACTCATGTACCAAAAAGAACCGAAATTAGTGTAGCTACGAGGATATCGCGGATAAGTATAGTTAAATTAATTGTATATACATAGAAGATGACCCTTTACCTCTCCTTAAAACGGGATTTAAAAAAAAAACGCTGGGACACGAGTTCTATTCGTTTATAAGAAGAGTTAATGTGCTTAGTTTCCTCTTTCTAAATTGAGAGGATTGTGAGATTCTAAATTTTTTGCATAAATTTTGAAACCCCGCTCCCTCCCTTAGGATACGCATTTTGACCAACGAAATATAACAAAAGCCCAACTCTGGCTAGGGTCTAGTTATATACCGGAAAACATTGAAATCGGTAGAGCAGTATAGGAAGTGTTCGTGGACGAACATCGTTACATTAATTTTTGTATATAGAGAGGATGTTCTCATTACCCCCATTAAAACGGGAATTTTCAGAAACGCGGGTTCTTTTATTTTAAATGAGCATGTATTTACCAAGTTTAATCATTTTAAATTGAGGAGATCGTCAGATGCTTGATTTTTCCCATAAAGTTTGAAGCCCGCTTTCACCTTCCGATGAGCATTTTGATCAAAATAATATGATTTATAAAAAAGGAGTCACAAATCATCAAAATCAGTCCAGCAGTTTATGAGTATTAAGGAATAACCATCGTTACATTCATTATTATATGCATAGGTTTATAAATAGACATAATATATCTGGTCATCATCTCATTCAACTTCATTCATGCATGGTGGTCAATGTCGCCAGGTATTGTAAAATGCAATCTGACATCGTGATACGATTGCAATTAGTTCTGACAATGTCAAGCGCAAAATGAAATAATATTTTATTAGTTTCTCCAATGTTCTTTGAGTTTGGACTATCCGATAGTAGTGCTAGTAATACTAATAGCGACACTAGTGAAAGCCAGTTCAACACTAATCCAACCAACTAATAGACAGTGATTCACTCTGTTCAAAGTACATCCAATATACTAAATTTTGGAGATCTCCGACGAAAATTTCTGGGTGTATGCCTGTTAGTATTTATTGACGTCTAGCAAAGCACGCATTTCCAATTTCACTTATTATATTATTAACTCTTTGGCCCATAGAACCAGAAGATTTAATGTCGTATTCATAAAAAATCTCCAGTGACTTCTGTCCCTAGCCACCTGGATCCATCTTGTATTATGTACTTTCTATTTTTGTAAGATCCATCTCAATATTGTCCCCCCATTTACGCCTAGGCCTTCCTAATGGATTTTTTTTTCGATTGGATTTCTAGTTAAAAGCGTTACTATTTTCTTCCATACAGTCCACATAGCCTGTCCACCTGAGCCTCCTCGACTTAATGACTGTAAGAATATTAGGAAAACGGTATAAATTATGTAATTCCTCGTTATGAAGTTTCCGCCATTCGCCATTACCGTCTCTCTTGGATTCGAATACTTGCTCCAGGGTTTTATTTTTAGTTTCAGTCTGAGTTTGATATCAACTTCTATTGCAAACAAATTGGCAGAGACAACAATGGCAGATGAGATAGTAATTTCTTCCACAACCGTTTCATTATAAAATTTCTCTATGTTGCAGTATGATAACAATTTCTAAAGATAATGTGAAGACTAAGTGAAGTCCCTTAATTTGGTAGTTTATAATTAGGAATGTCCCAGAGTCAATTGCAACCAAGGGATAGGATCGAGAGAACTTCAGATCCCATTCGCAGACAAGAACTGGGTGTATAGTGTCTCTCAGGGCTCAGTTGCAGCCAGGAGGGTGGTAAGAATTCTCAGGGCTCAGACGTATCCAAGAGTGAGGTAGAAAATCTCAGGGCCCAGATGCACCCAAGAGAGAGGTAGAAAATCTTGGGGCTCAGATGCATCCAAGAGAGGGGTAGAAATTCTCAGGACCCAGACGTATCCAAGAGTAAGGTAGGAAATATCTGGGCCCAGACGCATCCAAGAGAGAGGTAGAATATCTCAGGGTCTAGATGCAGCCAAGAGAGAGGTAGGAAATCTCAGGACCCAGACGCATCCAAGTAAGGTATTCTGAGGACCCAGCGTAGCTAAGAGAAGGCAGGTAAGGTGACCAGTTCCAGATTAGACTGATGCCTTTGCAGATTATATCCTTCTTATACATCGAATCCTTGAGAGTCCTCGTAAAACCTTGGGGTGGTGATAACGTTCGACCTTTTTCGGATCATAAGTTCATTGGTGACATCCGTCGTCTGCTTCGTTGTTGTTGTTGTTGAGCAGATGATATTACAATATGTTCTAAGGTTCAAATTGTTCGACAAAATTCACGAAGTTTAAAATATTCTATAGTTAATAACACTGCAAATTCCCTGCTGTCAGTCAACTTTTAATTTCTTTGTGGACACAGTTTTGGTCTGTTATCGCTGTCCCTAATATTTGAAAATATTTACTTTCTCGAAAGTATTATTTGATATTATAAAGAATTCATAAATTGCACTAGTACGGTCATGGAGAATTTTTATTTACAGTAGATCCGGATTCGTGAACACTTTGGCTTATGAACACGTTTTTGGATTTTTTTTTTCTCATTCGGATTACAAACAATACTCGGATTCGCTATACGAGCGTGTACACACGCCTGTACTGGCATGCGCCAAGCAGTGCTTTTTGCTTTGCCGTAAACTACACGTGTACCTAGGTATATCTGTCAGGGCTCGATGTTCAGAAACCAGTTTCTATTCTTTTCTTCAATTTTCGTGATATTTAGCACTCATATTCTTTTTTTAAAAAAATATATAATGCTTCTTATTTGCTTCTTAAAAAAATAGGATTTTTCCTTCTATCCTCCTCATTGCAGTAAAGCGCTTATTTTCTTAAAGAATACATGCAGTATTATGTTCTCGTGGCTAGAATTGGTTTATCTAAACTTCAATCGGAGTAATTCCAGGTTACGAACAGCATTGCAGAACGGATTAAGCTCGTAACTCTACGATCCACTGCACTGAGAAGAATCGGTTATCCGGACAGCGTTATATTGAACAAATATATGGATATCCATATGTTTATTACCGAAATCTGTATTGAACGTACGTTATCCATATACTACATACGTACTCCCTTTTTTTCCCCGCTTAGATGTTACATCATGCCGCTGCAGGAAGTCTGACATCTAACAGTCTTCTGTATAGAAGGGCCCCTGCTAGGAAGAATACGAGGGCCCCTGCTATTTGTCCTGTATATGGACGATCTCTACTCTCACCTATCAGTTAATCCTAATGGCCTTTTGCTTTTTGCTGACGATTGCAATTATATGGAGGAATATCACGTTTCCATGACACAATTGCTCTACAGGAAGACATAAATTATCTTGTAGACTCGTGTGAAATGTGGCAATTGAAACTTAACAGTAAGAAATGAGACGGTATTACAATTACTCTGAAAAAGTCTCCTGTTCCCTCCAAATACCATATTAACGATTCCCCTATAACACATTCTGCCAGTCATAATGATCTTGGTGTCATCTTTGATTCGAAACTCTCGTTCTCTGACCACTTCTCCTCAATAGTTAAGAAATCAATGCGTATGCTGGGGCTTCTTTACCGATTCACTGAACTACGTACTTTGGCATCATTAACAACATTCTATAAAACTCTAATAGCATCCAAGATCGAATACTGCTCTTCCATATGGGCCATGGCCGCACCTACACATCTCTCTAGACTTGAGTCTGTTCTCAATTTCTTTATTGCAATAGTACGTTTTCGTGTTCCCGCACTTCGAATATTACCTAAGGAGGAAATTTTGCGATATCTTAATATCCAGATGCCGGAAGTACGCAGAAATAACTCTGATTTGAAGTTTCTTCATAAGATTGTAAATGGGAACCTGAGATCAGAAACCCTAATTCAACAACTATCCTTACATGTCCCTTCCCGCAAAACCCGGAATACCCACCTATTCCATCTTGCACGCCCTAGGTTGACAATTATACAGAGGTTTTTTTTTTCCACCGAGTACCCAATTATTATAATAATCCAACAAGTGAGGTGGACATTTTTTTCGAGCTACCCAGTGTTTGAAAGAGGAATAAAACGCGTGCTGGCTAAATAATATTACTTGTGCACTCTTTGTTAATACTATTGATGTTACTGTTGTTGTTTATTTTTTTTTAAATTCTTTTTCTTTTTTTCCCGCTTGTTGACATTTCCCTGTGTAAAATGGCAGAATTATGCTGTATCTGGGAATTTCTTCAATAAATAAATAAATATTACATGCGTCTAGGTATGTTACATACGCCAGCTATATGTTAAATACGTCCATCTGTATATGAGATCCTTACCATGTATACACTCATACGGAAAGTACGTATAGATAGAACACATACGGAAAGTATTATAAAACATATTTGCTGCAGGATGTTATGTATAGCAGTAAAGTCCAAAAAGTACAGGATTTACCCATGTAACCTACATTATACGTACGCCACACACGTTTTTTTTCTTTGTATATAATTAGTTTCTTCTGTATTTGCTTGTAATAAGTCTATGTCTCTGCTGGCGTTTAATAAAAATCTCTCAATTTCTTTCTATTTTCCTCATATCTTCTATAAGATGGACATCTTCTGAATAAGTCATATAACCTGGTGAGTGGCATTCAGTTCTAAGCCCTGTATACTATCTTTAATTTTCCTTATAGCGTAACAGGAAGTTCTCCCACGTGTTATTGTGGGCAATATTTTGCTTTCTTCTTTCTGGTCCTTTCACATAGAATTCGTCTTGATTCGAAGTTTCACACAAAATTTCAACCTCTCGTGTGGACTGCTTATGCAAATACTCTCATTCTTTCTTTTTTTTTCATGCTGGGTCAAACTTTAAAAACGTTGAAACCCATGGTAATTTTGAAAACTCTAAACACCAGATGTCATGCCTCTAATAAAGTTAATTTTTGAACTTTTTTTTTCTCCCGGACGGACAGCCACACCAACAGATAAGGTAAATATACAGAGTGACTCAAAAGTAGGTAATACACATCAACATATATAAAGCATACAGTCTTGTATACCTACTTTTGGGCCACTCTGTATAAAAGGGTTTTTGGTAAACTAAACTTTTAATTAAATAAATACGATTTAATTTTCAGGAAGTAATCTAAATGTAAAGAAATCTGAGGGAAAAAAATTAGTAAAATGAAACAACTAAATTACCAATTCATTTGCAAGAAAATTAAGAAATAATCCTCCACATAAATCAAAGATTTGAAAAGCAAACAAACAAACAAAAAAAATGCTTCAGGTATTCAAAATGCAACGTCCTTAAATAAAACAAACAAAATAATTAAACAAGAAAGGTAGAAGCCATCTATTAAACAACACGTCATTGTAGGAAACGTTGGTTGTCAGAAGATGGCTTCCAATTGAACCTATAATTTCTATTTAATACAGGAGAATGTTTCCTGTAAATTTTTCTTTGATCCAGATCTGAGACATTTAAACAGATCCAATAACCGGTTTAATTAACGTTAAAGGAATAAAATATATATAATGTTATGATGTAATGATTCAAACAACAGTTCATTAGCAGACAAATTACCTACTCGTATAAAGGAAGATAAAATTAGAAACAGGAAAATATTACTATGTTGTTATAAATTTTGCTTTGTTTCTTCTAAACACGTGCAGCTAGAAAAAACGAAGTTTAAAATAATTAATGCTTGAAATGTTATTTCCTACAAGATTGCTACATCAATGGGAAACCTAACATTCATACGATCATCTGTCTACCATACGTACATTGCACTGCCTGAAGCTGTAATTACGTTACGTTACATTCACTTGTTATATTTCCCCCGTACAGTTGTAGGCCATATTTCGATTGATGAAAATCCTTTTATAAAACTCCCCAGATTCTCTACCAGTATGTAGTTTGTTTTCAAATGATCATATCGACTTAACTACACACGGACTTGAATCTGTTTTCGTGTTTATTTTTCTTTTTTATAATTATCTAAAACATGTTCATGTTTATTTCTTTTGTTACGTACGGTTCTCTTTGAAGGTACACTTTTAAACCAACATACACACGTATATATGCCTGCGTATAACCTATTTGAGGTCCTTCGTGGCTATATGGTTAAGCTATGCTCCTTTGATACGGGAGCCCCGGATTTGATTCCCGTCGCGGTAGGAATCTAGTTAAGCTATGGGACCACATCTAAAGTCTTTGTGCTGAAAGAGACATTCAACTCCAGTTTACAACGATGATATGTATCTACATGAATCTACTTCCTTTAGCATATTTAATATGTTGGGCAAAAATCCTATTGCTTCTCGTAACAGCTACCAATTCGAAGAAGAAACGTTATAAAATGTCACGAATAATCTTGATTTGAAAATGTTTTATCTTGCTGTCGCTAGAGGTAAATGTTCGATTATTCGTAGTAGTCTGGTTGCTATGGTAACAGCTTTCGTTACCAGGAATTTGTTTGTAAATAATTATTAACACTGCGATAGGCGCATGTGTATGTTGTGCACAATTAGTCGCGTGGGTAATAGGTGTCACCCACCCATTAAAATTTATAATAATAATAACTAAAATCATCTTTAAATGAAGAATCTTCCATTTATTTGATAAAATGTTAATTACAGGTTATAATTTTGGTTGTTTACACCGTTTTACTGAATATAATGGACTTTTGTTTCATGACTATTAGACAGATTTCAAGCATGTTACACAAATGTCTTTGATATGTTCTCCACACATCCGTTTCTTGCATTTCATGCATCACTTCCTTGTAGTTTTCTGGACGGAGCTTGATGATTTCTTAAGGTCGGCCATTCTATCTTCCTCAACACCAAGTAACATTCGGAGTGGTGTTCCTAATTTCAACTTGAACTTGGGAAATACAGTACAGGCGTTGCGTCTCAGGTTTAACAATTTTCCAGGTGACATCCTCCAAAACATGACCTTCGTGACAATTTGAGGTGAACTTGTATTGAATTTCAGGATTCAAAGTGCATTAATTGCACATATCGTTAGAAGATCCAAAAACATCACCATGGACCATCCTGTTCCGACTTCAGTGTTGTGGTCAATTGCACTCATGTGATAAATTTCATAATTACTTTCATGAAAACACTCCTCTTCAAGACACTGCAGAACAATATTGTTATATCTTGTCTACGATTAGCTACTAATAGATTTTGGTCTACACAGAGAAAAATCCGTTCTCCGGACAGCGGTATATTGTACAAATATAAGGAATCCTCTTGCTTACTACAGAAATCAGTATGGGGCATACGTTATACATACGCACTACCCTTGGATGTTACATCATGCCGTTGCAAGGTGTCTGATATCTAATAGTCTTCCTTATACTACATACATATATTCTGAATGTATGTTATCTTCGTCAGCTATATGTTATATACGTCTATTTGTATGTGAGATCCTGACCGCCCATATTGTTTCATACGGAAAATACGTATAGATGGAACACTTATACGGAAAGTATTATAAAACATGCGTTTTCAGACAGGGCCGTCGCGTGGCTTGAAAGCGCCCTGGGCGAGAATTCTCAGGCCCACCCAGTGTGTTATGAAAATAACTAGAGTTCATTCTCTACTCCTACATTTAAATACGGAATGTAAGATTATAATGTATGCTAAAAGAAGTTGGTATTATGTCAATTTTTCAAAAGTGAATGCCTTTTGTATTTGAAAACATAAAAAGTTAATGAAAACATAGTTTTGAATGAGTGAAATCGAGTGCTTTTCTTGTTTATTTTGAACTTGACACACATCAACATAGTAATAGCATAGAATATACAAATACCTAGGTATTAAATTCCAAGATTAAAAAAAAAACTCTCCAAAGAGGGCTGGAGAGGGTTCCAGTTGAATAATTCTAGACGATGTTTTACATTACCGGTAATTCTCAAGTTCGATACTCTATCGGGAGTCCCTCAAGGATCTAATTTAGCTCCTCTGTTGTTTCTTCTTGTTATTAATGATATTCCTCTGTGTATTAAAACCTCCCAACTTCTTGTTTTTGCCGACAATCTCAAATTATACTCCAAAGTAAGCAGTGGCGTAGATAGCACTTCGACAAGGGGGGGGATATGTCAGGAAACTGAGGAAGGGCACACACACACACACACACACACATATATATATATATATATATATATATATATATATATATATATATATATATATATATATATATAAACTAATTAACAATTATTAATTAATTAACAGTTCATAGCTGATTTTATGGGAGAAATATTGATCAATAAATGAAGTTTCTTCCTACGTGTATATCTATAGAAAGACATAAACAATTCAAAGTTTCCAAAAACAAAAAAATATAATTAATTCTTGCTATTACATACTAATATTAAATTTGAACCCAAAAATACAAACCTACATACCTGTATTTGAATCTAGTGGGCTTGTATTTCAGCTCTCGCTGCTCAAATGTCCCGATTCCATGCACACGATAAAATATCAAATTATTTAATAGTCTTGTAAACGTTAAATTTACGACTTTAAAATCTTTGTTTATATTTGTACTGTCTATCAAACGTTTATAATATATATATGATCTATTCATACTATTCGCACAATTATTTACATTGCTTCGAAAAAAAAAAGTAGTCACAATTACACAGAATATCACATCACAAAACAAACTCGAGACGACGCTTTTTCTTTGCTAGTTCATCTATCACTTCAGCACTCGACAGTGGTATGTCATGATGAAGGGAAAGAGCTGCTAGTCCATTTAGCCTTGTCTGAGACGTGGAATTTCTTACGTAGGTTTTCAGGCGCTTGAGAGTGGAAAAGGTTCTTTCCGGGGTGGAAGTAGACACAGGTAGAGTACATAAGATCTGCAGTAGCTTATGTATGTTAGGAAAGCTCCTGCTGTCACATTTTTCCAGTGCTTCAATGGCAGTACGGGGATTACATCCTACATTTGCCAATCTAGTTTTCCAGAGTCTCAGTTCTCCATATGAATCTCTATCCACAAAAGGAGAATAAAATGCAGCCAGATCTTCGAACTTCTCGCACTCAATTTCCATGTCGTCATTACTGAATAGGCACATAAAGGCTCTGAAAATGTTCTCGTGTTTTAAGAATCGTTCTTTTAACTGATTTGAAAAGTGATCCAAGAAAGGAATAAACATATTCACTCTAAAAAAATCTTCAACTGAATTTGTTTTATGGTTTGATCTGTTTCTCTGAAGCATAGAAACCCTCCTCATTTTCTCCTCTACACCCAAACTTTCAGCTACTTTCTGCGCCTTATTGTATATTCTTTTGAACACCTTCTCAGAATCTCCTCTGATTCTATCAAATTCTTCCACAATGTTTTGTGCGTTATTTACGGCTTCCGCAAGATCGATGTTTTCTGACTGCAAAAATTTGCATAACGGCAAGCCATAGCTAAAAACGAAATCAATTGTGTATAAAGACAGAAGAAACTCGAAGTCTAAAGAGTTAACGACAAGCCTTGCGTCCGTACCTGTAGAATCACTCCACGTGGATATCTCCTCCAATGCCTCAAATACAAATTCAATCAATTCTATGAAATCGTGAACTGCTTCGAATTTTCCTGTCCACCTGACAACACTAAGTCTTTTCAATGATTTTGCATTTGGTGGTATATCTGCCTTCTCTATCATTTTGTTTAAAATAGATTTTCTCTTTGGTGAACTGAAAAATTCGTACATTTTCTCCACTACTCCTAAACAGCTTTTTATTGGTAAAATTTCACTACTTTTCGTAACCGCTAAATTTAGAGAATGAGCTGCGCAATGTACATAAACTGCCAAAGGATATTTTTTCCTTATTAACGCTTGAACACCCTTATATTGACCGGACATATTTGCGGCACCGTCATATCCTTGTCCGAGCAAATATTCACAATTTATGCCGAAGTCTTTTAAACTTGTCAAAATTATTTCCGCTAAGTCGTTACCTGTAAGTGATTCAACTTTAACGAATTGGAGAAAATCTTCTCGTACAGATCCATTTTCAACATATCTTGCACAAAGAGCCAACTGCTCTACATTTGTGATATCCGTTGTTTCATCAGCCAATAACGAAAAGCATTTTGCAGCATTAACTCGCGAAACAACTTTCTTCAATATGAGTTGATTGCAGCACTCAATAATTTCATTCTGAATTGTTGGACTTGTGTATTTATTTCTTTCTCCTGGTGCCTCTAAAAATTCTCGAAAATCATTGTCTCCCTGTGCTCGGTATTTTAAAATGGCGCGAAATTTCCCCATTTTAGTATAATCGCTTGTTTCATTTACATCTAATTTGCCATGATCACGATGTCCTCGTAAAGCAATTTCTTCCCTTCCACACAAAATAATAGCATCTACAATAGGTGCGAGACCTTTGCGGTTTTTTTGTACTTTCTTAGTCCTGTCCCTGTTGAAGACTTCAATTACATTCCCCGAATTATTCTTCATTACCTTCAAAAAATCTTCTGCCTTCCCCACACTATCTATATGATATTTCGTGTTTCTATGTTCCCTGAATGTTTCTTTTGCTTTTTTCCAATTATCAAACTTTATTTTGACAAGTTGCCCCAAAGGTTGCCCACCACATCCTCCCAAATGTGAAAATATCACACAGTACTTACAGTATGCTCCTTGATGCACTTCTGAGTAGGCTAACCAATTAAATTCCTCCAGCCACTGATGTCTAAATCGAAGTTTCCTTTCCTTAAATTTCTCCAAAAGAGGAAACTTGTAATCTTTACACGGAACGCACACATTTTCAAGCGCCCGAATTTTCTCTTCATCACTTAACTTCCTATTCACGAAACATGAAATGTCGCTTACAAGTTGTATAGCTTGTGAACCAGGAGCGCTAACACCAGCATTTTGCATATTTTCAATAATATTTGCATTCGCACTCGTTACACGCCTTTTTTTCACATCACTTCTATTCTCTTCTCCATCTTCAATAACTATTCGTTTACGCGTAAAAAAAGTTGTCAATTTGCTTTGCGACATTTTACGTGAACGCAAGATTTCACACTCCGCGCACAACAGCTTGCCCGGCAAACTAAGTTTTCGAGTTTTTACCTCGATTTCAACAAAACCCTTGTCTACCTCGAATAAAAATTGAGTAACAGCTTTCCTTTCCTTTCACCCTTCCGAGTAGGCGAGCGCAATCTCATTGTTGGTGAACGAAGCCAACCACGTCTTTCGACTGACCACCCATTGAAAGTATTTATTGCCTTTGCACATATAAAAAAAAACAACCCTCCTGTCGTTGTAAAAAGAGACGTTTTAACAGAACTTTGGAAAATATTAGTCTCCACAGAAATGAGCAACTGTTTTTGTTCGGTATTTTTTTTATACATAAAGTGTTAAAAAATGAACATTCTTTTCCTCTCGAGGAAAATACTTCGCAGAGAAACATTTGCGTGTTATAATTCTCTGAGATAGAAATGAAGTATATTACCAAATATGATTAGTGATGTCGTTTCATTTATAATAAGATGAATTTATGCCGGGGAAGAAGGATAATTTATGAATCACAAAGAAAGCATCAAAAGTTACCATGATCAAATTTAGCGGCGGTATTTGGAAAAAGTGAAAAGGCTTTGACGCAGTCAATTTCGATTTCAGAAAAGTAGAAATTTGAAATATTTATTTCAAATGCCTATCGACTTGCAAAGAATTTGCTTCTATAAATATCTGACTATGTAATTGATATAGGATTAATTTCACCATCAATTCCTTTCTACAATGTTGTGTGCGTACGGGGTATTTCTTAGAGAACGAAACCCTTCCATTAATTTGAACGCATTTTTGTACTGAGCAACATATATATTGAATTTTTCAAACAAAATGTTAAGATCAGATATAACAATTTTGACTGAGTTAAAGGTTCAAGGGGGGGATATATCCCCCTTATCCCCCCTCCTTATCTACGCCACTGAAAGTAAGTACAATTGATGACTGAGTGAAATTTCAATAGGATCTATAGAGAGTTCAAATATTGTGTGATAAGAATATATTAGTCCTAAATGTGTCCAAATGTAACTCTGTATCTTTCGTGAAGAAAGAAAATCCAATTAACTTTACCTATACAATCAGTGGCACTTCCTTGCCTACTCCGCAAATACTATCAAAGATCTAGGAGTTATATTTGATACTAAATTAATCTTTGCTCAACACGTTGACGCAATAACGAGTATTGCATATAGAAACCTAGGTTTAATTTATAGGATAGTGCATGATTTCTACGAAGAATTAACATTTATAGGTTATATTTTTCGTATGTGAGGTCAAAATTATAATACTGTTGTATTGTTTGGACACCAAATGTCACTAAATACTTTGATGCAATAAAAATATACAGTTTATTTTTTTTAAAAATGCTTGCATACAAGAAAACCGGCTTCTACACAAAGTATGTTCACTATGAAGACTTGGTAACAACTTCTCCTTTCTTCTAATGTTTGAAAATGAAATGTGTTTTTGATTTGTTGTTCTTACATAAATTATTAAATGGTAAAATTGACTGTCCAGAATTAGTTCTTGAAGAAGAGCAAACACTGGAACATTCTATTGAAGAAAAACAAGAACTAACCTATTACATAAGTCTTCTCTGTGGAGAATATGTGCTTCTTATAACAAAACGATTAGATTTCGGGTACATGTATTTAGTAATGTCCGAAAACAAGTTCAAAATAATTGTCAGACAATAACTTCTGCATAATTAAACGACGTATATATGTGTATGTATAATAATGTATGTTAGATAATTATGTAGACGACACTATAACTAGGCATTAAGCTATTGTGTTGTCCTTACGAAATAAATAAATAAATAAATAAATTTTACTTAGCCGTAGCCTGATAATTATTAAAATATCTAAATTAACACTATTTTTTTTAAAAAAAAAATATTTACCAAAATAATCTGAATTCTATGAATTTTCTATATTTGTCTTCCTGGCGCCCCCTTTGGTCGCAGCGCCCGGGGCAATCGCCCCGCCCACGCGACGGCCCTGTTTTAAGTTATACGTCCGCTACACGTTAAGTCCAAAAACTACAGGAATTAACCTACCTTTTTAAGTAGGCCACCTACAATTTTTTTTAGCAGTGTAAATTATTCGTAAGTAATAGTAAGGGGGATTTCCTCTTTGCTTTTATTTTTTATAATATAATTTTTGTGTTAGTGAAAGATGTGGGCTTAGAGGTAGTCATCATTAATAATTTTGTTATAACTTATTTGATTTGTATAATTATATTTTATTACATTTAATTTGATATTGTATTTTTATCTTGAATTATCTTGGATAATTTATAATGGTGTTATTAGTATACTATGTGAGAGTAAGCAGAGGGATTCGGCATTTTTTTTCTCGGACTCGGCGTGAAAAGGCTTAAATGTTTTAAGAGGACGATAAAACCCTGTAGATCTTTATATTTAAATAATAATTTTTATTATTGATGATGATTATATTTATTGATTAACTATTACGTTGGGGCGACGAGAAGATAAATAAACCCTTTTCTCGGTGATTACGTTTATGTACTTTTATCTTTCACTAGTGTTTACTAGACTAGACTTTAAAAAGTCTCGGATAACTTTTTTTTTTTTTTTTTTTTGAAAATTCCTATCGACAAGAGAGATTGCGACCTCGATGTTGGATTAAGATTTTATCTAGGTGCAGAAGCTTAGTATATAGATCTGTTCGACCTTTGAAATCTTACATGATCTGAGTTCAGATCGGTGTGACCCGGATCGGTTTCTATCCTTTAATTAGAATAGTACTTTAGTACGAAATCACCAAGTTCTAATAACATTTATTGTTTAAGAATAAAAATAATTGTGAATTACTTTGCCAGATAAGTGCATTAGATTTAGGATCTAATAATGGGTATATTAACCCAGGTAATAGTATATTAACCTAGGTAATAGTATATTATGATTATTTTATGGATGTTATTTCTTATTTGATTTTGATAATTTATGTTTTGGTTGGTGTTTGATCTTGCTTGAGCGGAGGGTTTTAGGTTGTATTCAGATTCGTCGAGGTCCTAATAAGGTGGGGATTTGTGGTTTACCACAACCTTTTGTGGATGCAATTAAGTTATTTACTAAGGAGCAAGTTTTTCCTACTATATCTAATTATTATCCCTATTATCTAGCTCCTGTTTTTAGATTATTTTTGTCTTTTGTTAGTGTGATTAAAAATTCCTTATTTAAGTATTATGTTGACCTTTTCTTTTGTTTGTTGTTTTTCTTTGGCTGATCTAAGTCCTCGTATTTTTTGTCAGGAGGTTTGCGAGCAGTTGCGCAGACTATTTCTTATGAAGTTAATTTGGCTTTAATTTTATTATCCTTTGTGTTTTTGGCTGAGAGATAGAGATTGTTGAATTTCGGTTGCTTTCAAGAGGAATTATGATTTTTTATGGGTTACATTTCCTTTGGAATTAATATGATTTCCTTCTTGTTTAGCAGAAACTAATCGAACTCCTTTTGATTTTGTTGAGGGGGGGGGGTCTGAACTTGTTTCGGGATTTAATATTGAGTATATAATTCCGTATATAATTCCACACCTTTGGCTTCACATACCGTACGCTACTTGGAATTTGTATGTGGAGCATAACGGAAAGAAGCAGGAATACGTATCCCCTTCAAAGGCTTCGATACAACACCCAAATTTATAATTCATTCCACGAATTTACTATTCTGCCCTAATTTGTCACTCTGCCCTTCAAATGCACTTTTCTCCTCCAAATGTACCATTCTCCTTCAAATTTACCATTCTTCTCTCCAAATATACCTTTCTCCTCCCAAATTTACTATTCTTATCTCCAAATGTACCTTTCTGTCTCCCAATTTATCATTCTGCTCTCCAAATATACCTTTCTCCCCCGAAATTTACCAAGGCTGTTTCATCCTTATGGTAGCAATTTGCAGTCGCCACCAGAGGTGCTAGTTTCGCGTCAGCAACTTGACGCACGCAGTACGGAGTAGCCAGACACTTGTGTACAAGCCGTACAGAGGAGAGACGTGTGTGAGCAGAATGCCGCCGAAAATCGACCCTCTTGGGAGGGCTACATCGTAACACTTTCTGATATAAGCTACAGCTATAGCCGAATGAGAACACATGCAAGAAGAAAGGTTTCACAGTGTCTGATAAGGGAATTAATGCAGCCATCCATGACAATGCAAACCCAGAGTAACCATTGCCATGCGTCGTCAAAAGGGGCAAAAGAAGCAACCGGCTCCACAACGCAGTCAAGATGTCATTGCCAAGGTCCGCCGGTTTGTGACCCAGGAGAATCCACCCACCCAACGTGACATGGCGAGGCGTGTTGGACGGTCAACTGCAACTGTACACCGAATAATACGCGACAATTTGGGACTCAGAAGTGTACACAAGTGGCGGGTCCATGTTCTGAGCCAACGCACATCGCAGAACGGCGGGTGGAATGCAAAAGGCTGTATGAAGGTTATCTGGCAGGTGACAAATGGCGTTATGTGATCACCTTAGATGAAGTATGGGTCTATTTGACAGGATCCCAGCAGATGCGTGCAATTTACTACCGCCGCAGTGATGGAACCGATCATGCAAAGTGGGTTCGCTCCTGCAAGGAGAGTTTTCCAAAGGGATTTATGGTAGTGACGGGTTTCTGTGCAAAAGGGAAGCTTCCGATACACCGGGTGTCATCAAATGTCTAGTTGAATGCAGCGTATTATATCGAGCATGTACTGGAACCCATCTATCGCCAACATATCCCGGCTTTGTATGGGAATGACACTGACAGAGTGTTCATCCACTAGGACAAGGCCAGCAGCCAAACGAACGGTGGCCTACATGACACGTATAGAACAGGAGACAGGTGTAAAGGCTATCTCATTTCGAGAAATCCCCGTCAAGTCACCAGATGCATCCCCTATGGACTTCTGTGCTTTCGGCCTCTTCAAACGGAACATCAATAAGCGGCGTCCGTCCACACTTGTCCTTTGGAAAGTGTGCAAGGAGGAGTGGGCGAAATTGGATCAGGCAGTGCTCAATAGAGGTCTCCTTCTGTGGAAACTACGATGTCGTGTAATCGTTCACCAACGGGGCTCTCACATCGAACATGATCGCTGGTGGAAAGGGGGTTTTATGTCCTAGGGCACGGGTCTGTACTTCACTACCATAAGGCTGAAACAGTCTTCTGTATAATAAGTTTAGTTAATGCAGAGTGTACCTTATATGGAAAATTCTAAGCGTGTAAGTGTCGTAAAACTATATTATCTATATCTTTTACAACCATCTCGTTCATATAAAGCTTAATGTTTATTTTGTTAGTTCCGTATATAATTCAACACCGTTTGCTTCATATAGTAGGCTACTTAGAATTTGTATCTGAACTCTAACGGAAAGGAGCAGGAGTTCGTATCCCCCATCAAAAGCCTGGATACAACTTCTAAATTTAAAATCTCTCCACAAATTTACTATTCTATCCTAAAATGTATTTTCTTCAAGGGCGCCGATCCTGAGGTGGCCTGGGCCTCCTTATTGTATTTATGGGTATACAATATTTGGCATAATTTGAGTGCAATTTGTCCTAAAATCTTCATATATATATCTATCTTCTGCATCTGAATGGACCCCCCTAAATTTACATAGGAATCGGCACCCTTGTTTTTCTTTCCCTAAATTTACCATTCTGCCCTCCAAATGTACCATTATTCTCGATAAATTTACCATTCTCTCCATAAATTACCATTGTGTCCTCGAATTTACTATTCCACCCTCCAAATATACTTTTATTCTTCCTGAATTTGCTATTCTCTCCATAAATTTACCATTGCGCTCCCATATTTACCATTCTGCCCTCCAAATGTATCTTTATTCTCCCTAAAGTTAGTATTTTCTCTATAAATTTACCATTGTACCCCCAAAATGTACCTATCTCCCCGAAATTTACCATTCCACTCTTCAAATATACCTTTATTCTCCCTAAATTTACCATTATTCAGTTTTATTATACCATTTTTAACGAAGAATTGTTTTAAAACACGCTTATGGGCATCCCCTCGGAAGAGCGAGCTTCAAATTTAAAGTTTCTTAGAAGCTCTTTAAGTTAAACAACAGTAACAGCCCAGCTGAATTCCAAGTTGCATATTTCTCAGGCCATATATATTGTTTTCTGTAAATATTCTTCCCGTGCAAGTAACGGATACTTCTGCTAGTTATCTATAAAAACAAATTATTACATGTTAACATAATGTTAGCAATTCATTTTCAGATGTGTGTTCTTTCCCCTCTTTTTCGATATTCAATTTCTATATAGAAACTCTACCACAGATAAAGTACACTTTCCTTTCAAACTCATCCTCTATATTTGTTTGTGACACTTCCTGCTGCAAAAGGGGGATGTAACGAAGAGAGGGAAAAAAAAGAGAAGTTGTCTGGTTGTAAAAATGGGTCGACACAGCGGCGGCGAGAGAGCAGCCGTAAAGTATATCACACTAATGTGACGTCGGGATGCTCCACGAGGGGTAATGTGGAACACCACTAGCACCGCCGTCAGCAGGGCCTCATCTTCTGAAGTGCCTCGTCTCGACGGAACGCTTGTTACAAAGAGTCGACTCGGCTTCACGATGCCAGCGCCAAGTTATGTCCGATGCCACCAGGATTACCACCTACTACGTTCGTCTTGGTTCTTTTGCGTCGGCAGGGTTTCCAATTGCGCCAAAAGTTACCGTAGAAATTAATAGTGATACAGACCGTAAAAGCAAGAGAAGGATGCATAAACTTCCAAGTTGTATTTAAATTTCCTTTACTTTCCTCGGCTAATTTGAACTTTAACCAATAGAAATAATTGGTCAGCGTTATATCTTTAACAAGTAGCGGTGTCACAGTGTACACCACTTGAAAGAGTTGGTTCTATTGGAATATTCTTTCCTTTCCTCAGCTAATTTGAACTTTAACTAGTAGGGATAATTGGTCAGCATTATATCTTTAACAAGGATTGGAAGCAAATCAATGGAATACAGCTAACCTGATACTATCAATGCTTTTCATATTACAAAGGAGCAAAGTGTATTTCTTTCGAAGCGTGTCACGTAAAGATATGTAAAGTGAGTGGTATATGGAGCATTTAAGTACACAGAATATGAGTGTGCACTTAAGAAGATCCTGTTTGGCAAACCATGGAAACAAGAACTTTCAAGTTTCCAGTTTTCACCCACTATCTCCACCCGCACCCCCACACAAATATGTAATAATCTAAGTACAGTTTATATCATACTAATTTTCTAGAAGTTTAACGTCAATTGCGAAGGAGTAATTTGGCGGCTCACCGGCACAGCGCTCACCTCTGGTGTGTAGAATCCCTTGTTTGATCCAAGCTCGCATCTATTTCCTCCAACTTCCTCCCTTTCAACATTTCATTCTTTATCATCATCACCTTCTCCCTTATACGCGAAGCATAAGCGAGGAACATTAACCCCTTCGGGATCCTATGGTACAATTTGTACCATATGCACTTTTCATGGTACATTGCGTTATTTCTCTTCTATTTGAGCTTTTTTGTCCGTTTTTTTTTTTTTTTTGTTTTCCAAGTCCAGAGGCCTTGCAGAAGACATTACGTATGGTTTCAGACCGTCCTGCGTCCAGACATAGGAGGTGATGACGTCATAAGTCAAAAATTTCTTTTCTCATTTTCTAAGCGTATGTTCAATATTTTTTGACGGGCTTATTTTTCTACGTAGAAGATTGAAATTTTGCACAAACATTCAGTCCACGGAGTAGTATGTACCAGATTTTTTGTTCCGATGTCAGTGCTAAAACAGGGGGGAACCATAGGGGCAAAGGGGTAAAAATAGGGATTTTTTAACCCCAAAAATCCCGTTTTTCGTCATTTTCCCGCCTTACATACATGATAGGACCACGTGAGTCATACCGTCTGAAAGGCAGTTCCATTCTGAAGAGAACGACAGTCGAATTATTATCCTAGGGTAATTAGGGATGTCTCAGGGAATTTTTAAAAAATATACTTCTATATAGGGTAATATGGGGCATTGTCGGTGTATATATTTTTGGCGGGCTTATTTTTGAACGTAGAAGATTGAAATTTTGCACAAACATTCAGTCCACGGAGTAGTATTTACCAAATTTTTTGTTCCGATGTCAGGGCTAAAACAGGGGGGAACCAGAAGGGGGAAGGGGTAAAAATAGGGATTTTTTACCCCAAAAATCCCGTTTTTCGTCATTTTCCCGCCTTACATACATGATAGGACCACGTGAGTCATACCGTCTGAAAGGCAGTTCCATTCTGAAGAGAACGCCGGTCCAATTATTATTCTAGGTTAATTAGGGCCGTCTCAGTGAATTTTTATCCAAATATACTTCTGTATAGGGTAAAAGTGGGGCATGGTAGGGAAATTTTTTCTGGCGGGCCTATTTTTTCACGTAGAATATTGAAATTTTGCACAAACATTCAGTCCACCGAGTAGTATTTACCAGAAGTTTTTTTCCGATGTCTGCGTAAAAACAGGGGGGTCCAGAGGGGCAAAATTTGAAAAAAGGGAAAATTTGCCCCCAAAAATCCCTTTTGTCAGGAATTTCCCGCCTTAGATACATGATGGAGACATGTGAATGGTACCGCCTGAAAGACAGTTCTATTCTGAAGAGAATGATTGGCGGATTATAGTCCTAGGGTAATTAGGGATGTCTCAGGATTTTTTCCCCTGAGATCATAGTGTTTTATGCTACTTTGGGGCATTGTGGGAATTTTTGATAAAAATTCTCCCGCCCTTACTATTCAAGATAGAAACTTGAAATTTGGCACACACATTCAGTATACCAAGTACTATTTATCAGATTTTTTTTGATGGCTACGATCACACAGGGGGGTCCAGGGGGGCCAAAGTTCGAGAAAAAAAATTCCCTTCGAAATTTTCACTTTGACATTTTTTTCCCGCTTCTGGCATATGGTATGAGCATGCAAGTGGTACCATTCGAAAGCCAGCTCTATTCTGAAGAGAATGAGGTATGAACCATGATCTTAGGATAAATAGTGACAATAGAGTAGCTGCTTGACTGAAAGTCTAAAAAATAGCCCAAAAAGCCAGGATCCGGAAAGGGTTAAACTCAGAAAAAACAAGCACGAAATAAGCCAATGGAGAAAGGGGAATGACGACTCGGTAGCAAAGTGTTCCCCTATAACGCAAGAATCCTAATTTGATCCTTGTCAATGCGGAATTGGTTCGATTTCAGCCCCAAGGAATGGGTCAACATTCATACAAGTGATGCATTTATTTTCATTTGTGAAATGTGAAAATTTCGAAAATTGCATCATCACTCAAAACTACTCTCTGAATTGAAAGCATTATTCAATATGATTACAGGTTATCCCGTACAGATATACGTATATATTTTATGTCGCTGTCCATTGGATATAATCAAACATTGAACCATTTAGATTGTGGCAGCGATGCCCGCAGGATTTTTTTCCGAAGGTGAGGAGGAGAGCAAACGACGAACATACAAGCATAGTCTCGAACATGTACACACGTTGATCATGCGTGCACGTAATACATTATATAAAACTATGAATATTTTCATGAATAAAACAGTTAATATTTTCATGAATGAGACAATGAATATTTCCATGAATAAAACAATGAATATTTTCATGAATAAAATTGAATATTTTCATGAACAAAACAATGAATATTTTCATAAATAAGACGATGCATATTTTCATGATTTAAAACAATGAATATTTTTCTCACATATCCTTATTAAATACAGAAAAATAAATTATAATACCAAAGTATTTAACATAAATATTAAGTACTATAGTATGTGAGAACAAATCAATATGTTTGAGATAAATTTCCAAGAACTGAACACACTTCAAAGTCCCAGAGGGCAAGTGCGGGCTGCTAACTTAATTGTCGTGTATGAACAAAAAATAAACATGAAAGAAAATTTAATATTATATTCTTCCTCAGAGAGTGTCTGAGGAACGATATGTTAGATATCCGAAACCGTTACATATTATAGTTTAAAATACAGTGGGTTTGAAGCTTTGGTCAATGTTTCTTTTGTTAAAATAATCCCATAAAATAATCCCATGGATAGTCTTGCTAACGTTATTTCTTGCCATATAAAGCACTGGCCACGGCTCAGCTTAGAAAAGAGCAAGGCTACAGTATTATGGTAGTGCAGTATATTTATTATTATTATTATTATTATTATTATTATTATTATTATTATTATTATTATTATTATTATTATTATTATTATTATTAATTTTACATGAGGTTGTTCTGATCTTTTTTGAACAGTAATTTGGGAAAAATTTCAAAGGATATAATTAATTAACGTAATTTAGTAAGTTTTAGAGAAAAGTAGAAAATTAACATTACTCTGTTGCGAAAGCCTCGGAAGCAAAATTAATAACCTCCCTATCTACTAAAACCAGTAAAATATATTTAAAAAATATATATCGTCAAAGTCTATTGCAATGCAAGGACATAAAATCCGCAACAATATCAAGGTGACCTGTATTGACACTGTGAACATTGAGGCAAGCGATTGATGGTAGAACATGCACTAAGAGAGTTATCAAAGCGTCCAATCACCAGAAGAGCAATAGCTTTTGTATGCTATGGACGAAAGCAAATCAATATAAGGCTCAAAGGTCAATGCTATAAAAGATAGTCAAAGATAAAAGCGTCATTGATTACAAGATTCGACCCTATGCAAATACGTCAAGAAATACGCGAGTTTATTAAGACAGTTTAAAAAAAACAAACAATAAGATTTGTTACGATTGCGATTTTTTTTTTTTTTTTTTTTTTTTATGTTTACGTATCCGTATAGGATGTGTGATTACGAGCACGTCACAAAGAAGTGAAAGGATACTGACAGACATACAGTTTAATGGTCTGTTAATAAACAGATAACTGATATGGGGTAATAATGAATTTAATCAGGATGATAGTGACAATTCAACCGTAAAACGAAAACACCACAAAAAGTTAACAGTACTCTAAAAACAAGTAAAATTTATTTTATATCAAGAAACTAATTAGTTAAAAAAGTATAAAAGTTTCATTAGCGACAGTCGATATCCTTATTTATGTTTTCTTTGTTTTCACCATCTCTTTGGATCTTGTTTGTAATGTAACCTTAAAAAAGAATATTATGAAAATAGAGAGTATATTTGAAAGATAGATTATTAATTAAACAGAGCAACTAGTTGCTTAGCTAAACAAAAGTCAGACATTCTTATTAATCATAATTTAAAATTGATACTTATATTTCATTGCGCTAATCGTAACTACACAGATAAACAACGCTATCTCTTAGAGCATATATCGCATGACCCCATTCCCATTTTTAACTTTCTGGGTGAGATTAAAAATGGCGGGCAGCAAGATGGCGGCCGTTCACCATACACGCTCTATAAAAGTTCCCCCTTTGACCTAACATGTCACTACAATTACCAATTCCGGCTTTCATTTATCAGGGGGTGGTAAAGGACTTCTGACTCATCCTGTATTTCTGTTCTATCCATGAAATTAGTATTTAAACCAACAGTAGTAGTAAATTTTAACCACTTTAAGGTTTTCGTGGAGTATTATGGATGGTGATGGCACATTCCCTTGAAATGTTGAATCGATAGCAAAGAAATGCTTGTCACTGACTATTACTATTTCTGTTCTATGGCGATCAACGTTGAAACCGAAAATGGTTGATTTCCTACCACTTCCTGTTTGATTAGAGGTTTAACAGACAGCGATTTTTCTGGGGGGGGGGAGAAAGCATTAATACATGTATTTGGGCCCCCTAGAAAAGTTGTTTTTTTATAATTCTTAGCCCTTCTTTCCACCTCTCTTACTTTATATGGGCACCCTGGAGGCTGTGGGCCCTCCCGCACGGCAAGGTCTGCGGAGCCGTTAGTTACGCCCCTGGGCCCGTCCCATACATGACAAATTAATTAAAGGAACAATATTGACAAATCTCAAAGCCATACGAATATTATTTCTAGGGTCCCCATAGTAGACATTTTTTTACTGAAATAGGCCTACGACTCATTTTTGTGTGCTGTTTTGTTTATGTATTATAGTGAAACTGTTCGATGCTTCATTTATAATTTCATGTTCGTATCGTATATCGAGTAAGAAAATTTTGTTTTAAAATGGACCCCCCTTGAACGGCGGCGAGCTTCCCTGGGAGGCAGTTGCCCCTGCTCCCCCACAAGTTTCGGTCCTGTTAACAGAGGAGATGGATCCTATTCTTGGGGCTCTCAATCGATTCCAAAAATAAACGCTAATCGATGTCTATTACCGTTTTGCTCTATTGATACTAATACTGAAACCGTAGGTAATAGTGAATGGCTGTTGTCTGAGTTACTGAAAAACACACACACACACACACACACACACTTACATAACATTCAATTGTCATTTTTTTTTTTTTACACTAGTTGATCAACAATATATAATTTCTATAGCCAAAGTTTTTATAATTTGTATTTATGGCTTGTGATTGATCATGGCAATGTCGGAAGACCACACCGACATACTATGCGGTCTGAATTTCACCAAGAACATTCACTTAGAGTAAAAGGGTCTAGTACAAAACATCAATGACGTATATGGTCAGGGTGTTACGGATGTGCGGAGGAGGTAGAGATGGTTCATTTCAGCAGGGGGACATCAACCTCACCAACAACCCACGAAAAGGGAGGCAACGATGTCCTGGGAATAGTTGTCTGAGCAAATCCCATGCAAACTTATTAAGAAATAGCCAGCAAACTGCATGACACCCATTCGACCGTTGATGATAATATTCAGGACTTCGGGTACGTGTTAAAACCCGGTAAATGAATACCTTATGCGTTAATACCTCATCAGAAACAACACCGAATGGACGTCTGCAGTTTCTTTGTCACACATCAAAGACGTGAGCCATTCGTAGGCAGAATGATGACAAGGCATAAAAAGGGGGTCCTCTAACATAACATTATACGAAATCATCAATGGACCTAAAGGGGGCCACAGGAACTGCTGAAACACGACCTCCTGTCCCCTGCAAAGTGACGTCGAGTAATGGTAGGACATCCATGGCATAATCTATTTTGAACCCTTGCTACGTAACCAGACAATCGATGCAGATGTCTGTCAGCATCTTGAATACCTATGGACTGTATTGTTGGAGAAACATTCTGCTCTGGTCTTTGCAAGGGTGTGTTCATCTACAGTGATAACGTGTATCCACATATGACAACAAAGACGTGTGCTAAGATCGAGGAATATGACTGTAGAACATTTCCACACTACATTTACCATCAATACCCGTTGAGAGGGAAGAAGTTAAGAAAACGAACTTTGGCGAGTGGCTTTATGAACAAGTTTGCAACATTTAAGGCAAGAGAAAGTACGTAATTTTGTATGAAAAAAATGATAGTAATATTAAAAGGTAAAATAATGCTGAGGTTTATTCAAATCTTTGAAATTTTCAGATGTAAAACTATTGCGCTACACCAAATACAGGGTGGAAGGAAACTCCACTGAGAAATTTTCGAAGGTGGTTCCTTATATGAAATGAAAGAAAAAAGTTCTAATAAATATGGGTCGAAAAACGTCTCCTTTCAGAGTTATGAACTGCCGGAAATTCACGTTTTGGAACACCCTGCTTTAGAAACTATTGGACCTAGCCCAAGTGGTTTAAGGAATTACACAGAGAAACTAGTATGCACTCTATCTAAACATCCATGTTTTACCATCCTCCGTTATCGGTGAAAGGAACTGTAAAAAGGAAGTTGAGGTATAGGGATACTCCTTTAAGTACTAATGGTGCTTTCGTTTCGCTGGTACTCGTGAACTCTGAAACATGGATATTTAGACAGAACGCATACTAGTGCCTGTGTAATTCCTTAAACCGCTTGGGCTAGATCCAATAGTTTCAAAGGGAGGGCGTTTCGAAACGTGATTTTTCGAATTTCCGGCCGTTCATAACTCTGAAAGGAGACGTTTTTTAATCCATGTTCATTAGAACGTCTTTCTTTCATTTCATATAAGGAATCACCTACCAAAGTTTTTCGGTGGAGTTACCTTCCACCCAGTATAACTTTTGAACAATTAAGTTTTCTTTTACAACCAAATTAAAATGGTATTAGCAAAGAAGTACAAAGGAAAGATAGAACTAAAATATAAATTGAGAGTAAAAATAAAATGGGTACAATTTCGATACTTGCCCTAGACGCTATTAATGCTAGATACACCACTGGCTTAATGTTCTATATCTTTTCAAATGTCACGTTTACTGTCCATTCCACCAAGTGTCATGCTCCTTGCACTAGACGGTGAAAGATAAATATATTTCTTTGACTTTTTTAATCCTATATAGTTGGCAATGCTGCGTTAGATCTTCAGTAAAAGGAAGAGAGAGAGAGAGACAGAGGCTTAGAAAGAGACTAATATAAAAGTGGAAACACGCTTATCGATACAGAGGGAAAGAAACGGGACGGGGGTAGAAAGAAAACGAGTGAATATATACTAGGTATATCTTTCTAGATTCTTAGAACTTGATCATCTACTTTTACCCCTGTAGCTACCCGCACCTCACAGACATCACCTCTAAAATCGAAAAGAAGTGAAGAAACTCATTGCATCGATTGCTTTATATATATATATATATATATATATATATATATATATATATATATATATATATATATATATATCCGTACGTTTCAAAGCCACATTTGGAAGCTTCGGTTTTTTTCATTTTAAAAAGAACTAGTCTAAAAGGTAGTGATAAAATAATGTGAAGAACACTAGGCTCTGGAACAGCTATAACACGAGCTCTTCGCGCCATCTGCTAAGCATTAAATAAACTAAATGTATACTACGAGAGAAAACGAACTAGGGTTAGGTTAACCTCTTCACTGATAGAGCGGTGGATTATGGGAAAGAAAAGATGGCGATGACCTTAAGAAATACGTAACGTATATATAATGGAAATCTGTGCAGCGTTCGATGACGTGGATATAAAACACTCCGTTTTGTAGCAGAAAATGTAATAAACAATAAAGTTTTCTTTGTGTTTCAGACATTTTGCTGTATTCTTAAAGAAGGAAAAAGGAGTGAAGTGGAAAGAGTTTTGTACACTGTTCAAAAACTACCAGCAACATAAATTCACAGAAGGATTACTTTTTAAAGGTCCATAAATCAGATCCATAAGGACAAACATTCAGAAAATATATGTAGCAACTAAAATACGTGGACACAATATTGTGTTATTTGAAGAGTCTACCAACGTTACAACGGGACAAAGTCCATATCAGAAAGGTTTGTTCTACATAAACTTGCAACAGAAAACAGAAAAAACGGTATTAACGATATTGTGAAAAGTCGCATGAAGTAAAACATTTTGTTACATAATGTAGCAATTATTTACTACTCATATATATATATATATATATATATATATATATATATATATATATATATATATATATATATATATATATATATATATATATATATATATATATATATATAAGTTTATCATTGTGAAAAATTCACACGAAATGAATTTTCTCGTTGATTAGGGTATAAAATATTTTCACGAAATTAAATTATTGAATTGAAAATATTTTATACGGTCTGTAATTTGAATTAAGACATTTTTTTGTAACAATTCATTTTAAATTAAATATGTTGATAATTATGCATTAGGGTCCTTGGTTCGATCCCAGCTCGCACCAAGTAAGCTTTGTGGTAGACAAACACCGTGTGCGTGGGTTTTCTCGGGCTTCTCCCGTTTCGCTCCACTTTCTTCATTTCACCATTCCATTCATTTCTCATCCTGGCCGTCTCCTTTAGCCTAGCCGGCATAAATGTGGGAGGTAAAACTTAAAGATTTCATTTCAATTATGCATTAAATCATAAAAATTTTAACGTACATGAGTCTGTTGATCATTTACAATTTGCATAAAATCAAAACTATTTGTAACTAAAAAAATATATATTTTGATATTCTATCTATGTTTTATTTATTTAATTTAGAACTTGATTTTAACTCTAGAATTTTATTTTATGTTTCAAACGCACTCCCTGCTTTTTATCCTCAGATTCATGCTAATTTGAGGAATTATAGTATAATTTTGTCACTTTTCTTTTTATAATTTTGTGCTTCAAAATGAAACAATCAAATACTTTCACAATTTACAGTTACATTCAAATTTATAATATATCTATCTTCTTCTTCTTCTTCTTCTTCTTCTTCTTCTTCTTATTATTATTATTATTATTATTATTATTATTATTATTAGTAGTAGTAGTAGTAGTAGTAGTAGTAGTAGTAGTAGTAGTAGTAGTAGTAGTAGTAGTAGTAGTAGTAGTAGTAGTAAGTAGTAGTAGTAGTATAAGTATTGCGGTAAAACATTCCAAATATCACTTCACTTCTAACTTTTCTCTCTGTTCAATCTGCTGTCACGTTCTCGTAATTTTGGTTTCATTATTTCTCTTTACACTCTCTTATACCCATGAGTGGATGTGCATATAACCGATGCATTTTCAAACAAAATATTATGCTATTCTTCTAGTACACTTTACACTAATGCTGACTGTTCCGGTTGCTTTAATCGTATATATCTTCACATTTGGATTTTATTGTTCGTCCTGTTTGTCCAACATAAAATTACATTAGGTCACATTCACATAGGATTGAATAAAGATGTGGGTGTCTAATCTTTCGTGTACTTTTACGAAACATATATGAACAATATTAAGTTTTTGTGTAAGTGTAATTTTCAATTTCGAGAATCATAGAATAATTTGCAAGAAGTTACACTTTTTTTTATAACACTTTGATCATGATCCCTCAATACACGAAATCTTAAGAATGTTAAAAATTATTTAATAATTCATATTAAAATAAACAAGGTAATCAGTGAAATTAATTGTTCTGAGAATGATCCAACAGTGACGACGAGGTTAAAATGTTTTACTGTATGTGAAGGACTAACTGGTATTCATGTAAACTTAATTGGACTTAATTAAAATATAACCAACTCTCATAAATTGAAACTAATGTTGAAATTATGTAACGATTCTCTTTAAGATATTCATTTATCATCTTGATAATGATTTAACAATTCACAAGAATTGAAAGCATGTGAATAAATATATATAGTAATTTGCGCTATGTGAATCATATTAGGCTCATAATATACGTATTGATCACGATGAAAACGATAATCATGCCTGTTGTTCTGTATGGTTGCGCAACATGGTCGCTTACTCTGAGGGAAGAACATAGGCTGAAAGTATTTGACAACAAGATCCTGAGACAAATATTCGGATCCAAGAGGAACGGGAATGGGGAATGGCGGAAATTTCATAACGAGGAATTCCATAATTTATACGGTTTACCAAACATTGTTAGGGTCATCAAGTCTAGGAGGCTCAGGTGAGCACGTCATGTACTCAGGATGGAAAAAAGTAGGAACGCTTTCAAAGTCTTAACTGGAAAACCAATCGGAAAACGACCATTACGAAGACCTAGATGCAGGTAAGAGGACAATATTAAGATGGATCTCGCAGAAATAGGAATACAAAGTAGGAACTGGATTCAGTTGGCTAAGTATAGAAGTCAGCTTTCGTCAACGCGTCATTGAACCCCGGGGTTTCGTAGGCCATAGAGTTAGTTAGTTAGTATATATTATGTATTGAACTGATTTATAGTTTATGTCGACAGTACTGTCCAATTTGAGCGTTCAGTGCACAAGGAAATCTAGTCCACTTTTAGTTATTTTGAATAGATTTCATCATTAATAGCACAATCTGAATCTCCTTTAAACTTAAAAAGAGTCATGTCCAGATTTGAAATTAACTCTTTGAATACGAAAAAAACAGCACAAACTTTTCAATGTTCTTAACTAATTTTCAACGATTCCAAACAGTTTGGGTAATTGGACCTGATTCCCCACCTTAATTATCATTATTTTATTTCATTATGTTAAAAATATAAGAATTTAGACAGAAATCTTTCGAACAGAGAGTATACTGTACATAATCATGAAGCTTAATTAAAACTTTTAGAATAGTATAATCATTAAGGTTTGGATTTTCGGATACTTGTATATTTTATTTTAACATGATATTGATATGTGTCATAATATGTATCCGTCACAGCTATTTTAGAACTGAAATAACCAAGTTTTATAGTGCATATAACGTTTATTGTGAAGGTATAGTGCATGTTTGGAGGTTACTGTCACTGCATATAAAAAAACATAAGTTATAGAATTAGTACACTTGCCACTTTATAAAACCATTCATAAAATAAAGTCATAGTGTTAGGATTGTGATACCAAAAATGGAGTCTTTCCAAAGCAAAAGTCCTCCTCAAACCAGGGGCGGATCCAGGACCGACTTCTGGGGGGGGGGGGGCGGTGGGCTGTCATACTGCTACTTTAAAAGCTCCAAACGCTTGGATGGGTTCACTCGCGATGAAACTTTGTCAATTGATAGGGTATATGTGAACTGAAAAGATGTGTTAAAGAAGTATTTAAACTTTTGTTTCTCAGTACGGAAAGTTATTTGGATCTCTCTCTCTCTCTCTCTCTCTCTCTCTCTCTCTCTCTATATATATATATATATATATATATATATATATATATATATATATATTAGATATAAATAGATAGATAGATCCTAATAACTCACTGAAAGATGTTTGTCAGCCGTCTCTCTGAGATCAAATAATAATGAAAGCTGATGATAAAGTTGCATCAATGTGTGCTGATAAGTAACAATCAGAACAAATTGACTCTAGAGATAGGATAAAGTGACAGGTTATTGTGGGCCATACCAGTATAACAGCGTTATGCACTCGCCTCTATGCAAATGCCTACTGTAAGTACAACGTTGAAATTTCCACTCAATTTCCACCACTAATGATTGAACCAGTACATTCGATAAATGAATAATTATTTGGAGAGCGTGTACTTTGACTTTATATTCAACTTCTGCATCTTTTGTCTTTCTCATTAAAATTTCGACGAGCGTGTGCCCTTAAGAACGTTGCGACAGTTAGCAAAGGCATAGTAGTAAATCTGGCCATGGCCAAGAACAGGCTCACCTCGCCATAGCTAGGGTCAGTTTGTATTTATATAGATTCTTCTGATTTACTCATGTCGTAATTAAATTTTGTCAGTGTTACCTCCAATTTACATTGGAATATTCTCCATTGGGCTATTGTCGGGAATTTGCACAATTAAAACAAACATAAATACAGGTAGTTTATTGTTCTTTAATGTCACTCATAAATAGCTTTGATGTGACCCTTTCCAGCTGTATTAACAAATTACAGGAAATGGTGCATGTATGTTTATATGTAGTCATAATAATCGATACAATTGTCTATGGAATAAGTTCCATCAGAAAAAATGATTAAACAGATCTAAAGTGAAATTCAACAGTTATGTGCAGAACAACTGAACGTCTAACATCTTCAAAAATTCTGAAAATAAGAATAAATCTTGTGTCTCACAACTATGCCCTGCAGACTAAGTGAGTTGAATAATTAATGAAAGTGGCTGATTATGAAAAATAGTGGAATGAAAATGCGGAAGAAAAGGTAACACCGAGAAAATCCACGAATGCAATATTGAGTACTAGAACAAGGAATCCCTTGTACCAGAAATGGGTGCTCTGCCTCCCCTTACTTTTTTAAAAATAAAAACTTCCTTAATTCAGTGCATGCCTGTGTCCACGGGGGGGACTAGGATGCTGGGTTTCCTAAATTTTTAATACCCCCCAAAATTTTCAAGATAGGCATGCAAAATATGGTGTTGAACTATAATATGGTTGGATCTCTCCCCTATCTTCTACCGGCCCCCCTCCTACCTTTCTGGGGGTTACTACGGGCCTGATTCGATGTTTTCTTATTTATTTTCAGACGACAATAGGAGAGAACAAAGTATGGTGCACATGAAAAAAATCAAATGTGGGATTTCATTATTCCTACACTACATGCCAAGAAAAAGTAATTTTTGAGCGTCTGTCCGTCTGTTCGTCTGTCCAGTCTGTGCGTACGAAATTTTTAACTTACGGCTCTCATTAATTCTCTAGGGCTGTTTTCTTTTAATTTTCTTCCTAGCCCCGTACTGAAGGGTGAATATGAAAAATTGTTATTTTCTTAAAAATGTGTCAAACGATATTTTGTTTGTTTGATTGTTTTTAATATTTCACATTTCAATATTGCATTAATACCCCAATACTGTAGTGTAAGTCATTTCTTTGGGCAAAACGCAGAAAAAGAATTTTCTTTCGGGTGTGATTTATGCTCCCGACTTTTTTCAGAAAAAACTTAATCGATTTGTTCATGTTTCATTAATAACACGACAATACGAGATAAGTGATTTCTCATGAAACAATCCATAAAGGGTACTTTACTCTTAGAGTGAGGGGCCGCGGTGGCTCAGCAGTACAGCGTTCACCTCTGGTGCTTGAGGTCCCGGGTTCGATTCCAGCCCCCGCCAAGTGAACTTTGTGGTGGACAAACACCGTGTGTATGGGTTTTCTCGGGTTCTCCCGTTTCCTCCCACTTTCATCATTCCACCATACATTCATTACTCATCATCACCGTCTCCTTTAGCCTAACCGGCATAACCATGGGACGTAAAACTCAAAGATTCCATTCCATACTCTTAGGATGAGTTTCTTTTCGGACGTTTTTCTGGTCATATTTTGAACAAGGACTCATCATATTTTCATAAAGAACCCATTTTCATCATAACGTTTCGTGCATTACTTGTTGTGAAAATATTCATAAGGTTCTGTTTTCTTTTGTGGGTCAGCTTTTTTTTTTCGGAAGAAGTTTCGTGAAAACGGTTTATAATTTTGTGTTTGTTTCACAAATGAATAATTCCGTAATAATATTGTGATTTAGTTTAAGGAATGTGTGCGTGAAAGTTTAGTGAGGTGGCGGTGATCTGTACCTTTTATTACACTTTTAGGGCTATCGGACTCGACAGAGACTCAAACACAGAAATTTCGAGAACAGTTAAAGATTCGACCTAGGTCTTCAGAGGGACTCAAACTACCAATACATGTTCAACTTATGATTATTAGCCTAAGACTCACTCAGACTGATTGACTACACTATTGCGTTACCGAAGTCCCTCTTCGAAATCTCTGTTCACACACACTTAACATAGTATGTTTGGACACATATGCTTAGAAAAGAGCTTCGGAAGGAACGGTGCAATTCTACCCTACAACACGTGTATAGAGATTCTGAAGAGGAATTAGTATTAAAACAAATTCGTCGAACTGAATGACAACTACAATTTGCTCAAGTAAAGATTCTACGAGTATCCTGAAACGTCCAATATTAATACCCATATTTTGGAGTGGCTCCGTAACAATCTTCGGGTTACACATCTATTACCGATTAGGTTTAAATCTATGTCCTTAGTGGTTCCATTCTAAAGTTCCACAATATCATTAACCGTTTTGGGAATTTAAATTTTTAAGGTATATTGCAGACTTTTATTCAAACAGCTACTGCAGCATCACTATTAGGGGGGCGCGGTGGCTCAGTGGTAGAGCGTTCAACTCCGGTGCTTAGGGTCCCTGGTTCGATCCCAGCTCGCGCCGTGTGGACTTTGTGGTGGCCAACACTGCGCTCGTGGGGTTTCTCGGGGTTCTCCCGTTTCCTCCCACTTTCTTCATTCCACCATTTCATTCATTTCTCATTATCATAGTCTCCTTTAGCCTAACCGGCATAACCGTGGGACGTAAAACTTAAAGCTTTCATTTCAGTTTTTCACTATTAGGGCTCGGGCCTAAATGCTAAAATGTATTTCTGACTCAGGTCGGATTTCACAGTATAAATTTAAGGGCCGGGCCGGGCCCGGGCTAAAAATTCCGACCCATGCAGACCTCTATTATAATATACAGAAAAGAATCAAAACAGTGTTTAACTTTCCTAGTGCAGTGTAATACCTAACACTCCGATATGAACAATTCTTGCATATTACAGCAACCGAGACTACTCGCTTAGCTGAGATCATGCTAAGAAATGTACCCAGTAACTATCAAATATAAAATCAAGCAACGAACAAAAATGTTGATACTAACTAACTAATGCAATGGTCTATAAAATTTGGAGGTTCATTTACAAAAACTCAAGACTAACCTCTTTCCTTAGACGATTGGATCAGTATCTACTTTGTAGTCCTGCTTCTGCGATGTCAATCTTAATATTGATCTCCAATTTGCTCTCAGGTCTTCATAATGGACATTTTCCTTTGGGTTTCCAGTCAAAATTTGGAAAGCGTATTTATTTTTTTTTCCATTCTGGCTACATGACCTGCCCTCAAAAGTCTTCTGCAGTGGAGGACCCTAACAAGGTTTAGTAAACAGCAGGCCCGAAACCAGCCACAGAGTTTTTTTTGGGGGGGGCATGAATATGTTAGGGGGGCCAAGTCATCAAAAATTCTCTTGCAAATATCTAAATTATGTTTTTGTGTTGGGGTCTGGAGAGGCCACGAAAAGTTTAGGGGGACCAGGCCCCCTCTAGTTGCGGGCCTGGTAAATAGTATAAGTTATGCACTTCCTTCATCATGAAGTTTCCACTAATCTCCATTCCAGTCTGTCTTGGTTTTTTTAAATAAAAATCGTTGATTTAAATCGAATTCCTAAATAAATTAATTTAAAATGAAAATAAGTAAAATCCCGTTTCTGTTCTGTTATTTCGATTATGGAAGTTAATAATCATAATACAATGAGACTCAAATGTACAGTATAGTATGAAAACAAGTGTCATGCAGAGGATGATTACGGAAAATCCCGTTTTGAACAGGTAACGGAGCAATCCTTCCTTCTTCTTTTCGTAAAATTGGGTTTGGGCTTTAAAATCGTTAACTATTCCAACGGGGAAATCACCATTGACATTTAAGACGAAAATTCTTTTTTGTGCGTGTCTGTTTGTTTGTCCTCAGATAATAGGGCGTATTTAGAAGGGTCCTATCCCCCTTTTTTTGTTAATTTTATAACTTTAGGCGAAATTTATGTATTTCATGCCACAAGCTGGTTCTGAGTTTTTAAAAATAGACCCCTGCCAAATATCAGTAACTTTTGTGAAAAAAAAAAGTGTCTTTTTGATAAACGTTGCTGTACTTTTTCCTTAATGCTTGACCTTTTAAATTATATCACCTATTTTTAGGTGATATGGTAGAATCTTCATTATTCAATTTAAAAAGTACCAATAAGGCATTTTACTTCGTTTTCTGTAAGGCTGGAGGCATTTTAGAACACGTTACATATGCTTTCACGCAGGGTTGGCTGGTTTAAACCATGCAAAAAACGAAAAATGTTTGTAAAAGTGTAAGTTTTTGAAAATCTTCAACACACACATTAGTGGGTTATCGCATGTCACTCCCGCATATTATTCCTATTATATTCAAATTTAAATTCCCCATTCATTACTCAAAGAAATTAGCCCTATACTACAAAAGCAACTTTTTTGTAAGGTTATGAATGTTTCTTTTGTCATTTTTTTAATAGTTTGTTATTATTGTTATGCAATTGCAATCAAAGGAAAATTCTAAATATTGTATCGTTTTAGTAATGTTTACTATTGATAATATACATCAAAATATCGTACTTTGGGGAAGGGGGGTCATACAAACCCCCCGAGAGGCATTTACTGAAATCAGAAATATCTTTGGTATCTATTTATGTATAAATGGGTCAGAGCCAAAGTCGACTCAAATAATTCTTATTTTTATTAACTTTTCTTACTGATATGAAAATTACGTCGTTGTATTTCTTTAACTTGGACTAATCAAAGTCGTAGTGAACTAATTTGGAATAAATTAGTTCTGTACTCTGCAGTATTTTGAAACTGTCCATATGTAATTCTGTATAATGGTTTCAATTGTGCAACTGTTTATCTTTTTGTCCTTCTGAAATGACTCTTGACAATTAGACAATTATATTAAAAGTATGTAAAGATCAGTACAACGTATCAGGAGTCCTTCGTGAGTGAGTCGACAGACGTATCGCATTTGTGGCCAATTAGTCAAGTTTTCAAGTTCAAATGGAGGACAATTTGTTTCGGGTGTAAGAGACGAGAAACGGTTTGGACTCCGCTTTAAGCTTATGTGATCCGTTCCAGCACAACCCGGTTGTTGCATAATAACACCAAAGTGAAACAAACTTATTTCTGTTCATATGTGTTATAAATACATAGAGTAAATTATTTAATTAAAAAAAACTGGTTTAAACCAAAAAAACAGGTTTAAACAAAAAAAAATGATTTTTTTTCAATAAAAACCATGGTTTTTACCTACCCTGCCACGCCTTTCTGCGTTGAGGCATAGTGTGTGATGATGTCATAAATTTAAAAAGATATTTTTTGTTATGGGTGTTATTATTATTATTATTATTTGGCGGGTTATATTTTGCATTCAGAAGACTGAAATTTTGCACACTCGTTCAGTGCACCCCTTAATAATTTTCAGATGTTTTCAGATCTCTGCGTGGAAACAGCGGGGTCCAGAGGGGCAAAAATGTTTAAAAAAGGATATTTTTAACAAAAAATAGCTTTTTTCGTGATTTTCCCGTCTCAGATGAAGACATATGAATTGTTCCGTTTGAAAGGCTGTTCTATTCTGAAGAAAATGATGTACGTACTATGCTCCTAGGATAAATAGGGATGTCTCAGGAAACTGTTACCTGAGATCCTGTTTTATACGGAAATCTGGGGTATTTGGGGAATATTATTTTTCACGGGCTTACTTTTGCACCTGCAAGATTGAAATTTTGCACATTTACTCAGTGCACCCCTCAGTATTTTTCAGATTTGTTTCAGATCTCTGCCTTAAAACAGGGGAAGGGGGCCACAGAGGTATTTTTTTTAAAGACATTTTTAACAGAAAATTCCTTTTTTCGTGATTTACCCGCCCCAGATACATGATGGAGACATTTGAAGGGTACTGTTTGAAAATTTGTTTTATTCTGAAGAGAATAATGTACAAATCATGATCTTAGAATAAATAGAGATGTCTGAGGAAATTTTTATATTAAATCCGGGTCATCTGGGGAATGTTCTTAGCTCATCTGGGGGTCATTGTGGGAATGTTCTTAGCTCATTGTTAAATAGTTTCCTCACTCTTACTACTCAAAAGAGAAGCTTGAAATTTTGTACACACATTTAGTACACCCCTTAGCATTTCCCAGTTGATTTTGAGATCCGTGCTGTAACACAGGGGTATCCAGAGAGGACCAAATTTAAAAAAAAAAAGTTTAAAAAAATGCCGATTACTCTCAAAATTTCCCGCTTCAGGGACATGATAAGGAAATGTGAATGCTACCGTTTAGATAGCTGTTCTATTCTAAAGAGAGTGATGCATGTACCATGATCCCAGGATAAATAGGGATGGTGATGTAGCTGCTTGACTGAAAGTCTATAATTTACCTTTAAAAAGAGCCATAATTTAAAAGAGTTAAGAACCATTGTTTGGGATTGATATAGGTTAACGATTGGGAATAATTCAAAATTCAACCCCAATACTTTCACTTAAATGGCATAATTAGCATTTAATACTAATTCCTAATGCTTTATCTTCAATTCGCGACTTGTATTATACCAGGAGAAAGATTTGATTTAAATCAAAAAAATCGATTTAAATCAAAAAAATCAACAAAAATGATTTTTATTTAAAAAATCATGATTTTTTCCCACCCTGGTTCAAATATTCGCCTCGCTAGTTTTATCTCCAATACTTTCAGGCTGGGTTTTTCAATGAAAGTACGAAAATTCTCGCGACCATATAAGCTTAATAATCGTTTTTTATATACCGGTATATTTAAATATATTTAAATCTTTAAATACTTCGTCAAAATTCGCGAAGGTAAAATATTTTAGATTTAGTAATAACACTAACATCCTGCTTTCAGTCGACATTTAATTTCTTGGTGGATATGGTTTTGATCTGGTGATTTTGATACCAGATATTCGAAAGTAAACACAGAACATATAGAATCCAAATAGCTTGCACGAATTTAGTAAAGAATGAAGGAAATAGGAATGTCATTATTATTGCATGTATCTTTTCAATCGTATCACATAAAATTTGGTATGTGGGGTTTTCTCATATACAGAATACGAGTATGTCATTGATTTCAACCTGGAGGGATTGAAAACAAACTCGGCATTTGGAATCAGAGATTGTACGATAATAGACGAAATAAAGTACAAAATTCACTCGTACAAACTTAGGAATTGAGCTCCTCGTGGCTAAGTACCGGTAGTTAGAATACGTACCTTTGGCGTGGAAGACCCGGGTTCGATTCCCAGCAGGAACTCATACTTTTCGGATTCCACATTAGTCAGTACGTTCCGTATCATACAGCCTCGCTGCTGAAAGAGACGTCAAACTCAACTCAACCCAAAATTAGGAATTTCCCTCTCCGAAGTGATGAGAAAAGTAGAATTTACCTATAGTTACATGTTTTTCTCTACGAGCCGTTTGGAGCGTTCAATAAGTACTAAGCCTAACATATGACATAAGAAGTAGATGAATGTTTGAAAGTGTTAACTCAGATTTCTACGTAATTCCCCTGATCTCAAACCACATTAGACTTCGAGTGTTGCCAGGATCCGTAAAGATTGCATAAAGTTACAAGGGTCAGTGATCTTAATCTCTGGATTCAAAGTTCAGTACTAAATACACATCAGCAGCAACGAAAATAATAAACTCGAATTCTTATAAATGCATACAGTGAATTACAAATAAACTGATAAAACTTTACAAATTAAGTTTCACATCCTCGTCGGATAAGTATAATTTTCTTCTTTTTCTTTGTTACGCTTCTGGATTAGGTGAAATAACAGGAGTTAAAATTCTTTTTCCTGATACTTCAACGCCCTCTCTGATGTAATAAGATATCGATATCAACTGCTAAATCACAGCCAGCATTTATTTAAGATAGAATGAAAAAAGAAAAGAAAAAGAAACAGTTGAGAATGCTCCGAGAGCATTACCAGAACGAACTTTAAAACAAAATTCTTATTAACTTCTACAGGCTTCATACCAACTATTCTAATACTTTATTATTATACACCTTAAACAATTCTTGTAATATATCTATCCATTTGTAATAGCCTTTAGTACTAAACTTTTTCCACATGTTTTGTTGAAGAGTTCTGTTAAAACGTTCTATAATATGTTGTTTTACGAAGACAACAAACATTACAAATGGATTTAGCAGATATGCAAAATATTGCAGAGTATAATATTATTTAATTATTACAAGTATGTATAATGTTTTGTTGACATTTTTTTACGTTGTACATATTGTGTTCAGTTAAAAAACAAAGATTCTAAAATTGTAAAGCAATAATCAAAATTTAATAATAATAATAATAATAATAAGATGCCTTGTTTTACATACACATTCAGGAAGTGGATTTTATAATCAACATGTTAAACGGCTGTTTAAAGAATATGAAATTAATCATTATAGTTCCTAAAATGGAGAGTTTAAAAATTTTAAAATCTACAAAATATAATCTCCCCCATGACTTTTGGTTCCCGAGATATGGCTCCTTAAATTTCGCGAAATCCGAACTTTTTTGTCCAGTATCTCCGGCACGGTGGCCAGTTTGCTAGTGGTCACCGGTGCTATTTGGTATCAAAATGTTCACCACTCTCTTAGGTATTGATCAAAGCCAATATGACCTCTCTATGACTTACGGTTCCCGAGATATAGCTCCTTAAATCTCCTGAAATCGGAACTTTTTTGGCCAGTATCTCGGGAATGGTAAAAGTTATGCAAAAAGTTCCAATACTTTCTCAGATAGTTTTTGGTGCCCTATACAATGGAAGGTTCAAAATTTGAAAAATTCGTAAATAATAGACAGACAGACAGACACACACACACACACACACACAGAGAGAGAGAGAGAGAGACAGAGAGAGAGAGAGAGAGAGAGAGAGAGAGAGAGAATGCAGTATCGAACTTTTTAAGTTCGTTGGAAACCAAAGGGAAATAATAGCATTGACTGTACAGAAGCCTATTGGGTTGAATAGCGACTAAAAGAAAGAAAGAAAGAAAAAGGGAAAAAACAACAATCGATATTGAATGGCGACTTTTAAATGAGTATATGTGTGTTAGTAGAAGTTAATAATCGTTTGCGATTAGCGGCGAAGAATTCGCTATTAATTTTCTTTGAGAATCATAACTATTCAGAACTTGCTATAAATTTACCACCATCACCACCACCATCATTAATATAATAATAATAATAATAATAATAATAATAATAATAATAATAATAATAATAATAATAATAATAATAATAATAATAATAATAATAATAATATAATCTTTTTACCATATACCTAGTACACTATGTGATCAAAAGTATCCGGACACCCCCCAAAACATACGTTTTTCATATTAGGTGCATTGTGCTGTCACCTACTACCAGGTACGCATTATTAGCGATCTCAGGAAGCGAGTCCACAAGGTTTTGCAGGTATGTCACATCCAGTTGAAACCACTCGTTCAGGATTTGATCGCGCAAATCCACCAAACTGCTTGGATGCCGATTTCGGTTTTACCCGCTGTTCCAACATGTCCCACAGATTCTCGATGGGGTTCAAGTCTGGTGACTTTGCAGGTCAATCTAGATGGAAGAGGGTTCGGGAGTGTTCATCATACCACGCACAAATTGTTCCAGTCCTATGAACGTTGCTGTTGTCGTCTTGAAAAATAGGAGTCTCCACAGCATACTCATCATGAAGATGTTGACTGAAAGACAACACTTACTAATCCAGAATGTTAAAATACACATGCTGGTTCATTGTAGTGGTGACCTCAGTAAGTGGGCCCAATTCATGATAAGAAAAACACCCCTAAAACATCACAGACCCACCTCCGGCTTGAACATGCCGTTGCACACATTCAGGATGAAAGGCTTCGTGTGGTCTTCGGTGCACTCGACTACGTGCGTCATTGGAATACAAGCAAAAACGTGATTCGTCAGACCACATTACCTTCCGCCAGTCAGCTACTGTCTACGTTTGGTGATTTCTGGCCCATTGAAGACGCGCAGCTTTATGTGCCTGTGTGAGCAATGGCCCCTTGCGAGGTGCCCGACTCCAAATGTTCAATGCATGCAGTTCCCGTCGTAATGTTCTTTCGCTAACAGGTTGGGATGGACCTGCATTCACTGTCTGCAGCAATTCCTGTCGGGTTTGGAACCGATTTTCATTCACAAGCCGAGAAACGCGTCTCTGGTCCCTTTCAGTCATGATATTCTTCCGACTACAATTCTGACGCCGTGTTTCGTGGCCACGTGTATGACACCACTGCTTGTACACGCGTTGAACAGTTCGCTGCGAAACACCAACAAATCCAGCAACTTCCCTCACCGTATGGCCATGGGCACGGCTAAACACGATTGCCCTTTTTGCCACTTTGCTACATCCTTACTTTTACCCATTTTGACGGACACTGTCCACTTGCAACACACTTGTCTCACTGACTGAAGCTGCCTTATGGTTCCGTAGAGGCAATGCGCACACAGTTGTGCACGTGACTCGACTGCTGCGCCATCTGTACAGGCTTTACGATTCATCTTTCCTTCTGCACAAGGGTGACTAATTTTTTGTCCAGTGAGTGTACTTTTCACGTTGATTTATCTTTTTTTCGTTTCTTTTTGTTTCATCCTTCCTTAATATTTTTCATTTCTGGATCCGAAGGGGGGGGTCCGGACCCACCCCTTGGCTACGTGCCTGATCACAGTAAGCTTACTCCAGATACTTTTATTACATACAGGCACCAAGACCATATTAAAAAAATCGATAGGTGGAAGTAGAATCACTATTAAATGTATTGATTCCAAATGCCACTAAAATGATTTTGCGTTAATTGAGGTAAGCTTATCACTAGAGAGCGGATTTTAACGTGCAGCACCTTTTCAAAAAATGTAGTTGTTAAACAACCAAAGTTCAAAATATGTATTTCTGGGCATAAAACGAATTGAAATGAACCCACTTTGTTACACCTTTTTCGCGAATGTTGCTCCTTTTTTTGCTAAATTAATAAAATTTCCCCCCTTTTAAATTTCTTTTAGTCTTCAGCACTTTTGTTGTCCCTCTTTTTTATTTATTTTTTTTAATTTGAACATAACAATATGTTTTATTTTCAATCTGGTTTGCACATAATGTTCCATAAATTTAGACGCAATCTTGACGGATTTGCTAGGGACAAATTTGAACTGAATTTGCGAAACAATCAGGACGTAGAAACCTTTGCAACGTCAATTGAACTTCTCGCCCATGTGCTTACAAGATATGCAACACAGGTTTTCGTTGATGTCGAGAGAGGGTTCTCCTCATACAAGGATCTCCTGAGCTCCAAGCACCAGTAACTAATATTGGAAAACATAGAAATGTTGTGCATATTCAAGTATAACCAGTTTCTGAAAACCCAGTAGTATGTAACAGTCTCTCAAACCACAATATTGGTAAATTAATGTTTTTTTAAACACCTAGTTGGTTTTCACCACAATTTTATTACAAGAATATTCAATGTTGTACGAGTGTGAGATTAAATAAAACAGTTTTGTAATTTATGTCAAATGTTTAACCCTTAAGGGATCCGATGGTACAATTTGTACCATACTGGTGTTTCATGGTACATTGCGTTATAACTCTTCTATTTGAGCTTTTTCGTCCGTTTTTTTTATTGTTGATGTTTTTCAAGTCTAATGACATTGTAGAAGACCTTACGTATGGTTTCACACCTTCCTGCGTCCCGACATAGGAGGCGATTACGTCATAATTTTACAATGTATATTTTCTCTTATTAAGCCTATGTTCATTATTTTTTGGCGGGCTTATTTTGACGTAGAAGATTGAAATTTTGCATAAAAATTCAGTCCACACAGTAGTATTTACAAGATTTTTCAGATTTCTGCGTTAAAACAGGGGGGATCCAGAGGGGCAAAGAGTTGAAAAAAAGGATATTTTTAACAAAAAAATCGCTTTCTTCAGGATTTTCCCGCCTTAGATACTTGAGGAAGACAAGTGAGTCATACCATCTGAAAGGCAGTTCTATTCTGAAGAGAATGATGGGCGAAACATGACCCTAGGATAATAGGGATGTCTCAGGGAATTTTTAACAAAATATACTTCTGTATAGGAGAATATTGGACATTTTCGGTATTATTTTTTTGGCGAGCTTATTTTTGCACGTAGAAGATTGAAATTGTGCACAAACATTCAGTCCATCGAGTAGTATTTACCAGATTTTTTCAGATTTTTCCGTTAAAACACGGGGGTTCAGAGGGGAAAAAGTTGAAAAAAGGGATATTTAGACTAAAAATTCCTTTCTTTGGGATTTTCCCACCTTAGATACATGATGGAGACACGTGAGTCATACCGTCTGAAAGGCAGTTCTATTCTGAAGAGAATGATGGGCGAAACATGACCCTAGGGTAATTAGGGATGTCTCAGGAATTTTTTTACCTGAGATCTTGGTCTTTTGCGGTAATTTGGGGCATTGTGCGGATTCTCGATAAAATTTCTCCCGCCCTAAGTATTCAAGATAGAAACTTGAATTTTGGCACACTCATTTAGTCTACCAAGTACTATTTATCAGATATTTGTGAGATCTCTACGTTCACACAGGGCCGCTCGAGAGTGGCCCAAAGTGTGAAAAAATTCCCTCCAAAATTTTCCCTTTGACATCAATTTTCCCTCTTGTGATATATGATATGGGCATGCAAATAGTACCATTTCAAAACCAGCTTCATTCTGAAAAGAATGAGATAAGAATTATGATCCTAAGATAAATAGTGACGATGCACTAGCTGCTTGACTGAAAGTCTAAAAAATACCTCAAAAACCCCGGATCCCTTAAGGGTTAAAGCCAAGTTTTTAAAACAATATTTGCTGGGGTAACGAATAAAGAATGTTCAAGTAACTGTACACTATAGCACTTAATAAAGATATCCTATTAGCACTGTTTTTGCACCTTTTTGAATGATTTTCAGCGCCTTTTATTTTCTTTTTCCTACCACATTTATGCACCTTAAAATCCGGTCTCTACTTATTACATTTATAATTAAAAAAATCTTGGAGTGACCAGTATGGTTCCTCGAAAGTGGCCTTGCCCTCTGCCTATGCCTCCAGGTGATGCAACTGCAGCCAATAATATAGAAGAATATTGCAATTAAGTTACATTTTATGTCTGTTAGAAATCATAAGCTTTGAAGTAGAAATGATATTGAACGGAAAATTTAATACAGTCTGTGGAGTAATAAACTTGCAAAATTCATTACCACCACTAATGCCAGTAGCGGTTTCATTATTACCTTTTTTCCCTGTACTTATTTCTTTCCATTACAACCATAACAAAAACTGCTAGAAGGAATTTTTTAAAAAAATAAATAAAAATATATACTTTTTTCATCTTTCTAAAAAATTAAATCACTTGTCCCTAAAAATAATATCTCCAAGCACATATTCCTAGTTACCGTGTATCCTAGTATCATCACAAGAGTTTCATAAATACAGCACAGAATGGGTGTTAGATTTTTAGTTCTACACAAGTCATTGATTACTTTTGTTATCATTCCACTTTATTTTTAAACTCAAATTCCTTTATTTTTTTTACAAAGGTGAGTCACAAATCTTGCTATATTCTGGTATACAGCATACCTATATTTATTATAGTAACCGGTGCGGCAGTCAAACGAGCGATTTGGCAACTCTAGAAATAGAAAGTTACGTTAGGGATAAGAAAACGAGAGTGGTGCCATCTGAACAATAAACCTTTGCTATTGACCCTAATATTATCATTATTTAGAATCATCGGGCCTTATTTATTTATTTATTTATTTATTTATTTATTTTTTTGAAGACTATCACAACAATACTGGTACTGTGAATACAGAACGTTATGTTCACATGTTGAACCATCTCCTAGTGCCATAACTTGCTGATCTTCCTGTAACTGCAAACACATTCTTCCAACAAGACGGGGCCACATGCCATATCTGCGCTACAAAACATCTTTCCTGGTCATCTCATTCTCCAAGAACGGGGACATTTGATGGACTCCAGGATCCCCTGGTCTTTCAGCGTGTGAGTTCTTCCTTTGGAGTCATTTGAAATCCGAGATCTTCTGGTGTGTCCTACCACACACCATCCAGGAATGAAAGTATCGAATTCCAATGACAGTATTGCAAGATGTGATGTTTAACTTCCGTAAAATACCTGGATTGAGTGTGAAGGAAAATGGGGCGTGATATCATTTTTAAGTGATGGACATTTTGTACCGTTACAAGTCTGTGCAAGATGTACATATTGTTCAGAAACATTCCTTACAAATTGCAAGCCTTGTAAATTCATGTTGTATTTCTTTTATATCACTGTGAATAAATTTGTGTCGCTGGTAGAGGTTTCAAAATCGCCCGTTTCACTGCCGCACCTGTTACAATGAAAGCAAGGTGAAAGCAGATTAACATTCTAAACCCCTCGTGTTGGACTGTCTGCAGCTATCTTCCTGCCAGTTGCTCGATTGCACGTTTTGTCCTTAGACACAGAAAAATCCATTATCCGGACAGTGGTATATTGTACAAATACACGGAATCCTTACATTTACTACAGAAATCAATACGGAGTATACGTTATCCACATTATACGTCATCTTTTCTGCTTAGATATTACATCATGCCGTTGCAGGATGTCTGACATCTAACAGTCTTCCATCTATCACATACCTATATAAATGTTACAAACGTCAGCTATATGTTACATACGTCCATCTGTATGTGAGATTCTGCCCGCCTATATACAGGTCTCCCGTACGTTCAAAAAGTACGTTTATTCAGAACACTTACACGGAAAGTACTGTACGTTAAATCCAAAAATTACAGAATTTACGCATGTAATCTACGTTTTTACGTACGCCACATGTGTTTTTTTCTCAGTGGATGCAAATAAGCCAGTGAATCCTGTTTACAGGTCCTGCTGGTTCGTGAAGCAATGTGATATCAGGAAGTGCGCCATGGAACAAAGTCCAAAGTCCGAAATAGGTAGTAATCCAAAGGGACAAGGTCAGGATTATATGACAGATGTGCATCAGTTGGACGTCATCAATTTCCGGAATTTTTGGTTGCGTTTCTCGAACCGAATGTAGTTTTGCGTTATCCTATTGCAACAGGGTGCGCTTTCGGTTCAACAATGAATAATATATTTTGACTTACTATGACTGTTCAGAATAAAGGCCGACATTGATGATACGATCATTAGGAACAAACTAATACTGAATTATGCCCTCGTAGTTCCATCATACACGGAATACAACTTTATGCTTGAAAACCACCCTGTTTGACGACCGGCAATTGATATGTAAACCCAACTAGATAGAGACAATAAATACATAATTGTATATTAAGACCGTCTGACTAAATTTTGTATTGCTCCTTTCCTCAAAATTAAAATGTGATGGAGAGGTCGCGTAAATTGGCTTGATATATTTTCCGACATTTGGACCATTATGGTCAACGATAATGGTAGGGAGTTGGTTAATAATTTTCTTGAAGAAACTTTTACATTACTTTTAGATATATTATCTAATTTGCAGCAAGAGAAAGATTTAGAAGAAATTATAAATGTAATCACATACAGCAATTTTACAATTATGTATCAGTACAGTTCAAAGCAATTATATCAACGATTCAAAAAAATCCGATTCAACCTGCTCTGGGAAATTTCAGAAAAGGTTTTACAAGAGAGATAAATAAACCAAAATTATCTTTTTTTCCGCCTCAACCATTGGTTGGTGGGCAACATGTAAACTTTAAAACTTTTTTCTCTCTTGGGAGAACTGTTTTATATTCTGATGAAGTCCCTTCTTCATAACTGAATCTAGATATTCTATCCTTGGTCTTCCTCTTCCTGGTTTTCTTTCTGCCTTTCCCTCTATCAGCACGGTGATCCAATCAGAGTGCCGAATAAAATGGCCAAGTATGTTGTTTCTTCTTTTTCCTAATATCTTCATGATCTGTCGTCCTTCATTAACTTCTTTTAGTACGTCTTCGCTCCTTTTCCTTTCGGTTCGTGGTATGAGCAGCATTTTGCGCCAACACCACATTTCAAATGCTTCCAGCTGGATATTTCAGCTTTTCTCAATGTCCACGTCTGTGATCCGTACAGCACCACGCTCCATACCAGTGGCTTAATAAATCGTTTACGAACGTCCAGCGACACATTTCTTGATGTTAGTAGTCCTCTTTTCTTATTGAATGCTTGTTTAGCCTGCGCTATTCTGTAACTTACGTCTTTTTCACTTCTTCCGTCCAATGATATTACACTACCTAGATAGGGGAACGTCTTAGTAACAACAAAACTTCTAGCGAACATTAGTCTAGTGCAGCAGACATAGAAAAAGAAGAAAATGAATAATGAAACTCGTGTACCAGCTGACTTTGGACAAAATATAACTACTCCCATTCGAGGGTTGATAAGGCCAAAGGTTATTTCCATAATGTACTAGTTGTTGTTTAAGCAGGAGCGAAGATAGCTTATACAAACTTTGGACAAAGAAAGGTATCTTTGCTGCATTCAATATCGGGATTTGATCTATGTTAAGTACATTTCATCAGCACCTCTAATGTACATATTCAATATGTGTTGTCATTCACATCTTCAGCTACTCTTTCTGCAGTTGGATCTGAGCAAAGATTGTTAAATGCAACTCCACAAGATACTGTGGAGGAAAAATGTGTTTTTACAAAACATTTAAGTTGCGTGATGTATACAAAATGTCATAAGAGCAGGGGTAAAAGTGGACCTGAAAAAGTAGGAGGATGCTTGACATTATTTTGGAAGCAGGGGAACGACATTCGTCAGCGTTGCCCCTCGATTTTACTCCTGCATAAGAGTATTTCATACGAAAATAAATAATTAACTACAATTATCTTTGCCTCTCAAATTCCAAATGTAGTGGCTAATTGTCATTTCAAATTTGTTCTTTTCTAGTACTTATAAATACTATTGTGAAAAATACTCTTACAAATTGAAAAGTTTTATCGACTTTTGTATCATACAAATATTGAAACATACGATACACTCATAATTTGTCAGAATTAAAAAATAAAAGCCCATCAGAGCAGAAGGTTTATTTATTGAGCTGAGCGAAGCGAAGCTCTTATACTCGGGTTAGCCGTTTGGTTGTCCGCGAACCCCTTCTAGACCGTTTGGCCGATCTCAACCAAACTTAGCACGCTGATAGAGTATTTCGTGCTGAGTGACAACATAGGTCGAAATCAAAAATCCGATGTACCATCGAGGAATAATGACCGAAAAACGCTTCCTTCTAGACCGTTTGGCCGATCTCAACCAAACTTAGCACGCTGATAGAGTATGTCGTGCTGAGTGACAACATAGGTCGAAATCAAAAATCCGATGTACCATCGAGGAATAATGAACGAAAAACGCTTCCTACTAGACCGTTTGGCCGATCTGAAGAAAACTTAGCACGCTGATAGAGTATGTCGTGTTGAGTGACAACATAGGTCGAAATCAAAAATCCGATGTACCATCGAGGAATAATCACCGAAAAACGCTTGCATAGACTTAACATGGGGAAAAAGTTTTCACGCGATTTTTTTTGTCAACAATTAAAAATGGCATTTATTATTGCATAATGGCCAGGAATGATTACGTAGTTTAAGCTCGCTCAGCTCATTTCATTGCAATCGGGTACATCCATTGCATTCCTAGTATACACTCTGATTAACTGTATCTATTTTTTACTTTCGAGTGACGAAAGAAGAGAAGAAAAATGAAATATTTGAGTTTTACGTCCCACAATTATGCCAGCTTTACTAAAGGAGGCGGTGATGTTGAGAAATGAAGGAAATGGTAAAATAAAGAAAATGGGAGGAAATGGGAGAGCCCCGAGCAAACCCATGTACACGGTGTTTGTCCACCAGAAAGTTCATATAGTGCGAGCTGGGATCGAACCAAGCAACCCATGTATTAGAGGTGAATACTCTACCACTGAGCCGGAGCTCCTTCGTGGATAAGCGGTAAGCGTACGCGCCTCTGGCGTGGGAGACCTGGGTTCGACTCCCGGCGGGAGCTCATGTGGTTCGGATTCCAAATTAATCAGTAGGTCCCGTCTCATATAGCCTCGCTGCTTAAAGGGATGTTAAACTCAAACTCAACTCAACTCTACCTCTGAGCCACCGCGGCCCAGGAGAGAAGAAAATATGGTGATCGTAGGAAAAAAATCAATTTCAAGATTTCAACGAGTTTACACTTTCATGACCCATAGTTTCAAAAAAAAAAAAAAAAAAAAAATCTGACATCTTAGGGCGCTGAATCATATTAAAAACTGATTTCCCGTTATTTTCTAGCTTTTAATCTATGTTGATTAATGTTCAATCAGGAAATTGTAGTTTCGTCCACGTCCAACTGCAATGTAAAGGTTAGAAAAGATATCGTAACTAAACTTGGGGATATCAAAATTCACTTTCGTCATTTGCATACTTTGAGATACAGCTCATCGTAATGTTTGACAATGTAGTGACAATAATTATGTCGGTCATTCAGTGTAATATTACGGAATAAAATTGTAAGGTGTACAATCCCATTTTATCTTATTTATACTCTGCAGGCTTTGGTAATAATTTAAATTTTAAGTATAGTGATATGAGTGTCAGTGTGTCCGTGACACACTGATATGAGTGAGAGAGTATGTCCGTCTCTAGCAACGAAGAACGACATATGATTTAGTGTATTAATATTTTGTTGATTTTCACAAAAACTGCGCATCAATCTTTCCTCTCAAGGATCACAGTTTGTTCAGTTTTATGTCACCTGTCAATTGATATAACTTACATGTATGTTTGAACAATGCCATTTTAAGATTGGAATTTGAAAATTAGTCGTAAGTTTGGACTAATATCTAATTAACCATTCTATGTAATGTAGTCCTAATAGTGTCAGAATGAATAGTTTACTTCAGTACCTGTTGTGTCTTAACGGGTGGCATGGTTAACGTTCAGGTCAAGAATGCCATAGCCAAAGAAGCATTCAAAAAAAAAAAATCACTCGTAACTACCAGGCTTAAGATTGGGCTTAGGAAGAAGTTGGTCGAGTGCTATACATGAAGTATTGAACTATAGCGTTCAGAATCTTGGAGGAAGATAAATTTGGATTCCGGAAAGGAAAAAGCACCATAGATGCTATTGGGCTGTTGAGAATTATGTATATCAGAATGAATTCTTGACGAAATGAAAGAGTTGAGTTTGTGTTTCATCGGCTGGTAGAAAGCCTTCGATCAGGTTAATTCGGCAAAACTTCTGAAAGTACTGAAAGAAGTATTGGTTAACTGGAGAAGATAGACGACTTATTCACAACGTTACATAGAACATTGAGTGAAGTTGTGCTTGACTGAATGAGAAACCAATAGTGTGGAGATCGGAGGAGAGTCAGACAAAGATGTAGTATGTCGCCCCAATTATTCAACATTTACAGTGAATGTTTAATGAAGGAAGCATTAATGGGAACTGGAGACTTCAAGAGTGGAGGGCAGATCATTAACAAGATCATGTATGCAGATGATACGGTTATAATAGCTAAGACCGAAGAAGGACTACAGGAGATGATTGACAAAATAGTTGACACTGGAAAACTATATGGAACGGAAATTAACATCGAAAAGTCGAAAGTCATGAGAATGTCCCGTGGAAACACGCCCTTACGGATCAGAGTAAAACAAAGAGAACTTGAAGAGGTCGATCTGGGAAGTATTTTGACGAGAGACGCTTACTGCACCAAAGAGATCAGGTCAAGAATTGCCATAGCTGAAGCATTCAACAAAAAAAGATCACTCTTCAGTAGCAGGCTCAATATTGGACTTAAGAAGAAGTTGGTCAAGTGCTATATATGGAGCATTGGACTTTATGGTTCAGAGACTTGGGTATTACGGAAGTTAGAGAAGAAATATTTACAGAGCTTCAAAATGTGGTATTGAAGGAAAATGAAGAAGATAAAATGGACAGAGACAGGAACAAATGAAGATGTTTTAAAACTGATAGGAGAGAAGAGGACGTTTTTAGCCAATATCCGTTGTAGGAAGGACAATTGGATTGAACACATCTTGCAAAAACATTGTCTTCTTCATACCGTTATAGAAGAAAAGATGGAAGGAAAGCGAGGAATAGGCAGAAGAAGGACATGATTGATAACTTAAAAAATATAAGGAATATTGGGAGTTAAAAGAGGAAGATAAAGATCGAGAAAAGTGAAAGAAAGATCTACAGGTTCAAACGTAGATGAAAAAGACTCAGTAGTTGCACGACCTATTAAAAGACAGAATAATTAGTAATAATAATAATAATGTTTACCATACAGCATTAACTTTCGGCTATATGATATACATATTGTAGAATTGTTAGTAAATCTTAAGGAAGCAAACATAATAGCGGTTTATTATTATTATTATTATTATTATTATTATTATTATTATTATTATTATTATTATTATTATTATTATTATTATTATTATTATTATGCATTTTTAAATTTCTAATGTACATGTAGCCTAAAGTAGAATGCAGTTTTAATTTTTACTTGAGAGATTAAAATCCCACATGCACCTGCTATTTACCTTCATGACATATATCGAAAACAGTTGCTGAAAACTGACTTTGCGTGGCTAGTAAATGACACATTGAAACCCCAACTCTATGGTTCTCTGCACAAACCAAATAAACCGTTAAGTTTTATTCCGAAAAAAAAATCATGGAGCAGTTCAATAGCTGTGACCACTTTTTCTTCAATAGTTTATTACGCTGAAATTTCGGTTTTTCCCTACCGCACATGATTGTGGTTGTTTGTGAATGTAGTTTTAAAAAGTCAAGGATATGTGACAGAAATCGCTGTCCTTTACTCTCAAACCACCCATTCTAACAAACTAGACCATTTAACAACTGATTGCAAAGGGCGATTTTACTCGTAAAGCACGAGGTATTAACACTTTTTTTTTTTGACTAATAAGTTTTTCTTACTTACTGAAAGCATGGTTCATTAGTAGTATAAGGATTCTAAACATTTGGATTGGTTTTCTAAAGCGGTTTGTTTACTAATGTATAAAGTGTGATTATACAGGGTGTTGCAAGATAATGGCAAATTGAGTTGTGCAAGCTCACCAGCAATTCGTGGGAAATTCACAAACTGCAAATTAATGTTAAGTGCATTTGAATGTCAATATGTTCATATTGATTTTGTCGTACATCTTTCTGAGTTAGAAAGCCATTTAATTCTACACAAGCAGTAGTATGTAGTTGATGGAGGGATATTTTTTGACAAGATTTTTCAAAAATGCGGATATGTACACTCATGTCTAAAATGATTGCCGCATATCTATAATTGTCTTCTTGTAAGAATATTTATTGTTCTTATTTACGGTTCTTTTGACATGAAATTTGCCACATACATGTCTTCGCCGATTATAGACATACTAACATTATAAGAAATACCAGGCACATTCGTTACCAAATTATATTCCTACAACAACATATTCAAAGACATGCGACAATAATTTTGGACATGAGTGTACACATACACGCAGAAAAAAATACCTTTTACTCTAGATGTGTGCTACGTTAAACTGGTAACTTGCAGATCAACTATGAGATAGTATTAAATACCATGCAGTGGACGTAAAGAACAACCGTCTACTGGACACGTGCCTACACACGACCATAGGAAATATACTGCCATCTTGAGAGTATGGAGATTTACTTATTAACTGTACTTACAGCAGAACAATAAGTATAAGAGAAAAAATCAGTATTGGGAGGTGGGATCGAACCAGGGACCCCACTGAGCCATCGCGGCTCACAATTATGGAAGTGAAGAAGCAAGTAGTTATAAGCGAACAGTTTATTTGTCGTAGGATAGAATAAAAATTACTTTCTAAGGAAACTCGGTGCTGTAAAGTGTATAATTCATATCTAAAACGCCAATAGCCTTATAATAGAACTGTGAATATCAAGAAAGAAAGAAAAAAAAAAGGCAACAGGTAAATATCAAAGGTGACCGCAGTGCCTAAGTCAATCACACAACCACAGTTGAAAGTGGCATATTCTGTACTGATAACAGCCAGAAAGAGTGGGAGCAGAGGCAACTGCCTATAGGCTACTGATGTTAAAAATACCACACACGTCACAATAGGGGTTTATGTAAAGAACAGGTGTTTCCCACGTTTTTCTGCCGAATCACGTTTTCTCGTCCCTTATAAATCTATCTGTATGTGTCAAGTTTTGTAGTAAGATCCATTCTCCGTAGATAAGTCCTCCTCGTAAGTATATCCTCTGTACGAATAGAATACAGTAAAGTACCGCAAACTCGGCACTCGATAATACGGTCAGAGACCCGACAACTCAGCACTCGATAACCCTTCTTTAGCCTCCATGCCTTCATAAAGCACGTACTTTTCCTTTGTTAAGGGTAATTGGGCAGTTCATTCTCTGTTCTATTCTCAAGGAACCAATACAGACAATAACAGTACTGTATTTTCTGAGAAAACATCCGTACTTATTCTTTTTTAATCAAAGGTGCGATAGTTTTCAGGACTCAAGTGTACTGCTTAAAAAAACTCGCATATAGTGCATCAGTATGTTGGGAGGTCCTAGGGTGTTGGATACATAAAACGTACGATTCAAAGTGATTTCAGCAAAAGATTCTACGTAAAACACTCGTGTAAAACTATTTTCGTCAGTCAATCAGGAGACACGATTTCCCTCCGTTTATATTGAGCCAGTGAGAACAATTTTCATCTTGTTGTAAAATATACTAACGTAATAAAAATAAGGAAACTAGGGGGATCAGCGGTTCAGTACTCACCTCTGGTGCAGGGATCCCTAGTTCGATTCTAGATCATAATAACTTGTGGTGGGCAACATTATATCCATAAGATTTCTCCGGGTTCTCCTATTTCCTCCTACATTCTCATTGTACTAATTATTTCATATCACTTTCATGTACTATCGTATCTTTTCCTAAACGGCATAAACATAATACTTGAAACTTGGAATTTCATTTCATTGCATTCATTTGTAATAAAATAATTACAACCTTTAAAAGACATTCAAACAAGTGTTTTAGAAAACAAGAGTAAACTTTAGCACAAAAGAATACTGCGCACATTTTCTTTCGATGATCTTTGTAAATATCACTATTTTGGAACGAAAAAATGAAATGAAATCTTTGAGTTTTACGTCCCACGATTATGCTGGTTAGGCTAAAGGAGACGGTGGTGATGAGTAATGAATGAAAAATGGTGGAATGAAGAAAGTGGGAGGAAACGGGAGAACCCCGAGAAAACCCCACGCACACGTTGTTTGTCCACAACAAAGTTCACTTGGCGAGGGCTAGGATCGAACCCGGGACCCCAAGCACCAGAGGTGAACGCTCTACCACTGAGCCACCGCGGTCCTCGTATTTTGGAACGAATATTCAGGCATTGCAACTACATACACCTATATCAACCTTGGAAAAACATGTAGGAGAATATTTTGTTACTTACTATTGTATTATTGTAATATATTATAAATAAGATGGCATTATATATATGTGCATAAATGTGCAAGAAATAACTAAAAATCAATAAAACCTTTTTTCTTTTCTTTCTTGGCGGGAGCTTATGTGGTTCGGATTCCACGGTAAGTTTTAGGTCCACGTTTCATATAGCCTCGCTGGTGAACGGGACGATATGCTCAAATCCATTCTTTTTCCTCTTTACATGCAGTAGATAGTATTATAGGACTTTGCACTATGTCATACGGAGGTGAAGTTCATTTTTTCTGTAAAAAACATAACAAAGGTATGTTAAAACTTAATGTAAAGCTTGGCGTTTGCTTCTATTTGCTATAAAAGAATGCAAAATACCACCACGGCTTATTGAATACTTTTCGTGGCATGGTCTTGCATTCGGTTCCTGATGGAGTACACTCACTTTTTTAAAAAAATAAAATTAAAACTGTAGATACTCTCTTATATAGACTGGGCTCTAGAAAAGGAAGTTAGAGTATAAATGACTATTTATGTACACAACTGACATCAATTTCCGGTAGGTAAATGAAGCTATCATTACTATTGGCTAATAATTATTATTGTGATTAGGATTTGAGAAAGAAATGTTATAGGGATTGAGAATGAGCTAGTCTAATCTCTAGATTGAATAATAAGTAGTTTCATGAAATTTCTGATATATTTGTCTCTTATATGTATAAATACTATAATATAAAGGCCTACGGCTCTGGTGGCCTAATATATTATATGAGCATTTGTGTACTATATAAATAAAAATATTATGATGGCAGTTAATAAAACCTAATTTTTATTGGAATGTGCTAGGCTAATAGTCTATATATTTATGATATCTATATATTAAAATGCTGAGTTTATATGTTTGTGGACGTTTATTTATTTGTAACCAATTATTTTGCAACGATATCTCGGAAACCATAAACTCTAGAAAGATGATGTTTTCACTGATCGATTGAAAATTTTGTGTAGATTGTCCAGTTCTAACTGAATATTTTTTTAAATGTCGTTATCTCTTTATTACATTTTAAGATGTACATTGCAAGTATTGTTTTTTTTTTTTTTTTAAATAAAGCATCATATTCTACGAGTTATACATTCCAACACCACACATTTGAATACGGGATTAATATTTCTCTCCGGCGTTAATTATGTAGCCAAATGATAATGAAAAACGAAGGACAACCGTTTCTCCAGTCTAAGACGAATCTTTATTGTTTGGAGTGTTTTGCGCAATGAACACCATATATCACTGACATTAGAATTAATTGTGTGTGTAATGTATTTTCTTATTACATACTGCACGCAAGAAGAAAGAAAACAGTGATCATACATGCATGAGAACTCTAGTCGCAAGTAGGCTCAAATCTCGCAAACAGTGCGAGATATTGAAAAAATCTCCCCTTTATGATACCCCCTTGCCAGTTTCTATGCTCTGTGTCTGTAAAGAGACATGTACAGATGTTGTGAGGAATGGCAAGAAGACTCATGTTCATATGTGAATGATGTACTGTATAGAGAGCACAGGTTCAGCTAGTCCTAAATATTAAATTACATATTCACTGTGGATTTTATTTTATCTTTAAATTGGAAGACTATGATTGAGTACATACTCTGAGATAGGGTACATTAAACAATATTACCACAACGAACATTTGGATCTTTTTAAATAAACTAACAGTTACTTTTCAATGAGTCCTCGTACTTCCAAATTATACGAAACGGGTATTAAGATTTGTGAATACAAAAAGATGTACATAAGAAAACCATAACTTACCTCTTGGTAGCTAATGTATATAGGTTTATTCATTATAATCCAGACAGTACTTTCCCAGCATCCTGGATGCGTTGTTGACCCTTCATACGTCATGTAATAAGACGTATCAGGAAACAAGGTACTTAGGGATAGATGGCGGACTGGAGTGGATAAACCTAAAACAGAACGAGAAGGCACCATATATTAGAAGAAAAGTCTCATTTAATGTAAACAGTTTAGAGAAATCTGATATTAATAACATAGTCTACCAATACACTTATATGATTGAAAGTGCATAAATTTTATACAGGGTGGAACACAAGCAAATAGACGATTTAAATTTGGCGCCAGACCGGTATCTTTGTAGACGGTACGGTAATACACACATCACTGGGTAAAGCAGTCTTAAGTTGTTATGCAGCGTTGGTCGGAAGAGCATCGAGCCTTCCCTGTGGAAACGTTCTTCAAAAACGAAGTTTCCGCTACTATAACGCAGCGAGTGTTTCGACGACATTTTGAGCTTGGAAATAATGGGAAGATCTCAATACACCAAGCAATATTGAATCGTATCCTACAACTGAGGTTTAGTGCAGCGTTTATCAATCGCTGTGTCTCGACACATTGGTATGTTGCAAATACATGTCAGGTGTCTCACGAGATTTTTAATGTCTCCTAAGATCTGTGGCAAAGAAATTATATTTGTAAGAAAATAAAAATTTATCGCCAATCGGCTTGATTTCACACTTGTCTTCCAAGTTTGTAAAACTTGTATTTCACAGTCGTTCCATAATAACAAAAATGTATTATATATACATTTATATGTTTGCATTTTGCATCTAGTAAAAAAAAATTCACACATAGGGGTTTCGTGAAAGTTTGAAACGTGCTTTGGTTATCCCAAAGGAAAAAAAAATGTTGAGAAACGCTGATCGAGTATATCCATTGCCAACAAGAAGTCTCCTATCAAAATCGAACTGTACGACGTAGAATGGTGCAAGCTTTTCAATGTACGGTCCCCATCTTTTCTTTGCTGGAGATTTTCACATGTTCCGGAAATCACGAAGTTTATTTATTTATTTTCGGTCTTTGCTGGAGATTTTCACATGTTCCGGAAATCACGAAGTTTATTTATTTATTTTTGGTCTTTTGCAATAATTTCCTGCAAAATTCATTCCGTTGTTTCGAAGCATAAGGAAGGAATTATTGCATCATTTAAATATTAAACGTGTGTTATTTTGAATTATCATATAAGATGTGTCGAATTGTTCTAGGGATTATCTTCATCCCGGAGAAATTAAAATACCGCTAATTTTACAGTAATTATGTGATATCTTCAAATAGATAAAAGATAATCGAAATGTGGAACAAGAGCGCCCTAGACAATATTATTTTACATGAGACACCGTTATCACGCACTTATCTGCTTTCGATTTCGAGCCATTTTGAAAATCGGAATTTATTTTCACGTTTCTAAACACCTGAAAACGGAAAGCCACTAGGTGACTTGTGATAACGGTCCCTCACGCAAAATAATATTGTCTAGGGCGCTCTTGTTCCATATTTCAATTATCTTTTATCTATTTGAAGATATCACATAATTACTGTAAAATTACCGGTATTTTAATTTCGCCGGGATGAAGACACTTAAGAATAAGGTGGTTGAGTTGCAAAAGCATAATGCATATAGATTTCCAAATAGCGTATTTTTTAGTACGAGGTAAGAAAGATTGTGTAGCAAAAAAAAAAAAAAAAATCTAGGTTACGGGTTAAGTTATACAATGCTTCCATAATTTGAAACTTTAGTGTAGAGAAATACTTATGCCAATTAGAGTCAATTGAAGTGAAATTTGTGCGTTATTAACAGTTTGAATTGTGGCACCTTACTATATCAAATGTCCTCTGATCTTGGGTGTATTTGTTAGTTTTTTTTATTTTTAATTTTGAGCTCTTATTTGTTAAAGTTCCGTAATGAAATTTTGTCCGTCATTTCTTTTCATTTTGACAAGCAGCTTTCAACAAATATAAATGTATTTATTGAATAGCATTTTAAAAAATTAAAATATTGTGTAGGTAATCAAAATATGAATTAAGTATAAATTTATATTCTTACGAGATAGTTGAATTACCAATTAATCTTATATTGATGCTTGTGATTATTTGTATACTTAACAGTGTGTGTTCCTTTAGGTGGCAACAGTGTCCAAGTTGCTTAACGTTTCTCAGCTGTTTTTGACAGGGTGTGTGGCATATATTTTAATCACGCTTGATCGTAGCCATAGGAGCTAGAGACACGGTTCTGATTGGTTGAAGTTAACCGTTTTTTGCCACGTAGCAAACATATAGCACAAATCAAACGCCAGCTACTGTCGGCAGTCCTGAACGAGCATGCTAGTACATGGGCTAATAATTAAAATCGCTTCTGTCGTGGGTTCGAACCCGGGCCTAGGAAAGATTTTTATTTTTTTTTTAAATATTCATACTTTTATCATTAAAATAAGATATAAATAATACTCATTTGCTCTTATACGTAATATGGAATGCATAAAAAGTTATTTACTCCGTTACGAAACAAAGCTGAGCGTTAGCGAGCGAATAAGGTTAGAAGCCCCGCAGGGCTTGTTTTGTTCCATCTTTACCCCCAAGATAATAACACGTGACATTACCACGTACTCGTTGGTGCAACTTTCATGTAAATCTAACCTCACCCGCTTCCAAGTGACCAACTTAAGACAGGTAACGCGTGGAAAGATATATGTGGGTGTGTAGAGACTACAATTATAGTTTTTGGTGGACCATAAATCATGGTCGAAGATCATACAATATACATCGAACAATCAGCCATCGTATCGCAAACAGTTACAACTAAAGACCTAGTGAATACGTTCATTTTTTTGTAATATTATTGTGTGCAAATTGAACTTATAATTACCTAAATATATTACATTTTACATTAGCTGCACTCGTGTGGTGATACGAATCAAACATCATTACAATTCATTACGAATATTGTTTCTAGCATTTTCATTTTATTTAGTCAAAATATTTCAAATATACACATTTAAATTGTACAATTGGTATAGGGCAGGATCGACGTGTAAATATGTAAATGTTCTAACATTGTTTAAAAGTCGTTTCTGTGTCGAAATACTCATTGGACACATCAGAAGGCCAGGTACATTTTAAACACTCTTAGGACAGTTTCTGTTTACTACTGTTAGGAGATATTCTAAACATTTTTTGTCCAGTGATAGAACATTTCAGGATAGTTTTGGACATGCTAAACCGTGACTAAAATTATTTTGTTAAAATTGCCCAAATTACGTTCAAACACTGATTTAGTTTTTGGTAGTATAATACATTACACTACTAAATATTTGAGAACGACTTTCAGACACAGTTATGACACTTTAGACATTGCCGACTCTCTTTGAACTTCCTCGGATGACACATATTCACCTCCTTTTGGATACTGTATTTTCCAAATATGTCCAAATTTATTTGCAGAATGTGACCTAACTTTGTATTCGAAGTGTTTTCCGAGAAGTGTTTTAAATATGTCAAACTAGTCAATGTTTTCTTTAAGAATTAACGCTTTCTGGACACCCGAATCATATTTTTAAACACTATTTTATCAATTTTCTTCTCAAACAAACTGTTCTAAAAGTGTTTAAATAATGGTTTATATTTTACAGTGAAATCGCGTTCAATCACTGGTTTATTTTATGACAGTGTAATAGAGTACTAGCTGTAATCAGTACTTTAAACGGGTAAATTTTAGAAAGTAGAAATCTTACGTTATGTTTTAGTCTAAGGTTAAATAAACACGTACAGTCTACTGATCTAGGCAATGTACTAGGATGTTGTAAAGTAGGATAATGTTTAAAAATATGAATTTGACCACGTAAAAGTATGCCATAAACCGCATTTCATTCAAACATTAAGCATTGGAAGAAGTCGTCCTACAAGAATTAAAAAAATCTATTCTAAAACTCTGGAAAATAGGAAGCTTATATTATGTTTTAATCTAAGGGTAAATAAACACGTATATCCTACTTATCTAGGCAATGTACTGGCATGTTGTAAAGTAAGATAATGTTTAAAAATGTGAATTTGACCACGTAAAAGTATGCCATAAACCGCATTCCATTCAAACATTGAGCATTGGAAGAAATCGTCCTACAAGAATAGGAAATTTCTATTCCAAAACTGGAATCGTTTGTGAAGAAGACAATTGAATGAATAAATGCTCTATTTTCTTCTGTTAAATGAACGCTGCAAAGTACAAAGACTTCATCAACACAGATGTTATCTCGCTGCCTCTTGTTCTCCTTTTCTCATTATTTCTCCTTTCCCTCTCTCATTTTCTCTTGTTTTGCCTCTCGAGATATTTCTCACTCTGTTTGAAGGATAGAACGAAACCAAAGAAAGCAAAAATATGCTTCCTCATTTCTCTCTCCCTGTATATGTTGACTTCTCTCATCTGTTTTCGTCTTTGTATTAAGACTTAACATTCCAATTAACAATGGTCGTATTTCTTAATGAGTCAAATATAAAAGCAACTTTAATGGAGTAATGTTATCTGGTTTCTTACTATGGTGCTGTAAATTTTCTCACTAACGTGTTATGCGTGCGCACATTCAGATTAAGGAGCCCTCCTTCCCTCATCCTCCACAAAGATTCGTCAGATCTGACCCGTTTTAAACTATGGCTTTTTAAAAGTAAATTATACACTTTCAGTTAAGCAGCTACAGCATCACCTCTCTTTATCATAGGATCATGATATGTACCTCATTCTTTTCAAAATAGAACAGCCTTTCAAACGAGTACCATTTGCGTTTCCCTATGATGTTTCTAAAACGGAAAATGTTTAGAGAAAGTGGGATTTTTTCTGAAATTCTTTTTATCAAATTTTGAGCCCCTCTGAATCTCCACTGTGTTAAATCACATATCTCAAAATCAACTACAAAATACTAAGGGTTACATTAACTGCGTGTACAAAATTTAAAGCTTCTATTTTGAATAGTAAGAGCGGAAAAATATTTACAAATGAGCTAAGAACATCCCCACAATGCCCCAGATGACCAAGATGTAATATAAAAATTTCCTGAGACATTCCTATTCATTCTAGGATCATGGTTAATACATCATTTCTTTGGAATAGAACAGCCTTTTAAATAGTACCACTCGCATGTCTTCATCATATATCTGAGGCGGGAAAATCGCGAAAGAGGGATTTTTGTTAAATATATCCTTTTTTCTACCGTTTTGTCCCTCTGAACCCCTGTCTTAACGCAGATCTGAAACAAATCTGGAAAACACTAAGGGTGCACTGAATGAGTGCAAAATTTCCATCTTCTAGTTCAAAAGTAAGCCCGCCAAAAACTAAAAATAGGCATAACAATGATTTAAGTTATGAAGTCATCATACTCTATTGCTTGACGCAGAAACCCGTGAAAGCATGCGTAACGTATTCTAGTATGTCTCCAGGCTTGAGAAAACAAAAAACGGTTGAGAGCCTTAATGGTACATTTTTAATCGAATAGTAAAGACTCTACCCTATCACCTAAAAATAGGAGATATAATTTTAAAAGGTTTCTTAAGAAACTATATACTTATCACTATGATTTTAGTCCTTTCACTAAACTAGTAGCTAGGACTCACCTTTAGTGCACAGGATTAACGGTTCCATTTCATCTAAAAAAAATCTTCAAATTAAAAAGTACAGTATTATGGTGGTTCGGATTCCACATTAAACTAGGTGCACATCTCATATGGTCTCGGTGCCGAAAGTGATGAATGAACTTCAATCTAAAAGACCAATTATCAATAGTGAACTGTGAAAAACAGGAAAATCTTACGTGGATTATTTTTTTTTTTCAAGATACATTCACGCTATGCAAAACCACATTGATTAAAGTTTATTTGTAATGAGTTTAAATTGAATTTACTTATCAGAAAAATGTAGAATAATACTCGTATACAAGTTTAAATATCTATATACTAAAAGGTTAGGTTTATATGTTTGTCTCCAAAGAAACGTTTATATATTTGTCTCCAATTTTTCAACAATGAGATCTCGAAAGCCACAAGTGCTAGAAACGTACCGTTTTCGCTGATCGATTCAAAAGTTTTTGTAGATTGTGCAGTTCTAATTGAATATTTAAAATAAACGTGGCCTTTATTTTTTTAATTACATTTTTAGGGTTACAGTGCAAGTATTGGAATTTTATAAAAAGGATCATATAGCTGTATACAGGGATTATATATCTCTCAGGCGTTTGTTTCATGGCCAAATGATATTGAAAAGCAAAGGATAAGGACCCTCTGCAATAAGAAGGTAATTGAAAAATGAGGTTTTGAGTTAAAAAGCTTATAAACTTAAAGTGCAACCTGCAAGATGCAAATGAATTGTGTTTTTCTCACTACAGATGCTTTGTATACGCACTACAGGCGACGGAGAAGGAACGTAAATTTTCTCTTTTATGCCTCTACTGCCTCTTTTATGTTTTACCAGAAATCGAGGTAACTCGACTTACCTTGTTATTGCAGCGGACCCTTCAATTTCTCAAGGCAAAGATGAATCTTTATTGTTTGGAGTGTTCTGCTTAAGGAACACTATATATTACTGACATTATAATTAATTATTTATGTGATATATTTGCTTATTATATACTGCATGTAAGAAGAAAGAAAGCACTGATCATACATGAATTAGAAACTCCAACCGAAAGAAGGCTCAATCTTGCAAACGGTGCGAGATATTGAAAAATTAATCGAAAAAATCTCAACTTTATGGTATTCCTTGTCGATTTGTATCAAGACATCTTTCACTTGTGTCTGTAAAGGGACATGTAGAGATGTTGTGGTGACAAGAAGATTCATTCTCATATGTGAATGATGCGCTACCGGTATGTAGAGAGCGCAAGTTCAGCTACTGATGCAAAAAAAAATTAATAAACTATTAGATATATGCATATGACTTGCGGGATTTTTGGACAAATGAAACACTTTTGGATTATCTATTAAACGAACAAACATCACACAAAATATTGTCTATTGTTGGCTACAACCTTTGTCCATGTTTCAGATAAACTACAGTTCAAATCGAGTAGTTGTTCTTGGGAGTGGCTTGCAAAAAGTGTCTGACCAGGTTTCAATAGCTCTTGATCCCGTCAGATGTAGAGTAAAGCCTTCGAAACAAGGATATTGCATTTCGGTTGAGATATAATAACTGGACTGCATCAATTAATGATCATCTCGGTTTTAGATTGTCAAAATAAACCTGCTTTTCATCGCCAGTAACAACGCTGTAACTTACAAGGCAGGGTAACCAGGTGTAACACGCCGATTGTAATAAGATTGCACAGACATAGAGAATATCGAAAAAGAAGAGACACGTATATATACCGGCCAACAAGCGCATTGAAGGGGTCAAATAGGGGCATAAAAATGTGGTCAAAATGAGATTATGTGGAATATAGCGAGAACAAAGAAATATTGGAAAAGGTTAAATGTCCTAAATACTACCCATAGTCGAAGCAAGGCAATGAAGTAGAATACACCCATGCGAAGAAAGCAGAACATCCGGAATGGACCAATCGCGTGTACAACATTGTCGCAATGTGTTACGGAAATGAGTGAAAAGGGTGGTAAGGAGCAGAAAGAAAGAAGGAACAAAAACAGAAGATACGTGGGTTTGCTTTGGGTGCATATGTTGCCCCTATAGGAAAGAGACGCAGATTCATCTCAATGCACGAAGATGGGATAACACGCAGGAAGGATGCTAACGCCGTTCGTATAGACAGCCAGCGAGACAGTACTGCGTAGTGGGTTGCATATATCGCATAATGGAAAGAATGATGACATGGATGTTGGAAACGAAAATGTGTGTAAACACAAGTAACACAAAAACAAAAATGCTGCTATTACTGTTATGGTGTAGGTGTATTTACGTAGTGATGTAATGTTAATACTCATGCGTGGTACTGATATTACTGTTACTGTTTATCTTAGTATGTAGACCATCTGCTATTACATTCTACTGTGCAATGAATTACTGTTCCCATTACGCGAATATGCAACCCACTGCGCGGTACTGTCTCGCTGGCTGCCTATTCGAGTGGCGTTTGCATCCTGTCTGCGTGTTATCGTATCTTCGTACATTGAGATGAATCTGCGTCTCTTTCGCATACGGGCAACATATGCACCCAAAACAAAAACACGGATGTTCTGCTTTCTTCGCATGGGCGTATTCTACTTCACTGCCTTGCTTCGACTTCTTTCCGTTAACTAATATGGGACTCATTTTTCTTCCTCTTGGATTTTTCTTAAGACATATAGACAATTGTCTACTGGATTATCTCGTAACGATTCTGTAAATTATTTTTGCATTTGAGACGACTCTTCATTCAGTAAGACATCCAATTCGACATCTTCGGACGGGGATTTCCCATTTTCTTTGTTCTTAACACTGTTCTCGCCATCTATGGATCGTTTAAACCAGCGTTCATATATTTGCTGACTGATGGAACATGTTTGCTGAAGGTTTCCACAAGCGTATGATTGGCTTCAGTAGAACTTATAAAATAGAAAGAAAATAGAAATAGAAAGAAAAGATATAGTAAAGTAAAAACTTTCCGTAAATGACGTTTCTCCCGAACAAACGTGAACATTCTCACAGCGAAAACAAAACACGTTTTTGATATCCTAGTCAAATGACTTATATAGCGTGATTTGAAGCTGGTATCTCTGCCTCTTTACTACAAGTGTTACCAAATTAAACAAAAATGATCGTGTAAGAAATAAAGCCATTTAACAGCAATTCCGCAAGTCATATACAAACATCAAATCAATACTCGTGTAAATAAAAATGAAAGTGACTATGTTTGTGATTTAATAACTCTTGAACCATTCGATCGCTCTCGCTCAAATTTTCAACATAGATGAGGTTCAGGACTGGGATGGATTTCATCATTTTGCTTTGACGGTGCAACTTAGGAGAGGCGGAAATATATAAAAGTGACCGAAAATGACCGATATTAGTGCCAAATTCATAGTTTTCGGGGTCGCTGAGATTAGTAGTGACACTTCCGGTGCTGTTTATATCCAAATTCAGCCCCGCAACATGAGGGAAGGGTGATATATATATATACAGGGCTGGATTTAGGGGGGTGCAAAGATGCACGTGCACTCCCCGCCTTCGTTGTAAATATACACTACCTAAAATAAGAAGCTTAGTTGTGAGTTTTCCAAAATCAATACAGTAGTTTAAGTCAATTTTCTGAAGGTTGAAGGTAAAAAAATTCATCGAGAGCAAACACACAGCATTTCTAAAGAAATTCTTCATTCACATCACAGATGTCTAAAAGAATTTTAAAAACTCCAATTTAATTCAAATGCACTGGTAGTTATTGGTGCACCCCACCTCAGAGAATCCTGGATCTAGCCCTGTATATATATAAATGATGGAAAACGACCGATATCAGGGAGAGCTTCAGTAATAGTAAAAAGAGACTGAATAACGGAACATATTACTATTTTTTCTTATTTTAATTCAGCAAAAAGGGCAATTGACATTAGCAAATAATAAAGAAAATGCTGGTTTAAACATACTCATACATAAATTTAGAAAACTTGAATTGTAAATTAATAAAGAAATATTTCAGTTTTACGTCCTACGTATATGTCAAATAAGTGAAAGAAGACGGATGATCAGTGAGAATAAACCATTATGAAAGAGAGTGAGAAACAAGAATGTGGGAGAAAACGGGAGATCCACCACAAACACAAGGATTCCTCGCACCAGGTGTGAACAAGGTATATAAAATAACAGATAGCTCAAGTTCGCGTTTAGTGTTGTCATTGGCTCCCTGTCCGTGACGTCTTGTGGAGGAACTTTTGCCCATCTTGAAACAGTGTAATTGCGTATCTATGCAGTGTTTCAGTTGTTCTCTTGAGAGATGCCAAGCGACACCCAAGGATGTTATAAAATAGAGGATCTGCTCATATGTATCTTCATCCTATTAAGTGATGAATGACCGTCATTTATGTTGGCTCAAAACATTGCGATCCTCATATGTAGACATGTAGTATGTCTGTTGTTTATTTTTATTTAAGTCGTTGCTTTAGATGGATATTGTACAATGATTACATGTTGCACGTATGGGTGTACAAATAGGAGTGAGAAGAAATTACCCGAAATAACCTTCCACAACTAAGAAAATCACCAATCATAGGATACGTACGGCGGTGACGTATGGCTTCGCGTTTTGTAGTACGGGCAGATCTTCTATTTTATAATATCTTTGGCAATACGTCCACGTGACGTCACCGACCGCAAAGTATCCTGGGAAAATGAGAACAGAAAGGCTGAATCGGGAGTCCATTTGAGATGTGAACGCACTTGCACTGAGTCAACGTGCCCTTTTGAATATTTTGAGACTTGGAAAATCCTTAGAATATTAGTCGCTACGAATATAGCAAATGTTTCTTTTTTCGCTAAGCATTAAAACATCAAATAAGAAACAAAAGTTTATAAAGATCTTTTGAATCTACAAAATACCTTTTTATGTTTTAGACATTTAGTAGAGAAACGATCAAGGTATAAATAAGGAAACGAAGATACAAGAAAAAAAGAAGAAAAACAAGGAATAATAAACAAAAAAATAATATGAAGAAAAGAAAGAAAGTAAAATAGTTTGTTTTTATTTGGCTTTTTCACAGCCGTGTGAGAGCAAAGCACGATTCTTCAGTTTTTTGAAGTGACTGACTGAATGAAGGCAAGAAAGATGAAATAAGATCATTTGTAGTCTAGTCTAGAGAAGAAGAGACACAACACGCTGTTGTAAAAGGGGCGTCGCTACATTTCTATTATCAACTGACAGTATGAAGCTGAATCTCGTAACGCTGAAGAAGAAGGGGTTGCAAAGGTTTCTCCCCTATCTCCCCTTCACCTTTTAGAAATCCCTTAAGTTTTCCTTCATCATTCTCTTAACCCTCTAACTTCTTCCCATTTCTCTCTTCGTTTCTAGAAAAAAGAGAAAAACAAGAAGAAGAAAAGAAATGCAGAAGAAGTACAGGGAATAAGTATTCTGCGGAGAACGATATTTTTTGAGTGGAGACAAACAGCTACTGAACTTCAGACGGGTTATTATTTTCTCATGTCGCTATATTTTATGTGTTTTAAATTACTCAAAGCGATTTTTTCCCTCTTTTCCGCCTACCTCCACTTTTTTTATTAACCGTATGTTTTTTTTACCGCTGTTTAAAAAAAAGTGGAAAAGGTAAACCTGGAGAAGGAAAAAAGTATGGGCAGATAAAAAGAAAGGGAAGTTACTAAATTCAGCATTTATATTTACTCTTACAGAGATAAAAGAACCGAACTGAAGTATATTTTACGAAAAAGATACGGTACGTTATGTACGAGAGCGTTTATTTATTGACAAAGTTGAGGAAATGTTTCCTGATAAAAAAAAAGAACTAAGCGACCTTTATTTCTTTTTAAATTATAAATATTCGTGTAATGTTAATATATACTCAACACTGTATTTAACCAGTAAATACTGCCTCTTATATATATAAATTCCCATTGGATAATATACAGAAGTTTTATAATAGAATAAACAGTTAATTCTGCTGTAAAATGTAAAGCCTAAATATGCTGATGTTAATTAGATATGCAAGTAAACGTAAACGCAAAATATGTAAATGATTATGAACAACTAATGTAAGTAGTTACTTTGTGTCTTTTATTGCCATAAATGATAATACAGGCTGTTTCTAAGTTACGTAAAGAACTGTTCTATATATACATACAGTATGCGGCAAAACAAACAGTACTGAAGTCACATGGTTGACATTTAAATATATCAACATCGTTGTACAACATAAAGAAGTATAAGAAACGTTCTCAAATGGGTATCCATGAAACGTTACTCAACACATATTATAAATTTAAGAGGAATCGCGTCTGTACATCATGTGTTTAAAATGTTGGTCATTGCGTCAGATATATTCTTCCTGTAGATTGATGAACATGTTAATGAAAACTGGAGTTGCTAGAAGAACAAAACAAACCACTGAATCTTCTTTCTTAAGAGCCTTCATCCCGGCGGAATTAAAATACCGCTAATTTTAAAGTAATCATGCGATATCTTCAAATAGATAAAAGATAATCAAAATGTGGAACAAGAGCGCCCTAGACAATATTATTTTACATGAGAAACCGTTATCACGAGACTCACTTATCTGCTTTCGATTTCGAGACATTTTGAAAATCGGCATTTATTTTCGTGTTTCGAAACAGCTGAAAACGGAAAGCCACTAGGTGACTTGTGATAACGGTACCTCACGCAAAATAATATTGTCTAGGGCGCTCTTGTTCCATATTTCAATTATCTTTTATCTATTTGAAAATATCACATAATTACTGTAAAATTAGCGGTATTTTAATTTCGCCGGAATGAAGACTCTTAACTCCGGTATAGTCGCAATCTGTTCGGAAAATTGCTTCCTTCTGCATACCTCACATGTAGGCGTCTGATGTCGTGAGGTAAGGCGAGTGGGAAGGATATGGAAAATCAGATTCACGGGAAATCAACCGATGTCCAAACTATTGGGAACAAACGGACAGGTGACTCACTTGCAGTGTGAACAGTAGATCCGCCTTGGTGCATCCATTGTTGTTATAACGACAGATTTTTGGAACGGCAAAAACCACGCAAACCATGCAAGAATGGGTCAATCAACCAGGGCCGTAAATTGTGGGAGAGCAGGGGGGAAACTGCCCTCCACGGAAGCTCCCCGCCATTGGAGGGAGCCCACTTTAAGACAAAATTGTCTTATTCTATATACGATACAAACATGAAATTATAAATGAAGCATCAAACAGGTTCACTGCATTACTTAATAATAAACGATACAGCACATAAAAGGTGAATAAAACAAAAATAAGTCGTAGCCCATTTCAGTCTACTATTAGGGGTCCTAAAAACGATATTTACTTGCATGGCTTTGAGATTTTTCGATATTGTCACCTTAATTAACTTGTCATATATAGAACGAGCCTAGGGGCGTGCGGGAGGGCCCACAAGCTCGGAGGGCCCAAAAAAGTAAGAGAAAGATGGAAAGAAGGAGCATTTTTTCGAATTTTGCGGAGGGTCTAAAACAACATTTTCCAGGAGGCCCAAATATTAATGCTTGCTCTTCCAGGAAAAATCAAAGTTATGGCGCTATAATCAACTGTTCATTGATGTAGCACTTAGGGTACACAGCTGAATTCTACGCCAAGCTCTCGCAGATGTTTTGCGGAGATACTCCGGAGTCAAGAGGGTGAAGGCGTGTTTCACAGCTGCTGGTAATTCCTGCGTTGTGTGATATCGAGTGTTTCTTACTTGTTGCTTTATGAAATCCCAGAGAGCATTGTCTGGTGTCCTCAAATCGGGACTTCTTGGAGACCAGGCAAAGGGAGCTGGTGAACATCAATTAAGGGTACGCCCACTTCCGGATCACCCTGTATTTGATTGTACATTAGGCCGAAATCGGTAAAACTGAATTTCAATATTGTATGTGAATCGTTGGATTGATATATATCTTAAAGACAAGGAGTATCCATGGAAAAACACACTTAAAGTGTGCTCGAAGCCTTCCAGCTTATAACGCCGCAGGAGCTGAAACTCCGTGAGTAGGAAGACACGGAGGCGTATCGAGCCCTACAAAAATAATGGAGGTGCTCATACGGACGCATTGAACACGTAACTATATTATTAAGTATTATTAATGTAGTGATGAAATAAGAGCAGGTGTAAAGAGACTTTCTGGTCACTGTATAATGGTACTAGCACTGGTCATTGCTGCTACCTCTGAAGAAGTTGGCTGGCCCACTGTCTCGAAATTAATTATTAAATAGATCATGATTTTTTAAAATCCTAAAATTCCGCGATACACCGGTTGGGAACCAATGATACAATGGCAAATTAGTTCGTTTGTTTCATAAGATTGAGATACGTTTTCAACAAGCTCTGTGCACATACAAAATATGGTTTATGTACGGGACTTATTTGTTCTGTATTGACGAAAAATCCTCTTCTCCTATATAAGAAAAATGTTACCAGTACTGAAGAACAATTGTGAACAGCACTGTTAATGAATTTGTGGCCCCTTGTGACTGTGGCTTAAGGGAAGTCGAATACCGGCAAAGGCTTATGTGACCACATGAAGCATTAGAAGTATTACAGTTGTTGACATTTCCTTGCAAAACACAGGCATTAACACTGTAGTTCTGCCTCCATGGGAGTAAAAGGCAAGGGGAGGGGGACAAGGAGGTGATAGTGATTTCTCTCCCCCTCTGTCTCTCATATCACCTTCTCTCAACTGCCTTCCTTGTCTTTCGGTTGCCTTTCCATTCTATCTCTAAAGCATCGACAAAAGACTACCTTTATTGTCAGTATATATATATATATATATATATATATATATATATATATATATATATATATACTGAAACGTGAAGTTAACTATGTTTCTACCCTTTTCTACTCCATTGAAACTTTTTGGAGACATCCACGATCAAGGTGGCTTCGTTTACAGAACCAACTTATACCTTAATTAAAGTTAATCCGGATTAGATTGTACATTACCAACGATAAGTTCAGCGTTTGTGTATGTGTGCTGTTCCATTGAGTGTATTCGGGTCTTGGTTTCATTCTGTTCAGAATATTCTGATCCTCTTGTTCATAATATAATACAAAACCACAAGATTTGAAGAATGGTTTGATTTGTTTAAATAATAACGAGAATGTTTTGAAATATTATATTGAATTATGCATAGAGTATGAACACATCGGCAGGTTGATTCGATTATATTTTTAATAAAACATATCGATAATCTCCGAAATGGTTTGGTATCACGTATATATATATATATATATATATATATATATATATATATATATATTCGTATAGACTATTTTTTGTCCCTTGCCCTTGAAGAAATCACCTTCTGAAGTGTGGACATACTTTTAGCAAACTATCTTGTATTAAAGCAGTGATCACCAAACCATCAGTCGCGAGCAACTAGTAGCTCACGCGGACATTTTCGGTAGATCGTGTTAACGTTCCGGTTGGCTAACCTTGATTCCTCCATTGAGCTGACGCTAACAACAGGAGGCGCTGACAATAACTGTTTCTTTCTTCCGCGCAACTGGCATTGCCAGCTTCATCTCACAGTTGATTGTAAACGCGTGGGATTGCGTACGTGATGTTTTTCGTATGTACATTAGACATTTGCTATGTTTTTCGTGTGTATATTAAACATTTGCTATGTTTTTCGTATGTATATTAGACATTTGCTATGTTTTTCGTGTGTATATTAGACATTTGCTATGTTTTTCGTGTGTATATTAGACATTTGCTATGTTTTTTGTGTGTATATTAGACATTTGCTAACTTGGATAGTTTGATTTCATATTCACTAGAAATTTAAGCTTATATTCAATAAACAAATGTAAGATTTTTTTAAAAAAAGTTGGCAGTTCATTTGGTTGGTAGCTCACAATAGGATTTAAAAATTATATGGTAGCTCAGATGCTTTTTAAGTTGGCGACCACTGTAATAAAGCATTATATTTAGCTATTTTTAAGCAAAATGTTGGAGTAACAGCGGTTTGTACAGGCTTGCATACCAGTCAATAGTATTATATCAACTATTAATTAATCATTTTCAGGTAAAAGTTAAAACTCGATTTTATTTTCACCAGTGGCGGATGTAGGCCAGGGCCGGAGGGGCCTAGACTCCACAGTGTTTTGAGTAACAAAAATAACTTAAGCTAATATTTATATATTTTTGAAAGTTTATAATAAACTCATGATATACCTACCATAATCTGGGTTCTGGCTGCCCGACCCCTTCCTCAGGTTTTTACCTTGTAGCTCCGCCACTGTTTTTCATCTTGTTTTGAAGGATATGGAAAGAATAGTTTTCTGTCAGAGAATTTGTAATAAAACTTATAATATTCTCATGTAATGATGAGTGCGAATTGGCCTGATGTGATGACGACAAAGTTTCTTTTCTTATCTAAGAAACTATCTAACGGCGTAGAGTGTACGTCGGATCACTCGTGGAAATAAATCCCTTTGTGGGTTACTCGATCTGAACAATCTCAGCGAAATTCCTAGTAGAAAACATTCACTAATTTTAAAGAAGTCAGTTGTTACGGATTCGTCACGCTTCACGTTGATCGGTCACTAAGAGCTCTTGAAAGTCTCATAAGTCCCAGGACCCCGACCTACATACCGGTAGTCAACCCAAAAATGTAAGGGGGGTGTTTGGGGCCCGATCCAACCATATTATAGTTCATTACCATATTATAGTACATTTGCAAGCCAACTGTGAAAAGTTTAGGGGTAGCAGAAATTTAGGGGACCCGGCCCCTTAGACCCCTATGGATACGGGCCTGCCGAACCAGTGTTAGTACTTTTCCATAAGATTCCCTCAAATTACTCAGAATTTTCCCTATTTTATCAAATTTTTCCTAATTTTTTGAGTGTCCAATTTCTAAGACAGATGTTATGTGATAATATTAATTTAGCTATATTGAAAGACGTGCCAACCACATTTGTTTTATTCATATTTTGATTCTATTTTTTATAACTTTATCCTTCCCTTCTACAAAAAAAAAAAAAAAAAAAACACAAAAATACACAATCCAAAAATGGGTATAAATTATGATACTTTGAAAACACACACACACACACACACACACACATGGTAAAATTGGATCTGAAAAGATAGGGAGATGCATGACGTCAAGAATTCCCCGAGCCTATCTTTGCCCATTGTAATTTTTTTTGAACGTGGGTGACGGCACAGATATTTTCTGGAAGTGGGGGACGACGTCACTTTTAACCGTGCACACACAAAAAATATTGCTATTGTATTGGTTTATTTATGAAAAAGAAGGAAAATATTAAGGACATATTGGTCAATCAATCAGCGTGAGAATTTCTCTGGGATTTTAACTTTTTATTGAAAAATTCCTCTTCCCCCCCCCTTTTTTTTTTTTTTTGCAAAATTTACCTACGAAATTTCCCTAGATTAGGGAAATTTTCTTTAAACTACGAACACTGCTCCGAACAAGTAGTGAGGCTCATGATTTATAATCATCGTAAAGTTGAGAGACAGTGGGTCTACACTCTAAGTTTGGCTTGGGTATTATTCACTTACTTAATAATAGTTAATTACCAACTTTATCATTTGTCGAAAAAACGTCATATACAAGAACTCGCAGATATATGAACTGAATTTCTGAATTGATAAGGAACCGAGAACTCGTATTAAGTTGTTATAAGTGCCCACAAAGGAGATAATCATGTTCACTTCATAAAAAGTTAGTTAGAGAATGTCACCTAAAATACTTAAGGCAGTACAGAGACAAACACACATCTACACAGAGATACTTTAAATTAACGCGTTAAACAAACACTCAAAATAGAAGCTTGTGTACCTATTCATGTGTATGCTTTCCTTCATATTTGGTTTACAAACAGTCAATTGATAAAATTCAGTTGTCTCTACGCTACAGCTATTTCAAATCTTTCGGAAAACTTACGCAACAACACCTCAGAACGTACGCTACCACATGGGATGAATTTCACAACACTTTAGAAGTTTCTACTCGAAGAAATCTAATGAACCTAAGACCGGTGACCGTACTGCCCAAAGATTATCGTTTCCGCATTCTGTAAACTCTTAAGGGAAATTTGAAGCAAGGAAACTATGTAGTATATGATATCATTTAACTGAGTACTAATAAATTAGATTTTGTTCGAGGATTCTTACAGACCTCTGCTGGAATTGCCAACTAAGTTTTTTTTTCCAAGTTGATTAAGAATCACAGTGTTATCCCTAATAGACGTAAGTGTGTAAGTAACAATTGTCAGTTAGATCCATGGGTAGCACATTTACCAATATTCCATTAAACTGATGGGGAAAAAGATTTATTAGAGCACATATGTAAACATCTTACATTGATTCCATAAATCACTTTAAAGTTCGAATTTGTCAAGTAGTGTCACTGATCACATCATCTCTTTTGGAAAATGCATTCCGTGTTCAAAAGTACTGATGGAACATATGCCGATGGGTATATATAACGCTATTAATCACGACAAAAAAAGTACTTGATTTGATTTGATTTAATTTTCAGTTTAGCATCCCTTTCAGCAGCGAGGCTGTATGAAACTGGAGCTACAACTTAACGTTACTCCGAATCATATGAGCTCTGACGGGAATCGAACGCGGGTCAACCACGCCAAAGGCGCATCCGCTAAGAGGGTCTGCTTGACCTGGGCCCCCATTTTGTTTCGCTAATTTTTAATAATCCAAGACGATACAAATGAAACAAATTACGGTACAATCCGGTACAAAAAAGGTCTTTCAAATGAGTCAATTAAATCGATCCTAGGACATTGTGGGGGGGAATCTGCATGAACTTGGCCCTAACTTTGTTTTCTTAATTTCTCATACTGCAGTACAGTACAAGCAAAAATATTTGCGGTACAAACCAGTACAAACGAAGTACTTTCTATTGATATACGGAAATCGTTTGTACCGAGAGATGGGGGGCCTGGTTCACAAGGGCCTAGGAAAGTTATAATTTTACTAAGAGCTATAGCCTCCCCCCTTGACGCTCAGGTATACACTGGATAAAATGGGCTTCAATCCTGCTTTACACTGGATAAAACGGTAAAATATGGTTTAGCCCCTCCCTTGATCATATCCTGGATCCGCCCCTATATATATATATATATATATATATATATATATATATATAGGGTGACTGGTAATTCGATGCATTCCTTGCAAGGGGATATTCTACAATTATTTTGGAATACTGGAATATTTTCACCTGTATGAACTAGGGATCGAAAATCAATAGTTTCTGAGTAATTTGCACATGTGTGATTTCTTTGAAATTTGCCGGCTAACGAGAGGTGCACGAGAAAGTTCTATCCTGACCCACTTCTACATATCGTAGAGCATTGAAACTTGTCGTGTGTTATTCTGTTTACCTATGTTGGTCATGTGGTAATCTACAGGTCGTAACTCTGCACCATTGCTGTGTTATAGGTCCGAACGTGAAGTAAGGTGTAGTGGTCCAAAATCCATTACTGCACCTCAGAAAGCAGCGTGACAACTTCGCAGAAGTACTTGCCCCTAGGAAATGACTGCATAGTTGGGAAGAAGTGGGATGAAAATAGTGTGTGGTCAAGAGAAAACGCGAACTATGGCGGATATCATACGCAGGTTCGTGCATCTGTCAGGCCAAGATTTTCGAGCAGTGAACGGGTGCGTTGTTTTCTAGGAGGTGAATATCTTTTCCTAGCATGCCACGCTCTGGGATTTCATAGAATCCAGCAACGCACGCAGAAGTGAGGCATAATATATCCTGGTAATTGTGGTATACTTTGCTTGCAATGCACGTAGTAATACCCCATGCTGATCCCAATGAACGTGATCATTTTGGTCGCTCAGTTTTGAACACGGGCTTAATTTGGTGTTGGCACGTTGGCACGCTTACACTGGTTTGACTAGGTTTTCCCTGGATTTCTTCACTCCTATCAGACCAAGGCCAAGATGATATCTTCTAGAAGGACAGCGCCATTCCTTCCGAAATCCTAGACCCACCTAAAGGACCGATGTGACCACAAAGTTGGAGGTCCGAACCCTTTCTTGAGACATTTTCTTGCATAAATACATAAAAAAGAAAGAAAGAGAGATATAGCAATCTAATACACCGACGTACCACTACCAAAGGAAGTCCGTGTTCAACTCTGGCCGACCAAAAATGATAATCACTTTTATTTGGGATCAGCATGGGGTATTACTGCTTCTTTCCAAGCAAACGGTGCCACAATTACCAGGAAATACTAAGCCTTACTTCTGCATGCGTTGCAGGATTCTATGAAATCCCAGAGCGTGGCATCCTGACGAAAGGTGTCCGCCTCCTAGAAAACAACGCACCCGTTCACTGCTCGAAAACGTTGGCCGGACCACACAGCATTTTCATCCCACTTCTTCCCAACTATGCAGTCATTTCCTAGGAGCAAGTACGTCTGCGATGTTGCCACGCTGCTTTCTGAGGTGCAGTAATGGATTTTAGACCACTACACCTTACTTCACGTTCGGACCTATAACACAGCAACGGTGCAGAGTTACGAGCTGTACATTACCACATGACCTACATAGGTCCACAGGATTACACATGCAAAATTTTAGCGCTCTACGATATGTAGAAGTGGATCAGGATAAAACTTTCTCGCGCACCTCTCGTTAGCCGGCGAACTTCAAAGAAATCATGTATGTGCAAATTACTCAGAAACTATTGATTTTCGACCCCCTGTTCATATAGGTAAAAAGGTTCCAAAATACTTGTAGAATATCCCCTTGGAAGGAATGCATCGAATTACTAGTCACCCTGTATATATATATATATATATATATATATATATATATATATATATATATATATATATATATATATATATATATGAAGAAAAAGACCGATACTAGTATCGAATCCATAGTTTTCGGGGTTGCTGAGATGAACAGTAACATTTCCGATGCCGTTTATATCCAAATGTAGCCTCCATTAGTATTCCTAAAGAGAAATGATGACACGTAAACATAATTGAAAAAAAAAACGATATTAGTTCCGTATTCATGGTTTTTGAGGTTCCTAAGTAGATTGGTGACAGGTTTGGTATCCTAAATGCCCAAAATGAAACTTATTCCCCCCGTGGGAAGAACAGGTATTGTTCAGTAGTGTATAAACACGTATTCTAGCAGAAATTGTTTAGCAAACCATCCAAATTCGTTGGTGGACAATGATTCAAGTCTTACTAATTATATATAAGGATTGAGATGTATATAGGGTCTACATAAAACTATAGTAAATGAGAGAAAATGAAAGTCAATTCTCAAGAAAAAGGAATTTTGTTTCTGAAAAAAATTAAGTTTGGAAGGAAGAGAAACGGAAACATTTGTATGAAAAGTAGTGTCCTTAATTTCCCGTTTTAATTAATTTATACACGTGTTAATTTACTATTTAGCCAAAATTCACTAGTGAAATCCTCACACTTAAACAATAATAAAAAAAAGTCCATATCAACATAAGGCGAAAAGCGCGTTATTTCGAAGTTACGAGATGCCGAAATCGAAAAAATTGTAATTTTGAGGCTGCCTAGCTTTAAAACTATGGGAGATATCAAATTATGTCAAAGAACTATTAGATAAAGTAGTACATTCTCTATGTACATACCTAAGTTTGAGAGTTGGGTTGTATCGGCGCACATGATTTTAGGGAGAGAGGTGGAAGAGCGGAACCTATATAGCAGTCTCTCTATAATAAGTCCGTTTCGCCGATACTTCCCAACTCTGAAACATGGTTATTTAGATACACACTGTACTAGTTCCTGTCAGCGGCGTAGCGTAAGGGAACGCCTGTATGCCCGGCATCCCCTGTTAATAAGAAAAAACTACGTATTTCATTATATTTATAAATTGTTTGCTTATAATTATCACAATTATTTCCACTGTAATCTTGTGGATGCGCTCTCTCGCTTTACTTTGGCAAGCGGAACCTACGCATGCGCATCACTCAGATGCACATTTTCTGTCTTTCCTCTTGTTGTATGCTATGTTCCTCGGGCATCCAGGCCTACTGCAAGCATCGGGGTTTTCGTCTGCTTTCTGTCGAATGCGCATGCCCAACTACTCCCCGCCATCCCTTTGCAACCCAACATTTGCTTTAGATATAAGCTGGCGTATGCTCAAGTACTGCCAACTCTATATATTTTGAACTAAGCTATGGTTTCTGTATAGAACGTACGAGCGCTGTCAAGGAAATAGAACAAAACATAAATAGTTAGTTCAACGCCATTATGAAGCATGTCACTTATGTAAGTGATAGTATAAAAATAGTTATGCTTTAATCGTAATTAAATGCATCGTAATTGTAATAGTAGGCTAATTAAAGGCAAACTAATAATCTACATCATAAATACATATCATGTCCCAGAATGTAGCCAGATATTCTTTGAGAGGACTCACATACACAAGCGTAACTATAATGCATTCTGTAGAATCACGGTCACCGATTCGGTAGGCCACCCTCTGCCCTTCACAAAGTTTACTTGTGCTTTTTCGTATCTGGATATCTGACAATGAAGTAGATACACAGAAATAGGCCCCCAGAGTTGCTTTAAGTGCTTTCTATTTGTATCTTCATGTGGTATAAACACTCAGGCCCATATTCACGAACGGGCACCTGAGGTCCGGACCCAAGATGACAAATTTCTAGGGATGACATTAAAAAAAAAAAGAAGAAGAAGAAAGAAAGAAAGAAAGAAAGAAAGAAAGAAAGAAAGAAAGAAAGAAAGAGATTGAGGTATGGTATGCGGAGAAAGAAGCTGCCCACGAGAAATAAATAAAGGGGATTATACTGAAAACAATATTTATACAAAAGTGGAGCCGGTTTTTCTCGTCACAATGCTAGTGGCAGAAAAGGAGCTGAGACAAGTGCTTATTGGCGTCTAACGTAAACTACTCATTTGCTACTGTATGCCCCACCAGGCGTACAATTACGAGAGCCTGGGCCCCTAAATGTTTTGGCCTCCTAATTATTAAGAGTAGTTATTGATAAAAGAGATCCAGAATTGTGACGATTGGACCCCCTAGCATATTTGTGCCTCTCTCCTAAACTTTAATGGCTGGGTGCGGGCCTTAATGAGCAGACTCAGCCTGTTAATCTTCTATTTGTGTTGTGTAATCGTATGGGATGGTTGCAAATTATGCCGTGCTAAATATAAAACTTCTGCAAGTTGTTTAATGAACATGGCTTTACACTCCTTTCTTGTGATAAATTATTGGCTCACCTCTCCCTGGCTATGCCCTTGTCTTCTGTACTAGATTTATGCTTTTGATTAGCAACATTGATCGTTGGTGGTCAAGAAAAATTGGCGGTATATATATATATATATATATATATATATATATATATATATATATATATATATATATATATATATATATATATATATATATATATATTTGCGTTGTGATTTGAAATGAATATTTGTTTTATTTTTTTACTGTAGTATGAAGAAAATTACATTTATAACTAAGAGACAAAGCTGTGGAAAGTGTTCGGCTGCTACAAGGTATAGTACCTTACTAACTTTTAGCAAATGATGACTACGATAACAGTACCAGACACAAATTTAATTAATTTTTTTGTTAACAACTACCATATCTCGGTTGACTTACGAGCAGCGCTGCTCTCTGAAAGGGATACGACCTACCCCAAAGCTTTCCATAAAAACGACAACTGGCAATCAGTCGCAAATATTTCAGTCTTCGTGGTATGATGATAGGTTTTCTTGGCTTTCTGGATGTTCTGTAGGGAATAAAATGTTATGTTTCGTCTGCATTATGTTTGGGGCAAAGGTGTCGGAGTGGTGTTCAAACCGTATTTCTGATTTGGGTAATTTCATGAAGAAAGCTCTAAAACATGAGTCATCGAAACAACATTTGCTGCATAGTGAATATTTTCACTTGTTAAGGAAAATACACATTGAACATGCATTGCATTGTATTGTATTATATCAGACAAGTGACTAACTTTGGCATCCCCATTTCGGAATAACACGCTACGCTACTGGTTCCTCTAATATTTCTTTAGCCGCCTTTGATATATCTCATAGTTTTCGAGCTAGGCATCCTCAAAGTTACAATTTTCTCGATTTCGGCATCCCGTAACTTTGAAACAACGCGTTTTTCGCCCTATCTTCATATGGACTTCTTTTACTGTTTAGGTGTAAGGATTACACCAAAGAATTTTGGCTACATAATAAATGAACACCCTGTATAAAGGGATAGCACCTGTTAAGGCAGTACTATAGGGTCTATACATGTAAGTTCTAGTATTAATAACAATGGCGAAGAATTGCTTTCATTTAACTTCAGTGTTACTAGTCAGAAGGTAAAGGAATGACCGCCTGGGGCACAGTTCACATCGACATGAAAATCCGCGGTAAAATCTGGATTAAATTGCTTTAACGTAGTGTTATAATGTGTCACTCGAGAGAGTGTGGGAGAATGGCATTCTGGGACGCACGAGAAACTTTAGAGCTAAACTTAGAATTGCTAAAACTAGTAAAAGATATCGAGTTAATGAAAAACATACAAGTTGCTGCAATTGTAATAATTAATTATGTAGTCTTAAGCGTTTCAACAGTTTGTGTTTCTTTTCTCTCCTTGCTGTTTACATATTGTTGTTTGTATGTTAGAGAAACGTTTTACAAGTTTTCTTTTAGATTGGTATCTACTTTATTATTCAGAATGTAGCTACTATGCAGTCATCCTACTCTCATTCCCTTCGAAAGTAAGTTTATCATGTTTTCGTTTTAAACATATAGTGATACTAGTACCTTCTCATACCTAAGAAAAAGGGACCGCGGTGGCTCAGTGGTAGAGCGTTCGCCTCTGGTGTATGGGGTCCCTGATTTGATTCCACTTCGCGCCAAGTAAACTTTGTGATGGACTAACACTGTGTGTGGGTTTTCTTGGGGTTCTCCCGTTTCCTTCCACTATCTTCATTGCACTATTAGATTCATTTCTCATCATCACCATCTCCTTTAGTCTAGCCGGCATAACCGTAGGACGTAAAACTCAAAGATTTCATTATTTTCATACTTAAAAAAACAGTAATGATTAAAATTGCCTTAATTTTATATTGATAGAAGAAAGTATACGCATATACCAGCTTTTGAATAATGTAGGTCAACGAGATTTTTTAAAAAGTAATACAACTATATATACACTTTTAGCATTTGTATAATCTATTATTCTATTAAATTTTATCATCTACTGGCACCGGTTTAATTTGATGCTTACTACTACGGATGTTGTAATGCTCCTATACTTCAACGGACTTTAACGATATCATCTATGGACTTGGCAACCGCCACTATACTAAGTACTGTTGTTCTAAACTTATTCGCTATAGCTACTCTACATTTTTGTACACTCATGCTCAAAATTATTGTCTAATGTCTATAAATATGTTGTTGTAGGAATATAATTTGATAACGAATTCGCTCGGTATTTCTTATAATGTTAGTATGTGTATAATCGGCAAAGACATATATGTGGCAAAGTTCATGTCAATAGAGCATCAAATAAGAACAATAAAACGAAAATAAAACTTTCTTGTTTATTTAGCAACATTTTGTTTTACTCATTCTAATTTTCGTATTTATAATTCTTTTCCCATGACATTTACCACAAATATACGTTTCTCGATTATACACATAATATCAGCTTTAAAAGTACCTGCAAAATCATTATAAAATTATATTCTTACAAGAAGACAGTTATAGATATGCGACAATCATTTTGGACATGGGTGTACAACGAATATTCCCATTCATAATTTGGTCGGAATTTATAACTATTTGCCAACTCAATTAGCTAGGCTACAAAATAACCAGATTGTGTTTTTCTGGAGTTGAGAAAGGAATCATTGATGTTTTTCCATATAGCGAACTAAAAGTGCTTTAAGGCGATATGGTGATGTTGTAATGAAGAAGCGAAAATATCGTCAGTCAACGTTGTTGACCAAGCCAATTTCAATCGGATCCTTTGCTAACAAGGCATACAGTATATCACTGAAGTGAGTGTATTTGTAACCCCATGGAAACACGTGTATTGGCATCTCCAGGTCTAAGCAGTAGAAATAGGCATTAATGATAGCGGCTGTGATCGAAATTTCTGTTCATAGAAAAGCTTGGTACAAAAAGAGTGAACGTGCTTATACCTCTAAATGTAACAAGGCTATATCACCTTCACGTGCTGGCAGGTACAGTTGATTATCGGCCACAACGCTTGACTGGTTAATTGTTTACTTTTTAAATGACAAACATGTAGAAAGCCAAGTGCTTTAGAAATAAATTTCTACTAAGAATGGCCATGTTTCTCTGTTTATGAGTTATAAGAAATGTGTCAATTTTATTAGCTGTAATATATTAAAAATGCTCTACGAAATGGTTATTATTGAACACCATTTACCAAGAATTTTGACAGACTGTACTACGCCATAGTAACTACTACATTAGGGCGTGTAGATTTCTTCAATTTTCAAAATCCTAAAATGAGGGGTGATAAAAAGTTGAGACCTGACATTGTATTTCGAAGCATATATTTACAAATTCGATATAATGTTGTTTTGCTAGGTAAATATCAGTCCAAACTTTTGTCATTTTCGTTCTTTCTTTTTTTCTTTTTCTTTTACAAATTTACTTTTGTTGTTCATAGATGGCGCAAGCGTTTTTTTTATTTATTGAGCAGTAATACATGCTTGTTAAGATTAGTTTTATCTATTTGCACATTGCTGAATTACAGTTTTAACATTATGTCAGATTTATATTCTACAATCATTAAATTAGATACATTTTCAATTTTAAACGGGTGCTAAATTTTCACATTTATTATATAATAACTCCAAGGGTATAAGATTGAGAGCTTCAAATTTGAGTGTGTAAACTTTTTCAACTAGTCCTTATATTAGTGCTTATAGTCAACTAGGGTGGTTTCTTCATGTTTCTTTACAATGACTTCTAAGTTAAAAACAAAACGTAATACATTTACACATAGGAGTAATTTGATTGGAACCGACAGAGAATTGTTACCCTCTGAACTTCCCGTCATTAAGCTATGTTGTCATGCAGAGCATTTGGTATGGTGTCGGCTTGCGTGCCACAGCTGCCATATCTACCGCCGCCCTTATGGATGTTGGCTTGATGACCGACAAAGACCAAAGGCTTGTGATTGATCACAATAAAGTGAAGAGAGCACAAGAAAAAATAATGAAATCCGTGGACCAAGAATTTGATGAGTTCTGACAGCAAGGTATAATCGACTGCATCTTTGACGGCCGTGAAGATATTACGAACGTTATGTTGGTAGCAGAAAATTCAAATCACCAGTTCCCTGGGATTATATGAGAACAACACTATTCTGTTTACAGCGAGCCAGTTGGACGCTACCTTTTTCATTTCACTTCTCAGAAAGATTGTGACAATAAAAAGCAAGCTGAAACTTTAATCTTGAAGATTTTAGAAGGGCATTAATAAGATCTTACAAGCAATTAGAGGTGATTTTACTAACGTCAACACTGGTTGGGAAGGTCGTACTATGCATTGGGTAGAAGTCAAACTCAGTCGTAAGCTAAATTGGTTAGTGTGTGCTCTTCACACCAGCGTGTTGGTTACCTTTGCGACACTTGATCACAACACTGGATGGCATAATTTTGTCTAGCAATCAGTGGAAAGGTACTATTGGAGATATGCTAGACGCAGTTACTGAACTTGAAATCGATCCTTCATAGCAAAAAATCCCAATTGGAGAGTCTCTTATTGAACTGAGAGAAAATATCGTAAAAGATTTATCTACAGATCAAACATACGGATATCAGATTACACAAGCCATTCTCACTGGAAAACGTCCATGGGATCTGGCGCTTCTTGAAATTGGTCCAGTCAGTCATTCTAGATGGTTGACTACAGGAAATAGACTGCGTCGTTTGTGGGTCTTTAAACACGAACTTAACGTCAAATATCTCATAAATCTTAGGCGGATAGTGAAATACTTTGTTGGTGTCTATTACCCTGCTGGTTCAACATCAAAGTAAGCATTGCTGGGAAAAAGGGCCACGCTACATCTTATTTCAACTGCTGTGACTTAATATGCGGAAGAAGATTGTTGTGGATTCTGTACTTCAAAAGATATTTATTTAACTTGAGAAATGAGGCAGTACAAGGAAATCTCTCTGTACGTCCAAGGAAAACAACTACCCCAATGCCTCCTTCGTGCTAGAGATGATCGAGTGGTCTAAAGGTGTTTATGAACCTCCCTTGACATGCAAACTTTCAACAGTAGTAGTAGTAGTAGTAGTAGTAGTAGTAGTAGTAGTAGTAGTAGTAGTAGTAGTAAAGAAATTTGTAGTCCACAGTGGCCAAATCACGCTCAATCTATAGCAAGGTGTATGAAACAAGTCACAGAGGCAGCAGCAAAAGTCTATACGCATGAGAAACGTGAGGGGTACATGATAGTTTAAGAAGCAAGTCCACAGATGATGTCCGAAAATGAATCAAAACAGGACATAATGAAACTTGTTTTGTGAATAATTTGTGCGTTAATAGTATTCCTTACTTGTTGATGTTCCTTAAATACATCTGTATTAAGTAAAACAAGGATAGCTTTATCCCAAAATGTAACACAACTGTAGCATATATAGACCTATAGTTATACTATAGTAGTACGTAAGAAGTATATTAACTGTATAATGCAGCAGTTACAAAATAATTCATTATAATTGAAAATTAGTAGTTTGTCAATGTGGTTGAGTAAGGTATTTTTAAAAATCAATGAAAAATGTGTTTTTCAAGATTTGTAACAGAAGCTACACACTTCAAACATGGAGAATGTTACATGTTTTTACTAAAACAATTATAAAGTACAATAGTACGTAATCAAAATAATGCTTTCTGTTTTTAGTAACTGCAATGCGATAATATAAAGTCTAAATACAGTATTTCAGTACGTATGTCTATGTATGCAGAAATTTTATTGATATGTTTGATGATTATTAGTTGATGATTATCTAGCATTATTAATATGTTTGATGATTAGTAAAATGTTTGATACGGAAAAATAATTTATTTTATAGCATTGCATGGCATTTTCGAAAGTATTTCAGTATGAAATTCCGAAAACTGCTCTTGTGTTATATTCAAATTTTGATTTACCTAGCCAGAATTTCTTTAATCACAAAACTAAGTACGGATTTGAATTTTTCATACCTAAAAACATACTTTTGAGACCCCTCATCATGAAAAATTGCAAAAAGTATATTTCACCCTAAAAAGTGACACACCCTACTACTACATGAAGGAGTGTATTATTGGTGAATACACAAATTTTTATTTTGCTCTCATTGAGATGCTTGTTGATATAAGGTTAACAAACGTTGTAAACGATTCATGTTTGCAGGATTTTGTATAATAATAATAATAATAATAATAATAATAATAATAATAATAATAATAATAATAATAATAATAATAATAATAATAATAATAACGTGAGTCATCCAGGTATGATTGTAAAGCTATTTTGGTATTGTAGACACCGAGACTAAACTTTGAGCCGCCTAAATAAGTAGGGAGAGTGACAAGCAGAATGATAGATTTTACATTCAGTCATCTTGCAAAAGTACCATTATTGCTTACTTGGTTACTTAAGCTACCATCAAATTTTTGTCAATCTATGCGCGTAACTTCCTCGTACAAACATTTCTCTACGACTTTGAATCAGTGTTTCTTCCAGACACGTTTTTTTTTCTTTTGGGAGGGGGCTCACTGCCCCCTCGAGCTTTGAGAGTGCCCTCCTGGAGGAGACCAAAACAATACGTTTATAATATAATAATTAATAGAATAGTATCAGCAGTGTCCCCTTCCCCCCCCCCCCTCGCGAACATTGTTTCTGAAAGAAACACTGCACTGAGAAAAAAAATTGTAGGTGGCGTACTTAAAAAGATAGGTTACATGCGTAATTCCTGTAGTTTTTGGACTTAACGTACAACAGACGTATAACTGAAAACGCATGTTTTATAATACTTTCTATATAAGTGTTCCATCTATACGTACTTTCCGTATGAAACAATGTAGGCAGTCAGGATCTCACATACAAATGGATGTATATAACATATAGCTGACGATGGTAACATAAGTATATGCATGTGATATACGGAAAACTGTTAGATGTCAGACATCCTGCAACGGCGTGATGTAACATCTAAGGGCAGTGCCTATGTAGCATACGGATAACGTATGCTCCGTTCTGATTTCTATAGTAAGCAAGAGGATACCGTATATTTGTACAATATACCGCTGTCCGGAGAACGGATTTTTCTCTGTGTGCTTTAAATAGATATTGATCTTAATTCTATCAAAGGTTTTAAAGTAGTTAGTGGCTAAAAAAGCAGTAGTTTCGTGTTTTTAGAAATGAAATCCTTAAGATTTGTTAAAGTCGTTTAGATAGAATTGTTTTGGCTAATACGATATTGATGGTAAGTTAACAGTTTGTCACTAAATACTTTCATTCTTCTAATAACACAGCGCATTATATTTTTTTCGAAAATCTGTACGCAGGAGCGAAATAGACATTAAATCATTAACACTAGAAATGCGAGAATATTTAGATACTAAAATTATAATATATGAGCGGAGTGATTCGCCTAGAACAAGATTCTGCCAATACTCGTTGAAAATGTTTTTAAGAAAATGTGCTTACAAGTATATACAAAGTAATGTATAATTTTAAAGGAAGGAAGTTAATCCCTACCTTTACTGTACTACTCTCGTGACAATGATGAGTTTACTAGACTTGAGCGCAACTTGCACATGACATTCTGCCCTCTCCCCCCCCCCCCAAAAAGAAAAGAATATTAAGTACTGGCGAAGAATCCACCCAATGAAGCGCCTGGCAAAGCAATGAAAATATAACATTTCAAGCAGTATGAAGAAATTATATTGACTGCGCTTTCGAACATTTTTTCTTTACCGATTTGGGATCGGAATATTCTCTTGCGATTGGTTAACAAAAATCGTTCGTTTTCTATATTATCTACACTAGTATACACATGAAAAACAGAACGAAAAAGTACGGAAAGAACATATATATATATATATATATTTATTATCATAAAACGTATATGTATACTGTATATGCAATCATCGGATATTCAGCAATATATTTGGAGAAAAACGAAAGAGAGGAAAAAATTGGAGGTTTGTTCAGCATGAAAAGAGTGGGAGCGATTTTGCATGAACATACGAGCAAATATTTGCCATGTCAACATATACTTGTTTGAAAACTTCCTGAGGTATTTTTTTTTTTTTTTATCCTGTTGAACGTTTGGGGTGGGATGAAGGGCAGTGAATTTAAGAGCAGGATGTAGTGGTTACAAAATTGTCATCTACTTTTCCCCTAGAGTTACGTATTCATCAGAAGTTGCTTAATATAGAATAAATGTTGGCTGTAATCGATTACTGATGGAAGTATGTCAGTATATACATTTATATACATATACACATAAATATATATTGGAGGATATTTTTTCTTTAACATTTATTTAATGCCCAGAAAGGTCTATGTTATTACGTGTACGAGTACTACTAATACTCGGGAAAATTATCTGATAAAAAAGTCCAAAGATCTATAAATTTGAACGTATACCAGTGGCGGGTGGGAATAAAATTGCCTAGAGAGGAGCATTGGAGAGAAAAGAAGTGCTTAGAACTAATAGAACTAAGACAGAATATTTACATTGTCCTTTCAAGAAAAATGTAATAGAGAATACAAGAATACGACTGGACGAGAAAGAAATGGTAATGAGGAAGAAATTCAAGTACTTGGGATCAAGTTTGCAGGAAAATGCAGGAATGGAAGCAGATGTAAACAGCAGAATTGGCAGCGGTTGGATGAAGTGGAGACAAGCGGCAGGAATGTTGTGTGACCGTAAGGTACCAATACGCCTTAAAGAAAAAGTTTACGAAACGGTAGTGAGACCTGCTTTATTATACGAAGCTGAATGTTAGACGAAGAAGAAAAGAGGGGGAACAGAAGTAGCACGTTGCGGAGGAGAAGATGCTGTAGTGGATGTGTGAAGTGACACAGAAGGACAAATTTAAGAACGAAGAGATTCGGGGAACAGTAAAGGTAAGACCGGTAGTAGAAAAACTGCAAGAAAATAGACTGAGATGGTTTCGGCATGTAAGAAGACCTTTGGAATACGTAGCTCACCGAGTACATGCTGTAGAAGTGAGTGGAGAACGTGACCCAAGGCCGGCCAAAGAAGTAGTGAGAAGATTGTGTAAAGGACGATATGGTACAATGTGGTGTCACAGTGGATATGACACAAGATAGAAACAGGTGGAGGACATAAATCCGAAAAGGCGACCCCAGCTAACTGGGAAATAGATTTAGAAGAAGAAGAAACAGTAGGAAAAGGAGATAACTGTATATAAAGGGAGAAGTTCTGACTGATCCATGCCATGGCCAATCTCTTAAGCTACAAACTTAAAATTTTGACAGAGATAATGAAATCATTTGTGATGTAAATTGATCTAAAATACCATTAAGAGAAGATTTAAAAAAAAAAAAAAAAAAAAAAACGAGAAAAAGGAGAGAAATAAGCGTGGCAATTATTGCGATAAAATATCCATATCTCCGAATCTATGGAAGGTAGGAATATGAAATTTTGTATATGGACTTCCCATTTAAAGTAATTAGACATGTTGAATATAGTTGTTACCGAGCAATCAGCCAAGTGAATTCTACGTCGTCCTACGTTTCGAGAACCAACAACATTGTTCTCATCTTCAGGGTAGGCTGTCAGAAGCCTTTACTATATAGGTGCTGGCAGGGAGGGAGCGGAATTTGATTGGTCAATGATGACGTCGAATCAACCATAGCCCAATCAAATTCCGATCGTTTTCCTGCCAACATCTATATAATAAAGGCTTCTGTTTTCGGTATCTTATTTTTTATCCTGAAGACGAGAACAATGTTGTCGATTCTCTTAACGTTGGACGACGTAGAATTCACCTGGCTGATTACCCGAGAATAGCTATATTCATCACGACACCAGGAAAGCTTCAATTCTTATTTCAATTAGACATATTGTTCAGAGTATTTTGTATGTGTCTTCTTGGAGGGAATGGGAAAGGGTACGGTGACAATTATTATGATAAGATGGAAATATCTCAAAGTCTGTTAAGGTTACAGACATGAAATTTAGTATATAGACTTTTCGTTCGAGATAATCGAGGAGCGTTATTTGATATGTTCTCTAGAAGAGACGAAAATAATAAGAGGAATAAGGGACGGAAGTTACTGTTGTAATAAGATAGCAATATCACGAAACTGGTTAAGATTAGGGACATGAAAATAGGTATTTAGGCATTGCTTTTAAAATAACTAAAGACGAGTTTAAGCGTTTTTGATGCTTTCCTTAGAAGGGAAGAAAAACACAAAGACAAAAGGCAGGGATTACAATTGTTGTAATAAGATGGTCATATCACGAAATCCCCTACAATTAGACACACGTTAGGGATATTAAAGTTGGTATATAAACTCATCATTTAAAACAAGTGATCATTCGTTACAGCGTCTACAGAAATTCGGTTTTAACGAAAGTAGTTAGCAATTTCTATTTTTTTCTCTCAATGTATAAAAATGACTTCGAGATCGTCACTCTCAACATCACGCAAAAATGGGTGAATAATTTGTAGTAAGTTTTATAACCCAGTTAGATCATAGCTCGAAAACGTTGCTTTTTATCATTTCACTTTGACATGCTTATTGTAAGGTGAAAATGGGTTTAAATTTTTCGCAAAGATTAATGCCATAAATGCATTCTTGTCGTGCAAAGAACATAAGCAAAGACTGAAATACTAGGTGCGAGGTCGTACGCTGATCAAACGAGTTGGTATACTTCCGAGAGAAAAGTAGCACAGAAACCATACAGGGTCAATCCATGCAAAGTGATCGAGAAAAAAGAAAAATTGCCACTCAACCATCTCCAAAAAATCTATTTTTTTCATGTATGTTTATACTATAACAGCGTACTTCAAAAACACAATTAATTATTTTTCAAAACATCTCGTAGCGACGCAGCTTCTGCCGCCATTTTGCGTTTTCTCGATTTCAGGCACTTACGTTGTTTTGAATATCTCATCATGTATTTGTCCTAGTAAATTGAAAATTGCTGGGCGTGTCCAATTTGTGCAGAGCTAAAACTGTCCTCTTAACAATTTTTTTTTTTTTTTGCCTAAAAGCACTTGAAAGGGGTGAAATCCGGACCTACAATAGCAACATTTTTGGACATTGAAGACATGTTTGGGAAGAGGAAGAAACTGATGTAGAGGTCTAAAATTTTGTATACGTGTAGTTCGGGTTCATAAGTTTATACTCAAAAATTTGCAGACCTGTAGCTGCTCGCAAAGGCCAGAAAAAATATCGTAAAATTGGGAAATTATGTCAATTTGCCATACTTCACTGTCCAATATCTCCAATGAGCCTGGATAATAAAATCTGAAATTTTGAGAATCATTACTCCTTTCACATACCATAACACACAATAAAGCGCGTTTTGTGTTTTTGAGCAGAAGGGGGTCAAAGTATTAAGGAATGACGTGTTTTGTTCACAAATTCAACTGGAAATTTACTATTGTGAAGTAAAATAATGTAGAATGAATGGCTAGTCCAGCTAAGGCTCTCAAGCTCCTTTCTTTCCTCTAGGTGTGACTCACTGTGTTATCACCCACAGGAACACTGGTGAAGAATGCCGCAGTAGAAGTATTCACCTAAAATCTCCGCAGATGTTCTGAAGGCTGCAATGAGCTGAAGGGCACCGTGTAAAACACCTTTCTCTTTCATCTTGGTCGATTATAAAGAAAGACATTGGCTCTATCTACAAGAAATTACACTATATATGATTCGAGTATATTTCCAATGACTCCAATACTGATAAATTTTCTTCATCATGTTCCTACAATCAGTTTTCCCAGTTTTTATACTATAAATCATGTCACGCTAAAACATATTTGAGATTTAAGATTTTGGTGAACCAGTGCTGCCCAGAGGATTCGTGAAATTTCTCATAGTAAGACGAGAAATTTCTCCTCACCTGGGTAACACTTGTTACATGAAAGTGGGAAACCTTAACTTATAATCTGATCCACTTCTCGATTTTTTTTTTAAATAACAAGTGCCTTTCACTGAAGGTTGAAACCGAGACCACGCGCACATAGAAAACACCTTGGCTATTGAGTAAATTAATTAGTTTTGGATGTACTTTACCATTCCTTTTCAGTACGGTACTTAAATCTACGGTTTACAGTGGAAATTTAATGCGTTTAAATTTTAAGGCTTTCCCACTGGGAATGGAACCCAGGACCCCTTGCACCAAAGTCGTGCGTCATAACCTAGTATGGTAATACGTGGAACAGTCGCATCAAGTGGTATGTGTGTAAGTTTGTGTAGAGGAAACAATTTGCAATACGGAATAATTAAACGTTACATACTGTATAATTAGGGCCGGCGCTAGGCAATTTGTCGCCCCGTGGAATAGCATTATTTGCCGCACTGTTCGATAGCATCGTTTGAAATCCCCTCCTTCTGTAGAAAGAACACATTTTAAAAGCCACAATTTTAAGTAACATTAACTTGTCATAATTTTGGGAACTTGAATAAATATAATAATATTTTTCGGCCAGGTCTATAATGGTTTATTCGAAGCTTTGTAGCATTAACACTTCTGGGGAAAAACAAAACCAGTACCTGGCCTCTTTGGAAGACATTTAATTATTATTTACCATGTATTTACCACCTTGTATTTACTCAAGCTAGCATCTGCTTTGTAGTTTCGCATTGCATTGTATGATATTAATTGTCCACGCAACCATAAACTAATGCAACGTAAACATAATTTAGAATTAATAGATGGGTCATATTAGTAAACTTAACATAATCAGGAAATCAGATTCCAACAAGAGATACTGTATTTATTTTAAATACTATATTTTTAGTATATTTCAATTGTATAAGAATATAATTTATGCCTTTCTTTAGGCCCTATAAAACTTGGCGCCCTGTCCAAATGCACGTGCTGAATACGTGATAGAGCTGTCCCTGCATATAATTAAATTAATAGAATAAATAGGGAATGTAAGAGAGAGGATAACTCATTGCATTTTTGGGAGGTGGGGACAAATACCTAGGTATACTTCGAAAGTACTTGTTATGTGTCTCCCCAAATCACAAAAGTTCATGTTTAAATAGCTTTCGATGTTGTGTTTATGTCACTATTAGAAGAATGAAGTACCAGCCTTACAAGAAAACAATAAAAAATACATACGGTCTTTCTACTTAACAATCGCTTTTTACATACACAGTAAAAAATAGACAATCCTTTCCAGTAAATAGACGATTTATTAAATTAGCAACGAACAATGCATTCAACTTCTAGCGCTAGGAAAATTTGATTTTCTAGATTTCTCGAAAACTATGCAACATATTATACTCTAAATAATATCTCATTTTATTCCGGCCGATAACATGTATCGATTTAATACATGCCCCATGGTTTGACAGTCTTATATAAAGGTAACCAAGAAAGTTCTGTTCTTTTTGTGGAGGTCTGTGTTCAACTAGCCCTCACACCGTGAGTTGAATGCGAATGGAGATAAGACGAAGGTTATTTGTTGATGTGGGTATATCCAACATACTACCTGGTTGTGACAGTTCAGTTACACCGTGAACTTGCGTAAGGACATATTGAACATGGGACCTCCACAAAGTGTAATAAGGGCATGTATGCTATACAAATTCAAACTGGAGTCAAACGCCGATGCACCGGGGCGGAATATATGCCAGGCCTTTGGTGAGGGTGTGGTGACTACACGGACAATGCAGCAAGTGGTTTAACAAGTTTAAGGACGGTGACAAAACACTCGAAGACGCACCGTGTGCCGGAAGACCAATACATGTACAAGATGAAGTTCTTCAGGCAGCGTTTGAGGCGAACAGTGACCAGGATGAACAAGGAGTTGTCATGTGATGAGAATTGGATCGTGTACGTCTCCGGCGCCGTCATCATTGGTTAGCATCCCATGAACCGGCTCCAAAATAGCCGAAACCAGCACTGCACCAGATGAAGGTCCTCCTGTGTGTTTGATGGACTACTCGCGGCTTTAGGGATGGGCACGAGTCGAGATAATTGTGTCGAGTCGAGACGAGTTTGAAAAATGGCTCGCTTGTTTAGCTCATTTTAACTCCTTTTGAAATCATTGCCTGATTAGATTGGAAAGCGAAAGCTATGAGAAATGTAAGTAGTAATGTGGAATATTTTAGTGTTGCTCACGAGGTAAGACATTGTTCCCCTCGCCTCGTCTCGATTAACAAGACGACAATGGATTTTTATAACGAGACAGCCTCAAATGTCGTGAGCACTAACATAAGTATATACTGTGGTTCTCACCACTAAGGCTGAGACCTGCACAGTGAAAGTTTTGAGCCGAAGCAGAAGCCCAACCCGTGTACGGATGTTAAACGTCTTAGCTCGGTTCAACTGAGCGAACAGCTCGAGCCGGCTTGGTTGAGATGAGGCACCAACTCGGCTCAGTTGAGCAATCGTCTCGAGCCGGCTCGGTTGGGGTGAGCCATCAGCTCGGTTTGTTACGGCTCGTGTCGGTTTGGGTAGGTGAGCTGTTGGGTCGGCTCGATAGGGAATGAGCTGTGAGCCGAGCCGCTCGAGCCGTTAAGAACTCTGAACCCGGACCAAGCAGTTTTGAACATGTATGACCGGCGCCCTCTAACTTTTAACGATGTCTGGTTCGAGTCCGGATATTTGATACTTCGGAACTCAAACCCAGAACCTCGTGAGCGATGTCCTTGCCTCCTAGACTTCACGACTACCGAGGTCAGCAGTCAACTAGTTTTTAGTATTCAGATACACACCACCCATCTTTTATGTTTATAGGGCCGCGGTGTTAGAGCGTTCACCTCTGGTGCTTGGGGTCCAGGGTTCGATCCCAGCCCCCACCAAGTGAACTTTGTGGTGGACCGTGTACATGGGTTTTCTCGGGGTTCTCCTGTTTCCTTCCACTTTCTTCATTCCACCATTTCATTTATTACTCATCATCACCGTCTCCTTTAGCCTAACCGGCATAACCGTGGAACGTAAAACTCAAAGATTTCATTTTTATGTTTATACACAGTGTTGTTATAATAATAATAATAATAATAATAATAATAATAATAATAATAATAATAATAATAATAATAATAATAATAATGTTATAGTTGTAGCAGTTGTATCATTGATAATAATTATATTGTCTATGTAGGATACTTGAAGAAAGTACTTGAAACTACACACAGCATTTGCTCATTTTGGCTCGACTCGACTCGAAATTCGAGTCTAGTTTCGAGTCGAGTTGGAGGTAATTTTTCGAGCTGAGTTCTCGAGTCGAACTCAAAGATGTCTGTTTCTAGTAGAGTCAAGTTCCAATGAAAACTCGCTCAAACTCGCTCGTGTCCATTCCTATGCGGCTGTTTGCATCGGAAGCTGCTATCAGCTGGTCAGAGCATAAATGCAGCCGTGTTTAAGAAAAACAAAACTCTGGAGCCACCACTTCTGAAACGCAAAGGGGTTCTCTTACAGGACAACGCTAAGCCCCACGTGGCCTGATAGACCCGGAACACCATTCTACGCCTTGGATGGGAAACATTATTGTATCCGCCATATTCCCAGGACATTGCACCGTCCGATTATTACCTGTTCCATTCCTTGAACAATCACCTTAAAGGACCCCAGTTCAAATCTCTTGTAGAGGTGCAAAATGCACTTGATGCCTTCTTCGCTTCACGGCATTCCAGTTCTACCGCGATGGAATCCATGGCCTTCAAGAACGTTGGCAGAAGATCGTCGACACTGATATCGGTGATTTTCGATCATTCTTAAATATCTTCCTCTCCTCTTCCCCTAAGTTGCAGGGTCAAACTGGTATGATAAAACCATCCCAGACCTGAACCTCATCAATATTGAAAATTTGTGAGATTGGTATGGTGGTTCAAGAGTTATTAAATCACAAACATAGTTACTTTCATTTTTATTTATCGTAGATAGAAATGAAAGCTTTAAGTGTTACGTCGCATTGTTATGATGACTAAGGTAATGAAATGGTGATGATAGTAATGAATGCAATGGGGGAATGAATAAATTGGGAGGAAATTGGAGAACCCCGAGAAAACCCATGAACACGTTGTTTGTCCACCACAAAGTCCACTTGGCGCGGGCTGGGATCGAACCAGGGACCCCAAGTACCATAGCTGAACTCTCTACCATTGAGCCCCCGCGGTCCCAGAAGATGGATCGATTACTGAATACAGGTGATTATTGAAATTGAAAAAAAAAATCTCAATTTAATGAGAAAGAGAAAAGGAAAATTCACGTATACATAATACGAGATATTAGCAAGCCTACATGTAATTATGTCTTAGCGTGTTTTAACTTTTTTTGCCTGAGAAAGAGCTTAAGAAAATCTAAATGAAAGAAGAAAACGAAATTAAACTTCCGTTTCAAATGAACACGTGACACATTCTCTCTCTCTCTCTCTCTCTCTTTACGTCTTTCTTTCCAATCAAGCCGATATTTTGGTCGACAGAACATGACATCTTCAGGCAAAAAAATACATACTTTTTTTTTTTTTTTGCATAATTTCGCAACAGAACCCTAGTTAACGCATATTACTGAAACATTGATTCTTGCGATTTTTGACGGCCGATTTTCTGTAGTGTATACACACACTGGTTTGTTTCGAAACAGAAACCCCCAAAAAAACATGAGACACACTTTTGCATGACATAACAAACAAATATTTGCCGTGTCAACATGCACTTGTTTTCAACTTTTGCAAACCGTTTGAAGGGAAAGAGAGAGAGAGAGAGAGAGAGAGAGAGGAAAAAAGTTACGGGGAAGAGGGAAGCAGAGCAGGGAGAGAAATTTTGCGGTCATGAAATCGTCCTCATACCGATTCTCTCTCACCGTGTCGGTTTCTCGTAACACTGACGGGTTCTATATCTGACATTGCTTAAAATGTGGATTATGCCTCGTAGCTACTGACAGTAAAGAGATTCCTATTTTTGTGATACACACAGAATGGTATTGGGGGGGAAGGTTCCACCCCATCCTCCCTACTCATTGTCTGACTGACTACCCTTTCTCCTCCTTCCCACCCTCTATTTGGCTTTGAATTATTCATGTGTGCTAGATCGATCAAAAGCTTTTTATAATCATGAATGCTTGTCATTAATATCAGATTCAATATCGAACGGCAAAGTTTCATTAATAGTTTGACGGGTCCCTATACAATACATGGATTGTTTTCTTCTCACATTCTCATATAATTCCACTAGTTTTTTTCAAAATACGCACTCGTACGTACAAATACTTGTCAACAATAATTAATATCAGTTTCACCTGAAATGTATTTCAAGTTACACGAGCTGTTTCGACTATTGGTTCTGTCACGCTGTCTGAAAAGTATAACACAGGACATAGCATAATAGCTCAAGTGGCACAGGTATAAGAATTGAGAAGTGTTGCGCAGGAGATAAGAGTCACGCAAAAGCGTAGTGAAAGTGAGGCCTCGTCTCAGAAAATACCTTTCTTTCTATTTGAAGATGTGTCTCTCTCGTCTCATATGTAGTGTTGCCCATGAGGCGAAAAATTTCACGAGAGTGCACGACAATCTCAGATCTCTAACTGTTTTAATGTCACATGATTCATAGCATCATAGCAACATAGGTTGGTGGGCAACATGGAAATTTTAAAACTTTTCTCTCCCTTGGGAGAGCTTTTTTTTTTTTTTTTTTACTTTGATAAGGTCTCTTCTTTGTAACTGCGTCTAGATATTCTATCCTTAGTCTTCCTCTTCCTGGTTTTCCTTTTTCCTTCCACATGGTGATCCAATCGGAATGCTGAATAAGATGGCCAAGCATGTTGTTTCTTCTTTTTCCTATTATCTTCATGATCTATCGTCGTTCATTAGCTTCCTTTAGTACGTCTTTGCTCCTTTTCCTTTCGGTCCATGATCTGGGTAGCATTCTCCGCCAACACCACATTTCAAATGGTTCCAGCTTGGATATTTCAGCTTTTCTCAATGTCTATGTCTTTGATCCAGCCAGCTCCATACCAGGGCCTTAATAAATCGTTTTCGAACGCCAAAGACACTTTTTATTGTGTTAGGAGTCCTCTTTTCCTATTGAATGCTTGCTTAATCAGTTCAAGGACAATCATAGCATAAAAATTATAAATTCACGAAATGATTGTAGGAACACAATGAAAGGGCCTCTATCAACATTTATAGATACGTAAGTCATCACAGATATACTTAAATATGATTTGCATGTTGTTATATCACACCATGACTACTTCTTCTTATGACGCGGAAGATTCTATTAACTTCTAGATAAAATGAAGAAACAGTTAGGGCATAAATTGTGTGCCCAAAACTTAGGAAACGAGAAAAAAAATTCGAAGCGAAACGAGGAGAGCTTTCGTCGAGAGTCATCATCATCACAGGTATTCTGCCCTTACTGGCAGGTCACTTGCAGCAGCCAAGAAGCTTTCATGCTCCACGGTCCTCTGCTAACCTCTTCGTCTTCACGTATGATCTTTCTGTTTTTATATCATCCATTAATTTTAGTCTCCTTCGCCCTCTGCCTCTCTTTCCCGCCACCATACCCTCTATGACGTCCCTCATGATGCAATTTCTTCTTAGGCAATGTCCCAACCAGTTTCTCTTCCTCTTCTTAATATTATCTATAAGTGTTCTTTTCTCCCCCACCATTTCTAACACCCTCTCATTCGTTTTCCGCTCGACCCAACTAATTCTTTCCATTCTTCTGCACACCCACATTTCGAAGGCTTCCAGTCGTTTTTCATCACTTTTACGTAATGTCCACGTTTGCGCCCCATACAGTATAACACTCCATACGAAGCATTTTGTGAGTCTTTTTCTGAACTCTTTCTTCAAGATCCCAAAAAACAGACTTTTCTTCCTCCTAAAGGCTTCTTTCGCCATTCCTATCTTTGCTTTTATTTCACGTACGCACTTCATGTCATTACTAAGAATACTACCCAGATATCAAAAACTATTCACTTGTTCTATTTTCTCCCCTCCCACTTTTATATTTGACACAGACCTCTTCGTTCCAATCACCATGGCTTTTGTCGAGAGTCGAGATGACATTAAGAATGATTCTTCGAGAATCGAGACGAGACAAAACTTATGAAAAAACAATCCATGACAAGGCGAGAAAACCTTATTTGTCATCTCGCCTATCTTCGTGGGCAACGCTGGTTTGAACATACAGCACTATATTGGACAACATGCTCATGGGACACGCAAAGGTCCCATAGCGTTCTGGGAAAATCAGGCTAGCAGTAAGAATTTTAAGGATTCCGGAAACGTCCGCGTAGTTTTCTTTGGTTTTCAATTACATTTTTTTTGGCGTTCGAAAGCTTCACTGCTAATATCTTGCAAAGATCCCAGAAATGTCTCACAGCGATCTGGCTGAAAATTCCATTTCCGGGACATAAGCTAACATCTGGATTTCCACAGCAAAATTGAGCCTTCCTATGGTTATCCGAAATTCCGATAACCTGGGGTTTTACGTCCTTTAGACAGATAAAGGATGTTTTTGGCAGTGAACATATTTAACCCTTCAAAGGTTAATGAAGGGGCATTGGACAGCATAATTCTATGTAGCTTTTCTGTTTGAAGACCACCTAGGACGTGAACCTTTAAGTTAATGAGGTTTCAAATCAGAAGTATTTTCACTACGAATCGAACCCTTACAGAGGACACAAATGATAATCTTTATGTTATAAAGAATTCATAGATCTTTTAAATTAGATTTATAGCATTCAGAGATATTATATCGTCGCATGAGAACAAGAAGAACGTAACTCCAATTTCGTAGGTTCACAGGCAAGAGGACAAAAATATTATTTTCTTAGATTTTTTTTTTAAGATGGTAATTGAGCTACATTACAACAGATGATCGACAAAGAGAACAGATGGCGTTACGTTTCATTTATACCAAGTGAGTCTTTCAATATTATGTCCAAACACTAAGAAAACGAAAACTAAATTTTTGGAGTTACGTTCTTCTCGTTCTCATGCGACGATATATGGTGTGTTCAGTGCAAAACGGATTCAAGTCTACTTTTTTCCTTATTTTGGACATACTTCATATTTAAGATCCCTGTCTGAAGCTTCTTTAAAAGCTTTAAAATATTATTGTCAAGGTAATGTAGTAGACGCAGAACATAGATAATGCAGATACCTTTTATAATGTTTTTTTTTTTTTAATGTTAACTTTCCCATGTTCCTAAGCATATCGCACAAATGATATAACGTAACTTTTATGCTTTGAATGCTCCATACGAGATAACAAAATTTACGTCTAAGGACAGACGTCGACACTCACAAGAAACGTCGAGACTCAACAAGGATCGGCTTAAGTGATGTCGAGCTGCGTTTGCGATAGATCTTTTAAGTTGAAAACATTAAAAGAATGAAATTTACAATATATATTTCCCACTTTCCTAATAGCATGAAAGTTAAAAAAAAATCAGAATGGACTGCTTTAAGCACGTTGTATATTCATGATCTACATATTTCTATGGAAATTGAAATGAAATATTTCAGTTTAACGTCCCACGATTATCCCCCTTTAGGCTAAGGGAGGTGGATGATTAAGGCAAGTGAATGATGGTAGAATAATTGGTGGAATGAAAAGTGGGAGGAAACGGGAGTACCCCAAGAAAACCCATGGGCACGATGTTGTCCGCCACAAACTTACTTGGACAGGATCGAATTATTTCTATAGAGTTAGTTTATCATATCAGCTGTACTTAGCCTGTCCGTCAGTCCAGAAGATAAAAAAAAGTCTCGAAAATTAGTACTTAATGGATCACCATTAGGTTTGGCCAGGATATAGAGGACCAATCGAGTTCGTTCGTGATCTATCACTCGGAAGTGGTAGAAATGAACCATTTCCGGTTTTACCATTGGTCACTGTAGAGTAAACACTGTGATTGGTAGTGAAAAGCGGTTTCGTGTAACCGATTAAACTTCTATAGACTACAACTCATCTTTATCCTTAACTTTCTACTAAAACTGGAAGGTATAGAAATCAACTACAACTTCCGGTTTTAATATTGATCTACACTGAGAGAAAAAAATGCATGTGACGTACGTAAAATCGTATATTACATTTGTAAATCCTGTAGTTTTTGGACTTAACGTACAGCAAACGTATAACTGAAAACGCATGTTTTATAATACTTTCTGCATAAGTATTCCAATTCCATCTGTACGTACTTTCCGTATGAAACAATATAGGCTATCAGGATCTCACATGCAAATGGACGTATTTTCTATATAACATATAGCTTAAGAAGGTAACACACAGGGCCGGATTTAGGGGGTGCACCGATTCACGTGCACCCTCCTCCCCCCTCTTCGTTGTAAGTATGCACTATCTAAAATGATAAGTTAGCAGTGAAAATAACAACACTTTCCGAAATTTTCTTCCGTCATGTTTCCTTTTGGGGCTTAAAAGTAAGCAGAGCTATGCAAAAGCAATAGTTTAAGTCGATTTTCTAGAGGTTGAAGCAAGAGGATTCACCAAGCAAAACAATATTACTTATTCACCATAGATGCCTAAAGTCATTAAAAAAAATCAAATTTAATTCAAATGTAGTAGTAGTAATTTCTTTTTAGCCATTGTATCCTACCGAGTACCTCACCTCCGAACACTTCCAAAAAATGACGTTTTAACATTTCTCAATATCAAACCTCCCCTAGTGAGAAACAAAATTTCTGACCTAATATTTTTGCATAAAATTGTTAATGGCCATATATCATGTGAACAGTTATTGAGTCAGATCAATTTTCGCGTACTCGCTAGTACAACACGGTCTAGTAATCTCTTTTACACTCGAGCTGCAAGAGTTAATATTGTCCAAAGGTCATTTCTAAATCGAATTGTTAGCACGTATAATCAGTTACCAGAAAGTGTAGACGTTTTTTCAAATGAGCATACCTTCAGATCATCTATAAATAAACTATCTTTGTAATGTTGCCATTGTACTGTACCATCTTGATTTCAAATTGTTCTTCTATTGCTGTTACAAATTGTTAAAATGTTTCAGTGTAAAATGGCCTAGTGCTGTATCTGAAACCTGTTATAAATAAATAAATAAAAAGTATGTCAGTTGTTATTTTTTTTTTCTCAAAAATGACTCGAAAGATTCTTTTTCATATTTAGTAACTAAATATTTCATTCATAACCTTTTAATGTTGCATAATATCCACAATTGGTAGTTTATTTTTGGGGTGAATTTTCTTCTTACGAAGTTTCTCAAAAAGGTCATAATTTTTGCCAGTGTTTCAAAAATAAATGTTTCAGTAGTAACTATAGTACACCTTGATTGTTTCAAGTAATTGGAGTAAGAAAATTTAATACAGTGTCCCATACCTTTTATTTATACCGGTGGAATAGATTATCTAATTATTTATATATTTATATGTAAAAAATACACTGCTATATAGCAGAGTGTATCGTGGGTATTTATACGTAAAAACAGACTGTTATATATCAGACTGTTGTATCTATTCTTATTATCTATTTATTTATATCTTTATATGCAAATACACCCAGATCGTATTTATGTATTTATTTGTAAAAATACATTGTAATATTCCAGATTGTATGTATGTATTTATATGTAAAAATACAGTGTTGTATACCAGATTTTATTCATATATTTATACTATCTAAAACATAGGCCGATATATATATGATTGTACTTATATATTATTATTTGTCTTCTATTAACAGGGAAGCACATACTGCTAAAAATGACTCCATACTTCTTATTACGACGCACATACTATTTGTAAAATTAATTTTGGTTTAAATAATTGATACTTTAAAAAAATCATCTGATTTAAATACTGATTGAGACATATTTGGTCCTAATTATTCAATTATATTGAAATAATTATATATTATGTATTCCTCCTACGGATGAAACGAAAACAAATACTCTCTCGTAAAGACAGTATTAAGGATGAAGCGATTTAATATCCTTCAATAATAGGCAACCAACATTTCTTTGTTGCTTCGTGGGTTGTATAGATGCTAGGATGTTTATATTTTAAACGGTTGATTGATTAGTTACTTTTGGGATTTAGTGTCCCGTACAACAGCGAGGCTATATGAGACGTAGACTGGTCTGAAGATGTTAACAGGTTGTCTACATTAACAAACTCAGCCGAGATAATAGCTCCAGATATCTATTTAAAAAAAATAGAATTCAAAAATTTGTTCATTCAAGAGTTATCGTGCGGAGTAACATGTATAACAACGTACTACTATCAGTACAATATAATAAATTAAATTAATTGTAAATTAACGTTCTATGGTTATACCCTGTATGCTGAAGAAGAAGGATGTTACAATTGAAAGGGGAATGCTTGTGGAATTATTTTTCTGTGTGATTCCACCGGGAATCGAACCCAGAACCAGTGTACTAAAGGCGTATATGCAAGTCACTAAACCAGTGAGGACGGTTTACAGTCTTACAAGCTCCACTGCGTGAAACTAATAAAGAAACAACGAAAACAAAGAAAAGAGCCTTTAGGAAGAAGGGTGTATTTCAACTAACGTTAAATAAAGAATTATGAGAGAATAAGGAATTGTTATTTATTATGGAGGATTGTAGTATAGAATCAGAAAATTGGTTACTATACAATCATCATCCTGATCATAGATATTGCTCGATTGTTGGAAGATCATTTGGTACAAACTTCCATGCAACATTGTAATCAGCTAACTTTGTCTTCACACAAGACTTTTCTGTTTTAATGCCGTCCACCATGTGTTGCCTCTTCAGAAAGCCTATCGACAAGATTTTGTCGTATTAAGTTTGTGTGTCCCACTATAGAGCCCAATGGAAAATTTACATTTTGATTTGCGTAAAGTTCTTTTTATGGGGGGGGGGGTAAAGTTCCTGTGGCTGCCTCCTGTATGTATTGCTAATCGAACTACAATGATCTTGCGCACCACAAATTAGGACTCCATTATCGAATCATGAATTGAGAATTAAGGAGCTCGGATTACCAAAACGTCCTTTAAATATAGAGCTCTGTGTATCCATGTGTCCATGTGTAGATTCAGCGTCCGTAAAACAGGTTTCATCGCTGACCGTATCCCTCTCTTACAACCGGGAGTTCTTCTACTACTTCCGGTTTTACACTGAGAAAGATTCGTTATCCGACCAGGAATATAGTATACAAATATACGGAATCTTTATGTTTACTACGGCAATCAATACGGAGTACACGTTATCCATATGCTACATACTTTTTCCGCTTGGATGTTATATCATGCCTTTGCAGGATGTATGACATCTTACAGTCATTCGTATATTACATACCGGTACATATGTCACGTACGTATGTTACATACGTCAGCTATATGTTACATGCGTCCATCTGTATATAAGATCCTGACCACCTATATACAGTTCCTTCGTTTGTACGCAAAGTATGTTTATTCAGAACACTTATACGGAAAGTACGTAAAAAATATACTTTTTCAATTATACGTTTGCTGTACGTTAAGTCCAAAAACTACAAGATTTACACATGTAACCTACACTTTTACTTACGCCACATATGCTTTTTTTTCTCTCAGTGTAGTATCGAATTCGCATAGTTGCAAAGTCTACCGTAGTTTCGCAATAAGAAACGAAACGATTAGTTGTTCTAATTTCCGTCAACCAAGATTATAAACTCTGTCACTGCCTCTGTACCGTATCATCTATCCATTATACAAAGTCAGAAAACAGTTTTTTAAGAGTATAGTGTCCGCACTACAAAGAAGTTTGAGAACCATTAACCTAAACCATTATGTATATGGAAACTTCAAAAGAAAAAAAGCATAATAAATATTACAAACCGTACTCCATAAACTTTTTTTTTTTTGTGCCTTTACTTCTTGTCCTTTCTCCCTTGTTTCCAATTTGCGCGCGTGGACCAAATCTCCCTAATAGTTCTCTGATGGCTCACAATATCCCGAATTATACGAGGAGATCAATAAACGGAAGGTAGGGGGCTTATTCCCTCTATCCATATGCAGTCCCAAAGCGTACACAACAGTTATAAATGTTTTACTAAATCCAGCCTCACAACCACACAACCAACAAGATTAACTGCTCGATATTAAACACTCAATTGCTGAACAAATAATTGGATGCGCTTGAATCAGTCAAGAACCTCCATAACAGGTGCACGGTTGTTTATTTTTTTTTAAAGTAAATTAGAACACAGTATATAATTTAAACAAATTAATAATGCAACAGATTGTTTATTGTTGAAATACGCAGGGGTTTTACGAGCCTAAAATAACTTCTATTCTGCAAAAGCCAAGCATAGGATCACACGATAAAAATTGCTTTAAAAGTACTCTAAATGTTTTATTTGTCCTTTCTTTCCTGTCATTCAAAGGTTTTCAACCTAGAGCACGTGTATCCTTATGGGTATTCGCCGGACAGTCCAGATCACTGTTTCTTTCAGAATGCATGTGTCAGGGGTCACTATAAAACTATGTATTAGCAAACCCTACAGCTATAGTGCTGCCAAAATGTCTTGAGCCGTGGCAAAAATGCGAACTAAAGCTCACACACACACGTTAAGCCAATAAGGCTTCAGCTGTTGCTAAGCGAGAGAGCCATGCAGACGTCTACGCCAAAGGGAGTGGAATTCTTTCGCAGCCGATAGCAGCGCTTAGAACGGAAGACTAGGTGTCAAGTCAATGTGGCATATCTATAGTTGTCTTACAGTTTTCTGAAGTACGCGTTATAAGACGTTGAATTGTCACTTATCTGTTAAAGCTTGGCATTTACTGACACAAGGTACCACCTAATCCCTAAATATATATGTATAGAAAAAGTAATATTTTCAGCACGACCTTTAGAACACTTGTAAAGTAGCAATATTATAATGTTTATTTATTTTATTGTATTCTGAAACTATTTAGCTCCCATTGCTGGTACTATTTTGGTACGTATTAACCTTATCTCCTCCAGGAGGGGCACTCTCAGAGCTCCGGGGATGTACTGTAGCCAAAAAGCATGCTTGAAAGAAACATTGGTTCAGATGTATGCAGAAAATAATTGGTTAACGATAAGAGAAAGGAATTTTCACCTTTGCTTTACTGTATAAACAGTTTTTGATAAAACAATTTTAATGGTAAATAATTTAGTACTGATATACAGTAACTAAATCAGAAACAGTTTACATCTGGTATTATCAACTTGTCCACCAATTATCATACATGGATTAATTCACCAACTACTTCTAACATTTTAAAAACATTTATTTATAGCTGTTTTGGTGGGTTGGGTGAATTAAGACTGAAGATACATAATTTTGATTTATCTAAAGATGATTACTATCTATGAATAGATTTATCAATGGGTGCAAAAAGAGAAAAGATTGCGAACCATTGGTATAGGTACACTGAGAAAAACCGGTGTCCAGACACTGGTATATTGTTCAAGTACACGGAAGCCATACGTTTACTACGGAAATCTGTACGGAGCATACGTTATCCATATGCTATATACGCACTGCCTTTTTTTCCGCTTAGATGTCACATCATGCTGCTGCAGGATATCTGACATCTAACAGTCTTCCGTATATTACATACGTATACGTATGTCACTTACGTCAGCTATATGTTATATACGTCCATTTGTATGTGAGATCCTGACTGCTTATACACATTTCTTTGTTTCATACAGAAAGTACATATAGATGGAACACTTATATGGAAAGTATTATAAAACATACGTTTCCAGTTATGTGTTTGCTGAAGGATGTTACGTAGGGTTATACGTTAAGTCCAAAAACTACAGGATTTACGCATGTAACCTACGTTTCTATGTACGTCACACACGTTTTTCTTTCTCTGTGTAATATTAAATATTTATACACTCACCTACCATGTTAACCAACTAAAAGAAGACATTAACGGTCCGATGTTGCCGATTGTCAATAATTTCCTTTACTATATCTGTAATCGCTAATATTAACAAATATATTACGAAAGAGAAAGTAACAATATAGTACTGAACTTATAATCAAACACGCTATCCAATCTGACAGTATAAAATACCTGGTATACTGTAAATATACTGTATACCATAGTACAATAAATCCAACACTATTATTTTAAAGCAAATCAGCTGCTCCGGATTCGTCCGTTGCTTTCGAAGTCTGTCAAATCGAAGGTCGTAAAATCAAGGAATTAGTGTATAGAGTTACATTTGAATATTCCGATTTAAGAAGGAAATGAGTCCAAAATTCAAAGACTTGAGAAATCGAAAAAACTGTACAGGAGGTAGAGTTTTCATTTAATAACCACCAAATTTGTAAAGGAACTTGAAAAATTCCTGTTAAGGTATATATTAGTACTTGAGGTACAATATAATGTATATCTACCAAGAACGTGTCTGTATAGGGTTAAAAAAAAGAGTACTGGATTTATTTATTTCTTAAACCTTAGGGAGTGTTTCCAGGGTAAACATAATAAATAATGTCTACAATGAGATATAAACTTATATTGTCGTTGTTTACAACACGAAAGTGAAAAACGGAATGAATAAGACAAAATGTGAAAATAAGATGAAACTGAAACAGCAAAGAAAGTCAGTCATTTTCACCGGTTGACCTTCATCGTGGTGAAAAGTTGTAGGCCAAGTAACCAATGAACTTGCAACAAATTGCGTAACCTGTAGTGACAGACTCATACTGTTTATGTTAGTATTTTGAAACGGAAAAGATTTCAGATTTATCAATTGATTTCGTGCATTTTTTGAAATAGTTGGCGCACCAGTTCTTAAAGTCCAATTTGTTTTCGGACTATATACCCGTTACAGAGTAACAGCTATTTTCCGTACTTCTGATTATCTGATTATATTCCTCAGGTGAGTATATTATCCTTCGTCCTGTATTATTATTATTATTATTATTATTATTATTATTATTATTATTATTATTATTATTATTATTATTATTATTATTATTATTATTATTATTGTTGTTGTTGTTGTTGTTGTTGTTATTGTGCAGTGCCAAAGTTAATGTCACACTACAAGAATGTATGTTCATGAATGGGGACGTAACCTACTGTGTATTATCTGAAAGCGTCCAGTTGATACTGAAGTTATGAGAAGAGGCATCCACGTACTATTCTGATCTTGGATGCTTCATGCGTTGCTCAAAACATGTAACTCTTTCACAATAGGGTTGATCTGATGCATTTTTTATCCACGAAAGAATGCAAACTTCATTAGGCCCCCGCTCTCGAAGACTTTCGTGATATGTGTGAAATTCGGCTGAATCAGTTTTCAGAAGTACTCAAATTGGCTTCGATTCTATCGGGCTTTGGCAATACTGTGGAATTTGATACTTTAGAGTGTTTCGGTATCAAAGGAAGAAGATGAGCTTGCTTTAACGGTTGGGCACCGACAATGTAGAGGAGTTGCTCCCATCCCTAGGTGTAACTGGGAGATCGGCTTCGGCCTTTCGCAAATTTGGGTATTTCATTCATTACCATTGGTTAGGAGACTTATGAGATACATTTTCAGACTATCAATCTTCCGAATGAACAACTACCTTAAGATTGTGTTTCTACGGGTCGGTCTAAAGGTATTGGGTACCAATCTCCAAGGGAAGCTATTGTCCCTCCACAAGAGAGAGTAAATGTAGTGGACACTTCATTAAATATATCACCGCCATCCTTGGGTGGGAAGCTATAAAGTCATAAACTACAAGGTATCTACAACAGTAAAGTTCGGGTTCAATACGCGGAAGTAGTATGGAAATCATTCATTGCATCGCATTTGCACTCGTGTTGAGCTAAAAGCAAGACTTAATGAGGCATATATTTAATAGTTTTAAAGTCTACCGTATACTTACCTTAAAAAATGAAATGAAATCTTTAAATTTTACGTCCCATGGTTATGCCGGCTAGGCTAAAGGAGACGGTCATGATGAGATATGAATGAAATGGTGGAATTAAGAAAGTGGAAGGAAACGGAAGAACCCCTAGGAAACCCACGCACACGGTGTTTGTCCACCGCAACGTTCACTTGGGGCGAGCTGGGATGGAACTAAGGTTCACATGCACCAGAAGTAAGCGTCCTACCACTGAGCCACCGCGGCCCTATGCTCACCTTAAATTTACGAACGAACGAGCGTATATTGGGATAGATACACTATATTTTTTTAAAAGGTCGAACGTACGCCTACCAAAAATTCTAGTATTACATTAGGAGTTAAGAGTAAACCAGACTGAGCGAGAATAGATAAGATTGTTAACGGTAACGGAAGCAAAATTGTTTAAGTTTCCATTCAGAAACCTAAATACACGTTTCAATTTAGTATACTGTATTTTGAGAAAAATTTTGAAATACATTTCGATATATCGGTTCTACTCACAAAACCGAAAACAAATATGATATTACATTTTCAAAAGATGTCATCGTCATGGTTTGAAAACATCTTTCGCTCAAGATCGTTACAAATTGCGAACGATGTCGAGAAATTGTGAGGTAATAGGTCAAGGAAACCATCTACAGCAACAAAAGGTCGGTTTTGTCAAAGATGTTATAAAATAGAGAATCTGCCCATAGGTATCTTCATCCTATTAACTCAATGAAGCCAAAAGCCAATAGAGCATCGGCACATATACACTCGTTGATTGGATACTCTCGTTTCCGCCACGCGATATTATTGGGCGGAATAGAAGTGGCGAAACTGTGATGTATTGCTTTACGATTTTGTTGTATAAACAGATCCTCTATTTTATAACATCTTTTGGTTTTGTAACAAAAGATTTCAGTTTTGTCTGATATTTCTTCTCCATTTCGGTTCCTTCCTGTTCTGCTTAATGACCTTCCAGCACTTTGTAACACAATTTTTATCTAATATTATCTTTAGGCAGAAGATGAATTAATCTTCTGCCTAATTCCTGTTCTGCGTAACGTCCCCTCCAGCACTTTGTAACGCATTTCCGATTTAATCTTATATTTAGGCAGAACAGGAATTCCTGTTCTGCCTAATTCACGCAAAAAGAGATATTTAGATTTAAGGGAAATTTAATACTAATTATTTTCCCGACAATTCAGTTGCTTTCGGGACCTCTTGACTTTCTTATATCGTTTCAGCTTCTTTGAAATTAAATTAGCAATCATAGATCGCTAGGTAGGTTCGGATAAAGGATCTAATAAATATTATACTGTTCCTCGCTAATTTTTTATCAGAAATTAGTTTATAATTGCGTGCTCGGAATACTTTATCTACGGAAAATCAGTTCCGGTTCCGAAATCGAAACTCACGTCAGTGAAATAAATTTATCCTTATCGGTTCCGTTCCGCTAATAATCCTGGTAAAGATTATAGTATCTTTGCTTCTCAGTCAGGAGGTTTCGGATTCACATCCCGTAGACAGCAACCTCTGCTGTGGTTTCTCCAAAGTTTTACTATCAATTGCATACTATGATAGTAACTTGATAGAAAATATATAGATGATGACTAACATTCTTCAGAGATTTCCTTCCTGTTCCCAATCTTTATGTTTTCAGTGTAAAATATCAGAGATTTCTTTCCTGGTTCCAATCTTTATGTTTTCAGTGTAAAATACCTTTTGATGACTGTATCAGGAACTATCTTAAATGTTATACGCTTCAGAACTAACAGTCTCTCCCATAAAGCAAGGAAAGAATCTTGACTTCAGTAAAAGGATGTAGACAACAAAAAGGAACGAAAGATAAAAAAGGAAAGTCTAAATTAATCTTAGTGACGTTATGGTCTTTCAGGAAAGAAGTAATAAAGTCCCTGGGAGCCATAAATATTTGACAGAGACAAGCAGCCTTATATTTTATTCGTCTAGAAATGCTGACAAACTTTCCGACGATCAAAAGCCATACTTGGAAGCTCAAGATCGTATTTTACTTTCCTCTTAAGGACAAATATATATATATGAAGTGATGCTTTCTTATCCACAGTTCAAGTTCACTTCTTTTCTTCCTTTAAGGGATTTGTGGAAACTTGGTTGCGGTTTTGAAAGACAAAACTCTATTTTCCTTTACTTCTTGAATTTCGGGATGGAAAAATTAAAACAGCCTGACTGAAAAATAAACAAAATATCTAGTTTTAGTTGCCATTATTATGACCTATAGGCGGAAGGGAACTCATAATTATTAAAAGTGATTGCTTAAATGAGAATGTAGAAGAAATTCGGAAAACCGGATACGTACCGGTTATTGCCAATTTTCTTCACTATCGCTCAGCATTTATACAAATTAATCAAGCACAGTCCCACAGCCAGAGTTCCGCAAGGCTCTGTTCTGTCTCCACTACTCTATATTTCTACACGTAGCTGATATGCCCCAACCTCCACCACCAATCTATTCTTTACAGTTTGCAGATTACACCTCGCTCATTACCTGTACGAACTTCAACACAAGAAGTATATCGGCGTACAACTATCCCTACTCTTTTACAGCGTATCTACCGCCACTGCTGTCGCTACATTCAACACCGTATCAACGCCACTTACCCGATCCTTCATGAACTATTAGATGAGACTCTAACTGTACCATTTTACGCATATTCACCAGTCGATCATCTTGCACTCCATGAACCTGATTAGGCCATTATTTCTCTACAACCCAGATCGTATCGTTTATCATCAGCATCCATATATCTATTGCGCATATTGTACTATTCTCACTAACAGAGCTCCCATTGTCTCAACCAGCCCTGACTAGCCTCAGAGCAGAAGATTAACACCCTGTCTCAGATAACATCATGTGTCTTTATGTTATGTGAACAGCACTTCATTGTTACCATTACATCTCTCACCGCATTCTTATGCATTAATGGCAATAAATAAATAATTCCTGATACCCACTCCTAATACCCTTTTACTACACTTAAATTGATATCACTGGCCCAAGGGAAGGTGTTACCTTTTGTGTCCCACTGTCTATTAATGGAAATGAATCTGCATTATAAAAAGGAGAAAAACCGGGAAACAACAAGAAACCACGAAAACAGTGGTGTTCACCACAAACTCACATCGCACCAGCGGCGCAAATCTGTCTTCTTTATTGGGAGGGGGGTAAGAGTGTTCTCATAATCTTTTTTTTTTTGTTTGTTTGTTTTTCGATGTCCAAAATATTTATGAAGTTGATAAACAATGTTGTGGAGGATCAGAGGAGAAGAGGTGTCTTGAACGTTGAGAGGCGGGAAAATTTGAGGCTTATTCTGGGGGACATCAATTTCATCTCACGTTCCTTTGTGGCAATCGGACAAAAATCATCAAATGTCTCCCCCAAAACACATTTCAAATCAGGTTATTGGGGGGACAGTCCCCCTCAGTTCCAAGATTGGAGGAGACATGTCCCCCTCATCCGATTGGAGGGATTTGCGGTAGTGTATCACACCAGGGGTCTCTAGCACATGAGATAATAATTTCAAAAATGACAAACCGTGTCCTATTTCACAATTAAGTTTATTTTAGAATTGCATGATTTATAGCTTTTATTTTCCTTAATAACCTTGATTCTTTATTGAAACAGGGCCCTCAGACTAATACTTTTTCTTCACTGGAGTTTCACTTCCCTTTCCAGTCCCGCGAAAGGCTATTTTGAGACATGGACCTCAGTTTATGATGGAAACCTAACCACCGTAATACTTTCATTTTTTAAATGGTCTACCAGAACTCGAACCCGGGACAAAGTGTTCAAAAGACGAATGTGTTGACCAACAAAGGCTATAGAACCGTTAGAATTTAGAGGGCATTTAAACTAAGGAAATAGTAGCTTTGCACTAATTGAAGAAATACCTGAAAGGCCCGAGCCTCACACGGGAGAAATAGGTTTGTGGGAAGAATTTGAAAGTTATATTGAACCCTCTTTTCCATCATATGAAACGTATTTGAATAAAAATCCCAACTTGACACAAATGTTATGTTCAAAAATGCATTTCGAACGGTGCAGCACTTATACTTTGTAAAAAAGAAAACACTTCGTCTTCCTCTTAGGGTAGGAATATGAATCAAAATTAAATAAAAACCCAGGTCGACCTAAGTGTTAACTATTTCATTTTAAATGGTTCAAACATTTCCTCACTTTCACTATTTTATGGATACTAAATGGGAGATTAAGAAATAGTAAAAAAAAAAAAAAAAAAAAAAATAGACCCGCTTACCATCTGGATGCGGAAGTTCCCAAAGCGTTGGAAAACCTTACAACTTATTTTAATAATGCCTTTATATACAGCGTTTCATCTTCCTTATATGAGAAGCTTGTGAGATACTATATTTTTTGTGTATATTTTTCATAGGCTTGGTCCTTTCTTCCTTTAGGATACATGTCTTAACGAAAATGACTATATATATATATACACGAGGGTTGGGGCAAAAGTCATGGCAACTATTTTTTTTTTTCTTGCAGATATGTGAGCGGATCACAAACTTCTATGTGTCGTGTGGAAGTTCTGCAGGCATAGTGTGTATTCAGAACAACAGATGGCTCTGTGATAACTGGTAGTAGCACAACGAGGGCTGTGAAATCAGTCAGTTGGTGAGTGTGATGCGAGATGGAAGTAACCCGTGTTGAGCAGCGCGCTTACATCAAAATAGCTATTCTCAGAGGGAAAAATGCGATGGAATGTCACAGTGAATTAGTGGAAGTCCTTGGGAATAATGATCTACTATACCGGACAGTAGCACGGTGGGTAGGAAAGTTTCAGCAAGGACGTGTGTCAACCAGTGATGAGCAACGTTCGGGACGACTTGTCAGTGTGGGGACCGACGTGGCACATGCCGTCATCGAGCAGCTCCTGGATGAAGACGATGGACGCTACTGGGGTTGGCGGAGGCAAGTGCCATCGAGAAACGCACCATCCACAGGATATTGCGTAATGAGCTCCAACTGCGCAAAATCGCACCCAATGGTACCGCATGCAATGACGAAAGTTCAAAGGTGGATGCGCTATGCAATATGTTCCGACCACCTTGGACGCTGGCAACAGGACGGCGATCAATTCCTGTCACGAATTAGCGCCATCGATGAATTTTGGGCCAGGGCATACGAACCAGAACTGAAACGTCAGTCCGCGGTTTGGCGACATGCTGGATCACCGAGGACGCAGAAGTTCCGTCAGAATCCGTCCCCAGTCAAATTGATGGTGATCGTTGCGTATGACGTCAGGGGTGTCATTGTTTGCACTTTGTTCCACATGGCAGAAAAGTGACCGCACAGTACTACAGGGACTTCCTGGTGCGACAGGCACGACATGTCGTTCGGGAAAACGTCCGAATCTTGTGGACAGTGCAATAATTCTGCACGACAATGCAAAACCACATAAAGCAGAGTGTGTAGGGCAGCTACTGTGACGTTGGGGATGGGAAGAATTGGAGCACCCACTGTACTCTCCTGACATTTCGCCCTGTGACTTTGATCTCATTCGAAAGATTAAGGAACCACTACGTGGTAGGCGGTTTGCAACACGCGAGGACATTGTTAATGCTGTGTGCGAACAGGTGACAGATTCACACAGGATGCGGCAAATGATGAGACGGATGATATTCAGCGCCTCCCACATCGTTAGCAGCGAGTGGTGCAAGTAGCAGGGGACTACTTTGAGGGTTTTTAGGCCCAGGTTTGTCATGTCAACTGTATGCGTACTTTGTTGTCATTTTTTTGCACCGTGAAGGTCATATTGCCCTGTATACTACCGTAATAAATTAGTGAATTATGATATTTCAGTGCTATAAATTATTCACAAATGTAGTTAACACTTTGTTCTTTCGTCTGTATATGTCACATTTTCCAACCGGACTGGTATCTTCAAGAAAAAAAAAATAGTTGCCATGACTTTTGCCCCAACCCTTGTATATATATATATATATATATATATATATATATATAACGATTGGACTCCAGTACTAACTAACTACAGTATCTTCAAAAATTCATTTCTAGCGGTTTAATGGTATTCCCGTGATAAGGAAATGTACAACTTTAATGTCAATTTCACATATTGAAAATAAAGAGAATTGAGTTGAGTTGATTTTAGTTTAGCGTTGCTTTCAGTAGCGAGGCTATATGAGACAGGACCTACTGATTAACGTGGAATCCGAACCACATGAGCTCCCGCCGGGAATCGAACCCGGATCTTCCACGCCAAAGGCGTGTACGCTAATCGCTTAGCCACGAGGGAGCTCGAAAATAAAAGAAAATTGCCTCCTTCCACACCTTAAAAGAGATCCCAGAAGCGATTCAGCAAGTATTCACTTGTTTTAAATGAGAAATTTATATAGCAACTTTCATCTTAAAAGCACGAAGACATCTATTTTAAACAGTCCTTCCCTTGGCATATGTGTTTTAATTAAAGTGACGTGATAAAAGTCCGCATCAAGAACTCTGTTATTTTCAAAAGTTCATTTTAAACGGTTCAGACGTTATGCTGTGACGATGAGATAAACTACGTTGATTTGAAAGTGGAGGGAAAAAAATTGGAAATGGCCTCAATTGTTCCCTTTAAAAGCGAGACTTTTGAAAACCCTAGGAAACATTTCCGATTATTTTTAATGAGGAGTTTGTATAGCAAGTGTAATTTTCATGGCCTGAGGAGTTCCCATAAGATGCTTCTATTTTTAACATAAATTTTGAAATCCTCTTTCCTTTCCTTGAGATACGCATTGTAATTAAAAATGACATGATAAAAGCTCAGTTCATCATCATCATAAGTATTCTGCCATTATTGGCAGGTTACTTGCCATAACTGAGAAGCTTCCATGTTTCACGGTCTTCAGCTAACCTCTTCGTCTTCACGTATGATTCTTCTGTTGTGATATCGTCTATTAATTGTAACCTCCTTCGCCCCCTCCCTCTCTTTCCTGTCACCATCCCTTCTAGCACGTCCCTATGGTACAGTTCCTTCTCAGCCAATGTGCTAATCAGTTTCTCTTCCTCTTTTTAATGATATTATATGTTCAAAAATTCAATTCAAACCATTTAGTCTTTTTCTTCCTTTTCGTCATAATGTAACAGACAAGATATTTATCATTTTTATAAAATGTTAAATAGCATACGTTTCGTTCTACGCATGCGAAGAATAAGGTCTAATGAATGCTACATTTATGCTGTTTTCTGTGCGGCTTTTAATGGTATACTTCGTTAATTATCGGCAAACTTCTTTCGGGTCGAGCGATTAAAGATAGAGAGGCGGCGGGAGCTTGTCTTGTTCTTCATCAGTTCCTCTTTCTGTGTCAAATATTAAGAAATACATAAACGTGTACTCTGTATTTTAAAAAGAAAATCTAAACACCAAATGTCATTTTCTTAAAGCATTGGGACTCCAAGATATGGACATCTTAATACAGTCCGTGTGTACACCATGTTTCAAAAAGAATTTCCTGATTTTGGACGGTAATAATTACGGAACCTGGGGCGTGCCGGCAAGGAAATGAATGTTGTTTGAATGGGCCTAGAGTTCGATAAATAGCCATTAGAGGTTAGTCAATGCGTCTTCTCAGTTTGCAGTCAGTCAGAAGTATGATGGCATCCGCTCAAAAGAAGGCGTTTTCTGTGTTGCAGTTTGCAAAGATTGAGTTAATGATTTCGGTCCAGTGTGCTTTTCGTCGGCGTTTTAGCGTTGATCAGCTTGTGTTCATCCGCCCTTTACCTCATGACATACAAGAAGTGAAGAACAGAATAACAGCCGCCATAACTGCTGTATACACAGATACATTGAGTAAAGTTTATGACAAATTTAGCTATCGTCTAGATGTTGTTCGTCCTGCTGCTCGTGGTCACATGGAGCATTTGTAATAATATAGCTAAAAACGTGAAGATTCTGTGAGTATTTTGCAATTTATTCCGTTTTTGCTTTTATCAATAAATATGGACTTTTAAAATCAGGTCATTCTTTTTGAAACACCCTGTAAATGCAATCCTTACCCTTTTTCTTCCCGTTCCTCTTCTTCCTTTCTAGTTCAAATATCGAGAAACACTGAAATACGTGTTTAATTTTAAATGAAAAATCAGAATACCTAATCGATTGCATTATTGTGAAATAAATACGTCTCCTTAAGAAGGTTTTTAGTTATTATTTTCGTTTCAAATTATGTTACAAGGCCAATAGTATGCTTCAAGAATAGACTTGGTATTTAAAACGGGTTCTTAACCACTTTTTTTTTCAACGTACTGTTACTAGATTCCATCCTACGACTACCACACAGACATGATTCGCTACTGAACGATATTTTTAATTTTGAGCTTTGACAACACTGCAACTTGGAAATTCAGTGAACGTCCATCAACTAAATACTGGGTGGCGTAATGTGGGTTTACGAATTAAGTTGCATTGGTCAATTTTCCACAATTCTCAATTTGTGTTGAGGAAGGTTGCGCTCACATGTTTATCGTGGTTAAATAGCACTCAAATAGGTTTTCTTAGTTAATTAGTCATGAAATCTAACAGACAACAAACAAGAGTACAGCTTAAATTAATAACTAATTTTGTAAGTTTAGTAGTCTCTTTTTCTTTCAGCTATAATATTCATACAATTACAACTTACGAAATATTATGACCGTGAAATGGAAAATATATTTAATTCAATGCAGTATGAGTAATTCAATAAAGACTCATTTTACGCTAAACGTTATTAATGAGCTCAATTTTAAGGTGGATCACTAGGTGCTCTCGGTGCTATGATAAACACTGCTTGAATAGTGCGGCGTTGCAAGGTAGTGTCGAGTGTTTACTGCTGCCAGATAATAAAGAAAGTAATCATGGAATTCTGCGTGGATACTTACTGAAGAAATTAGTTTTCGACCCTTACCGCAATTCACAGCTAAGTTCCGCTTCTCGAACTGCAACGCTAGAATCCAGGAATTAAATGTACAAATTTGGCAACAACGCATTGTGGCGTTCTGCGCAAGTTTCGTCTCAAAATCTATTTCCTTAAATGTAAATTAATATTTAAATAAAATGTGAAACATAACACGAAAAACGGTCAAACAATATATCTATTTCATCATAAGATCGTTACTTTAAAATACTTTACACATACAAATAAACATTTCATAAAACTGAGCACTTCTAGTCAGATCTAACAGCAAGTGACATCTTGTGTGCTCATTGTGAAACGAATCAAGTATTTTCTTTTATTTGTTACTTTTTTCGACATCAGAAGCCGCAACCAAATGAATCAGTGTCTTGTATTGTAGCTGAAACGTAACTCTATCTTATAGTACAAGAATTATAATATGTAACATTTCATTGCGCAATAATTAAGGGAATGGGCTAAAATATGTAATGACTTCCGGATAGTGATCCACCTTAAAGGTCAGTAAGTCATAAATCATGATTTGCGTGAAATTGTTCTTCGTTTTCGATTTGACGCCTGATTACTTTATATTCCTTTATTACCATATACGAGGTGTGTTAGAAAAATAATGAAATGACAGTGAATTTAATTATGTTTATTAAACAAGGTCACCCCTTTCAGAATAGTCACTTTGGGCAGTTATATGGTGATGGAGGCGTTGTTCCCATTCTTCATAACAGTGCTGGAAGCCTTCTGCTGGAATATTTTCCATCTCGTTGGTTATGCTCTTCTGGATAATACCCAAAGTATGGAAATGGCGCCCTTTTAAGTGTTTTTGAGCAAGTGGGATAAAAAGAAGGGACAAGGACTAAGATCCGGCAACTAAAAAATTCTGATTACTTCTCATCCCTCACACAGGATAGCTGGCCTTAGAAAGCTCTTTTTCGACGGAGTGTCTCCACCAGGAATTGAACCCGAGACTGCTCGCATTAAAGGCGAGAGCGTTAGTAACTACGATACGTGGGACCACTCCATCAAATACTTCTTGAGGTATTGGGTCCTAGACAAACACATGGACACACAGAATAAATATGATCTATTCATTATAAAGGAGCTTTTGGTAAACCAATTCCTTAAAAAATAATTCATTTTAACAATCCAGATTAGAACTCATTGCTCATTACCCGTATACTAAGAAGCTCTACTATCTGAGAAGCACTTAATCCTGTACTCCTCAAAGTTACTTTAAACTTTACACAGACGTAGTTACTGAGGTGTCTTTCCGTACCCAAAAGGGATTAAAGTGTCCCTACGCGTAGTTAAAATGGAATTGTTATACATTGAAGTTTTTCTTATCCGTATGGTAAAGTTTCAACGATATTTTACGACTGTAAAAAGATATTAATTCTACAGACATAAGTATAAGATTTAGAATTCTATTTGAACTTAAATAAAATATAAACAGAAAGCTTAAGTACCGTCATTTCAATTTAACAAGCAAAAAGACCGATGTGTTGCTTGTAAACTAATTTACTGGAAACTGTAACTTAAATGTATATTTTTGAAACATCTGGCTATGTTTTTCTCAAAACAAATTAAAACGCTGCACAAGTTTGTGTTAGATTTAATACTTTTGTTGAAGTACCGTATGTTTAGTTATTCTGAGCAAGCTTAGGATTAACAATACAACTTCTACATGCAATGGAAGCTTTAAACTGAAACTTATGTACTTTTCTAGTTACGACCTTGTGCAATTGCTAGTTTTAAAATTATTTTTCCCTTCTTTGCTTTTAACATATGTGCTTGAGAGAGTAGAGTAGGAAAAGTACTATAAATGCATGTGTAGGACAAGAGAAAAGGCTGCTTTTGTATATCTAAATGTATACATTCATATAATTTAGTATAAATAAACTCTGCGAAGTATTTTTTCCGTACCCAGAAAAACATTGCTTAAAAACGAGAGACAGATAGAAGCAAAAACGTTAATAGATTGAGGTTCTGTAAATCAATGTTGCCAGCAGAACAAAAGAATTTTCCACCAAAATAGCAATTAAAGTTTAAAAAAATCAAATAAAGACAAAGCGAAAGGACTACAATTAAATTATTTATTATTATTATTATAATCATCATCACAACTCGAATACTAAACAGAACTCAGTCGTGGCCAAGCGGTTAGTGTACGCGCCTTTGGCGTGGGAGACCCGGGTTCGATTCCCGGCGAGAGCTCATCTGGTTCAGATTCTACGTTAATCAGTAAGTTCCGCCTTATATAGCCTAGCTGCTGAGAGGAAGGTTAAACTCAAAATCAACTCAACTCAACTCGAACACTAAACAGAAGGTTACATGGAAAGATAAAAAAAATCTTTAAGTTTTACGTCCTACGGTCATGCCGGTTAGGCTAAAGGAGACGGTGATGATGAGAGATGAGTGAAATGGTGGAATGAAAAAAGTGGGAGTAAACGGGAAAACCCCGAGAAAACCTATGAGCACGGTGTTTGTCCGCCACAAAGTCCACACGTCGCAAGATGGGATCGAACCAGGGACCCCAAGCACCGGAGGTGAACGCTCTCCCACTGAGCCACCGCGCCCCCCATGAAATTAAGAAGTTGAGGAGGAACAGTTGGGTTTAGTTTTAGGAGGGGCAAGGGTACAAGAGATACTATTGGCCTATTAATAGTAATCTGTGAAACATTTGTAGAAGAAAAGAATAGAATGTATATTTTGCTCATTGATCTAAAAAAAATACTTCTGACCAGCAAAGATAGGGATATGGAAAAAAGGACAGGTAGAATGTAATTAGAAAGAGGAATACGTCCAGAATTCGCTTATCAACGTTATTTAATATATACAAGGTGTTTCAAAACAACACTGACAACGTTTGGGAAGTGACACCTGACACCAAGATAAGACGAAAAGTATAGACCAACCTGAGTGCACTTCCTTTCGGAGTTATAGGCTACCGAAAACATGAAAAAATGAACTTTAAAGGTCCGTTGCTCCGAAACTATAGGACCTCCCGTGGTCGGGTCAAAATTTCATTTAGGAACTAATATGTGCTATCCAAAAATACATGTTTCAGAATCCTAAGGTACTCACGCAACAATTCTTATGGAGGCAGTTTTGCTACGACCATATAACTGAAGTACTCACCAACTACCTTTATAAAAATTGTTGCGAAAGAACAGCAGGATTCTGAAACATGGATATTTGGATAGGGCACATACTAGTTCCTAAGGGAAGTCTTGAGCCGACTACAATAAGTCCCATAGTTTTGGAGCTATGAACCTCAAAGTTCATTTGTTCATGTTTTTGAAAGCCTATAACTCCGAAAGGAAGTATTTGTGCACCCAGGTTGGACTATACTTTTTGTCTTACCTTGGTGTCAGGAATCACTTCCCAAACGTTGTCGGTGTTGTTTTGAAACACCCTGTATCTTGAGAAGATTATGATAGATGGTCTTCATAACGAAGACACTATATAGGTACGAATAAAATGATTAGGTGTATGCTGTTTTCAGATTGCATTGCTTGTTGCGAAATTTGAAAAGAAGATTAATAGAACGTTTTTTAAAAATTTGGAAAAGCTACGAAGCATATGGGATGAAAATAAACATTAAAAAAGGCAACAGCAATGCAGATTTGAACGAAACTACTACGGTTTACTTTTGATCGGTATTCAATATAAAAGTAGGAGGGAAGGAATGAGAACAAGTAACTAGTTTTCGATATCTAGGTAGTATAATTATTGGGGGCATAAATGCGATGGAAATAAGTACAAGGATAGGAATGATGTAAGAAGTTACTAAGAAGAAGAAAAGTCTATTTTGTGCAGTAAATCGTTAAGAAAAAGTCATATAATATTTTGTAGAGAGTATCGTATGGGGCAGGAACAGGAACATCAAACAAAAGCAATGACAAAAGACGGAGGTTTTTGAAATGTGGGTGAGGAAAATGAAACTAAATGAAGTGAAATCTTTAAATTTTACGTCCCACACTTATGCCGGCTAGTCTAAAGAAGACGATGATGATGAGAAATCAAGTGGAATGAAGAAAGTGGGAGGAAAGTGAGAACGCCGAGAAAATCCACGTACACGGTGCTTGTCCGTCACAAAATTCACTTGGCGCGACATGGGATCGAACCAAGAACCGCAAGCACCAGAGGTGAACGCTCTACCACTGAACCACCGCGGCCTCGAGATAATTGGTCGGATTGAACAGATATCAAAACAGGAAGTGTTAGAAATAGTATGTGAGAAATAAACAAAGTTAGATATAATTGAAAAGAAGATGAAGAGATATTGCTTGAAGCGTTGGTTGATCAGGAAACATATCATGAAAGGATGTACTTGAAGGTGTGAGAACAGGAAAAATATTTGAGGGAAACAGAAAGAAGGTACAACGATTGATTGATGATATTAAAACAGAAAATTCCCACGTGAAAACGAAGAGGTTAGGTGAAGAGCGAGTTTCTAAGTTTGCGACAAGTGGCCTACCAAACCATTGGTTTTACTAATGGTAAAATACCTATGATGATAATATTTTCTTCTTTTCTGTTGCCGCTCGACAGTAAAAATGCGGAAAATTTATTCAATCTGTCTTAGGCAAAATTATGGAACAATTTACTGTCAAGTTTCAACACAACACTCGTACTTTATCATGTTAAAACACACTAACGAAGCGAGCAATTCCTGGTTGTTTTCTTCAAGATCGATCATATGCCCCTCTAAAGTATGAAACCAGTTCTACTTCAAAGTGAAACGGGTTGACTAAGATGGCTGTTGAAGATAGTTTAAAACGTGTTGAAGCAAAATAATATTGATTTTTTGCGGAAAAAAGGAATTGCAGTGTCCACAAATTTCATCCCAAGACATAAGTTTGTGGTGGACAGCATCATGTCCGAGGGTTTCTCGGATTTCTTTCCTTTAATCCAACATTCTTATTCAATCTATCCTTCTTTAGTCTAAACAGCGTAACAGACTGGAAGGTTAAAATAACGATTTCACTTCCCTTATTTTTCTTTTAGATGTTTCCCTGTCAAGTTACTGTATACGTTATATCCTGATACTATAGAAAGTTATGTACTATTACTCACAACCTATACACGGTACTGTCGTTATGATTATTATTATTATTATGAGTGGCGTATTTAAGGGAGGCTTTCGGGCTTAAGCCCCCCCCCGAAATCTTACTTACTATAGTAAAGGAAATGAAATATCTTGCAGAATTTTCACATTTCCAGGCAAAGCCCCTCCAGAAAGTTACCAAAGCCCCCCCGAAACAAATCGTAAATACGCCACTGATTATTATAATTATCATTATTTTAATAATAAAATGTATGAACCTCTATTCTGGAAGATGGATGTCCATATTCTTATTTCAAGTAGAATTACGAAATATAAAAATGAATACTATTTGTTTATGTGAACTCTTTCCTGTAAAAACTAAGAATAAGAACATAGCCTATATGGTACTTACGAGTTTCATATTGAATTTGCATTAGTAATTATATTTCTGGGAATTTTGCATATATGACCTTTTAAGCCCGTCACGTATAAGAGATAACGACCCTTGATGATCTCACTACTCGAGAAAGTCTGAAAGGAAGAATGTGGCATAGTATATTTATACAAAGTATTAAGTACCATCGTGGTTTTTGGCTGATGCGAATGAAGGAAACTCAGGAATAAAAGACTCACTCAGGATGGAAGACCTAATAAAAGCTTTTTACATTATTTTTACAGAGTGTCCCTACCGAGAATCGAATCTAGAACAGCTCACATCAAAGGTGAGACCATTATCGACTAGCTACACGGATTCACAATGTGAAACGAAAAATCACTTATTTAAAGAAAGGCACTGTCGTGTATAGCCAATTATTCGATGTATGTGACAATGTTAAGCTTAGATTCTAAGATACAAGATTTTTCTTTTAAATTGCATCTCAAGAGACATGATTTTCTTTTTCGTTAAAAATCGAAGTTCCTGCTTCACGAATACGAATCTACGGAAACCATTGTAACGAAGAGGAAGAAGACGTTAAAATAAAGAATATGAGAGCGCTAAGATGCAGAAAATAATAATGATAAAAATAATGCACTAAAGTAGGAAATAAGGACTTAAAAGTCACTATTATTATTTATTTATTTATTTATTTATTTATTTTTTAAAGTCTGTCTCAAGTTAAACCAATGAGTGTCACTATAGTCTCACAACTAGTCACTGACTGGCTCCGCTAGGAAGATGGATGATTAAGTCAAGTGAATAATGATGGAAAAATTGGTGGAATGAGAATATAGGAGGAAATGGGAGTATCTTGAGAAACTCCACGGACATGATGTCTACCACAAGCTTACTTGGTCGGGGGCCGAACCAGTAAGCTCACACACCAGACGTAAACGCACTATCACTGATTCACCATGCCCCCAACCATGAGAAAGCATAGTTTTTCAAATAAGCAAAATCGATGTACCTATATCGAAATTATTCGTGAACATATGTACAGTATATTTGAGTACGAGCCGAGTTGATTGGTTAGATTCAGGCCTATCAAACGAGCAAGCTTGATTCACCTACCTCGAAGTTATTTGTGAATCTATCTACAATATATTTAAATACGAATCGAGTTGATGGGTGAGATTGAGGCTTATCAAACAAACAAAATCGATGTAACTTTTTCGAAGTCATTCGTGAACATACCGACAATATATTTAAATACGAGCCAAGTTGATTGGTTAGATTGGAGCTTATCAAACAAGCAAAATTGACTCCAACTATCTCGAAGTTATTCGTGAACATACGTACAATATGAGAAATATGAGTCAAGTTGATTGGTTGGGTTCGGGCGTATCAAACAAGCAAAATCGATGCACCTATCTTGAACTTATTCAAGCACATACCTACAATATATATATTAAAATACGAGTCAAAGTTGATTGGTTGAATTGATGCTTATTATCACTTTCAGCACTGCTGCTATATACAGATCAGTATCTACGCACGGAGCACAGGAGATCCGGATCCAGGGTGGCAAATTTCCAGGGACGGCATATTAAACGGAACTCGAGGAAGAAATAGCCTATCCACAAAAGAGAAATTAAAGATATATTTATACTGAAAACAATGTTAGTACGATAGCGCGAACGAGTTTGTTGTTACGACGCTATTGGCGATAGAAGGAGCTGACGTTGTTGCTTGTTGGCTGACAGTGTAATTAGTAGATTAGTTTTGTAGCCAATATAAGTGGACGCGGATGTATTGTTTAGGCTATGTTGAATACGATCAAAAGAAAGGAGAGGTGTAAACCTTTCTTGGACCCAGGAGCGTAGAGTACCTAAATACTAGACTGGCTACATTAACATCAAATTAGCATTGTGAGCTGTCCCAAATTAGGCAGGACATTACGAATTTAAAGAAAAATTTTCAGCGTGCCTAATCATGCCTAAGAGGGTGCATCTATGACTGTACGCTAAACTATTCAAAACACTTATAAAAGATGTGACAGAAATTCCTAATTTCGTTTATACGTTTTGATTCACGTTATGTACCTATAAATATCGAGATAACGACATGAGTTTTACGCTAAAATATTCTGTTGTCGGGAGTGAAGTCAGTGCTAATGATATTATTCTTTGACCGGTTCAATGGTTCATAATTCCTACTCAACAAGTGCCAATGATGTTATTCTTTCACCGGTTCAATGGTTCTTAGTGTCTGTTTAACTAACTTAAATGATGTTACACTTTGACCGGTTCAATGGTTCATAATGCCTGTTGAACTAACGGCCAATGATGTTATTCTTTGGCCGGTTTAATGGTTACTAATGCCTGTTCAACTAACTGCTTTTGATGTTATTTTTTGACCGGTTCAGTGGTTTATAATGCCTGTTCATCGAACTGTCAATGATGTTATTCTTTGACCTGTTCAATGGTTTATAATGTTTGTTAATCTGTCAATGATGTTATTCTTTGAACGGTTCAGTGGTTTATAATTCCTGTTCATCTGTCAATTATGTTATTCTTTGACGGGTTCAGTGGTTTATAATGTCTGTTCATCTAAATGTCAATAATGTTATTCTTTGACCGGTTCAGTGGTTTATAATTCCTGTTCATCTAACTGTCAATGATGCTATTCTTTGACCGGTTCAGTGATTTATAATGCCTGTTAATGAAAATGTCAATGATGTTATTCTTTCACCGGTTCAATGGTTCTTAGTGTCTGTTTAACTAACTTAAATGATGTTACACTTTGACCGGTTCAATAGTTCATAATGCCTGTTGAACTAACGGCCAATGATGTTATTCTTTGGCCGGTTTAATGGTTACTAATGCCTGCTCAACTAACTGCTTTTGATGTTATTTTTTGACCGGTTCAGTGGTTTATAATGCCTGTTCATCGAACTGTCAATGATGTTATTCTTTGACCTGTTCAATGGTTTATAATGTTTGTTAATCTGTCAATGATGTTATTCTTTGAACGGTTCAGTGGTTTATAATTCCTGTTCATCTGTCAATTATGTTATTCTTTGACGGGTTCAGTGGTTTATAATGTCTGTTCATCTAAATGTCAATAATGTTATTCTTTGACCGGTTCAGTGGTTTATAATTCCTGTTCATCTAACTGTCAATGATGCTATTCTTTGACCGGTTCAGTGATTTATAATGCCTGTTAATGAAAATGTCAATGATGTTATTCTTTGATCGGTTCAGTGGTTTATAATGTCTGTTTATCTATATGGCAATGATGTTATTCTTTGACCGGTTTAGTAGTTTATAATGTCTGTTCATCTAAATGTCAATGATGTTATTCTTTGGCTGGTTTAATGGTTAGTAATGCCTATTCAACAAACTGCTAATTATGTTATTTTTTGACCGGTTCAATGGTTTATAATGTCTATTAATCTAAATGCCACTGATGTTATTCTTTGAACGGTTCAATGGTTTATAATGCCTGTTCATCAAACTGTCAATGATGTTATTCTTGGACCGGTTCAGTGGTTTATAATTCCTGTTCATCTAACTACCAATGACGTTATTCTTTGACCGGTTCAGTGATTTATAATGTCTATTAATCTAAATGTCAATGATGTTATTCTTTGACCGATTCAATGGTTTATAATGCCTGTTCATCTAAATGTCAATGATGTTATTCTTTGACCGGTTCAATGGTTTATAATGTTTGTTCATCTGTCAATGATGTTATTCTTTGAACGGTTCAATGGTTTATAATGCCTGTTCATCAAACTGTCAATGATGCTATTCTTGGACCGGTTCAGTGGTTTATAATTCCTGTTCATCTAACTACCAATGACGTTATTCTTTGACCGGTTCAGTGATTTATAATGTCTATTAATCTAAATGTCAATGACGTTATTCTTTGACCGGTTCAGTGATTTATAATGTCTATTAATCTAAATGTCAATGATGTTATTCTTTGCCCGATTCAATGGTTTGTAATGCTTGTTTAAGAAACAGCTCTAACGCGACAAGTTTCCTGTTTCTTGTGTTTTTTGTTTAAAATTTCATTGTAATGTTCATTCATGAATGTATATATTTCTCGCTATTATTTGTCTACACGTACACATTTGAGTACAAAGAACCGGCAAGCTCGACATGTTCGATTTATGTGTTCTGTTTAAGGATTGACAAAAAATGGGAACCCTACGTGGGATTCGAATGAGTTCCTACTGGAAATTGAACCTGGGTCTTCCACACACAAAACACGTAAGCTAACTATATAGCCACGAGGGAGCAAGAGTTGAATTGAGAACAACAATTTTTTTTTAATCAGTTAAAAATCACCAGATTTTGGTGGGAAAAGTAGTCAATTGGTAATCTTGATGTTTGATTACAAAACCAGGAAAATCGAAAATAAAACAGAAACAAAGCAAAAAGAAATAAAAAAGAGTGTGAGAACGGTGCAATGGAGGCGGAGAAGTATAGCAGGGATAGAAAATGCGAAAACGGGAACTGTTAAACCACGTTGTTTTCAAGAGAAGCATACGACAATAACATTTCTACCTAATTGTGGTGTTCGTTAATCACGGAGCGGTAGACGAAGAATTACCAGACAAAGAGAGAGAGGGGAGAAAAAAGTAGAAAGAAAATCAAAACGAAAAACAGAATAAATATACGGGAAAAGGAAACAAAAAGAAAAGATTAAACAAACAATAGGGTAGCTTGTTGATATGCAAAAGCTATTTCTTTTTTTTTCTTTCCTTTGTTGTTTTGTTCCGCAAAGGTTAACTAATCGATTAAATGTAGTTCTTTCTTTGTCATTGTTCATTGGCTGAAAAATTGCTCTACATTTAAACTTAATGAATCTTTAAAAAAAAAAAAATGTTTTCATTTTAAATCTAGGTATTGATCCAGATAATAGTTTTGCTATTTGAAGTATAAATGTAATGTTTTTTAGAGGATTTTTTATTTCATTCGCGGCTGATTGCTTATATATATAATATTGGCTGTCTTGAGAAAATTTTCGTTTACTGGACATCAAAGCTAACTGGCATAGTCTCGCTTCTTAGGGTTGATGTTGCCTCAAAAAGTGGACAACCTGAACGTGGTTAGTTCACATAAAATTGAGCGATTCGGAGTTCGAATTGAATAATTTTGGTTACTTTTAAGCATTTATTAAGCTTAGTTATTCAAGTTTTGGTTGCGTCGGTACATGTAATTTTTGTAGTCTAACATCAGTAATACATCACATTTAAAACAAAAAAAATCAAATATAATTGTCAATATAATTATGGCATACACAAAATATACTTGAAAAATAAGTCTTACCAGCTTTGAGGAGGCTGGTAATGTATCGTAATGCCTATATACTTTTACCGGACCTAGATGTATTATTTAGTTGGAAGATATAGCTGAGGATAAAGCACTGTTAGCTGTGATCTTGAAAATATACTTTTGTGGGCCTTCAGCAGTTATGATAAGTTCAGTAAATTTTCCTGCCTTCAAGTCTTCAGCAAATTCCGCGCACGACAGATCGATATCAAAGCGAATTATAAACTCTGTTTTAACCATGTTCACCGACAAAAGATTCCTTCCGTCACTCGAAAATAATCTGAATAGAACAGAGAATAGGACCAGTAAGAGGATAAAATACCGGAAATTGAATGTCAGGTTTTTGAGGTCGTACCGGATACTGGACAAGGAGGTCAAAACCGAATTGTACGGTAAAATATCAGACGGTTTGCAAACCCAATTCTGACTTCTATCTAAAAGACATGTACTTTAACTGTGTTTTATTTGTTTCTTTGAATTGGGAGTTTTGCGTCCCTTTCAGAACCTTGTCTACGTGAGATATAGACTTACACTTAGATCCACCATAATGAGTTCAAATGCCTAAGTTCTCTGACAAATCCAGGTGAGTCCTTTAGCCACTAGACTGGGAGCGCACCCACGGAAGGGTCCAACCGGGCCCGAACCCCTCCCTAAAAACTTAACAACTCAACATCCATTAGTACAGTTTCTCAATAAAACTATATTTGTTTAACAAGGAAATATTTGACGTAGTACGAAAATTTGATATTACACGTCATTTTTGCTCCTTCTCTTACAAAAATAATCTAGTTCTGTCATTTCCTTCTGAAAATATTTTACAACTATTTATAATCCTTTCGAGTGCAGAAAAATAGCTGTTCAATACTATATAAACGTAGTAGCTTCCAGCTTTGTCCCCCTTAGAATCAATCCTTTGCCTTCTTTGGAATCGCTCTTTCTTCCCCTTAGAATCAGTCGGTTGCCCTTCTTAGAATCGGCCTTTTGTCCCCTTTAGAATCGGTCTTTTGCCCCTTAGAATCGATCCTTTCCTCGTCTCATAATCGATTTTTTACTCGCCTTAGAATCAGTCTTTTGCCCCTTAGAATCGATCCTTTTCTCGTCTCATAATCGATCGAACGAGGGCTCTCCTTCTTTTGTCCCCTTAGAATCGATCATTTTCTCCAATTAGAATGGATCTTTTTTCCCCTTAGAAAGGGTCTTTTGTTCCCTTAGAGTCGGTCGTTTGCCCTCTTTAGAATCAGTCTTTTGCCCTTTAAAAATTGATATTTTGCTTCCCTTTAGAATCAGTCTTTGGCTTTCTTGAAATTGTAATTTTGCACCCATCAGAATTGATCATTTGCTTCCAGTAGAATCGATTTTTCCCTCCTTACATTCTGTCTTTTACCCTACAATTGGTCTTTTGCCCTCCTTACAATCGGTCTTTGCTCCTCTTAGAATTGTTTTTTATCTTCTTTGAGTTGATCTCTTGCCCCCTTGGAATTGGTCTCTTGTCTCCCTTAGAAACAATTTTTTTGCCCTCCTTAGAATCGATCTTTTGCCCTTCTCAGAATCAGTCTTTTGCTCCCTTTATAATTGGTCTTTGACCCTCCGTGAAATTGGTCTTTTGCTCCCTTTAGAATCGATCTTTGGCCCTCCTTAGAATTGATTTACCCCCTTACAATCCGTCTTTTGCCTCTCTTAGAATCGGTTTTTTGCTCCCCTTTAGAATCGGTCTTTTGCCCTCCTTAGAATCGATATTTTGCCCTCCTGGGAATCGTTCTTTTGTGCTCCTGAGAATTGGTATTTTGCTTCCCTTAAGCCAGGTTGTCATTTTACAAAAATGTAGCAGTCATTAAAAATCTTGATACCCGATCTTTCTATTTACTGTTTACACATTACAACTTCCTGAAAGCAAGAAAGTTATCTCCATCCACGCTGCCCTGCACCCTAGTGAACAAATAGTGAACCTCCTCATTAAAAACGTGTATTTTGGCGCACTTCCCTCCCTGTCCAAAAGAATCCGTTGTTTCCGAAGCGACGAAACTTTTTTTTTTTTTTAATGTCAGCGGGAGGTCAATAGCAGGTGGCAAGCAAGACAGGCGCAGAAAGTTGCACATGGTTTGACTTCTTGCAATGTCCCTTTCAAGACTATGTTTACATGGAGAAATATAGTCTGGTTGCAAGATTTTTTTTTTTACGACAGCTACAAGATTCTTGTAAAATGACAACCTGGCTTTAGAGTCAGATTTTTGCTCTTCTTGGAATCAAGTTTTAGCCCCCATTAGAATCTATCTTTTCTTCTCCTCAGAATCGGTCTTTTGCCCTCCTTGGAATCGGTCTATTTCTACTTGAAATCGATGTTTTCCATCCTCAGAATCAGTGTTTTGCCCGTGTTCCCCGTAGAATCTGTATTTTGCTCCCTTGGAAAAAAATCCTACGGGGGTCCATGTCTATTATTAACCGCAACGTGTTTTGTGATCTTAATAATATCATAATTAAAACCTAGACAATGGTATATTTTAGTATCAGTTTCATCTTGATAGGTGGCGCAGTCGCAGTTTAGGGACGGATAAAGGGGGACCGATCGGGGCGATCGTCCCCTCAGAAGAGGAAACTTTCTTATTTTATATAAAAATGAAACCCATCCCCGAGTGTGGAGCTCTTAACAGTAGCTCTAAGTAGCAGTATTACAACTCACTACCCTCCCTCCCCCCCAGAAGTCAGTTCTGGATACGTCCCTGGCGTAGCTAACGTTCACTATCAATTTTCTTGTTAAATACCAAAAATATTATAGTATTTAAGAAACAACTCACGAAATAGGTGCAAAGCGTAGTAGAAGCCCTTAATTTGAATTTTTCAAATTCATTCCTGATCTTTGTTTACATCATGACGTTTTAACTAAAGAATTTTATAGAGTATGGTAATAGTTATAACACTGGCAACGCTGCACGACACCGAAAATGCACTGCTGAGTACCATGTTAATTTTACTCAGCAAACAAAGAATCATCGTGTGAGAATTACAGAGAAGAGATCGCGGAACAGAGGAAGCAAAAGAGAGAGAGAGATGGAACGCGCGAACAAAAGACTCATTGCGGGAGCTTTGCCAACAAAGCAATAGAACTAATGGATGGAGGGGTTAAATGGTAGTTGAATAATAGGGTGTCTCATTGTTGCAATGTGTCAGTCAATTGTCAAAGCAGCATACACTTGTTTTTAGAGTCTACGCGGATAGAATAGGGAGTGGTAGAGTCGTTAATGCACAACTGGACAAGTAGATCTCAACTCTTGTCAGCTTTTCATCATTCCCGTTAAACACCTGTCAGCCCCATTTACTCCCAACACAACAATAATCACTCGCCTTTTAAAATGATTTCTCCCGAATGCTAAAACGATCATTATCAGGCTCCATCAACGAGAAAACATATCCATGTGTATATAGCTAATAAAAACACAATAGACAATGCATGCGAATTAAACATAAAGCTGATTTTATCTGCCAATTTTATGAGATAATCATTACTGTCTACCGGGACAAATTATAGGGGAAATAATTTATTAGCGTCACAAATACAAAAAAAAAATGTATTAATTTAATTTATTTCCTGAAAATTAGGTAAGATCTCCGAAGGTAAAATATCTTCTAGTTAATATTCAAGCAATTAAATTGTACCAAAATTACACTAAGAAAAATACGTTCTCCGGACAGCGGCATATTGTACAAATATACGGGATCCTCTTGCGTACTACAGAAATCAGTACGGTGCATACGTTATCCGTATGCTACATAGGCACTGCCCTTAGATTTTACATCATGCCCTTGCGGAAAACTGTTGGATGTATGACATCTAACAGTTTTCCGTATATCACATACTTATACTTATGTTACATTCCTTAGCTTTATCTTATATACGTCCTGAGATCCTGGCCGTCTATGTTGTTTCATACGAAAAGTACGTATAGATGGAACACTTATTCAGAAAGTATTATAAAACATGCATTTTCAGTTATACGTCTGCTGTACGTTAAGTCCAAAAACTACAGGAATTACACATGTAACCTACCTTTTTAGGTACGCCACCTACAATATTTTTCTCACTGTAATAAGCCACAAATTATTGTAATATTCAATTTTCGTATTTCCTGAATGTGCCTAGGACACTTGCAGTGTTGCGATCCGCGGTGGCTTAGTGGGCCGCGGTGTACGTCTCTGATGCTTACGATCCTTCGTTTGACTCTACTTCTGGGCAAGCAGGCTCTGTGGTAGACAAACACCATGTGTGTGACTTTTCTCGTGATTTTCTCATTTTTCCTACTTTCTTCATTCCACCATTTCTTTTGTTATCATCACCACCGTTTCCCTTAATCTTGAAGAATAATCATAGAAATGAAATCTTTCAGCCCGGGACAGCTCGCACCTATATCGGCTAGACTAAAGTAGACGTTGACGAGAAATGAAAGCAATGGTGGAATGAAGAAATTGGAAGGAAACGGTAGAATCCCGAGAAAACAACGCAGACGGTGTTTGTCCACCACAAATCTCACTTGACGCGAACTGGGATCGAACCAGAAACCCCAGGCACCAGAGATGAACGCTCTACTAGTGAGTCACCGTGCCCCTAGAATATCAGTACTTTACAAAGGATTTCTATACTATATTAAAAGAATAATACGGGACACTTTTCCATCACAATTAGATGGCATAATGAAGGGGTACTTAGACCTTAAATTTTCTTTAGCATTTTGAAAGCATATGGAATAATAAAAGTAATTTTGACTCATACTAAATCAGTGCCGTATCAAGTAAGCGGTGGTTAGTTATGACCGTGTCACGAGTGTCACTAATCTCGCAACGTGAGATAAGTGCAAATTGGTATGTCATTTTTATGAAGATAGTTAACGATCTTGACAATTACGTTATTTTAGATTTAAGAATGAGAACTCTTCCACAAATCCACAAATTATGAGACAATCCAGGGTCCTGACAAAATTGTCCAGGACGCAGGACTGTCCCGTAATTTGTGGATCTGAGTTTAGCGTTCTCATTCTCAAACTCGTAAGAAAGGATTACATCGTAAAACACGGGATATATACATATGAAGAGGGGCGCAATTACGAGGAGTCCACCAGACCGAACACCTCAAAACTTCCTAACTCAACATATATTTCTACACTTTCCCAATAAAAGTATATTTGTTTAACAGGAAAATGATTGACGTAGCGCGAAAATTTGATTTTACACTTCATTTATACTCTTTCTCTTATAAAAACAATCTGGTTCTATCATTTTGTTTTGAAAATATAGGTGGAAGTATTTTACGGAGCAGGACGTTTCGGCGCAGACATTTAGGCGCAAGACATTTGGGCTCAAATCCGCATACCTGAATAGTTAATCTACTTAAATAGGTTTTAATGTATTTCGTAAGTAGAACTCGGACGTCTATGCACTAAAACCCTTGAAAATAGGCAGTAATATCACAAACATGAACGAATAGCTGCACAACTTATAATTTAAATAAAATTAAAAAGGTGAAATTTGATCCAGATTTTCTTTAAAAAAAAGGTATCTTCAAAAACTTGTTTCTAGACTACATACAGAACTATCGTAACTAACAAATTCAAAATAAAAAAGGTCATTATTTTAGACTAAATGCAAATTGTCATTAATAAATGAAGACTGCAGGGGAACAAGAACGCAAATCATTTTTGTATAACTTTACACAATTGACCCGTTTTCAATTGACTTACTCTTTCTTCTCTTGTGAGAAAAATCTTTAGAACTAAATGTCTTAGTTATTAACCTTCTTCTTACTGAAATATTTAGTGCATGCAAACGACACCTTTCAGGTTACATAATTCTGCTGTTAACACATTTTCGATCATTTCTTGACTTATTTAATTTTTTCTCCTGCGGTCTTCACATGTAAAAAAACAACAGAATGCAAACAACAAAAATTCTAGGCCGTATGCAAATTATTAACACGTGCAAAATATACAATTCAAAAACATTGCAACTTTAGATCAAATGCAAATTATTGTGAAACAGTATTTGGCAGTTTTTTTCTCTCCCAAAGAACCATACATGATTCCCGAAGAACCATCACTCATTTCTAGTGACCTGTGGTTCACTCGCTCATTCAAAAGAACCGTTCAGAAGATTCGGCTCATTCGCGAATGGCATAATCACTGCTTGGGCTGCCATTTTTCGAAAGCAAAATGTACATACACCTCATACAGCTAATCCAAAGGAAATGTAGGAGTGGAAATGTACCAAAAGTTTACTTTAATAATGTAAATTTTTCCAATGAAGAGGGAGTTCATATTTCTCTAGTTGATAAATAAGAATTTAAAGCATGTAGACTGTGTATCATTATAATACATATGATAAAATGTCTATTCAAGTTTTTCTATATAGTTTTTTTCTTATAGTGATCGATGGAATTTTCCAGAGCCTTGTGTCGGTTGGTCGCATTCAAAAGACTCTTTTTGTGGATTTCTAAGTGAAAATAAAATTAAGTAAACTAAAAAGGAGAAGGGTCTTCGACCATATAAAAGGATGCCTCTAGGAGCATAGGGGGCTGAATGACTATCCCTGTTAGAACCGTTCTACGTTGTTGAAAAATCCTGCTCACTTTTAATTTTCCTATCTGTAGGGAAAGGTCTGAATGATGACCGACGATAGAGAATAAATAATTTGTCTGGGGCCTGAGTGATGGCCTTACAATTTCTGATTTTATAAGGATATAAGTAATGACTGGCCTCAGTGATGGCGAGAGCAAGCTATGAGTGATTTATTTAGGTCTGATTGATGACTGAGTTTGATAACATTTAGCTAGCCAGGTGATAAGCTTGAATGTTAGCTTATTAGGATAAGTGATTCCCATTATCTTCTAGTTAAGAGAAGTAGGTTATATTATTTTTAAAACTCACAGACAGAAAACACTTTGCTTCTTATAGGTTATGTTAGGCTAGAGAAGCCTGAGTGATGATCTTCTCTTTAGAGAAAGAGAATCACTCTTTGGGCTAAGTGATGTTCATTGACAACAGGGTCTCTTGCATTTGTAGACTAAAAGGTGTAGTTAGGGTTTCGTGATAGCAGTAGGCGTCAGACAAAACTGTGAGAGAGTGACGGATCGATGGAGAAATGAAATGAAATCTGTGAGTTTTACGTCCCACGATAATGCCGGTTAGGATAAAGGACACGGTGATGATAAGTAATGAATGAACTGGTGGAATGAAGAAAGTGGGAGGAAACGGGAGAACCCAGAGAAAACCCACGCACACGGTGTTTGTCCACCACAAAGTTCATTTGGCGGGGGCTGGGGTCGAATCCAGGACCCCTAGCACCAGAGGTGAACGCTCGGGAGCCACCACGGCCCCCGGATCGATGGAGTCTGACTAAATACATTTGTAGGAGTCTGTTGGTCTGAGTGATGATCATCGGACTTAAGGGATAGGGCTCTGAAGTGATCGATTTCCGGATTTATTTTATTTTTACCTTAAGAAAATTCGTCGAATCACTTCTATTTAATTTATTTCCTGAATAAATATTTATTTACTAGGATACGACTAATTTTTCATTGAGAATAAGACAACCCATAATATTGTTGTAAATTTTATTATTTGTTTGTGTTTTATTATGATTGGATTCCCTTAGAGAGCCGATACAGTCAGGAAGGTGCGAATCACAACAAAGCAATACCTGAACTTCTTTTTGATTCACAGAGTACCATACACCGAAATGAAAATGAAAAATGAAATGAAATCTTGAGTTTTACGTCCCACGGTTATGTCGGTTAGGCTAAAGGAGACGGTGATTATGAGAGATGAGTGAAATGGTGGAATGAAGAAAGTGGGAGGAAACGGGAGAACCCCGAGAAAACCCACGAGCACGGTGTTTGTCCACCACAAAGTTCACTTGGCGGAGGCTGGGATCGAACCCGGGACCACAAGCACCAGAGGTGAACGCTCTACCACTGAGCCACCGCGCCCCCTACCATACACCGAGGACTCGAAAACAAACTACTTGTACAGTAGTGATCCCGTGCCGAATGCTGTAACAGACACTTCAATTAAGCATTGCTTTCCGTTTATCCTTATTTCTTAATATAAAAAATAGAGTTAATTTTTAGTCCCATTTAAAATTCTAAATCAAACCATTTAGATATAATCCTCTTGTAAATCCTCTTCTTTTACATGCTTTGAATATAATGTGAGAAGTAATAAGTGTGAATAAGTAGAAGTGTGAAGAAGAAGTGTGAATAAGTAAGAAGCAATCCTTAATATTTTTTAATTCAGTTCACCGCATTGCTAAGTGTTCTGGGGTACTCCAAAACTAACTACTTGTACAGTAGTGATCCCGTGCCGAATGATGTAACAGACACTTCAGTTAAGCATTGTTTTCCGTTTATCCTTATTTCTTAATATAAAAATTATAGTTATTTTTTAGTTCCGTTTGTCTCCTCACTACAAAATTCTAAATTAAACTATTTAAATGTAGTCCTTTGTCAATCAACCCTTTTTTATACGTTTTCGAAATAATGTGAAGGCAAGCAAGAAGCAATCCTTAACTTTTTTTATTCACAGTTCACCGCATTGCTAGCTGCTTGTGGAGTAACCATGTGCCAAATGCTTCAAAGGATAATTCACTTAAGTATTGTTTTCCGCTTACCCTTATTTTTATAAAACAATCTAGTTCATTTTTTAGTTTAATTTATTAATACACCCTTTTTGTCATTAACAGTAATGATTGTAAAGTAAAACAGTTTCTTCATAGGTGTTCGTAATAAGATGAGACTATTCTTCAAACGGTTATGGATTATACGGGATGTTATCAACATAGCTTATCAAAATACGCTGCTGTCCAAAAAGATAGCAGAATCCAAGTCCACATTGACCACGTGAAAAAGGTGTGCAAGGGAAGAAGAAAACACACAACACACAGTCCCAACACGAAGCTAAAAAAAAAAAAAAAAAAAAACGAAGCCTTTTTGAGTGAAGCCCTCTCAAACTACTTTTCTGGATTCGCCACTGTTCATAATTTCGTATTGTTTCCAATAAGAAATTCATTCCGGTCTCTACCTAAATTGAGAATCCAAAATGTTCCAGTAGTAATAATTTCCTATCTAAGCGGTATTTTGAACCTGTGCAAAGTAACCCCGAATAGAGGCTGAAACCGCCTTCTCCCAGTTTTACTTTCTTATGACTAAAACGTTTCAAATTTCAATTTCAACTATTGCATCAAAGTCCCATTATACACTGAAATGTTCTACGAAACTGACTTAACTTTGACGCAAATTCTTGTCCGTGATATCTTTCAAATTTTGTCGGCCTTTACAGAGATTGCTTCTCATACCTTCACAACAACGAACCCTCCCGGTAATTAGAACTGATGATAATGACCAACATTATAGCCAAAATACAGTTAGATGTTCTATCTTACGGTGGCAGTTGAAACTTTCTCTTTAGTGTTCATGGTTTGACCAACAGAGGACTGTGAAACTCTTTTCATATTTTGTGCAAAGTAGCCCCTGATGTCTTACGGTATACCAAATTTCATGTCTCTAACGTTAAAGGATTTCGAGACGTGATCTTCCTTTTACATAGCAATTATAACCCCACCATTTTTCTTCTTGCTTTCTTTTTCCCTTTTAGAGGAAATGTTTTTTAAAAAGTAAACTATGAATCTAGTATTTTAAATAGAAAGTCGATATACCAAATTTCATTTCTCTAACTTCACAGATTCAGAGATATGGACGTTTTACTAAATACTTGACACTCTTATTTCCCTCCTTCCCGTGCCGAATTTCCAAAAGTCCTTTTTAAGTGGTATTTTAACTCACGGATTCTATGCACTTTCAAAATGTCAAATTTCTAGCTTAAGCGGTTTGGCCTGAGCGCTGATTAGTCAGAGAGAACTTTTTTTAATCAGTGGCGGATCTAGAAGTTAAAAACTGGGGATAGACGGAACCCAGACTAATAATATCGTAAATTTACTATAAATGTTCAAAAATACATATATAATTAATGACTAAAATTATTTGTGTCATTCAAAAAACTGGGGGGACCTAGGCCCCCTGGCCTCGGACTAGGTTCGCCTCTGTCTTTTACATACCAAGGTTTAATCGTTCAAATACAATTATTCTTCGTCTGTTTTAAAGATTATGAACAGGTGCTGGTACTTTTATCTTTTGGACTAGTCAACCGAACCAGAAAGGCAGGCATATATGTAACAAATAAACATATATATAGGCTATACATATATAATTTACATTGGACACATTTTATCATATTATGTATTACATGATACAGAGTCTACATGTTTTAAATTGCCACTTTATTTTTAGCAAGTAGAGAAATATGAACTCCTTCTTCACTAACTAACTCACTAACTCTATGGCCTATGGAACCCGAAGGTTCAATGCCGCATTCACAAAAGCTCTCCACTGACTTCTATCCTTAGTCAACTGGACCCAGTTTCTACTTTGTATTCCAATCTCTGCGAGATCCATCTTAATATTGTCCTCCCATCTGCACCTAGGTCTTCCTAATGGTCGTTTTCCGATTGGTCTTCCAGTCAAGACTTTGAAAGCGTTTCTACTTTCTTCCATTCTAGCTACATGACCTGCCCATCTAAGCTTCCTAGACTTGACGACCCTAACAACGTTGGGTAAACCATATAACTTATGTAGTTCCTCGTTATGAAGTTTCCGCCATTCCCCATTCCCGTTCCTCTTGGGTCCGAATATTCGTGTCAGGATCTTGTTCTCAAATACTTTCAGTCTATATTCTTCCCTCAGAGTAAGCGACCATGTTTCGCAACCATACAGAACAACAGGCATGATTATCGTTTTGTATTTTAAGCTTCAAATTCCCCGACAGTATTCGCGACGACAAGAGATTTTGAACCGAATAGTAACCCGAATTTCCTGCTTTTAATCGACATTTAATTTCTTCGTGAATATGATTTTCCTCTGTTAATATTGTTAAACCTGTACTAGTAACTGTTTAATATGTATAAGACTTTACTTCCATAATAACTTTTATTACGACACTATTCATACATATTAATTCCACATAACATAATATTTGACCAATACTTTACTCAGTACTCTTTTTTATATAAGTAACCTCCTTACAACTCAATCATCTACAAACCTCTACGACAAGATCCTTGTTTAAAAATCACCAACCAAAACATTCACCTAACAACGACTTTTTCTTTCTTTACAACTAGTATCTTATTATTCTTTAAACACTTTTATCCCGAGCTACTCCCAACAATCCTCCCGCGTAGGATAAAATTCTGTTTATGTAAAATTCTGTAACATAAAAAAATATGAATCTGAAGAATTTTCAGTGTTGCTATCCATAGAAATTACAGTGTTGTCAGAAAAAAACAACACCCCTAAAAAAAGTTAATACCGACTAGAGGAATAATCTCAACTGCATTTGGTTCCATATCATGTTTTGGTTTCTTGTGAACTACTTTTTAAATAATAGGTGTATTTAGTTAGTAATAAACAAAATAGTTTTAACATAGAGTTATTGAAACTAAATAATAATGTTATTTAAAAAGTAGTTCACAAGAAACCAAAACAACATGATACGTAACCAAATGCAGTTGAGATCGTTCCTCTAGTCGCTGTCTTAAAATAGATTTTAGGGGCGTTGTTTTTTCTGGCAACACTGTAATTTCTATGGATGGCAACACTGGCAATCCTTTAGGTTCATATTTTCTGTTATAGGATAACATTATCTATGATTATAGTAAGTTGCAATGCATTATCTACTTTCACTTAGGAATAAACAAGCAAAAGGAAAATGATAAATTTTATACTATTTTTAGTAAGTCAGGTTCTTAAGGAAAATGAACTTTTGGTACATTTCCACTTCTACATTTCCTTTGGATTAGCTGTATGAGGTGTATGTACATTTTGCTTTCGAAAGATGGAAGCCCAAGTAGTGATTATGCCATTCACGAATAAGCCGAATCTTCGAACGGCTCTTTTGAATGGTCAAGTGAACCGAAGTTCACTAGAAATAAGTGATGGTTCTTCGGGAATCATGTATGGTTCTTTGGGAGAACAAAATCTGCCAAATACTCTTTCACAATAATTTGCATTTGATCCAGAGGTAAAAGTGAGGGACAACGCGGGGTACGTCGTCCCCCCCACTTCCAAAAAATTATCTATGGTGTCCAGTGATGAGCAAATGCAAGACCAAGACCAAGACCCGGGTGGTCTTGGTCTTGGTCTTGCACTGGAACTCTTGGTCTTGCACACACAGTCTTGGTTTTGGTCTTGGTCTTGCTTGCAAGAGTCTTGCAAGTCTTGCATTTAAGAAATCTTGTCCTTCTCATAGGCAAATTTTACTCTGGATATAAGGAATAATAAATTCTACAATGCGCCAATAGTAACATAAATACAATGTACGTTTCTAAAACTAATATGGTTTACCTTCACGTAAGTATGATGATAGTGTACAACATAGGCGATTTTTTTTTGAACGGGTACCCATGCTTCACTACTTATAAGATAAATCAAAACGTTCCGTAATCTTTTTATATTTTTTAACAGATCCAATACTCCACTGGTTCCCAAACTGAGGAGGCTACCCTAAGATGCTTGAAAGAAAATTAAGATGGCAAAGATTACTGAGAAACCATGAATTGCAAAATTACTTTTACACTCAGATTTTTTTCTTTTCAACCACGATTAGTTAATCCTTGTATTGAACAAACTTCCAATTAAATATTGAGATTTTGTTTTACTGATTCCAATATGTACTCTATGGGGCAGAAACATTACTCAAAAGCGATGAAAAAATTGGAGGCTTTCTAAACGTGGGCATGGAGTAAAAAGGAGAGAATTAGTTGGGTTGAACAAAAAACGAATAAGGTGTTAGAAACAGTCACAGTAGGGGAAAAAAGAAGACTTTTAGATGTAATTAGGAGGAGGAAGAGGAACTGGTTGGGATATTGGCTGAGGAGAAAATGTATTATGAGGGACGAGCTAGAGGGTATGGTGGAAGGAAAGAGAGGGAGGGGGCGAAGGAGACTATAATTGAAGCAAGGTATTAAAACAGAAAATCGCTACGTCATGACGAAGAGACTAGCTGAGGACCACCGTACATCGAAGCATCTCAGTTGCAGCAAGTGACCAGCTAATAATTGCAGAATAGCTATGATGATGATGATGATTATATGTTTAGTAATATTGGCCAAAAAGAGAGAAAAAATTAAAAGAATAATGATTATAATCAAACCTCTTAATATTTTAGAATAATGTGAGTAAAAACTGAAAACGACTAAAGTGTCTATGTCTATTGTGTAATCTCAATTTATATAATAACTTTTGACCTATATTAGAAATACAAAATAGCGGCATCAAACTCCAAGTTATTTGAAATAACTGTATAAAAAATCACTCGAACTTGTGAATATGAATTATTTATTGTAGTATTATGTTATATCGTTCAATCCCCGATGTGCTGTATACCTAGAAGGCTAAAAAGTTTTATTGATAAACAATTATTCGGTCTATAAGCTTCCGTCCTTCAAATGAAGCTTGCGGTCACATGCACGAATTTTTTTTTATCAATGTCATGAAAATGTTATTTCGATATTAATTTTATAAGCACACATTATGTAAAATTTCCAACAGATGCTTGAGCTTCGGAGCCAAGGCCATACCGATGTAGTCTTCACCTATCGTGTACGGAATTACCGATGTTCAGTACTACATTTCCCCTTAGTTTTGAAAGAAGAACACCATTAATAGCTATGTTTTGAAATGAAATGAAATATCTAGTTTAACGTTCCACGTCTATGCATCGAGGCTAAGCGAGACGGCGATGGTGATAATGAGCGAAATGGTGGAATGAAGAAAATAGGACGAAATGGAAAAATCTCGAGATAACCCACGCACATGGTGTTTGTCCAACAAGAAAGCTCTCATGGCCTAAGCTGGGATCGAACCAGGAACCCCATGCACCAGAGGTGAACGATTTACCACTGAGCTACTAGTTTTATTGTTCCTGTGCTTGTCTTTATACAAAAAGTGTACAAGAACCAGACTGACTCCTAGGAGTACAATATAATACAATACAATACAATATGTCTTACATACAAGAAAAGGAAATTGTAAAGTATAACAATAATCGCGAAAAATAAAAAAAATAAAATAAAAACGAAAAGATAAACCTACATCATGAGTTGTAGCTTTTTTTTTTTTTTTAACGAGAAGGAAGGAGATTACTGCAACACCACTTCTAAAAACCTACTAAAATACTGCCTGTCCAACTCGGGGGAAAAGAGCTTTCGGCGAGTGCGTTTTAAAAAATCCAAGTAGGTGCGAGCATCCAGCAAAGATACATGGCGATGGATATACACAATTGTACACACCAGTAGAAAAAGCACAGCGTGGTGTTTGGTCTGTGGAAAATAACGAAAATCCGGAAACAAAACATAGGATACTGTGAACTGGTGTGGAGGTCGACGACAAATTCGTCCTAAGAAGGACGTGAGACAGTTCCAGATAGCTGGAGCACCCACACACTGATCGAACCGGTGGGATAGTGTATCTTCTTTGGCGCATCGAGAACACAGTGGGTCAGGAACACGTTTCAGCTCAAATAAACGAGCGCGCGTAGGCACCAACTGATGCACCACTTGAAACCATTCAACCTGAAGGTATGAAGGTAATACCGGGGCAGAGATATTGGCCCATACCTGTGACCACGTAGTCTGAGGATATCGGTGAGGAATTCGGAGAATAATCTGATCGTTAGTCAACGAGAGAAGGAAGTTATACAAAGTGCGAGAATTGTATCCCGTAGGGCAGAGAACCACACCACTGTATGTCCAATAACGTATTAGTGAAGTAATGTACGCCGGACAACAATCAGCAAAGTTAATAAACGGGGGGCTCACAGGTAATTCATAACTAGGCCAAAAACATCGTATCCATTGCTGTGTGAAGGATTCGTTAATAGCAACTGCAGCATAGAAATCGAGCATAAACAGAGTTTGACATTTCAATCTGAGATGTACTAGACCCAGCCCTCCCTGTGAACGGGGAAGATAGAGTCCTGCACGTGGGATACGAAAATAGAAGCCACGCCATATATTCCATAGGAATAAGGAGTCGAACCGCTTAGCGAACAATTCCGGTAAGGGAAAAATTCGAGCCCGATACCACAGCTTAGGTGCAATGTAAATATTGATAGAGTGAATACGATGAATTAAATGAAGGCGACGGAAACGCTGAGAAAACAAAAGCTGGCGAATTTGTAACAACAACGGGGACCAAATCTCCTCGAAAAGGGGAGTAGGTTGTGACGTAAACGGGATACCTAAGATCTTCAAGGAAGTGACGTGGGGTACACACGGCACCCCAGGCTTGTTAGCAGGTAAATGAAAACCATTGAACTGTAATAGGTTAGTTTTCTGTACATTATACTGTAATCCGGAACAAAGTGCAAAACGTTGCAACACTGCAAAAACCCGCGCCATACGAACAGGATCCACGCCGGTGATGGTGACGTCATCCGCATACCCGAATATATTTTGATGCAAGAAACGGGAGGGTCCAGGGGGGTGCAGGGTGGCCAACTGTCGAAGTAAAGGATCTAATGCGAGTGCAAAAAGTATTGTTGACAAAGAACATCCTTGCCTTAATCCACGTTTCAGCGGAATAAGAGGGGACAGGTGTCCGTTAATCTGTATACGGAAATTGGCCGTGGTATATAAATTGTTAATGACTGTGCGGAAGGCTAAAGGAAACCTCCAGGCTTCCAGCACCTGCAACAAAAAACTGTGATCTAAACTGTCGTACGCTTTTTCTAAATCTACAGCTAATGCGCCCACAGGCACCTGCCGAAAATGAAAATAAGCAAAAATATCGCGCAAAGAGCGAAGAGTATAGGAAAGGTTATGCGTAGCATGGAGTGCTGCCTGATAAGGACTAATGTAGTGACGGATGATTGGTCGAAGTCGGGCTGTAAGCACTTTAGTGAACAACTTCAGATCGACGGGCAATAAAGAAATAGGTCGATAGTCCTGAACATAATGCGCTGCGCGGGATTTCGGAATGACGACTAAGATAGCGGTATTACGACCCACTGCTTCGCCTCGTAACCAAGCATTGAATAAAGCGGTAAGAGAGGGACTGAGGTGAGACCAATACTGTTTATAAAACTGGATATTTAATCCGTCTTCTCCGGGGGCACTACGGCCCTTTGCCCGCCTGAGGACTGCGAAAATTTCTTCCGCACTAATGGGATTGATCAATGTCTGACACTCGTCATCCGTGAGATGGTGAGATAACGTGGACAAAAACTCCGGGGCATATGAGTAGTCTATGGGACGCGCACGTGCAAAGTCTGTATAGTAACGAATTCTTGTAAAATTTGCGAACAATTAGTAGTAGTAGTGCCATCTCCCAGAATGAGAGAATGAATGGCGGTGGAACGCCGTTGTCGCAAAATCCTATCAACATGATAAATAGTTATAGTCTCCTCCGGAAAGCGATGATAAAAGTCTTCCGACAAATACGCACTAATCGACGTGTGGGAGTAAATAGTTTTCAATCGGTGTTTGATACCGTTAATACAAGCCAGGTTCTCCAGCGAAGGCGGAGCATTCCAAAAGTCACAGAGAGCTGGATATAAAAATTCATGTAAATAGTGGTCGTCTTTCCTCGCGACCCGCCCTTGCCATTGAAAAAAACTGCGTAATTTAGGTTTACAATACAAATTCCACCAGGAAATAACAGAGGGGTAGTACCGCTGCATGCTGCACCAATAAGGTAAGCGACGCGAGAATTCCTCTACAACCTGCGGGCGAGACATGATGTCATTATTAATCTTCCAATAGGAAGGGCCCCGGGCCGGTGGTAGCAAGAAAGGCATTTTAAAGGCTATTTCAATCGCGGCATGATCGGACAGCGCCACCGGAATTGTATTTTGTTGTTTCACCGCAGTGCATAAACTCTCTGAAATGTAAGCTCGGTCGATTCTACTCTTCGTCGTAGTAGTGCAGTGGGTGAATACATGCTTAGAGTTTGACACAACTAAAGCGTCTTTTAACTTTAGGACACGAATAAGCTCTGACAGAGTAGGACAAGGTGTGGTAGGCGTCAGAGAATCTCGGGGATCAAAAATGGCATTGAAATCTCCGGCAATTATACAATGAGGAATTCCCGGAGGAAGTAAAGAAGGAATGGTAGTTGCATAAAACTCATTCCTCTCTTTTGCACGTGTAAAGCCAGAATGACCATATAATGCTATAAAACAAATGTTCTGAATATAACAACGTATAGTCCTTCCTTCAGGGGCTAACACAACACGATCATAACTCAGACCCTTTCGCACCAAAATCGCAACCCCAGTCTCTTGGTCGCGGTTAATAATAACTTGATAATTGGTAAGAAAATCCAAAGATATAAACAGAGAACTTATTTCTTGTAGAAAACAAACGTCTGGTCGGCGGCTTTCGATGAACTGTTTTAGAAGGGCCTTATTATGATCGGAACTGATTCTATGAATATTGAGTGATATTAACTTAAATGAATTTACTGTTAACATTAGAAAATCACTTAAAAAGAAAACTATAACAAAAAGAAAAAAGTACTTACAAAGGTGAAAGGGATTCTTTCCCATGAACACTAGTAAAGTGACGCATTTTGAGACGAATAGAAAACAAACCGAGTGAACTTTCCTGTACGAACACAAACACTATCACTGCCAAATACATCATAACATACAATGTGGACGAAGCCCTGGAAAGCAGGTGTGAAGGTCAATAGCGAAGAGTAAACACACCACGCCTCAGGGCAATTCTGAATCAGATATTGCCCGATGTTGTGATCGTAATTCTCGTGGCTCAGCTTGGTCTATCCCTCGTGTAACATCAAGGGCACACTGTTCTTTCTTTCGTGTAGACGTTCGAGTAACTTTCCTTCTTTTTTGTTGTGAAGAAAAATCAGCTTGCACAGAAGTAACAGTATGTTCAGCTGAAGACGGGACATTATTGTCTTGCACTTCAGACGAAGAACCAGACGGAACTGTTAACACTTCCTGCTCCGACGGACGAGTCGAGTCAAGTTCCATGACATTCACCGGCGTATTCTGTAAAGGCGGGGGTCGCAGTTTCACTTCAGAATCTTCCATAACTAGGGCATTATTTGTTAGAGATGAATTCACTTGGGGTGTTCGTACTAACACTAGAAACTCGTTGGTATCAGTCAATGACGGCAAGCCTGAGGAACTCTGATCAGGGGCCCGGGGGGCAGTGACAGAGAGCGAAGGCGAGCCAGAAGAGGGAAAAGAGCGATGCACTTTGCCAATCTCCGTCATGTGTAGAGACGTCTGTTCAGGGGCGGCCGTAGTTGGTTTTGCGTTCTTCAAAGGGCACGTGGCAATCGTGTGAAAATTACTCTGACATCTGAAACAAGTAATAGGCTGCCCTTCATAAGACACACTCACCTTACAACCGTGCACTATGATACGGGACGGTATATGCTTATGTATTTCCATATGAACAATACGTACGCCACTGTCTATGCCTGGGGGAAAAGGGGCACTCCATAGTTGTGGTTCCACTTTGCGCACTTTACCATAACTTTTGAAATGATCTTCTAGGAATGATAACGGTAATTCAAGAGGAAAGTCATATATACGCACCAACCGAATGGGGTCATCAGCGGGGACGATCCTTACTGTGCTTGTTTCCCCAGACACATGCGTGAAATCTACAGACGAAGGAGCTGTTGCTGCGAAATGTTCATAGGCTTGTAAATCTTTAAACTTAATATATATGCTATATGATTCCGCATGTAACTGGAGCGCACAAATGTTGTCGAAGATACGAGGAAACTTATTTTCCAACCACTGATATACTTGACTAGCATTAGGTTTGACATTTCTATATCTTCGGTCAAATATTAATTGAAATTGTAAGTCCTTCTTATATTCCATACTACCACAAGCTATTTAAACTGCAAAACACTGTACACACAGGGTGAGATTCACCGAGCACACTAAAGCACAAAACTTGTGGAAGAAGCACAAGTCTTCTCAACTAACGTATGAGTAGCGATATCAGGCACTCCAATGGGACCAATACTACTCACGATGTGAACAGCTCGAGACAACGAGCTCAACGAGCTACCGCGGACATAACATATTTTAGTTTACTTTTCGATTATCCGCTCCTTATGGACACAACTATTCTTCGTATTTTTGCATAGTTTGCACAACCCATAGGGATGCTCCCCACTTCGCGCAACAACTTCGAAGTACGCATGAAATTTACTTTTTGCGTTCACCACTTGCGTTTTTGATTTTGCAACTTTATTCTTACGCTTTACGAAAACTTTATGTATAGTACTATCATTGCTACTATCGTCTTGTGGTACAAAACTACTACCATCACTTAATGACACATTTGTTAAATCATTATCAGTATTTTTTTGAGAACACAATCTTGGAATCCAAGATGTTAATTATAAAAATCAATGCACTTGTTTCGAAGCTAAAAAGGATTAGGTATGTCTGTTCAGTATTGAATGAGAAAGACTTTCAATTTCACATTCAGTTCCTTACTTGGAAGGGCGGCTTTAGGATTTTAGTTTTGGGTAGGCCCGCTCCCTCATTTATGGATACATATACATATTTGATTGATTAATGACAGTAAGAAGTCACTTTTACAGTAGTGGTTGATGCTATTTGTTAAATATTTACCATTAGTATAAATAGTGGAAAATATTTTTATTCTTTATTGTATCTGCCTACCCGCTAAAGCCGCCACTGGTTACTCGACGTTTGTGGCGTTTCCTGAGCAGACTGCCTGAAACAACTGAAGGGTGAAAAACAAATCCTTGTTTTGCTATATTTATCCCAGGATGAGCCGACAAACTTTACCAGCTCGAAGGTCAAAGGTATAAGTTTACCCCAGATAACACACACCCGTAGAATAGTGTCTAATTTTCCAGTAAGTAATCCTCATTGTTTAAAAACGCGGAAATGCGTCGTAATCCAGCACCAATGACACATTTCTTAGATTAGAATGACACCAGTGTGGCTTCAAAACGAGTAATAACTACAGAAAACGCGACCAACCGATTCAGAAAACGACATACTGTAGTTATATGGTACAAGAGCAGATCGACTCACACGGATTGCATAAACTATGTACTGGGAACACATTACTCCAACGGCATTCTTTCTGAAGCCAAGAAATTCAAGTGAAAGATGTCAGTGGCGTATTAAAGGGGGTGGCTTCCGGGCTTAACCCCCCCCCCCGAAACCTCACTTAGTATAGTGGATAAATGAAATATCTTGCAGAATTTTCACATTTCCAGGCAAAGCCCCCCACCGAAAGTTGGCAAAGCCCCTCCCGAAACAAATTGGGAAATACGCCACTGAAAGATGTAATGATTTCTCCCCTTCCTTTTTACATTCTATACATAAAATAATGTAGTACCGGTACTTGTGCAAGACTTGTGCAAGAGACTTGGTCTTGGTCTTGCATCGGGGGGATTCGCGCTCTTGGTCTTGCATCGGGGGGATTCGCGGTCTTGGTCTTGGTCTTGCATGAAAGACTCTTGCAAAAACTGCAAGACCAAGACTCTTGCGCTCATCACTAATGGCGTCCATCCAATTCCTAATAAAATTAAAGTGGGAAAAGATAGGCACAGGGAACGGTGTGACGTCATGCGTCCGACCTTTTCAGATCCACTGCTACCTCTGATTTGATCTAAAGTTGCAATCTTTTTGAATTGTATATGTTGCATGTGTTAAGAATTCGCATACGGCCTAAAATTTTTTTGTTTGCCTTATGCTCTTCTTTTACATGGGAAAACGGCAGCCTAAAAGGTGTAATTTCCATGGACTAAATTCCACAGTAAGAAGAAGGTTAATAACTAAGAAATTTGATGCTTAAGATTTTGCCTACAAGGGAAGAAGGAGGTAAGTCAGTTGAAAACAGAGCAATTGTGTAAAGTTACAAAAAAAAAAAGAAAAAAGAAAAAAAAGAAAACTGATTTGCGTCCTTGTTCCCCTGTAGTCTACATTTATTAATCACAATTTGCATTTAGTCTAAAATATTGACCTTCTTTTTTATTTTGAATTTGTTAGTTACGATAGTTCTGTATGTTGTTTCCAAACTCATACCCCGTCTCCCGGTTGTAAACAGATACGTGAACCATTAATGTGTTGGTATGAACGGATTCTTAATAGTGAGCAAACCGCTCAATGATGCTTAAAGAAGTGAACCGTTTTGAACCCTAGTATAGAAACTGAATGCATTACTTTGACAGAAATCCTAATTTGTGGTTCCTATCCCACATTAGGTTCGAAATCATATGGTCTCAATGCTTTAAAACGAAGTGAAAAATTTAATGAATTACTAATCAAGAAGCTAGGATCTTCTCCGTACTTCCTTAACCTGTAATAATAATAATAATAATATATTTTTAAAAAAATCTGAACAATGAACAATGAACTGACAACCATTGTTGTTATTAGCAACACCAACATTGTTGTTCGTTTCCAGGAAAAAGAATCCACTTTTTTAAGGGCTGTGTTAAAGAACCAACGTAATAGCTTATATCAGTTTGTATCCTAACTTCACATTGGTAGCTTGTTATATAAATGGTGGCCTGGATAATATGTAAAATGTCCCACTTTTGCACTTCAGAAAATTACCAAAGAACAGTTTGTTTAAAAAAATTAGAAATTTCTTAAATATCAGTTCGATTAGACAAAATATTTTGATAGCTATGTAGATAACATCCTCAATAATACATGACCGCTAGAAGGCTAGTCTTATCTTATTTCGAACACCTATGAATTAACTGTTTTATTTTAAAATCATTACTGTTAGTGAGAAGAAGGGTGTATTAATAAATAAAACTAAAAAATGAACTAGATTGTTTTATAAAAATAAAGATAAGCGGAAAACAATAATTAAGTGAAATATCCTTTGAAGCATTTGCACGGGTTACTCCGCAAGTAGTTCGTTTTGGAGTACGTCGGAACAGCTAGCAATGCGGTGAATTGTGAATTTAAAAAAAAAATAAGGATTGCTTCTTGCTTGTCTTCAAATCATGTAAAAAAAAAAAGGGATTGACAAATGACTATATTTAATTTTAAAGTAAGGAGACAAATGGGACTAAAAATTAACTATATTTCTTTTATAAAATGTAGGATAAGCGGAAAACATTGCTTAAGTATTCTTTGAAGCATTTGGCACGGGGTGTCTCTACAAGCAGTTTGTTTTAGAGTGCCTCGGAACAGCTAGCAAGGCGGTGAATTGTGAATAAAAAGTTAAGGTTTGTTTCTTGCTTGTCCTCACATTGTTTCGAAAGCATTTTAAAAACAACAACAACAACAACAACAGTATTTACAAGAGACTATATCTAAATGGTTTAATTTAGAATTTTAAAGTAAGGAGACAAATTGGACTAAAAATTAACTATATTTGTTTTATAAAATGAAGGATAAGCGGAAAACATTGCTTATGTATCCTTTGAAGCATTTGGCACGGGGTGTCTCTACAAGCAGTTTGTTTTAGAGTGCCTCGGAACAGCTAGCAAGGCGGTGAATTGTGAATAAAAAGTTAAGGTTTGTTTCTTGCTTGTCCTCACATTGTTTCGAAAGCATTTTAAAAAAAAAACAACAACAACAACAACAGTATTTACAAGAGACTATATCTAAATAGTTTAATTTAGAATTTTAAAGTAAGGACACAAATGGGACTAAAAAGTAACTATATTTGTTTTATAAAATGAAGGATAAGCGGGAAACATTGCTTAAGTATCCTTTGAAGCATTTGGCACGAGGTGCCTCTACAAGCAGTTTAGAGGTGTTTTAGAGTGATTCGGAACCACTAGCAAGGCGGTGAATTGTGAATAAAAAGTTAAGGTTTGTTTCTTGCTTGTCCTCACATTGTTTCGAAAGCATGTAAAAAACAAGAACAACAGGATTTACAAGAGACTATATCTAAATGGTTTAATTTAGAATTTTAAAGTAAGGACACAAATGGGACTAAAAAGTAACTATATTTGTTTTATAAAATGAAGGATAAGCGGAAAACATTGCTTAAGTATCCTTTGAAGCATTTGGCACGGGGTGTCTCTACAAGCAGTTTAGAGGTGTTTTAGAGTGCCTCGGAACAGCTAGCAAGGCGGTGAATTGTGAATAAAAAGTTAAGGTTTGTTTCTTGCTTGTCCTCATATTGTTTCGAAAGAATGTAAAAAAACAACAACAGGATTTACAAGACACTATATCTACATGGTTTAATTTAGAATTTTAAAGTAAGGACACAAATGGGACTAAAATTTAACTATATTTGTTTTATAAAATGAAGGATAAGCGGAGAACATTGCTTAAGTATCCTTTGAAGCATTTGGCACGGGGTGTCTCTACAAGCAGTTTAGAGGTGTTTTAGAGTGCCTCGGAATAGCTAGCAAGGCGGTGAATTGTGAATAAAAAGTTAAAGTTTGTTTCTTGCTTGTCCTCACATTGTTTGGAAAGCATGCAAAAAAAAAAAAAAAAAAACAACAACAACAACAACAGGATTTAAAAGAGACTATATTTAAATGGTTTAATTTAGAATTTTAAAGTAAGGACACAAATGGGACTAAAAAGTAACTATATTTGTTTTATAAAATGAAGGATAAGCGGAAAACATTGCTTAAGTATCCTTTGAAGCATTTGGCACGAGGTGCCTCTACAAGCAGTTTAGAGGTGTTTTAGAGTGATTCGGAACCACTAGCAAGGCGGTGAATTGTGAATAAAAAGTTAAGGTTTGTTTCTTGCTTGTCCTCACATTGTTCCGAAAGCATGTAAAAAAACAACAACAACAGGATTTACAAGAGACTATATCTAAATGGTTTAATTTAGAATTTTAAAGTAAGGACACAAATGGGACTAAAAAGTAACTATATTTGTTTTATAAAATGAAGGATAAGCGGAAAACATTGCTTAAGTATCCTTTGAAGCATTTGGCACGAGGTGCCTCTACAAGCAGTTTAGAGGTGTTTTAGAGTGATTCGGAACCACTAGCAAGGCGGTGAATTGTGAATAAAAAGTTAAGGTTTGTTTCTTGCTTGTCCTCACATTGTTCCGAAAGCATGTAAAAAAACAACAACAACAGGATTTACAAGAGACTATATCTAAATGGTTTAATTTAGAATTTTAAAGTAAGGACACAAATGGGACTAAAATTTAACTATATTTGTTTTATAAAATGAAGGATAAGCGGAAAATATTGCTTAAGTATCCTTTGAAGCATTTGGCACGGGGTGTCTCTACAAGCAGTTTAGAGGTGTTTTATAGTGCCTTGGAACAGCTAGCAAGGCGGTGAACTGTGAATAAAAAGTTAAGGTTTGTTTCTTGCTTGTCCTCACATTGTTTCGAAAGCATGTAAAAAAAAACAACAATAGGATTTACAAGAGACTATATCTAAGTGGTTTAATTTAGAATTTTAAAGTAAGGAGACAAATGGGACTAAAAATTAACTAGATCGTTTTATAAAAATAAGGATAAATAGAAAACAATGATTAAGTGAAGTGTCCTACACGGCATTCAGCACGAGGTTGCTCTATAAGCGTGATGTTTAAAGAAGTGAACCGTCTCGAATCCTAGTATAGGATATGTACTTCTCTGACAGAAATCCTAATTTGTGGTTCTTATCCCGCATTAGGTTAGAACTCATATGGCCTCAATGCTTTAAGAAAAAGTGTAAAATTTAATAAATTACTAATCAAAAAGCTAGGATCTTCTCCGTGCTGCATAACATGTAATAATAATAATTAAATTATTTAAGAAAAACTATATGAAAAATGAATAGACAGCCATTGTTGCTATATTAGCAATACCAACATTGTTGTTCGTTACCAGCGAAAAGAATCCACTTTTTTAAGAGCTGTGTTAAAGAACCAACATGATAGCTTATATCAGTTTGTATCCGACCTTCATATTGGTAGCTTGTTATATCAATGGTGGCCTAGATAATATGTAAGCTTTCCCAAATTTGCACTTTGAAAAATTACAGAAGGACAGTTTTCTTTTTTTTAAAAAAAAAAAAATAGAAATGGTTTCTAAAAATCAGTTCGTTTAGACAAAATATTTTGATAAGCTATGTTGATAACATTCTGAATAATACTTAACCGTTTAAAGACTAGTCTCATCCTATTACGAACACCTATGAAGGAACTGTTTTATTTTAGAATCATTACTATTAATGAGAAGAAAAGTGTATAAATAAAACTAAAAAATGAACTAGATTGTTTTATAAAAATAGGGATAAGCGGAAAACAATGCTTAAATGAAGTATCCTCTGAAGCATTTGGCACGGGGTTACTCCACAAGGAGTTCGTTTTGGAGTGCCTCGGAACAGCTAGCAATGCGGTGAACTGTGAGTAAAAAGAAGTTAAGGATTGCTTCTTGCTTGCCCTCACGTTATTTCGAAAGCATGTAAAAAAGAGGATTTACAAGAGACTATATTTAAATGGTTTAATTTAGAATTTTAAAATAAGGAGGCAAAGGGAAGTAAAAAATAAAATAATATATAGAAAATCAGGATGAGTGGTAAACAAGTAGGCAACAACAAGCAAGCTTAAGTGAAGAGTGTGTTACAGTATTCGGCACGAAGTTACTCCACAAGCAGTATGTTTTGGAGTACTTCGGTGCAGCTACTAATGCGGTGAACTGAATTAAAAAATATTAAGGATTGCTTCTTGCTTGCCCTCACAGTATTTCGAAAGGATGTACAAAAGGATTGACAAAAGACTATATTTAAATAGTTTAATTTAGAATTTTACGAGTAATGAGACAATTCGAGAATTAATAAATAAAACTAAAAATTAACTGGATTAACTTATAAGTATTGTAAATGTCTTAGACAGCCAGTGATGAAACGGCCTGGCCAACCTGGACAAATCCGTGACCCTGTGTCACTCGGAGACTACGAAACATCTTCATAAACATGAAAAGTATGTATGAGACTGGAACTGTAATTCGAAAAACACGATTCTTTCCCTAGGAAATCGATACCGCGCTTTAAACTGTGTATCACAACATTGCACTGAAAGATAACAACAACGTGTCTGAGAGTAAACACATGGGAGTAACGAAAGAAAATCTACAGGATTTGTTACACTGTAAAATTTGTCCTGTAGAATATGAGAGAAAAGGCTGAGTCCAAACAGTATCTATTGAATATTTGTGCAGATGTCTTCAAAACCACTTCTGGTGATGGTTCAAAACGACTTTGTTGTCAGGTCAGTCAACCATGCCTGACTTTGCCCATAAATCAAATTTCAAAGTACGTTCACTTAAAATTGAGATTTGACTAGAGACATTACATTTAAATATCGACAAATTAAGATAAAAATTATCGTAGAAACGTGAATTTTTCCACATTCCGGCAAATTTTAGAGCACATGCGCAACTGGAAGACATAAACCGATTTTATATCCATAGACTCTTAAATAAGACTACTTCAAAAGGTAGCGAACCCAGTACTTTGAATCCGAGATCACAGGAAACGTCATTGATCCATCACTGATGGACCCAGAGAGAGTTTACATTCTCTCTCTTAACAATTTCCCTCCTAGACCGAACACGGCTTAGAATAATTTAATCGGTAAGTCTAAAATACCTATTTCCAGGGAAGGGCTTGTAAAACATTTAAAAAATAAAAAAAAACACTTATGGACGAATACAATGATGTCGTTCTCTGGTAATCTGATGCAGTTGCTATTTTGTATTCTGCTAGAATATGTTATATATATATTTTCTATATATATATATATATATATATATATATATATATATATATATATATATATATATATATATATATATATATATATATATATATATATATATATATATATTTGCACTGTTTTATACGTCGAAGTTAAGGTTACATGAAGCGTTATCTACCACCTAAACACGATACAAAATTCAAAGACTATAGTTTGCAGTATGAGTTAGTACTTATAAAATATGAGTTTGATTTGCGTCAAAATATCCCTTGTTAATGACAAAAGCTTTGAAGCTCGGATGGTCACAAAGTTCCGGTTCTAGGGGAACCAGTTCGAACCTGGATCCGAAAACCCGGTTCCAGACGCGGATCTTAGGAAATGGTTCCAGACCTAGATACGAAAACCCGGTTTCGAAACCGGACATTTGGAACCGGTTCCTGACCTGGATCCAAAAGTCCCTTAAAGACCCGTAAAGGAAACACAAAGTTCACCTTCAAAATACTGCAAAGAGGACCATGCGCTTGTGTCCTCCACGCCCAGACACGCTTGTGCCCCCAGAAAGAAATTTTTGGTCCATCTGTTGGTGTTTAGCGAATGAGTTTGCCAGTTATCCAGTTTGTTTAGCTAAATGAGACAAGCGGCCGCCGCCTGGACGCCTGCCTGTCGCTTCCACCATTTATATCTTGCACACTGTTCACAGCCTACCAGCAGCTCGGGTTTAGCGTAGGGATGATGGCCACAAAGTTCCGGTTCCAGCGGCGGTTCTTGGATATCCAATTTCCAGAACCGGTTCCAGACCTGGATCCGAAAAACCCGGTTTCGGGACCGGATCCCTTCAGAGGTGAAAACCGGTTGCACCAGGAACTGGTTCCGGTCATCCCTAATTTGAAGTTCCGGAACGCACCTACTCAAAACATTTGTGGTTTTTCGCCGTTGTCAATTGCGTTTCTACATACTTTCACAGTACCATTTTCAAGCCAATTCTGTACAAAACTAGTCGTTGTGTCACTTGAAAATATCTCTGAAATCGTAATCTGTTTTAGGTAGCAGCTAGTATCTATTGTTGTATTCTGGACCCCTTATAAACTTTCAATTACGGTTTTATCAATATGTATAAATTAGCAAATGTTCACACGTGATGCTTGGAGAAAATTTTTTGAGTTCTTTCTTATAAATTTTTCATGTACAATTTGTCTGTATTCGAGGCTTCGGACGGAATTTAAAAGTCTTCTATGACCATATCTTAGTGAAGCACCCAAATCACTTTTTTCTTTCACTCTACCTCAGACATCTAAAGCTGGTGAAACACGTGCTTCATTATTTCAAATTAAAAGACCAAATTTTAAATTGTATGTCGCTAACCTTAAGGGATTCCGAGACACAGACATTTTAATAATTTCTACTCCCATTAAGTTTCGTTCTCCTCTAGAACAGATATCAGAGAACGCTGAATAAATTATTTTAGATGAAACGCCTAACAAGAAAATTCATCTCTCTAACCTTTCGGAATTCAGAGATACGGACATTTGGGCGAAATGAACGGCTAGCACATCTTCCATGTCCGCGTAGTGTTATCATAATCTTACCAGCTGATGGTTGACTATATTTCTTAACTTATGGTGATCGTAGGTGTTTCCAAACCATGCTCGCAGCCATACTCTCTGGTTCGTGATGATGTACCCAAGTTTCATTTACAGTAACGATTTATTGTAAAAATCCATTTTCTTTGCGGCGATAACGGTCCAAATGTTTTACGAGAGATGTCCAACCTTTGTGCCCTTTGCTGCACTGACAATTCTTTCGGGACTCACCTTGCCCATATTTTCCGAAATTTTAGCCTGTCACGTAAGATGGAATACGCTGAACCATGATTGATATGTAAATTATGGGCGATTTCATCCGATGTGATTCCTCTGTTTTACATTACCACACCCTCAACGACTTTCAAATTGTTCTCAGTCGTTGACGTCGATGGCCTGCCCGATCTTTCCTCGAAACATAAAGAAGTTCTTCCCTGTTTGAAATGCTCTATCTTGCTTCGCGATAAACAGCTGTCACCATACTGCGCTTGCATTCGACGAATAATTTCCATAGGTTTAACACCTTCTGCAAACAAACAGCGAATCTGCCTTTGATTCCACTGGTAAAGCAAAAATTCATGGCGCAGGTTGACAATGGAGTTGCCATGTTTAACAGTCTGCTACACTCCAACGAAGTTGCATAGGAGTATTGCAGACGACACTAACTTAGTGCTGTATATTAGCAGTGTTACAAAACCCTAGTGCGAGAAATAGCGTCTCTTTACTTTTTGCTAGCCTCATCTCGTATTTCTTCCCACTGCTTTTATTCCCTTCCAGAACAGCTATCGAAAACCGCTGAAACTAATTTTTAAGTATTTCAAATGAAAAGTCAAAATAACAAATTCAATGTCTTTAGTCTTAAGGGATTTTAAGATATGGACACATTTCTTATAATGATTTCTACCGTTATCCTCCACATTGATTTTCAGAAAAAAAAATCTTTCCTTAGTGGTAACCATACATCACAAATCCTATGTAGTGTCCAAATCTTAAGTTCCCAGCTTCCTAGCTTAAGCAGTTCGGTCTGGACGTTGATCAGTCAGTTTTTGAATACGTAATTAACATCGGCGCAAATCTGTCTTCAACATTTGGGGGGACGGATAAGACCGTTCCCATATTATATATATATATATATATATATATATATACAGTGGTCGAAGAGTGAGACGGTATGCGGTGGTATGCCACACCGCCTCTGGTTTTTCAGTAATGAGGACATATCGTCTCTAGTTTTTCAGTGATCAAGACAATATTTAAATAGTCGGTATGTTGAGTCAAAATCATAATGAAACATACCGCCTCTGTTTTTTTCCACTTCGAACACTGTATATATATATATATATATATATATATATATATATATATATATATATATATATATATATATATATATATATATATATATATATATATATATATATGTGTGTGTGTGTGTGTGTGTGTGTGTATGTATGTATGTATGTAAGCGATGTTCAAAATATGTATGAAGTTGAAAAACAATGCTGTGAAGAATCAGGGGACAGAATTGTCTTCAGTGGCGTATTCAGGAGGCTATCGGGCTCAAGCTCCCCCTGAAATAAATCTGTTAGGTTTTCGCATTCCACGTACAACAATAATCCTTCTAACCATTTCTAAGAATGTCATTAACTTTACATTTTCTTATGCTATTTATTCAGAAATAACACTGTATTTCCCAAATTTCATTCAAGTAAGAACTGCGTCCTTTTGTTCTTTCTTTCGTCCTTTCTACTTTTCTGTTCCTTTTTCTTAACGTTACTTTCGTTCATTTCGTCTATCATACTTTATCGACCATTGTCAGTTGTGATTCAAGTCGGCCGTCATCAGTAACACCAAAACTAAGAGGAGTTGATAAGCGAAACTGGTGTTCCACACCAACTTGCGCGGATATCAACATGACAGGACTTTAGTTATTATGGCAAAGGAAAAATTATATCGTTTAATTATTTTTAAAAGAAGGAAATGTTTGAATTTAAAAAAAATCAAAACGGGGGAATAATTAGCCGTGAAATTAGGAAGGCCAAGAGGATGCTTCCTTTTTCTTGTATGAATAGAATAAAGTGTTAGATTCACTTCTAAATTTTTGTATCATATCACATAGGATTTATCGGTCTGCAATTCTTGCCATTATAACTTCAATTTATGATAAATTAAAATATATTTAATTCTCAAACTTAGGTGGGCAATTGCCCACTTCCTTCCTTGTGTTGGGCACAGCCCCTCGAAACAAAATCCTAAATACGCCATTGGTTGTCTTCAATATTGGGAGCTGGGCACATTTGAGGCTTATTCTAGAGAAGGGAGATGAAATTCATATTACGGTTGATGAATCTGATCAACTGTTGTAGAGTATATTATATATTAGGCGATGTAGATGAAGTAGTAGTACATATCAGTATTACAAATCACTGCCGTGAACACATTCTGAAACCTGAATACATGCATATTTATAATTGGTATGTTTCTAATTAGGCATCCACAAAGATCCACGTTAAAATTGTTTTATAATAATATAAATAATGACTTCCCCAAAACTATGAAGAAAGAATATCAATTATGTATGACGCAACAATACTCTTTGAGCAAAATGATGATAATCTCAATCAAGGACGCCGATTTCTCTGTAACTTTGTGGGGGGGGGGCATTCATAAAAAAAATGCATAAAACAATACATATAACAAGAGAAAATACATATAAAAATACATATTCATAAAAATACAGGGGGTCCACGTGAGCTTTTGGGGGGGCCTCCGACTTCCCAGGATCGGCCCCCTTGAGCTCAATAACATTAAAGGAATCGTTACAGAAATCTAACGCATGTCATATACTCTTTAGTTAACAGATGTAACCTTAAGATTTGGGAGAAAATATTCCAGCAATTGAATTCTTTTCTTTGCTTACGAAGCATCCAATCTCAAAAGAAAAATTGGGACACGCGGAAATACGTAGCAACAAACCATGGTCCGAACGAACAGAAAAGAGAAAACAAGCAAAATTACGTTGGCTACAAAATCCGAATGAAATAACCACACAAAATTTCGTAGACATCAGGCGGGAAACTTCCAAAACTTTTAGAACAAAGAAAAGCGATTTTTTGAAAACTAAAATTTAGGAACTTGAAGATAATAGAAAAATAAAAACATTCGGGACATGTATAAAGGGATCAATGAATTTTAGAAAGGCTATCAACCTTGTGCTTATATTAAAGAAAGCTGATGGAACAGTTCTTACTGATACAGATAGCATTTTTAAAAGATGGAAAGATTTCTTTAACGATTTGCTTAACACTCAGCAAAAACTAATGTGCGTGGAGAAAGGGAGATACACACCGCAGAAACGTATATTCCAGAACCGAAATGAATAGAAGTAGAAATCGCTATAAAGAAATTAAAGAAACACAAATATCCGGGTGTAAACGAAATTCCGGCTGAGTTAATTTTAGCTGGAGGCGAAAAATTGTGGAACAAGATGCACAAACTCATTCCCATTATCTACAACAAGGAAGAATTGCCACAAGAGTGGAAAGAATCAATCATTGTTCCAATTCACAAGAAAGGCGACAAAACTGACTTATCGAGGCATCTTTCCTCTGTCAACATCCTATAAAATCCTTTCAAACATTCTATTAGCATGATTGACCCCATACGCAGATGAAATGATTGAAGATTATCAGTGTGGATTTAGACGAAATCGATCAACTATCGACCAAATATTTACCATTCGCCAAATACTCGAAAAGAAGTGGGAATACAGTAGCCCGGTACATCAACTATTTATTGATTTTAGAAAGGCTTACGACTCGGTTAGGAGAGAAACATTGTACAACGTTCTTACAGAATTTGGAATACCGAAAAAGCTAATTAGATCTATTAAGCCATGTTTAAATGAATCCCAAAGTAAAGTCCGGGTAGGAAAATTTTTGGCCACGAGCTTTCACGTCGAGAATGGCCTGAAACAAGGAGATGCGTTGTCGCTATTATTAATTTTGTGCTGGAATACGCTATAAGGAAAATCGAAGATAGCAACCAGGGCCTAGAATTGAACGGTATTCACCAGGTTATGGCATATGCTGATGATGTAAATTTAATAGGGAATGACAGAAGAATAATAGAAAGAAATGCACAGATCTTATTAAACGCTTGCAGGGGCATGGGTTTAGAAGCAAATGCAGAGAAAACTAAATACATGGAAGTGCGTCGGAACCGTAATACGATAAATTATGGATGGGTTAAAATATTAAATAATTCTTTTGATAAAGTAGATACTTTCAAATATCTAGGATCAATATTAACAGACGAAAATCATATTCACGAAGAAATTAAATGTCGACTAAAAGCAGGGAATTCGTGTTACTATTCGGTTCAAATCTCATGTCGTCGCAAATTCTGTCGAGGCATTTGAAGCCTAAAATATAGAAAACGATAATCATACCTGTTGTTCTGTATGGTTGCGAAACATGGTCACTTAGTCTAAAGGAAGAACATAGACTGAAAGTATTTGAGAACAAGATCGTGAGACGAATATTTGGACGACCCAAGAGGAACGGGAATGGAGAATGGCGGAACTTCATAACGAGGAACTACATAATTTATACGGTTTACCAAACATTGTTAGGGTCATCAAGTCTAGGAGGCTTAGGTGGGCAGGTCATGTAGCCAGGATGGAAGAAAGTAGGATCGCTTTCAAAGTGTTAGCGGTAAGACCAATCGGAAAACGACCATTAGGAAGACCTAGGCGCATATGGGAAGACAATATTAAGATGGACCTCCCAAAAATAGGAATACAAAGTAGAAACTGGATCCAGTTGACTAAGGATAGAAGTCAGTGAAGAGCTTTTGTGAACGCGGCATTAAACCTCCGGGTTCCATAGGCTATAGAGTTAGTTAGCTTACGAAGCATGAGTAAATGCCTAGGCTGATACTGCAAATAGATTAAATTCCCATTTACTGAAAAGATGGGTTCTACTGACATTGAATAGCCTGTATATTCTTTGTGTGCTAGGGCCTAGGGGAGAAAAGGAGAGAAGATTTAATATCAGGTTACGTCACGCACAGTCGCACGCCTTCATTTTTATTAAAAATGAAAAAGTCAAGAGAAACAAATTTCATCTCACTTTCCTTTGTTGCAATCGGACACAAATCATCACACTTTTCTGCAAAAAGCACTTTTCAAATCGGATTATTGGGAGAACATCCAGTTCCAATGTTGGGGGGACATGTCTCCCCATTTCCCCGGAAATTGTGCCCGTACCTACAGCTGAGACAATTTTTCAGCATGAGGAGAGGGGTATATCCTCCTCTGGCATCACAGGCGTGCGCAACGTGGGTGCCATGGGTGCCTTGGCACCCCCATTAGACAAACTTTTTTTTATGTAGAATTATTACAAACTGAGAAGAGATTACGTGTTAATTACTTCCCGTCTGCATGTGTGCCGTGCGTCGCCGACGTAGCGTCGGATGCAATGATGCTATCTTTTCTTAGGGGAAAGGGGGGGGGAGGACGACATTCCATATGGTAGTACGGTACTTTAGATCTGGCACCCACATTCCCAATGTCCTGCGCACGCTAGTGTCTGGCATTATTGCAATTTGTGCCCAAGTAGTGGAAGTGGAATTAATACATATTGATGAGACTACTAAACGCACTACAGCACGAAGTTCAGTTTGAAATACTACAGATTACGATTCTTTTTTAAAAATGGAAAAGCCAAGAGAAATCAATTTCATCTTACATTCCTTTGTGGCAGTAGGACACAAATCATCAAGCTAATCCCAAAAAGCACTTTTTAAGTCAGATTATTGGGGGGGACTGTCCCCCCAGGTCCAACATTGGGGGGACATGTCCCCCTCGTCCCCCCGGGATTTGCGCCAGTGGTAATTAACTAAAGATAACATGGGAAAATAATAAGGCAATATGAGTGAGAAATGAATAGCATCAAGTACCTTTGCATTATCAACGGAGTTGTAAACAAAGTATTTGCACCTTTATTATTACGCATTTTGAAATGTCCTTGTTTGTTCTTTATTTCACCTCAGAACAAAGGGAAAACGTATATTTTCAAGTTTTAATAGAAGCACTGTAAACCTTAATATTATTGTATAAAATAACCAAGATCAAAATTGGTTCTAGGTTAGAAAGAATGATTGGTAAGCTTTTTTATTATAAAACAATCTAAACAAGTGTAAGTGCTTTCAAACTGTTGAAGGGAAGAAAAAGAACGCTGTTTTGTGAGTCCACAATGTTGTTTACCGCAAAGCAATTTTTAGGGATTCAGTTTATCCTAGTTAAATGTTATCACTTTTCTTTTTCCACAAAGAACCTTTGTAGATTCAACTTTAAAGTTTCATGTCATGTTTTAAATTCTACATGAAAAAAAAGTGTTTTTCTAAGTAATTGAATTTGTTTTATTTTTCATATCTTTATTCAAATACTGTTCTTTGATTTTTGGCAGAAAGAAAATTTTACGGTCATTATTTTAGAATCTTAATTGTGCACAGATTATAACGTCAGAGAGAAAGAGAGAGAGAATCTTCACCTTCACTGTCAGAAGAACGTGTCCATTTAGAAGTTACTTACTTTAAGTTACTACCTTTCATCTGAAGAAATCACGGGCATATCGAGAATTGCAATTAAGTTAAAAGATAGTCATGAAAACTAGTAATAATGCATCCCTTCAAATGCAAGAGTAAAAGTGTCAATATTAAAAACATATTTGTTATTAGCGTAACAATGTGAAAGAGAAATAAGTGAGAAATTGTACTTTTAAAGAGAGAAATCCTCTACATTTACTTTAAAAGTCTTTACGTATTCTTCTTTGTGACTCCAGTTTATCGAAATTAAACATGTACATGAAATGAAATTCAGTTACGTTAGACATACACGTTGTATGAAACATTACTAAAATACTTACCTAGTAACTTCAAATATGATCTCAAAGCTCATATTAGTACTTATAAACTGCCATGTAAGTTTGCTTATATTTGAATAAATACTTTCTGTTACTTTTCAAAGTTTCAAGAAGTTAGGGTTTTATCATTAAATAGTCATAAAATTCTGATCAGTTCTGAGAAAAATTAACTTGACACTGTCTCTCTGCTTTCACAACATTGTCTAGGCGATTCCAACTATCGGATAAAATACTTCCCACAATAGAAAAGACACGTTCGGTAAAAGCATTACTTACGAGAATATATAATATGAACTGAACGAACTTATGCAAGTTTGGCATATTTTCATTTCCACAGTTCTGAAACAAGAGATTTCACTTCGTTTCACATGGACTATCTTTCTCCCTGCAGATGATATTAACAAGACAATTTTTTAAAACCAAAACAAATTCAAAGTACAGCGCATCCACATTTATCTGTTCGGTTTAAATTAATTTAGTCACTGCTTCTAGATATGAAATGTAGATTTATAAATTTTCATATTCCCACACATTTGGCGTCCGGAGTAGATGTAGCTCCGGACTCGGGACGAATTGTTTAATTCTCGGAATATCCGAGTAAAACCCGGACGGGTGGTAATTCTATTCAATAAAGAAGTAGCATCAATTCCAGTCAACATAGTGCTACTTATTGCTGACGATACCGTATGCAGAAAAAATTAGTGTCTTTACCAGAAAGCCGGTATTCCATATTCAGTATGGGTTGGGCTTGTTTTCACGTGAAGATAACCCCCTCCCCCATTTTTAATAACGGAGCACTAATTTTTGGAAACTTGTAAACAAATAGTGCAACAATGGTGCTGACGAAATCGCATAGAAAGAAAATTAGTGCTCTTAATCTTATCATGAGAATGAGGGATCAATTATTTCTTGATGATGCCGCAATTAGAGATTTCTCGTGTCTTTTGGCTTTCAGCAAAGAACACTGATTTCCTTTGGATGCGATATCGTCAGTACTAATTTTTAGACTACTTGCCAAAATTAGTGCTGTATTACTCAAAAAGGGGTGCGGCTGTCTTCCGTTGATGACAGCTTCACCAAAATGAATGTTGCAATACTAGCTTTATGATAAGAGCACTCATTTTCTTTCTATGAGGTACCGTCGGCACTAATTCGTAGGGTATATGTTCTAATTAGTGCCCATATAGGTATCACTGTCCTCATAGAAGTGCATATACCGATTCTTATGAATCTCGAAAGTGTTTCGAGAATTACCGTGGAACAGACCTACAAACAAATGCCGTTTGAATCGAATGGTACAAACTTCGCTAAGTTTCCTTCAGTTAACCCAATAGTGCATTTAGAAAAAAAAATTACAACGTTTCTATTTCAAGTGTGCCTCTGCTGACGCTGCTGTCAATGTGTGTTTCCCGCATCCCCCTCGAAAGGGGAAGGACAAGTTACTATGGCCGATATCCTTCAATAGTTGAATGAGGACAGGATTGCCACATTAAATTATTTCACGGACTTTGCTGTGCACTGTCTTGTTAGCCATTTTAAGTAGCCTACGATCCTCAATCGCCAAGATCACATGAGTGAATGACAAATTGGCAATACAGCCGATGTCATTAACTTCTTTCCCCCAAAGCAAAGAGAATGTTTTCTCCGTAAGAGGGCGGCGAGGGTGGGCCGAAGTATGTTTCACATATTTTCCGAGGGCACAGTTGAAATAGAAAGGCTCTAATAAGATCATGTGCATTAGACCAAGTATTCACTAATAATTCAGGCGTTTATATTTTAGTCCATCAAATGAGTTTTTTTCTTACTTTCCCCTTAGGTATTGATAAAACGCTTTCATTTGATTGTATTGTATGCATGTAGAGACCAATAGTGTGATGAATCCATCAATAGCATCTGCAATTGAACTGAACATTACGAGACCTCATCACGGTGAAATTAAAATGCCGCAAATTTTACGGTAATTATATGATATCTTCAAATAGATAAAAGATAATCGAAAAGTGGAACAAGAGCTTCCTATACAAAATTATTTTACATGAGATACCGTTATCACGACTCACTTATCTGCTGTTGATTTCCAGCCAGTTAGAAAATCAGCATTTATTTTCGCGTTTCTAAATAGCTGCAAACGGAAAGCTACTAGGTGACTTATGATAACAGTACCTCACGCAAAATAATATTGTCTAGCACGCTCTTGTTCCACATTTCGAATATCTTTTATCTATTTGAAGATATCACATAATTACTGCAAAATTAGCGGTATTTTAATTTCGCAGTGATTAGGCCTGTTAATGACTTCTTTTACACATTTGTGATAATATAAAACTAGAGTAATACAGAAAAGAAGAAATTGGAAAATTTTCTGATTATTTCCCGACTTTCTGGAAGACTTTTACCAGTTACTTATAATTTATAGCTCTTATTGAAAGACCGTACATAAAATCAAATTAGATTATAAGAAAATACATCACGAAATCAACGATAATTTTTCATTCTTTCCCGATACTAGAGAGTTATTTTTAACAGTTAAAGGATCTACAAGGTTATTCAATAAATCTGCCCGTTTCGCATTCCCGTTTGTTTCGGCCACTTGACAGATTTGCAGTAATTTTTATCAATAAAGCGTCCCACTTTTTATCTCTCCGTCTCTATGTTGCTCGCCTTGCCTTCCCTCGCGCGCTCTGATCTACACCAATGAAGCAGCCAGAAACCGTGGATGAGCACACAAAAATTCAGGAAACGAAGCTGCTACCCCCACACCCCCACCCACCCTCCATACCTTAATTCTACTATTTCTCCTCGCCTCATCATCATTTGTCTCTCGTCAAAACGGTGGCGTGCTCGTTACAAATCACACTCGTTCGTTCTTCTTTCCTGACGCGCGCTTTTTTTTCCCTAACTCCACGCACACACACACACACACACCTTTATCGCATCACAAGCCTCTACTTCTACTCCTTTCTACTCTTACCTTGCAACCTTCAACTTTTACTCTGCTTCGAAAATTCCCACGACACCATTTTAACGTGGCAGTGACGGATAGGCGTAAGAGTTGGCTCTATATTGATCCCCTTCTATTTTTTCCCACTTTTCCCTCACTTCTATGTCTGTCTATCTCTCTCTGACGCATTCTTTGCCCCTCTCGCGCGCGTTCTCACTGCTCGCCACTATTACTTCCCCCCCACTCTAATATATATATATATATATATATATATATATATATATATATATATATATATATTATATATATATATATATATATATATATATATATATATATATATATATATATATATATATAGTACTCTACTTTCTATTTCACTCAGAATCCATCACTTATTTTTAATGTGATCTTTCACACACACACACACAAACCAACCAAAACATTGCGTTTTTGTTTGCTTTTGTTTATAATCTGTCCACCGTCTCAGGTAGGATTTTCTTATTTGTATTCCTTATTTCATAACATATCAGTGTCAGCAAATCAAGGAGGAGATTATGTTTAGATTAAAAATCAGGCTTACTTTCGCTGCTAATATACGGCTCTACACGAAATATGTCATGAGCGATTTTTTAAATTGTTTTTTAATAAGCACAAAACACGTTTCCCTTCTTTCTCATGTCTTTTCTGTAATCGTATTCTTGCTCTCTTTTCTTCACTATGAATTTCGCACTTTATAATTCCACTAAACTTACTGCCTAGGTATGATAACTACTCACTTGTTCGACATCCAAACTGTGCTATATTTTGCATATGGGAAATCTTATAGAACGACTATGTCCGTCTGTCTATCTACCAGGAGCGCACCCAGGGGGGGAGACATCTGGTACGGACCCCCCAAAATTTCCTAACTCAACATAACGTGTACACTTTCTCAATAAAACACATGTTTAACAAGGAAATGGCCGATGTACCATGAAAATTTGATCTTACACTTCATTCGTACTTTTTCTCTTATAAAAACAATCTAGTACTTTCATTTTTCTAAAATACATGGTTTTCAAAACAAACACCGACAACATTTGCGATGTGATTACTGGCACCTAAAGAAGACAAAAAGTATAGACCAACTTAAGTGCACAAATGCTTCCTTTAGGAGTTAAAAACTGCCGAAAATAAGAAAAAAAATGAACTTTAAAGGTCCATAGCTCGGAAACTATGTGACTTATCGTAGTCGGATCAAGACTTGACTTACGAACTAATATGTGTGCTATCCAAAAATACATGTTTCAGAATCCTAATGTACTCAACAATTTTTATAGACGGAGTTTGGCTACGAGCACACAATTTGAAGTGCTCACCTCTATAAAAATTGTTGCGGAAGTGCCTCAGAGTTCTGAAACACGGACATTTAGATAGGGAACAAACTAGTTCCTAAGTGAAGTCTTGACCTGACTACGGTATGTTCCATAGTTTTGGAGCTACGGGAATATAAAGTTCATTTTTCCATGTTTTTGGCAACCCATAACTCAGAAACGAAGCGTTTGTTTACCCAGGCTGGTCTATACTTTTTGTATTATCTTGGTGTCGGGAATAATTCCCAAACGTTGTCGGTGTTGTTTTGAAATACCCTGTATAGGTGGAAGTATTTTACACTTAACTTCTTTAGAGTGAAGAATAATACTCGTTCAGTACTGCACAGACATAATTGCTTGTCGTATTGGATCCTCTGCTTCAAAGCTTAGACTTCTCCTTACAAAAACTTCTGGGTGCGTGCCTGCTGTCTACTGGCAGGTATCAAAATAAAACTGGAAAAAGATGTAGAGAAGCAGTTTCTTTGAAATCAATTCAGCGTCCCAAGAATGGATTCCTCTTTACAGATTAAGACTAACCCCCTATTCAAACCGAAAGTGATAGAAATTAAAACATTTTCAATTTCAACGTTGATCTTCAAAGAACATAAAACGCTTAAAAGATAATGACAACCAATTTTCTGAAATCTATTCAACATTAACATTCCATCATTCCATTCATTAACATACATTCAAATCCGAAGTGGTAGCAATTAAGCATTGCCAGTTTTAATGTTGATCACCGTACAACAAAAATGGTCATAGATACCGAGGTCCAGTTTTCTGTTATCGCTTAAGTAATCCAAGAATATATCCCATCTCCAACATATTCTCTCAATTAACACCGGAAGTGGTAGAAATTTACTACTACTTCCGGTTTCAACCTAAATATTCACACAGACAGAACCGAAAGAGATAGCGAGAAGCGGTTTTTTTGGAAACGTTCCTTAGCCGTCTCAAACTGAAAGGGGTGACAGCAACATTTTCTTTTATAGCGCTGATCGCTATAGAACAAAAGGTTTAACAGATACCAAGAAGTAGCTTCTTAATGTAGATTCAGTACCGCAAGAATATGTTTCATCTCCAACTTTATTCTTCTAAAGCAAATGGAAATTGTAAAATCTACACCCACTTCCGGTTTCAATATTAATTTTCATATAACAAAAAAAAAAAAAAAAAAAAACTAAAAGAGGTGGCAAGAAATCGCTTTCTCATATAGTTACATGGCAAGAAATTGCTTTCTCACATAGCTTCATGGCAAGAAATTGCTTTCTCACATAGCTTCATGGCAAGAAATTGCTTTCTCACATAGCATCATGGCAAGAAATTGCTTTTTCACATAGCTTCATGGCAAGAAATTGCTTTCTCACATAGCTTCATGGCAAGAAATTGCTTTCTCACATAGCTTCATGGCAAGAAATTGCTTTTTCATATATCTTCATGGCAAGAAATCGGTTTCTCACATAGCTTCATGGCAAGAAATTGCTTTCTCACATAGCATCATGGCAAGAAATTGCTTTTTCATATATCTTCATGGCAAGAAATTGCTTTCTCACATAGCTTCATGGCAAGAAATTGCTTTCTCACATAGCTTCATGGCAAGAAATTGCTTTCTCACATAGCTTCATGGCAAGAAATTGCTTTCTCACATAGCTTCATGGCAAGAAATTGCTTTCTCACATAGCTTCATGGCAAGAAATCGGTTTCTCATATAGCTTCAGCGTTGCAAGTATGAAAGAGCTGAAGAATGAGAGTATGGAAAGAATCCAGCAACTCACGAAGACTATATTGTCCACCACAGGCTTGCACAACATGGGATCGAACCACTGGTCCCTTGTACCAAACTTGAGCGCTTTACTATTTATCTACCATTCCTCCTTTTCAGGGATGCCTATCCCCGCAACGGCTTCGGTACAGACCCCAAATCTACCATTGTTACCCTAAAATTTACTATTTTCCTAAATTTACTATTCTTCCCACCAAATTTACTATTCTTCCCCAAATTCATTATTCTTCCCATAAAATTTATTATTATTCCCCAAAATTTACTATTCTCCCCAAATTTACTATTCTTTTCAAATTTACTATTCTCCCGAAATTGACTATTCTTCTCCCCAAATTTATTATTCAAAAGAACATGATTCCTAACGTTTGACCCGATTCAAAAGAAGGTCATTCCTAACGTTTGATCTGATTCAAAAGAACCTGATTCCTAACGTTTAACCCGATTCAAAGGAACCTGATTCCTAACGCTTGTTCCGATTCAAAAGAACCTGATTCCTAACGTTTGACCATCTACATACTGGTCAAAATAGATGGTAATTCATCAAGTAGTTATTGAAATTTCGTTTCTCCTAGAGAGACATACGAAAAAGACAAAGTAAATGTGTAAAAGAGTTTTCGGTAAAAAAAAAAAAAAAAAAAAAAGGACAAATTCCTCCGTTGCAACACTTCTCATCTTACAAACATTATAGCGTTAGTATATTACAATATTGAAAAATTTAGTTTTAGAAGTCACAAATCTCGACATACCGTGAACTTTTAATATACTTTAAAGCTTTTACATTTACTTAGTGATTCCATCCTCCACACTTATTTATGAGGGATAAAAAGTTTGGGACAGTAATAATACAAGTCACTACGTTTATGTCATATTGAGCCAGTAATATTCTACATCCGAAAATATATTTATTTATTTATACACATTTCTGGGTATTGCCGACAACAATGGCCTTATGTTCGTCACGTATAAGGGATGACGTCACCCGGCAAACATACTATTGGAAGAAAAGAAGACGGAAAAAAGTGGCCTGGGCTTGGATGTTAGGTACTATTCCAGCGTTTACCTGGTGAAATAAGGAAAAATTAAACAAAATCTCACTCAGTATAGATTTTGTACCTTTTTGACTGAGTGACCCACCTGCAATCGAATTTGGGACCGCTTGTAACAAAGATTAAAAGTGTTAGCGACTAAGTACGTGGAGCCATTACCAAGGATCTTATAAAATAGTAGCATCGGCACGTCTGATTGGCTACTCTCGTTTCCGCCATCGTCTGATTGGCTACTTTCGTTTCCGCCATGTTTGTTGGCTCAAAACATTGCGATCCTAGTGGGTGGAGTGGGCAGAGTAGGGGTGGCAAAACTGTGACGTATGGCTTCAATATTTTGTTGTAAGGGCAGATCCTCTATTTTATAAGATCCTTGGCCATTACATCCGAAAACACGATAAGTAATTGATAAGTGCTGCCACCTATATTCTCAGAGAAAAATATATAAAGGACTATATTGTTTTTTTTTTTTTTTTTTTTTTTGTATAAGAAAGACAATAGATGAAATCTTTATGCTACATAAATTAATTCTCTGCTGAACAAGTATGATATTATTAAGGTTGTCCACAAATGTATTTCGAGCTGTGAAGTTTTCTCCGGTGGCGGGGGTCTGGATTTTTTAAAGCCCCACGTGAGTGCGCCCCTCCCGTTTTCTAATACGTATTACTTCTTGGTCAGCGCGTTGAATAAAGCGTCAAGCGTGCTGTTCTTGTATTTTAAAAAAAACGGAAAAATGAGGGGAATGCGGGGAGATGTTATTACCCTACCTCCAAAAATATCTACGACATCCCATCACTTCCTGAAAAAATTGCAATGGGCAAAGATAGTCACGGGAAACCGCGAGACGTCATGGGTCCCCCTACTAGAGACCTGCACGGGCCGAATTTTTCGGCCCGAGCCCAATCCAGCCCGAACGTACTTAGGCCCGGCCCAGCCCGGGCCGGAAAAGCTTTGAAGATTTTCGGCCCGAGCCCGGCCCGGCCCGATAAGTTTTTCAAAATTCTTGGCCCATGCCCGGCCCGGGCCCGATAAATTTTAAAAGTTTTTGGCCCGACCCCGGCCCGATAATTTTTTTAAAAAATTAGCTCGATCCCCAATCTTTCTCGAAATTTAGTACTAAATTTGACCTAACCCTCAGAAATATTTTCTAAACTTTGGTTCACAACCTGACGCTTGCCTCCCGAATTGTACCATTGCCTTCCAGAACTTTGCCTGTCATCGAGAGAACAAAAACTCCATTCCCTGTAACAAAAATCTAACTTAATTGATTTTTTAGCATAAAGTGAAGATGGCAATATTGTTTAGCGACAGGCAAAACATTCCCACGCCTTCTTTTTATATTTTGAGTTCAGTGAAGGTCAAGGTCAGAGCTCAATTTACTGCATAATGCCTGCAATCGTCTATTGTGAAAGAGGAGCCACTAAGCAACACAAACTGTAAATAGGTATTGCATTCTTTGTAACATTTTTCATGGACACACTTCTTCAACGTTTGGCTTTATTCCAACTATCGTTTAACGAAAGTCAATAATTATTAAAGAATTGCAATTGATCGGCCCCAGCCCGGCCCGACCTCAAGAGAAATCAGTGTCAACCAGCCCAAGCCCGGCCCGGCCCAAAGAAATAACAGAGTCGGCCCGCCCAAGACCGGCCCGCGGCCCGGGCCGGGCCCGGCCCGTGCAGGTCTCTACCCCCTACATCCATTTTACCTAAGCTGCAGGGGTAAAAGTGAAGGGGAACACGGGCGCACGCCGTCCCCCTACATCCAGAAAATATTTGTGGCGTCCCCCACTTTCTAAGAAAATTACAATGGGCATAGATAGGCACGGGAGACGGTGGGATATAATGCGTCCCCCCCTACCTTTTCAGATCCACTTTTACCCCTGGTTAGCTGCATATTAATTTCAAGTTTTCAATTAACATCGCGACAACCTTAAATTTCAATGTTACATTTGGAGTCATCTTACAGGCATATAATTGCACCTGCAAACGAGTGACAAAACGAACAAGTTGTTAAAATGTTTGTGAACGGATGAAACATATGTTTGACGTATGTGATTTTCACATTTATTTCTCTCTCTCTCTCTCTCTCTCTCTCTCTCTCTCACACACACACACACACACACACACTCTACCTCACACAAGCATTTGAGTTAGATTCGTGTAGGTATATGGAAATGGATTGCTCAGTTCCTTTGCGTACATATATCACACGATATGCTTCCCAAAGTGACAACAAAGTCATTTGTCACTGTCAAATCCATACAGAAAAACAACGTTTCTTTCAATAAAAATCGCAGGACATAATAATGTAACATGCCAAAAAAAAAAAAAAAATCACAGATTTATTATTAATTCTTGTTTGTGTTTAACTAAACAGGAAAATTATATCATTGTGAATTTGATAATAAATCGTTTGTGTCTTACTGGTGCTGTAGGTCAGTCAAGTTTGTTTTCACTAATCAGGAAGCAATATGCTTACACAAAATTATTCATATATAAAGAGGGCCGGATTAAGGGAGGCTTAGGGGAGCTATAGCCCTGAGCTTCCAGGTGAACAAAGACCTTCACTGTGATCAAAATCTCAACTGGCTATCTAAAAATTATCATCAAGATACAGTCATCATCATAAAATAAAATATGACCAAAAGTATGAAACATGCCTTTAACTTTCCTACTCTACTTACACAAAAACGTATTAGGTGATGTCAGCAGAGACCACATATGTTTTCTAGCCCCGGCCCTCCAGATGCGTTAATCCAGTCCTGTATACAAGATATTCCTTAACTCCCTTATTCATATGTAAGGTATTCCTTAACCAGGGAAGCAATCCCTGGTATTCACAGATTGCTAAGTCAGAGAAATTAAGCTGTCCTTCCATAAGACTCAAAATCGGAAAGACCGCGGTGGCTTAGTGGTAGATCGTTCACCTCTGGTGCTTGGGGTCCCTGGTTCGATCCTATCTCGCGCCAAGTGAACTTTGTGGTGAACATACGCGGTGGGTATGTGGGTTTTCTCGGGGTTCTCCCATTTCATTCACTCCACAATTTCATTCATTTCTCATCATCACCGTCTGCTTTAGCCTAGCTGGCATAACCGTGAAATCGTAAAACTGAACGATTTCATTTCAAAATGGGAAATAAAGACTGCAAATAAGGCGGGAAAAGACAAGCAGGTTAACGAAACGTAAAGAAAATACTTTTGAGAGAGACTATGGACAGTAATTAAATTAATGGAAAGGGCATCACTGATCTCATCCAGTTCACCATCTCTTAAAATTGACGGTGAGTACTAATTTCCATTTAGTATGTCAAGATACGAAAGACTCAACGCCTGACTTATCCCTTGATTTATGTTATTTTTATCAATTTATACGTAAATGTATTACCGGCCTTCTAAGGTCTTAAGACCGTCGCGTATAAGGGATGGCGTCCCTTGGCTACCCGAGGAAGGAGAAAGGCAGAAACGAATGGGGAAGTGGCCTGGGACCTGTAACTTGGGTATCATTCCGGAATTTACCAAGTGTAAAGGACGAAAAACTCATAAGAAACCTCACTCAGGCCGGTATATATATAAAAAAAAAAAACTTTTAACATCTTTTCGACTGAGTTCCTTACCGGGAATTATTCCCAGATTACTTGTTTCCATATTTAAATTACTATTTACATACAATCCACATGTCAAGAAACCACACTACTAACTTGATCCCTCAGTTAATAAAATATTTAATGTGAAGCAAAGTAATCTATATATTAACTAGCAGCGTTCACCCCGCTTCGCTGCGGTCACCCCGGAACGCAATAAACTTTGTTACTTAGATAATTTTTACTTTTTCGCTTTCAAATTGCAAGCGCCTGTCATTTATGTTAACCCGCCGAGTCACGTGGTCATGCGGGTTGCATATACATACGTTTATTTTTACCTATGATGAACTATGGAGACTTGAATGGTCCATTATCTCAAGACACTGGTAATTAAAAATTAAAGTGATATGATAAAAACCATCTAGGGTCCAAATCCTAACAACCCCCCAAAAATGAAAGAAATCGGTTCAGCCGTATTAGCGTGATGAGTTCACAAAGGATTTGTACGTTCTCTTTTATATATATAGATAGCGGTGTCTATGGAAAAAAAACTTTAGATCCAAATTTAAAGTGACTATGTTCATGTCTCTTAATCTCTTGAACCACCCGACCGATCTCGATCAAATTTTTGACGTACATTCAGTTCTGGCCTGAAAGTGTGTATAGCTATTCACTTTGACGGTAGAACTTAGGGGAGGGGTTGGAGGGGGAGATAGAAAAAATAAATAAAAAACTTAATAACTCTTGAACCAAACGACCAATTTCGATCAAATTTTCAACATAGATGACGTTCGATCCTGGAACGTTTTTTCTTCTTTTTCTTTTTAATATTTTCACTTTCACAGTAGAACCTAGGGGAGGGGTAGAAGGGGAGATTAATATATAAAAATAAATAGAACTTAACTCTTGAACCCCCAACCGCTCTCGATCAAATTTTCAACATACATGACGTTCGGGCCTGGGATAATTTTTATCATGCCATCCCCGCAACAAGGGGACAGGAGAGGGATATAGAAAAATCACCGAAAATGAGCAATATCAAAGAGCGCTTTAATAATAGTAAAAACGGAACATATTACAATTTTTCTTAATTTAACCCAGCGAAATCGGGGTTCGTCTTAGATTCGAGGAATCAAGTGTGTCCTGCGCTGGCGCAGGACGTGCGGGATTGCTAGTAAAAATTAATCTGAGCTTGTTTGTGATTACATCACGGCTAAATAGCTGAAGAGGATTACATGCATTATTAAATACAGTAATATAGTTAATACCTAGGTACCTACCTCGAATTAGATTTTTATTATCTAATTTTGTTTAAAAATATGTTTTGAGTAGGGGAGGGCAAGTACAAAATTTATACGATAAACATAATATTTGATGCTGCAACAATTAATTCACTAATCTATATAAATAAAAAATGAAAGTGAATATCTGTTTGATTTAAGGGCTCTTGAACCACCCGACCGATCTCAATCAAATTGGCAACATAGATCAGATTCGGGCCTGGGATGGATTTTATCATTTCACTTTGAGGCTGACACTTAGGGGAAGGGAAAGGAATTCTATATATATAAATGATCGAAAACGACCGATATCAGAGGTCGGTTCAGTAATATAAAAAAGTGACTAACGAAACATATTGAAAATTTTTCTTATTTTAATCCAGTAAAGTGGATAATTGACGCTAGTTATTTTACATTTTAGTATCGAGTTTTATCGGTTTTTCATTGCTAAACTTTATTTAAAAAAATCCATTGTTTTTAACGTAGAATTTCAACAGCACAAACCACACAACAACAGCAACAACAACAACGAGGAAATGAACAAACTTAAGAAGGAAAATCTGCCATGTAGTGTCAACGACAGACTTAGAACTGCCCAGGAAGAGGAAGTGGTACCGAAGCGACGGAAGTAGACGGACAGAAATCAGAGGAAAAGAAACTAGAGATAATCATAATAGATAATTGGATGAGCAAAGGTATGTCCTTTAGGGTAAAAGAGGCGGGTGATTTGATGATGGAATAATTGGTGGAATGAAAATGTGGGAGGACAGGGAGTACCCCACGAAAACCCACGGACACAATGGTGTCCACCACAAACTTACTCGTCCGGACATCAAACCAGGGACCCACGCACCAGACGTAAGCACTCTACCACTGACCACCGTTCCCCAGGAACATTAACGATTGGGATGTGCACGACAATATGTAATACTATTTATTTAAATGAAAATTACTGTATATTTCAACTTTTTTAAATCGGGGAAAAGGTGGATTAATTTTTCCTTGGTTGGAAGCTAAATTCATTGTTTATTCCTGACTGATTTTAATCAAAGCTGTGAGAACTGTGCCAACCTTCAAATAATATATACTTAAAATTTTAACAAAAATCTAATAATATTTATGAAAGTATGAAATAATATATGAGTTTTTACGACGTCCCTTGTTTATGTCCTGTAGGTTAAAGGAGACGTAGATGAGCAGGATGAAGGATATGATCGAATAAAGAAAGTGGGAGGAAACGGGAATAACTCGAGAAAGCCCACGCACACGATGTTTTGTATCTTCTTCTTCTTCTTCTTCTTCTTCTTCTTATTATTATTATTATTATTATTATTATTATTATTATTATTATTATTATTATTATTATTATTATTATTATTATTATTATTATTATTATTATTATTATTATTTGTAATGTGGAATTGCATATTAAGAAACTCATTGGGTAAATTTTAAAGAAAAGTTTCATTCCGCAAGGTTTTGGCCAACCAAAATTTTGGTTCGCGAGGTTTTGGATGGCGAGGTTTTGACAGGCGAGATTTTGGCCCGGCGAGATTTTGGGCGGCGAGGTTTTGGCAACGCGAGGTTTTGGCCCAGCGAGATTTTGTCCCGCGAGGTTTTGGGCGGCGAGGTTTTGGCAACGCAAGACATTGGGCGGCGAGGTTTCGGCCGCGAGATTTTGTCCGTATCCCGGACTTGACCCAACAACAGTTTTACAGCTGAATGAATGAGTTGAAAAGGTACACATTACAATCAAATAGACAAGCTAAACTGAGATATCTATACTCTCAGTTTATATCAGTGTAGCTGTCTAAACTGAAATATAGATAGCTACAGTGATATATCTGTGTTCTTTACATATACCTACTTCATTGAGAAGAACAAGAAACGCATTTCTTTGTTTAAGTCCTATACACACAGGTGTCTGCTGAAATGTATGAGTTGGAAAAGGAACATATTCCTGGAACGTATTCATTTTTTCGGAATCGGAAAGTTAAGGTTTTATGGGAATGCATCCCTTTTTCAACTAACTCATTGAATTATTCCTAGAATGAAATGCGTATATTGTGCGAGGAGGAAGGGTGTTTCATGTTTTCGCAAGGAAAATGAAATGAAATCTCTAAGTTTTACGTCCCATGGTTATTCCGGCTAGTCTAAAGGAGACAGTAATGATGAGAAATAAAGGAAGTGGGAAGAAACAGGAGAACCCCGAGAAAACCCCCACACACAGTGTTTCGTCATCCCAGAGTTCATTTGGCGCGAACTGGGATCGAACCAAGGACCCCATGCACCAGAGGTGAACGTTCTACAATTGAGCCACCGCGGCCTCCGTTTCCGCAAAGAATAGCGGCTGTTGAATATTTAATTCCTAGAAGAAAATAATATATTTTTTTAATGTACAGTAGACTCACGGATTACGAACCCCTCGATTCACTAAAAATAAAAATGGATTACAAATACGTTTCGGGAACAATTTTCTCCCTTGGTCTTAGCAACAATATTTCGCGATTCCAATACACACATACACACATGTGTACACACAATTTCAAACTCTCATTGGAGCTTTTGCGTATTTGTCGTAAATATTATATTCCCGGGAGAAGCTTATATGGTTCGGATCTCACGTTAAGCTTAAGATTCACGTCTCATATAGCATCGCTGCTGCAAAAGACGCTAAACTGGAAATCAAATCGTAAACATTATATTTTGAAGAGCAGTGATCTAAAACTGCTTCTTCTTTTTGTCTGTTTTTGGGTCCTCATAGTTTTTTATTCTTTTACAAATAGTAATATTTTCATTCTCTATTCATCACAGAAACAACATCGGCATTGCCGCCAGGACACCTATATAAACAGACATTAATCCAGTATTTACATTAATTCCATAAAGAAAAAAACATTTTTGCTTATGAATATTTCGGTTCACAAACTGCATTCAAGACTGATTAAGTTTGTAACTCGTGAGTTGACGTATATTCTAAGTTTATTTCATTTGAGATTTAATAAATAAAATTTGTTAATTTGCACGATTTTGCTGCATATTTGCAGCTGTTTGTTTAACTCGATTTTACCACCTCATGTTTTCCTCATAAATTGATTTTGATACTCCCATCTAGTGTACAATTATTACATTTCAACTTTGCTCGTAATTTACAGTACTTTGGGATATTTCAAGTGGTGGAATTCTTAACAAACTTTTTCTTTTCACGGTAATCCCCCCAACATTGTTGTTGCTATTGTTCTGTTTGTTAGCTTTCTCTAGCCCCGATTTTTGTTAGTTTTGTTGTTGTTTTTGGTAAGAAAACATCTCTCCACCATGTATCCATCTACAGTGTTAAAGCTGAGTGGCTCGCAATGGCCTTTCGTTCCCCGTTCCTCCTCTCAACTTCCCCCGTTCAAATCCGATTTGGGTAATCTGTGCGGTTTGGTTTTGAGGCATCTGCTGAGAAATCCTCCACTAACAAACATGCTGGCTAACCGAGCGTCGATTTGTCACTCCTCCCTTCTTCTTTCTTTCCGTTCGGAAGACAGGAAAAAAGGAAACGAAGGAACGAAAATCTCCTCAGACCTTCACCTTTTACATCACACAGTGTTCCCACTAGCTACTAGTAGCGTCATCTTCTAACCTTTACTTGGTAGTTTGTTTGTTTGTTTCTACTCAGAAATATGAATGTTCAATAATGCATGTGAGAACAAGATATCTATCTATATAGATAGATATAGATATTAAAATTGTATATCTTTCAACAGAAGCGGATTTTGGGGGTTGCCAAGCCCTGAGTTCTGAGCATGTCTCGTCCAAGAAGGAGATACAAAAACACATCGCACACACACACACACACACACACACACACACACACACACACACACACACACACACACACACACACACACACACACACACACACACACACACACACACACACACACACACACACTAGATAAATGGTACATACATAGATATAGATAGCCTATATATCGTAGATAAATTTTGAATTCGACGCTCGGCGATTTTTACCAATACCCTGTTCCCGCGGGGCCATTATTAGCACTACGTCCCGCGCACACCTAACGCCACCTTTCCCTCTCAGATCCCTGATTGCATACGCGAATTGCATTATGTGGCAACGTCGCACAAAAATAACCATAAGGTAGAACTTCCAATTTATCAAATGCTTGCATCGATTCTTTCTAGATGACAATTAAAGTCAATAATTTTTCAGTACAGGGCGTTTGTCGTTAATAATAATAAATTAATATGAGTCTCTCTGTGTGTCTATCTGTCACCAGTTTTCGTATGGAAGGAGATTACCTGGAGCCATGAAATGTTGTCAGAAAGTTTCATCAGATGTAATCGCATAGGAGTTTTTCTTCTATTTTTCGCGTCGTCCAATTTATCCATGAAAATATTTTGTTTGTCTACGGGTATTGTAACTTTACTGATACGCCTCGTAGAATTTAATCTTATATGAGTGGTATCCGGTCAAAACAGCGCAAAGACAAAACCAGCGCATGGACAAAAACCGCACAAGGACAAAAACAGCGCATTCAAATACCGTGTGGACAAAAACAGCGCATGAACAAAAACCGCGCAAGGACAAAAACAGCACATGAAAATACCGCGTGGACAAAAGCAGCGCGGTTTTCTCCCATCGCTGTTATTGTTTGCGCTGTTTTGACCTAGAACCATATGAGTGATAGCCATCCCAACGCATTGTCACTCACAAAAAGCTATAGCATTCGAGCACTTAAAAACCTTACCGTATACATAAAAAAGAATTAGCAGTACTTGCTAAGTACAATTACACAAAGCCAGTAAATATTGAGTATCTTACAAAATATTTTTAATCAACTTTAAATGCAAAACCTCACTTTTTCTATTAAAACAAAATAGTATTAAAACAATCTATTTTATTAGATCGAGGGGGTTCACCTAAATTTGGCACCTGGTGTACTGCAGGTAGGCCACACATAGTATTAGGATAACCAAAATAAAGAGCAATTCGAATGAAGACCAGAAAGACGTTTGGAAAAATCGTGTAAGTAACTGAAGAACTATTCAATCCAAGACCTTCCAATTATGAGGCGAGAATTAACTGACTCTCGCACTACTAACGGAAAAGGGGGGGGTACTTTGTGCCCTAGCACAGTATATTTTTTGTAATTACTCTTCTAATCGTTTCTCTAAAATTGTATATATATATATATATATATATATATATATAGATGGTAGTCAGAAAAATGGAAACACTTGAACGAAATTGCAACTGCACCAGATTAATATGGTGTCGGGCCACCTTTCGCCTTCAGAACAGCCTTGATGCATCGTGGGATGGAGGCATAGAGGTCGTGAATGGTAGCAAGTGGAATTTTACACCATTCCTCGTGCAGGGCATCGGCCAGTTCTGTGAGAGAGGATGGAGGTGGAAATCGTCGCCGTAGACGTGTTTCCAAGACGAACCACAGATGTTCAATTATGTTGAGATCTGGGAATTGGGTGGGCCAGGGGAGGTGTTGAACTTCATCCTGATGTTCCTCAAACCACGCTGCAACAACGCCAGCTGTGTGAATGGGTGCATTATCATCCTGGAAGATCGCGTCATTGTCCGGGAACAACATCCGGGCCATAGGATGCAAGTGGTCTACTAAAATTGCGACATAATCGTTGGCCGTGATTCGTCCGCGAAGTGTGACCACAGGACCCAATGAAAACCATGATATGGCGGCCCACAGCATCACCGAGCCGCCGCGATGTTTCACAGTTGGGCTGATATACTGCAGATCATAAGCTTCTTTGGGCGTTCTCCACACATAAACATGGCCCGTGGTTGGGAATAGGGTGAAGGATGACTTATCCGACCATATTACACGTTTCCAGTCCTCAACGGTCCAAGTTGCATGGTCGCGGCACCATTTGCGGCGTGCGAAAGCGTTATTGTCCTGATGAGTGGTTTGGCCCGTGCAACACGACCCCGTAAGTTCATGTCATGTAATTCGCGGCCGACTGTGATTATCGAAACAGGATGGGGGAGGTGCTGATTGAGTTTCTCCGTCACTTGCTCCGCAGTGGCACGACAGTTCTGCGTGACAATGCGCTTTAATACCCGGCGTGACCTGTCACTCATGATTTTCTTCCGCCCACTGTTTCGCTTCCCCGATGTAGTTTTCCCGTGTGTTGTGTATGCCGTCATCACCTTCGACACTGTCCCACGCGACACAGCTAACACAGTAGCCACTGCCGTCACACTCAGTCCACATAACCGCGCACCAACAATTTGCCCCCTTTGAAAATCTGAGAGGTCTCCTATTTTACACTACCTCCGTCTGCTACAACCACTGGACACTGCTGTTCCACTGCGCCTGACGTAGTATGGAGACCGACCTAACAAACCACCACCAGCGGTTCTGCGCTGCGGGCGCCACGACACCACTGCCAACCCATACATCTGACGTGTTGCCAACTACAGGTGTTTCCATTTTTCTGATCACCATCTGTATATATATATATATATATATATATATATATATATATATATATATGTGTGTGTGTGTGTGTGTGTGTGTGTGTTATTGCTTAACATGTTTAGCTAAAGCGTAAATCTTAGGGTGGTTCAAATTGAATGTTAGTGTGTCTCACAAATTTGCTATTTTAAGTTGGTGGGCACAAAGTACCCCTTTTCATTGGTGTGACACGTGATTGACATTTAGAAGCGTCGCTCTTAAATGGCAGTATAATAAATAGCTGTATTTCTCCTTTTCTGAATTTGGCTGTTAGTCTTATCCCTTGAACTGTTAATTTTTAGAGTTTAACGTTAGTGTGTCTCATAAATTTGAAATTTTAAGTTGATGGGCACAAAGTACCTCCCTCCGTTGGTAGGATACGTGACTGACATTTAGCAGTGTAACCCCTAGATGGCAGTATAATAAATAGCTGTTAGTCTTATCCTGTGTACTGTTCACTTCAGTTCCTATAGATTTATGTGAGAGTAATTTGTTTCTTTTGCGAGAAATATTTAATATTAATAGATGGCTACAAAATGACCTCCCTTGGTGGTCTGCGTTACAAAAAATTCCTAGGTAGTGCGAGGGTTAATTATAATATTCTTCATAAATTTAGAAGGAAAATCAGTGATTATTAAATTATGAGATTCTGTGTCCTCTGAGGGCAGCGGTGCCTCAGTGGTAGAGCGTTCATCTCTAGTGCTTGTGGTCTCGGGTTCTATCCCAGCCCCTGCCCAGTAAACTTTGTGGTGGACAAACACTATGTGCGTGGGTTTTCTCGGGATCCTTCCGTTTCCTCCCACTTTCTTCATTCTTGGCTACACTGTATGTAGTTCTCTAGTTATAGGGCGTACAAGAAAAATTTTGATTAAAATTTATTGGATCTTTTGATGTATTTTTGGATTAGGGACCACAAAAGTTTTGAACGGCCCCTAAATCGACTATTTGTATCTTTTACGGAATAAGAACATCATACTGTGTTAAGTGACAGTTTGGGTTTGGCTACACTATACGTAGTCTCTCCAGATATAGGGCGTACAAGAAAATTTTTGATTGAAATTTATTGGATCTTTTGATATATTTTTGGCTTACGGGCCACAAAATTTTTGAACGGCCCCTAAATCGAGTTTCTGTATCTTTCACGGAATAAATATATCATAATGAGTTAACTAATAGTTCGTGTTTGGCTACACTATATGTAGTTCTCCATATAAGGCATAAAAGAAATATTTTGTCTGAAATATATTGGATCTTTGATCCAAAAATATACTATTTCAGAAACGATGAGCATTGTTAAATTTACCTTCTTGCACTCTTCTTTCACTGTATATATGTAAATTTTAATAGAACAAACTTTTGGATATCAGGAACATAGTATAAGAAATATTAAAAAGCCAGTTGATTTATCTTACTACAAGTTCAGTAAATGCTTGTTCCAAATATGCTGCTTTTTTATTACATTTTCTCCCATCCTTAATTTTGTAGCGTTCGCAAATTTTGCTGGAACTGTTCCGTCTGTGTGTGACGTACTATTATTGTTTCGCTCCTCGTTATATATATATATATATATATATATATATATATATATATATATATATATATATATATATATATATATATAGTAATGTGCGGGTGTTTGTATGTATTTGTGTACAAAGAGGAAAAACTAAGTTCGTTGGTTAAAAAAAGAAACACAACAAAAAATTACATGGAGACTAAAGGGGTTATCGCAATAAATGTAGAGGACCAAGTAGCGTTAGGACATTTACGAAAATAGCAATAAATGTTTTTCCCTCTGTTCTCCCTCTTTTCCCCCTTCGACGAACTCTCTGCTTCTGTGAACTCAGTCTGATGCATCGCCATCAGATAAAAGAGGGGCGCGCATTATGTCATGAGGCTGTGATAACGTCAGCCTCGACTAAAACGTTGCCACTTGCAGCTTTCATGGTTCGCAGCAGACATTGCACGCAAAACGTTGGTTGGTGAGAAGCGAATAGGAAAAAAAAGTCAAATGTGTGGGAAAAATGTACGCCTACTAAAATTTTTTTCCCTCTTGGTTCTTTCTGAATGTTGAAAGATATGGTGAGAGACGTAAAATTCTCTTCAGAACAATTGAATGCACAGCAATTATCGTTGTACAATCACATCATTATTGAAGTTCTCTCCTATTCCAAAATATTTTTCAAAGCAGAATTAAGTTGTTTAGCTACAACAGACTGATTTTTGTTTATCGTATAGGTATTGATTTAACTATAATATATATACAAAACAGTTTTACGAGGATAAGTCAAAAATTATACGCAATTTTGGCATAACTCGTTTTACATTATTCGTACTGACTTCTTTCCTCGTTTATTTTATTATTATGCTGTTGTGGTTATGCTATGAAAGTTTGATCCTAATTTCTCAATTTGTCTTCCTTTTGTTGCAGATAGATCATGGCCGGTCCATTAAAAATTTGCACCAAAGAGGAACAACGAGCATTTTTATGCGGCTTTTCCCGTCGGAAGGTGTATCAGAGGCCGCAATCCATCAAAGACTTTCGGCACAATATGGGAACCGTGTCTTGGCGCAACGGAGTTTCTACGAATGGATTGGAAAATTCAAAAATGGTGGCACAAGTGTTACGCACCAGAAAGGAGCCAGATGACCATCTACGGCCACAAATGATGACAACATTGAGCATGCACATGACATGGTACTGTTAGACAGACGAGTGAGTATTGATGAAATAGCAGATCGTCTGGGAATTAGTCATGATTCCTGATACACTTTCCGACTACAAAAATTGGATCGCTGCTCGTTGTTTCTCTTTGGTGCAAACTTCTAATGAAGTTGCCATGTATACCTGCAACAAAAGGAAGACAAGTAGAAAAATTAAGATCAAACTTGCATAGCATGACCACAACAGCATAACAATAAAACAAACGCGGACAGAGATCAATATGAACGATGTAAGACGAGTTATGTGAAAATTGAAGATAATTTTTGATTTATCTTCGTAAATTCGTAAGGCAGATCGAGAAATATTTCAGTACAGCAAAGAAACAACATGTTTCGCTGGAGAGGATAAATTGAAAGAAAGAGCAGGTTACATATGAACAGAATAAGCCATCAGAAGTGTTCTAGGTCAGTACCTCGCGTAACACGGCACACATCAACAAGGATGTTATAAATAGAGGATCTGCCCGTATGTATCTTCATCCTATTAAATCTATGAAGCCAAAAAAAGCATCCGAGCTTCGGCACGTCTGATTGGCTACTCTCGTTTCTGCCATCGTCTGATTGGCTACTTTCGTTTCCGCAATGATTGTTGGCTCAAAACATTGCGATCTTATTGGGCGGACTGGGCAGAGTACGGGGGGGGGGCGAAACTGTGACGTATGGCTTCAAGATTTTGTTGTAAGGGCAGATCCTCTATTTTATAAGATCCTAGCACATCAAGCCGATAGTTTATCTGCTGCCAAACGTTCTATAGCATATTGCGAACTCGTTCCACTGTCTCGTTCCCCAGTCGATGGACGGCCAGTCAACTTTCGTTTACAGATGCAGCCCGAAGCTCTGAAATGTTCATACGACTAAAACGTTCGATATTTGGTACAGAAATGCCGTTGCACACTAATCACAGACTTGTTTACTCAAACACACAAAGAGATCTATGAAATCAGTCAACGCGCTTTTCCTTACTTGTTCGCTGCTTACTCTTAGAAGTAGGAAGTAGTCAACACTGTGTGGAAACTAAACTTTGTAAGTTACCCTTTCGAATCACATGTCTCTCACAATAATATATGTTTATTAGACTTCACAGAACAGATTTCTAAAATCGGATCCATCATTTTGACATTGCCCTGTATAACTATGCTGTGTGGGTTACCTAACATTTCAGGGGTTGACGTACCTATTTCGTCATTCTATTCAGTGAAGTATCTTAACTTGTGGATCATTTATTATTATTAATGTAAAATGATACAATTGTAGCATGACCCAAGTGCTAAACACGTTCAAAAATTCATTTCAAACGCTTCAGGCATTCGTCGTAGAAAGGTGACTTACAACTTCGATTTGATATATAAACTTTGTACGTAAGACATTTCAAGCCTAAAAGAAGAATTGTTACAGCGCATTTATTGGGGATAGAATAGGTAAAATTCAAGTTATTATCTTTAGAAATAAAATTGAAGGATTAAAAGAAAATTATGCATATATCTTCTGTGGTAATGATATCACATTTACCTAACTGCGGAAGTAGAGAATAAGTTTTGATGTAGCTGGTGAACTCAAATAATATTTGCAATATTTGCTGTTTATACTTCTAAAAATCGCTAAACTTTAAGCTTGATAGACATGGTTAAACGTTTGTGTCATATATATTATCTAGTTTTTCTTATAAGCAAATTTGAAACTATACATTAGAGACCTGCAGATTTGGAACATGGAATATTAGAAGTCTTTATAGGGCAGGGACGTTAAAATCCGTAACGAGTGAGTTAGAGAAATACAAGATGGACCTAGTAGGAGTTCAGGAAGTTAGATGGGAAGGAAATGGATCTGTGAATTCCAGAAATTTTACTTCTTTTACGGGAAAGGAAATAAATATCACTAGTTAGGAACAGGGTTTCTCGTTCACAAACGAATATTACCAGCAATTAAACGCACTGAATTTGATACTGACATGACTGAATTTGACATTCTTTTATTACTCTTAAGGGACGGTGGTGTGATATTATTGTTTTAAATGTACATGCCCTAACAGAAGATAAAGATATCGATATAAAAGACAGTTTTTACGAAGAAGTGGAACGGATATTTGACCAACTTCCGCGATACCATATGAAAATTCTATTAGAGGATTTCAATGCGAAGGTAGGACGAGAGGATATTTTCAAACCGATTATAGGGAACGAAAGTCTGCATAAGGAAAGTAATGAGAACGGTGTTAGACTTATGAACTTTGCAACATCCAAAAACCTAACCGTGAAGAGTACAAAATTCCCACATCGCGACGTTCATAAATACACTTCGACATCACCAGACGGAAAAAACACATAATTAAATTGATCACGTTTTAGTAGATAGAAGAAGGCAATCTAGCATAATTGATGTCCAGTCGTTTAGAGGGGCTGATTATGACACTGATCACTACCTGGTAGCAGCAATAATACGTGAGAGGTTATCGTTGAATAACGGTAATATTCACTGTCCGAAAACGGAGAGATTCAATTTAAAGAAATTAGAAGAGAGCCAGGTAAGAGAGGAATACCAGATTAAAGTTTCGAATAGATTCTCGGCTTTAGAAGATTCGGAGTGCACTAGTATTGAGGATACATGGGTTGAAATTAGAGATAGCATTAAAATTTCAGCAAAAGAAAAATTGGGACACTCGGACATACGTAGGAACAAACCATGGGTCGACCAGGAATGCATAAAACTAACAGAGAAGAGAAAAAAGGCAAAATTACGCTGGCTACAAAATCCGAGTGAAATAACTACATAAAATTTCGTAGATATCAGGCGGGAAACTTCCAAAACTTTTAGAACAAAGAAACGAGATTTTTTGAAAGCTAACATTTAGGAAGTTAAAGATAATAGTAAAAATAAAAACATTCAGAACATATATAAAGGAATCAACGGATTTAAGAAAGGCTATCAACCTCGTGCTTATATATTAAAGAAATCTGATGGTACAGTTCTCACTGACACGGATAACATCTTAAATAGATGGAAAGATTTCTTTGACGATTTGCTTAACACGCAACAAAAAACTAGTGTGCGTGGAGAGAAGGTGATACACACCGCAGAACCGTATATTCCAGAACCCAACCGAATAGAAGTAGAAACCGCTATAAAGAAATTAAAGAAACACAAATCTCCGGGTGTAGATGAAATTCCGTCTGAGTTAATTTTAGCTGGAGGCGAAAAATTGTGGAACAGAATACACAAACTCATTCTCCTTATCTGGAACAAGGAAGAATTGCCACAAGAGTGGAAAGAATCAATCATTGTTCCAATTCACAAGAAAGGCGACAAAACTGACTGTAATAATTATCGAGGCAACATCCAACATCTCTTCTGTCAACATCCTATAAAATACTTTTAAATATTCTATTAGCAAAATTCACCCCATACACAGATGAAATTATTGGAGATTATCAGTGCGGATTTAGACGAAATCGATCAACTATCGACCAAATATTTACCATTTGCCAAATACTCAAAAAAAAAAAAAAGTGGGAATACATACCCCGGTACATCAACTATTTATTGATTTTAGAAAGGCGTACGACTCAGTTAGGAGAGAAACATTATACAACGTTCTTACAGAACTTGAAATACAGAGGAAGCTAATTAGATTCATTAAGATATGTTTAAATGAATCCCAAAGTAAAGTCCGGGTAGGAATATTTTTGTCCACGAGCTTTTACGTCGAAAGTGGCCTGAAACGAGGAGATGCGTTGTCGCCATTATTATATAACTTTGTTCTGGAATACGCTATAAGGAAAATCAAAGATAGCAACCAGGGCCTAGAGTTGAACGGTATTCACCAGGTTATGGCATATGTTGATGATGTAAATTTAATAGGGGGTGATAGGAGAAAAATAGAAAGAAATGCAGAGATCTTGTTAAACGCTTGCAGGGACATAGGTTTAGAAGTAAATGCAGAGAAAACTAAATACATGGAAGTACGTCGGGATCGTAATACAGCAAATTATAGATGCGTTAAAATATTAAATAATGCTTTTGATAAAGTGGATAGTTTCAAATATTTAGAATCAATAACTAACAGACGAAAATCATATTCACGAAGAAATTAAATGTCGACTGAAAGCAGGGAATTCGTGTTACTATTCGGTTCAAAATCTCTTGTCGTCGCGAATTCTGTCGAGGAATTTGAAGCTTAAAATATACAAAACGATAATCATGTCTGTTGTTCTGTATGGTTGCGAAACATGTTCGCTTACTCTGAGGGAAGAACATAGACTGAAAGTATTTGAAAACAAGATCCTGAGACGAATATTCGGACCCAAGAGGAACGGGAATAGGGAATGGCGGAAACTTCATAACGAGGAACTACATAATTTATATGGTTTACCCAACACTGTTAGGGTCGCCAAGTCTAGGAGGCTTAGGTGGCAGAGTCATGTAGCTAGAATGGAAGAAAGTAGAAACGCTTTCAAAGTCTTGACTGGAAGAGCAATCGGAAAAGGACCATTAGGGAGACCTGGGCACAGATGGGAGGGCAATATTAAGATGGATCTCGCAGAAATAGAAATACAAAGTAGAAACTGGATGCAGTTAGCTAAAGATAGAAGTCAGTGGAGAGCTTTGTGAACGCGGCATTGAACCTCTGGGTTCCATAGGCCATAGAGTTAGTTAGTTAGAGTTAGAGTTATAATAATAATAATAATAATAATAATAATAATAATAATAATAATAATAATAATAATAATAATAATAATAATGCATATTAATAGTATCATTTCATGGTTTTTATATTTGTTACGTAACAGCTATCACCCAGATAATTTTATTTAGCAGTAAAATAATATTTTAATCCAAAAGTAATACTTAAGATTTTTACACTATCTCACAGTGTTTTTTCAGTTGGTTTCTTTGAAACATTGTGATACGGGAAAATAACAGGGCACCACATGTTGTACGTAACTCCAAAATTACATGTACCTAAGCATCGAGCGTTCAATCTTTAGTTTGATATAATCTTGGATCTACTGTACCGGTATATAAATACACGTGTTTGTCATTAAATTGCTCATAGGTCGCTGCACCGATCTGGATAATTTTTGGCATATTAGCAAATCCTAGCCTCATTTAGGTTAGCGTATTTTCAGCAAGAGGAAGAAGTGACGGGGTGGCATATAAAATAATCAGAAATGGTCAATATTAGTGTCCAATCCATAGTTTTTAGGGTCAATAATGATATAAATAGTAGAGATGGCCAGAACCGCTTCCTGGTGGAACCGGTTTTCGGGTCTGAACGGATCCGGTGCCGGAATCGGTTTTTCGGATACATGTCTGGAACCGGTTTTTTGGATCCAGGTCTGGAACCTGTTCTTTGGATCCAGGTCTGGAACCGGTTGTTTGGATCCAAGTCTGGAACTGGTTCCCAAGATCCGGTTCTGGAACCGGGCTTTCGGATCCAGGTCCGGAACCTGTTTCAGAACCGGTTCTGAAAACCGGGTCTCCGAGAACTAGTTCCTCTCGGAACCGGTTCCGCCGGAACCGGAACTTTGTGGCCATCCCTAATAAATAGTGACACTTTCAATGTCGTTCAAGTCCAAATTCATCCCCATACGTGTCCTAAAGTGAGAAGGACTTCAGATACTTCCCATTAACTTACTTGTTCCCCTCGAGTGAAGAAGTAGAATTTCAACTATTTATAATATATGATGGAAAATGTAGTCGTATCAGGTAAAAAATTTTAAAAATTGATAGAAAAAATTAAGTCGTATAAAATAGTAAAGAAAACTCGGATTGTATTTAATCGAACCTATCATGATCACAAACTGAAGAAATGATATGGAAGACAGAAAATCGAATGCATGATTCATGAAGCTTTGAAATATAATTCAACTAATATATGTAATGAATATTTAATATTCAGTAGAGTAACACTACACAAACGTTTTGTCCTTTACTTTTATTATGAAAATGTCTGTATGGTTTATACAAAGTATTACAAATAAGCAATTTTTATTTGTCACTAAAGTTATTTCCTGTAAATCAAGTACAACTGCTCATCCTGACAATTGCAGACAGAGATTTGCTGGTTAAGAATGACCCTATGCCATGTAGATAGGTCTAATGAACCCCTTGTCTGTAGCAGTACAGACTCAGGTTAAAATCTCCTGCCCGTTGCAGCTCGGCGATAGATGGGGATACCTCTCGTCCGTTGCAGCACAGAGGTAGGGTTAAGATCTCTTGTGCATTACAGCTCGGAGATAGGACGGATAACTCTTGCCCGTTGTAGTACAGAGGATTAGAGAAGTCTCTTCCGGCCGTTGCAGTTTGGAGAAAAGGGAGTATCTCTTGCCCCTTGCAGCTAGAGATAAATGGGAAATGACCACTGACCAGTTAACAACTACATTTTCTGATATATTGAGTCTTTCAAGATGGAGCTTATGGAGGAGTCGAAGGGGTCTACTTCGTATCTCTTCGTGTTCCATCGGTGATAATGACGTCCGTCTTAGGCTTGCTGGAGTTTGTGCAGAAGCACATAGTTTCGTTCACTAGTACGTATAGGATGCTTCCAATATAAGGGGATATTGCAATATATTTACAGTTCTATGCATATATTCACAATTCTAATACTATATTCTCTTATATGTACACTGTAAGAGATAATTTAGCTTTTTATTTCAGAGTATTCATGCTTTGAAGCAGCGAGCAATTGGTTAGAAACCTGACGGATATTAAGAAGAAGCAAAATGTTATTTCTTACATTTTGGTGCAATCGGTGGAATCGAAAACTCACTGTCTTCTTTCCGTAAATATTACAGTTTGAAAGTAAATAAAAGTAATGAGATGAAATCAGAAAGAAGGTGATACTAAGTTGATTAGATCCTCTGCTTAAATGTGATTGTAAAGTAAGGTATAAATAATTAAAATTTGTTTTAATCTTTAGACTTATCAGTTGAAACTTTATCTATAAAGTCTAATAAAATTAACATATTGTTCGATATACACGTATATATATTTGAAAAATAACTGAGCGAATATATGTAATGCATATATGCATGATTACAGCTCTGAAGTTATTTTTCCAATATATTACAAGAGGTAATTTATCTGTTCCTATCATAACTTTAAACATTTCAAGCAGTGAATAATTGCTTTATTTTCTTAAGTTAAGTAAGGAACAGCTTATTACCTCATATATTGCTAATCCCGGAACTTATTATTCCACAGTAATATCCAACTATATGACAAAAAAAAAAAAAAAAAAAAAAGGACATGAGGTTGCACACATAGTGGTATTGAAGAGTCGAATCCACCATATTTTGTAACTTATGTACACTTGAAGTATTTGATGATAGAATGCAGGATATTACTGCCCGAACGTCAGCTTAAGTAATGAATCTGAACATTCATTTGACATATTTTCCATCAAGTAATTATAAACTAAAGTAAAAGTAATATTGTTACTTTATCAAAATATAACTACAAACACTTTGAACTGCGTTAAATGGTAAAAATACTTTTATATTTTACATTTAGTGGGTATAATTTCATATTTATTTGAAATAATGGTAGTTGATGTTTCTATTATATACATTAGGAAAGTTAGGATACTCAATATAAATAGCTGGGTTTTAAAAGAAAAAAAAAATACTTACAACTGCATCCATTTTCTAAAAGTAAGAGAATTCCAATGTGCAAGGGATTGTTTGCACTTCTATACCCGAGAGTTGTACTCACCTGAAAACAAATAATAAATACATCATTAAACTATAGTGAATCAATAAAATAAATAACGGAATGTTTGTTAGTAGTTTGTATACAAGGGGTACATGTATCATCATGAGGAACAGGCAAATATATGTTAGTTAACAATTTTATATTGTGTTACATATACGGTTCATAAATGAGGCGCCTAGTATGCGCTACATTCATTTCGCTTAGTATCGAGTAATCTCGCAAAACGTGTAGTGAAGCTCCATATACACGCGTACAAAGTCCCATATTTGAACTAGTTTTTTTAGTATGAAATATTAAGATCTTAAACAAAATTCTGTTTCCATGGAATTCCTTTAGATCAAATATATAACAAGCGATATATATATGTATATATATAACTCAATTTGGCGGCTAAAAAGGAAAAAATGATTTGGCGGATTTTGATACTAGACGGCCCAAATAAATAACAATTTCTTCCACCAAAGTAACGAACACTACCAATTAATATTGGTTGCGAACGACTTACTTTTTTAGCGCCACAAAATTTCGTTATTTTTCCTTTAATTTTCGCGAAAACTATAAATGAGAGTCTAGGGCAGTGATGTTAACTCAGGGGAAAATTCCTTTTTGTGGAATTTTCTTTGACATTAAATTCTTCGAAAGGGATAAAGGGAATTTTCGTAGAAATTTGTAACATAATAATGGGATTTTTTCGTACATTTACTTCATCAATGCCAACAAACTACTCTATGGGCGGAAAGTAAATTAATGAGTATTCAATAAATGTGAAATTAGTGCTAATTGTCAAATTCTGTTACTGTAAAACGCATTCTAGTATGGAAAAATTAAATGAAATCTTTGAGTTTTACGTCCCACGGTTATGCCGGTTAGGCTAAAGGAGACGGTGATGGTGAGTAATGAATGAAATGATGGAATGAAGAAAATGGGAGGAAACGGGAGAGCCCTGAGAAAACCCATGCACACGGTGTTTGTCCACCACAAAGTTCACTTGGCGGGGGCTAGGATCGAACCCGGGCCCCCAAGCACCAGGGGTGAACGCTCTACCACTGAGCCACCGCGGCCCCCAGATTCTAGTATGGAAGTGACGTATACAGTGCTTCAGAATCTAAAAAAAAAAAAAAGAGAACAATGGAATGTATTAATTAAGAATATTATTTAAAAAATAATTCCAAACAGAAAACAACTATCTTCCAAAACATTTCACACGAAATTACTGTAGAATGAAGCTTGCCTTATCAAGTTTCGTTGCGTTCCATCGAAGATTACGACACAGATGAGTGATGCAAATACTAATTTCTAACAACAAATAGTACTGTTTTGTGTCCATATTTTGAATTTTCTCTCTTAATTACGTATTCATAAACTGTTTAATTAAGATAGAAGATCTAAATTCATTCATATGTTGAAGAAAGTGAATAACATGCAGTAGCTTCACTTTTCATTTTTTGAAAAATAAATTTTGAAAATTTTGTGGGGCGTGGGAAATTCAAGACCAAATTGGGAGTTTTTCTGTCTCTCGAGATGAAATTGTATAACGTTTCAGGTTGGCATCACTGATCTAGGGGAAGGAAGATGGCGTCGAGGTGAATAAGAGTGTTTGTTTTGTGTGCTTGGTTTTTAGATTTACTGTATTTACCAATGTTTTATAGCCCTTGATTATTTTGTTTGGACCAATTCTCAGTTAAATTCAATTCTCTATGTTGAAACACCCAAGAACAACAGTGAACAGCGGCAGAAGTGCAATAATATTACCAAAATAATACATTTCAACTAACAAATTACCGCCATCTTAATTAATAACTAAACTTTCTATTTATTATCAATTCAACTTATTATTACTTGCATACTTGTTAATACTTCAAGCAATACGACAATTCGTTCGTGCCAGTATTTTAATTAAAAGCAACATAATAATGTGCTAATTCAATTTCAATATTTATCATTGGACTCTACAATACAAATGGCAGCAGACTACTTTATATATCGTCAATAGTACAACAAATATAGGGAATTATACAATGGGAATACAATTACAGTTTATAACAATTTTTGCTTAAGGACAATTTATTATTACAAATTCTGGTTTTGACAAGTCCTGGACTACTGGGTTCTTTTTTCAGTTTTAGATTTGGGCCTGGAAATGTTTCTTCCACATTTCTTTACCTTCACCTTCCTCTTTTAACTCTCAATATTTTCTTCTTTTTTTCAAATCATCGATCATTTGTGTTCTTCCTATTCCTCGCTTTCCTTCCATCTTTCCTTCTATGGCAGTACAAAGAAGACAATTTCTTCCCAAGATGTATCCCATCCAATTGGCCTTTCTGCAAAGGGAGCTGACTAGAAGCGTCCTCTTCTCTCCTATCCATTTCAAAACATATTCATTTGTTACTCTCTCTGTCTATTTTATGTCCTCCATATTCCTCCAACACCACATTTCGAATCTCTCTAAATATTTCTTCTCTAATTTCCATAACGTCCAAGTCTCTAAACCATACAGTCCAATACTGCATATATAGTACTTGACCAACTTCTTGTTTAGTCCAATACTAAGCTTGTTAGTTGAGACTGATCTTTCCTTGTAGAATGCTTCTTTAGCTATGACAATTCTTGATCTGATCTCTTTAGTACAGTAAGTGTCTATCGTCAAAATACTTCCCAGATACTTGAAATTATCGACCTCTTGAAGTACTCTTTGTTATGCTCGGACCCTTAAGGGCGTGTTTCCACGGATGTTCTCATGACTTTCGATTGTTCGATGTTGATTTCCATTTCATGAAGACAATTTAAAGAATTATAATCATCTCCGTCATATTATCATAATTTCACCTATTATTTGTATAAAACTATTTATAAACATAATGCAATTATACATTTGTAGCACATAGGGACGACATGTATAGTGCATCTACCCTTATCACCAATAAAGATGTTGATTATTGAATATACTAACCAAGGATGTTATAAATAGATCTACCCATATGTATCGTCATCCTATTAAATCGATGAAGCCAAAAAAAAAAAAAAAAAAAACGAGCATCGGCACGTCTGATTGGCTACTCTCGTTTCCGCCATCGTCTGATTGGCTAATTTTCGTTTCCGCCATGATTGTTGGCTCAAAACATTGCGATCCTATTGGGCGGAGTGGGCAGAGTAGGGGTGGCGAAACTGTGACGTATGGCTTCAAGATTTTGTTGTAAGGGCAGATCCTCTATTTTATAAGATCCTTGATACTAACCGTACTATGTTATTTTGTTTTTCAGCTCGGTGTGGTCTATCGGCTCATTTATTGCTTATATTCGGATAATATTTTGGTTAAATAGAAGTTTTAGGTTATATCTTATTAATCATCCAAAGCACTTTCTTCTTGCTTGTATCATAATGAAGAGCTCAATGAGAGAATGTTTCATCATTAGTTTTTACCTCAATAAGTGTCATGGTTCTCGTACAGCAACGTTTTCCTTTTTTACTTTTACAAATTAATTGCTTTTTCTTTTTTAATTTTCCTGAGCTTTTAGACTCACACGTATCATTTGCTGAGCTCAATAAGATCAATCAAATGATATGTCTCATCTTTGGACATTAATTTTGTTAAATATTTTTAATAATATTGAAGATTTTTATTGTAGTACTAATACATACAGATGTATAATAGATAGGCAGGAAGAAGCACTCTTAAAATCAAATTCCGCTTTCTCAGTGTTTAATTTTTATCAGTTAGCGATTCGAAGTTTGCATATCAAAAACATAATATATCCACTTTAGAAGAGCACTCACTTTTAGAAATCACAATCTACGATCTCTTTATAAAACTTTTGTTCTAATAGTATATTTTTCAACTTTTCATCCTAACAGAGACAGGGACGTCATTTGGGGGGCAGAGAGGGGCGTGCCCCCCTGCGTTTGAGATTTATATAGATTTTATCAATAAAATAGTAGTAAATCAGTGAAAAACGCGAAATTTCACTTATATCAAGGGGTCTCGCTCCCCCAAGCAAAATCTGAACTGACGCTCCTGAACCGAAAGTGTGCGAGTTAGTTAAGTAAAATTTATAATAACATTGCTGCTTAGAGAATGTACGAGTGGAACTATGGCATTCAGTAAAATACAACACAATAAGAATGTGTTGGATTATGCTTGATACGTTTTGTAAGTTAGATGTTGAGATATGTTTTAACACAAATTTGGTAATAAATAATTACAATAAGCAGTGCTGGATTTAATGCTTTGCCTCCCATAGTCCGAAAGCTGTTTGTTGGCCTTCACCTTGACGTATGAAATTCTAACATAGTAAAAAATCAAACATTAAATTTATATTATGCACACCTTTGACGCAAAGTTTTTTTTTTTTAATTTTAATGAATTTGCATTCTGAAACTGCTTGAGAGACTAGAATTGTTGCAAATTTAAAAGTAATTTCTCAAAAGTAAAATTACGGAGAATGACTGGTTTCGTTTTTATGATACATACTGGTGCAATAAATCTCATGCGGAATAGTGTGAATATTCAACCCCTCTTCCCCCCAAAAAAAATTACTGAAACGAGCATAATAATTGTTTAGATTCTGCAATTTATGTTTCTACTCTTTACTCTGATATAAAATAATTATATTGATTATAAGAAATAGAACTTTTTTCAATGTTATTCTTTTTTTAAAAAAAAATACAGTAAACTTACAAAAGGATATAAAACAGAACGAAAGGTTATTATGAAACAATAAAAGGAAATCTGTTGCCATTGCTTAAAAAAATAGATTTTTACTAGCTGAACCTGCGCTCTCTACGCAGCGCATCATTCGCATGTGAGCATGAACCTCCTTGTAATTTCTCGCAACAGATATACCGGTACATGTTCTTCTACAGACGTCTTGATAAAAAGTGAAAGACGTCTTGATAAAAAAAAAATCGGCAAGAGGTACCATAAAGGGAAGATGTTTTCGATTATTTTTTCAATATCTCGCACCGTTTGCAAGATTTGAGCCTGCTTCCAGTTGGAGTTTCTAATTCATGTATGATCAGTGTAAGCAAATACATTACACACACAATTAATTATAATGTCAGTGATATATGGTGTTCATTGGGAAAACCACTCCAAACAACAAAGATTCATCTTAGACTGGAGAAACGGTTACCCTTCGTTTTTCATTATCATTTGGACATGACAGAAACGCTGGAGAGAGATACTAACCCCGTATACAAGTGTGTGGTGTTGGAATGTATAACTCGTAGCATATGATACTTTACTTTTAAAAAATTTCAAACTTCCAGTGTACCCCTAAAAAATATAATAACGAAATACCGGACATTTAAAAAAAAATATACTCAATTAAAACTGGAGAATCTACACAAAATTTGCAATCGATCAATGGAAATGGCATGTTTCTAGAGCATATGGTTCCAGAGAACTCACTATCGAAAGAACTGGCCACAAACATATAAACTTTTCTTCACCAGAAACATATAAACCTAGTATTTTAATATATAGATGAATATTCATCTTTACAATGAATTAAAGGTGAATTTTTAAATTTTCTCGTAACGTGCGCCCGTAATCCTGGGAATAGTGGCCCTTTTGTCAAATCTAACAAATGTGTGAACAATAAAAGAACTTTAACTGGATTAAGTACACATGCTATTAAAACAGGATGTAAGTAACAGCTTATGCTATATTGTTTGAAAATTGATGTTATAGGCCATTATATATTTGAAAATTGATATGATCATATATTGAATGCTCCTCATGAAGTACTCGTGTGACATGCAAAAAAAGGCCCTGATATATGAAACAAAAAAGAACGAAATATTAACAGAATTAGAGAAAATTAAATGAAACACATTTAAAAAAAAAACATTATTTCATTAAAATTATATGTATAACTGGCACCATATTAGTCCACCCAGAAGTTTTCAATTATTTTAATTAACAGTGTCATATTCTTATGTATTACGATGTGATTTCTGACATGCTTATAGATTTTTTATGATTTTATATTGATTAGGTCTTCAAAGTGTTATAAATGCGTTGTCATCAATCAAAAAGGATAGTGTAATGACTACGAAAAGAGGTTTTTTTTTTTTATAAAAATTTACTTTTTCTCTTCTATAAATATAAAAAAAATAAAATCCAACCCTCCGAGATCACTTGGAACAAATGATTACTTTTTTTTTTTTTTTTGAATGTGAAAAAAAAGTAGAAGGGACAGGGTGAAAAAAAGAATGCTTAGCAAGCCACTGGACGGCAATCCTCACGTGTGCTGTCAGCGGTCATAGTCATAGGGTGGTGGACCTTACATCTAATATTTCACCTCCATCAATCTTCCACGGTCGCCTTTTTAGTAGAATCGTCGCCAAGCGCGGCGACAGTCAAGAGAAAAAGAGGGTACGGGAGATGGCGCGAAGAGAGGCAGACGACACATACTGAGAATCAAAAGCTTGCTGGTATATAAATGTGTGGTATGGTACGAGACGCGCTGACATGGTAAAAAAAAGAAGAAGAAGAAAGAAAATGACGCGTTACATAGATAAGCGGCGGGTGTCGAAAAGTAACATTCTATCAAAAAGCTGTGAGTTGAATTGCGCTATTAATAAGCCAGGGTATTACACATCGTACCACATATATATATATATATATATATATATATATATATATATATATATATATGAGATGTCAATCATGAATAGATACATTCGTTTTTACTTGGTTTGTATTGCCTTTCCCCTACTGCAGAGAATTATTCACTTTCTGCTAAGCTTATACAAGATATATATATATACGTGTGCGTGGCTTTCTATAGTTCGTGTTGCAGTGACGGACTGACCGTACCCCCCCCCCAAAAAAAAAAGGATAGCTAAAGTGGGTAAAATTAAAAATCTCACACCCACACATATACACTACACGTCCATTTCTATTACCTCTTCTTTCTTCTTATCCTGTTTCCTGTGTCCCCCCCCCCCAATCCTTCGTGCATGAGTATGAGACAATGAAAATTAGAGTAGGGCGGATGGCGCGGAGAAAAAAGGGGAGCGAATGTTAAGGGGTTTAGCACTTAGTTGATGGATTGCTCCACAGATGGTGCCGATAATATCAACTCTTACCCAACATGCTGTGCTAACATGGACAAATGAATGGTAGATTGTTGTCCAAGGACAGCGCCGTACCCCCACACTCCGTCATGTTCAATTTTTTTTTATTTAAGAATTTCCTTTGATCTACAATTTAACGTTGTTCTTAATTACAATGTAAGAATATGTAAAGATAATATCACTACACTTTATAACAGCTATTACAGAGTGAGATTACGTATAGCGTGTTGTTAATGATTTTATTAAGTTAAATTAGGAGATCGTTAACACAGTATTCAGCAGTTAATGTAATATTTGACAAAAACACACAGAAGAATTGATTTCATGATACATTTCAATATAAATACAACAGAACAAGAGGATTTTTCTGGTATGGACTTAAATAAATGAAGTGAATATCTTACAAATTGAGTGTTTATCCCTATAAAATATGAAAACAATACCTGTTCAAGGCAGTAGATGATTCTGAAGTGTCATTCCTGGGAGGAGGAGGAGGAGTTTGCTTCCTAAACGACAAACTTATGCTTAAGGCAACGAATACAAGCTCTTCATCAAAATGGAATGAAGTACTAATATAAGGATGTTTCAAAATAACACTGACAACGTTTGAGAGGTGATTCATGATACCAAGATAAGACAAAAGTATAGACCAACTTGGGTGCACAAATTCTTCCTTTCTGAGTTGTAGGCCACCGAAAACAAAAAAAATGAACTTTAAAAGTACATAGCTCCAAAACTATGGGACCTACCATAGTCAGGTCAAGACTTCATTCACGAACTAATACGTGCGCTATTCAAAAATACATTTTTCAGATTCCTAAGATAGTCACGCAACACTTTTCATGAAGGGAGTTTGGCTACGGGCATATAATTTAAAGTACTGATCAACTACCTCTCTAAACATTGTTGCGGAAGTATTGCAGGACTGTGAAACTTGGATATTTGGATAGAGCAGATATTAATTCCTAAGTGCAGTCTTGACACGGCCACAGTAGGTCCCATATGTTTGGAGCTATGGACCTTTAAAGTTCATTTTTTCATGTTTTCGGCAGCTTATAACTCCGAAAGGAAGCATTTGTGCATCCAGGTTGGTCTATACTTTTTGTCTTATCTTGGTGTCAGGAATCAGTTCCCAAACGTAGTCGGTGTAAACACCGTATGTATAACCACAACTTTATTTTGTTTTGATGAAAGACTTGTATTTGTTATCGTTCAGCAGGAACCCTCCTTCTCCCTTCCAATGATCCTTCTGGATCAGTTCAGTTACTACCTTGAACCGGGCTTATTTTTAGATTTTGGTGAATATAACTTCAAATCCTTATCATCAAGCAAAAAACATACCAGTGCGTGGTTAATACTAATACGCAAACTTCAAAACATGGAAGAGGTTTGGGTTGCATAAGCATCTAGGCGAAATCATTTACCAATATATTCCATACCATAAACGCACAATGACTGACACGTCACACTAGTTCCTAACTGTAGCGACGGCTAATAGGTGTCGCTAGTCGCACTGCACCCTACGTGACGCCACGAGATATCGCTAGCATGCATGCAATTTTTAAAGAAGGCATGGGCTCGAGGAGACTGCTAGTTATAATCAAAATTTAGCCTAAAAGCAAACTGAATTTGAAAGGAAAAAAAGGCAGCTTTTGGAAGAAAGTGTGTCATCCCCCCTTCGGACATCTCCAAAGATCTATCATTAGCTAAAGAAATTGCTATTTTTAATATTCGGCTACTTATTATTAAATTATCGTATTTAAAGTTGCTTAAAATTCGCTATCAACTGATGATAGCTTCCGTAAATGCTATTCGACTTTTACAGAATATGGTGGGATTTTTTTTTTGGGGGGGGGGATTGATAATAAATTCCAATTCTTGCAGTTAAAGCCAATCTAATATCAAAATTCACTCACTTAACCATCCGCTCCGAGGACTTAAATAAAAGTTCTACGATTACTTTGGTAAAACTATTATAATTTTGTCGAATATGGTGTATGTTTTCTGAGATTTCTCAGTTGTTTGCAGTTGAGATGAGTCAGTAATATTGAAGCATATTCTTCCTAATTTAATGTAACACATTTTCCTAAATAGTTATTAAAACACGCAGATTTTTATGTGTGTTTTAATGTATGATTTGTCGGGTATTAGATATTTACATCTACAGCTTGGGGTTGAAATTAGTGAGAGGATGGATAGTTCGCTTCAACAACTCACAGCATCTTTAGCTATTATTGCTATTTCTAATGTATGTTATCTACGGACGGTGAGATGGTCCAGTACTTCAGCTCTCTTAGAGGCAAAAATATGTAATGAGAAGTTGCCTATATTGTAAGGGTTGATCTGATATGGTGGTGTATGCTGCTGCCACCCCCGGTCATGATTCGGAGCCTACGTTAATAGAGTAGGTTCTGCCCTTCATAATCTCGTTGTTGCTGAATCGCAAAACGAAGCTTCAAACTCAAAGTATAAAGTTTGTTGTACTTATTCAATGGTTAGCATATTGAGTTAGAGTAATGATTCATAAAATTTTTGTTCCCATTTCCACCACTGTGAGATAATTAATGCCTACTTGAACTAACGGATGCATTAACTGAAATTGAGAAAGAGGTCCCTCGTAACTATCAGGTTAAGATACGGAACTTCGGCGTCGGAGACATTAGTTCCGTTACCGGTAACAGCTCAATTGGTTCTAATTTCACATATTGTATACCCTCGCTGCAGTTCTACTTGTTGTATACCCTCGCTGCTGAAAGGGAGGTAAAATTCCGAATTAAACCAATGAATTTAAATTTAGAAATCCTTGAGTAATGGTCATCTGATATGATGGCCACATATTACTTTAATGATGCCGTGCGTTGGTCATAGCCTTTCATAGTCTCTAACATCGCAAACTTGACTATATAACAGGATACATAATGATTCAGTGATAAAACACTCACTACTTGTGCAAGAGAAGTCTCTGGTTCAATCTCCGGCCATGTTAGCTTGTGGTGGACAACATCATGACCGTTAGTTCTCCCATTTTCTCCCACATTGTCATTCCGCCAATTATTTCATAATTATTCATTTTCATTAACCATCTGTCGTCTTCAACCTAAAGGGTATGGTAATATCCCGCATATGGTTCTATTTATAAACAATTAACATCTTTTAATTATATAAAAAATACCACGTGCATTTACTACAAGTTATTGTGAGAAGCAGACGACAGGAATCAGTGCCATCCCTCATCACGTGATGGAAGAGGAACTCCAGCGCCATTTCTATACAGGAGCAGATACAAAATTCCGAGGATTACCACAACGGGTATCAGTCAGTTCTGGCTGGTCAACTCCCTCTCGTAGCTTGCAATTGAGTTCTGAGAGAATTTTAACCTAACATAAGCCTCTTAGCTTGCAGTGAAGCTCTAAGGTTTCCTTTCTGACTTAGCTTACATCGGAACTCTGTCGGGAACTTGACCTTCTCCTTCGCTTGCAGTAGACCACTGAGATAATCTTACCCCGCCTCACTCAGCTTGTAGCAAAGCTTTGTAAGGAATCCTTCCCTTGGCTGTCTGGGCCTTGCGACACCTACTTACCCTAATTATTAGTGGACCTATTCAGTGGAACTGTATTATACCGTTTTATATCAGGAAGCTTATATAATAAAACTGACTGTGGGGGGGGGGACGATTCCCGCGTGTATTTGTTCTACCTTCTACCTGTTTTAGCAGAATTTTACACTGATCGTGAGGTGTTAAACTAGAAATTCCACAATCAACTTGAGTATAATACTAAATGCAGTGAAAGTCGACTTATAGAAAAGGAAAATAGAAGACTATCACTATCTAGTAATAGATCCTCTAAAAACACCACAAACAAGAATTAAAATTAGAATTCTGGGCTCTCGGCATCTATGGCCATTTAACCTTTCACATATATCAGGGATGACATCCTTCAACGAGCACACCGTCTGATGAAAGGGAAGGAAGAAAGGACTGGGGAAGGAAGGAAGCGGTCTGGGGCCATTATGTTAGGTCCCATCTCGTCATTTGCCTGGTGTGAATGAGGAAAACCTCAATCAGGACAGCTGGCTTGTAAAACCTTCTTTATTTTTATCAACCTAGTGTCTCCACCGGGATTCGAACCTGGAACCGCTTGCACCAAACACGAATGCATTAACAACTACGATACCCGGAGTCACTACCACAAACAAGATTCCTGTTATACTTATCTCGTTACTTTCATACATTCTTCCTTTCTCTATACGTTAATAGACATTTTCAGTGTTATTAGCATATTTATGTGTACTTTACATATAAATACTATATAATCTTCACATACCTCTCAACTTTGAAGTTGTTTACTTTGAAACGTATGATTTCTTTTTTCAAGATATATCCGGATCTCACTAAAATATTTTTCAGGAATATGGAAAAAAGGGAGAAAAGGAATATTTAAATGACTAAGGGAAAGAAGAAGAGAAGAACCAACAGAAAAAAAATGTCAAATGCAAAATAGACAGAGGAGACATACAAAAAACTTGTCAGCATATTCATAGATGGCTCTTTTCATGACAGTTATAAAAGTGGACACATAATGGAAAAGTGATCGTAAAGGGATCTTGTTACCTCCGCATTGAACCAGTAACCTGTTAGAAAGACGTATAAAAGTTTTAGAGAACTGCGCTTGTAAGCATGGTTATTCTGCTTGTAGATTATATTGCATATGCATAAGGATATTTCAGTTAATACGTAGACCTTTCTTTTTATCATCATTGCTTTCTTGACGATCAGAAACAACCGGCATAGGACGGAAAAATGGCTTTGTTTATCTTCTAAACGCTATTTGATATTACTAAAATGTACTAAGAAGAACATATTTATGCTGAGTTAATACATAATAATAACAACTTTTTACGCAATATTTCAAGATAATGAATTCTTGATTTCTATTCGATGTAGTCCAAAATTTTCAACTATAAGTACTTTCTTGACATTTCTCAGTGCAGACGGTTTCGCCAAATTTTCATCAAATCACGTTTAATGGAGCTTCACTATAATAACATACTAATTATACAACTATTCGAAATGTAGATCCTAAATAACTTACACTAAAAATATAAATTGCTGAGCAAAGTGACGTTTACTTAAAAATTATAAATGTGTGACAGTTTCGCCAACTAACTAAACATATTGGCTTCATCAGACATTGATTGGTCACTGATTGGTCATATCAGAAGACAGTGTCTGGTGAAGCCAGTATGTTTAGTTAGTTGGCGAAACTGTCACACATTTATAATTTTTAAGTAAACGTTACTTTGCTCAGCAATTTATATTTTTAGTGTAAGTTATTTAATACAGCAAAGCTAGTATGAACCAGTTGTAGATCCTAAAGTTGTATGTTCCTCTAACGATAACACTAATATATGTACCATGTTGTGCAAAAACAAAGCGCCAAAGTCTGGAAATTCTTCTAAATACGACACTTAGCTTCATATATGTACAGATTAGAATGCTATATAAATATTTAAAATATGTGTAAAAGGTCTAAATCTCATTTAAAAAAAGATAATTTTACTCTTACTGGCGGCTATATTAGTGCCGGACATAAACTTTTATACTTAATTTTCATACAATCATGAAAGTAGCGCTTAGTTCGTTTTCGCATATCATGATGCATTATGTATTATCAATGTAGTTACGTATATTCATCTTTCATTTTAGTGTAACTTCAAACTTTCGATCTGGCCTCTTAGTCAGCATACAACATTTAAATGTGGTAATGAATAGGGTCTACTTTTTTTAAAATTAGAAACTGTATCTATTTCATTCAATCCATGATTTATTTTATGCCTAAATCAAAATAAGTGCGTATTTGAGGGGGAGAAGCCATGACGTCATTTTTCTTAAAGACAAAGACCTTCTTGCATTTAATGCCATTGTGAATGGATAAACATTACAGAGAGGGAAAGCTATAGCACCCCATAGTAAAGTAAATGCATGTATTTTCTATGTCTACAGTGAATTATCCACATATGTGACGGTACAGTTTGATTCACAGAACGACTATGGAGTGATATAGTACTCGGTATAGTACTAAACTGACCAATTCTCGTCCCATGGAAACTGTTATTTTTTTTATAACTAGTCAAAGTACGGAGTAATAAAAGGAAATATCTATTCAAATGGCCTAATTCCGAAATTCATCCGAATCCAATTCCAGAAGCTTATGGTCAAACAGAAAGAAACATAGTCAACACGTAGAACTGGCCAACTTAGTAAATACGTAGGTCAGTCAAAAAGTTAGTTGCACACACTTCGTAAAAACCATTAGTACAAGGGTATTTTGTTGGAGCTTGGTGGCAACACTGCGGACGTTTATCTGCAGCTCATGACTTAACGGCGTTGACGCGGCAGTTGTAGTTTCCTTGCTAATCAGTTGAGAACATCTCGGCTGTTTTATTTTCTCAAGCAATGCGACTAACTTTTTGGCTGAGCTACGTATTATTGTTTAATGTGAAAATAGTTCGTATGTAATAATGTGAGCTCATATAACCGCAAAATTTTAAGAGAAGAGTAGTTCATATGCAACTGTTCGTTCAATGGTCTTTTTAAAATAGTGTTCTTAATTGATCTTTGTATAACGAATACCTAGGTTCTGGAAAGTTTTGCTAATCTCTAGTTTCATTTTATGATTTACGAGAAATGAAAAATTTACATTTCGAAAATAAGCTGTTCAAAATATACGTTCAGAACTATATGCTATTAGCTGCTCTCACCCTTAAGCAATCTTATGCGTATATCCTATTACTGTCATAAATTATCTCTCATATACAAGATCGAATTTACCAGGGACGAATACAAGATGGACTCCTTTGGAAGGGGGGATGAAAGATTCTCAGTTTTCTTTTTCTCGTTGGGCTTTTACAGCACTGGCGGCTATGCCTTTGAGGGAACGAGTAGCCCTTCTTTCCTTTCCGGATCAGCCTGTATCTACAAAAAATAATAATGCTAAAGAAATGAACTTCGCTATATTTATTCATCAAAATACAACAATATGAGAAACACTACCAATGTTGAAATTGGCTTCCCTCATTCTTAATAGAGAGTCACAAACAGCGAAGCCACGTGTCTATAACATCACGCACCATTTTTCATAGGGAATTGCTTGATAGGTTGACCGTTCTAGAGATTACAAATAGGAATAAAGTCAACAGAACGTTTTGTCCAATTTATGTCACAAGTGCCATCTTCCAGCGAATTCAAGTCTGGACTCCGTATTTTGCAGCCGGACACTTCGCACTATTTAATGAACTCGGGTACAATGTCGTGTGCAACTCTTGTATTATTCCGGCCTTGAGTGTGTTGAAAACTCAATGTCTATATTTGCAGAGATTACTGTTGAAATGGGTGTCACTTCACTGTTTGATACATGTTGTTAATACACCTTTGTCAGTGTTTTTATTTCTTGTTCATAAAAATGACTACATTTGACCCCATCAGAACTTACTCAAACCATACCATTACCGAAGCATCATGAATACTAGGAGCGACTACAAAAGCTTAAATCCTATTATACCCTGGCCGACGAACGATGATTTCTGACAGCTCAGCTCGCGAGGACGACTGAGGAGTGCGGTGTTGCCATGTGCTTCTCGCGCAGGGGGAGAAGCGTCTGCTTCCTCGATGAAGGTGGGAGGGGGTGAATGAAAGTTTGGCAATGTGCGGTGGTTACCATGGAGACGAGACAGGTTCTGAGCCTAAGGTTGGTTGACCTGCTGTCTTCTGCTCGCTCGCCGTAGCCTTGTGCAAAGCTGTCAGAAATCATCGTTCACCGGCCAGGGTATAGTTTTGGAATTTGTAGGATCCCTGTATAGAGAAATACGTATAAAAGCAGGTCTGTCTGTGGCACTTTGTAGCGTACCGGACCAACTAAGGTCAGTATTCGATCCCGAAATATCCTTGTTGCTAATAAAATACTGTGACTGTTCAGTAACGAACCGCTAGAAAAAAGTACGTTTGTTTTATCTTGGAACACTTGCGCTAGCGCACTTGGTTGGCTTTTAAAGTATTTTCTGCTAGCCAATCCAAGTGGAAACTGTAAAATCGAACTTAGAATCCTTATCAGTAAATATAAGAGCAGTGGTAGTTCTTAAGATAAGACACATCGGTGAAAATTGAAGTATTATTGATGCATGCTAAAGGAGAACGATTCGCCTAGTGTATTAGCTCTGGTATATAAGAATTTGCATATGGGGTGGGTTTTCTTTTCTTAGCTTGTGGCAATGCAATATTGTGACCTCCTTCAAAAGCCGCCACTGTATAAGACTTCTACCAATTAAAGATCACGTCTCCTTGTGTCTGCTTTAGAAATGAACCATCCATATGCATTACCATTCCAAAGCGTACACAACAAGAAAAAATGATGTTAACAAATGTTTCCACTTATACTTACATAACGTTTCCGTGCAGTCAGTCCAAAGGGGTTGAAACAGATTCACGAATTGCGTGCCACTTTAGGCGTGAACACTGCCAAGACGAGGCGTCAACTACTGTTCCCTATCAACGAATACCTCCCCTCTTCCTGTAAGAACCATTCTCTTGATGGCAGGTGGTCCCTTGTGATCACGTGATTTGATAAGCTCGTTCGCTAGCTCTGTACAGAATAGTGTTGATTATGAAGAAAAGGTATTGTGTGCGCTAAGACTCTTAACATTTTAACCCAGCATGATATGTCTCACTTACTATTATTATTATTATTATTATTATTATTTAGCATTTCGTGAGCCAAAGGAAATTATCTGCTGCTTCATTAAGGCCTTGGGGCTGTGATTGATAACAAGCTGTCCGCATTCGTGCTCATGAACAAAAATTCTTCATTTCTTGATGGTAGTGGGGACCTTCCTTTCCTCATAAGCTAGGAACGGGGAGAAGTCATTATTTCTAACTTGTCACTCTCCCTTACACAGTAATTATCTTAAAAGGTTTCTTCTTTCCTTAAGACGTTAACGATACGACAGACATTGTCCTGTACGGGATAAGGATCTACATTCATAATATTTCATACTGCTAGATTCAAATCCTAATACGGATCATAGGTAATACAAGTCTTAATAAGCGACTTAAAAAAATGTAATGACTAAAATTAAGTTTCTCTTCTTTATTTTTCTTGACCGCCGACTCTTTTAAAATATGACTTCGATAACATAACGGGTATGGGTACTTTACAGTACATTTGGCAGAGTCAAGTTTCTTTCCACATTAAGGAATGATTGACATAAACACCTACATACATAATGCATAAGGTCACTACGTATTATTCAGAGCTATGTATGACACGCACAATCTATATATATAAAAGAGAACGCACAAAATCCTTTGTCCGCTCATCACGCTAATACGGCTGAACCGATTTCTTTCATTTTTGGGGGGTTGTTAGGATTTGGACCCTAGATGGTTTTTATCATATCACTTTAATTTTCAATTACCAGTGTCTTGAGATAATTGACCAATCAGGTGTCAATACGTACAAAAAATCCTTTGTCCGCTCATCACGCTAATACGGCTGAACCGATTTCTTTCATTTTTGGGGGGTTGTTAGGATGTGGACCCTAGATGGTTTTTATCATATCACTTTAATTTTCAATTACCAGTGTCTTGAGATAATTGACCATTCAGGTGTCCATACGTACAAATCCTTTGTTATTAGTTCATCATAGGTATAAAAATAAACGTATTTATATGCAACCCGCATGACCCTGTGACTCGGCGGGTTAACATAACTGACAGGCGCTATAAATCACTTGAAAGCGAAAAAGTAAAAATTATCTAAGTAACAAAGTTTATTGCGTTCCGGGATGACCGCAGCGAAGCGGGGCGGGTTGGGGTGACCGCAGCGAAGCGGGGCGGGTTAACATAAATGACAGGCAATATAATGTTAACATTAGTGCAATCTTCTATGGTTTTTATCATATCACTTGAAAGCGAAAAAGTAAAAATTATCTAAGTAACAAAGTTTATTGCGTTCCGGGGTGACCGCAGCGAAGCGGGGTGAACGCTGCTAGTACGTACTATTGTGCCCCTGGTGTTTCAAGTCTATATCTAAAAATTTGTTTATAAGACTTGTAGTAATTTATGTTATTTCCTTTTCTAAAGATATCTCTGCATTTAACACGTTAGATGTCAACTTTGAATTTCGTTTCGTTCACCGGTAGAGTGTCAAACGTAGTTATTTACGTTATTCTTATTTTGTTCATATTTTTGAAAACATGTTATTAAGGGTCTTCACTATAGCGAAATTAAACTATCGTTAATTTTAGAGTTTTTCTATAATGTCTTCATAACAAATAAAAGTATTCGAAAAGCAGAAACGTAGTGAACTACACAATACGATTTTGCATGTGTATCTTTACCACAATTTACCTATTTGATTTTGGTATGCCGCTATTTACAAAATCCGCAAAAATGCTAAATCTATCTACAGCAAGGATGTTATAAAATAGAGGATCTGCCCCTACAACAAAATTGTGAAGCTTCGCCACACCTACTCTGCCCACTCCGCCACTAAGATCGCAATGTTTCGAGCCAATAATCATGGCGGAAACGACAGTAGCCAATCAGACGTGCCGGCTCACACGATGCTCGATTGTTTTTCGGCTTCATTGAGTTCATATGATGAAAATACGTATGGGCAGATCCTCTATTTTATAACATTCTTGATCTACAGTTGCAAATTGAAAGCAGATAGATGAGTTGTGATAACGGTATCACATGCAAAATCATATTGTCTAGTTCACTACGTTTCTGTATTTCGAATATTTTTATTCGTTTGAAGATATTACAGAAAACTCTAAAATTAGCGATAGTTTAATTTCGCTATAGTGAAGACCCTTGATATAGAAACATAATCTAAGGTGAGATATTGAATCCGTGCGCATGACAGTTCGGAGTCCAATCGGACATACATGTCTGTGTTTTTTGTTTATAGGCAAAGAGACAAAATTGCAATTGAATTGGCAACTCTGTTTGAAAGTTATTTGTTTATTATAACATGTTCAAGCTAGCTTTGTATGATAAGTGTCGATGAATTCTTTTTGCTTTTAGTGCTAATAAGTAATTTCTTTGTGCAATGAAAAACGAAGAAATATTCGCAGAACTTGATCTCTTGAGTAACAACAGTATAGTGATCTGGACCTTTCTGAAAATTTAGTAAATGACGGAGACAAGGACTTCTCAACACTGTTATCTTCTCAAAAGAAATTAGAATAAATAATGAATCAACTGATAAACTTTTAACATGTCATTCAAAAAGCAACACGTATGTCCGATTGGTCCTACAAACACATCAAACACTTGTTATTTGAAATTCAGCGCCCCTAGCGGCGTTAATCAGCAACACTTAACGACAAATCTACAGTGCAAATCTCTCCTATATTATATGTGATACAAACACTACAGTTCATTAACACTAGAGGCAGCACTCTACAATACAAGTACTCTAACGATAACTTTACGAATTTGAAATAGTGAGTCCGATCGGACCTAAAAGGACATATTCTTAGACTACTTCAGTAGTAGGTCCGATTGGACTCACATGATAGTTAACGAGTTCAGATCGAATATTCCACTTTATTGTGTATTTTAACATTCCGTTTTGGCTCTTCATTTGTCTATTTTTCTAAAACAAAATGAAGGATGAGCTTTAATCGAATAAGGCAAAGTTGTTTGTTATTGCCAATGACAAAATTTTTATTAGCTTTGTCAAATTTTCATCGAATTTCCATTTTTTCTACTTTAATATTTTTATTGCAAGAATTTGCTATGGCATGGAAAATTTCCCACAATTTACCATTAAATTTACCATCACCATGGTAAATTTAACCATTTTTGTACGGTGTTTAGCCAGTATAAATGTAATTCAGCTATTAGCTATAAATTTGGCCAAACTGTACACTCATAACTGCTGCTAATTTCTATCTATTTGCTTTTACCAGCAATTAAAAATTCATATCAACCAAAATTTCTGTAAAAAGTATAAATAAAAATAAAGTAAACTGCTATTTCTTTATGCTTGAAGTAGTGATTACGTAAGTATAATAATACTCTACAATGTATCTAACTTGTGTACACAGTGGTTAAGCTGAGATTTTTTTTTTTTTTTTTTTGCCGGAACGGCTATAAAGCACACGGCTTACGAGCAAATTTGTTTCTCAACTGGAAAATATTAAAGACAAATATTTCCCAGTTCAACTAAACCACTGCTTGTATCATAATCGCTTCTGTGACACAATGTATTGGCAAATTGTGATTTCGGATACTTCAACCCTTGGTTAAGTTGCGCATTTGTGCTTTGATGATATTTTGACTAGGGCTGTGTATTTTTTGTGTTGTGCTATATGAATAGTGCTTAAAATGTATATTAGTGTTTCCAGGGTATTTTTGGCTAGGGCTGTGTACTTTTTTTTAGTGCTGTGATAGATCAATAGTAGTTAGATTGCATATTACAGCTTTGAGGACATTTTGGCTAGGATTGTGTACTTTTTATGTTGTGCTATATGAATAGTTGTTAAAATGCATAGTAATGCTTCGAGCGTATTTTTAGCTAGGGCTGTGTACTTGTAGTGGTGTGGTATATGAATAGTGGTTAAAATGCATATTCTAGAGCATTTTAGCTAGGGTTGTATACCTTTAGTATTGTGTTAAATAAATAAAGGTTAAATTTCATATTAGTAGAGGCTTTGCTTTGTATATAATTACATACATACTAATTGTTTCCTGAGCAAAACTTATATTTTCATTAAAAATTAAATATGTGTTACAGTTTCACCAACTAACTCTTTGGCTTTATCAGACTATGTTAGTTGGTAAAACATATTTAATTTTTAATGAAAATATAAGTTTTGCTCAGGAAACAATTAGTGTGTATACATATTAGTCTTTTGAGAACATTTTGGCTACGGCTGTGTACTTTTAGTGTTCTGTCAGACCAGTAGTGCAACCATATATAACCAGTATTACGGTAAGAGTTGAGAATGGAAAAAGAAAATCAAGAGATTTTCCGTATGTCTAGTGAATGATACGACGGATGCCGCCTCCGATGAGATACGAGGAGGACACAAAGAAATACGAGGAAAACACGAAAAAATACGAGAAGGGCACGAAGAGTCACGAAGAGGACACCTTCAACCCCTCCACAAACTCCCCTAGAAAACTGGCTATAAAAGAGAACCTCCAGGCACAGAGAACAAGAGTCACCAACTGAACATATCTTGCCTATCTCTCCAAGCTGCTCTGGGAGGAAAAGACCCCCTAACCTTACCAATCTTCACTGTACTAGACAGGAGATATTCCACCTTTGCGCTGCATCGGGTAAAGAGATTCTTATCAAACAATATAAACCTGCGCACTGCTCTGGGCAGGAGGTCCAACTTATAGATAAAACGATTGTTAGAGACATTTCTTATTTTATAATTCAGTGTATAAACTGTACAGAAATTTTATAATAAAAAATGTGAGGAAAAGAACATGTATCGCTTCTCTACCATACATTACAGAAGGTTTCTGTAAATACTTCAAACATGAATTAAAAGTAAAAGTTTTTGATTTGAGAAAAATCAAAGAAAATATTACATTATGTTTTACGTATGCACAGTAATATTATGAAATGTTATTGCTTTTTCGATAAATTCTGGTAGCTATAAATTTACCCATAATTTTAGAATAATTCATTTAAAAAAGGCTATATGCTATATGTCATTTAGGTACGTAATTGGTAACATTGACACTTATATTCAATTTTCTGTTTAGGAATTTTCGTAAATTTGTTGCAAATATATATATACAGGGCCGGATTTAGGGGAGTGCAAAGGTGCACGTACACCCCCGACTCTTCGTTGTAAATATACGCTACCTAAAGTGAGAAGTTAGCAGTGAGTTTTGCAAAATTACTAGTTTTAGTCAATTTTCTAAAAGTTGAAAGAAAAGGATTCATCGAGAGCAGATATTTAGCATTTCCATGGCAACTCCTCATTCCCACCACAGATGCTTAAAGCATTTAAAAAACTCAAATTTAATTCAAATGTACTGGCTGTTATTTGGTGCACCCCCCTCAGAAAATCCTGGGTCCTAAAGTATTAGGACAAACAATGGGTTTTGTAAAACAACTGTTACATCTGTCACTTCCGGTTCGAATATAGGGATAAGTTCGCACATCCGGTTTCAGTACAGGAATAGGTACGAAGTTGAAATCAGCTCTTAAGACGCTGATATCAAAACCTGTTTGGCAGTATCTCTGGTCTTTGTTCTATTGTAATCAACATTGAAACCTAGAATTTTAGAATATTTTTATCAATTCGTTTTCAATAAAAGTATAACTGCTGAGATGGTATCCGTTCTTAGGATTTTGAATCTAAATGCAGTAAACTTCATTCATAAGCATGATTTAGCTTAATCCGGACAGAGAGAGTCTTAAAAAAAAAACAGCTATGTAAGTTAGTCTGGCTCTCTGTCTATTGACAGATGTGAGAGCATAAACGGTTATAGATAGCGAGAAACAACCTTTAAGAAGTTAGGTTTACCAATGAAGACTACTGTAATTTCTGAAATTGGGTCCATCATTTTGATTTGCCCTGTATATAAAGTAGTCTTGATTGGCTATCTGTAGAGACGAAACTTTCTCGCAACAATTTTGATTTTTTGTAGCATTAATTATAACAATTTTCGCATTTATGTCGCATTTATTTTCTAAATATAGCACAAGTTTTTTTCTAATAATGGAACTTGTAAACAGTATATGTTTGGTAGTAAGATGTATATCTAATACAAAAATTAGGATAACCTTGATTAGATGCACATTCTAGCTAATGTATTCACTGAAATATAGAAATTAATACAAAAATTTAAACACGTCCTCTAATGTCATCCTTAGTTAAAGGATAACATAGAGCAAGACATTACTAATTCTTCTTTTGAGTTTGTTCTCCTGTCAGTTACAATCATATTATACTTGGAAGAGAATATCTCGGCATCAGCACTCGAGACTGGCAACCATATTGAACATAACGAGCTGACAGCAAAAGACCTGAGGTTAATTTTTAAACTGTTTAACAGTGACATAGTGTCAACTTTCTTACTTTTAAATTCACGGTAAGCAACCAACAGATCATGAACATTTTAACCACAAAACACAATCAAGGATTTAAACAACTGTTCTGTTTTGTTGATGTCTACATCTTTAAGAAGTGAAACAGTTTCTGGATCAAATAACTCGCAGAGTTTTTTGTTTTTAAATGCAGGGATTTTCAAGTTAAATAATAGCTATTGGAAATGCGTATTTTTAGTTATTATTATAAATAATTAACAAGAATTCCACTTTTTCGTTTTTATTCGCATTTATCGCAAGGAATGACGAATTTTGCAAAAATTCGCGATAACCTAAACGTGATTTCTGGCTCTCACACGAGTTTTCCTGAAACATATACTTATTTTTCTTAACGTTTCGCACATATCGCCTCTCTAGCTGTCTCTTGCCTTTTTCTCCTCTCAAATCTGTCAATAGATAGAGAGCTAGACTAACTGACATAGCTGTTTTCTAAGACGTGGGTAGAGTGGGGGGGGGCGCCGTTCCGACACTTCCAGAAAATATCTATGTCATCCCACCACTTCTTAAAAAACGCAGTAGGCAAAGATAGGCACGGGGTACTTCGTGACGTCATGCATCTCCCTACCTTTTCAGATCCACTTTTACCCCTGCTCTAAGACTTCTTATATTTATGGATACCATGGTTTAGAAGTCTAAATAATTCTAATAGAAGTATTATATGTGCACTGTATATGAACAGTGATCAATGCAATACAGCTTACTCAAATAAATAATCAATGTCCATTGTTCAAAATGATACTTAGTTTAATGAAATGAGAAATACACAGCTGGCGGCTATCAATTGTCAAATCCATTAAAACAACAGCCGTGTTAACAGCAGTTTTATTTGTTTCTGTTTGTCCCCTCCTCCACTCCCTCCCACTTTCCCCCGTTGATACAGAGTGATTGTTTATCCACGCTGAGGTAGTGAGGTTACTAATTTTATTTTTCCTTTCTTCTTATTTAACAGAACAATTTGCATTTTAAATGATGATCCAAAGGTTTTGTTTTGTTTCCGTTAATTGTACTTAACGAATGATTAGAGATAAATTTGGAATCTATTTACTGTTAAATGCAATAATGTTATCACACGTACATGAAAAAAAAAATATAACAAAACTAAATTTCTATATTGTTAGCGTGTAAGGAATAAAAATGTCCAAAAATGGGACAAACACACACACACTGATCGATAAATATCATTCAGTTGAACAATATTATATGCGTCAATGGAAATCCTCATGCGTAGATTTCGAGAAAATTAAAAAAAATTATTGTGAATCTTAAAAACATGATTCTGTACGATAGCAGCGTCACCTTTCAAGATGAATCAAATTCTGATGTATACACTAATTAAGACCTTTTGTTACTAGATGATAGGACTTCCTACATAGTATGTTCAGTAAGATATAAACTACAATTATAATCAATTAGCGTCATTTGCCTGCTTCGCTGGTTTAAAATAAGAAAAATACTATGATCCGTTAGTCAGTCACTTTTTACTATTATTACTGAAGCGCTTTTCCCTCCCTCGACTTGCGGGGTTGAATTTGGATTTAAACGATATCGGAAGTGTCACTGTTCATCTCAGCGACTCCGAAAACTATGGATTTGACAATAATGTCAGTCGTTTTTTGATGATTTATATATATCAAATAAATCAAATAAATATTGTATATATCAAATTAATATTGTATAAATTAATAACATAATTAATATTGTATTATGTTGTACCGGCGCACATGATTATAGAGAGAGAGGTGGAAGAGCGGAACCTATAAAGCAGCTCCTTCTATAAAATCCATTGCGCTGATACGTCCCAACTCTGACACATGGTTATTTAGATAGACAGTGTACTATTTCCTCTAATATTTCTTTAACCGCTTTTCATATCTCTCGTAATTTTTGAGCTAGGCAGCCTCAAAGTTAAAATTTTATCGATTTCGGCATCTCGTAATTTTCAAACAACGTATTTTTTTGCCCTATGTTCATATGGACTTTTTTATTGTTTAGGTGTGAGGATTTCACTAGCGAATTTTGGCTTCATAATAAATGAACACGCTGTATAACTGACATAATTTGGTAATCCACTTAGTGTTATGTCGTTAGTAGCCCAAAAGTCGTTAAACAGTCCCGTGCTGATCTGTCATGACATTTTATATCACTTGCTTATTGTTATCCATACAGGTATTGACTTAGTTTCTTCCTTATCTGCTCTTAATTTATTTTCATTTATACCTTAAGCTCGGAACAAACGAAAGCAAATAAATTCATTTTCTTAAGAAATTAAAATGTCATATTTGATTGATGCTGGTCTGTATACCTACTTTTGGGCCACCCTGTATATATAAGTGGACAACAGGTATCTATCTTTCCGAACAACAGATTTTTATTTATTTAACCTTATTCAGTTTTAATTTTTGTACTATCTTTTAACATTTAACAGGTATCAGGATTACGGACAACGAATGCCTCTTGAATATCAATTTCATTTTTTGTTAACTGGATTCCTTTTAGAAAAATAGATCCCTCTTTCGTAAAACTGTAGAACATTACACAAGGACTTACTAATACACTTTTTTCTTCTTTTAAAGATATTTTGCGTCCCGTTTGCATTCTTTTCGAGACACCAGACTATGTAAAAAAAATAATAATAAAAGAACAATGCCATCAAAAACTGGATGTCTGGTTAATCTGTTATATACACAAGTAAAAAGCTACTTCAATGCTTTGACATTGGAACAAAGCAGAAATCTCATGACTTAGTACTTCTTCATAAAATTATAAACAATAACATCGATTGTATTTAGTTGAATTCAAATATAGTAGTGCACGTTTCAATATGTAAAAATTGAATTAGGAATAAGTAACTAGCTATATGATCTATGTAACCCGGAGATTCAATGCCGCGTTCACAAAACCTCTCCATTAACTTCTGGTCTTAGCCAACTGGATCCAATTTCTACAATTGTACTTGGTATTCCTACTTCTGCGATATCTATCTTAATATTGTTCTCCCATTTGCGCCTAGGTTTTCCTAATAGTCGCTTTCCAATTCCATTTCAAGTTAAAACTTTGAAAGTGTTCCTATTTTCTTCCACTCTGGCTACATGATCTGCCTACCTTCTAGACTTGATGATCCTAATAATATTTGGTAAACAGTGCAAATTATGCAGTTCCTCGTTACGAAGTTTCTACCATTTTCTATTTCCATTCATCTTTGGTCAGAATATTCATCTAAGGATTTAATTCTCAAATATTTTCAGTCTGTTTTCTTCCCTCAGAATAAGCGATCATGTTACACAACCAATGTTGGGAAGTACTTAGGTACTTTGTACCTAGGTACAAAACGCGTACCTAAGGCCCATACCTAGGTACATATAGTATTTAGTACCTAGTACCTGTACCTAGGCACGATTTGCTGTACCTAGTACCTATTTTTAGGTACATTTCTTAGGTACATTTTTAGGTAGGTCGCACACAAAACAAATATTGCAGATTTTCTTGTTTCTTTAAAAGAAATTTTTTGATCCATCTCGCACACATTGATTTTCAGTGAATCATAATTTGTTACCTGCTTCACCAATGATCCAAGTTCGGCTATAACATTATTTATTAGCTCATGTTATTCTTGATTCTAATTTGAGCTAGTATTGAATCCAAAGCACAAATAAATCGAGACTTGATGTAATTTTATTTGGTTCGGTTGCTTGCGATCGCGTGGCTTCAAACCACTCAATTTCTGTGCTTCAAATGTCGGACGACGAGAAGAAAGAAAGCCATATTTACGAAGGAGAGTTTTTTTTAAGTTGTTGAAAGAAAAGGAGACTCGGCATTGTTAAGTGCAAACATTGCGTAGGAATCTCCAAAATAAAAACTACAGCAAATTCAACAAGGAGTATTTACAAGCCTGCTAGGGTAAGTTCGACATTCCGTTTATCAAAGACTTTTATTAATATGAATTATTTGCTAACTGCAGAATTTTCGGGGCAAATACTGATGGTAAAAGTGGGTTACTTAATAGCCAACTTGGCGCCAATTTTTGTGTAATTAGGAATAGCATTTTCTTAGGTACAAGAGCCAAATTGTGAAACTCATTACCAAAACGTACCAAGTCCAACCAGGCCGCTCAGTTAGCATAGTTGTGATGTTTGGTTTATTTCTCAAACTCCTATCGACATATTACAATACAAATATTCTGACAGAGCAACCCGGATCGACTTGGTACGTTTTAGAAATGAACTTTACAATTGTTCCTAAGGCAATGATGTTGGTAACTGGTCCACCACATGTGTAACATTTATAATTCTACTGTTATATTTTCAAGTACATGGGGCAAAATGTTACTAAATGTCAATCCTTGGTAACTCTTGACTTTGAGTCTGCCACCAGCATAGGTAGATTTGAGGTTAGGTAAACTCAAGTTATTTTGTTTTTCTCCAGAAAATCAGAAACGCTAGCGTGCAGATGAATTAAGTTCTCACACACATATCTAGAAAACACGAAGCTACTTTCCTCCATTCATGTGGAATATGATATTCCGCTTTCAAAGTTAGCAGGAACAGTGACTGACAAGGCGTCAAACTTTGGAAAAAAAGCGTTCAAGATTTTTTAGGTAGCTGAAAACGTACCTGATTATCAGTACGTAAAAGATGAAACACAGTCTACCTCCACAATGCAAAATGATGCAGATTTATCTTCCACGCTAGAAGAAGAGTTGGATCTCGATGATTTCGTTCTGCCCCCACAGTTTAAGTGTTGTGCACATATCTTAAATCTCGTGTCTACAAAGAACCCCGGAAGAGCTCTCCTGGACTGCAGTATAAAAAAGTGTACAATCCTACATTAGGTAAGTGTTATGCTCTATGAAAAACTATCAGCAGATCTACAAAATCAGCGGATATTTGCGAGGACATATGTGGCTTTTGTCTTCCAGTCCCATGTCCCAAAGAGGGAATTCTTCATAAGACTCGATCAAAAAGATTATTTACATCAAAAGTCATCTAGGGGACTTATGCAAGCGATTGAACATAGAAAGATTCAAAACATCTGACATTGATTTTTTGAGTGAATATTATCACAGTTATGAATCCTTTAGCGTCAGCGCTGGACAAACTGCATTGCGACAACTGTTATTTGGGATTTGTTGTACCTGTAGTATATAAAGTGAAATTGAAACTTCACTCTTTCACACATTTGGAACTGTGTTCTCCTCTTGTAAGCTCTATCTTGGATGGCTTGGAGAGTCGCTATGCGTCATTGTTGACATAAGGTCTTTCTTGAGCAAGGCGTACGTTCCCGAACTTGCACTATCGCGAAGTTCAAACTAAATGGATCGAATCTTATCCCGAGAACATGTGCAAGCAGTTATTGTGTAACGAAGCTGCAAAGTTGTCAGAACTTAAAACCAGTGGTCTAAAAGGAATGTCAGAGCCTTCCGACTGCGATTCTGATGACTTTTTTTGATTTTCTGAATCAAAAAGCCTTTTCTCAGACACGCTTTCATCGGCAGGTAATGCAAGTACTGTCTTATTTGGAGGACAGAAGTAAATATCTGTCAGCATTGCATTCGTTCCCAATTATGAAACAGATGTATAATACAATTTTGCTCTCATCTGCCCCAGTTGAGCGGCTTTTCAACACAGAAGGACAAATTTTAACGGAGAGAAGAAACCATCTAATTGACGATGGGTTTGAAACCTTACTACTTTTAAAACCAGGTTACGCTAAGGAGAAGAAATGAAAAATCTGAAATGTTGCTACTGGTGAAACTCAAATTGCTTCATTTAACCTCGCAGTATATTAGTAAAAGCTGCAGTGGGAGACAAGTGTGATAAGAGCTTGTGTTTTTGAACCATGGAAAGAAACTGCTCACTATTTATTAATGTAAATTGCGTTTATTGTAGTCATTTTCAAAAAATATAAAATAGATCGCTTCTTAAACAGTGACCTAGTACAAATTATTTGTGTTTACTGTTCGCTGTCAGTGTTGTACTTAAGGTTTCAAGAGCACGGGAAATCCTGGAATAGAATTTCTATTAAGGAAATGCATTGGGTTTTTATGAAAATTGTGTAGTCTCATCACGTGGACTTTCCTTCGAGATTATTCGTCATTTCTCGACAAATTGGTAAGTACTCAGCAAAAATTGTATCCATTAAATGCTAGTATTTCAGTTACATGTATTAACTGATAATTGTTATTGTGAAAATAATATTCAGCAATACAAAATCAAAGAAAAATCCAGAAATTTTAGATTTAAGTGCGAGAAACAACTGGAGCAAAAGGAAATGGATAAATGTTGCTCGGTTAGTGAGCACATTTGTGTTTTCTGGTTGATTTGCAATACTTTTCTTTGGATAAGGTTTGCTACAAACCTCAACACACATTTTCCAAAGAAAATATTTTATATATCGAAAGACGTTTGAGAAATGAATCAGAAAATACAAATATGTTCACTGAGCGCCAAAATGGATATGCATTCTTAATCTACAAACCTCAACTCTCCTTATCTAATGTACAATAAATCCCCCCTTAAGGTCTATTACTATAATTAAATAACATATTCTAACTTCATTTGACAGACGACTGTTAATTTATGTATATGAAAATTCTTGGGTAGCAACTTGTACCTAGAAAAGTACCCTAGGTAATTTAATCAATACCTGTACCTGTACCTCGGTATTGATTAAAGTTCTGGCCAGTGTACTACCTAATACCTGTTCCTAGGTACAATTTTGGTCAGTACCTTGTACCTGTAACTAGGTACAAAAATGAGTACCTAACCCAACACTGAACATAACATGCATGATTATCGTTCTATATATTTTAAACTTCACATTGGTCGTTAGAACTCACGAGAGCTAGGAATAGCAGTGCATTTTACTGCCATCGTGTCAGTCTGTAATACAATTCTTTCGAAACAACCCTCTTCTTCTTTTCATTTGTTAGATTAGAAATCGTGGCGATCCGGGTAGGATCTTTCAGAGAGCCACATTTGGCCCGCGAGTCGTAGTTTGCTCATCACTGATCTATACCTTACAAGAACATGTAATCAGTAAGAAAAAACCGAAAGGAATGCACATATTAAGTTGCTTCCTTTCCATGTTTGCTGACAGTTCACTTTTAGTCTTTGGCCGTGAAATCGAGAAGCAAAAGACGTGAACGTAAGGTGGTGGGTATTTCAAAAGACGATGTTCATTAAGCGCATACCAAAGCCCTCCATAGAGTTCATAATTCCGAATGAGATCTGATGAACACACAAAGAAGAAGAAGAAGAAGAAGATGTTTAACGAATAGAAATGCGGACTACCACATGCTGAGTCATCTGACAACATTACGACAAGTTACAGTTGACGAGGATACTTTTTTTCTCTTCTGTTCTTTGTCACAAAATCACTTCAAACTGTACACAAGTTCTAAGGACGACAGGCTTTAAATGCAGAAACAGTTAGAAATTACAGGAGCGCAACACAAAAGAACTAAAGAATGAATCGGAGCTTAGCTGTTCCAGAAGTGAAGAACTTCTAGAATTATGTTGCTGGAGACGTTATGACTTTTATCCTTTGGTTTCTTGATGATGTTCTTTTAAAATAATTTAAAGTTAAGAGGTCCTAATCTAAGATTATGAAGTAAAAAAGGTCCAACATTATCTTAACTATAGTTAAAACAAAAGAAATACAATATCGTTAGCATTTAAAGAAAAATAAATGATCAAGGATAAGACACATACAGGCGCACACTCAGAAATTTTTTGTTTGGTGGAATTCAAGGTTTGGAGGGGAAGGTTTCAATACTACAAACCACTACGTCTATGTACTATTGAAAGGGCAATATCCTGCACCCGGAAAGACGGTAAATATATTTTAATACACTGCCAAAATGATGCCTAAAAATTTTGCCAAGATTTTTGAAGCATGAGTAATTAAGCTCATCAGTCTCACGATCTTGCGTTTCTTACTTCTTACTATTTTTGATATTGCCACTATCTTGCCCTTTTGGAAGCTTCGACTCGGTTTTTTTTCTTTATAAATGGAGTCAACTAATTTACACAACCTATTCTCAACTTTCTATTTCACACTTTGTATGATTCCTGCTGTTCTCTCATCTACTAATATAGGGCTCCCCTATGTTTTATATCAATTGTTTTGTTGCATTCTAATCTGCGTATGAAGTTTCCTCTAGAATTTCCTTCTACTTCGTCTATGTTTTCCAATTTCTCTAATTGCCTGTCACTTCCACAGAGCCTATCGAAAAATTGATTCCATGTTTTCACAGCATTTTCAGCTTCAGTTATGGATCTTCCTTCAGTGCGAGTAGTCCTGGGTTCGATTCCCCGTGGGGGCACTCGGTCGAAAAAGTGTAAAACGTCTTTTCAGTCCAGCCACCCTGAATGAGGTTTACCTCATTTACACCAGGCAAATGCCGGTAACTTATAGGTCCCAGGCCGCTTCCTTCCTTCCCCGGATAGTGTACTCGTCGAGGGATGTCATTCCTCAAACGTGGTGGGCTAAATGGAAAGTCCAGAAATCTAAATTCTAAATCCTTTCTTCATTATAATTTACTATCTTGCTCTTTCCTCTTCATGGTTTGAAGTTCCTCTAAATCTTCTTGTAATCCATACATATATTCTTCCATATTCATATCCTTTTTTTATTTCTTCACATTGCCTGATCCACGACTCATTGGTAATAATATGTCTACAATATAGAATCTTCTTCTATAAAAAATTTCAATACTTTACATAGCCCTATAGTTTTTTTTAGTATTGGGCCACATTACTTTCTTCCATAATTTCTCTGACACTACTAGCTCTTCAAACCATATGAATGGTTTATAATATCAAAAAAAAAAAAAAACTCAGAAATGGAAATAAGGTATAATGTCTGTTAATGCTCTTATATTTCGGTAACCCCTGAAGTGATGCAGAAAATCACTCATACTTCTCCTCCGTCACTCAAGAACATCACGTAAACATAAGAACAGTGACTCCACAAACCAAATGCAGTAAATCATCACATGTGTAGTACATGTATCAGTATGACAAATATAAAATGAGATTATGGTCGAGATGTCGAAATCAGCTTAGGCTGTCTATCATGTTGGTGATTTTTTTCCAAATGTTTCCAGGTACCTCTCGAACTTAGAAAAAGACATATCATAGCGAACACGGGGCGCAATTTGGAAAAACTTGCTAAACGATATTGTTCTGTTAAAGGAACAAAAAGAATATGTAGAAGGTTTTCTAATATGTTGTTACTTGCGAAATATAAAGTTCTACAGTTTTATTAGCGTTTAACAAAAGAAAAAGGTTTAAAAAAGAGAGATATTCCAATACGTAGGTCTCATTGACCTGAACAAATTATGTGTGTGAGTGTAAGTTCTTATGCTGAATTTTCGAGAAAAACGAGATAAAAAGAATTTCCTTTTATACCTAAAAAAAATGATCTTGCACCTTAACGACGCCCTCTATTAAGATGTCACTGCTATTAAAATATACACTAAGCTTTTGATTACAACACTAACAAGATAGCAGTACACAGTATGGTAATTGAGATATACGAACTAAAAATTATTAACTCTAAACTTAAATTTTGTTTAACTATAACATTGTCCTAAGATAAGAGAAGCATATCAATCAGAAAAGACTAAAGTGGATCATGCAAGAATAAGGAATACTGATTTTCTTTTTCAGTTGAGAAGCTGTATATCCCTTTAACATATGCAACCAGAAATGATTTGTTGTTGTTTAGGTTGCATAGAAGCTAGGGAGTGTCGTGAATTTTAAACGATAGAGTGCGTTAAAGTCACCATAACAAGCAGGGCCGAATCTTGAATCCTGCCAACCATGCGTTTGCAGGAGGCGCCACGTGAAGAGGGCGCCAAATTATAAAATGATTTTTTTAAAATGTGGATATTTATTAGAGAAAATGTGATGAAAAAATCCAAATAGGTTCAAATAAATATTATACAGACTGAGATACAGATAAAATACATCAAAAGAACAATAAACTCAAATCTTTGTGTTGCTGACTGTAAAACAATCCTTTATAATTTAAATAGACTCGTACATCAATTGGCGCCAATGCCACACTCACAAGTGATGCTAGTTTGAGGAAAATTTCCCATGGAGCAGGGAGATTTAGGAAAGATTTTTTAAAGAAGGAAAAAGAGAGATTTTACGAATTTGAGACAATATGTAGGAAAATTTAACTTTTCAATAGATATTATATTAAGTACAAACAGCAGTGCGATTAAAGAGGGCGGTATTTATTCCACAATACCATCATATGCACAAAATACAAATATAACAGAATCTTCATTCCTCACCAACAACCCTTCCGCGACTTTGCTAGAGAATATCATTGTTAAATACGCCTTTGAAATGGGAATGGATCAACAAACAAAAGGAAGTCAACTTCTCGTATTGCTTATGGATTGGGTGGCATTATCACAGTAAAAAGAAATGTATTCAAGGTTGTTCCGCCTTGTCATAAACAGTGTCCCTTCGATTCAATGGCCACAGTTAAGGGTTCAGAAAGGTCAGCGCAAATGAAATACACATTATCGAAGTTCAAGCGATAAGATTTTTGTCGTTCATTGGTTCAGGATGGGGGAGAATATTAAGAAAAGACGGGCGGTACAAGTGGAATTTTTGATAATTTCTGAGGGAAATTTTAATTTAAGTTCCTAATATCGGTTGCTGCCCACTGCTCAATGCTCTCTCTGTTAATTAGTTCATTTGTCATTTCTCAACATTTTCGTTTCTATCCTGAGTTGTTTTTTTTAAATTTATAATGATTATGTTTTCACTTTTCAATAGTACTTTGTTTTTCATGTAATAATAATGGCCAACGATAAAAAAAGCAAGTGAACATTTTATCGGAAAAGAAATCTACGAAAGAAGATGCGAGACAAGCGAAGGCTCTAAAAAAGTTTCTTTCGACTTCTGGACAAAATTTCGAAAGTAATAATGATATAAATGTTGAGGCGGGAAGTTTCGATACCAGTAACTGTTAATGAAGCGTTTGCAATTCGACAAACTTTTGAAACTGTATGTTTATTTTACTTGATTCCAGTAATCTAATAGTTAATTTAAAATTGAATGGATATGGTCTCATCGGTTATGAACCTGAGCTAAATTTAATATATTTCAAAATTTGTTTGAACACAATTAGTTTTCACGCAGTATATGCGAAAGGGTAACTGTAATCGAAATCGAAACTGTAATCGAAAGATCATTAGGATTATAAGTAACACATTTTCCGCCCGGAACTCTCACTGCCAATCACAGCAGCGTATATGTATGTTCGTTGTATTGAAAAAGAGTAACAATCATTATCAATCTATTTTCTAGTATTAAATTTAGATGTAGCAATAGTTTTAAACATTTAGTAATAGTCCTAATGCAAAGTAGAGTTTTGATTATTATTTACTTGTGTTCAGAGATGCACCAACGGAGGTGGTCTGAGAATCAGAATTCATCAGAACGTTTAATTTTCAAGACAATTAGCACAATTTTAGGGGTCAAATACACAAATTATTTTCATTTTGTAGGCTACTCCCAAAACTCTTCGGACTCCGAAGAGAAATCTTGAATGCACCACTGCCTGAGTTTACATTGTGTTACTTATTGTCTGATTTCGAACGTCTATGTTGGAATGAGACATGAATTGACTGAGTTGTTTTATAGGCCTAAGGAGCCCTGAAAATAATTTTTGCGGGAGGAAACTGATTTTGACATTCCGCCACTGGATTGATGACAAATTAAATATCAATTAAGGCACACACTTTTGTCATTTGTTGTGTATTAATGAAGTTTAGCTAAAATTAGTAAAAAATTATTAGAGATCAACTATATCTCAAGAATGGTTAAATGGACTAGCTTTGATGGCCATTGAAAATGACATACTCAATAAAATGGATACGAATGCAATAAGCGATTTTGCTAAATTGAAAGCCAGAAAGATGTCTTTATAACACGAACTTCTCACAAGCAGATTTACAGAAGTGTCACTCACTGAATTGAATGAAAGTTTCCATACTTGTAGAACATCGAAAAATAATCGACCCGTATTTTTTTTATTTCGGCAATGGTGGAGGTTTAAGGGTAGAAACCACCCTTTGAACGGTAGAGATGGTCTCCAAGCATAGACAGAAAACAATCATTTAATGTAGAAGAAAAAATATTGCCAGAGGTGGGTTAGAACAGCTGATGCAGAATCTGATGTCAAAATTACAAAATTCAAAATGGCGGATCCAATGGGGTGATTACAATTACAAAAAATCTTCTGATTTGAAATGGTCTGTAGTTAAGGAAGAACAATCATAGTTGGTAAAGGTTACTGCGAGAAGGTTGCTGACCGATTTGAAACCCCATTCTGTACGTATTTTTAACAGGATGTTTGATTAAAGTGCGTCTCTGCGTCTCTCACTTTTAGGGTTGCTTATTTAAAGTGAGTCCTCTCGCCTCTCACTATCAGGGGTGCTTATTGAAGGGAGCTCTCACTATAGTCCAAAACAATCTCTTTAAATCTGCAAATGTCCTTGTGAAAGTATCAAATTAGTGAGAATTAACAAGAAGTCTTGTGAGATCATAATTTCGAGAGGTTTTTCTCCCAGCGTCTAATGCCAAGTCCATGTTGTTATTTGATTCGTAGAATGATCACAATTCATCAACTTTTGAACCTATTTTAAGAAAAAAAGAGTACCTCAAAATAGAAACCATTCCTGCAGGAATAACTGGTAGGATTCAGCCTCTTGATTTGTTCTTCTTTAGGTTGTAAGAAAACTTCTTGAGACATTTTTATGACATTGTCCTTCTCTACAACTATAACACAAATTTACATCTCCGTAATAATATAATAAATATTCAATTACTGATTCATAATCAGTTTTCTTCTCCCAGATTTGCAAATCTTATTAGGTATGCGTGGTACAAAATTGGTTATTTGGAAGAAAAACTGCCTGCGTTTGAAAATCCCGTAACATTTTGTATCAAAGATTCTGCACCCCTAATAGTGAGAGGTGCAGAGATACACTTTAATAAAGCATCCTGCTAAAGTACGTGCAGAAAGGGATTTCAAATCGGTCAGCAACCTTCTTGCAGTAACCTCTGCCAACTATGATTGTTCTTGCCTAACTGGAGAGCATTTCAAATCAGAAGACGTTTTGTAATTGTAATCACCATATTGGATCCGTCATTTTGAATTTTGTATAATTTTGACATCAGATTCTGCATCAGCTGTTCTATCCTCCGTTGCAGTATGCTTTCCTCTACATTAAATGATTGTTTTCTGTCTTTGCTTGGAGACCGTCCCCACCGGCAACGATATTGTCAGGGTTTCCACCGACATTGTCGGCGACGTGTGCACAGTACGCCGGCACCGACACCGATATTATCGAGGCTTTCGCCGACTTTGTCGGTATCGTCTGCACACACACTAAGGGTGACATAATACTCCTCACAGTTTATAACAGTCCTAACTGTAACAAAATATTCGTAAGAGTGACATACTACTCCTCACAGTGATATAATACTGCTTACAGTGACATAATAACCCTAACAATAACGAAACAGTCCCTACAATCACATAATACTCCTAAAAGCAATAAAAATACTACTAACATTGACACACATAATTCTGAAACTGACACACATAATTCTGACAGTGACATATAATACTAACAGTGACACAGATACTTCAAACAGACACATACTACTCCTAATAGTGACGTACACACTCCTACCAATGACGAAAATTCTACTTTTAATAATTTAGGAAATTATTGAAGTGAGCTTTCAGTGTAGTCTGTGTTCCGTTTGTCTTTCCAAGATATTTTTCATGTGATGCACCCGATTGTATTGCAAATTGTTGTGTGTTGTATTCCACTCTTACGAAACTCCGTAAGGTATCTTTCTTGTCCTTAAGCTCAGTCAAGAATGAACTCTGGTAACGGAAAACGTGGAAATGAATACGCAAAACTAAAGACTGCTTTCTTTTTATTTTTTCTTTTCTTTTTTGCACTAAGAAAAGCTACATAGCGTTTTCAGTGTAGGCAAATTAGACAAAAATAATGAAGATGGCGGAAAAAATCATAAAGAGATAAAAATTGGCAGAGATGTGTGGTATAGTGGTCCAATCAATATCCTAAAAGTCCCGGGAAATCAGAGTGAAGCTTCAGCTGCCATACTGGAAAATGGTCGCCTCCGATATCGTAAAACTTCTTTTTTCGTTATATCGCACACAAAACTCTAGAAAATCGTCAGAGAGAGATAAAAGTCGGTACAGGTGTGTGGAATAGTGGTCCAATCAACATACTAAAAGCTATGGGAAATCCAAGTGGAGCTTCGGGCACTGGAAAATGGCAGCCGCCAGTACCGTAAAACGACTTTTTTTCGAAACGATTATGGTATATTTTATTCCAGAGCAAGTAATAAAAACCTAGTCAATTAACCTTAACAGACGTATGCGTTGTACTCTCAGTTATTACAATATGTACACTGTTACACTACAAAGTTTTGACCAGCAGCAATGTATGGAAACGAACAAAAATTTTATAACATATAATTATTTATTGATTTTGAAAATGTTAATACAAAAATGTGAAAATAGAAAATAATTTCGTCTATCTAGAAAGGTAAATACACCTGCCTCACTGATATATTCAAATTACAACGTTCATCTTTTTGCTATCCATGTATCCATACATTCATCTTCGAATTCATGAGGGTAGTCTACAGGCCCGAAGTATCCAGTATCTAGCAGTAGATCATCATTTACGTAATCCTTATCTTTATATAAACTGTTAATGCAACCAGTGCCATAGCAGTATCCACATAGGACAGAATACGAGATGCCCAGTTTTCTGTAGCTGCAGCCTTTTTCGCAACCAGATTTGCAGTTGCAGAAAAGAAGCTTCAGCAGGCGATCAGGAGCTGGCACTTCTAGGTCATTCCTGAAATTAGATTGTCTCCTAGTAGTTGTCATCCACATTCTGTTGCCGGTAGGTCATTGCACAGCCGTTGTTGCACTTGGTGATATACTCACAAAGAATATTGGAGAGCAGCCGCGCTTGTTGCTGGTATAGATTCCAGCTTTACTCTTCCATGGATAAAAGTCTTTGCGATAGCTTTCATGAAGTTATGATGTTGCGGAACATCCAGAGTGCAAACAGAATTCGGCGACCCCATACAAAGGAAGGATATATTTTCCTCCAGCTGCAGCAATCGAAGATTTAGATTCATTATGGGCTGCAAATACGCATACATTCTCTCGCAATCTTTGCGGCTCTGTAAAGTTTTGAAAGATTTATTCTTTCCTTGCTGATAGGGTGAAGTGGTATCGCAACCACTTACGCGTGCATGAAAAGAAGATATTCATTCATTTCTCCTAGATTGGACTGCAGTACCGCGTGCTGCTGTAGTTTTAGTGCTCAATTTCTCAGAGGCTTGTTTCATGAATGAAATATCCACATGTTGACCCTCAAATGTCAGGAGAAGGATAAGCAAATCGACATCCTGCCCGACAACAATTACGTGCTCAGATCTGGAAACGGACAATTCAACAGCAGTCTTTACTATGAGCGTATCTGAGTCAGCTGGTGCTGTCAGCACAGAGAATCCAGCTGTGGAAACGTGAGAAAACTGGACAATTTTCTTGGGGCGTTACCACTGGTGTTGAAGCTGTGGATATGGCATCTGCTGATCGAATGGATCACGATGGTCGTTTGTTATTAATTTTTTGGTGGTTTGCTTGTTATAACCGTCAAATATAGTAATTGTTTGCCGCCCATAATATCGATTGAGGTAAGCGCTGTAAAATATCACTAAACATTCCTTCCTGAATCCATATAACTCGATGTAAAAGATATCCACCATCTATGACAGTGATACCTTGTTCGGGATGATTGTCACTTCCTGAATTTGCTTCATCGATGGAATCAAAAACTTCGAACAATGCCGACTTCTTCGGTTTTCTTAAAGAAATATAATCAAACAGAGACAATTGTCTTTTTGCAAATCTTCCAAATCTTCGTAATATTTAACGATTCCAACTATTCGATGAAATAGTATGTAGTGTTTACAGGTACAGTCATATCATGTATCTGCACACACTTATCACTTCTGCGAAGAGACTTACCTTACCGCGTCGCTTTAGTTTTACATCTTTAAAATTGCTTCGAATATTACTTACTATTGCTATCATCCCAATCTCGAAAGACCCATGACAGTTGATTGTATCATGTGTAATACCGGTAGCAATCGACACAAGATCGTTCTGTTCAGGAAGGGGATTAGAGCTTTAAAGCCAGCATATTAACATCAGCATCATCAGGAGCTTTCCTTGAATGTTTAAGTATTACTTGTTACTAATCCGATCTGTATTTGACATCACAAAAGTTTTCGAGCCTGTCGCTAACTCCAGCTGTGGCTGGGATTCTCAAAATCGATTTAGTCACAACATTATCTGACACTCCGCAGCCGTGAGACAGAGCTTCAATACTGTTAACTAACTGCATGAGATATTGCTCTACAGTCAAGTCAGTCCACAAGCCACCCCAGAACTTATCAGTTCTTCTGATGGTAAAATGTTCACTATCACAGTATTTCCGTACTTATCAGTGGACATTTTGCTTTGGAGAACATACATTTCTTGAAGGTACAAGCGGTACTTTGCATAATATCCTGCAGAGTGGAAGTAGGCAAGCATGCCATTAACACACTGAAGATGTAACGCCCAGTTTCCACTTCTTTCAATATGTATAAATGCTCGGTAGAGTTGAACTTGACGAAAATACTGAATCCATAAGTAGGCCGTTAGCTTGACCTTCTGTACTGAATCTAGAAACTGGACGAATCTCTCGTACAGCGTCATTCGGTGAAGTTCATTCTCAATATCCTCGGCTTTTATGCCGACTCTGAGTAGTTCCTCTTGAAGATTGCTGATCGCTGAGTCCGAGTCTGGGTCCAACAGCGTGAACTGGATTGGATCTTTAAAGATGTGAATGGATAATGCTAGTTTTGCCAGCAAATGAGCCCGCACTGCTCAGACAGCCGTGAATACATGGATAGTAAAAAGACAAAACTTGAAATTCGAATATATCAGAGAGACAGGTACATTTATCTGTTTAGAGAGACGAAATCGATACCCATTTTCAAATTTTTTTACTAACATTTTCAAAATCAATAAATAATTATATGTTATAAAATTATTGTTCCTTTCCATACTGTAAAGGAATCAATGTGTCTTTGCTTCGATTCACAAAGACTGTTATTAATAATGCATTGAGTTATGCAGACAATGATGTTGGTGACAGGTTTCTATTAATTTTTTGTGTTTTATGGAGTTTCTGTGTAGAGTGCTTGCGTCCTGAACTGTCAACAGTCAACTGGTTGTTGTTTTGCTACATCAGCAATTTATGAATGTTATGTATTTATTGTAATAAAGTTACGAGAGACACCTTCCTGACTCCTCCCAACACCTACAACCACACCTCCTATGACGTCTGGGACTCGCTTTCGATATCAACCAGAATAGTCACCGAGCCTGGGGGCCCTCCTTAAATAGCCCCGGTTACTTCCGTCTCGAGGAGTAGCGATATAGATTTGAAGCCGGGAGTAACGGTGCGGAGTGGAAGCTAATCTCGGACACTTCTCCTACGAACTGGCGGATGCCCGCGATATCCCGCCAATAGTCCAGGACCAGATCCATAGTAAGATACCAGGAGACCAGAGAGGGACCAACGCACGCCCGGACGTCATGAAGGTACACCTTCCCTAACCGATAAACCTAACCCTAACTCAGTCTCTCTTCTTTCATAGAATATCTTCGTTATTAACTCTAATATCCCAATGATCTTTTACTTCAAAGGACAGCCGTCCGAATCCAGTGCCTGTGAACTGAGCTAAATTCCCCACTTTAGTTCTTCTGACGGCTTGTGTGTAGGTGGAGTTTCCTTTCATTTTTCCTCCCCCACACACTCTTTATATGGTGGAGATGTGGCTTTTTACTCTTTCTTTTTACTCCTGCTAGTGTCCTACTTGGTGGAGAATTGTTTTTGCCTTGTTAGTTCTATCTCTGCATGCTTTTAGGTCAATCTTCTAGTAGTGCATGTTTTCCTTGTTTTTTCTGGCCAATAGCTGTTGTTGGAGCAGGCATTTCAGTGCCGAGTCTAGACTGGTTCTCTTGCGGGAGTGTAGCACACGCACCCCGATCGAGACCAGTTATTGGGCGTATTTCCGCAACAGACGGATGGTTTCACCAGAGTGGAGGCCAATAACTCTCTTGTCTATTGGGTCTTTCGCATTTCACTACTTTTGCAGTGAGGCATTTTTGCCGAGTCTGTGCGAGGTTTATTGCGGAGGTATGGACGTACCCCGAGCAGAACCTTGCTAAGGGCGTAGCACTGTACGAGGAGGGTTTCACCCTATTGTGAATGCTCTTTTGGTGTGCGTCTTACTTTCGAGCAAAATGTACTACTTCAGCGTCGAGGCCTTTTGGTCGAGTCCGCACACGGAGGTCATTGCGTTCAGATGGAACTTCTGATCGATCACAGCTTTATAGTGTAAAAGTGAACATGGTGTAATAACTGAGGATATAACGCATACTCTATTAAGGTTAATTGACTAGATCTTTATTACGTGAGCTGGAACAAAATCTACCATACTCGTTTCGACAAGTCGTTTCACGGTACAGGCGGTCGCCATTTTCCAAGATGGTGCCGAAGTTCCACTCGGATTCCCAGGGCTTTCAGTATTTGATTGGACTACTATTCCATACATCTGTACCGACTTTTATCTCTCTCTAACGATTTTTTAGAGATTTGTGTTCGGAATAATAAAAACGTCGTTTTACGGCATCAGCGGTGGGCATTTTCTAAGATGATGGCTGAAGCTCCACTAGGATTTTAAGTATGTTGACTGGACCACTATTTCACACACTTCTACCAGGTTTTATCTCTGATGATTTTATGGCGTATTGTGTACGACATAACGAAAAAAGTAGTTTTACGATATCGGTGGCGGCCATTTTCCAATATGGCGGCTGAAGCTCCACTAGGATTTCCCGGGACTTTTAGTATGTTGATTTGACCATTATTCCACACATCTCTGCAAATTTTTATCTCTTTATGAATTTTTCCCACCATTTTGTTTAATTTGCCTTTACTATTTAGCATAGGCAACCAGGAATGATTTGCCGTTGTACAGGTTGTATTAAGCTAAGGGATTAATGAATTTCAACCGATACAATCACCATTATCCGTGTAGATATTAAAGGAATGGAGCTACATATCCTTTTCACATAGACAACTATGAACAATTTACTGCTATACAGGTTGCATAGAAGCTAGGGAATATGAATTTTAACCTACTCAGTCACCGTTATCCGTGAAGGTGATAAAAGCTACATATCCTTTTATCATAGGCAACCAGGAATAATTTTCTGTTGCGCAAGTTGCATAAGTGATAAGGAATGTTATGCCTTTTAAACGTTACAGTCACCGTTATCCGTGAAAGTGACTCCATTAACGAGCTCGATCGAGATAGTTATTCTAGCTATCTATTGAAGAATAAACAGAAAGAAATTCGTTTTTGTTAAGAGTTATCGCATAACGGATGGAGGTATGTACTAACGATAAATTCCCACTGTGTGATCCTAATAAAAGAGTAGAAATTGATAAAATTATCCCCGAGGTGGAGGTTAGGGCCTTCCGCACACGTTTTTTTAAATACTAAATACTTCAATAACGTTTGTACAAATTGTTTCAATTACCTGCAATAGGACTGTTTGTCTGAAGTCAACCCGAACATTACCATTGCTTGTGACTGAAATTGGTACAGTATAAGAGCATAAAAACCGTAATAAATCCATCTTCAAGTACAGAAACTATGATTAAATAAAATTGTCACTTTCCGAAACATTATCTGTTTCATTTTGGTGCACTGATGCAAATAGTTTATTATAAGATTCTGAATCATTCCTATTGGCTGAAGTTCAAGATGATCAAGAAGAAATAGTGTGACCTCAAAGTTACTCATACGACATCCCCAGTTTCAAAAGGGGATCCATTTAGTTCATAAATCTACAGTAACTATGCAATGTTAAGCATAAGCTTGAAGTTGTACAATTACTGGGGGACATTTTTCGTTTCTTCACTGCCCTATGGGATCCAGCATTTCGAAGGAACATCAAAACCAAAAATCGAGATTACTAGTTGGATACACAATTTATATCACTGATCTTGCGGGACGTTTTTAACGATCACAAGGTAAACGACCATTCTTTTATTGTCAGTTTCTCCTCTATGTGTGTTAGGGAACGTATTCACTAACGTTCCCGTTTTCGGTGAGAACGGTCCCGGATTTGATCTCCGATGGAGACGCCTGGTCGAAAAATTGCAAAAGTTTTTTCAGGCCAGTCATCCTGACTGAAATTTTCCTGTTTTTTTTTTTTTTCATCCACACAAGGCAAATAAATGCTGGCATGGTACCTAGGGTATCAGGCCGACTCTTTCCTTCCCTTTCCTCGGATAGTGTGATCGCCGTGGGGCGTCAGCCCTCATACGTAACGGGCTAACATGGACATAAATGTCGAAAGCTCATAAATCTAATTTCTAATCCTAATCTATGTGTGTTTAATACGTAGATATATTTAATTATTAGAGATAGATTTAAAGGAGTTTTAGCTTATCATAAATCCTTCATATATTCATCCAGTCTAGCCCCACATCCACCCAGGAGACAAAAAGTTTCAAGAACTATTCAAGTGAACCACCACCAGTTTTATTCAGGATCTAGAAGATCAAATCAAGCGTGATTATCAAACCGAAAGTAGCCGAGATATATAATTTTTGATTTTTATATTGATCAGTATTGAGCAAAAATGGTAACAGACAAAAATGTCTATTACTACTTTCGGTTTCAATTTATTTCGTAATACTTCCCTTTCTTTTACCTTGAATTTATCAAAGGATTATTATCTGTGAAACTTTTTCCCACTTCTCAACAGCTTATTTTCTCTTCTTTTATCTCTAATAGCTTTTTTCTTTTATTTTCTATTTCTGAATTTATCAAACAATTCTCAGTGAGCATATTCTCCTTGCCACTAGCATATTTTCTTCTCTTGTACCTGAAACAATTTTTCTCCTGTTTTCTACCCCCAAATTTAATAAATGATTCTCAGTGAAAATTTCCTCACTTCATCATACCACATGTTCTCTTCTTGCATCTCACAATTTTTTTCCTTTATCTCTGTTGTATGCTGGAAATTATTACACCCTTGGTACCGTATATAATGGGAGCGAAATTTGTGTTGTCAAACGAGTAACCTAGAGAGATTCAAAATTAAAACGCTTTATAATATGTTTCTAAACATTGTAGTGTAACGTGCGAAGCGAACCTATTCTTTAATTTGATAACATGATCCGCTGATTTGAGGAAAATATCACACCATAGAAACCAAATTTTTACACGTGGTGTACATGTGATACTTCAACTTGCTCTTTTATTCACTGCACAATATGAGGAGCAGCATTTCGAAGACATAACCAAAAATTCAGATTACTAGTTAGGTACACAATTTATATTATTAATCTTACAGAACGCATTTTACGACCAAAAGACAGAGGACCATTCTCTTATTGTAACATTTTTCTCTTCTCTCTATATATGTATTTAGTACGTACTTTTGTTTAATTATTACACATACTTTTGTTACATTTCTACAAATGACTTCCATGAATATCATTAGAATTTAAAAATTACGCCTGTCATTCCATTTACATCAAAAACTGTTTTTGAAAAAAAATATTATTACGCCAGCTTTTTTCGTTTTTTTAAATCCTCATTTAAGTTGTATAAATGGTCTATATACATTTTAAAATTGCTCGAGAGTCTGACGGAAATGTTTATTTTTCCAGACAGGATTAATTCTCCAAAGCAATGTAACGGAAGATTGATATTTTGAACAAGCATAAACTTCAATGAAACAAAAAAATGCATATATTCATTTATATTCATGTTTTTCATGAAATCATATTGTTCTCTGTCAACTCAGGTTCTTCGTTTATATATATATATATATATATATATATATATATATATATATGCGATGTATGATACAGTTTTTACTTTACTGGCACCTTTCATGGATATTTCATACCAAAAAGAGAAGGAAAAACGAGAACAAACTTCAAAAACAAGAGACGATCGTAATGCGTTTATGTATCAGTTGTCACCAAATCACTGTATAAATGTAAGAGACATTTTGTCCATTTACATAGGACACTACAATTGCACACGGTGCATATTCATGGCTTTTTAGGTATATCAATACACCGTTAGTACGGTACAACTAGCATATGACTTTCCCCACTTGAGACACCAGATGTCATAGTGAACATTCGTGCGGTTTATGAGCACAGAAACCTTTCTGACCCCCTTTCACCCTCTCATCTCCCTCCCCTTAGTTTCAATAATCCATCAAAACAATGGGGTCGTGGGAGCAAGTCCCAACAGAGAAAATGTCATTAGTCGTAAACCATGTTACATGTGAGATGCAAATCAAATTATCTTGCAGACAAATACACACACATACACAGTCATACACACCATCACCACTGAGCCACAAAAAACATTTCGCACATTTGTCTTTATATTCAGTATATATGCATTGTGCACTTGAAGAGAGAACCTTGTAAAATTTACTATGGAACGGATTTTTTAATACCCGCTGGATTTCATTATTAATTTGTAGGAATTTATCAAGTGATTCTTAGCAAATTTTCTCTTCTTATATATCTTTCAGTATTCCTCTCCTTTTCTTTCTTTGTACTTATCAAACGATTCACAGTGTAACTTTTATTCTTTCTCTGTAACGTATGTATTTTCTTTTCTTTCTTTATTTTTGGTACAATTTTTGAACTATTTTCTAACTGAATTTATCAAACGATTCTCACTGAAAATTTTCTCACTTCACCGTACCATACTTTCTATTGGATTTGTCCCTTTTCTTTCTCTGAATTTATCAAAAAATTCTCCGTGTAATTTTTCTCATTTTCGGTAACATATTTTCCCTTCTTGTATCTCTAACAGTCTTGTCTCTTGTTTTCAATCTCTAAATTTATAAAATGATTCTCACCGGAAAATTTCTCACTTCTCTGTAACATACGCATTTCCTTCTCTTGTAACTTTAACCGTTTTCTGAATTAATTTTTAACTCTTAATTTATTAAACAATTCTAAACGAAAACTTTCTCACTTGGCCACACCAGGGGGCGATCGCCCCGATCGCCCTCCAGAATAGTAAAATTTTCTTATTTTAATATATATATATATATATATAAAACCCATTACAAAGTTTGGAGCCCTTAAAAGTAACAGTATGACAACCCACCGCTCCCTCCCAGAAGTCGGTCCTGTATCCGTCCTGGGTCACACCATATTTTCCCTTCTTCTATCTCTTACATCACTTCCCTTGCTTTTCCTTTGAATTTATCAAATCATTATCTGTGAAAATTTTCCCACCTTTCCCTAGCATATATTCTCTTTTTGTATCTCTAATAGTTTTCTTTTATTTTCTATCTCTGACTTTGTCAAACAATTCTCTGTGAAACTTTTCTCACCTCTTCCTAGTATACTCTCTTTTCTTGTAACTTTAACCGTTTTCCCCTTGTTTTTCTTATCTCTGAATTTATTAAAAGATTCTCAGTGAAAATTTTCTTACTTTATCATACTACATATTCTCTTCTTGCATCTCTCATAATTTTCTTCCTTGTTTTCTTTCTCTTTCTCTCTGTTGCTTGCAAGATATTATTACACTCATGGTACCGCATATAATAAGGGCGAAATTAGTTGTGCCAAATGAGTAAGTTAGAGAGATGACCAATTAAAACGCTTTATATCTTTGTAAATATTGTAGGGTAATCTGTGAAGCGAACCTATTCTTGATAACATGATTTGATAACAGGATCCATTGTATTTGCAAGACAAAAATTTGAAAACTGGTAGATATGAAAAATATGAAATTTGTTTTTAGCATTTCAGAATTGTTGTTTCGCAAAATTAAAAGTAGAATGTGCTCTACTTTTGTAGGATATGTATCACTGTTAGGATTATGTGCGTCACGGTTAGGGTTAAATGTATCACTGTTAGGATAATGTGTTTCACGGTTATGGTAATATATGTTACCGTTAGGATTATGTATCACTATTAGAATTACGTGCGCAAGGTTAGGATTATATGCATTAGTATTACGATTATGTGTGTCACTGTTAGAATCATGTGTGTCACAGTTAGAATTATGTGTGTCACAGAATAAGACATCGTACATAGTATGAAACATATAATTAAAATTGGGATCAACAAGCTACATAGGATGCAACCTAAACTTTAATTGTCAACAGCAAAGTTACATAGTATGATATCTACACATTACACTGAAATTAGCATAGGTGCACTCATGACCAAAATTATTGTCGCATCTCTATAAATATGTTATTTTAGGAATATAATTTGATAACGAAATCGCCCGGTATTTCTTATAATGCTTGTATGTGTATAATCGGCAAAGACATGTATGTGGCAAATTTCATGTCGAAAGAGCAGTAAAAATAACAATAAAACGAAAATAAAACTTTCTTGTCCATTTAGCAAAATTTTGTTTTATTCATTCTAATTTTCGTATTTATAATTCTTTCCCTATGAAATTTACCACAAATATACATTTCTCGATTATACACATAGTATCAGTATTAAAAGTACCCTGATAAATCTTTATCAAATGATATTCTTACAAGAAGACAGTTATAGATATGCGACAATCATTTTGGACATGAGTGTACATAAAATGAGATCTATAGGTTAAAATGGAATCAACAAATCTAAATAGGATGAGGTCTGCAATCTAAATTGTGATTATTGAAACTACACAGATTGAGATTGAAATTTAAATTTGGATCAGTAAATTTATATAGGATGATATCTACATTTTAAATTTAGATCAGCAGAGCTACATAGGATCAGACCTAGAGTTTAAATTGAAATTAGCGATGCTACCTAGAATTAGATCTGCAATTTAAATTGAGATCACTGAAGCTACATGGGATGAGATCTACATTTTCAATTGTGATCAGCGAAGCTACGTAGAATAAGACCTATATTTTAAGTTGGAATTAACGCAGATACATAGAATTGGAATCAACCTATGGTAAATCTGAAATCAACAAAGCTAAATCCGATGATATTTGCAATCTAAATTGTGATCATCGAAGCTACACAGATTGAGATCTACAGTTTAAATTAGGAACAGCGAAGCTACATAGAATGATACCTATATATGGAATCAGCGATGCTATCTAGGATAAGACCTACAGTTTAAATTGGGGTAACAGATGCTACATAGTATGGGATATATGCAGTGGCGTAGCAGCTGCCCCCGCAACCCCCGCAGTGCGGGGGGGCCCCGATGTATAGGGGCCCCGAAGTCTTGCCATGAATAAAGTTTTAAAGAAGTAGAACTTCCACCTTACTTGTGTCGGCTTTACAAGTGGGGCCCCTTCTCTATACTTTGCGGGGGGCCCCGCAAAAGTGTGCTACGCCACTGGATATATGATTTAAATTGGGATCAACAAGCTACATAGGATGAGACCTAGAGTTTAAATTAAAATCAGCGAAGCTACATAAGAAGAGACCTACATTTTAATTTGGGATCAGCAAAGTTACACAGAATGAAACATAGTTTAAATTGGGATATGAGCCGCTAAAGTAAGTTCCATACAGTTCCATAAAGCATTAAACCCGATACCTTATCCATCAAAGGCACGCATGCTAGCTATAAGACCAGTGAGGCAGGCACAAGCCATGTTGTTTTGGGCACTTAGAAAAAGTAAAAAAAGAGAGAAGAATAAGACGAAAAGAAAAGAAAATATGTTAAAGTAATGTTATCCTAGATATGGACAAATATTTGATGTTACTCTTCGCTTGAAATGAATGTAAATATATTACGTAAACAATGCAACATTGAGACAAAGAAACATTCATAAAACTGCGTCTACAAATCACAAAGTCAATTCAAATTTGTCGTCTTCACTTTGTGCAGCAATATACCAGTTGTTCTTTGTTTGAAGGAGAGGAAGATGTGGGTGGGTAGTCACTATAGCAACATATTGACTTCAACGACAACGCCGTTGTATAGAATACAAAACTTGTTTCTAAGTAATCATTCTGCGCCAGCTAACAACGACAATCTCTTAAACTATGCGACCTGTGGGATTACACAATAAAGTTGATGCGATATATTATACATGCCACGACAACTTTATTCTATGCTAAGTTCGCAACAGGCAATAAAGATGAAAATACAATGTGACATTATTCAATATTTTGTACATGTTATGATACGTAAGAGCTTGGGCGGACTAAGAGAAACCAGGTTGAAGATAAAGGATAAAAGAATGCAAATTACAAATATAGGTGTGGATACAAGGTTTGATTAATGGGACTGGACATACGAGATGTGATAACAATACGGAGAATAATTTTATTAGAAATAAAATAATAAGTTTACATGGAATTTGATTTAATCTCCTTCAAAGTACTGTCCTTGGCTATCAAGGCACTTATTCCAATGTTGAATCCATGACTGGAAACATTTCTGGAAGGCTTCTTTTGGAAGGACGTTAAGTTGCTCTGTCCTCTCCTTTTTAATATCGGGAATGGTGTCTACACGTTTTCCTCTAAGCAGATTTTTAGTTTTTGGGAAAAGCCAGAAGTAGCACAATGTTATGTCCGGAGAGTACGGTGGATGTGGACAGACAGGAATATGTTTTTTCTCCAAAAACTTCAGTTCTTCAGTCAAAAGTCAGGGAACGAATTTCGCACTCACTCATCTCATTTCCAAATCGGTGGTTAAAATTGTACGGACTGGGTACGAGATGTTTAGTTCTTTGAAAAGCTTTCGAATAGTTATTAGCCTGTTTGAACGAACACTTTTTGCACGTTTTCTTCTGTGTTTGAGGTTAACGGACGTCCCGAACATTGCTCATCTTCTACCAACTCATTTCTGCTTTTAAATTGCTCATACCACTTGTAAACAGTCTTCAGAGTTACAGTGTTATCACCATACACCAATTTCGAATTCTATTGGCATTTCTTTTGCAATTTGAAATAGAACTTGGAGCCGCGGTGGCTCTGTGCTAGAGCGTTTACCACTGGTGGATGGGGTCTTTGGTTCGATACCAGCTCAAGCCAAGTGAGCTTTGTGGTGGACAAACAACGCGTGCGTGGATTTTCTCGGCTTTCTTCCGTTTCCTCCCACTTTCTTCATTCCATAATCCGGTTCATTTATCATAATCACTGTTTCCTTTAGCCTAGCCGGCATAACCGTAGGACTAAAACTTAAATAATTAATTTAATTTTTTGAAACATAACTTAATGTTCACGCGTTGTTCATGTACGACGACAGACACGGTAAATACAACCTCACTCTAGTGGCTCTGGACTCTGACTGAAAAGTCAGAACGTGTTCCAACTTGAAGCTACCTGTCTCAACGAATCAGGATATCGGATAAATTACGTGAAATGGTTGTAGAGTTAGCAGTTACTGCTAAGAAATTCATTTACCGCATTTTTTGATCGCATCTTGTATATTTCCTATTGTCCTCTACATTATCTCCCAGTTAGTTTAAATCCAATTTTCATTATATTATATATGGATAATTTGTACTATTTTCTATACAATTTCTCGTCTGACAAAATTTACAACAATTTTTGCATGTATAAGCTGTACTATTTGCTATGCAATTTCTCTAGCGATCCAATTTTCATTAAAATTTCCATCTTTAACTTGAACTATTTTCTACACAAGTTTCCCAACCGCTGGAGAAAGGACCCATAGTTTCAATAGTGCTGCATACTTGTGGGAAAAGTCCTATTTTGGGTATTAACGCCAATAAAATTATCTTAGGGTGGGAGTTAGACATAATGAGTTACCAATAAACATGGAATCTCTTGTTAATTGTCAAATTATGGTTCCAAATATTCTGTGCTATCAGAATAGTATGTGGTATAACGCAATTGGTTTGTTGAGTGACTTAATCATGTATAATTCTAAAAAATTAAGCGCCAACGAAAACAAAGTGTTCTCTGATATTTGACAGAAGAGAAAAAAGGAAACAAAATAAATAAATTCATGTAAAGAGAATAAAGAAGAGCAAGTGAAACGCTCGTACATTTATGAATCAAAGACCTTTCGTTTATTATATATATACATGGTGAACGGTAACTATGTTGACAAACTTCAGCAAGTGATTCCGGACACCTGTACGTGAAAAAAAGTCTTTGGAACATATGCACGCTGTCAATAGTTTGGGAGACACAGGACGCCGAAAGCGTGAAAAGATTAATTTTAGAGCTCCATAGCTCCTCTATCCTGAATGACAGAGTTAAGGCGGCAAGGTCACGTCAAAGAAACCGAACCTGCTCTATCCAAAAATGCCTATGCTGAAATCGTGACATTCGTGTGCAAGAGATTCCCCAAAGGAAGTGGGGAATCCCCGGATATTGTCTGTCGAAATGTTTGTCTAAAGTTGCACGGTTCGAAGGTTGTACGTACAGTAAGCAATGATTTGTTGTCGGAAATGCCATATCGCCAACATTGTCAATATGGCGCAGGAGTATACATTTACTATGTGGAGTTGCATACCTGCTACATCAGGCATGAGTTAGAACAGAGAAGAATGTGCTCTTGATTTACCATACATGAGAGGGGGAGTCGTTTGGAATGCATTGTTTACATAATATTGCAGTTGTTTACAAAATGTGCTATTTCTTTTCACGCACTTCATGTGCTACTTCTGTGCAAACGACTTCCCATCTCATATATGGTAACTCAAGACCACATTCTTCCCTGTTCTAATTCATGCCTGCACGAATGTCACAATTTCAGCATCCGCACTTTTGGATAGAGGAGGTTCTATTTTTTTGACGTGACCTTGCCGCCTTAACTCTGTCATTCAGGATAGTGGAGCTATGGAGCTCTAAAATTAATTTTTTCACGCTTTCGGTGTCCTGTATCTCCCAAACTATTGATCAGCGTGCATATGTTCCAAACATTTTCTTTATTTTTTTTTTCCGTTTAGATGTCCGGAATCATTTGCTGCAGTTTGTCCACATAGGCTAGTTGCATTTCACCCTGTATAGTTTATGTAAATATTGCGCCTAGATGTATATGCAACCTGTAACGTTTCGATGCTTCGCGTGTTGCATTTAAGTGATATCCTGATTTTTTTTTTTTTTTTTTTTTAATAAATGATTGTAATATGGATAAGCAAGTTTACAGTCATGGTTACCCATGGGTAGGTTACCTGATTAGCTCCGTTAATGAATTCCGCCGAGATATTGCTATTGCTATTTATTGCAAAAAATTAGATTCAAAAAATCGCTTTTGTTCAAGAGTTATCGTGTGCACTAACGGACCGACTGACGTACTAGTGTTATAATCAACACCACTCCTTAGCGTGATCGTAATAAGAGGAACGATTGGCCAAAACATTATGTTCGTGTTTCTTTTTCTTCAATAGTACATATACGCTATTGAAGAGCGTCGCTAGCATTATTAATGGAATGCTGGATAAAGTTATTTCAAAGAACAGAGCGTCTCAACTCTAATGTATACTGTACTCTCTCCAGGCGAGCACCCAGAATTTTTTGTTCGAAGGGTTCCAAGTTTGGGGAGTATGGGTTCAATACTACAAACCATTACGTGTATGTAGTGTTGAATGGGTATTATTCTGCACTGGAAAACACAATAAGTGATTGTAAAATACTTCCACCTATATTTTCAGAAAATAACGATAGAACTAGATTGTTTTTATAAGAGAAAGAGTACAGATAAAGTGTAAGATCAGATAAAGTGTATGCTATATCAATCATTCCCCTGTTAAATAAGTATAGTTCTTTGAGAAAGTATACAAATGTAAGTTGAGTTAGGAAGTTTTTTGGGGTGTCCGAACCCGGTGGACCCCTGCGGCCCCTGTGGACCCATGTGAGTGCGTCCCTGACTCTCTGGCAGAAAGATATGTATAATTTGAATATACAAGAATTTTGTAGCTGTTCCTGTTATTAATATGCTGGGTAAACTATAAATTCCCAGATGGATGCACTGTACAGAAAATTTAGATTTAATTCTGATTCAGCTTAAAAATAAAAAAAAAAAAAAAACTTTCTTATGTTTAGAATGTATGATGATTAAATAAGTGCACAGCAAAAATAGAATTCAAAAATCAAGAATTTCACATTATCTATCTCTCTATATTAATTGTACTTACCTCTATAAGTGACTTCTCCAAATTTACTTGTTATTATTCTTAGTTCAGGATTAGGCGAATCTCCGATCTGTAAGTACAAAATAAGTTTCAAATAGTATTGTTTCTTTTTTCACAAAAATACATAAAAAGAATGACTTATTATTATTACTTTAATACGTAAAAAAACTGTTATTCGCGCAGTTATTCTTTGAAGAAATTAAAACTAAAAATCCAAAAAAGAAAGTCGAACCTTGTTCTCAGAGAAGACCAGAAGCAAACCAATAGATTAACAACAGAAATTAAATGCGAGCTCGCATCTCCAATTTTCCCACTCTAATTTAAAATTTAAAATAAATTTTCTGGTAAAGACTACATGTGTGGGGATACCTTATTAGCTCTATAATTTTGCAATACATTTTGAATATTTAGAGAAACTGAATACCACACTTTTCATCTCTCCAGAACTGGTAGTTTATGGTTGAATGGGCTTTCTCTTTTTCTTCACATCAGATGATGAAGAGATGCTTGATGCTTTGTGATGCTTGAAGAGATTCCTGAATTTCGTGCTTTTTATTAGCTTACAAAATAATATCTGTAAATAATTTCCTAGCATCTGAGGTTAAGGGATTGATTCTTTTTTATAACACATATGCTTGTAACTGAAAAATAATTGTTCATATAACTTCTTGAAAATCTGTAATATACGTTATAAATTCTGATTTCGTTGTATTGCTGTTCCCAAGTTTTTTTTTTTTTTTTCTGATTTTCTCAAGTTTGTGTCTCACTTTCCTATCATCATGCTCACGAACTGTGTAATTAAGTGACTGCCTTATGAGAGTACGGGCAAGGATCTGCAACATGAAAATACATTGAATCTCAGCCAACGGAACACGTTCCACTCACATGATTCTCGAACATAGTTGATGGATAAACAGATCAAGCATACAAATTAGTGACACTGATTTTTATGACGGCTACCGATTTTAGTGATGCCTATGGAAAGCACTGTGAGAGCTTACAAGTTTACATTAGTCGTGTGTTGAGTGTGCTGGAAGTAAAGTACGCAATATATTTGTTCGTTCATTAGAAATGCAAGCGAGCAAAGAAGACCGTTTTCCTGACTGCTGAGGGAGTTGCCTTTTGTGTACGGTGAGCAACATTCACGTATGCTGGAATACCATAATAGTCCAGTGAAAGATGTTAGGTCAGATTAATCGTGCCGTTACTCCTAATGTTAGTGGTCGGGGGAAGCTTTGAACTGGGAAAACCTGGATCATTGTAGAAGCATTTGGTTTACATCGATTCGCATCGGTCGATGACGTGTGTAATTGAGACGAGGTATGGTTCCTTTGGCAGCCCAAATCTTCCTCAAGGACGAGATTGACTACATCATCTCCAGGGGAATCATGATATTAACATTTGTAAGAATTACTTTCCAAATAATAAATATTTAATGTCACTTCTTGAGGAGTAACTTGTTTCATTTTACTCCTCTCACTGAACCCAAGAGCTTTAGATATATTAACGTTAAGTGAAAATTTTACTTTGATTCTTGAAATCTCCAATCCTTTTAAAAACAAAGATCAGATGTTCCTGTAGAGTCTATAGTTAAGAGTGTTACAATCACATTGAAAAGCGTGATTGTGGGTGCGTTGATATTCATGCTTTACAACCGACTGGAAATTTTAACTGATTCATTAAACATGGCAAGCAGACGCTCATATTCTGGAAGTTAACGAACATGTCCGTCATTCATGACTCTTTTCGTCGCCAATATTTAGGATTGTCGCTTTAGATGTGCTAACGTCGGGAGAAAATTTGTGTGCTTTTAGTACGTTGCATTGTAATCATGTAAAGATTTTTTTAAAATTAATTTTTTTAAAAAATATTAAATATCACTCAGTAAATAATAAAATCACAATTTCTGTATTTTATTACCTACTTTCTTTTAACTTCTAACTCTTGAGGTTTGTCCTCACACTTTAAATCTTAATTTAATTTAATTATAAATGTCTTACAATGATGAAATTTTGACAGCAACATAAGTCGGATTAAAAGACAATTCCATTCTTGTGATCATATATTTCTATAAATTTGTGAATATTTTACATATTAGTAATATATAGTTGGACCATATGAGAAATAAAATGTCAATAATAAATGTATGACACAGAATAAAATGTAAATAAAAATATATTTATTTATGCTTCAAAAGTAGAAAATAAAAAATATGTTTTTTAAAAAACGTTTTTTTTTCTTGAAAAAGAAACAAATCGTACTAAAAAGTAAAAATTAATTCTGTTTCCAAGGAAATTCAGTTTTAAAATTCAGAAGAAAAGCATAAATAAATTGATTGTTTACAAGTGTTTCCCATGCCTTTTTTTAAAAAACAGGCGTGTAAATAGAAAATATTTCAAATTAATTTTTCTTCAAAACAGAAGTAGTTTTTACATTTTAGCATGATTTCATTTCTTTTAACTTCAAGTACGATTTCTTTTTTTTCTTAACTTCTCAGTACGGTATTTTTTTCCTTTTCTACTTTTCTAGTATAATTTGTTTTATTTTTGAAGAAACCATGTTTTCAAAATAAATATTTATATTTCATTTTCTTTAATAATTTTGCAGTCTCTCTGCCTACATGCAGAACTGTAGATCTAGCAACCTATAATGTGTTTCCGTGCAGGTAGAACACACGTACATTGAAGATTGACCCATTAAACAACATGCAATCATTTTGTATAAAAGTAGTGTCAGTTAAGATTCTTTTTACTTTCGATTTTGGGGACAACTGTCATAGTTTCCATTGAAAATGTAATATCTAATATTTGTTACTATAATTATTTCTAATTAACTGTCTCTCTTTGAGATACAAACTTGAACTTCCCTGAAAGTTCTAAAAACAGTTTTAGTGTTACACTTTATTATTATCAAAGTGCCATGGCTAAATCAATTTGCATGTTAAGCAAGCAGAGTATGAAAGAACATTGATTCAAGTTTGTGTAAGTAAAATCTCTTTCTTTCCTTAAATGGAAGTGATGTTTATGTCTCATCTTAGTGTGTGCCTACAACTTTGAGGTTAAGTTCCAAAGTTAGGCGTCCGTTTCTAGGAAAATTTTGAAAATTTACCGGAAAGAAATGAATAATTTGGTTGTTTGTAAGCTTGATAATGTATAAGGAGAGCGAAAGTTGTGTTTATTTTCTTACATAGAAACATGGTTCTAAACATGGAACTATTTGGCAAGCGGAGGGAACTACTTGGCGCAAGGTTACTTCATGGTAGGATTATGGAACTGTAATACGCATTTGTTTTGTAAACATGGCTGGTGATAATCAGGGAAATCTATTAAAAGTAAGGAAAAGTCATGGCTTAATAAATCTAAAAATAGATTGTAGAAAATACGGTAAGCAGATAACTGTAAAGAAACGTGGAGAAAGTTATATTTGTCAATGTAACGGTAAGTAACATAACCAACATGGCGGCAGAGTTCTAGAACACAGGTTCCTCTTTCCTTTTAGCTGTAATAAAGATAGAAAACAACATGTCCTGTGGGGCTCTAACCCGCCTTATCTCGCTAATTTTCGCAAATTAATACTATTTGAATTAAATATTAAAATTTGGTACACAAAGGAACCAATTATTACGCTTTTAGCCAAAAAGTAGGCGGACGATCAACTTCGGAATAAATGCCCAACTTTCAGATGGTCTTAATGTTATTACTTGTTGTATTAAGATCCGCGTGGCAGCTTGTGAAAGGGATTACGGTAATTCGAATCCGGCATAAATAAACATAAATGCCATCTGGTTTGGGAAATATTTATTTTCAATTGGTACACTATCAACTTCTCACGTATTTCTCATATTTATAGTGCCTATTAGGTATATTCAAAAACGAATTCTATTTAAACAAAAAAAAAAAAAAAAAAAAAAAAACGAAAAGCGATTTCAAGGAAAACAAAAAACCTCCATTTCGGCTTTCTTCCAAAACCAATTTATGCTTTCTACAAAAAAATTGCTTCTTTCCTTTTTACTGGAAGCAGTGTGATTTTCGGCGAAGCTGGTATATGTTCTTGTCCTTCTAGTAAGTAATTCCAAACAAGTTAACAAAGAAGCAAGAAGGTTTTGATAGAAATCAGAACAGGTTTGACAGAAAACCTAAACCGGTTTTATAATAGAAAACCTCAACCATTTTTCTAATTGAAAACTTATACCTCTTTTCTAATTGAAAACTTATACCTCTTTTCTAATAGAAAACTTAAAACGATTTCTCTAATAGAAAACCTAAATCAGTTTTCTAGTAGAAAACTGAATACGTTTTGTTCTCCTTTTTCATAAACCGGTTTCGGGTTTTCTATAAACCGACAAATAAACTATTTTGTATCCATCATTAATGCCAATTTTCGTTAAGTACATGATAATATCTAACTATACTACTCGTTAAATTGTATGTAGAAGTACGATTGTCCACACGTTTTTTATTCGTGTTTCATAAATAATTGCAAATGTCACTAATGATTATGCGTAACATGAAAATGCCGATTCTTGCAAACATCAACTTCCAACTGGAATTTTATAAACGTTTATCAATTATGATTATTTTGCACCAATATTCAACTTTATCGCTTTAATTGTGTCGAACTTGGGAAACAAATCATGCGCACGTAGTATGTATATAAGAATTATTACAACCATGCTTGCGTTAATATGGTGTACAGTCGATTGAAAATACCGGATTTGCTTTAATATGGCTGCGAGACGTCGATACTTACAAAAATCACTTTGCAACTGGAATTTCACAAAAAAATGTAGCATTTATGACTTTTCTCGCCAATATTTAGCTATTGCTTTAGGTTATGTGTCAACTATGGTACACCGTTTATGCTGTCATATAGCTTAAGGTTCATAGAGTATAAAATAATATAATTAGGTACTTACAAAAAATTATTGCATATATACTGATATTTACTGGAAAACATTGGTGTACTGTTCAAATAATTCGACTGTTTCCAAGAATATAACATGTACCCACGTACGTATAAGCTTGTTTTTCCGCAAAATTTAAGGTGAGTATACGCTGGAATATAAAAAGTGTTAGGTAAGTATACGCTTTACTATATAAAATATTAGGAGTATATACTGGAGTATAAAAATTTTAGGTGAGTATACGCTGGGTGCAAAAATATTAGGTCAATATACGCTGGAGTATAAAACTATTAGGTGAGTATATGCTGCAAAACAATATATTATATTAGTATATGCTGGAGTATAAAATATTAGGTGAGTGTACGTTGGAGTGTGAAATATATTAGAAGAGTATACGCTGAAGTATAAAAATATTAGATGAGTATACGCTGATAAAGTATAAAAATATTAGTTGAGTATACGCTGGAGTAAAAAATATTAGATAAGTATACTCTGGAGTATAAAAAATATTAGGTAACTTTACGCTGAAGTATAAAAATATTAGGTGAGTACACGCTCTAGTATAAAAATATTAGCTGAGTAAACGCTGGAGTATAAAATATTGGATAAGTATACGCTGGGGTATATAAAATATTAGGTAACTATACGCTAGAGTATAAAAAATATTCTGTGAGTATACGCTGGATATAAAAATTATTAGATGAGTATAAGCTGGAGTATAAAAATATTAGGTGAGTATATGCTGCAAAACAATATATTGTATGAGTTTACGCTGGATTATAAAAAATATTAGATAAGTATACGCTGGAGTATAAAAATATTCGTTAACTATACGCAGAAGTATAAAAATATTAGGTGAGTATACGGTCTAGTATAAAAATATTAGCTGAGTAAACGCTGAAGTATAAAATATTGGATAAGTATACGCTGGGGTATATAAAATATTAGGTGACTATACGCTGGAGTATAAAAAATATTAGGTGAGTATACGCTGGATATAAAGATTATTAGATGAGTATAAGCTGGAGTATAAAAATATTAGGTGAGTATATGCTGCAAAACAATATATTGTATGAGTTTACGCTGGATTATAAAAAATATTAGATAAGTATACGCTGGAGTATAAAAAAATATTAGGTAACTATACGCTGAAGTATAAAAATATTAGGTGAGTATACGCTCTAGTATAAAAATATTAGCTGAGTAAACGTCGGAGTATAAAAATATTGGGTAAGTATACGCTGGAGTATAAAATATATTAGTTTAGTATATGCTGGAGTATAAAAACTATTAGGTGAGTATACGCTGGGTATAAAAACTATTAGGTGAGTATATGCTGGAGTATATAACTATTAGGTGTGTAAGGGAGACCAGGGACAATTGTAACAAATTTTACATTTTACTTTTTTTCTCACACTTTTATGCTCCAATAAGACTGAAAATTATACAATATCTTAAGTGAAGCTTAATTTTCTTCATACATGACAATTTCTAATATAGAAAGTTATGAAGCATTTGATGACAGCATCTGTCGTGTTACAAACGTCCCCGTGCCCGGGTCAATTGTAACAGAGCTTTGGGACAATTGTCACATAATGCTTTTAATGAAAAGTGCAATATATGGGGCATAACTAGTGCTGTGCGATATCCGGTTTTGAATATCGAACTTCGATATCGACCAAATATCGAAAGTCGATCGATATATCGAATATCGAAATATCGAAGGTTTGATAATATATCGGTCGATAATATCGAAAAATATCGAAGTATCGAAATATCGAAAAATATCGAAATATCGAAAAATATCGAAGTATCGAAATATCGAAGTATCGAAGTGTCGAAATATCGAAAAATATCGAAGTATCGAAATATCGATGTATCGAAAATATCGAAGTATCGAAATATCGAAGTATCGAAAAATATCGAAGAAAAAAATGCTATGGATATTAGAAAGTAGGGCATGACAGTGCTTGCTTCTAAGCTTTCCAGCCACTTTCAGGGCCAGTTCTAATAAAATGTCTCGATAACTCTTAACCGTCAGATAAGGCAAACCGTCAGATGTGAGGTGAAAAATTTTCTTCTATATTTTTCCGGAAAATTTTCCGTTCTTAACAAATATCAGTGATCAAGTAACAGTTCCTCAGTATTCATAAAATTAATTGAAATCATGTATAAAAATGTTAAAAAGTGAAAGATCGTTTAAAGAATCTGAAAATTTTCATGGCTCACACAATTTTCAGTACTATGTAGGAACAAGTGAAATAATGTTTCATAAATCGAAATATTTTGTGTCTTGTATGCAAAAATTGAAGAATTTTTTATGGGTCGGAAAATTTTCGTCATTTTGAAGCAAAAAGTAAAACAACTTTTTGTGAATCGGAAAGTTTTATTGCTCTGTAGAAACAAATGTAAGGAATTTTCATGAATCGGGAAAGTTTTCATCACGATGTAGAAACAAGTGAAAACACTTTTCATAATCCGGACAGTTTTGGCTATTATGTATAGTGATATTAGGTGGGAAATTTTCCACTATATTTAACTGCACATTGAGATATACGATTCCTGTAGAGGAAAATTAGACTGCAACAAATTATAATTTTCCAATTAGGTTTCGGGAACCAGAAAATTTTCTAATATTTCAAGTTGGGAAGTAAAAATTTACGTAGTGTTTCTCTCTCTCTCTCTCTTTCTCTCTCTATTATATCTACTTATTTATAAATGTTGCAGAATGTAAATCTATAAAAGTAGTAAAGCTATGAGAAAACAGTCTTATGCGTATTAAACTGACGAAATTTAATATTGTAAGATCAAAGGTGGATTCTGAGTGAAGAACGCATTCAAGTTTTTGAAACATTCTTGAAATGAAGAATCGTTAGATTTTCACTTCATGAAACTTTTTAAGACAATATTTATTACCAATAAATTTTATGGCTAAACAACGATATATGAATAAGTGGAGTATGTTTTTATGAATCGGAAAACATTCATGACTTTTAATAAATTGAAATTTTAAATAATAGAATGGGATATTTGTACTTTACGAAGTCATGTTCTCTGCACTTGGCATACACACACACACACACAGAGAGAGAGTGAGAGAGAGAGAGAGGAGTTGAATTGAGTTGATTTTGAGTTAACGTCCCTTTCAGCAGCGAGACCATATAAGACGGGACCAACTGATTAACGTGAACCGAACTACATGAGCTCCTGCTGGAAATCGAAGCCAGGTCTTCCATGCCAAAGGCGCGTATGCTAACCGCTTAGCAACGAAGGAGCTCGCAGATGAAAAGAGAGAGAGAAACACTGTGTAAAATTTTACTTCCCAACTTGAAATATTGGAAACTTTTCCGGTTCCCGAAAGCTAATTGGAAAATTATAATTTGTTGCTGACTAACTTTCCTCTACAGAAATTCAATTTCGTAGCTGAATGTGCAGTTAAATATAGTGGAAAATTTTCCACTTAACATCACTATACATAATATCCAAAATTGTCCGGCTTATGAAAAGTTTTTCCACTTGTTTCTACATCGTGATGAAAATTTTCCGATCTATGAAAATTCCTTTCACTTGTTTCTGCAGAGCAATAAAACTTTCCGATTCACAAAAAGTTGTTTTACTCTTTGCTTCAAAATGACGAAAATTTTGCGACTCAAAAAAAGTTCTTCAATTTTTCCATATAAGACAGAAAATATTTCTATTGATGAAAAATGGTTTAACTTGTTCCTACATAGTACTGAAAATTATCTGAGCCATGAAAATTTTCAGATTCTTTAAACGATCTTTCACTTTTTTACATTTCTGTACATGAATTCAACCAATTTTATGATCACTGATGAATTGTTACTTGATTACTGATATTTTTTAGAACGGAAAATTTTCCGGAAAAATATAGCGGAAAATTTTCCACCTCACATTACTAATGGTATACTGACATGCAAGTCTATTTGTCTATATTACATCACTAATTTCTTTAAGCAGAACTGATTGAATTATTTGGTATATAGTAAAATGTAGCTATCATTTTTATAAATATTAAAATATTTGTTTTTTGAAGTTGTAAACACGTCATAACATATTTTGAATATGACAAATATGATAATTGTATGATGCTTTACAAAATAAAAATTGGTAAGGTTTTATTACCTATTCTTAAAAAAGAATTGAAATATTGTCAGGTTTACAAAAACATGTTAGATTTCAGAAGAGTACTGTGCAATTTTTAAAGATAGCACTGTAACATTTAAGTAAGACTTCGCTTATCCAGTCCGGTGGTATAACATTATTGTTTTTTTTTCTTTTTTAATGAGATTTGCGTAAGGAAGAGAAAGTTTATCTTAATTCCTATTTAGTGCAAGTTTTGAGCATTTACTTAAATTCTTATTACTATCAAGATGGTGAGAATTATTTTTACGAAAATCTCATTTTCTCTTGTATATTCACTTCAATAAGTTTCCTGTTCACCAGTTATACTCAATTGTAAGAAACAAAGATTCGTAGTATGTATACTATAAAAGTTTGTGTGCAAGTTTAGTTGTAGTTCACGCAGTGGTGCCCACCCCCCTTATGTCCATGACGCACCCCCCAATTGTCTATCCGTAGGTGTTCTTCCATGAAAAAATCTACTTTTTGATTAATTTTTACACCCCTTCAAACATATTCATATAGATTTTTACCCCCCCAATATTTCAATGACGCAGTTTGCGTCATAGCCCCCCTCTGTGGGCACCCTGGTTCACGTAATTTTTGCGTTTCCGACAACATAAGAGGAGTAGTATGTAGAAATTGTATAAATATATCTGGAATATTGTATAAATATATCTATTCTATCCAATTATACCAGAGTTTATAAACACAGCAGGTACTCATTATTCAGCTCTTTTCCTGTTACACAATGTCGTGTTTGAACGGCTCAGCGCCACAGATGACTGACTAACATCAAGGAAGTTTCGAGAAAACTAAGGATAAGGCTTGCAGATTATATGCGTCCTTATGGATCGCCACATTTTCTCGATTCTGGCATCATGTTGACTGTATTGTTTGGGCTTTGATCATGTTTGGCACACAGAATATGTTACAGCCATTTCAGTATAGAACTCAAAATATGCCTTGATATCAGTTATTGATCTGCGGCGCTCAGCCATCTATTTACGGGCAAACTGCACACAACATTTTTATATTTACTTTTTGTAATTAAAACGTTTTCTAGTAATTATGGGGACCACCTCCATTATCAAAATATCGAATGGTATCGAAGTATCGAAATATCGAAGTATATCGAAATATAGAAAAATATCGAAGAATATCGAAATATCGAAGTATCGAAAAATATCGAAGTATCGAAATATCGAAAAATATCGAAATATCGAAAAATATCGAAGTATCGAAATATCGAAAATATCGAAGTATCGATATATCGATTTTGATATTTACAAAACATCGAAATTTCGATATTCACAAAATATCGATCGATCGATCGATATATCGAAGTATCGCACATCCCTAGGCATAACAAAACAATATATATGGTTTAATAATAGTGATACTACTAGTAATAGTACTGATAGGTTTAACAACGGATGGGGACAACAAATTAAAAGTATAGACTTAGACGCACTGCGCCCCTAGATTATGCCTACCCTGCCTACCGTATTGTTATACCACAGTTTCAAGTCCTAATGATATTGTACTACTAGACACCCACACTGCTTTTGTAACCTCTATACACATCCCTCACACAACGATGCGAACAGATAATGCGCTACTGTGCGAGAGAGATTAAGTGAAAAGTTACATTGTTGATTATTTCTGATAAATCGGAAAGGGAGCCTATTTGACAAATGAGTCTTTAAAAACGTATAGGCTATTTAAAGACATCTGAAGGAAGCAACATATTGAAGCATTAGCCTATTCTAATACAACATTGAAAAGTAGTGATCCGGTCAGCCATAAAAGTTTGTGAGGTTATATAAAAAAATTAGGGGAAGCCCCATAATGAAATATGGGGTGAAAGTCTTTTCTTTCCTTACAGTAACCTTAATGACATATTATACACTAAGGCCTCAAATGATTATTTTTGGGGAGACTCGGCCCTCCCCTACGTACTTGTGGCCCCAGAAAAGCATACTTAATACATACATAGTTTTATTAATTACATCAATTGTATTATCTTCGGTGATATCTAGTTTATTTTCATAACGTTCAGTACAACTTTGTCTGGGACGATTGTAAGGTGTTACATTCGTCCCCGATCGCCATGTTACATTTGTACCCGTTCAACGGTCAGCGATAAATACCATGATTTCTCATAATTTCATTGAGTCAAAGCATCAAACACAATATCCACGTTGTCAAGGAAAGAACATAGATTACACACACACAGGGTATTTGTTTACAGTAATCGCATATCTATCAAGAAAAAATTAAAATAAGTCAATTAAAAATTTACTTACGTCTGTCAAAATCGCGTTTCTTCTTGTCTACTCTTCCACACTTTACTAACGACGCTCTTTTTTCATCCCACATACACCTTGCATTGTGATTCCAATGACATGTACAAATGATATTCCGAAGCTCACTTCTATGAGTAATGGCCAATGTTACAATTGACCCGCGTTACAATTGTCCCCGATTTCCCCTATATGCTGCAAAACAATATATTGTATGAGTTTACGCAGGATTTTTTAAAAAAAATATTAGGTAACTATACGCTGAAGTATAAAATATATTAGTTGGGTATATGCTGGAATATAAAAATATTGGGTGAGTATGCGCTCTAGTATAAACATATTAGCTGAATAAATGCTGAAGTATAAAAATATTGGATAAGTATATGCTGGAGTATATAGAATATTAGGTAACTATACGCTGGAGTATAAAAAATATTAGGTGAATATACGCTGGGTATAAAAATTATTAGGTGAATATATGCTGCAAAACAATATATTGTATGAGTTTACGCTGGATTATAAAAAATATTAGATAAGTATACGATAGACTATAAAAATATTAGATAACTATACGCTGAAGTATAAAAGTATTAGGTGAGTACACGCTCTAGTATAAACATATTAGCTGAATAAACGCCGGTTTATAAAAATACTGGATAAGTATACGCTGGAGTATATAAAATATTAGGTGGGTATACGCCGTATAGACACATACACGTTCAATTACATTCCTGCTGTGAAGAATACAAAATAACTGGCCTTTGCGAGAAATACTGAAATTAATCCTGAATTTGTCAACCTAATGCACAACTGGAATTTTTCACTAATACTAACACATACTAGTGAAACTGGCCGACTACCTATTAAACCTCTGCAATTAGATTCTCTAGAACTATAAGACATCAGGTGATAGAGGAATGAGTTAGAAAACCACTCGCTCTAATCTCTAATTGCGTTTCACGTTCCAACTTGGGTGACGAACATTAGAAAAAAGAAAAGTAGTTCTTCTGAAAACTTTTCTGATTGGAAAACCTCCTTGATTACTCTTGGCTAACAATGTGCTTCTCCATCAGATATATGACCGTATGTGCGGTTGAAAGTAAGAACAGTGGCTACGCAATTTTCGGAAAGACAAGGCAAGATTGTTCCTTTCACCCAAATGAAATACAAGCGGCCGTTTCCTTTTAACGAATGGTACAGTACAAATCCTTGTAAATACTTTGGGATTGTCTTGTAACTTCCGGCGTGTTAAATTGTCTCATAAAAGAGCCTAATGATAGGATGTTTTCCACAGAACAATCAATTTTGAGAAACCAAAAGAAAGGAAACAGGTCCGGATATTCTTGCCAAGACAATGGAAAAATTACAACGATAGTAATATTACCTCTAAGAGTCTGATAAGTATTCGGAGAATTTGATTATAATTTTTTTAAAGAAAAAAACTCTCAGATTTAGTATCATAGACTATTACTAGATTCTATATAGGGAAAGCACAGCACTTATGCCATCACAGCTAAAAGGGTTGAACGGGAAGGAGGGAAATGATGTTGAACGGAACCTAAAATGGGAGTAGAACTATTATTGTGATGAGTATCCCTTTGCAATTCCAGCTCACATGGCGATGTGCCAAACCCCAAAGCTTGATAACGAGCACTCGATAACTGCCTGCCCGCTGGCAGGTACAACCACATAGTGCATCGAATTTGTCCAAGATCCCAATGAGTGGAATTGGCCACCACACACACACACACTCATACCGCGTAGAGACACGCATACAGAGACGGAGAGAGAAAGCATAGGTAGTTAATTGTCGCTCTTCCTTGTGTGTGCTAGAGCCCTGAATTACATTTGAGTATCTGTGAATTTGGCACAGACAACTTAAACTTTCTATACCGTGCTGCAATTCTGTATTAATTGAATTGATCGTTTTTATTATTTTTTCTTAATTGTTAAATATTGATTTCTGTGTGTATAGAGAAACTAAGTTACGAATTCGCCTGTTGAGATAAAATCTAGTTATGTTTAAGTCTTCAGCTCACTTGTATCGTTACAATAGTTTTAAATAAACAAACTGGCTGCACATTAGCGTCATCTATTGACGCACTCGTTAACTATTAGGAATAAATGTTGCATACAGACTGACTTCTTTTGTTTTTATAATAAGAATTTAATTAGAAGAGAAATCTTAATGGATATATATTTTTAAATGGGTTGTTTATGAACATAGTACCTGCCTAAGTTTTGTTGTTAATCTTGTTTTGAATTTAGAGATTTTGTAAACCCATTTTATTACAATACATCAAAGAACGATATAACCATTAATCCCGCTACAGTTACATATCTTAGTGCAGAACGACTTGATAGGATGGACAAATGAATATACGCTATCTGTCCATCCAAATTATAACTTGGTCTTTACAAGAGATTTTGATACTACATAATATTTTTCGAAACGAAGTAACTAAAATAAATGAAGTTCGTTATGCTCTATTATCACGTAATATCTATACAATATACAATATTATTCGTTTTATTGCTGAAACTGAACTCTTGATGTAAACACAGGTGTTCCTCAGGGATCAAACCTAGATCATCCCTTTTATTCTTATTTGTTTTAAATAAGGCTGCTGAAACTTTGGAAAATTATGAGCTCATAAATACTCAATATGAGAGAGCCCTAAGTGACTAATTCTATGGCCTATAGAGCCCGAAGGTTCAACGCCGCGTTCACAAAAGCTCTCCACTGACTTCTGTCCTTAGCCAACTGGATCTAGTTTCTACTTTGTATTCCTATTTCTGCGAGATCTATTTTAATATTGTCCTCCCATCTGCGCCTTGGTCTTCCTAATGGTCGTTTTCCGGTTGGTCTTCCAGTTAATGCGTTTCTACTTTCTTCCATCCTGGCTACATGACCTGCCCACCTGAGCCTCCTACATTTGATGACCCGAACAATGTTCGGTACAAGGCATAAATTATGTATTTCCTCGTTATGAAAATTCCTCCAGTCCCCATTCCAATTTCTCTTGGGGCTGAGGATCTTGTTCTCAAATACATTCAGTCTACGTTCTTCCCTCAGAGTAAGCGACCATGTTTCGCGACCATTCAAAACAACAGGCATGATTATCGTTTTAAATCTTTTAATCTTCAAATTCCTCGACAGAATTTGTGACAAGAGATTTTGAACTGAATAATAACACGAGCTCCCTGCTATTAGCCGACATTTAATTTCTTCATGAAAATGGTTTTCGTCTGTTAATATCGAACCTAGATATTTGAAAGTATCCACTGTATCAACTAATGTTAATACGACAACTTGAGTCAGGCAAGACCATTTTCAACATGTTCTCATCAATCAATGACTTGCATTGCAGTGTTAAATGCAATCCTGCAGTTCATACATATCTTGTGGTAGTGGTGATTTGTAAGTTTTGTTCCTTATATAACCGCACAAAAAATAATTCTTTAGTGCTGAGGACTAGGTTGAAAGTAAATCTATTTGTCTCCACATTCGCCTGGACAAGTCAAAGCCTAGATGATGATATAACGTTACAAAGGGCATCTGTTTACTACCCTAAGAAAAAATGTGAATTCCAGTCGGCAGGTCACCTGCTGACGTGCAACATCATATTAAATACGAATGTTTTACGCAGTGATGTAAACCTGTGGGGGAAAATCCCATTTCGTGGGACTTTTTAAAGGATTAGAATTGGGAATTAGATTTCTAGCTTTCGGCATTTATGTCCATGTTAGGCCGTCAGGTATGACGGATGATGTCCCTCGGCGATCACACTATCCGAGGAAAGGGAAGGAAGAAAGCGGCCTGGGACCTATAAGTTAAGTACCAGCCTGGCATTTGCCTGGTGTGAATGAGGTAAACCTCATTCAGCATGGTTTGCCCCGAAAAGCTTTTTACAATTTTTCGACCGAGTGCCTCCACTGGGAATCTAGCCCGGGACCGCTTGCACCGATGGCGAGAGCCTTAGCGACTGCGCTACACGGGGCCCACTAGGACTTTTTTTGACATTAATTTCTTGAAAAGAGATAAAGAGAATCTCTATCGAAATTGGTAACATGGTATGGGATTCTTCACTTATATCAAATCCACGCCAACATTTTTTTTTTTAAAGTGGGAAATATACATAATGTGTCATTAATAAGTGTAAAATTAGCGTTGTCAAACCGATTCATTTTTAAAATCAGAAAAGTTAATGCTACTGAGAAAGTGGTTCGTGGAATGTCCGATACTCTGAAATCAACAGCCAAAGAACGAAAATTGTACTCTGGCACTTAAAGAATGAAGATAATAAAATAATGAATAAATGAAAAGAAAATATCAAATGATAAACAATCAACTTCCAAAATGTTCCTCACAAAATATATCAGGAACGAATTTAGTATCCTTAAGCTCAGTATGATAGGATCGCACCAAGGCGGGATGAAGACACTGCTCTTCTGACAAAGAAAAAGTTTTCGATTAAGGAAATACCTATTCACAAACCATCTTGTATACATGGAATATCGAATAGTTTTAAGTTCGTATTTTATATTATTATTATTATTATTATTATTATTATTATTATTATTATTATTATATCATGGGAAATTCAAAAGCAAAATGGGACTTCCTCTTTCTCGAGATAGGATTTTATAACTTCTTAGGTTGACATCACTGGTTTTATGCATAGTATACACTACCATCCAAGAGCGTCCAAGTTGAGTCCTGACACGGTGCTCCCAGTGGGACACACGCTATCTAGGAATTCCGCGTATTTGCGCTGCATCCAGGAATAAATCTAGAATTATTTTTTTCTAAATGTTGGAATTTAACATACTAACTTTGAATACAGTTCTACACTGATTGTTCTGATGAACGTAATTTACGCTGGATACTCAAAACCGACCTATTCATGGTAAATTCTAATACGCAAAGTGTCTACTTCTTATCACTGGCAACAGAAGCGACGATTAAAGTGGTAAGAGGGAGAAGTTGCCTCCTCCCACTTTTCTGAAGTGATCTCTTATTGTATATAGTTTCACTTGGAAATGTAAAGTTTTTGTATGTATTACTGGTTCATAGAAAAAATGGTGCCATATAATATTTGCCGTTGGGTGAATACATATTGGTTATTTGTCTTCCCGTGGAGTTAAGAAAACTACAAGAATTAAGTTTCAATTGTCACGTAAAATGGTCCAGATATATCTATTGGAGCGCAACAATTCCAGCATACTTTCATTTCTTCTTAGAAGGGCTCGATATGTTAGTCAGCCGCTTTGAAACTAATTGAGAGCACATTTCGCCAAAAAAGAAAAGTCTTTCACAAGTTCTTCTTTAATTGCACAAAAATCGACAGTTCATTAAATGCCATTCTTCATTAGTATGATTAATCTTGTAATTTCTATTTATTTGTTTTGAAAATTTGTTATTAATTAATCTGATCACAATTTTTCAGACGGAATTATAAGATATTCATGAGCAAGGAATCAAATCTGTTTTTACACCTTCGTTCTTTAAGACTACGAAGGGCCAGTACCCACTTGCGTTGCTCTTGTCGATTTACTTATTAAAATACGAAATACGATATACAGTATTTTAAGTTTAAAAGAGCATCCTATTAGTTATACAACCTTTCGCCAAACAGTTTGTTAGTAACAATCAGGAAAACTAACATTGATATACAAATATTCAGATCATGTCTTGCCCCCCTCCCCCCCACATACACACTTTTAACGTCCAATCGCCACCACTGACTGGCAGCCATTTTGCAACTGGATGACCTACAATGAGTGCAATCTAGTTTTAGTATTACAAAGCACTTTTGACATGTTTCAAATAACTTTGAGGATGTGTTCGAATGTATTACAGGCATGCTAATATAACATTACACAAACATTTACATTACATTACATTTTTTGTTTACTCGTTCAAATTATTTTGAAATGCTCTTAGCAAAAATTTAATTCTGTAGAAATGAAATCGAACTATTTTATTCATGCGTAATAGTTATTAATTTATTAACATAATTTTATAATTTCACACTTCAGATATAATAATCTTAATAAGAATGTAATTGTAAGTCATTAAAAACTTTTAATTTGTTATTGGAATTTTAAGTCATAAAATGAACGTAATTTCTTAGGGTATCTGGAAATTTGTGTGAAAATTTTAGGTCTGTAGTTGTCTCACATTTTACTGAGAAATCTTCTTAAATATTTTAATGTATATTTTCTGTTATTATAGTTACGTATTAACGTGATCTCGCAACCAATTCTTTAAGAACATGGGGCCGCGGTGGCTCAGTGGTAGAGCGTTCACCTCTGGTGCTTGGGGTCCCGGGTTCGATCCCAGCTCCCGCCAAGTGAACTTTGTGGTGGACAAACACCGTGTGCGTGGGTTTTCTCGGGGTTCTCCCGTTTCCTCCCACTTTCTTCATTCCACCATTTCATTCATTTCTCATAATCACCGTCTCCTTTAGCCTAACCGGCATAACCGTGGGACGTAAAACTCAAAGTTTTTTTTTCTTTAAGAACATGGCAGTATATTTTTATACTACTTAAAAACAATAACAATTATAATTTACCTGCACCATTAATGAAATCCCCACGATGCCCTGTGACTTGTGCTGAGCTTCAGACATGTTATGGTACAATTCGGCATTGTAACCGTACAATTGGAGCTGAAAGTAAAGAGAAGAAAAATAAATAAATAATATATCAAAATGTAATGCAGGATTATTTAAGTATAGCAATAATAAAAACAATACAGGTAATACATTTTAGTGTAGACAAACTTTGTAATAAAAAATACGTATAGAAGAAACTATTGCTTCTACTAAAAATGTATGGTGGTTGGCTATTCTATTTATGTTAAGACCATAGTAGCTGTAATTCTTACCTAGTAGTGTGAAGAACTGAATAATTTACAACGGTATGTTGTATACGTGTATTGTATAACTTGTATTGTATACTTGTATTCGAGCAATAGTTGGTTTATAAATAGGTACAAGCCAGTTCATTTTATAGAGGAAGAAAAAGAAGAAAATAATAAAAAGATTAATATATGTTTTTCCAAGGATGTTATAAATAGAGGATCTGCCCATATGTATCTTCATCCTATTAAATCGATGAAGCCAAAAAACAACCGAGCATCGACACGTCTGATTGGCTACTCTCGTTTCTGCCATTGTCTAATTGGATACTTTCGTTTCCGCCATGATTGTTGGCTCAAAACATTGCGATCCTATTGGGCGGAGTGGGCAGAGTAGGGGTGGCGAAACTGTGACGTATTGCTTCAAGATTTTGTTGTAAGGGCATATCCTCTATTTTATAAGATCCTTGAGTTTTTCGAATATATAATTGGAATGTGGATATGTAACCAGAACAACGAAACGATGTTTGTCATAGTAACAAAACAAGATTATACTGTTATGTAATGATATAGTTTCGATGTTACATTGTAAAGTGAGTTAATGTTTTACGAAGCATCTAAAGATAATAAAAGATTTAATAAGGTAATTTAAAAATCGGTCAATTTACGAATCAGCGAGTTATATTTGTGATAGATATGTATAGTTTGTTACAAATTATATAAATTAAAATTCAAATATTACACTCGATAAACGAGATAAATTAACTGCCATTCCATTTAGTAGATCACGAACTACGTGGGTTGTTTAATATGTAAGTTTCTTTAAGCTGAAAAAAAAAGATATATTTGTGAACCATACATACATGTGTAGGTGGGTCCTTCCTCACCTCTTTATATAATCCCCATTGGAATTCACACATTTGTCTAACCGTTTCATTAATTTGTCCAAACTATTTTCAAATAATCAAGTCTCTGCCTATATAGCACTCTTTTTACGTTCCGCTTGACGTCTTCATTACCAGCTGATAGAACACCAGGTAGCTGACAGGTAATTTATAGCGAGGGAAACGCAATTCGACATGAGCAACCTGGCCTTTACTTGATGTTGATGCTCACCCCAACTCAGTACAAAAACGAAACACAACACTGAAGAATTAGAGTAGGAACTTTTGCCCCTTTCTCCACACAATCTCAGTTTAGAGCCAAGTTACTTTCATCTTTTTCCGGTGTTAAGGTCTGCATAGCTAGGTGAACGTTTTGAAAGAGGTGAAGAAATAAAGCAGAATGGAAGGGCCCTGATTTTTTTTTTTTTTTTTGCAAAGGGTTTGGACAAATTGATGCAACGCTGACACAAATGGCTGTTGTTTTTAACTAATTAATAATCATTCTATTTGAGTTCTATTTACGAAACCAAAGGCAGTTTTTGTACACTACATTTTTTTTTCAAACTTACAATGGAGCTCCCTCATGACTAAGCGATTAGCGAACGTATCTCTGACGGATTCTCGGAAAGAGCTCATGTGATTCGAATCCCACGTTAAATTGTAGGTTCACGTCTCATATAGCCTCACTGCCCAAAGGGACGCTAAACTGAACATCCAATCAATCAATCAAATCTTTAACTTACAATAGTTCAACCGTATTCTCAAATTTTGCAGCAACCATGGCCGTCGACAGCAGGAAACAAGAGGTGAGTTGCATGGATTTTCAAAGGGCGTTCAGTTCTTGCAAATAATATTAAAACATACCAATTTGTTCTCCCATACCATACTAGTTAATATGTTGATATTAATACTCTAGAATTATAGATTATTTATTGTAGTTGATAAAGATAAATGTGCGTAAATGATTGTTCTTTTATATGATTTATTACGTGCACATGTTCATCAAAGTGTGTATGTGTACGTCATTGGGTTCCAGTCTATTGTCCTTCTTGGAATCAGTCCTTTGTCTGCTTTCGAAAAATTCTGGGGACGTCTTTGCACTGAGAAAATCCGTTATCCCGACAGCAGTATATTGTAACAAAATATGGGATATTTGTGTTTACTACGGAAATCTGTACTGAGCATACGTTATCCATATGCTACGAACGTACTGCCCTTTTCCCGCTCAGATGTTACATCATGTAACTGTGTGATGACTGACATCTAAGAATCTTCTGTATATTACATGCGTACCTATGCTACATATGTCAGCTATATGTTATATGTGTCCACCTGTATGTGTCCACCTGACCGCCTACATAAAATTCTTCCTTTCATACGGAAAGTACGTACACTGAGAAAAATTCGTTCTCCGGACAGTGTTATATTATACAAATATACGGAACCCTCTTGCTTACTACAGAAATCAGTACGTCGCATACGTTGTCCGTATGCTACATACGCACTTCCCTTAGATGTTACATCATGCCGTTGCAGGATGTCTGACATCTAATAGTTTTCCGTGTATCACATGCATATACTTATGCAAGATTCCTCAACTATATGTTATATACGTCCATTTGTATGTGAGATCCTGACCGCCAATATAGTTTCATACGGAAAGTACGTATAGATGGAACACTTATACGGAAAGTATTATACAACATAAGTTTTCAGTTACACGTTAGCTGCAGATTGTCACCCGTACTTGTATGTTTAATCCAAAAATTATAGAATTTACGGATGTAACCTACGTTTTTACGTGCTCCACATACTTTTTCCTCTGTGTGCTTACTATGTAATTTAATAACTCATTTTTTAACATTATATTATACAATGCTGAAATTTTACCCAGTGACAAACTTAAGTCGGCTGTCAATACAGCATTTCATTGCTACTTTCATATACAGTAGAACCCTTCTCGTCCGCCTTCGGCTTGTCCGCCACTCTGGTTCTTGTTTGGAAAATTAATTTTAAACGGCAATTTATACAGTATCGGATCTAGAAGGCAAAAACTAGTGGAGGGAGATAGGCAGGACACAGATTATGTAGATATATCATGAGTTTACTATAAACTTTAAAAATATATATATAAATACATAGCTTAAATTATTTTTGTCACTCAAAAAAACTAAGGGCTAGGCTCTCCCGGCCTCGGGTTAAATCCGCCACTGAATTTATGTAATTTAATTGTTACATTATATGACCAAATAAGTAAATAAATAAACAGTAAGTTGACATCTAGTATAAAAATGTATGTACGTATGTTCCAGCATTCAGTCTGGAGCGATTTCAACCAAAATTGATGAATATACTGTATGACTTACAATCTAAAAACAAATGTAATTACTGGGAGGATAAGATACTTCTACGGATGGGAAGGGGATACATGTAAATATAATAGAAAATGGCCGGTATTACTTTCCAATTCATAGATTTCTGGATCGCTGGAATAAACAATGACACTCCTGATGCCGTTTTATATCCAGGTCCAGTCCCATAACCAAGGCGGTAACAAGGAGTAAACGGTGATTGTGGAAAGAAGGATAACATATAAAGAGAGGGTATACGGAAGTTAAATATATACAAATAATTGGAAATGACTGTTATTAGTGCCCAATCTATAGTTTTGGAAGTCACTGAAGTGAATAATGACACTTACGATGCCATGTAAGTCCAAATTTACTCCCCATCAGCAAGGGGGGCCCATTTAGATGCAGAAAGCATATATGAGGATTTTAAGACAAATTGCATTCAAATTATGCCAAATATTGTATATTCGTAAATACAATGCGGGGTCTACATGAGCTTTTGGGGAGTCCCATGGACCCCCCAGGATCGGCACCCTTGCCCATCAGCAATGGAAGTGAGAAGGGGTGAAAAATAAATGACCAAATTCGACGTTATGTTTGTAATCGCGTCACAAGAAAACAAGAGAACTATTTGAAATTAGCTTTGGAACACAGCTAGTACCTACCTCAAGCTGGATTCTTTTTTTCGTGTCGATTCGATTAAAGGGCATCTCTTTAATAGGTATGAAGGATTCAAACACTTATCCCAAAAATATATTGTCTTACAAAGCTTTATCATTACATTTTTTCATTGAAACTAGCTGAACCTGCACTCTCTACACAGCACATCACTCATATATGCGCATGAATCTCCTTGTCATTCCTCACAACATCTGTACATATCCCTTTATAGACACAAATGAAAGACGTCTTGACAAAAATCTGCAAGGGGTGTCATAAGGGGGAGATTTTTTCGATTATTTTTTTCAACATCTAGCACCGTTTGCAAGATTTGAGCCTACTTCCTGTTGGAGTTTCTAATTCATGTATGTTTTCTTTCTTCTTACATGTAGTATGTAATAAGCAAATATATTACGCACACAAATAATTATAATGTAAGTGATATATGGTGTTCATTGTGAAAAACACTCCTAACAATAAAGAAAAATGAAATGAAATTTTTGAGTTTTACGTCCCACGATTATGCCGGTTAGACTAAAGGAGACGGTGATTATGAGAAATGAATGAAATGGTGAAATGAAGAAAGTGGGAGGAAACGGGAGAACCCCGTGGAAAACCACGCACACGGTGTTTGTCCACTACAAAGTTCACTTGGTAGGAGCAGGGTTTGAACCCGCGACCCCTTGCACCAGAGGTGAACGCTCTATCACTGAGCCACCGCGGCCCCCCTAACAATAAAGATTTATCTTAGACTGGAGAAATGGTTATCCTTTGTTTTTAGTAATCATTTGGCCATGAAGTAAACGCTTGAAAGATACACTACCTCCGTATACAATTGTGTCGTGTTGGAATGTATAACTCGTAGGATATAATGCTTTATTTCTAAGATATCAATACTTAGAGTGCACCCCTAAAAATGTAATAAAGAAATATTCAATTAGAACTGAACAATATACAGAAAATTTGCAATCGACCAGTGGAAACGGCATCTTTCTGTAGCTTGTAGTTTGCGAGATATCATTGTTAAACTAATTGGACACAAACATACGTCCATAAACATATAAACCTAGCATTTTCATATACAATATAGACTAGCTGAACCTGCGCTCTCTACATAGCGCATCATTCGCATATGAGCATAAGTATCCTTCTCGTTCCTCACTCGGTACATGTCCCTTTACAGACACAAGTGAAAGACATCTTGATTAAAAAAAAATCGGCAAGGGGTATCATAAAGGGGAGATTTTTCGATTTTTTTTCTCAATATCTCGCACCGTTTGGAAGAATTGAGCCTACTTCCGATTGGAGTTTCTAATTCATGCATGACCAGTGTTTTCTTTCTTCTTGCATGCAGTATGTAATAAGCAAATACGTTACGTAACTTACGCTATTATTTATAATGACAGTTATATATGGTGTTCATTGGGCAAAACACTCCAAACAATAAAGATTTATGTTGGACTGGAGAAATAGTTATCCTTCCTTTTTCGTTATTATTTGGCCATGAAACAAACGCCTAAGACATATGCAACCCCTATATACAACATTGTGTTGTTGGAATGTATAAAGCGTAGGATATGATGCTTTAGCTTTTTTTAATTTCAACGCTTCCAGTGTACCCTAAAAAGTGTAATAAAGAAGTAATGACCATGTTTCTTAAATATTCAATTAGAACTAGACAATCTACGGAAAATTTCCAATCGATCAGTGAAAACGTCATCTTTCTAGAGCCTGTAGTTTCTGAGATCTCATTGTCGAAAGGATTGACCACAAATATATAAACGTCCACACTATATAGTTTAAAAGAACTCGGAAAATGGAAGCACAATTCACGTGCATTGATTTTAGAGTAGACTTATTAAAATACAACGGCTTTAAACAATAATTTTATATCATAAACTTTGTGAAAAAGTTCTAGTTAACTGATTTATTTAAAGTACACACACTTAAAATGTTTGTCTCTGTTAAACGTGAAATCATACATAACCGTAAATGAAAGATTTAAAAATCAAAGTTATATATTGGAGCTCAGGCACTTTTAGTTGCTATTGTAGTATTTTAATAGATAGATGCTTATCCTAAAGGGGGTAAAGGATTGAAATACTTTCCACAAGCCTATTTTTGCGGTGGAAACAAGAGACTTTTCAGCTGACAGAAAATATATATATTATGATGAAGAAATGACAAAATTTACATAACAATTGTTTTCTCTGAACGTAATGAAACTACAATCGCAAATAGTAATAACAGTGGGCGGTAATTACATATTACCAGACTAATAAATAACTAAAAAGCTAGCTGTATCCTGATTTCTTGTTATATGTTGTTTCCTTTTATTTTTTTCTAAAACATCCAGAGCGGCGTTTACTGATTTTAGCAAATCATCATCAACAATGCGTTAATCAATATATTTATTCACAGAGTCATTTGGTGTAAGGGCATTGAATATTAATATTTGCTCTTTGGTTGTTGTTTTTCTAGTATTTTTTTCATCTTTTATTTTGTTTTCCGATGTGACAAAAAATAATAATAAAACTTACATGCATATTTAATTAGATCTATTCAGCAGAAACAACATATATATATGTATTTCCATGTAAGCATATACAATACAATTGCACGTTACAAGTCAAAAATTGACAACTTCATAATTCTGTTTTCGGTTCATAATTTTTCTTTGTAATTCACAAAATTATAACTTCCAACTGGAACTGAATGACAGTGTACAGCTATCTATAGGTTTGAATGAAAAAATGTCAGAAGAATTAAACAGCATATATCGATTTTGAAAATTAAAAAAGTTTTATAATGTCTCTTTATTTTATGTTATTTATTGTACTACAGTGATTGTGTAGGTGACAGAAAGAAAAAAAGTGTTCGTTGCAAAATGGCAACCGAAGCGTGTCTTTATGGATTGTTCTATTCTTCCTGAACATCCAAACGTAAATCATTTTTTAACCCTTCAGTGACGCTAGGGTTTTTAAATCACCAGACTCTGCGGGCAGAGGGGTACTAAAATTTTGTAACCGTAAGGCCACATTCGCTAAGCACTTTCTTTAAGATGCAAAAAAAGACCTGAATATCTTAAATAAGTTGGAAGTTATTCCATTTCAAAGATTACATTGCGAAAGTGTACCACATCGGTAGGTCGAAATTATGTGAAGAAGTGGATGCCAATACCACGTAGGTAAGTTGGGAACATTGAACAAGAAGACGTTATTACTACGTAGGTAGGTCGTAAGTTTGAACAAGAAGATACCATTACAACATAGATAGGTTGGAAGCATGTGAAGAAGATGATGTTACTATCACGTAGGTAAATCGGAATCATGGAAGGAGTAGATACCACTACCACGTAGGTAAGTCGGAAGTATTGAACAAGAATACGACATTACTACGTAGGTAGGTCGTAAACTTGAACAAGAAGATACCATTACAACATAGACAGGTTGGAACCATGTGAAGAAGATGATGTTACTACCACGTAGGTAAATCGGAATCTTGGAAGAAAAAGATACTACCACATAGGTAAGTCGGAAGTATTGAACAAGAAGACAACATTACCGCATTAGGTTGGAAGTATGAAGGAAATATTATTACCACGTAGATAGGTCGGAATCATGTGAAGAAGTGAATGCCACTACCACGTAGGTAAGTCGGAAGTATTGAACAAGAAGACGTTATTATCAAGTAGGTAGGTCGGAAGTATGAAAGAAATATCATTACCACGTAGATAGGTCGGAATCATGTGAAGAAGTGGATGCCACTACCACGTATGTAAGTAGAAAGTATTAAAGACGATGTCATCGCCACGTAGGTAGGTCGGAAGAATGACAGACGCTTGGTTAGTAACGATTTTGACTGGTTTCGCTTTACAAACTTTTTTGTTTCTGGGCAATAAACCCTGTAGTTCCTTAAACCGTTGCGTGCCTTTTGACTTTCGTGGAGTTTTTCCGTCGTGGCTTTTGCCAATAATAATTTATACTTGTGGCTAATACCATAAAGTCATGAGTCAGAATGTAATGGGGATGAACTTCTTGTTTCTATCTGGATCGAGAACAAAGACAAAAACCAAACAAAATAAAAAAAGCTTTCAATTTTTTTTCTTAATCTTCAAGTGAAATAAAGCAATACTCCATAATTTAATTTTAAAAATGTATGCATTATACTTAGAAAAAGAGATCTGTTATATCTTGTTTTGATATGTTTGGGATAAAGCATATATAAATTTTCTTGTTCCTGATGTTTGTGTGTCATAGTCAGGGGCGGATCCAGAACGGACTTCTGGGGAGCGGTGGGTAGTAATACTGCTACTTAGAGCTACTTTTAAGAGCTCCAAACTCTGGGATGGGTTTTATTTATATATAAAATAAGAAAATTTCCTCTTATGGGGGCGATTGTCCCGATTGCCCCCCATGGATCCGCCCCTGGTCGTAGTATATTCCGTATTTTTTGTATAGCATCCTTAGATACTTCTTAATTCCCTTTTAAAATGTCAAACTTTGTTATTTGTTTCCAAATATTTGTTTATTTATTTATTTCTAGACACAATAGGCTATATAACCCAATTACAGTGTCCGTTACATGTATTAAGCAATTATAACACATTAATACATTCATATTATAATACACTTATAGTTATAACGCGGTTGGAATAGCATTAATGTTCTTTCATCTACAATACATTACAAAGAATTGTCTGGAATTGATTTATGCTGCTAATATTAATATCCAAATCTATTCTGTATTTTGTTAACCTGTTGTAAGTTGTACTCAATCTGCAGACTGGTGACCTTTTTGTTTGCATTCGTGTGTAATTTGCCGCAGTAAAAGAAATTGAAAAGTTCAAGACGAGTTACATTTGTAAGCAGGGGCGTCATTTAGAGGAGGCAGGAGGGGGCAATTACCCTTCCCCCCCAAAGAGTTTGAGGAATACACATATTTTAATGGATTGACTACAAATATACCAGTACAAAACCTGAGAGTCTTATGTTAGTGGTGCTCTTGTCCCCCCCCCCCCCACAATACAGACACAAGCAGAGTCTGAAATGACGCCCCTGATATGTAGGAGTGCATATTTTAAATTCTTGAAGTAAATCGGTACCGTCGATTTTATTATTAAATAACTTTTATAGAAATAACATATTTTGCATTATTTGTCGTTGTTCTACCTGAAACCTGAATATCTTAATGTATTAAATTTTAAATTTAAAGATTGACTGTTGCATGTCTTTGGATATAATTGTGTCGTCCTTATATACCAAGTACCATAAATATTTATTCTGAACTTTTTAAATATTATTTATGTTTGTTTTGTGTGAGCGTTCCATCGTAGTGGCTGCGTATTCAAGCTTGGTACGAAAGTAGAGCTCATATAGTTTTTGGATAGCGGTAATACTGGTAAACTCTTTCCTAATGTTAATAATGAATCCAAGGTTTCTGTACGTCTGGTCAATCATGTGGTTTATGCGTGTTAAATGTTAAATTTCTATCATATACTCAAATATCACAAAATTCTCTAATGATTGCTGGTTGTTTCGTTTAAGGAAATATACCCTTAATTTGTGTCGAGTATGAACGGAATTGTTATTTGATTTTTCTCTCTCTCTGTATGTATCTCTGGGTCCAGTTCTTTTTATTGTGACTTTTACTGATCTTTCTGGGACTTTAATTTCAGTTTCAATGATTTTTGGTACTGTTTATGCATGACAAAGATTTTCTATTGCTATTCTACGTAATTTTAATTCATATCTGTAAATTTCGAGTCAGACCTGGCACAATAATCCACTACATATGCTCATGCATATCCACAAGTAATATTGAAATGAGTGATTTTGTATCAAAGCGTTCATACTGGGAAATTGCTGCAGTACTTTACCTGCAAACTATATCAATCTAATAGTTTAAGAACTAAATGCAGCAAAGTTTGATATTTTGCATCTACACTTAATGCTCACTGAATTGCAAACACCTACCCAATACTTTGTTGGTCCACCTTTTACCCAGAGGACGGCCTAGACATACCATGGCAAGGATTCTGATAGTTGTGCCGTCTTCATGTGGGTAGAAGTGTTGCATTTTAGGGTGCACGTGACTATTTTACACCTGTAGGTTCACAAGATGTCTCACTGTGATCCATGCATACTAATAGTCTCAGTCTATGCCAACAGAAGCATCCCCAAGCCATATATCCACCCTAACCGGCCTGTACAGCACGCATCATGCACGAGAGATTCATAGCTTCTTGCTGTTGGCGCCACACATGCATACGCCCTTCCGAGAGGAGTAGCACAAACCATGATTTTTTAGATCAACACTTCCTTTTCCAATTATCCATGGTCCAATTAGCGTGTTCCTGTGCCCGAGCGCGACAAAGTCACCGGTGACGAATCGTAAGGAGTCGGTGACGAGTGTGTCGTCTGCTATGGAACTCCATGCGTGCCAGTGTACGCCGTATAGTTGCGTGGGATATATATGTTGTGCATCCATCATCGAATTGGTCACGTAGTTCCTGGACACTGATGATTCGTTTGCTTGTCACGAGCTGCTTGACGCGATGCTAGTCCTTTTTTTGAACTTTCGTACATCACTGTAGTTCCGTCTCTTGGAGATTGTTACCCCATTTTTTCGCACTCCTTTATTAAAGACCTGCACGGGCTTGGGCGGGCCGACACTGATTTCTCTTCAGGTCGGGCCGAGCTGGGGCCAATTAATTGCAATTCTTTAATAATTATTGACTTTCGTTAAACAATAATTGGAATAAATAAAACCAAACGTTGAAGTGTGCCCGTGAAAAATGTTACAAAGAATGCAATAGCTATTTAGAGTTTGTATTGCTTAGCGGCTCCACTTTCAGTATAGAGGATTGCAGGCATTGCGCGGTAAATTGAGCTCTGACGACCTTCACTGAACCCAAAATATGACAAGAAGGGGTGGGAAAATTTTGCCTGTCGCTAAACAATATTGGCAGCTTCACTTTATGCTAAAAATGAATTAAGTTAGATTTTTGTTATAGGAAATGGAGTTTTTGTTCTCTCGATGACAGGCGAAGTTCTAGGAGGCAATGGTACCATTCGGGAGGCAAGCGTCAGGTTGTGAACCAGAGTTTAGAAAAAGTTTCTGAGGGTTAGGTCAAGTTTAATACTAAATTTTAAGAAAGATTGGGGCTCGAGCTAAATTTTTTAAAAATTTATCGGGCCGGGGTCGGGCCAAAAACTTTTAAAATTTATCGGGCCCGGGCCGGGCTTGGGCCAAGAATTTTTTAAAAAAACTTATCGGGCCGGGATGGAACGGGCCTAGGTACATTCGGGATTGGGCTCGGGCCGAAAAATTCTACCCGTGCAGGTCTCTATCCTTTATTTACCGTCACTACACAGGAGTGGGCGTATCCGAAGAGTATTGCTATCTAGATTATTGATTCACCTATTACACGGGTATCCACAATCATGTCTTGTTAAAATGCGAATAAATCTTACTCTTCTGTCATTATAACAGTGTGCTGTCTGCTAACATGTAGCCTCGAGAGTGTTCTTTCTCTGCAATAATATCAGTTGTACTGCTTATATAAAGAGCTCGGCTGATGGCCCCACTTTTTTGTGGAGAAGTGGTCGCCAACTCAGTGTACTTCATTCACCCGCAACTGATTATGTGTCCCTGAAGGAAATTAGTTTTGTTATAGGGGGGTGAAAATCCACGAAGACACTGTTCTTGCGGGAAAGAGCCACGAAATAATCTATACGAAGAGAGAAACGCCACGACGGGAAATAGTCACCGAGCCTCCTAAACCAGAACAATCGACATGATAGGATGATAATTTTATCCACATAGATAAGGAGAGAGAAAGAGAGAAAAAGAGGGAGGGAGAGAGAAAGATTTTAAAAACAAAAAAGGAAACTACTTTCTCTCAGTAGAGGAAAAAAATATAAGAAAGAACCACTCTGAGAATCTTTTTAAAAATTCATTGGATTCGACAGAGACGAAAGGGATAAGAAAGAAAGGGAATGATAATAGAAAATTGGCGAAAAGACAAAAAGATTTCTTCGAAAGTATTCAATACAAAAGCGAAAAACTTTCTCTGGACTCTCTCTTTCTCTCTCTCTCTCTCTTTGTATACATACATATATTCTCACGTAAAAGTTAGTGCTCAAAGAAACTGGAATTCGTATAACGCGCTGTAAATTGGAAATAGTGGAAAGAATGCAAAAGGGGGATGACTTGTAAAGTTCTAAAAAAATCTCTCCTTTAATTTTTTCTCTTTTTTAAATAAAAAAATTAAAAACAACTTTCAGCTTTTTCTTTTCTTGTGCAAATAAGAACAGAAGAATAAAATTGAATTTTTACTTAATTTGAATTTCGAACGTGCCATTCATGTTCTCGAGGCTCATTACCGAGTAACAATCCAAAAGTTTCGTATCTAAACGCAAAATTGCTTGGAATTCCATTAAATTTCTCGCTTACGCACTAATTACCTTATTCAATGTTCCATTTTCCACTATGGCACTTGGCTTCTTCTTCATCATCATCTTTTCCCTCATCCAGCATCAGGATGGAAAGACAGTCAGAGTTGAGAAAGATGAAGATATGGAGGAATTTATTAAGAAAGGGAGAAAAAAATATATAAAGCATTTGTAACCTAAGGGTGAAAGCTCTCAGAACTGTAGTTTGTTTTTACTTTTATTGGAGAAAACACATTTTTTTGAATGGGAAGAAACAATTACGAAAGCAGGTAAATATCTATTCCGTGAAACTAATAGGTTGATGGCCTCAAAATTAGACAGAATAAATTTTATTAAGCTAAGAACTTGAGGTTATTTGAGATTTTTGGTCTCTTACCTACAAATTATTTATTCTCTTTACGACAAGAGTAAATTACTGTAGGAAATGAATGTTATTTTTGGAGGCAAAGGGGGGTTCAGTGGAAGAGCCCTCACTTTTGATGTAAGAGATCCCTGGGTTCGTCCCAATCCATGTGAATTTGCAGTGGACAACATTGTGTCAATGACTTTTCTGGGTTCTCCCATTTACTACTTTAACATTCTATCAACTCTTTTAAGAATTTAAAATCATTAACTTTTAGGGGGCACGGTGGCTCAGTGGTAGAGCGCTTTCCTTGGTGCGTAGAATCTCCGGTTCGATCCCCGGCGAAATAATTTTGTGGTGGATAACATCCTGCTCATGGGTTTTCTCAGGGTATCCCCGTGTACTTCTGCTTTCTCATAACGGGCATAATCGTGGGACTTAAAAAAGTACATATTCATTTCATTTGTCATTAACTTCTATGAATGAGCCCCTTCTTTTAGCATACAGAGCATAATCGTGGGGCGTAAAACTGTAGATTACATATTCATTTCATTAATATAGTTGATGAGTAAGGTTCAGTTTTAAAGTAACATATCCTAGGAATTTAGACGGTGTTATGGTTATTATGAGTGTGTTAATTTTCGTGAGAGAAGTGGAATGGAGATTGAAAAAAAAATCTGTATTTCTAGTATGTACTTGAATTTCTAGAGTTTTTACAAGATTCTCGATAAAATGTATTTTAAATCTCTACTTTCACAACTTTATTTACAATTCCGATGAAAAACGACATGCCGAGGCTAGCGTTTTAGTGTTCTTGTATTAGTCTGTTGATTGTATTATAGATGAAATACTCGTATTTAATATGGTGATGCACTTCAGTAGGTGAAAATTTACCTGCCGGCTGTAAAGTATTATTGTCGGTCTGCTGATGTATGTCATAATATTAAATATAGGTGTTTCATCGATCGACACAGTCATGTCAGGGGGGGAGGGCACGATGGCTCAGTAGTAGACTACTTATCTTTGGTATGTGAGGTCCCTGGTTCGATCTCCGGCCACGTAACTTTGTGATGGACAACCTCTTGATCAACGTCAGTTTGAGCCCCATACACTGATTTATTTTCTTTTATGTCTATACTTCCTTACGAAGTATACACTAGTAATAACTCCATACATTGATTACACCATTATCTTACTGTTGTTTACCTTCTTTTACTAATCACTCAAGATTAGAACCAACAAATCTTTAAATTAAACATAGTATCCCGTTATGACTGTTCTTTGCACGGGCAAAATAGGTTTTTGGAAAGTGTTTGAATCCCTTCCCCCTTAGGATACGCATTTCAATGAAAGTTTAGTGACTAAAGATCCTAATGTCACTCCTTTAACACCCTATTTTTCACCCCCTATGCGAATGGGGCTGAACTTGGACTTAAATGACATCGGAAGAGCTGTCATTTATCTTATCGACCTCGAAAACCATCGGATTGAACACCTCGAAAACTATCGAATTTATCCCCTCGAAAACTATCGGATTGAACACTTCGAAAACTATCGGATTGAACACCTCAAAAACTATCGGATTAAACACCTCGAAAACTATTGGATTGAACACCTCGAAAATTATTGGTTTGAACACCCCAAAAACTATCGGATTGAACACCTCAAAAACTTTCGGAATGAACACCTCAAAAACCATCGGATTGAACACCCCTCATTCGGAATGAATACCTCAAAAACTTTTGGATTGAACATCCCGAAAACTATCGGATGGACAGCCTGAAAATTCTCGGATTGAACATCCCAAAAACTATCGGATTTAACACCTCGAATACTATCGGATTGAACACTCCGACAACTATCCGAATGAACATTAATGTCGGTCATTTTAGATTATATTTTTTCATCTCATTTCCTTCACCTTTTCCTTCCCTTACCAAAAATGTGATAAAAACCTAAGTTAGGCCTCATGTGATAAAAAAAAATTATCAAAATCAGTGCAGTGGTTTACGTGTAATTACCCGTCATTCATTTTTACTTATACAGATTAATCATGTAAACATTATATCAAAAATAAATGTAACCATGTTTGACGGGTGACTCCTAGATTTGATAATTTTTACATGAGGCCTAAATTAGGTATTCATCCCATTTTTGGTGAGGGGGGAAAAGTTAAGGGAATGAGAAGTAAAAATAATCTAAAATGCTCAATATTAATGTTCAGTCCGATAGTTTTCGCGGTTGCTGAGATTATTTTAAAATTGCATTCCCTTAATCTTTTCCCTCCCTCATCAAAAATGGAAATTATTATGTGATTGAGAGTACTATGTTTGGACAAAGATATATTTCTTTTTTAAAAAAGTGGTTTTCCTGTCGCATAATCCGTTACATCAAATTTCATCTGCAAAGGATTGATTTTTAATAATGTAAACACTCATAAACAATTATTTTGCGCAATCAGCATATCTTGCATATCTTGCATAAGCCCCAAAAAAATAACAACAGATTTTTAGTAGTGTAACCAGTACAAAAAAAACAAAGATTTTAGTAGTGTAACCAGTACAAATAAAAACAAAGATTTTTAGTAGTGTAATCAATACAACGATGAATTATCTCTAAAAAGAGATATCTTGTTTTTTTTGTAATGTAACCAGTAATACATCAAACATTATTTCAACAAGAAAAGTTTTGCGCAATATTACTAGTGTGTCAAGCATTAACTAGTACTAAATGTTAGTCATTGAATTTCCACATCATACTTTCAATGTAAGTAAAATTTTACAATATATCATTTTAATACCTACTAGCAGAATACCCATTCTTCACACGGAGAGAATACGTTTCATTTTGGACATAAAGGGCTAAATTTGGATTTAAACGGATTAAACGGGATCTATTCATCTCAGCGACCCCGAAACCTATGGATTCGACTCTAATATCGGTCATTTGCGATCATTTTTTTAAAAATATCCATCCCGTTCCCCCGTCTCTGAAGTTGTACTGTTAAAGTGAAGTGATAGAACCCATCCCAGGCTCGAACCTCAACCTCAGGTTGAAAATTTGATCGAGATCGGTCTAGTGGTTCAAGAGGTATAAAATCACAAACATAGTTACTTTCATTTCTTCAGGAAAATTCCCATTGTTGAGAACATAGTGCCAAAGTATAAGGTCTATCACGTCACAATTAATTTACTGATATACTGATTAACGTGCAGAAATTCACTTTTAAGAAAAATATTTCTATCGTTAAGTATAGCATTTTGTAATATTTTGAAAGTCAAGTTGAGATAATATCGTCCCTCTAGAGACAAAGGGGCGTATCTCATTTTCTTAGTTTCTCCAGGAGACAATTTTAAGACTTTTCTCATTGTTTATTCTATCGTCTTCTTTTAAAATTAAGTTTGATTTCTTTCGTTTAACGGTATATAACTTACGAAATCAAATTAAAATTGAACAGAACACGATACAATAAATTATGATAAGATCTTTAAACTTGTCTCCTGGAGAAGTTATAAAAGTGAGATACGCCCCTTTGTCTCGAGAGGGACGATCCTGTGTCTAACAGATGCAACGTAGTCAGTCTTAACCATATACTTTGTAATATCATGTAGAAAGCTTGCTCAATAAAATAAGATGAATTCTTAGCTCTGCCATTCAGATATTTGCAAAAGGAAATGTTCTCAAATTCATGAACTGCGCTGGAGATAAAGTGGTTGCTTTTAAAAAAAATATCGTAGTGTAAGCAAGATATGCCAATCTGTGAAAAGCAGTGTGATTTTGTTTAGTTGTTCCCTGCTGAATCCTCCGCGATTCTCGTACGAAGCAACCACGACGTTTCAAATAACACTGCTATTTAAGGGACTTACCATGGGATCTACGATGTAGTAACAGCGCCGATTCTTCGCGTGAAAAGCAGCAGCTTCTTAGCATCAAATATAGCTGGGAAAATTGATGTTGCCAAACTGAATGGGGGTGTTAAGAGTGGTGGTGGTGGTGGGGATTTTAGCTCCCAACTTCGACATCCTGGCGTCGCACTCCGGTGGGATTTACTGATTGAGAAGACATTCCCCAAACCAAAGCGTCTTCTTCTTTTCTTTTCCTCTGAGATATTTCGCGACGCTTTCATTCACAGCTTCCCTCATCCCAACACTAGTAGAAAGCAAAGACACATATCCAAAGGCGTCACCGACCCGATGACTAGATTTTTTCTACTTCTTTTTTTCTTCTCTTCCTTTTATTTTTTCTCACAGTTCCCAAAGGGATAGATCGCTTTCAATGAGGAGAACCAGCGAAGCCGGGCTTATCCCTGATAGTCGCCAAGGCTTCTTTTACTTTTTCTTCTCTTACTCGTATCCTTTCTATATCTTTCGGTAAACCAAACGCATTTCATCCCCCAAAGGCGTCAAGGAAAGGAGCGTCTCTTTCTTAAGACTCACACTTCTAAGGCCGCTCCCCGCTACCGCACGTACGTGCAGAAAGAAAGTTTTGAAAAAGGAAAGAAAAAATAACACAGAATGGACGACGCTGAAAGACAGGAAGCGCTAGATAGTAGCTACAGAGACGAGGAAACTATGTTGCTGGCAGATGAGAGATTCGAAAGGTAGGCCCATCAGTGCTTCCCATAGGGAAAGGCTCCTGCAGAAAAATCTGACGGATATCGCTCAAGAGGATGAGTCCGAAGAGGACGTAAATGAGCGAAACGTCTCCCGAGGTGAGTGTGTGTTGTGTGTGGCTGCCTAGTTACAGGATACTCTTTCGAGAAAACGGGAGACACTGAAGAGTGAAACAAGATCTTGATTTATCGTTAATCAATACCCTCAATCTTCATGCTGACAAGCTACAGGAAACCGCAATCCCGCAGTAATTATGAAATGAATATGAGTTCTCTTCCTCCTCTCCCCCCGTCGTGTTAGGTCATGACTCCATCAGCCCTTCCCCGCACTTAATTACCGAAGTAGCGTAACAGTAAGGGGAGAGCGACTGAACAGAAGAAGATTGAAATACAAGTAATTCTTCGGAAACAGCACAGAAAAGTCTCGACCTATTCATTAAGGTTCCTGTAAAGTAAAAAAGAAAGGAGGAACTTGTTGTTCCAAGTTAAATAGATATGTATTAATCCTTACTTTTGCTTTCTCAATAGCTAATGGGTAACCCATTCACTTACTTTTATGTAAATGACATCAAAGAACGGGCGAACATAATAGTATGTCATATTTTTAAACTTTCGAGTAACCTACAAAAATGTTCATCATTCCCTTGCAATTCAATGCAATAACACATACCAAACAAGCTTGCCCTGCCTTTTGTCAAGTGCATTTCTGAAATTAGACTACCTAGATACTGTTCTGTGGTTCGATCAGAACCCATTCCATTTACTGACTCAATTTTACTACGAGTGGCGCATATCATTATCTTCGACCGAGCCGCTCGTTTGTAAATGATCATATATTTATTTTTTCTTACATAAGATTATCTTATTGCTTTTATTTCAAATGATTAATGACAATGCTTGTTTAATATCTCAATTTCTTTGAAATTAATCAGTAGAGTGATTTGTTTTGACAATTATTATTGCTTGATAATTAGTTTGCATGGATCCATTATGTGCTATTTAATTAACCATGTAAGGTCATTTGGACTTTCTTCTGATGATCGATATGTTCCCTTCATCAAAAACCGGTTTAAAGTTTTGCAAATACTATATCAGGATCTTTGTTGTCAATTTTGCAAATAATGCATCAGGATCTTCGTTACCAATTTTGTAAATACTGTATCAAAATCTTTGTGATTAATTTTACAAATACTGTATCAGGATCTTTGTTAGCAATTTTGTAAATACTGTATCAGGATCTTTGTTATCAATTTTGCAAATACTATATCAGGATCTTTGTTGTTAATTTTGCAAATAACGCATCAGGATCTTCGTTACCAATTTTGTAAATACTGTATCAAAATCTTTGTGATCAATTTTGCAAATACCATATCAGGATCTTTGTTACCAATTTTGTAAATACAGTATCAGGATCTTTATCAATTTTGCAAATACTGTATCAGGATCTTTGTTATCAATTTTACAAATACTGTATCGCGGCCTTTGTTATCAATTTTACAAATATTGTACCAGAATCTTCGATATCAATTTTGCAAATATTGTATCATGATTTTTGTTATCAATTTTAAAAATACTATATCAGGATCTTTGTTATCAATTTTGCAAATATTGTATCAGGATTTTTTTGTTATCAATTTTTGCAGATATTGTATCAAGATATTTGTTATCAATTTTGCAAATACTGTATCAGGATCTTTGTTATCAATTTTGCAAATGCTGTAACAGGATTTTTACCAATTAAGTAAATGATAAAGGAAATGGTACGATGTATATAATATTTCCTGATTAAAGTTCCTCGCGAGAGGAGAGATAGACTTTCGGTGAGGGAAAGCAGGGTTCGATTCCAGGCGGAGATTCGTCAGATTTCAATTACCATGTTAACCTATAGATCCATGTCCAATATAGCATCGGTGCTGAAATGAACTCTAAATTCCAATCCACTCAAACCAACGAGCTAGATAAAATTGTCTGTATGAGATAAGGTGTCAGACAGATTTCTTTCAAAGGAATAGATATAGTTTCCAAGACGAGACTTTCACGACCTGTTACAATATTCGTAGGAATTGGGTGTTCTACATTCGGCATTACAAAAACATATGAAAAAGGGTTTGCAGTTAAAGGCTGATAAATAGATTGGACCTGGTTCTGCCCATTTGCCTGCATCATTGGATGGTCACCCCGAAGTCCTGATCTATCATCTTGCGACAATGCATTATAGGGGTTCATTAAACAAAAGACTGCTGCCACACGTTACGAGATAGTAAACGAATTTAAGAATGCTGTTCGATGTGCATTTACTGCCATCCATCATGCAGGCAACGTTCAGGAGAATTTCACATCATACATCTAGGAGAATCATACTCTGTTATGAAAACGATGATGTACACACAGACACTGTGGTATAAAGAGTAAAGAATAGTCACACTACCTAAATCATCTTCTGCCATGATTTCACATTAACATAATGCGACCATCTATGAATATACATATGGATACGCAATATGGAATAACGGGACTTTGTGATCACTCTGTACAGTCTGTTTGTCAAACGTATGTTAGGGTACATTCCCATGGGATTGAATAACTACCCGGGGTATCTAATTTTTCCTGATCTGTCACAGGTCCGATCTTTAAAGATATGTGAATTGTTGTTAATCCATATTTATCCAATAAACGACTTATTTTAAGACAGGTTGAGAAATAAAGTTATAAATACCACTTTTTTTCTTTTGAAGTCTTGCCTGAAGTATGTTTCTTGTTAGATATTAGGTTTCTTGTTAATTATTTATTAATATACTTTTTATTGTAACTATTTTTCAGAAAATACTTTAAATGACTTATTTCTTCTTGAAGATGATCGTGATCAGATATTGTTTTTCCTCGGCGTAACAATGTTTGTAAGATCGTATTTTTCTGTGATGGATGATGACATAAATTAGCTCTTAAGTAAAGATCAGTATAAGTAGTTTTCTGTATACGCTGAATCAACAGGGGCGGTTCGAGGACGGATTCTGGGGGGGGGGGGAGCGGTGGGTTGTAATACTGTTACTTAGAACTACTTTTAAGAGCTTCAAATGCTGGGATGGGTTTTATTTATATATAAAATAAGAAAGTTTCCTCTTCTGGGGGAAGGGGATCGTCCCGATCAGCTTTCCTGGATCCGCCCCTGCTGTCCCAAGAGTTTCTTCATCATTAATGTGTCCAGAAGTGACATCTTCAATTAATTTTGGATCTCCATTGTTAATTTAATATTGGGATAAATGTTACTTACCTAGTATAATTTTAAACTCTAACAATGCATCCTTTCCATGCGGCTAAACAATAAACGTATCATCTACATATCAAAACCAAAATTTTGATTGTAGTTTAGCAGTTTCTAGTACTTTCTTTTCGCAGCGCCCTATATAAAAGTTAGCAATGAGTTTGTTTAGTAAAATATATTTATTAGGTTCGTTTGTAACTGCTGCACTATGTCTGCGATATTTATTTTTATTCCACCTCTTAATATACTACTATCATATTGACAAGAATATAAGCTATATCTAACGTAAGTGCGTTTATACACTAAATCTTACGTTTTGATGCTGTCTGTACAACTGGACAAGATCTATGTTAAAACGGATCTGGAGAGCAGAAAAAAAATTTTCCTTGCTTGGCATGTTTAGATCAGAAGGTCGAAGATCGGATGGATAGGGAGAGAGCTATAGACTCCTGATGCGATGGTGGGAGTCTGATCGGTTCACCCATGCTTGGAGAATACAAGATGGATGAAAGGGCCTGGAAGGGGGAAGCTTTAGTCGTAAATATAAATTCCATTCCTCTGCCCGTATTGGAATTTTTATTTCGACATTACAACCTTTTATTGCTCCTCGTATTTCGCTGCCACTCGCGTACGTTTTCACGGAGGCTCAGCTGATGTTGAGGCAGGAAGAAGAAAGCATCTGCTCTGCTTTGCACTCGTCAATCCTTCATCCAACTTCCGACGTTTCCATCTCCGTGCTTTTTCCTCTTCTATTTTCATATCTTCGCTCTTACATTTTGTCCTCTGTCCTAGTTTACACTGTCCTACATTTCCTCTGTCCAAAAGCGCACACAGACATTTTTTAATAGGGCAAGCTCATAGTTGGATATACAATTTTTAAATGAACGCGTTTTGTAACATGATCTATTGTAACACAATCCTAATTATAAAAGGTAACTATGTATGTATGTATGAATGTACGTCACACTATCCTGAAATGTTATACAACTTGCTTAAGAGATGAGTAATGTTAGTTGCATAAAGACAAGAAGCACACTGATAACTTATTATAAACAAATGGCAAACATATTAATGTATCGTTACAAGCGCTATCATTTGCCTGCTTGGCGCTAATAGATATCTCTACCTACGAGATTGTTTCCTATAACGAAGTTCTGGAATAATTACATAAAAATTCGGGCCGACGGCTTCGGCGTAACTAGTTACACAATAATACAATAGTACGTATTATTGTACTATTCTATACAAACTATTTGTACTATTTTATACAATAGTTTATATCATCTTACGTATATCATTGAAACGAAATTTTTTTCAGTTCTACGTCACATTATTATGCCCTTTCGGTTAAGGGAGACGATAAGTAAGGAAGTGAATGATTATGGAAAAATGGTGAAATGAAAATGTGGGAGAAAACTGGGGCAACTCGTGAAAACTCACGGACACGATGTTGTTCACCATAAATTGGTACGTATAAAGGTGAATAATTGTACGTATGTATGTCCTCTGATCCGTGGAATCCCTAATCTTTACCCAGCTCGCACCAAGAGGGTTTCCTGCTGGATAAAAACCGTGTTTGCGTGAATTTGCTCGATGTTCTTTCTCTATGAAAACTTATAGTTTACAAATCAAAATCTCATATCCATATAATTTTTGTTTCAAATATGATTATGATTTCACAATTTCGTAGTACTGATGGTTATAAATGTAGTACAAAAATTCAATACTCACTATTTTAGGCGAGATGGGATTAAGCAAGACTCGAATTCCCATCTTACCTAAAATGGAAATTTTTGATCTTGGAGAAATCAGTTGTTGATAAACCGTTAGACGAGCTAAAGATCTTTACTAATACGCCCAACGGTAATAAGTCCCTGCAACTTTACTTAATCTGAAGATGTGGTGTGAAGTATGTTTCTTCTGGCTACATCAAAATATTGCATTATATAGGTTGTGAATGTGAATATGACACATTACGAATTATATCTCCTTAAACGGTTACTCTTTCAGCTTTGGAATATTAACTTATTGTCCGTATATAAAATTCCTACACAACCAACAATGAATGATTATGAGTTTCCTTTATGATTTCACAATTTCTTAGTGCTGACGGTTAATAATGTAATACAGACATTCCATCTTTAATACAGAAAGTCACTATTTACCATTTTAGGCGAGATGGAATTAGGAAAGACGAAGATTTCTATCTCGCCTAAAATGACAAAAATTCTTATCTTAAGCAAATCAGTGGTTAATAAGTCTTTAGGCGAGATGGGATTAGGCAAGATGAGAATTCCTATCTCGCCTAAAATGAAAATTTTTAATCTTGGAGAAATCAGTTGTTGATAAACCGTTAGGCGAGCTAAAGATCTTTACTAATACGCCCAACGGTAATAAGTCCCTGCAACTTTACTTAATCTGAAGATGTGGTGTGAAGTATGTTTCTTCTGGTTACATCAAAATATTGCATTATATAGGTTTTGATTGTGAATATGACACATTACGAAGTATATATTCTTAAACGGTTACTCTTTCAGGTTTGAAATATTAACTTATTGTCCGTATATAAAATTTCTACACAATCAACAATGATTGATTATGAGTTTCCTTTATGACTTCACAATTTCTTAGTGCTGACGGTTAATAATCTAGTACAGACATTCCATCTTTAATACAGAAAGTCACTATTTACCATTTTAGGCGAGATGGAATTAGGAAAGACGAAGATTTCTATCTCGCCTAAAATGACAAAAATTCTTATCTTAAGCAAATCAGTGGTTAATAAGTCTTTAGGCGAGATGGGATTAGGCAAGATGAGGATTCCTATCTCGCCTAAAATGACGGAAATTCTAATCTTAGAGAAATCATTGGCTAATAAAGCGTTAGGCGAAATGGAATTAGCAAGATGAATATTCCTATCTCGCCTAAAATGACAGAAATTCTAATATGAGGGAAATCACTGGCTAATAAGCCTTTAGGCGAGATGGGATCAGGGAAGATGGGAGGACACAACTAAGGCGAGAAGTGCATTAAAATGAATGCCAAAAATAGAGTACGAACTGCTGTATAAAAGAGCTAGAACTTGTTTATTTTACCAGAATAACGTCGGATTGTTCACCAGCTATTCTTTCATACAAGCTGAATGTTTGTTTGCCTCGTATACAAATCCACACTCTTGACTCGGAATACTTCTTTGTAAGTGCAGGGAAGGACCTTACGCTACTAAGAACACTTGAAGCACGTTTCCTAAGGCGGAGAAGTGGCTCTAAAATTTTTCGTATATCAAAAATCCTTCAAGCTAGGCAACCGAAAAAGCTCTAATGATTTTCATGTTGCATACCGTACAGGGTATTTCTGCTGTATAACTGAAATCAAGTATAAATTTGTATGTTATCCCTAGATACATTACAATATAATTTCTCATGAGATAGCGAAGTCAAGCAATATCAGCCCTGGTCACAGGAATGAAGGGTGACCTTCGAAAGTGACTGGAATTGGTGTTTGCAATTGAGGTCTCCACTCAGCGGCGTGAGGACAATTAAGACGCTACTTGAAAGAAAGAAGTAGCGAATTCTAGTCTAGAAAGACAGCATTAACAGTGAGGGTAGCCGATGTGCTGACCACACAATATCCCAAAGGTATGAGTGCCACAAATTGGCTGGTACGAAATTGTACCCTAAGAGTTGTTGCACCATTAGTTTAAATTCATTTAAAAAAAATAGTTGTTTTTACATCATCATGCTTGAACGTTTGAATCGATTGTGATGAAAATTCAGCACAAAGACAAACTTCGGGCCGGGGAAATGATTGTATCATTTCACTTTGATAACCTATTATCATGACTATCAGAATGTGTATGTTGTTGCAACATGGTCCCAATATAAGAAATAATCAGCTCATTGTTGATTTTGATCTTCTAGTGTTTTGGTTAATACTATAAAGCTATTTTTATGAAATGAAATGAAATCTCTGAGTTTTACGTCCCACGGTTATGCCGGTTAGGCTAAAGGAGACGGTGATTATGTGTAATGAATGAAATGATGGAATGAAGAATGTGGGAGGAAACGGGAGAACCCCGAGAAAACCCACGCACACGGTGTTTGTCCACCATAAAGTTCACTTGGCGGGGGCTGGGATCGAACCCAGGACCTCAAGCACCACAGGTGAACGCTCTACCACTGAACCACCGCGGCCCCAAGCTGTTTTTAGTTTATTTTGATTTCTTGTATAGGAGACATTGTGTCTTGGTGTTAGTGCGTTCATCTCAGTTGCAAGATGTTCTTGATTCAGTTCCAGATCGTATGGGTTTGTGACGAATAATATGCTTAGGGTATCTCGGAGTCCTGAGTTTTCTGCCACATTCCTATACCATCAATTTTAACAACCTTTCACATTCACCTTGGGGTCCGGTCAGGCCGGTAGCCAGCCCAAAAATTTAGGGGGGCCGGCTGAAGTTAGGGGGGCCCGATCCAACAATATTATAGTTCATCACCATATTATATTTCATTTGCAAGCCTACCGTGAAAATTTTAGAGGGGGCCAGCAAAATTTTAGGGGGTGCCCGGCCCTCCTAGACCCCCCCTGTATACGGACCTGGGTCCGGTGTACAGAATTTTTATTTTTTGTGTGTGTGTGGCTGTGTTATTATGAATTTTTAAACGAAATCGCTGTTGTTCAACTTTGAGGGGCGTAGAGGTAAGCGGAAGGGGGAAGGGTGTGGACTTCCAATCCTGAATACTACATTCATAGTACTAAAGAATGGGATAGGATTCGTTTTGTAATTATTTTATCTTCTAATCACCTCTCCTTTTAAGGTTTCGTTGACCAGCCTCTAAGTGCTTTCCTCGTCGTAGTAAATAGAATTTAAACGTTAAAGTAAAGTGCTAATAAACAAATTAAACGTTAAAACACATTTATAAATATTCAATTGCATGATTTACACAATTTTTCCTTTTGATGTCTAACAAAACTAGTTCAAACACTTTTAGATGGTGAGAACATTTCCCAGGCTAATTCGGTGCTGAATTTAAGATCAGCATTATTTCCACATGAAGAAATTTAAGTGGCCTTCTCGTTTGAAGCATTCGAATGAAAAGAAAAAGAAAAAAAGAACTACATTTTGATGAAGAAATATCCTCTCCAATGCGTCACAAGAAGAAGTCCGTGGAGAGATCTATCTCTTTCTTCTTTTTCCCTCTCGAAATGTCATTATTTTACTCAATAATAGTCTCTGTGGTTTTGTTCAAAATGTCAGCAGTTGTTTGAATGCTACAACATTAGTTTTCACAAAAGACAGGAAAACCATATCATTAAAATTTTTTATGAGTACAGATTTTTTTTTAAAGTTTCCTGCTGGAGATTTCGTGGGTAATACAATCCAATAAGGACTATGGCCGTCCGCACCAGAGATAGACACCCTGACTCATTTTTGTCCTCTAGAAAGACGCCCTCACCCTCACTGCTCCTTATTTTGGTAGATGAGGGCGCGAGGGTGAGTGAGTGTAAGTGTGGCCAGTTGATTTGAGGGTGGGTGTGAGTGAGTATGAGCTATCACGGAGAAATTAAATGTCGACTAAAAGCAGGGAATTCGTGTTACTATTCGGTTCAAAATCTCTTGTCGTCGCGAATTCTGTGGAGGAATTTGAAGCTTAAAATATACAAAACGATAATCATGCCTGTTGTTCTGTATGGCTGCGAAACATGGTCACTTACTCTGAGGGAAGAACATAGGCTGAAAGTATTTGAGAACAAGATCCTGAGACGAATATTCGGACCGAAGAGGAACGGGAATGGGGAATGGCGAAAACTTCATAACGAGGAACTACATAATTTATATGGTTTACCCAACATTGTTAGGGTCATCAAGTCTAGGAGGCTTAGGTGGGCGGGTCATGTAGCTAGCATGGAAGAAAGTAGAAACGCTTTCAAAGTCTTGACTGGAAGACCAATCGGAAAACGACCATTAGGAAGACCTAGGCGCAGATGGGAGGACAATATTAAGATGGATCTCGCAGAGATTGGAATATAAAGTAGAAACTGGATGCAGTTAGCTAAGGATAGAAGTCAGTGGAGAGCTTTTGTGAACGCGGCATTGAACCTCCGGGTTCCATAGGCCATAGTTAGTTAGTTAGTTAGTTAGTTAGTTAGAGGGCGAGTGAGTGAGAGTTGATTGAGGATGAGTGTGAGTGAGTGTGACGGCGAGGGATTGATTGATGGTGAGTGTGGCTTAGGGTTATGGCATCAACAATATTTGAGTATGAGGGCGACTGAGTGTGAATGTAAGGGATTCGATTCAGAATGAGTGGGGCTGAGGGTAAGGGAATCAACAATGTTTGAGTGTGAGTGTAAGCGAGTTGATTGAGTGTGAGTATGTGTGTGGGTGTGGATTAGGTAAAATGCCCATCTCTAGTCTATACATCAAATTCACGTTGGGGGCGCGGTGGCTCAGTGGTAGAGCGTTCACTTCTGGTGCTTGGGGCCCCTGGGTTGATCCCAGCTCGCGCCGTGTGGAGTTTGTGGTGGACAAGCACCGTGCTCGTGGGTTTTCTCGGGGTTCTCCCGTTTCCTCCCACTTTCTTCATTCCATCATTTCACTCATCTCTCATCATCACCGTCACCTTTAGCCTAACCGGCATAACCGTGGGACGTAAAACTTAAAGATTTCACTTCATTTTTCAAATTCACGTTGGCGTTGTTTCTGAGATTTTATTCACCGAAGTGCATAACTTATTAATATTAGTAGCTTCTCGATTTCTCACGGTCACCAAAACCTAAAATTATTGTGGTAATTGAATTCGAGTCCGCAGATATCAGAGACATGTTTGCCAACTATTAGAAGTATGCAGTATCTACTCTATTTATACAAAAATGTCGAAGTTTGAAACATTTTTATGTCATTTTCATTGTCAGTCTAAATCGAGTTTATTTATATCTTACATATACATGTTTCGAGTATCAAAATCTTTTTAAAATTTATCTAACTTTAATATGATAGTGTTACATATTTAAACGCTTATATCTTTTAAATTATAAACTAAATGACAAGTAGAACAAGTACATCATGTGAAGAAATTTTGTTTGTACTTTATTAAACCAAACTTCTTAACAAGCTCAATTGTATCAAGCAAAGGCTTAAAACTTTGCTCCAGATTAAATGAAGTGTACTTCAAGACGAAGGAATATTTAAAAGTAGAAGACATTTAAAATGAATGAATATTTGAAAGTAGAAAATATTTAAAATGAATGAATATTTGAAAGTAGAAAATATTTAAGATGAATGAATATTTGAGAGTAGAAAATATTTAAGATGAATGAATATTTGAAAGTAAAAAAATATTTAATATGAATGAGTATTTGAAAGTAGAAAATATTTAAGATGAATGAATATTTGAAAGTAGAAAATATTTAAGATGAATGAATATTTGAAAGTAGAAAATATTTAAGATGAATGAATATTTGAAAGTAGAAAATATTTAAGATGAATGAATATTTGAAAGTAGAAAATATTTAAGATGAATGAATATTTGAAAGTAGAAAATATTTAAGATGAATGAATATTTGAAAGTAGAAAATATTTAAAATGAATGAATATTTGAAAGTAGAACCATAACAGTATTGCATGTAGTCTGTCAAGGAAGTATGATATTCATAATTACTTTAGCTGGATAGGATCACTCCACCAAGGAACTCGATTCCTACCTTTTGATCCTCTACACCCTGGTCAAATTTGATGGTGATCCATTAAGTAATTCTTGAAACTGTGTCTATCAAGCGGACACAGGGGCAGATACAGAAATATACAAATGAGTATTTGGTAAACCAAGCTCCTTAGCAACATGGACATTGCGGTTACCTTTTTTTTTATCAAATAGCACTGTTTTATAGAAACAAATTATGAGAAAAATTTTATCTACATTATTAATGGGTATCACATAACAAATACCAGGCACCCGAGTTTTGGATGATAGGACGCAGTAGATACCAGGGAGATGGAATTCTCCACTTTAAACATAACATTCTCTTAGAGTCCAAAGCACATCCTGGTACGACACGTCTGGAATTACTGACTTCTGTAGGTTTGTTAGAAGATGGTTTTTATTTATCTAATACGATATTATCACAATGCATTTAAGAATAATATCTGTAACTGACATAATGATTGGACTGTAATTCTTTATTTGCATGCTTTCAGGTCTTTATACTTGCTAATTTTTGTACTAAATATTGTAGTATATTGAAACTTAGTGACATTGTAATATCTCTGAGAATCGCTTCTTGGTTCATTTGATTGATAGTAATGTCCGGTTTGTTAACAGGTACCATTTCATCCGTTCTGAGTTTTCGAACCCAATATGGTTTGTAATTATTGTTCCCAGCTAGTAGGTTTGACTGATATTTTTAGTATAGTTTAGTGTTGGTGAATAGTTTTATGTTTTGTGCCAGAAACGAGTGAACAGATTTTGATTTTGTATATTGTGTTTTTTTGTTTCTTTTTTGTTTTTTTTTTGTTTTTTTTTATGAAATCCGTGAGAGCCATTATACGGCTTAACTTGTCTTATGTTCTATTATTTCTGATATTCGCCATATTCTTCAAAACTTAAGCATATTCCGTGAATCTATAAGATCTGTCAAAACACTTTAATTTACTCAAATTATAAAAACGATAGATATCTTTCTTGCATCTATAAATAAGAAGCAATAACTGCTCTTCCTACGCTATTGATAGCACCGACTAGCGACTGTAAGATGTCCATAACGATCTTTTATCGCCAAGTTTTGAACCATGGTATCATACTGTCAAATCCTCGCTGGTATCCTTATTTAACAAATCAGTTTTATATACGAAAAGAATTAGAATTAACAAAATTTTCGTACTTGCATAATACTTGTGCTCGAAATATGAAATCTAATGTAAGTGATACAGCAATATTTAAACTGTGATTAAAATAAAAAGAAAGTGAAATTACTCACTCAACCTGTTTTTAAAGAGGATAAAGCTTGGCCGAAAGATCTCAGGCGCCGTACTGTTTTATTGGAGAGGGAAGGGGCAAGAATTTATAGCATATTCCAGACGCGTCCCAGTTCCGTAAAGTTGAACTCCTAACAGTAGGGTAGGTTACCAACGGTAGTGGTGGAGCTTCCAGCGATTACGTATGGTCCATTTAGCAAGTCCCGTTTATTTTTTTTAACTCCATTTCTTCGTGAAGGAAGAGCAACTATCCAAGCGAGCCTATCTCTTTTCCTTCTGATATCGGTCAGTGCAATTAATTTGAAAGAAAACATACAAACAGACACTGCAGCCGTGACCAGCATTCTAATGATGCATCCATGCAGAGAGCTTTTTTTTTTTATCTCAGTACTCGTTGTCCCCGTAACTTTTCCCCGGTTCGCCCTCTTGATATGTGTAGTCTCTCTTCCATATCAGGTCACATGAGCAAATACTTTTTCGTCTTTTATGAGTGTGTGTGTGGATGAGAAATAGAAAAAATAACTCTCTACTAGGTCCAGCAGTAAGATCACCGTAAAACTGTTCCAGCACAGCACGCACACACAGACACTTGTCATATCTGGAAATATGCCGAGCACTGGCCGACCGGCAGAGAATCATAAAATAACGTGCGTAGAAACCACTGTTTGTGCTGACCACATAGAAAAAATGCAAGGAGAATATATACTATAAGTTACACACACACACACACACACACACACACATATATATATAGGGTTATAGGGTCTGTCTAAAAGTATCAGTACCATGTTCACGAGAAAGCATATAGCGCATAAACTTAAGATGGATTAAAATTCTTCAAAATAAGATCAATACACTGTTGTCAGCGGTTCTAGGACGCTTAAAATGCCCTATGGAATCCGTAACCTCAATCTCATTTCAGGCAGTGTGCCGATGCTGCTTGCTCACTTTTTAAGATCCATTTTGGTTCCCTTTCAGGCTCCATTTCATCCGAAAAAATGAGAAAGAAATTGAATGGTTTCAGCTCTAGACCGGATTGCCACGTTGTGCTGCTGCAGAAGTTTATTTTCGATTAGCGACAAGTGACTCAGCGCATTAAGATGAAGGAGAATCGAAATATTTGGCGATTTCTTTTCGGACAGATCCTTAGCCTTTCAGTTTTACATAAAACGTGATCGCATGCCGCTGTTGAACCCTGTGTTGCATCGGGATCTCTGATGACACCACAAAAGAACTATTCACTCCATGCACCATCCACACTCTGGAAAGGCTGAGAGGCAACCGAGTCAAGTCGCGTCGTATACTTGACATCCCCACTAACATCCCTGCCCATCGAGACCACTCTTCACCCCTTCACCTTTGCTAGAAAAAATAAGTCTTGCTACATTTTGAACAGTCTTTGTATTATGTTTGTATGTATTTAATATTCCAAACGACTGTGAAAGAAAATGTAATAATGAAAGAAAAAAGTGTTTCCGGTATTCAAGAGATTTTAAAAGTTTTCTAAATGTTTAGATGCTACAGTTTTGAATATCCGCTCACCCGTATATGCAAAGTGAAGTAAGACACTTACAAGGGCCTAGTTCATGTGATGTGACTTGTACTTTAGTAATCACTAACCTTCAGTATACGGACAAAATCTCGCGGCCGAAACATCGCCGCCCAAAATCTCGCCGGCCAAAACCTCGCGGGACAAAATCTCGCCAGGCCAAAACTTCGCGTGGCCAAAACCTCGCCGCCCAAAACCTCGCGGGACAAAATCTCGCCGGGCCAAAACCTCGCGTGGCCAAAACCTCGCCGCCCAAAATCTCGCGGGGCCAAAACCTCGCGTGGCCAAAACCTCGCCGTCCAAAACCTCGCGTGGCCAAAACCTCGCGGGACAAAATCTCGCCGGGCCAAAACCTCGCCGCCCAAAATCTCGCCGTGCCAAAACCTCGCAGCGAATGAAACTTTTCTTTAAAATTTACCCAATCTGTTTCCTAATATGCAATTCCACATTACAAATAATAATAATAATAATAATAATAATAATAATAATAATAATAATAATAATAATAATAATAATAATAATAATAATAATAATGTACAAAACATCGTGTGCGTCCCACTTTCTTTATTCGATCATTTCCTTCATTCTGGTCATCTACGTCTTCTTTAACCTATAGGACATAATCAAGGGACGTCGTAAAAACTCATATATTGTTTCATATTTTCATAAATATTATTAGATTTTTGTTAAAATTTTAAGTTTTTGGATGTTCCAAAGTTCACGAAACTAACCTCGTTAGTTGTCATTACTTTCCTTATGCAGACTTTCTTTCCCTATAACCAGTTTAAAGACATCCTGTCGCCCTACCTTCACATTGAAATCCTCTAATACAGAAATAGAATTTTCATATGGTATCGCGGGACTTGGTCAAATACCCGTGATACTTCTTCTGAAACAGCGTCTTTTATACCGTCATCCTTATCATCTGTTGGAAGATTTACATTTTGGTCAGGCGAGATTTTGGGTATGGCGATACTTTGGGGCGCGAGGTTTTGGCCCGGCGAGATTTTGGCCCGCGAGGTTTTGGGTGGCGAGGTTTTGGCCCCGCGAGATTTTGGCCCGCGACGTTTTGGGCGGCGAGGTTTTGGCCAGGCGGGGTTTTGGCCCGGCGAGATTTTGTCCCGCGAGGTTTTAGGCGGCGAGGTTTTGGCCAGGCGAGGTTTCGGCCTGGCGAGATTTTGGGCCGCGAGGTTTTGGGAGGCGAAGTTTTGGCCAGGCGAGGTTTTGGTCGCGAGGTTTTGTACCCAAACCGATATTGGGAACATGCTTGAGTTTGAGGTTATGTAAAGGCGAGGAAGTGCTTGAATCAATTCTACAATATCTGCTGACAGGTGAGGTCATACCACAGGATAGAACTTTGGTCAAGAGTTTTTTTTTTTTTAATTGAAACCTTTCAAGACCAAAAATCCAAATAAATAAACCTGGACATCATCATATTAGCATTCAAATATCCAGTCATTATTTGCAGATTACTTACAAACTGATAATCTTTCATGCGCAACGGTCTCTAAGCTAAACTCTTCATCTTCACCTCTTTTAATGCTGTAATCAACTGTAGTTTTGTTCGCCCCTTCTTCTTTTTCCTTCCGCCCAATAATGGATTGACCCACTGGGGAAACTGTCAAATGCCTGGTGTGCTCTTCTCTTTACTAAACCCTCAAATAATATTTTTAATAACAAAAGCAAAGCGAAAAAAATCTGAATGATTATTTTTTTTCTAATAATACACCAAGTAATTCGCAAATCTTGTTACTCGTTTGGTAATAAAGTTTCCAGGTGCACATAAGATTGGCTAATTCGAAGTATAACGTTTCATGGCGCATATAAGGTTGGCTAATTCGAGGATACAGCTATATTTCAAGGACACCGCGGCTGTCTTCTGTAATCAAATATCAAACTTAAATAGGCCTTTTATTTGAAGAATCTTCCTTTCAAAAATTTTCTACGCCTCATGTTATAATTAAAATCAGACTATTGTGGACATACAGGGGTTGGACAAAAAAATCTAAAACATTTGTAAAAGTGCGAAAATCATACCTTGTATGGTGTGGGACCTCCTTTTGCGACCAAAACAGCTTGGATCCGACGTAGAATGGACGTATACAGCTCCTGAATCGTGGTGTGTGGAAATTTGAACCAGTGTTCCTCCAAAACATGCTCCAGTTCCTTGAGGGATGCTGGTGGAAGGTAATGAGACCCAACACGCCTTTTCAACTCAGACCACAATGACTCAATGATCTTCAGATCTGGTGATTGTGGGACCCTGGGGAGGTGTGATAGCTCCTGGTCATGTTCCTCAAACCATGATTTCACCGTTTTGCAGCGTGACAGGGTGCCAAATCATCTTGGTAGATACCATCACCATCAGGGAACAATATTTGGATCATGGGTAGAATCTGGTCCCCCAAAATGATCTCATACTCCTTAGCATTCATCATTCCATGCAGGGTATGATGGGACCTGCAGGAAACCACGATATCATTGCCCATACTGTAACAGAACCACCCAAATGCATTACAGTTGGGAGCAGACAGTCTGTATCATAGGCCTGCGACGGTGTTCTCCATACGGAAACATGACCGGTTGTTGGGAACAAGGTGAAGGTCGATTCATCGCACCACATCACGTGTTTACGCTGCTTATGAGTCTACGCCTTGTGATCATTGCACCACTGGATACACCTTTTCACATTTACTGCTGTGACCAGGGGTTTGGCGATAGCGGCCCTGCCATGAATTTTCATTTTATGAAGTTTCCGTCGCACTATTTTCGATGAAACCGGGTTCGGTAGGCCGGAATTGAGTTCAGGCGTAGTTTTCATTGCAGTGGTCTTCTTTTTAGCTACAATCCGTTTTAATACCCTCCGGTCCCTATCTGATAGGATTGCCTTTCGACCACTGTTGTGATTTTCAGACGTCGTTTGCCCATGAATTGTGTATGCCCTCGTAACATTGGACACAGTGCCTTTCGATACCCTCATAATGTTCGCCACTGTTGCCACTGAAGCTCCAACCAGACGGGCACCAACGATCATGCCTCTTTGGAAGTCTGTCAGGTCACCCATTTTACCGCACCACTTTCACACCATGACACTCACAGGTGAACTGGTTACTGCTGACGAAAGAGGAAGGTCCACATGGCACATTGAAAACAAAAAGCAATCGGCAACCGCAACACGCGTTGTACAGGGCCAAACTTACGTGTCCTGTATGAAGTGTTTTTACATTTTTTGTCTATCCCCTGTATTATCAGATGTCTATAGTAACTGACATCAATAAATGGCGTAATATCCCCTTTTCTATAAATTAGTATAGTACTCTACTATTACGCTTTTCATAGAACCACTACACCCGTTGCTTCCTCGATACCTTCTAGAACGTCCCTTATGATACAGTTCTTTCTCACCTATTATCCCACCCAGTTTCTCTTCCTCATGCATCTAAAATTATTATTTTCTCTCTTACTACTTCCAACACTTATTCATTTTCCATTCGATCCAGCCAATTATCTCAATTCTTCTTCACACCCACATTTTGAGAATATTGTTTAATCGCTTTCGCGTAATGTTCATGTTTTTGTCATTAGAAGTTTAGTATTCCACACGAACTATAGTCAGGTAAATAAAAAAAAAACTGTAGTTCTAGTTTAATTTAATTATTTTTCGTTTCATGGAGCCCTGAGGTTATACGGCCATAAATACTCAGCTTTTTTTAATTCTGAACCTATCCCTTCACTCAATTTCGTAATCTATAGGTTTTCCAGATAAGTTTGGAACCAAATAAAAAATAACTCTTTTTCAGTGGCGGCTCTCAAGGGAGATTTCATAGTTAAAAATCTAAGTTTAATCGCTTCAACCTAAGAAAACAAAGTTTACCTGACATACTAATTCTTGACAACTTTCTGAATTTGTATAAAATCTTATTTATTTAGCTATTAACAACACAAATTAAATTTTACTGTTGTGACTTCCCTCAGAACCGCCATTGATCCCTCCTTATTCTGCTTGATAGTTCTCTCTGCCTATGTTAGATAAAGAATTGGTACCTCTGGTGCGTGGAGTTCTTGTGCTCCCGCCAAGTGTGCTCCAGATCCCGCCAAGCGGGCTTTCTTGTGGGTTTCCTCGGGGTTCTCCAGATTTCTCCCGATTTTCTTAATACCACCATAATCATCCAACTCATTATCACCGTCTCCCTTAGCTTCGATGCAGAAACGTAGGACATTTAACTAAATACATATAGAAATAGATAAATGGATTTGGGTCAGATATGGGAGCCGAATAAAGCAGACCATCAAGGATTATTTCAGAATAGCTCTGAAAGGCAATAATGATTTGCAAACAGTAACGTAACAAAGTAAATTTTTAGATTTTCTCATCGGAAATATTTAAACTTTCAAAGTATGAAGGTTGATAAAAACCGAATCTTGGCCTATGACACAATATGCAGGCTACTACAAATGATGTCCCTGATTTCGCTCTCATCTTATGCTAAAAGTATAAGGTGCTGAATATTGAACGTTACAACACTCACCAAGTTTCTTGTGAAAGGCCTAATACATCGATTTTATCGTTATTCGCTCTTAAGCGTAGAGCGAATGTTGAGTGCGTGGAAGAAACTCACCTGAGAAGCCGCAGCAAACTGGCTTTTAAAAGCAGGCGGAGAGTTTGGTATACCACAAAAACAGCGTGGAAAGTGCTGCGGAAACCACGCCTATCACCTAATCTTGATGATTTGAAGAATTGGATCAGAGTGGCTGAGGGAAGCGTTGATGCGGATATACTCCGACATGCGTGAAGTTGGGATAACCATGTGGACACATTTGTAACATTTGTAGCTAAAACTTGTGTTTTTTTCTTTTCATATTGCATGCTTCAATACTCCATACCTTATATTTCTAACACAAGATGTGACCGAAATCAGGGAAATCATCTGTAGTAACGCTGTATATAAATGCTGATCAAAAAGAATTCAACGTTGAATGGTTTTTCGCGTTCATGGAACACGATCAGCACGGGGTAAAGTTTCTTGGGTTAGAAAGTTACAGTTATAAAAGCACGTGTTGAATGTATTGTTGTCACTTTTCTGGCTTGATTTGTGTTTAACATCCCTTGGATCAGAGAGGATGCGGACCTAAGACGTGGACCTAAAGTTTAACATGGGATCCGAACCTCATGAGCTCCTACTGGAAATCGAAATCGCTTCTTCAGTGCCGATGCCCTTGAGCCTTGAACCTTGAAGCTGCCACAGATTTGCTGGAATGTTCGAATTAAGAACTTCCCTTCCTGAAATGATCACTCGAGACGAAACTTCGGTTTATGGCTATGATCCAGAGACAGAAGTCCAATCTTCTGTATGGCGGGCCAAGAGCAAAATCAAGGTTTTTGACTACAACGATGGCGCATCACGAGTTCACTCCAGAGGGCCAAATAATCATCCAACATTACTACCCCAAAAGCATGCGTCATCTTCGGAAGTCAGTTCGTCACAAGAGACCAGAAATATGGTGTTCTGCACCTTAGAGGATCTATCCTGAATATACTCCAGCACATAATGCCCATAGTTCAAGAGATTTTGGCCAAACATTAAATCCCCCAGGTACGTCAAACTTTCTGCTCGCCTGACCTGGCTTCCTGTAACTTCTGGCTCTTCTTCAGGCTTAATTTCCACTGAAAAGTTTATCTTTTCAGAGCAGACAAGATCATATCTAACCTGCTGTCAATGCAACAAGAGGGCTTCCAACAATGGAAGAACCGAAGTAGCTAGTATGTGTACTTCTAAGGGGCCTATTTTGAAGAGAATTAAAAGCTGAATTTCAAAGGTACGATCATTCATCAGTATCTTCATTAATTGTCTGTTTCATTTAACCTAAACGGCATAACCTTGGACTTTAAACAAACAAAAAAAAAGTCAATTTGTAGATCAAGCATCATAATAATACAAATTCAATTTTTGATCAATTTACATGTTTTGATCTTAAATTGTAGAATTTAGATTTTTGGGCTTTGGACATCTATTGTCATTTAGCGTGTCACGTGTGAGGGATGACGTCCCTCGGCGAGCACACTATCCGGGAAAGGAGAAGGAAGAAAACGGCCTGGGATCTATAGGTTAGGTACTATCCCGGCATCTGCCTGGCATGAATGAGTAAATCCGGATCTTAAATTGTAGTTACTGGTATGAAGAATACAAGCTTATTTCAGTCTACAGCCCAGTGGCGGGTCTAGCTCGGGGTCGGGGGGCCTAAACCTCCAAGTTTTCTGACTAACAAAAATAATTTAAGCTATTATTTGTATATTTTTGAAAGTGTATAGTAAACATGATGTATCTATCATAGTCTGAGTTGTGAATGCTCCTCCGCAGTTTTTACGTTCTATATCCTCCTCTGCTACAGACTATCCCTCAAAAATAACTGAAGGAAATATAAGTGAAATTTTCCAAAGCAGCAGTGTGTGTGTTTTACGTTCATGTATATGGTGGTTTGTGTTCTGAAATATCAATTGTCCACTTTTCTGGATGGATGAAAATCCAAGGTGTGCAGTGCATAAAGTTTATGGCGAAGTTCTTATGTATACTCTTGACATAAATTGTCGCTCATTCCATGGCCTCTGTGGCCAAGTCGAAAGAACACACTAGTCACTCATTCAGAGACTCAAACTGTTTAAAAGTGATGTGCTAAATAGACTACGTCTAACCTTCTTAGAAACGGTGTCCAATATATTACACATCCTAAAACTTGTGTCCATAGAGACCACGATATTACATAAATAAAATTCGCATATAATCAGGGGGTAAAAATGAAATGGAACACAGGAAGACGCCGTTACCTCACTTGCAAAAATATCTATGGCGTCCTCCACTTCCTAAAAAACTTAGAATGGGCTAAGATAGACATGGGTGATGGCATGACGTCATGCGTCCCCCTACCTTATAAGTTCCGCTTTTACTCCTGCATATAATCATATGCATATTCTGAACCACGAACGCAAAGATAAATGGAATATAACACAGAGACACAAAAGAATAAAAGTTCTATGCACAGAATCCCAGGACATGGATTCGTTGTATTTTGGTACACAGAATCCATATTTCGAAACCTCAGGACGATTGACCGTGTCAATTTTGTTTTAAGGCTGGAAAACGTATGCTGCCTTACGTTCCAAACTTTGCTGAAGTTTTTCGCCCACGAAACAAAATTGACACTGTCGATCGTCTTGGGGATTCGAAATTTGGATTCTGTGTACCAAAATACATCGAATCCATACCCTGGGAACTGTTTTTTTTTTTTTTGTATGTCTGTCTTACATGTTTTCTCCCTACGCACAATCGCTAAAGTTTTTCGCCCATAAAAAATTGACAGTATCGATTGTCTTGGAGTTTCGAAATTTGGATTCTGCGTAAAAAAAAAAAAAAAAAAACATCCAATCCATACCCTGGGTTCAGTGCACAGAGCTTTCAACTTTCTTTATGTGGCTGTGAACTAAATAAATAATACCCCATCAGGATCCTGCCGCCTACAGTCGGACAATTTGTCCATGCCAACCAGATGCCGCTGTCGGATTGCCGGTGCCGGGAACAGACGTCTTTCCGCGCGATTTTCGACCGTGACGAATACTTGCCTTGCCGAGCAGTCGGCAAACAGACGGAAATGAGCATTAAATGCACCGGCGCAGCCATCGAAAAAAGGCCGGTATAAGGAGTTGGCAGAATGTCGGATATAGGTCTTTCCGACTGCTTTGCCGACTCTGACGTTCGGCTACAGTCGGCAAAGGGTTGGCAAATGACATTTTATTTTACGATTTTCGACCGCTTGCCGCTTTGGCAAAAGGTCGGCAACTTTGAACAAGTAGATCATCGTGCCGCCGCGGATGGGTGCCGGATCTCTCCGGCGGCAATCCCTCTTTCCGACCGCGACTTCCTGATGGGGTAATAACAAGAACAGCTATAAGATCTTTACTTATAACCATGCGATACACAGCTAAACTAAAAAAAAACTGCTTATTATTATTATTATTATTATTATTATTATTATTATTATTATTATTATTATTATTATTATTATTATTATTATTATTATTTATTTTTTTTAATATATCTGAGAACCTGAAGAGGTTGATCATTTCAAGTATCTGTTTAGCATTTTGACAAAAGACGCTTACTGCACTAAAGAAATCAGATGAAGAATTGCCATAGCCAAAGAAGCATTCAACAAGAAAAGGTCACTCTTAACTACCAGGCTTAATATCGGAGGATGGAAGAAGTTGGTCAAGTGCTATATATGGAATATTAGACTGTACGGATCAGAGACTTGAACATTACGGAAGAGCTACGAAATATGGTGTTGGAGGAAAATGGAAAAAGATAAAATGGACAGAGAGAGTAACAAACGAGGATGTGTTAATACGGATAGGAGAGAAGAGGACACTTTTATCCACCATCCTTCTTGGGAAGGCCAATTGGATTGGACGCAACTTGCGAAGAAATTGTCTTCTTCATACCGCCATAGAAGGAAGAATGGAAGGAAGGCGAGGGATAGGAAGAAGAACACAACTGTTCGATGATTTGAAGAACAGAAGAAAATATTGAAATTTAAACGAGGAAGCCGAAAATCGAGAAACGTGGATGGAACATTTCCAGGCCCAAAACTAAAATTAAAAAAAAAGGACCTCATTAATCCCAGGACCTGCCTATAGGCAGAATAGTAAATAATAATAATAATAATAATAATAATAATAATAATAATAATAATAATAATAATAATAATAATAATAATAATAATAATAATCGGTGCAATTAGTCAAGAATGAACCGAGTGGCAATGTCAAGTGCACAACACGGGAAGGAGTTTGGTTTTATGACGTAATATTTTCTCAATAAATATTGGAACCGGAAGTGGAGGTTTATTCCTACCACTTACGGGTTCAGTATAGAGATTAGAGCAGAAATGGAATATATTCTTGGGATCCTTCGTTGATTGCAAAAAACGGTTCGGGTCATCTATTATCATTTTCACTTTATGGTGATCAACGTTAAACTCGGAAGTGCTTATTTTTGCCAGTTCCGGTTTGAATAGAGGTTTAATAGAGAAAGTTGGTACCAATTGTAAGGAAATTAAATCGATTCATTATAAAAAGAGGGAAAGAAAATAAACCGCTTCTCACTATCTCGAATTTTTTTATCACTTTTAATATTGAAACCGGAAGTTAGTATGTAGTGGATTTCTATCACTTCCGGTCTTAGTAGAGAGTAACGGATTGAGATCAAATGCATTCTTGAGACGGTTAATCTATTGCAAGAAACCGTTTCACGCTATCTATTTACCATAGTAGAGTAATTGTGACCAACGTTAAAACCGGAAATGATCAATTTCTACCATTTTCAGTGGATGGACCACCTCCATCAACGAACTAAATTGCTAATTTTTAATTTTTTTTTTTTTTTTTTTTTTTACACCGTGGTCATGCCACCTTATTCGAAACTAGTTGCCAACCTCGCTTTCAAAAAACATCTATCACAGACTATAAACTAACCCAATCTGGCTTTTCCAACATTTTCTAGCCCTTACCTGCTTATCAACACCGAAGTTGGCAATATTTAAAACATCATGCAATTAATAAACAGAAATGATGGTGAAGAAGGCAACTAATAAAATTGATGCTGATCCACCAAATAGTTATTGAGATTGATTGTTTCCCGGGCAGACGGTAAAAATATAAAGGAGCTTTTGCGAAACCACATTTCTTATGAAGAACTAAGAACTAATTGAAGGTAGCTGCTATGTACTAGGAATGGGCAAAACAGTTTTTTTTTATAAAAACCGGAAATCCGTTTCTAGAAAAAACAAAACTCGAAAAACCGACATTTCGGTTTTATTCAAAAACCGGCTCGGTTTTTTCACCAAAACCAGTTTCGGTGAAAACTGTTTTCGAAAATACATAAAACTATTTCTGTGGAAACGGAATCGATTTACGGAGAACAACGCAGTACTATTCTGGTCAGAAATAGAAAAGGTTTTTGATAAAAAAAAAATGAAGCCGGTTTTAAAGAAAACTGGAACGGGTTTTGAAGAAAACTGAACTAGATCCGGTGAAGAAAACGTACCGGTTTTGGAGAAAACTGATAACCAGTTTCGGTGAAAATCGATCCGTTTTTGGAGAAAACCGAAACCATTTTCGGCGAAAAATCATTTTTTTGAAAATTTTCGAAAACCGATTTCGGTTTTTATGAAAACCGGAAACCGAAAAACCGGTTTTTGTGCCCACCACTACCATATACGTGAAAGTGTGTCACTGTTTACGACTGAAGTGCCACTGCAAGGAGAATATATGTCATCGCTAGAAGACACTGAAATATATGTAGTTACAATTTGTAACTGGCAGTGTATGTTTCACGTGCAGAAACTATCAATAATCAATATACGGCCACGACGGTATATTTTAAAGTATAACGTACCAATGAAGATAAAAATCAATCAAGAATGAAATTTTTCTTTCAGAACATTGTTACATCATATGTGGAGGGGAATAGACAAGACCTATTTGTGTAGAAATGTAGCAGCTTCTTACAAGATTTTATGTGGACATACAGTGGCGTATTTAGGGGGTTCTTCCGGGCTTAAGCTCCCCCCCCCGAAACCTTACTTACTATAGTCAAGTATATGAAATGTCTTGCAGAATTTTCACATTTTCAGTCAAAGCTCCCCCCCGAAAGTTAGCAAAGCCCCTCCCGAAACAAAATCGTAAATACGCCACTGTAAACATAGCATCTTCCGTATAAATCATGGACAGAGCAGGTTCTTTCCTTTTATGGGATTTCTTTTAGTAGTTTAGCAAATGGGATCAAACAGTTACTTTCCCATTATTATTGTACTATTGGAAAGATACCCCATTTACCTGTCTAAAGAGATAGATATCTCAAAATCATGTAATTTGAACTTAGCGTGTTTTTTGACTATACACTTCAATTATTATTAGTTACGAAGAACACATCTTTCAGAGCTATGATAATTAATATTTTGCTCGAAAAATAGTAATGAGAATTCAACTTCAGACTCATAATAACGACCTAAAGATTGCTGTATATGTTTCATCTTTGAATACAATTAAGAATTAATAATAATTATCTGCTATCCCAACAACCAGATTATATACTGCCGTTTTCCTAATGATGTTATATACTTCAAGATCAATTTCATCTTTGAAGATGATGTGGTTATCATTACTGATTATCCTGATGAAACACTCCTCATATTCATAATGGAAATTCAAATCGTTCCCACAATGCAACGAAAGTTACTCGGCGACACTACCGGCTAGAGATGTAACTAACTGTATCATCAGCTGCTACTGGCAGTAGCTAAGTGCATCATTGGCTAATTCTATCAGACTCACATGCTCTGAATGATCTGATTCGTTCTTGCTTTTAGTAGTTTGTAGTATGCAACTCCCTTGAGTGGTGGCGCCACAGTCTCCATAGTTTCAGCGGGAAGAGCAGCTGAAACCTCTTTTACTATATTCTTACTCTATGACTAATTGCATCGTCTGCTATTGGCAGTAGTTAAGTGTATCATTGGCTAATTCTATCAGACTCACGCGCTCTGAATGATCTCATTCGTTCTTGCTTTTAGTAGTTCGTGGTGCGCAACTCCCTTGACTGGCGGCGCCACAGTCTCCACAGTTTCAGCGGGAAGAGCAACTGAAACCTCTTGTACTATATTATTATTCTATGGATATCATACTACTCCAATTTATAGGTTTAAGTATTTGCTCGAAATATATGCATCTGAACTAACTCATCCATATCAGTTTCGTTTGCTCATCGAGATTTATCGATTGACATCTCCTGTAATAGATACAACTTCCAATGAACAATCAGTGGCTCTTGCCGCTTTTATAGTGCTTATAGTTAATCTTTTGAAAGTGAACATAGTTATAAAATGGTAGTTCTTGTTACTGTAAGGGAGGCCATGTTTCTTGCTCATGCACCGTAAACAAAGTCAGTTTCACTCATTTTTAAACAACATATCACAATGTCCTGCTTTTATCATAGTTTAAGCTATTCCGCTTTTTCAATGTGTGGGTAATAGTGCACTCTATGGGAAATATTTTTTTTTTTTTTTTAAAAATAAGAAATCCGCTCTTTCTACCCATTTCTTCTGAAGGCAGTGTTTGTTTGATCAAAGATTGACAAATTTATGAGGAAGGGAAATTTCAGCCTGTTTATTTAATAGACGATTCGGAGAGAGTGACACACGGAAACAGAACAGAATCCAGTTATAATTAATTTAAATAGCTTCTCTGTCCTTCTCTCGCTCGCTCGTTCGCTTTTGATGCTTGCTTACTTAAAACAGCTCGACGAACTCTACGTGAAGACGCGTTTTATTTCTCTTTTCGGTTATATCACAAAGCAGTGGCACAATATCCAGAAATAAATCAGAACACAAGCTAAAGCAATCTCTTTCTATCATTTGATTCAAGAGGGCTCTAGTATTTAAAACTTATTAAACATTTCTATTACTTTAGAGACGCTGGAATAGGGCATAGACAAGGGAGCCCATCAGAGGAGGCAAGTTGGGGCGCTCGCCCCCCTCTAGAGGAAATTGTACTTCCGAAGATCAAAAATCCAATAGACTTTTTAGAATAGTTGCCGCCAGGGGCGGATCCAGGCGGGGCGATCGGGACCCAGAAGAGAAAACTTTCTTATTTTATATATATAAATAAAACCCATCCCAAAGTTTGGAGTCCTTAAAAGGAGCAGTATGACAACCCACCTCCCCCCCCCCCAGAAGTCGGTCCTGGATTCGCCCTGGTTGCCGCAAAATTTGAGACTACATTTAAAATATCACTTACACTTGACCCCCCTGGAAACCACTCCATGGGCGCCCTTGGGCATAGATTACATTTATGCTTTATCTTAGGGACACATAATTGATCAGATGATTAGTTTGACACAATATTTTAAATTATTATCGGTAGTTTTGGAAATGGTACGATAGGCTCAATCCGTGCTTCACAAGTTAAATTGAGGGAACAATAGTTGACACAACTTAAAAATAAGAAATATTTCTGAGAGTCTTGGTCTTACTGAAATGGCCGCAGATCATATTTTTGTTTTCATTAAGAGATTCGTGTGTGTGTGTGTCGTTTTTGGTTGTGTGGTGAACCGATTTCATACGTCATTTATACATTCAAGTTCTTATGTGTCACAGAGTAAGAAAGTTTTACCTTAAATTGGAATCTTTGAACGGCGGAAGCTCAAATGGGAATACAGTTACCGCTATCTCCCTTCACAAGCTACGGCCCTGATAGCAAGCCCATTTAAAATTAGAGCCTATTGAAAATATCATCATCATCATCATCATCATCATAGGTATTCTGCCATTATTGGTAGATCACTTGAGGCGACTGAGAAGATTCCATTCTCCACGCTCTCAACGGTTTTCAAGAAGTAACCCTCTTCGTCTTCAAGCACGAATTTCTTGTTTTGGTACCATCCATCAATTGTAAACTCCTTTGCCCTTTCCCCCTCTTTCCTAATATCATACCCTCTGGCACCTCGCTCATGATACAGTTTCTTCCTAGCCAATGTCCCAACCAAGGCGCCCATTAGGGGGTGCAAGGTGGGGCGCTCGCCCCCCTTGAAGAAATTGTACTTCGGAATATCGAAAACTCAATTGAATTTTTAGAATAGTTACAGCAAAATTTGAAACTATATTTGAAATGTCGCTTATACTTGCCCCCCTTGGAAACCACAATATGGGCGCCCTTGGTCCTAACTATCTTCTCTTCCTCTTCTTAATAATATCTAAAATTGTTCATTTCTCTCTCACAATTCCTAACACTCTCTCATTCATTTTCCGCTCTACCAAACTAATTCTCTCCATTTTTCTCTACACTCACGTTTTGAAAGCTTTTAATCATTTTTCATCATTTTGGCGTAACGTCCATGTTTCTGCCAAATACAATACAATACTCCACATGAAGCATTTTATGAGTCTGAGCAAATAAATTACTATCAAAAACCTATGAACCTAACAAATTATCCCAATTTTAATAGAATAGTATAATGAAATACATACATTAACTGTACACGTTTAAAAATACTTCCTTAAATGTGAGAAACTATTTTTTTTTTCTGTTCGGAGTACATCGTTTCTTAGAAACGATAGTTTGAAATTCTCATTAATGAAAATGAAGAAAAGTGAAGGAAGTTGTATAAACGGAACGAGACGCTATACTGCTAGCTTACTTACGGCGACTGACAAACAGATTTGATGTTAGAAGGTGTTTACGTGAAAAAATCTAACATTTTGTCTTCTACTGCAAAAATTGGTAAATCTGACAACCGACCTAACAATTCTGAGGTACAGATATAAAGGCATAACACTTCTGGGATACAGATATACAGAGATACGGAGATATCCTTGATTTTTCAAGTGCCTTCATGAATTTGAAAAAGGTGAAAAAGTTTCCATTAGCAAATGTCTGAATTCATAATTTATGTAGGCTATCCGTATATATGAAATAATATATAAAAATTTGCTTCATTTCTCTTTCTGTGTTATATAATTCCATGGAAATCATTGGTTTCCTCACAGTCTCCAGTAATGTTTTGCACACACATACATACACACACACACAAACACACATTGAAATTAAATGGAAAGTTCATAAGACAATCTCACTAGTAAAACAATTGCATCTACCCAACATATACCTACCAATAAGTAGTCATTAACATAAATGTAAATGGCTGCTGGTGTATAACCACATTATTTATTGTAGATTTAGACATTTAGGGTCTTATGCAGCGTCGTTCTGATGCGTGATTAGTACCATATTAAAGAGTATGACTAACATACCTTTCCTGCAGTAGTCAGGCCTTTAGTATGACGCTAATCATACATCAAAACGGCACTGTATAAGGCGGTTAGAATCTTTGTTACAATAAAAGTCACTTCAAAATAGTTATTTTACAGCAAAATAAGAAATCATTACCAAACACTATAAAATTATCTTTTAATACCGAACATATAATTTGGTTCAAAAATTGTTCATCCCACCTTATCCAAAAATAGTTCCTAACCTCGCTATCAATAAACACCTATCACAGACTATAAACTACCCCAATCTGGGTTTTCCAACATTTTCTAGCCCTTATCTGCTTATCAACACCCAAGTTGGCAAAATACGTTTTGGGTACTAAAACTTCATGCAATTTATAAACAGAAATGGTGGTGAAAAAGGCAATTAATAAAAATGACCTCAAAATATCATGGAAAGAGATAACCTAAGACCTCGATAAAAAAAAAATCTCAAAGACGAAATACTTACACATAAACATCGATGAAGTCAGTGTGTATTCCAAGTTGCCTTCATAAGATTAATGCACCTCAAGTACAGAATTAGATTTTTCTCTTTCTTTTCTTTCTTTTCTTTTTTTTTTTTTTGAACTGTCTGTTAGTTTGAGTTTAACACCCCCTTCAGCACCCAGGCTATATAAAACTTGGACCTATAGTTTATGGTGGCACTGAACCACTGTCGGCTAATGGGTTTAAATTTTAAGGCTCTCCTACTGGAAATCGAATCGTGGTTTCCGTTCACTAAGGACGCACGCACTAGCCACTAGATTACCGAGATGACTCATATATTTTTAGAGTTCCTGTTAGTTTTGCTGTCTACTGTTTTGTTTTTGTCAATGATTGTAAAATCTCAATCATTTTATATTGTCCTTGTGTTTCGTATTTACAACAATTCCTACGAAGGAATTGATAATTTGGTATTGATAATTCACTTGTTTCTTCAAAAGCTCAGGCACATCGCCAAGGCGGCCGGCCCAGGGGCTCCGGACACCCTTTCGAAACCAGAAATGAAACAAATTAAGGAAGGATGAAACGAAAAGTAATAATAATAAAAAAGAAATCAGTGTTTAAAACAAGAAACTACAATTAACTTTTGGTTACTGTTTCTTATGAGAAGATTTGAATTACTTACAATACACGGTGGCGAATGAGCGGGATATCCTGGAAAAGTCGGGGAATTTGAAATTTCTTGAAAAGTTACGGAATTCTCAGAATTTCTGCTACTAGTTATGGAAATTCCAAGCTTCCGAAAGCATAGTGCCATTCTGTAATAGTGTGGACATTTTTTATCCTAATTTTTCGTCATTGTTTCTCTGTAGTATCAAGCACGTTATTTCAGAAACAATTTTCTACTACTCCTTTAACCTGTCATTTGGAACAGACAGTAGTAAAAGGAATAATGAAAACAAAAAAGTTATGTGGAAAGAACGTTCTGTTAACATTTGATCCAACAGAGAAAAGATCCCAGATATTGTAAAGTATTTTACAAGATATTATTGGATATGTACTTTTTATAATAGTTGAGGTCATAATGAAGGGAAAATTGTTATATTCTATTTGAATGAACAGAGGAAGGAACGTAGATATTGTAAAATCTTTTCCATTTTTTAAAATTTTTTACTCGTGATTTCTTCATAATTTGTTATTAAAGTACTTACTAACATATCACCATTTTATTGTCCTGACAAACCAATATATGATGCCAGTAAAGTAGTTTAGATTGATCGAGCTCCTGGGCCTGCAGTATTTTTTGTCACCCCTGCCCCATTACAAAATCCTGGCTAAACAAACCAATATATGTTCCAGTGAAATAGTTTAGAATGATCGAGCCCCTGGTGTGATGACCATAGTATTTCATGTTACGGACCGCCCTCTCTTTAAAAAATCCTGCCTACGACGTGCCTGATAAAGCTTCACCTCCTTTCATTTCAACGTGGGATTCGAATGGTATGAGCTGTGATCGCGCATATAATGGTTGTTAGAAATAGATAATTTGCCATTTAGTAACGAATGACTTGCCATAAATTAAGAAAAAATTATATCCCATGGTCTTCCACCTATCTCTTCAATTTTGAACAATAAGGTTTTTCTGTTAATAACTCTTCCCTTAACTACAATCTTCTTCTTTCCCTCTTTCTTTTACTTTCTATGACATCCTGAATTTGATAGTGATTCTTATCTTTTCGCTGGCAAACTTGGAGAAAAGTACCATAATCTATCGGAAATATAGATTAATTTACTTTAATTTCTTGTAGTTTAGCGTCCCATATTTATGCTCCGAGGCTGTGATAAATTGTAATGATGAACGAAATGGCAGGATGAAAAAATGAGAAGAAAAGGGAGAATTCCTAGTAAACCCACTCACACTTTTAGTTCGCCTCAAAGCCTACTTGACGTGAGTTTGGTTCGTACTAGACTCCAGCTAAGCACCAGATATGAATGCTCTATCACAGAGCCACTACGACATCCGCCAGGAAACATAAGAGAAAGTTATAATTTTAAATCACTTTCAATAAAAAATGGTAAACTAATGATTTTCCTGATTACGAAAGAAAGGTCGATCTTCATCGATTTTACTAAACCTTTATTATAAATATAAAACTAAAGAAAAAAGTTCTGTCGCTTTTTCACCCACCACCTTCGAACATCGATATCTTATGTAAGACATACCTGAAAGATCAAACATAGTTCCTTCCCATCAGCATCGACCACCTTCTGATAACGTTCTGGAAGGCCATTGATTTCATAGCGGTAGGGCTTGGTGGGTCGTGAAGCAAAGAAGGTATCAAGTGCAATTTGCACCTCTACTAAGGATTTGAACTGGCGTCCTCTAAGGTGATATTCCAAGGAATGGAACAGGTAATAATCGGACGCTGCAATGTCCGAAGAGTATATCGGATGCAATAGTGTTTCTCATTTAAGGCGTAGAATGGTGTCTTGAGTCATCCTAGCCACGTGGGGCTTATCTTTGTCCTGTAACAGAAGAACCCCTTGCGATTCAGAAGTACTGGCTTCAGAGTTTTAAGTTTTTATTGAACACGACTCAACTGCTGACAATACACAGTTGCATTGATGCTCTGACCAGCTGGTAATAGTTCTCGATGCACGACACCGCGAGCAATCCATTAAACACAAAAAGGAACCATCTTCTGGTGCAGTGCTGGTTTCGGCTGTTTTGGAACCGGTTCATGGGATGCTAACCAATGATGACAGCGCCGTGGAGCTTCATACAGAACTCACTTCTCATCACATGACAACATCCTGTCCAGAAATGGCTCCTTCCTCAAACGAGACAGCAAAGAAACACAGGTACCTGCTCGAGTTGCCTTCTGGCCGAGTCAAACCATGTGGGACCTGTCGACCCAACTTGTAGTGCATCCCAAGTTGATGAAGGTGCTGCCGAATGGTTCCATTCACACTGAATTGAAGTCCCAGTTCCTCACATGTCTGGCCACTTTTCGCCTTAATTGCTGCCTGAAGGTCTTCATTTTATACATGCGTTGGTCTTTCAGCAAGTGGTGCGTCTTCGAGTGTTTCGTTACGGTCCTTAAACTTGTTAAACCACCACTGCATTGTCCGCATAGTCACGATACCCTCACCAAAGGCCCATCATATTCTTCCCGCCGCTGCAGCGGCATTTGATTCCAGTTAGAACTCGCACAGCATACACGCCCTTACGCTATGTGGACGTCCCATATTCATTCTGTCCTTATGCAAATTCACGGTGTGACTGGACTGCCACAGCCAGGTAGTATGTTGAATACATATATCCATACCAAGAACTGACCTTCGCCTTATCTCCATTCGCATTCAACTCATGGTGTGAGGGCCAATTGAACACAGACTTCCACAAAAAGCGACAGAACTTTTTTGGTTTCCTTTATAAAAGTTAATAGTTTCTTTTAAATTATTGAGTTATTTAAATTCACATAAATAACAATTTATTTAGGAAAACTTTTACTACGTCCAGACGCTAATTCTACTAACTTTATAGACAATAAATCGATGAACAAAGGTCTGCAAAGGGAAATGTTTCACATGCTTACTAAGTAACTGAACTTGTGCCACCATGCTACGAGTGGTCACGACCTAAAAGTTCTCTAGATCTTAGCGGTTAGTGAAATATCCTACTAATATTTAACTAAAGATCCTTAAGTCGAAAATCCAAAACTTGATGATACATAACTCGTGAGACAGAAAATCTACGTAGAAAAATATTTCACATAAATCACGTGCTTACTGAAAACCTTCAACTTTCATGCCAGGTTTGGTCAAGCTCCAATGAGTTTTTGGATCACGTACAATATACACTTTCCATAGAATTGATTGTTGTTAGAAAAGTCAATTGAAGAACGAGAAAATAATAGAGTACGAATTTGGTACAGTTTGCACGAAGACTATATTTTTAATCTAGGTATCTGGCAACACTGCTGAAGAGCGCGCTGTTCTTTCTCGCTCTGTTTTCCAATAGCACCCGTTTATTTATGACCAATCACAGAAGCTGAAGTTTCTCGCATTCCAATTCTCTCCTTTTCCTCCAGTTCGAGACGTCTTAAATGAGACTTTTGTTCTAAGATCCTTATTAGCTTCCCTTGCAGCAAGGAAAGACTAGAAATCGCTTCGCTTTTTATCGAAAGAAAACTCCGTACGGATTCCTTTCTCCTTTAGCTGCTGTAGTTTTCAAACATTAACAAGAGCTGCCTGCAAGTTTGCCCCCCTGAGGAATAATTGATATAAATAAGTCAGTCGGGAGAACCCTACTTTCTTTTTCAATCTATCATTATTTAAGAATTAAATTAATAAATAAATCCTTCCCAATGGACGAAAGTAGAACTTGCAACCTCTGGATCGTAAAATATAGAAAGAAAAATATGAGAAATACGTCATCTAAATTGTTATTGATTTGTTTTCCTTTTGTATAAAAGAAAAAAACATTTTACTAATTCATTTACAGATCATTTTATTCTTGCGTTTTTCTTCAGCGATGGAGCTCTAATCTCTTTCTAGAAGGATTCATAGTTCTATCTCAGGCCGTATAAATTCCATATCATACTAGCCCTATCTGTGTATTTCCACAGATTTCTCTCTAAGATTTTAAATTGCCAAACTGTGCTACTATTTAACTACCATAGAAAGGAAGTCCTGTAGAAGGGTTATGTACGAGTGTTTTCCGACAGATAGTCCATCCGTTTGTCTGTCTGTCAACAGGCATCTGAGCAGAAAGTGTAAGACATAACGAAAACCGCTTTTTAATTGACTCAGCGTCTCAAAAATATATTCCATATTCTCCTTTAACCCTTTTGTTGAACCGGAATTGGTACCATAGAAGGGAAGTCCTGTAGAAGGGTTATGTACGAGTGTCCATCCGTTTGTCTGTCTGTCAACAGGCATCTGAGCAGAAAGTGTAAGACATAAAGAGAACAGTTTTTTAATTGACTCAGCGTCTCAAAAATATATTCCATATCCTCCTTTAACCCTTTTGTTGAACCGGAATTGGTACCATAGAAGGGAAGTCCTGTAGAAGGGTTATGTACGAGTGTTTTCCGACAGATAGTCCATCCGTTTGTCTGTCTGTCAACAGGCATCTGAGTAGAAAGTGTAAGACATAACGAGAACCGTTTTTTAATTGACTCAGCGTCTCAAAAATATATTCCATATCCTCCTTTAACCCTTTTGTTGAACCGGAATTGGTACCATAGAAGGGAAGTCCTGTAGAAGGGTTATGTACGAGTGTTTTCCGACAGATAGTCCATCCGTTTGTCTGTCTGTCAACAGGCATCTGAGTAGAAAGTGTAAGACATAACGAGAACCGTTTTTCAATTGACTCAGCGTCTCAAAAATATATTCCATATCCTCCTTTAACCCTTTTGTTGAACCGGAATTGGTACCATAGAAGGGAAGTCCTGTAGAAGGGTTATGTACGAGTGTTTTCCGACAGATAGTCCATCCGTTTGTCTGTCTGTCAACAGGCATCTGAGCAGAAAGTGTAAGACATAATGAGAACCGTTTTTAATTGACTCAGCGTCTCAAAAATATATTCCATATCCTCCTTTAACCCTTTTGTTGAACCGGAATTGGTACCATAGAAGGGAAGTCCTGTAGAAGGGTTATGCACGAGTGTTTTCCGACAGATAGTCCATCTGTTTGTCTGTCTGTCAACAGGCATCTGAGCAGAAAGTATAAGATAACGAGAACCGTTTTTTAATTGACTCAGCGTCTCAAAAATATATTCCATATCCTCCTTTAACCCTTTTGTTGAACCGGAATTGGTACCATAGAAGGGAAGTCCTGTAGAAGGGTTATGTACGAGTGTTTTCCGACAGATAGTCCATCCGTTTGTCTGTCTGTCAACAGGCATCTGAGTAGAAAGTGTAATACATAACGAGAACCGTTTTTTAATTGACTCAACGTCTCAAAAATATATTCCATATCCTCCTTTAACCCTTTTGTTGAACCGGAATTGGTACCATAGAAGGGAAGTCCTGTAGAAGGGTTATGTACGAGTGTTTTCCGACTGATAGTCCATCTGTTTGTCTGTCTGTCAACAGGCATCTGAGAAGAAACGGTAAGACATAATGAGAACAGTTTTTTTTTTAATTTACTCAGCATCTCAAAAATATATTCCATATCCTCCTTTAACCCTTTTGTTGAACCGGAATTGGTACCATAGAAGGGAAGTCCTGTAGAAGGGTTATGTACGAGTGTTTTCCGACAGATAATCCATCCGTTTGTCTGTCTGTCAACAGGCATCTGAGCAGAAAGTGTAAGACATAACGAAAACCGCTTTTTAATTGACTCAGCGTCTCAAAAATATATTCCATATTCTCCTTTAACCCTTTTGTTGAACCGGAATTGGTACCATAGAAGGGAAGTCCTGTAGAAGGGTTATGTACGAGTGTCCATCCGTTTGTCTGTCTGTCAACAGGCATCTGAGCAGAAAGTGTAAGACATAAAGAGAACAGTTTTTTAATTGACTCAGCGTCTCAAAAATATATTCCATATCCTCCTTTAACCCTTTTGTTGAACCGGAATTGGTACCATAGAAGGGAAGTCCTGTAGAAGGGTTATGTACGAGTGTTTTCCGACAGATAGTCCATCCGTTTGTCTGTCTGTCAACAGGCATCTGAGTAGAAAGTGTAAGACATAACGAGAACCGTTTTTTAATTGACTCAGCGTCTCAAAAATATATTCCATATCCTCCTTTAACCCTTTTGTTGAACCGGAATTGGTACCATAGAAGGGAAGTCCTGTAGAAGGGTTATGTACGAGTGTTTTCCGACAGATAGTCCATCCGTTTGTCTGTCTGTCAACAGGCATCTGAGCAGAAAGTGTAAGACATAATGAGAACCGTTTTTAATTGACTCAGCGTCTCAAAAATATATTCCATATCCTCCTTTAACCCTTTTGTTGAACCGGAATTGGTACCATAGAAGGGAAGTCCTGTAGAAGGGTTATGCACGAGTGTTTTCCGACAGATAGTCCATCTGTTTGTCTGTCTGTCAACAGGCATCTGAGCAGAAAGTATAAGATAACGAGAACCGTTTTTTAATTGACTCAGCGTCTCAAAAATATATTCCATATCCTCCTTTAACCCTTTTGTTGAACCGGAATTGGTACCATAGAAGGGAAGTCCTGTAGAAGGGTTATGTACGAGTGTTTTCCGACAGATAGTCCATCCGTTTGTCTGTCTGTCAACAGGCATCTGAGTAGAAAGTGTAAGACATAACGAGAACCGTTTTTTAATTGACTCAACGTCTCAAAAATATATTCCATATCCTCCTTTAACCCTTTTGTTGAACCGGAATTGGTACCATAGAAGGGAAGTCCTGTAGAAGGGTTATGTACGAGTGTTTTCCGACTGATAGTCCATCTGTTTGTCTGTCTGTCAACAGGCATCTGAGAAGAAACGGTAAGACATAATGAGAACAGTTTTTTTTTTAATTTACTCAGCATCTCAAAAATATATTCCATATCCTCATTTAACCTTTTTGTTGAACCGGTATTGGTAAAAACCAACAATGTTCAGTTTCATCGCTAATCAACATAGATCAAAAGACGGCAATAGATAGCGAAAATTGCTACTAAGAAATCGATTCAGCGTTTGAAGAATATTATAATATCCTACACGCTGTCTGTATTTGTAAACAGTAACACTGCTTTTATTTGGTAAACAACACAACGTACTCCTTACCACAACTACTACAAGAAGCAGACGACAGGCATTATCAACATTCCAGGTCAGGTGACAGAAGAGAAACATTAACACCACTGTTTTCCAGGAGAAAGAATAAAACTCCACGTAATGTCTCAATCGACATTAGTTTCGGCTAGCCAAATCTCTTCTCTTAGCTTGACTGGAGCTCTAAGAGATCTAGTCTAACCCAAACCTCTTAGCTTGCCTGAAGCCAAGAGGTCTCCTACCCACCTAGCTTGCCTGGAATTTTGTGGATCTCAACCACTCTCTTAAGCCACATTGCCACCTTAAATGAATCTTGTAGCTGTCATAAAAAAAAACAACTTTCAACCCGATCTTTCTATTTACTCTTTACATGTTACAACTTCTTGAAGGCAAGAAAAGTTTCTCCACACATGCAGCACTGCACTCTAGTGAACAACAGTGAACCTCCTCATTAAAAGAGTGTATTTTGGCGCACTTCCCCCCCCCCTGTCCAAAAGAATCCGTTGTTTCGGAAGCGGCGAAACTTGTTCTTCTTTTTATGTCAGCGGGGGGGCGATAGCAGGTAGCAAGCAAGACGTCCCAGAAAGTTGCGCATCGTTCAACTCCTTGCAAGATGGAAAAAATGTTTTATGACCCTTCAAAACTATGTGTACACGGTGAAATATGGTAGGGTTTCAAGATTTTTAAAAAAATGATAGCTACAAGTTCTTCTAACGTGACAATGTGGCTTTAGTCTGGCTGGGGCTCTGCGGTTTCCCTGCCTGCCTAGCTTTCCTGGAGCTCTGCGGAACACCGAATTCTCTGCTTGCCTGGAGCACTAAAAATTCCTAAACCACTTCCACTAAGCTTGCCTGGAGCTTTGTGGGAATCCTTCCCTTGGCTGCCTGGGTCTTGGATCCAAACTAATTAGATAACTTTGTATTTGTCTTTGGATCATACTTAAAGTGACTTTGTGCTATATTGTATATAACAGGAATTTTCTAATAAAAAGGTTGTGAAAGAAAACCGAATTTTGAGTGTTCAATTGTTTTACATACTAACTAATCGAAGTAAGTTTACAATATATTCCATCTACACCTTTATCTCATTATTTAAGCCGGAAGTGGAACAAATCTACTTCGATATGCTATTTCATTGTTGATCTTCATCGAGCAAAAATAATAAATGATAGCGAGAAATGACTTTAGTTTGAAATGAATTCAGATGCCAAGAGTAATTTTCACCTAGAAATTTATGCTTCCATTGGAACCAGAAGTGGCAGAAACTTACAATTTTCAGTTTTTATCCTGACCGCCATAATGTATGAATAGTAATAGAGAGCGAGAAGCAGTATTTGATATGAATTCCATATCGAGTACGGCAAAGATAGATTCCGTGTCTGTTTGTAGAATAGAAATGAAAATGAAATGAAATCTTTGAGTTTTACGTCCCACGGTTATGCCGGTTAGGCCAAAGGAGACGGTGATGATGAGTAATGAATGAAATGGTGGAATGAAGAAAGTGGGAGGAAACGGGAGAACCCCGAGGAAACCCACGCACACGGTGTTTGTCCACCACAAAGTTCACTTGGCGCGGGCTGGGATCGAACCCGGGACCCCTAGCACCAGAGGTGAACGCTCTACCACTGATGTTTGTAGAATAGACTTTATTTCTCTGTTGTAATCGGAAGTGAAGGTGGATGTCTATAGGGATGCGCACGAGACACCCTATATTTGAGTCGAAACAGAATTTTCCGGACAAAATTCGAGTCGAGACATAGCTCTTCCAATAGAAAGATATACACTTTTCGAGACGAGACAGCCTCAAATCTTGTCTCGTGGGCATCACTAGATGTCTATTTCCAATTTCAGTATTCATTCCCAAAGAGCGAAAATGGCAAAAGAAGATGAAAAACTATTCACAAACTTCGTTTTCAATATTGATTTTTATGTAGTAAAAACTGTATACGTAGCGAGAAACATTTTTTTGAAATGAATTCAGTTTCCGAAAAACAAGGTGCATCTGTGACTTTGACCCTGTATTGCAGCCGGAAAGTAAACATCTACTAATTCTGGTTCATGTCCTGAATCCATATACTTTGGAAAGATTCAGTAGTTTCACATATATGAAACATAACCCTGTTCTCTATTTCACTAAATACTTTAATAATTGGGATTCACTTTCATTTAATATCTGTTTACTTTCGACATGTTGCAGTGAAATTCAAGGTTTTGTTTGCAACCTCACTCCGCAAAAAAAAAATAATAATAATAATAATAATAAAAAAATAAAAAAAAATAAAAATAAAAATAATAAATATCAACGTGATCATGATGATACATGCAACTGAATTAGAGTTATGATCACGAGAATAGAAAGAAAGTTGTTTACAATGTTCTTTCTGTTTTAACCCCTTTCTGCATGATTTGTTTCTTTTAGCGAAAAAAAAAAATAATCAGAATTGGAAATCCTCATATGGAAACATGAAAAATGAATTAAAACTTGAATTTTAGATTCTTCACTTATTTCCGACGAGAAATAAGTAAGTGCCATATATATGACACACTAGAACTCACAAAGAACATGGGGCCGCGGTGGCTCAGTGGTAGAGCGTTCACCTCTGGTGCTAGGGGTCCCGGGTTCGATCCCAGCCCCCGCCAAGTGAACTTTGTGGTGGACAAACACCGTGTGCGTGGGTTTTCTCGGGGTTCTCCCGTTTCCTCCCACTTTCTTCATTCCACCATTTCATTCATTACTCATCTTCACCGTCTCCTTTAGCCTTACCGGCATAACCGTGGGACGTAAAACTTAAAGATTTCATTTCATTTCACAAAGAACATGCCAGATGACACCAAAATCTCTTATTCATACACGTCAATATCTCACACAGCAGACAAAACAGTCATTTGATGCCTTTGATAAATCACGAAAAAGCTAAAGTGAAAAAAGGGCATGTGCCATATATGGCACGGCATGCGGTAAAGGGTTAATCTTCCTATAAAAAGTAAAATAACATTCATTTTCGTCTTATTTTATTTTATATATGCTTCTGGAATGTAGTACAGTTTGTTTATAGAGTAGAAATAATACAAACGTAACGTGTACAGCGCATGTCTGAAAACAACCAAACCTCCTGTCCAGGGGCGTCATTTAGGGGAAAGGAGGGGCAATTTCACCCTCCAAGAGCTTGAGGAATACATATACTTGAATCGATTCTCTACTAATATACTAGTACAAAACGTGAAAGTCTTGTCAGTGATGCTCCTGTCGCTCCTGCCTTCCTTTTTGTGCGCCTGGTTTGAAAACAATTAACAAGAGCAAGAATCGAAAAAGAAATGAAACTTACTCCGCATACTGAAACATTACAATCTCCTCTCTTTTATAAAGTTCATATTCTTTTCTCCCCCACCAAAACCAACTCTTCAATAGCTTATGAGTTAGTAAAAGTGGCTTGACTATTTGACTGAAACGGAGAATCATATTGGAGAACCGTACGGGAACTTTAAATTACTAAATTCATCGGACATATTCTTATTTAGAGGAATGAAATAGGAAAACCAAAGAATTCAGAATCATGCAACTTACCAGAACCAAAGGGTTCGATCTGCAGAAACGAATCCTTGTTTAGAATGGATTGAAAGGAACCGATTCCGTAGAAAGAATCAAACTGCCCATCACTACAGTCGGAGCAGGAAGCACACCGACTTGTGACACATGAATTTGCTACCATGCGCGCCGACTACGTGGGTGCTCCGGGACTCCGGCGCCCACACAAATAATCCTGTGGCTGCGGCCCAACTACAAGATTTTTAGTTTGGACTCGAATTTGAATCCGTTTTTTTTTTTTTTTTTTTGCGTTTAAGTCAGCCGTGTTATCAACTGAGTCAGGGCAGCCTCAACTTATCCTTATAGTACTGCATATTTTACTTTATCACAGAACAGCCCTTTATGACAGGTTCATAAAAGATTTTAACTAAAAATAAATAAATCAAATACAGAGAACTTCCTGAAAGCATATAAGCTAACATGTCCCACCATTGATATGCACCCACATATATTTTGGAAAGTAGACGCCGTTGTTTGGTACTTAATATTGCAACCCCAGATCACACTCCGTTTCTGGCTTTTCAGGTAGAATTTTGTCATTTCATATCATCGACATATTTTTCTTTAACTGTTAACTAAACATAACCTACTCATGAGATTCTCAACCTCCAATCTATAAAGGAATAGTTTAACTCTTTAGCTCTCCATTTATTCCTCAGTGTGTTTAAAGAAGAGATACATTTTCTAAACTCCGAAAGAATACAGATGTTCTATTGTGTAATTTAAAAAAATATGATAAATACTATTTTTAATCTAACAAAAGTAAGCTGTAAAAAAAAAAAAAAAAAAAAAAAAAAAACACCAGAAAATGTGCGAGAAATAACTTACATCATACAGATCCAGTCCTTTGGGAACTGAATTTATCATGTACAAACTCTGTTTATTCGATACTGCCGAACACCATGATTAGTCTTGTATGGAATTAGCCGTATTGCGTATGAATAGTTTAGCTAATCCTGTATAACATATGTCATCATTTCTTTGCCCCACCCTCCGCAATTGCTACTAAGTAAATTAGAAGGGCAGTGATTGAATATTAGCTCATTCACTATGTAGAGCTAGAATGACTTTCCCTTCCTCGTCTGCGCATATATATACACACACAGTAGCATAACATACCACCCTCCAACATCTGCAATCAAGTTAGCTATTAAGGTATCAGGCTGTGCATTGCGGTAGTGGTCAATGGTTACTAACCAATCCCCATTACACCCAGCGATAATTGTGGATTCCAAACGTAGTAGGCTAATAAATTTACAACCATTTGTTGTTGCCTCCTACGCGTTTATATAGTAAACCTAACTAACCTTTCAAAATACCAAAAACTGTTATTATTCACAGTTTCCAAAAACTAACAAAGAAATATTTTAATTATTTGTTTCCAAAAAATTTGAAATTGGAATGTGCAGTTGTAAGGGTTATCATAATTTTCGGCGTCTAATGCTAGAACTTCGTAATTTTATTCAGACAAAATACCATTTAACACTTAAACATTAACAGTGCCAGTTTGATTCAGTGAAATGTGGTACCGCGTAGCGTAGTTTCTAACGCTCTTGTCTTTGGTGCGAGCTGTCCCGGATTCGATTCCCGGTGAGGGCACTCGGTCGAAAAAGTGTAAAAAAAAAATTCAGGCCAGCCATTCTCAATGAGGCTTTCCTCATTCACATCAAGCAAATGCAGGGATGGTACTTAACATATAGGTCTCAGGCCTCTTTCTTCCTTCCCTTTCCTCAGATAGTGTGATTGTCGAGGGATGTCATCTCACATATACGTGACGGGCTAACAGGGCCTTAGATGCTGAAAGCCAAGAAATCGAATTCCTGGTCCTAATCCCAGATTCAGTAAACACACATCACTTTCTAAAGAACTCACATAAGTGACATTAAGAGAAGAAAGCAATTTGTATCATTTTACTTCTTTGAGCTCCATCGCGTCTATGGTTACCATATGTTCCTTTGACCTGGGTAATCCAGGTTCGATTCCCATTATGAGTTGATATCGTTTGTCACGGACCAATTGTGGTCTTGCTCCATTCCAGATAAATAAAGAAAGAATCTCTTATGTCTCTTTAAGTAGCTGTCCCGGAGAAATAATTAAAAACTTTCGATTTATAGTAAGGATGTTATAAAATACAGGATGTGCCTATATAACAAAATCGTGAAGCCATATGTCACAGTTTCGCCACCCCAACTCTGCCCGCTCCTTCCAAAAATATCGCAATATTTTGGTCCAACATTCATGGCGGAAACGAGAGTAGCCAATCAGACTCGGTTATTGTACCTATGCTTGGTTGTTTTTTGGCTTCATCGAGCTAATAGTGAGAAGACGCATATGAACAGATCCTCTATTTTATAACATCCCTGATTTAAAGTTTGTTGTAAAAAGTTATTTATGATAAGAAAGGGATTGAAAGCTTCGATTTAATGGGGGTCATAAACACTTTTCAGGGTGGCCCAAAAGTAGGTACACACCCCTTGCATTAATCAAGTATAACATTTTAGTTTATGGGTTTATTTGCTTCGGCTCTTCTGAGCTTAAAATGTAAGTAATAAAAAATAATAAAGAAACTAAGTCTACTTGATGGATAACAATAAGAAATGATATAAAATGCAATGAGCTAATTAGTACGGTACTGTATCCCGACTTTTGGGCCATCCTGTATTTTGCAGAACTATGATTTTTGTTTAAAGAAAAAATGTTCACAATAGTTCAACGCAAATAGTGTTATGTCTTTCATTTTGAGGGCGAGAACGAGAGCAAATACATATTTTGAGGTCGAGGGTGAGATCGGTTGCAAAAAAGATCGGTTGCAAAAAAACGAACTTTACCCTCCTCCGTCTCTAACCGTGGTACCCCCACATATTGGCGGTAAGCTTCATCCTTCAGGAACACATTGATATCAAAATTGTCTTACTAGCTTAACTAGGGGCTCAGCTATTAAGGTTTAAAGCCTTGATACAGCAGTTGCGTCGTTCCGCATTTAAAGGTTAAAGGCACTTGTGTACTAATTTTTCTTCCTTTTCTCACTTGCTATTACGTTCCTCTCACTTTGTCTACAAATACATAGTACTAGCTTTAAACTTAATTATAAGAATCAGCATATGATATAACAGTAAAAAAGGGGGAAAAATGAACTCACTTACCTCAGCAGGAAATGAGTAGGACTGAATCTTGTGTTCGGAGCCCGTATCATTCTGCTGACCGTAGTGGATGTATATCTCCTCGAATTGATAACGGTATGCGAGAGGGCCACCTGAAATATTCACGTGATGTTTTGTATCCTTATTCACACGGAACACCAACGATTGCCCCGTATTGTGTAGTTGTCCGCTCACCTGAAAGAACAAAGAAATACGTAAACTTTGTAAACATTTCTTACGATGTTAAATAAATATACGCTTAATGATATGATCAAAGGTAGGGTGATCCAATTCATGAAACGAAAATTCCGGAACACCCGTTCAAATTCTCAAAATGATTGCATTCACTCATGGAATAAATTTTAATAGACTAAATACACATAAGAAAATTGTAAGCCCCAATATTACAAAGATGGTGTAAACCTAGTTATAACGTAAGTAATTACATTAAGTTATTGTAAAGAAAAAGGAGAAGCAGGTGCACTAGTTAATGGTGCTAAGAGCCAAAAATATTTTCCTGGACTTATTCCCTTATTGATCATATCACAGATTTCTCAAGGGTAGTGATAACAGTGCACACAGTTCATACTGTAACTGTACATAACCTGAAGTATTGAGGGTAAAGCAGACGTGCATTTAAGTTTCAAAAGGCTCCAAGCAATTAAATGCAATATGACCCTATATATGTGTCCATCTGTCCTTTGTCACTGACAAATTGTTGTTTTGTGTGTGTGTGTGTGTTTAACATACGAGGGGGAGTCCGAAAATAAATTTTTCCAGCCGGCTGTGGACAGAGGTGGGGATGCAACACCAAAAATAGCATGTGGCATTCAAGATCAGACGTACTTTTTTTTAATCCACATAAGTACCATATACATTGAGATATTTTCCTACCGGTCTATAAGCTTCAAAAACCTTTCCAGGAAAAAAATCAGGGCTCTGCATACAGAAGAAGGGTCGAACAGTTTCTGTGACTTCAGCATTGCTTCCAAAGAGTCTGCCGCTGAGAATCTTCTTCAAAGCCGGAAACAGATATAAGTTACTGGGTGCGAGATAAGGACTGTATGGCGAATGGGCAAGGCACTCCCACAAAATAGTTGCAATATGGGAAAACGAGAGGGGAAACTAATTTGCGAAGTATATGGTAATTTATGGACCTTATAGGGAATCTAGTGATATTTTAAGTAGCAGGCCAGCAGATTGAGACCCATTACGTACATCAAAGGAGCATACACGACACAGTCTACTGTTACTATACGTAGATTTTATTTTATTAGTTTTATCTTAATATTGTATTTTGGAAATATACATCAAGCTTTCTTTCCTAAATTTTTACGGCCTTCAAAGAATGGGGTCTTAAGCTATGGCTTGTTTAGTTTATATTATAAACTAGCATATATTACCCGCTTCGCTGGGTTGAAATGAAAATTTAAATTCACAACTACGTTTCTCATGTGTTTAGTACCCGTGTAATATGCTGTTTTTATTTTAAATGGCATCGATTTAAACAGCATCAGAAAGGTCATTGAACATCTCGGCAACCCCGAAAACCATGAATTCGACACTAATATTGGTAATTTTCGATCATTTTATTTTCTCCCTCTCTCACAAGTTGCGAGACTGAATTTAGTTTTAAACGGAATCGGAAGTGTCACTCTTCATCTCAGCGAACCTAAAAAGTACGGATGAGACACTAATATCGGCCATTTTTGATCATTTTTATATATTTTCCCCTCGTCCTCTTCCTTGTTGCGTGGCTCAGCATAAGAAGTGTCCCCGGTCATCTCAGCAACCCCGGGAACTATGGATTCGACACTAATATGGGTTATTTTTGATCAGTTTTATATATATTTCCCTTTCCCCTTCACCCAAGGGGCTGAATTAGGATTTAAACAGCATCAGAAGTGTCACTGTTTATCTCGGCGACCCCAAGAACTATAGATTCAGCACTAATGTCGGTCATTTTCGACCATTTATATATATATATATATATATATATATATATATATATATATATATATATATATATATATATTTCCCCCTCCCCCATGTTGCGGGCCATGGCATAGTAAATGTCGCCGTTCATCTCACAGCTTCCAAAAAATGTGAATTCAGCACTAATATCGGTCATTTTTGATCATTTTTAAATATCTCTTCCTCCCCCTTCTCCAAGTTGCGGGGTTGAATTCGAATTTAAACGGCATCTAAAGTATCACTGTTCATCTAAGTGACCCAGAAAACTATGAATTCGACATTTATAGTAGCCACTTTCTATCATTTATATATATACATATACATACAGGATACAGGATACATATATATATAGGGCCAGATCCTGGATTGTCTGAGGAGGTGCACAGATAACTACCAAAAAGACCAATCATACTGAAACTCTTCAAAGTGACATGTGACAATATTCATTATCCCTGACAACACTGAAACGTAAAACGGAAGGGGGGGGGATTTTAAAGAGGGTCGGAAGTGATATGCAAGAAAAAAAATGTTTTTCTCTCCTCCTGGATTCTGTTTTCTTCCCTATTTGACAAATGTTATATTGTTTTGCTTGGTGAATCCTTTTCCTTCAACCTTTCGAAAATCAACTTAAACTATTTCTTTTGCAAAGCTCTGCTTTCTTTTAAGCTCCAAACGGAAATATGAAGGCAGAAAGTGTTGCTATTTTCACTGCTAGCTTCTAATTTTAGATAGTGTATATGTATTACGAAGGGGGTGCACGTGCACCTTTGCACCCCCTAAATCCGACCCTATATATATATATCCCTCCCCGACATGCCGGGACTGATTTTGAATTTAAACCGGATCGGAAATGTCACTGTTCATCTGAATGATCCCGAAAACTATGGATTTGACACTAACATTGGTCATTTTCGATTATTAGTATTATATATAGCTCCCCCTCTCCCTCCTCCATGCTGCAACACACAGCATTAGAATTGTCACTGTTAATCTCAGCTACTCCTAAAACTATGGATTCGACACTAATATTAGCCAATTTCGATCATTTTTAAATGTTATCCCCCTTCCCTACGTTGTACCCTCCTCCTCCCCAACTATCAGGGCTGAACTTGGATTGAAACGGCATCAGAAGTGTCACTGTTTCTCTCATCGACCCCGAAAACTATGGATTCAATAATAATATCGGTCATTTTTCATCATTTTTAAATTTCTCTTCCTTCCCCCTCCCCTACGTTGCATCGTCAAAGTGAGTAGCCTAAGGTAATTTCTGCTCCTAAACTCATGTATGTTGAAAATTTGATTGAGATCGGTCGAGTGGTTCAGAGGGATGAAGTCATAAAGGTAGTCATTTTAATTTTTTTACATATATCTCCCCCTCCCCCTCCCCTAGGTTGGCTTGTCAAAGTGAAACAATAAAAAACACCCAAAGCCTCGACCTGCATATATGTTGAAAATTTGATCGAGATTGCCTGGGTGGTTCAAAAGTTATTAGGTTTCATTAGTTTTTATTTATACCTCGTTCCTCTCCTCCCCCTCTCCTAGGATCTACCGTTAAAGTGAAATTACAAAAATGTTTCCAGATCCGAACCTCATGTATCTTGAGATCGGTCGGATAGTTCAAGAGTTATTAAGTTACAAAAATAGTCACTTTCAGTCTTATATAAATTGATTTTTATATATCTCCCTCTTCTTCTCCTCCCCTACGTTACTCCGACAATTTAAATCATAAAAACGATCTCAGGCCTAAACCTCATCTATGTTGAAAATTTGATCAAGATCGGCCTAGTGGTTCAGGAGTTATTAAGTTTTATTTCTTTTATACCCCCTCCCCCACCCCTCAGTTCTATCATCAAAGTGAATAGCCTAAAACCAGCTCAGCTTGAAACCTCATCCATGTTACAAATTTGATCGAGTTCGGTCGGGCGGTTCAGGAGATTTAGAGTCACAAACATAGTGATATTCAATTTTTATATATTGTCAACCCGCTCAATTCGTGCCTAAATTTGGGGATGCTAAATTGAATTGAGCAGATCACCTTCCACTCACCATCTAGAATGAGTGGGCAAGTTCTCTGATTCATATGCGATTGGTTTATAGTTTAACACATAACAATTGGGGATTAAGTTTGAATGATAACACATTGATTTCAATGATTAGATAACAACTGTATTTCTTATTGAATGAAATGTAATTAGTGTGAATGTCGTGAATTTAGAACGGATATTTGGAAACTTTGCCAGACGAGTATCGTGTATCGAGCATTGAGCGATTGAATCCTGAATTGGAGAAACACATACCTTTTGGTTGTTTTCGAACGACGCTTTCTGATGACCTCGGTGTTGATGTGTTGATTCCAGTATCGCCAGGTTGATACTTCTATGGACAGGTCGCTGGTCAATTGGTGCTTAGCATTGAATCCGGCCTCACTCTCAATGCTCTGGATAAACTAACGTTGGTTGTTAGTCTTTCTCCGTTGTCGTGGTTAAATTCATACGGTGAATAACAAAAACTCAAACTACTTTGATAAATCGTAAAACTTCTCTGACGAAAAGACTATCGGTTTTCCATCCAACGAACCACAGTTCTTCATCCAAAGAATGCTCAGTTCTCCCTCCAAAGACCTCCTGTCTCTCGGTTTTGTTCAAATCTTCAGTTCTGGAATTCTCCGGCGTCGTCTGCTGCTAGGCACGTGTGACCTCCTTTCATTCGGAAAAACAAGTTCTTTCCTCGTGTCAAGACTCAAAAACTGCAACACTCGACACGCTCCGATTTCCCGATTCTAGGCAATTTCCTCATATCCGTGAATGTGTGAAATGTTCACAAATACGGTGTATATTACAATTACACTTCATGATATTTCAGAATGTCATTAATGTTGGAGTTAACGCATTACAAGCATTTTCTTCCTGCATTCGCAGACTATCCATTGTGCATTTTTGTTTACTAGATCTTGCTGACAATTAAATGATACAAATCTACCAGCTTGCGTTAACCTCGATTTTAGTAGTTGTTTACCTTCACCACATGATTTCTAATCTTTTATAAAAACCCAATATCCATAAAATAAATAAAAATTGATCATTAAAATAAAAATCCGATATATAAAATTCGGGCTCTGCCACAATATAGATAAGGGAGATAAAAATATCAATTTTCAGTCTGTTTCTCTTGTCTGTCCGGTGAAACATCATAAACGAAAACATTCTTGCACAGTTGCAAACTACCGCTAAACTAATAAAGACAAGTGAATAAAAACAATGTCCTGTAACTTTAAATAAGGCAGTACTGCCAAAAGTTGTTTTGTAAGAAACAAGTATTAGAATACGTTAACTCATTGAAACATTTTTACAAAAAGGATTCAGGTGGGGGTCAAAATTATTTACAATGATGCAGTTGAAGAAATTGGGACAAAAATTCCGTTCCGAAAGCTTATTCCCAGGACTTTTCGAAGTAGAGTAAAAACAGGGCAATCGTAAATTTCTGTAACATTTCGTTCACAGTACAAACTCAGTTATTCAACGTTCTGTCTTATAAGTGTCTCAGGCGTTTTAAAATTAAGGGGAACAAGTAGAATACAACGCTAACTAAATTTACACCAGCGTCTTGAGGATGAAAGATATTTCAAGTAAGAGGTAGATGTGGTATACTTCTACATCTAATTCATCATAATTTTCCTCCGTCACTTGCAAGTCACTTGCTACAAATTTAGAAGTTTTCATGCACCAGGATCCTTAGAAAAGTCGTCTTGATGTGTAGAAATCGTTTCTCTAACCACTCAGTTTTCTTTCTACCATATATTTCACAATGTCATTCAGAATACAGTTTCTTCTTCAGCAACGTTCTAATATCTTTCTAACTATAATTATTATACTCCTCCTCCTTGGTTTATCGCTCCAAGTTTTAATGGCCTCTTCAAGACATAAATTTCCGAGAATCCAAGATTTCTTTATCATCTTCTAGTAAAGATCATGTTTCTGCTCTACATATTATAATATTCTAATCTGAGTCCTTATGTAACTCTTCATTTAGTGACTGATACAGTATGCTTCACATGATTGTCATCACAATCATATTAAGAAAGTATTTCACGATTTCTTCCGTTGCTTCCTATTTATCGTCCATGTATTAAAAGCTAGGCTCTTGTTCTACTTTCTTACTCTATTATGGTGGTTCGGATTCCAGCTTTAACTGTAGCTCCATGTCTCGTATAACTTTGGTGCAAAACAGGGACGCTAAAATTCAACAAACAACAACTACTGCTAGGTCAAACTTGGATAAGAGGGACCTGGATAACTGAGAAATCATTATTAACGGGGATCTTGGTCTAAAACATACTCCTATAAATGAGACATCTATTTTTTCAATCTGCACTGTAAAAAAATATAGATCACATTTACTGACTGATTACCGTCAATTCGGACTGCCAAACGATTCTCTAAAACTTACAGTATTATTGTAAAATTGACGGTTATAGGCCATAAAAAGGCCGTATTTATGCCCTATTACCATACCTTTAACGCTAATACCGTAAATTTTACGGTAATCGGTTGGCAGTCAGAATTGACGGTGATCGGTCAGTAAATATGACCATACTTATTTACAGCGTACTATGGAAAATACTTGATTAGTGAAGCGCTATGTAAGATCTCTATAACTGAAGTGAAGTTGGTAGTCTCTTGCGGTCCCACGTATCCAAATTTGACTGAATATCTGTCACAGCCTCAATCATCGTGTTCACCATTGCTTTCATATTTATTTCCATCTCGTATTATTTTTATTGTCCTCTTTATATTTTCTGGTGTCATGTTAACTTTCGAGTCAAATTCAGGTACAGCCATGTCAATTGAAAACATAATATACTAGTTCTTCTGTTTCCTATGAAATCAATCTGTTCTCAAATCGAAATCTTCTATGTAAACGATGTTACTGTGAGATAAATTTTTTTGTATAGTGTTAATAAATTTTAAATAACTCCGAATATATCACAAGATTCGAGCGGACACTGTACAGTGACAGTATTTTGTAGAGGGTTGATCAGACAAGACTACCGTAGTCAAGTGTGAATCACATTTATGCCCCTAACAGCACAATCACATAGCAGGCATATGCCTATCATGTTCCCTCAGGTACATGGGAATGTGTCCAGTATGTGCCTTATATACCTCTGAGAGAGAAAGCACATGGATGGCAAGTGATAGTCACAGTCTATGTCCGCCCCTAGGCACATGCCTGACGTGTACCTGGGGAACGTGCCTAGTATGTTTTAGTTATGTTCCCCATGCCGTAAGAGTCAATGGACCACAAAATTACTCCCCCAAAATATGTTAAATCGCCTATATGTGTAATGTGTTTACATTAAGGTGAGGCTAAAAAACATTTTAAAGAAGTTAAAAAATGCACTGCAGGATGGGCGCGAACCACCAACCTTTGGATTACTAGCCGCGTGCTCTACCGACTTGACCACGCAGGCGACGAAGACAACGTAGCTTGTAGAGTAATAAATTATTGAGGTCTTTTGAATTTGGCTAATCAGAGTGCTCCTTTAACTGCGTATATTCGACGATAATCGTTTGGGATCAGATAAAATTTACTCGCCATATCATTTTATAACAAAATGACAAGCGTCTATTTACTTTATTTCATAGTTCTTCCATATTCACTTTCAAATAATCGGCGACAATTGCCATCTAATAAAGTTGATGCGTTTGTTGCTTCTAGTACACAGTTGCTTAGAAATAGAAGCAACAAATGTGAGAGATGAATTTAGAACACCTAAATGTAGCATGCCTAGCATATCTTGTGCTGTTAGAGTATCTGAAACAGTATGTACCTAAAGGACGTACCTAGAACATGACAGATATATGTCCCAAGTGATGACAAAGAAACAAATGATTGTTAGAGTGCGAAACTGAGCCAGATATATAAATGCTATATTTTTGGTACATAGTTGCAAATATCAATTAGATGTAACAAGTACCTAAAACTGTAGATAGGTGAAGTACATACTCTGCACATGAATATCATATGTGCCAAGTGTTGGGTACTTAAAAAGTAGCTGGGACATGTAAGTAGCACACACCTAGCACATTCTGTGCTGTTAGGGGCGTTGTGCAATCCCAGGATGAAAACGCCGACAAACGCCTATTGTACAATTAAGTGTTTTCGAAAATCGCTAATCTAAACTGAGTCTAAGAGAGTCAGAGTGGTCTTTCTGTTTAACTCCCGCTACGTGGGTCATGACGTGTCAGTGCTCTATGAGAGCTATACTTTATGGGAAGCAGAAGGTTCGCACTTCCTACGTTCACCCTTCAGGTCCACAGCGACGTACTGAGAACTTCTAGGAAAGAAGAAACTTTTGGACAGTCCTAATTGACAGAACGGAGACTACCAGTGAGCCAATTTTATTGTGGTTCTCTATATGAATGTATGAACATTAAAAAAAAAAAAAAAAAACGATTGTTGAAGATTGATCTTCCATCCTATGTCTTTTCGTACGATTACTTCTGACACCTGCTTATTGGTAAAATGCTCTGAACCCTTATTGAACCCTATGGAGCGCTGTGAGACGACACCTGACCGCTAGTCGGGCTCCGCTATGATCACCTATTAGACACTTTACTACCGACTGTGCATCAGAACCGTTATTTGTGTCGCCATTAGTAGTAGTTATACATTCTATTATGGCGAAAAGACAATAAACTATACAACTTACTCGGCTCTGGTCTTCGTTCAGTAGAATATCATTCGTACGTTGTACCTTAGTGATGCTGTCAATCCTATCCTCCCGAAATTACCTAGACACCTTACATCTCAGTAGCAAACCGAGCGTAACCATACAGCCATGTGAGCTAATCGTGCTCTACCCAGTATATGATACATCTTCTAGTCTGGTCTGCTTGGTCTTTGAACCTAAGCCTTATTGAACACTGTGGAGCATAGTGGGCACGGCATTTGATATCGAGCTGAGTTCCGTAATGATCATCCCATTGTCACTGAACAATTGTTTGCGTGACTGCACGGAGTAGTTGGACTTGGTAATAAGGCAAAGAAGTCATATTTTCTTGTTGAATGCCTTTTTGGATACAGTTATTCTTGACCTAACCTTTTCGGTGCAGTAAGTCTCTTTCCTCAATAGACTTCGCTGGATCTTTAATATGTTGTATGGTCCATATATTTCAATCATGCTCTTTCTCTGGGAATTTTTCCTTGTTTCATTACCTACGTAGTCAATAACACAATTCCTCAATTCCTCATAATATGTCCAATCATCCTTTCCTCTTCTTCTCGAAATAATAGTCAATATTCTTCTTATCCCTCCCTCCATTTCCATTACTCTTTCACTCGACACCTCACTCATCCATCTATGTTTCAACATTCTTTCTAATAGAAATGATTAATGAGAAGATAGTAAATATTGCAGAAGGAAAATTAATTACAAAAGATTATTTTAGTTTATCTTGTATTGTTATTCTTCTTGAAAAAGCTTTGTTTAAAAAGTACTATCGTTCTTCCATCATGTTTACAGAATGTTCCCCTTCCTGTATTTAATTTTTATTCGTCTGTCAAGATTTAAACTGCTGTAAATAATAATATGTGAAAAAAAAAGTATTTTCCCTATTATAGTATCGTTTAACGAAAAATAAATCAAAAGATGAAATATACATCAATCGATAGATTACGTCGAGCTAAACAAAATAACAAGATTGTGGGTTAATTCTGATGAGTAGTTTTTGAGAAAAACTGAAAAAAGCGAATTTTTATGAAGCTAAAATATTATCTTGTTCGTTACCAATAATAACCAACAGAACTAAAATATATTTTATGTTACCAATAATAACCAAAAGAGCTAAAATTTATCTTGTTCGTTACCAATAATAACCAAACAGAGCTAAAAATGTTATCTTGTTCGTTGCCAATAATAACCAACAGAACTAGAAATGTTATCTTGATCGTTGCCAATAATAACCAACAGAACTAAAAATATTATCTTGTTCATTACCGTTAATCACCAACAGAGCTAAAAACGTTATCTTGTTCGTTACCAATAATAACCGACAGAGGTAAAAATGTTATCTTATTCGTTACCAATAATAACCGACAGAGGTAAAAATGTTATCTTGTTCGTTACCAATAATAACCAAACAGAGCTAAAAATGTCATCTTGTTCGTTACCAAAAATAACCAACAGAGCTAATAGTATTATCTTGTTCGTTACCAATAATAACCAACAGAGCTAAAAATGTTATCTTGTTCGTTACCAATAATAACCGACAGAGATAAAAAAGTCATCTTGTTCGTTACCAATAATAACCAGAGCTGAAAATGTTACCTCGTTCGTTGCCAATAATAACCGACAATTTTCGTTCTGTTGGAACAGATTGTGTTTATTTAGAGTACATGTATATAAATGTTTTTTTTAATATTTTTGTTGTTCTTATTCTTCTAACGGTGACACACTTCTAACTGTAACGTACATACAACGAACATTATCGTATATAATCCTAGTAAAAACAAGAGTTCCAATTTTATTCAGATTTTTAGTTAGAATGACACAAGCACACAAGCCAACATTCATTTCTTTTTAGTTGCTCTGATGATGAACATAGCAAGCTAATAGTCACTGAATTTGAGAATCATCTCATTAAAATTAGTGCATTGAACAAGCGAGTTTGTGGATACTCAATCGATCAAAGAGTCTGTTACAAAATATAAATTTAGAATTGATAATAGAATTCTTTAGATAGTAATAAACTGAAAATTGTTTCTTTAATCCTTTCAAACCTAATTTTCTTTTAAACATTAACAGACATTTCTGCATTTGAGGGAGCAAAAAGGGCTCTAAATAGAGCAATTCTAGTTACAGTATTCTATTTACCATCTAGGGCCTATTTCTCGAAGCTACTAATGTTTATTACAAGTCATAAACATCACGAAGCAGAAACAATAGATAAATAGTAGAAGTCATTTTTAAATACGAATGCTGATCACTAATTTGTCATAATATTATGGAATATGCAATTGTAAAATGTATGAGTTTGAAAAGTTTGACTCTAGTATTAAAATATTAGTAGTTTTGAGAAATAGATGTCTAGTGTTCACCTTGGGTGCCAGAAGCAGGTGCACCCACGTGTTGATACACCGGGTCTGGACTCCTCAAAGCTTCCTAGCTCAACATACATTTGTACACTTTCTCAATAAAACTATATTTGTTTAACAGAAATGATTCATGTAAGCCTGAAAACTTGATCTTACATTTAATCTGTATTCTTCCTCTTATAAAACCAACCTAGTTGTATCATTTATTTTCGGAAAATATAGGTGGCGGTATTTTTAATTACTTATCGTCCATTCGGATGCTAAATAATACCCGTTCAATAGTACGTAGTGGATTACAGTATTGGATCCCTCCCAATAAAAATTTGTTGGTGCGCACCTGATACCAGGGGCGGATCCATGGGGTCGATTGGGGCAATCTCCTCCTCCTCCGAGAAGAGGAAACTTTCTTATTTTATATATAAATAAAACCCATCCCAGAGTTTGGAGCTCTTAAAAGTAGTTCTAAGTAGCAGTATTACAACCCACCGAAGTAGTAGTAAAATGCGGGTTCTGCGCCACTGACCCTCTACCCACTTTCCCAGTCCCGCCTGAAGCAGACAACGAGTTTCCCAGTGCCGCCTGACACACTATGCCGGGGGACATATGGGGGATACGAGAAAGCGAGCATCGTGAACCGTGAGCCCACGGTCTTTTACGACCTCCATTTTAGGGGTGAACTCGTTCCCTTTTACGAGCACATTTTAGGGGGTGTACTCGTTCTCTTTTATGAGCACATTTTAGGGGGTGAACTCGTTCCCTTTTATGAGCATATTTTCCAACTCCTATTTTAATTACGAACACATAGAAGAGAAGATAACACATAACACTACGTAACATACAGCAGAGCAGATAATACATAAGAGTACGTAACATAACAAGGGTGTATTCATTCCCTTTTATGAGCATATTTTTTCAACCCTTATTTTAACATAGCAGAAATTACACTGAGATTATGAACACACAGAAGAGAAGATAACACATAGCACTATTGTAACATAACAGATAACATATAAGATTACGAACACATAACATAGCAAGGGTGTACTCGTTCCCTTTTATGAGCATATTTTCCAACCCCTATTCTGAACATAGCAGATAACACATAGAAGAGCAGATAACACATAGCACTATTTTAACATAAAAGAGCAGAAGACTACATAACATAGCAGGGTGAACTCGTTCTCTTTTATGAGCACTTTTTAAAGGGTGTACTAGTTCTCTTTTACGACCTCCATTTTAAGGGGTGAACTCGTTCCCTTTTATGAGCATATATTTTAACCCAGGGGTGAACTCGTTCCCTTTTATGAGCATATTTTTCAACCCCTATTTTAACATAACAGAAATGACATAAGAATACGTAACATAGCAGATAACTCATTTCAACACTTATTTTAACATAACGAGCAAAGATTACAATCGAACACCCACGGTCTACAGATAATCATTTTAGAGGGTGCTTTGAAGACCATTTTTTCCACCCCTAATTGAAATTACATAGCAGAGCAGATAATACCAAACTACTGACCATCGTGAACAAAGGTCAAACTCAAAAACAAAACAACATATCGAGGTGCTGTTTCCACATTTAGTAATTGGTCATCAACTACTGCAAGTTCCAAAATAGTGGTCATCAAGGTCAAAGGTCACAGTACTTAAAACCTAATTACTCGAAAACGGAGCCACATATTGAGGTGGTGTTTCCACATTTAGCAATTGGTCATCAGGTACTACAAGTTCCAAAAATAATGGTCATCGAGGTCAAAGGCCAAAAATACTTAAAACCTAATAACTCGAAAACTGAGCAAAATATTGAGGTGCTGTTTCCAAATCTAGTAATTGGGCATCAACTACTACTAGTTCCAAAATACTGATCATCGAGGTCAAAGGTCAACATACTTAAAACCTAATAACTCGACAACTGAGACACATATTGAAGTGCTGTTTCCAAATCTAGTAACTGGTCATCAACTACTACAAGTTCCAAAAATAATGATCATTGAGGTCAAAGGTCAAAATACTTAAAACCTAATAACACGAAAACTGAGCCACATATTGAGATGCTGTTTCCAAATCTAGTAACTGGTCATCAACTACTACAAGTTCCAAATAGTGACCATCGAGGTCAAAGGTTAACATACTTAAAACCTAATAACACGAAAACTGAGCCACATATTGAGATGCTGTTTTCAAATCTAGTAACTGGTCATCATCTACTACAAGTTCCAAAATAGTGGTCATCGAGGTCAAAGGTCACAGTACTTAAAACCTAATTACTCGAAAACGGAGCCACATACTCAGGTGCTGTTTCCACATTTAGTAATCGGTCACCAACTACTACATGTCCCAAAATTAGTGGTCATCGAGGTCAAAGGCCAAAATACTTAAAACCAAATAACTCGAAAACGGAACCAAATATTGAGGTGCTGTTTCCAAATCTAGTAACTGGTCATCAACTACTACAAGTTCCAAAATAGTGGTCATCGAGGTCAAAGGTCAACATACTTAAAACCTAATAACTCGACAACTGAGCCATATATTGAGGTGCTGTTTCCAAATCTAGTAACTGGTCATCAGGTACCACATGTCTCAAAATAATGTCCACCAAGGTCAAAGGTCAACATACTTAAAACCTAATTACTCGACAACTGAGCCATATATTGAGGTGCTGTTTCCAAATCTAGTAACTGGTCATCAACTACTACAAGTTCCAAAATAATGACCATCGAGGTCAAAGGTCAACATACTTAAAACCTAATAACACGAAAACTGAGCCACATATTGAGATGCTCTTTCCACATTTAGCAATTGGTCATCAGGTACTACAAGTTCCAAAATAATGACCATCGAGGTCAAAGGTCAAAATACTTAAAACCTAATATCTCGAAAACGGATCCACATATTGAGATGCTGTTTCCAAATCTAGTAATAGATCATCAACTACTACAAGTTTCAAAAATAATGGTCATCGAGGTCAAAGGTCAATCTCGTAAATGAAACAACATATTGAGATAACGTTGTGTGATCTATTCAATTTTGTACAAAGCAGAAAAAAAGTGAAGAAGGAATAAATTTGAGAACACAATTTTAACTAGCGCAGACTTTCTGTACCTTTCTGGGCTATTCAAATGGATTAACAAGAAAGCAAGCAAAGATATGCCATATTAACTAGCTATGTATTATTTAAGCAAAACGAAGGGCTACATTTGAAAAAGCGAACATGGACCATTTTACTCAAATTTGGATGGAGTATTCATCTTTGTATGAACCCCAAAAAAAATGAAGAAGAAGGTTCAATATTTCTATACAATTTTGTACTACACAAATAAACGAAATTTTATTTTTGTATCAATCACAAGAAAATCAAAGAAGGGTCATTTTATACCTTTTTTTGTGCTATTCAAATAATAGAGGGAACAAATTTTAGTGGTCTATTTTATTTTTTGTACCAATCAGAAGAAAAGCAAAGATATGCCATTTTAACTATTTAAACAAACGAAAGGATACATTTGAGTGACCTATTCAATTTTGTACCAACGAGAAATGTCATTTTTTCTAGACCATGTTCTAATATTTAAACAAACGAAGGGTGAATTTGAGTGACCTATTCAATTTTGCATCAACGAGAAATAATTGCGTATTTTAAACAAACAATCGGATAAATTTAACCGGCTCAGAAGTTCAATACTATTTTGTACTCTTGAGTGAGCTTTCCAATTTTGTAGCAAGAAGGACCATTTTAACTCACTCAGACTTTTATACCATTTTGTACTACTCCAATAAACGAAGGAATACCAGTAAAAAAAGAAGTGAAGATTAGGTGGATTATTTTCTTTTGTACCAACTAGAAAAGAGAAGAAGAGCTACATTAACTAGCTCATTATGTACTGTTTAAACAAACGAAAATTGACCATTATGTAACTTTTGAAATACTGAAATGTTCTATTTTTGTATCAATCAGAAAAACCTGAAGAAGGATCATTTTAACAACTTCATAATTTCGATGTTCTACTTTTTATACCAACGAGAAAAAATGAACTAGCTGAATATACGAAAGAATAAATTTAAGTGACCTATTCAATTTTGTACCCATGAGAAATGGCTCAGCAAAAGGCGAAGAAGGACTATTTTAAACAATGGAGTATTTAGTTTTGCACCATTTTGGAGTATTCAAATAAACAAAGGACTTACAATTTGTGTCAACTCTAAAATCAATTAAACGAAGTAATGCATTTGAAAAACCGAAGTTGAGTATTTTATACCATTTTGTATTATTTCAACAAACAAAGGAATAAGCAAAATAAAGGATCATTTTATATCATTTTAAACTAGTCTATTTAATTTTGTAGCAACCAAAGGATTTTCACGAAAGAACAAAATTGTACTAACTGAGAATTTCTGTACCTTTTTGTACTATTTAAACAAACGATGGGATAAATTTGAGTGACCTGTTTTTTGTACTAACCAGAAAAATCGAAGAAGGTACCTTTATACTAGCTCAATGAACGAAAGAACAAATTTGAGTGTTCTACTTGTTATACCAAACAAAGAAGAACCATTTTGTACTAATCAAATAAACGAAAGAAAAAAGTAAAAAAAAAGACCAATTTAACTAGCTCAGAATTTATATATGTTTTGTACCAGCGTGAAATGTCTTTTTAACCAGCTCAGTAGTATTCAAATAAACAACTAGTTCAGAATTTCTGTACTTTTGTGTCATTCAAACAAATGAAAAAACCAAGCAGGAAAAGAAAAGAATTTGTACTGACCAGAAAGGCAAAGAAGGATCATTTTATACCTTTATGTGCTATTTAAAGAAACGAAGGAATAAATTTGAGTGATCTATTCAATTTTATACCAATCAGAAGAAAAGCAAAGAAGGGCCATTTTAATTAGTTGAGTATTTTTGTGCTACACAAATCAACAAATGAATAAATTTGAGTGACCTATTCAATTTGGTATCAACAAGAAATACCATTTTAAATAACTCAGCATTTTATATCTTTTTGTGCTATTTAAATAAACGAAGAAAGCGAAAGAGATCCAATTTAGCTAATCAAATAAACGAAGGAATAAATTTTTGTAACCTATTCAGTTTTGAAAAACAAGCAGGAAAAGGAAAGAATTAACATTTTGTACTAATCAAATAAACGAAAGAATAAATTTTGAGTGGCTTAAGCAAAGAAGGTCAATTTGTACCTTTTGTGCTATTAAAACTGAGTGAGGTCTATTTCATTTTGTTTGCAATTAAAAAAAACGGAGAAGGTCTATTTTATGTACATTTTGTACTACTCAAATAAACAAAGAATTACCATATTCTGCTACTCAAACAAACGACGGAATAAGCTCAGAATTTCTATACCTTTTTGTGTTATTCAAATAAACGAAGGAATAAATTTGTGTGACTTATACCAACCATGAAGGTCCATTATACCATTTTGTATTACTCTATTTCATTTTTGTAACAATTAGAAGAAAACAGCTCAGAATTGTATACCTTTGTGGTGTTACATTTTGTATATTTTTGTGTCATCCAGAGAACAATTTAAATTGACTCTCCCTGACAATTCAGTTGCCAGAGTCCAATGTTACTTATCTATTAAATTCTTAATATTACAGTACTACAAATTGATCCAGTTAAGAGTTCAAGTTCTTCTATTCTTACACAATCAAATGCATATGCTACAGTGGGCTCAGTGTTCATTTACAGAATTAAATAATTGTTTATCTTTCTCTAAAAACATTTCTACTATTTTGTTGATATAATAATCACACTCTGTAATGTATTCATATACCAGATTAAATTTTTTCTCCAAAGTATAAGTGTTCTTAATATTACAACTTTTAAAATGCTTCTCTATATAAAGTTTATAGATTTTTTCTCTCATTTCACGTTTAATTAAGATCGTCCACACCTTTTGCAATAATTCGTAATCATACTGCAGCAAACAGTTGTGATCTTTTTCATTCTCATTATGTTTAGAGCATGCTTCACATAATAATACTGAATTTGGTGTATACTCATTAAATAATTGTATAACACATCTATCACTAATAGTTTCACTAGTACAGTCACACTCATTAGCTTCCAGTTCAAAACAGGATATATTTGAAACACTGTCATCATCACTTTCCGGGAGTATTTCATCATTATATCTATTATAGCGTCTAAAATAATACACTTCTTCTATTTCTTGTGTTGGATATATGATTCTCACTTTATCACGTAATTCATCTGGCAAATCGGGGTCAGACGGCTCGATTAACAGTATAGGTTTCTCGTTTTCACGCTGCATTTCTTTTTCTCTAGGTGAAACATAAACAATCTCCTTGCTAGTCATTTTTTCTGCTCTTCAGCAAAAACAAATCAAATAAATAATTTTATATATCTACAATACAAGCATTCTATGCATTCTCCGTGTTTAATAATATGTTTCAAGGCAATATAACATCATGATGTATGTTCTATTATTTCCACATATACTCCATAAACTTATATTCCATTATAATAAAATACATAAATGCAAAAATATATATTTGTCTTTTTTGACTTAGACGAGGAAAGAAAGTCTATAAATAATTCAATCGTTGAGCAATAGGCAATACACCTGTTAGGTAACGCATTCGTAACGTTGCTTAAATATCTGCTCTTCTTCTGTTGTGATCAAAAATGGCCATGCATGATGTTACGCAAATTGCTATGGAGTCTGTTCTACACAATTATGACACAATTCTGGTTTGTTAAATCTTACGTTGAAATATTTTATAAGCCTTTCTTAGTGACGGGAGAGTCAATTTAAATTGTTCTCTGGATGACACAAAAATATAACATCACAAAGGTATAACATTCTGATTGGTACAAAAATGAAATAGACCACCCGTAATACAAAATGGTATAAAAATACCTAGCTTGTTATAATGAACCTTCTTCCCTTTTTTTTCATGCTTTTTCTGCTTGCTATAAAAGTGAATAGCTCAAACAAATTTGTTTTTCTATGCTTGGTACAGAAAGTAGACCTTCTCCGCTTTTTTAATTGCAAACAAAATTTATTCACTCTTCAATAGGCTAGTTACCATTGACCTTCTTTGCTTAAGCCACTCAAATTTTTCTTTCCTTTTTCTGCTTGCTAGAAAAGTGAATAGGTCACACAAATTTATTCTTTTGTTTGTTTAAATTGGGTAGACTAAAAAACACAAAAAGCTATAACATGCTGAGCTATTTAAAATGGTATTTCCTTGCTTTTTTCGATTTGATACAAATTTTTCAAAAAGGTATAAAATTCTAAGTCAATTAAAAATGGTTCTCGTTGGTAAAAAAGATATAGGACACCCGAATAAATGGCATAAAAAGTATAGAATGCTGATCCTTCTTCTCCTTTTCTGGTTAGTACAAAGTGTTAATTCTTTCCTTTTTTCTGCTTGGCTAGTTAAAATAACCCTTCTTTGATTTTCTTCTGATTGGTACAAAAAATAGTACAGAATGGTATAAAGATCTGAGTTAGTTAAAATGGTTCTTCTTTACATTTTTTTCTGGTTCATACAAAGCTAAATACTCCATCCAAATTTTGAGTAAAATGGTTCACGTTCGCTTTCTCAAATTTAGCCCTTCGTTTTGTTTAAATAATACAACATGCACTAGAAATTCTAAGTTAGATAAAAATGACATTTCTCCTTGGTACAAAATGGAATAGATCACTTATATTTATCCCTTCGTTTATTTAAATAGTTAATATGGCATATATTTGCTTTCTTTCTTGTTACAGAAATTCTGCGCTAGTTAAAAAGGTCTTTTTTTCGCTTTTTCTTTCGTTTATTTAAGTAGTACAAAATGGTATAAAATACTCAGCAAGTTAAAATGGAAAAGTAGAACACCCAAATTTGTTCTTTCGTTCATTGAGCTAGTATAAAGGTATCTTCTTCGATTTTTCTGGTTAGTACAAAAAAACAGGTCACTCAAATTTATCCCTTCGTTTGTTTAAATAGTACAAAAAGGTACAGAAATTCTCAGCAGTTAGTTAAAATGGGCCTTCTTCGGTTTTTTCTAGTTAGTACAATTTTGTTCTTTCGTTAAAATACTCAGCTAGAAAATTAAATAGCTCACTCATATTTATGCCTTCGTTTATTTAAATAGTTTAAAATGGTCCTTTTTGCTTTTTCTTTTGTTTGTTGAAATAATACAAAATGGCCGTTTTTAGAGTTGACACAAATTATAAGTTCTTTGTTAATTTGAATACTCCAAAATGGTGCAAAACTAAATACTCCATTGCTTATTTGAGTAGTAAAATTATAAAATAGTCCTTCTTCGCCCTTCTTCTTACGTTGGTACAAAACTAAATAGACAACTCAATTCTGAGCCAGTTAAATGCTTTTTCTCATTGGTACAAAATTGAATAGGTCACTTAAATTTATTCCATCGTTTGTTTAAATAGTACAAAAAGGTACAGAAATTCTCAGCAGTTAGTTAAAATGGCCCTTCTTCGGTTTTTTCTAGTTAGTACAATTTTGTTCTTTCGTTAAATTAAATAGCTCACTCATATTTATGCCTTCGTGTATTAGACTAGTTTAAAATGATATAAAATAATCCTTTTTTTGCTTATTCCTTTGGTTGTTGAAATAATACAAAATGGTATAAAATACTCAACTTCAGTTTTTCAAATGCATTACTTCGTTTAATTGATTTTAGAGTTGACACAAATTATAAGTCCTTTGTTTATTTGAATACTCCAAAATGGTACAAAACTAAATACTCCATTGTTTAAAATAGTCCTTCTTTGCCTTTTGCTGAGCCATTTCTCATTGGTACAAAATTGAATAGGTCACTTAAATTTATTCTTTCGTATATTCAGCTAGTTCATTTTTTCTCGTTGGTATAAAAAGTAGAACATCGAAATTATGAACTTGTTAAAATGATCCTTCTTCGGGTTTTTCTGATTGATACAAAAATAGAACATTTCAGTATTTCAAAAGTTACATAATGGTCAATTTTCGTTTGTTTAAACAGTACATAATGAGCTAGTTAATGTAGCTCTTCTTCTCTTTTCCCGTTGGTACAAAAGAAAATAATCCACCTAATCTTCACTTCTTTTTTTCTGGTATTCCTTCGTTTATTGGAGTAATACAAAATGGTATAAAATGGCATTTCTCATTGGTATAAAATTTATCCTTTCGTTTGTTTAAATAATACAAGATGATTTAAAATTCTCAGCTAGTTAAAAATGAAATACCTTTGCTTTCTTTCTCGAAGTAAGACAGTCATATTTATTCATTCTTCACTTCTCTCTGCTTGGTACAAAACTGAATAGGTCACACAGGTTTTGTTTAAAGTTATTAAGGCTTAAATATTTGACCATTGACCTCGATAGTGAGTACTTTTGGAACATGTAATAGTTGATGACCTATTACTAGATTTGGAAACAGCATCTCAATATGTGGCTCAGTTTTCGTGTTATTAAGTTTTAAGTATGTTGGACCTTTGACCTCGGTGGACATTATTTTGGGACATGTGGTACCTGATGACCAGTTACTAGATTTGGAAACAGCATCTCAATATATGGCTCAGTTGTCGAGTTATTAGGTTTTAAGTATGTTGACCTTTGACCTCGATGATCATTATTTTGGAACTTGTAGTAGTTGATGACCAGTTACGAGATTTGGAAACAGCACCTCAAAACGTTGCTCTGTTTAAGAGTTATTTGGTTTTAAGTATTTTGGCCTTTGACCTCGATGATCATTATTTTGGAACTTGTAGTAGTTGATGACCAGTTACTAGATTTGGAAACAGCACCTCAATATATGGCTCAGTTGTCGAGTAATTAGGTTTTAAGTATGTTGACCTTTGACCTCGGTGGACATTATTTTGGGACATGTGGTACCTGATGACCAGTTACTAGATTTGGAAACAGCACCTCAATATATGGCTCAGTTGTCGAGTTATTAGGTTTTAAGTATGTTGACCTTTGACCTCGATGACCACTTTTTTGGAACTTGTATTAGTTGATGACCAGTTACTAGATTTGGAAACAGCACCTCAATATTTGGTTCCGTTTTCGAGTTATTTGGTTTTAAGTATTTTGGCCTTTGACCTCGATGACCACTAATTTTGGGACATGTAGTAGTTGGTGACCGATTACTAAATGTGGAAACAGCACCTGAGTATGTGGCTCCGTTTTCGAGTAATTAGGTTTTAAGTACTGTGAACTTTGACCTCGATGACCACTATTTTGGAACTTGTAGTAGATGATGACCAGTTACTAGATTTGAAAACAGCATCTCAATATGTGGCTCAGTTTTCGTGTTATTAGGTTTTAAGTATGTTAACCTTTGACCTCGATGGTCACTATTTGGAACTTGTAGTACCTGATGACCAACTACTAAATGTGGAAACACGACCTCAATATATGGTTCAGTTTTCGAGTGATTAGGTTTTAAGTATTTTGACCTTTGACCTCAATGATCATTATTTTTGGAACTTGTAGTAGTTGATGACCAGTTACTAGATTTGGAAACAGCACTTCAATATGTGTCTCAGTTGTCGAGTTATTAGGTTTTAAGTATGTTGACCTTTGACCTCGATGATCAGTATTTTGGAACTAGTAGTAGTTGATGCCCAATTACTAGATTTGGAAACAGCACCTCAATATTTTGCTCAGTTTTCGAGTTATTAGGTTTTAAGTATTTTTGGCCTTTGACCCCGATGACCATTATTTTTGGAACTTGTAGTACCTGATGACCAATTGCTAAATGTGGAAACACCACCTCAATATGTGGCTCCGTTTTCGAGTAATTAGGTTTTAAGTACTGTGACCTTTGACCTTGATGACCACTATTTTGGAACTTGCACTAGTTGATGACCAATTACTAAATGTGGAAACAGCACCTCGATATGTTGTTTTGTTTTTGAGTTTGACCTTTGTTCACGATGGTCAGTAGTTTGGTATTATCTGCTCTGCTATGTAATTTCAATTAGGGGTGGAAAAAATGGTCTTCAAAGCACCCTCTAAAATGATTATCTGTAGACCGTGGGTGTTCGATTGTAATCTTTGCTCGTTATGTTAAAATAAGTGTTGAAATGAGTTATCTGCTATGTTACGTATTCTTATGTCATTTCTGTTATGTTAAAATAGGGGTTGAAAAATATGCTCATAAAAGGGAACGAGTTCACCTCTGGGTTAAAATATATGCTCATAAAAGGGAACGAGTTCACCCCTTAAAATGGAGGTCGTAAAAGAGAACTAGTACACCCTTTAAAAAGTGCTCATAGAAGAGAACGAGTTCACCCTGCTATGTTATGTAGTCTTCTGCTCTTTTATGTTAAAATAGTGCTATGTGTTATCTGCTCTTCTATGTGTTATCTGCTATGTTCAGAATAGGGGTTGGAAAATATGCTCATAAAAGGGAACGAGTACACCCTTGCTATGTTATGTGTTCGTAATCTTATATGTTATCTGTTATGTTACAATAGTGCTATGTGTTATCTTCTCTTCTGTGTGTTCATAATCTCAGTGTAATTTCTGCTATGTTAAAATAAGGGTTGAAAAAATATGCTCATAAAAGGGAATGAATACACCCTTGTTATGTTACGTACTCTTATGTATTATCTGCTCTGCTGTATGTTACGTAGTGTTATGTGTTATCTTCTCTTCTATGTGTTCGTAATTAAAATAGGAGTTGGAAAATATGCTCATAAAAGGGAACGAGTTCACCCCCTAAAATGTGCTCATAAAAGAGAACGAGTACACCCCCTAAAATGTGCTCGTAAAAGGGAACGAGTTCACCCCTAAAATGGAGGTCGTAAAAGACCGTGGGCTCACGGTTCACGATGCTCGCTTTCTCGTATCCCCCATATGTCCCCCGGCATAGTGTGTCAGGCGGCACTGGGAAACTCGTTGTCTGCTTCAGGCGGGACTGGGAAAGTGGGTAGAGGGTCAGTGCTCGTTATGTTTGTTAAAATAAGGGTTGGAATGAGTTATGTATTCTTATGTCATTTCTGCTATGTTAAAATATGCTCATAAAAGAGAACGAGTTAACCCCTAAAATGGAGGCCTGCTATGTTATGTAGTTTTCTGCTCTTATATGTGTTCGTAATCTTATGTTACCTGCTATGTTAAAATAGTGCTATGTGTTATCTTCTTTTCTGTGTGTTATCTGCTATGTTCAGAATAGGGGTTGGAAAATATGCTCATAAAAGAGAATGAATACACCCTTGTTATGTTATGTGTTCGTAATCTTATATGTTATCTGCTATGTTAAAATAGTGCTATGTGTTATCTTCTCTTCTGTGTGTTATCTGCTATGTTCAGAATAGGGGTTGGAAACGAGTACACCCTTGCTATGTTATGTGTTCGTAATCTTATATGTTATCTGTTATGTTGCAATAGTGCTATGTGTTATCTTCTCTTCTGTGTGTTCATAATCTCAGTGTAATTTCTGCTATGTTAAAATAAGGGTTGAAAAATATGCTCATAAAAGGGAATGAATACACCCTTGTTATGTTACGTACTCTTATGTATTATCTGCTCTGCTGTATGTTACGTAGTGTTATGTGTTATCTTCTCTTCTATGTGTTCGTAATTAACATATGGGTTGGAATTGTGCTCATAAAAGGGAACGAGTTCACCCCCTAAAATGTGCTCATAAAAGAGAACGAGTACACCCCCTGCTCATAAAAGGGAACGAATTCACCCCTAAAATGGAGGTCGTAAAAGAGCGTGGGCTCACGGTGCACGATGCTCGATTTCTCGTATCCCCCATATGTCCCCCGGCATAGTGTGTCAGGCGGCACTGTTGAAATAGGGGTGGAAAACGAGTTCACCCTTGTTATGTTATCTGCTCTGCTATGTGTTCGTAGGGGTTAGAAAACGAGTTCACCCCCTTAAAATGTACTCATAAAAGGGAATGAATCTTACGTATTCACTGTTCTGCTGTATGTTCATAATTTCTGCTATGTTAAAATACGGGTTGAAACGAGTACACCCCCCCCCCTCATGTATTATCTGTTCTATTGTATGTTCATATTCTGCTATGTTCAAATAGGGATTGGAAAACGAGTTCACCCCCTATAATGTGCTCGTAAAAGGGAACGAATACACCCCCCCCCTAAAATGTGGTCATAAAAGGGAACGAATTCACCCCTAAAATGGAGGTCGTAAAAGGGAACGAGTTCAATCTGCTCTGCTGCTGATGTTCTGTTGTATGTTCATAGGGGTTGGAAAATATGCTCATAAAAGGGAACGAGTACACCCTTTAAAATGTGCTCGTAAAAGAGAACGAGTACACCCCCTAAAATGTGCTCGTAAAAGGGAACGAGTTCACCCCTAAAATGGAGGTCGTAAAAGACCGTGGGTTGACGGTTCACGATGCTCGATTTCTCGTATCCCCCATATGTCCCCCGGCATAGTGTGTCAGGCGGCACTGGGAAACTCGTTGTCTGCTTCAGGCGGGACCGAGAAAGTGGGTACAGGGTCAGTGGCGCAGAACCCGCATTTTACTACTACTCACCGACTAACCTTCAGAAGTCCATCCTGAACCCGCCCCTGCATAATACATGTTCTCAACTGAAATAGTTTATTTCGTTATAAGAATGAAAAACAACATGATACATTACATAAAATTTATTGGATTTATGTTCCGCGGTAATGTCCTTTAATCTTAAAAATACATACGAGTAATCAGTGACGTATTTATGATTTTGTTTCGGGAGGGCTATGCACAACACTTGAAGAAGCACTTATATTTTTTTTTTTTGTTTGCCGACAAATTGTAATGAAGTTGTGCATATACCAAATTTATTTCGGGGGGTACGCCCCTAAATACGCAACTGCGAGTAATCGATGAAAGTGAATGACTGTGAAATTAAATTTTTAAATTCTCCCACAGAGAATTGAACCTGGGACCACGCTGCACCAAAGTCACATGTTCTAACTATTAGACCCCCGCGTGCAGGGGGGACATAGTAAACTACATGTCCATTGGACATAGAGATTGAGAGAGTTAAGCTAGAATTCCCATTTGTGACAGTTTTTCATCAGAAGTTGGTAAGTGTAACGGAGCCAAACGGGGGTAGGTTTGGAGAATGAAACTTGAATCACTTTGTGGTCAAAAGCGATGGGGTGCCAGAAAACCTAATACCTCCACTGATATGTAAGACCGTAAGACCTTGCTAGCTATAAACTGGTAGGATTTAGTTTATGTAATAATTGTCAGATTATTTTTTTATTAATCATTAATTAGTCAATGTTTATTTCAATCTCTTGGCAATCACAATTGTTTATTTCAATCCCTTGACAACAACGTGCCGATAGCAAGACTATTCTAAGCATATAACAGATAACAGTTAAATCCATTATATTAGAATAAACGTTTGTCATTATATTGTTGTCTTTACATTACACTTTTAATTAGCCTACGTAATTTGTACACTTCACATCAATAAAATTGCGACAGCAAACACCTTGCAGCTAGGCCACTCAAATGACACCTTCGTATTCCATAATCGTGTTTGGTAAAGAGAGCCCGCCTCTCTCCGTCCTTCGTCTTCTCTCCCATAATAAAATCAGCAAACAACATGTGCACAATTCTAATTTCAAAACAGACATGTATTAGTATCGATAAAATGAAAGAATTAAAAGAAAGACTAAACAAGTTTCATAAGATGATGGAGAGAAAAACTTAAATACACATACACAATAAAAAATTGAAACCATTGAACGTTTATTAGACAGAGAGAAAAGGGAGGGAAGAAGACAACGAAGAATAATAATAAAAGGGAGCGCAAATAAAAATATGTAATTTAAATGTAGTAAAAAGAAAGAATCTAATATTATAAAGTTCCGTTTCCAGAAATCCAACAACACCAATATAGAAATAACGTTATTTCGATTTTGTTTTGTTTTAAGCTTATTTGAATATATAGAGAATTCTTGATTAATTTATTAAGTCGTGTTTAAAATGAAGGCCAAATTTGGTGGTCAAATTAAAAACTTAATTTCCATTAGAACTGTAGAATTCTGAGACACATATAGGATAATGTCGAAAGGTAATAAACATAAAAAAACTAATAAAATATTTTCTTATATAGCAGCTATGATCGTAATGTACAGTCTTAGACTCTTACAACTACGAGTACTACAGGAACCTTTTCAATTGTCTATTGTAATAAAAGTAAGAGACTCATAAATTACACATAAATTCTGATAAAGAGAAATATAAGATACTTTATCATATGAAAATATACAAGTTTACGAATACGTAAGAATTCGTAACAATATAAGACCCTCGTATTTAATGTGAATTCTAATTTCTATTCAATAATTGATGTACTGTTACGGAATGCAGCGTAAATCTATAAGTGACTTTTGGCGTGGGAGACCCCCGGCGGGAGCTCATGGGATTCGGATTCCACGTTAATCAGTAGGTCCACGTCTCATATAGCCTCGCTGCTGAACTAGACGTTAAACTCAAAATCAATTTAACTCAACTATAAGTGACGTTACAAAGTCATAACTTGGTCAAATTTGGCCGCTGACCTTGCTTTGTCTTAACTAAATTTGGCAAATCACTCAAGTAATTCATGAATGATCTTCATGATTAGTCTGCTCAAGTCGATGAAAATTTCTTGAGAACAAATGTGTGTTTTTTTTAAGTCATTGAATATGGCCAAGCTTAGCTTGTACGCTTTGATTGTATCGGACCATAACTGACTAACTCTATGGCCTATGGAACCCTGAGGGTCATTGCCGCGTTCACAAATGCTCTCCACTGACTTCTAACCTTAGCCAATTATATTCAATTTCCACTTTGTATTCTTATTTCTGCGAGATCCATCTTAATATTGTCCTCCCATCTGCGCCTAGGTCTTCCTAATAGTCATTTTCCGACTGGTCTTCTAACCTTAGCCAACTATATTCAGTTTCCACTTTGTATTCCTATTTCTGCGAGATCCATCTTAATATTGTCCTCCCATCTGCGCCTAGGTCTTCCTAACGGTCATTTTCCGATTGGTCTTCCAGTTAAAACTTTGAAAGCCTTTCTACTTTCTACTTTTAAAGCCTGGCTACATGACCAGCCCACCTGAGCCTTCTAGACTTGATGACACTAACAATGCAGTTTCTCGTTAAGAAGTTTCTGCCATTTCGCATTCTCGCTCTCGTTGCGTCCGAATCTTGTTCTAAAATACTTTCAGTTTACGTTCTTCCCTCGGAGTAAGTGACCATGTTGCACAATGATACAAAACAACAGGCATGATTATCGTTGTATATCTTCTAAGCTTGAAATTCCTCGACAGAATTCGCGACGACAAGAGATTTTGAACTGAGTAATAACACGAATTCCCTGCTTACAGTTGACATTTAATTTCTTCGTTAATATGGTTTTCGGCAGTTAATATTGATTCTAGATATTTGAAAGTATCAACTTTATTTGATATTTTAACGCATCCATAATAATTAACTCTAAAGCTAAATACGTCATTTACCATAATCATATAAATTTTGTAGCAAATTGGTCAATTCAGTCCAGAGAAATAAAGAATTCATGTTGTGTTGAAGTTTCAGATACTCATTAGAATTATAATCAGGATTTGTATAAATAAGTTGATAAAATATGAAATTTGAGGTTTATTTTTAAGAAGAAAAATAAAAGATGTGTCAAGTAAGTTAACTATTACTGTTTAGTTTTACAACAACTGAAGAAAATAATTTCAAAATTTGAAAACGTATTAAAAAAAGGCACAGATAATAATAACGCATGAGAGAAAGGGGAATCATTCCTCTGGAGGAGGGAAAACGCTGAGGTACAGTACGTGACTAACAGAGAAATTGATTAGGAAACCCAGACATGGCTCTTTCACAGGCATTTCAATTAATCAGAGCAAGTGTGTTGAGAATTTTAGCTACTGGGCACGGGTTCCCGCAAGCATCATTGGTGGATGCCCTCATAAACTTTCGTTCCAATATGATTATATATATATATATATATATATATATATATATATATATATATATATATATATATATATATATATATATGTGTGTGTGTGTGTGTGTGTGTGTGGGATGAAGAGAGATGGCACAGGCAGGTGAACAGAAAATACTAACACACACACACACACACGAACAAAAAATGAAGAATGAAACACGTCAGTTAGGAAGATGAGTTTAACCTCGTAATGAGCTGTCGTCCAATTTTCTCTATCTGACTAAATACTAGGGAATGAGTGAAATATAATTGAAGAGAAAACACGTGACCTCAGTTTGTGCTACAATTACGTCTCTTTAATTCGGGTACTCTGAACACCTGGCAGCGCAAGTGCTTTTCATAATCAACTTTCACAAGTCATCAATTTAATGACGTACTCCAAAACAGCAATTCAGATACAAGTGTTCTTGTTCTTTCTTTAAAAAAATAAAAAAAAAAACGTTTCAAACAATCTTTCTTTGGTTTGTTAAATGTTTGATGGTTGCAGGAAACCTAACAGATGAATCAACTAAATTTTTTATTACGTTACTAGACATTATGAATGCTAAGCAGATTAGTTGCTAGATAAAGATAATTATGTTTCACTTTAGTGGGTATAAGCAAATGGTTACGTTCTTGTTTCATAACGGGAAATACAGGGTTTGTCCAAGAAGTAGTGAGACTGAATCTATCAACAGGAATTTATTCATCCGATTTTAAGAACTCCTCAAAAATTCTTCAAAAAATTCCCTTTGGGTGCCGATGCACCGCTGCCAGTGTGATTTCCATGATTCATACTCTCCCTGGAAGTCAGCTTCCGAAATAATTTTTAAACATTTGGTTACGGCCTTCTGGATGACGCAATGTTATCGAAACGGCTACTTTTTAGTGCGATTTTCACTTTGGGGAACAGAATAAAGTCTGCTGGGCATAGGTGAGGGCTATACGGAGGCTGTGACAAAGTTACAACGACGTCACATGGAAGGCGGTGTGGCTCGGAGCGTTGTCATGGTGCACTTGACCGTTGACTTGCTATTGTTAAGTTCTTCCGCTATTAATCGCAGATTCAACCGACAGTCAGAAACCAAGAGTTCTTTCTTCCGCGCTGTGAGATGCTTAGGTAAGACCCGCACCACCGATACCACCCATTCAGATCGCTCTGGTGGTGACTGGAGTGTTGCACGGCGGCGAG